>NC_092414.1:112314696-113642196 GCF_040894005.1 Engystomops pustulosus | reverse complement strand
GCGACGTTTTCATTGCTACCATTTTGAGGTCTGTGCGACATTTTGATCATTTTTTATTTCATTTTTTATGTTATGTAAAAAGGTGTAAAAGTCGCATTTTGGACATTTGGGCGCCATTTTCCGCCTCGGAGGTCACCGCCGGCCGTAACCGTTTTTATATTTTGATAGATCGGGCATTTTGGGACGCGGCGATACCTAATATGTCTGTGATTTTTACTGTTTGTTATGTTTTATATCCGTTCTAGGGAAAGGGGGGTGATTTGAACTTTTAATATTTTATTAATTTTTTTTATTTTTTAAACTTTTTTTTTTCTTTTTTTTTTCACTATCTTTTAGACCATCTAGGGTACATTAACCCTAGATGGTCAGCTGCTACCATATACTGCAATACTTCTGTATTGCAATATATGGCATTTTTGCAGCACATTCATTACAATGAGCCACTGGCTCATTGTAACGAATATGCAGCTGCCAGATAGCCTCGTGTCAAAAGAAGACACGAGGCTACCATGGCAACCGATCGCCGCCCCCCGATGACGTTCGGGGGCGTGGCGATCAAAAAAAAGATGGCGGCGCCCGCGCGCCGCCGTCTTTTAAACGCCGCCGGCGACTTTGCCGGCGGTGTTTAGGGGGTTAATAGCCGCGATCGGTGCAAGCACCGACCGCGGTTATTAGCGGTGGGGGTTTTGTGCAAAATGCAAAAACCCCCACCTCTGTATGAAGAGGACTCAGCCCGTGAGCCCTCTTCATACATCCCTTATACCTCTGCGCCGTAGAGCTACGGCGCAGAGCGTTAAGGGGTTAAAGGAAAATCCTTTCATGGCTAACAATTATATCTTTCCCTTTAGCAGATGTAGTCATGTATTTGATGCATGCATTTAATTGGGTATAGAAATATTTATGAGACTGTTCCTTTCCTGTGCATTATTTCTGTACAATTTCATCCCTTCACTACATGGTTTTTACTGCTTAGATTAACTGCAATACTTTATCTGTAAAATATCTTATAGTATACATGATTTGCAATAAACAGTGTGAGGGCTGCACCACAGGGCCTCTCAAAGTTAGAATGCAGAGACTTGTATAAATATCAATAATAGTGCAAATGATGAATCAGCCATTTCCCATCACTTTAGGGAAAGGAATGCTGGCGATCCATGGGGTTTCACTTTGAACAACCAATAAGTTGGTTGTTCCTGTTAACTGCCATATCCTGGAATTGCCTTATAAATACTTAAAGAATGACTTATTTATTAAAAACTAAAATAAATGGTAACAAAATACTGGGGCAGATTTATCAAGTGTCTGAAAGTCAGAATATTTCCAATTGCCCATGGCAACCAATCACAGCTCCCCTTTAAAATATTCATGAGCACTGGTGAAATGAAAGCTGAGCTGTGATTGGTTGCCATGGGCAACTGGAAATATTCTGACTTTCAGACTGCTTGATAAATCTGCCCCACTATCTCAATCAAATCTGCAAACAGACATGACTCCACCCCTACTCAGATATCTTCCGGCCTCCTCGATGAATGATCTCCAATTAGACTTCAGTAATAGGATCCTTGGTGTAGTAGTCCACTTCTTTCTTAGGATGGTGATTTCATATTTAGAATAGGCACTGATTTGTCAGGTTTTACTTTGACCGGAGCGCCAAGAATTTCGATTGTTCTCCTTCCTTTCAATTAGGTGTCCCAGGATTCCTTTTCCAAATGCTGTACTTTTTTCACATTTTAGCATACATAAAAGAACCTCCGACAGAAATGGGCCACTGTTCAGACCATCACCGTTGCGATTAATCCTCCCTTAGTTACACCATACAGCATGGTTAGTTGCTGGAAGAAAAATGCATACGGATCGCATAGTATGTCTGTACAAATGTATTTTATTTATATAAAATATACTCGCAAATCACTTGATTAAAATGTGCATATAAAAATCCTAAAACGGGACGCTAGCTTTGCATGACCGCCCATGACCGCATGACCGCATGTTTTGTAGCTCTGTGTATGGAAAGTGTGCAACACATATCTATATTTCTAATTTGTCAGGTATTTTCCCCAAATGATTTGTTAAACCATTAGGCTGCATTCACATGTGGCATTTGCATTGCATTTTGAAAAGCAATACAAGTGGAATAAAGAGGAGATTTGCCTAATTTAATTTAGTAAACATTGGCATTTTCTTTTGTAAATACAATGTTAACATAATGTTAATACAATGCAAATGTGATATCTTAGTATTGTGTTAACATAACATTTTGTAAATGCTGCTTTAAGTGGATGGGACCACAAATGAAAACTTTTTAAAAGTCCTACTGGATATTTGTATTGAATACAAGACTACCACAAGGATTAACTCTGAGAAAGGATTTTGTCCTGTTTTGATAAGTCTCTCAAAATCAATATATAATATGATGATTTTTTTTTACAATAATGTGTTCTGTCATGGCTGTACTATTTTGACACATCCTTTTTAATATGGATTATTAAAGAAAAAGATTTTGTTTTACTTTTTATTTTTCTTTCTTTTGTGTTGTTACAATCATGTCCTGTGGCTCCATTTGCTTTTTACAACTAGCCAGGAAGAGGAGCCTGACAGTGTGTCTTTAACACCCCAGGGAGTCTCTGTTTGATCAGTGCTCTTACCTTAGTGTGGAAATTAACACCTTAGGCCAGAGTGGTTCAGGAAGGAAGGGGGGGTGAAAGAACCAGCAGACTTTTGTTTTCCCTCCAAAACTTAGAGGGCTGTCCATAACTTAGGCATAATTCATAATTCTGGGTCCCCAGTTACACAGGACACTTATGGGGTCTAGACACATGCCTGTAGCCATTTCTCAAAAGTCAAACTACAAGGGATGTCAACCAATAGCAGAACACCCCTGCTATAAGGGTATGTGGTTAATGGGAATAATGCACCCAGTTGATTTGACGCAATGGCATGATTTTGCCATCTTCGTATCAAAAGTTATGGGGTTTGATAAAACCCAGACCCAAAAAGTACCTCACTGATGGGAGGTGGATAGAAAAACTCCCCCTCACAGTGACATCACAGCCAGGGGAAGGGGTCAAAATTCCCCTGGGTTTAAATTGGTAAAGCAGCCACATGGCTTTGGTTCAGTCTTGGGGACTCACACTAGAAGACTGGATCGCTGTCTATGCCCAGTCCTCGGGCCAAAGAATTTCTTCCTATTTCAATAGCAGGAGTTTTTTGAACCAAAGAATAAAGTAGAGGTCTTATTTGGAGCCCACTGTGAAAGTGGTAAAAACTGAAGCCAAAACAAAATAGTGCAAATGTGTACAAGGCATGGTATAATAAATACCGTCACTGCTTCATCCTCAAAAGGCTGCTTCCTTAAGGAGTTAAACATGGATTTTATTTTGTTATAGCTGCAAACAGCTTTGTAATCACCAAGTAGATATGATATAGAGATAAACATGAGTGGTTCATCCATTAGAGTTTCATAATCCTTCTGTACACATGTTCATGAATCTGTATATATTTTTAACCTTTAGATGTATAGCAAACATTCCACCAAGGTCGAGAAAAGTGTTTAGAAACATAGTATTTATCTGTTACATCACAATGGATTATTTTACTGAAGAATTTAGCTTCATTGAAGATTTAATGAAGTAGAAGAAAAGTGAACTGAGGATATAGAAAACAGATAAAATCTATTTTCTAGGAATGGTCTTAATAAGCCTAATTAAAAAGGATTCTGCAAGAGTCAAGACGAATGAGGATTGACAGCATGCATTACCTTTCGTTGTTGAAAAAAGCTTAAAGGGGTATTCCGGGAATATGAACGTCTGACACAAAAACCCATGATGATATAAATAAATGAATACAACAATACTCAATGTCATTAGTCACAAAACGGAGCTAAAATAATATGATTTTATGATTTACAAAATTTATGGCCTCTCTAAAGTAGGTGGAGTTATCACTAAGATGGCCGCCACTGGAAACTACAAGTTCCATGATCCTTTAGTTCTCAGTAACTCCTCCTACCACTTATGCTCTGCTAACAGTGATGATATAACAGGTTTTCTTGCTCTGTTACCATAGTAATGATGTGTAACTGCCATCACCACAACACTGATCATACTGGCTGCACTGCAACCAACCGACTACAGCCAAACATAGTGGTGATCACATGACCCTGCTCAGGCAGGTACAGGACATGTGATGTGGACATGTGACCAGTGGCCATCTTCTTTTCTGCGACGGACCGCGCGGAGGAAATTAACGGACTGATTAAAGGGCCAGTAACATTTTAATTCTTGATTACAGTCTATGTCACCAGCATTTTCTGCTAAGGGGAGCAAAATTTTAAATAACAACTAATTACACATTAGCTTATATTTTGAGTACCCACTTGTATATGAATTATGCTGATTCCTGGAATACCCCTTTAAGATCCAAGAATGGATGTGAAAGTGAAGATTTGGAAATATACCCGGTATAAGTTGAAAGTGTCAAATCAAACAGCAAGACATCCTACTGGGAAATATCTATTAATAAACAGTAGTAATAAACAAAAGTAATAATTAATAGTAAATATAGTAATAACAAATAAAGTTATTGTTGGCTGTGACTTTCAAATTCGAAAAAATTGTGATCAAAAGGTTGTACACTCCCCAAAATGGTAGCAATAAAAACATAAAAGAAGGATGCGTAACACATGTATGAAAAGATTTATTGGTATCAGGATCTGGTGAAAGAAATAAATGGTATTTGTACAAAAGTTGGAGTCCCTGCTGTCATCATCATTATATGCTATTCTAGAATTTCCTCCTTCCTCTCTTTTACCTTTCTCATGCAGACTTGAGCTGACAGAGATTTGCTTGGAGCATGGAGTCAGCTATCGGTTTTATAATGGAGGGGTAGGGAGGAAGGAGGAAGAGCAGATAATAATGATGAGTACAGCCTTGTAAAAGACATCCCCATGACTTAATGTAGTTCGCTGCCAGGAAGCCAGGTATACTTTTATGTACTTTTAAAAGCTTTTAGAACCATTAATGTTAAATGTAAAAGCAGATTTGAAAATAGTATTAAAAAGTCTAAAGGAACCTGTCATTACGTGAAAATGTCTGTCCTGAAGACAATAACCTCTATGTTTTATTGTAACAGTGAATCCCTGTTTTGATTATTCTTTGACAAAACATTCAGAAAGCTTGGGGTAATGACTGCATATACCCTGAGAAATCAAAGATACCACTGATAAATGTAAAATATCACTGTAACAGATGATTGTTTTTACATGATAGAATACAGTAATCTAATATATAATAATATTAATAATAATAATAATAATATAAAAACCATTTGAAAATAATTGAAATCTTGCCAATATATAAATAATAAATGGTTCATTCTGTAGTAGTAAAATGTTAATAATCTATCAATAATTTTGTAGGTTGGTAGTTCATGTTTATAAAAGAATCATTGCAGAACCTTTATTGTACAGCACAAAATATCATCCTTTTATTATACTTAAAGTATTATTTATATATTCAATTCCTGGAAATAGAATATGATCAAATGATATGTCCTGGTTTTGAGTATCGTGTCGTAATAGTGTGCCGCTCATAGAGAAGAGTCACTCTTTGATTAGCTGTCACTTCAGAACTAATTATCCAAGGGAAAAGAGTGAGGTCACCATGAATGTCTGAAGCATTAGGACTCTAAGGGGAAGGATCTAAGAGTCTGCATTTCAGTGGAGGAGTCCTACACATATAATTTGCCTTCACAGCAATGATTTTCTATAAACTATACAAAAGAATAATGAAATAAGATGAATAATAGGAGAGTAAAATAATGATCAACACAGGAAAGCAATGACATTTGGTATTTTAGCGTTGACAGACCTAGCTTTGTATTCCCAAACAATAGGACGCAGGATTTGGAGAACGTTAGTAAATAACAAAAATAACTCAAAAGTAAAGTGTTTTTTTTTATTGAGCATTGAGTAATATTTTGCTACAGGATGTGATTTTCAAGGTTGTACTCATGGCAGAATAATCTGGTGCTGTTTTTGGAACTAATAATTATATCTAGGTCATTATTTATACAGTGACTGAGACATTCCTACCAGGAATTCCCCTGTTGTAGCTATTGATAAAGTAATTTAATCATTGTTGTAACAAACAAATAGATTAACATAGGCACAAGGTTAATACATTGCTTCTGAGATAACGTATTATTTAAAGGGACAATCTTTATGGAGATAATATATGTTTACATATCTCACATATCACATTTTGTTGCTGATGTATTTTGGTACAAGATATATATATATTGCTTTGCACACTATTGGCATTCCCTTGATGATCTTCAAGAGGTAGTTACCTGAAATGGTTTTCCAACAGTCTTGAAGGAGTTCCCAGAGATGCTTAGTGCTTGTTGGCCCGTTTGCCTTCACTCTGTGGTGTAGCTCACCTCAAAGCATCTTGATTGGGTTCAGGTCTGGTGACTGTGGAGTCCAGGTCATCTGGCATAGTACCCCATCAGTCTCCTTCTTGGTCAAATAGCCTTTACACAGCCTGGCGGTGTGTTTGGGGTCATTGTCCTGTTGGAAAACAAATAATAGTCCTACTAAACGCAAATCAGATGGAATAGCATGCAGCCATACAGGTTCAGTATAGCTTCAATGTTGAATCAATCCCCACAGTGTCACCAGCAAAGCACCCCCCACCATCACACCTCTTCCATACTTCACAGTGGGAAACAGATATGTAGAGTCCATTCGTTCACTTTTTCTGCATCACACAAAGGAATGGTGGTTGGAACCAAAGATCTCAAATTTGGACCAAAGCACACATTTTCACTAATCTAATTTCCATTCCTTGTGTTCTTCAGCCTAAACAAGTCTCTTCTGCTTGTTACCTGTCCTTAGCATCTATGTTACCATGAAGACTGCTGCACACAGTCTCCTCTTAATAGTTGTTGTAGAGATATGTGTGCTGCTAGAACTCTGTGTGGCATTGACCTGGTCTCTAATCTGAGCTGCTGTTAACCTGCGATTTCTGAGACTGGTGACTCGGATGAACTTATCCTCCGCAACAGAGGTGACTCTTGGTCTTCCTTTCCTGGGGTGGTCCTCATGTGAGCCAGTTTCTTTGTAGCGCTCGATGGTTTTTACAACTGCACTTGGGGACACTTTCAAAGCTTTCCCAATTTTTCGGACTGACTGACCTTCATTTATGCCACTTGTTTTTCGTTACTTGGCTGTTTTTTCCTAGCCATAACACAAATTCTAACAATCTATTCAGTAGGACTATCAGCTGTGTATCCAACTGACTTCTGCACAACACAACTGATGGTCCCAACCCCATTTATAAGGCAATAAATCTCACTTATTAAACCTGACAGGGCACACCTGTGATGTGAAAACCTTTTCTGGTGACTACCTCTTGAAGCTTATCAAGACAATACCAACCGTGTGCAAAGTAGTAATCAAAACAAAAGATGGCTTATAAGAACCTAGAATATAAAACATATTTTCAGATGTTTTCAAACTTAAAGGGGCATTCCCATCTGGGCATTTACATTTAATTAAATTCATTTGCCATTTGTAAACATTTCTTCAATTGGATGTTAATTAAAAAAAATATTCCTGTGTGAAGATAATTTCTCATAAATGTATTCATGTTGTCCCTTAGAAACCAGATAGCTTCCTCGGATACGACCACATCAGACTCTGGCAGCGGTGGCCAGACTTGCACTATAAAGTCCTGCCGGACCACCAGGATTCAGCAATCATTACCACAGGACAGCTGTGCGACATGTAGTAATTCCAGGACATTTTATATACAATAACCTTTTGTTTCTTTGTGCACTCAATCCATCAGAGGTGGCCGTATCCGAGGAAGCAATCTCGTTTCTAAGGGACAACATGGCTACATTTATGAGAAATTATCTTCACACAGGAACATTTTTTTTAACAACATCTAATTAAAGAAATGTTTATAGATGGCAGATTAATGAAACTGAATGTGAATGCCCAGACAAGAATACCCCTTTAAGTATATAATTCCACATGTGTTAATTCAAAGTTTTGATGCCTTGAGTGTGAATCTACAATTTTTATAGTCATAAAAAAAAAAATGCAGTGAAGAAAAGAACAAAAAGAGAACAGCCACTAACAAACATTTCCACTGAAAAAATGTTTTTGTTCTACTAAGATGTATGAATCTGCTCAGCTATATAGGGTTTATATAAATGCTTTCCAAACCAGTTGAATTCGTATACATTTAAATATATTGTTCATGAGCAGAGCTCACACTATTAAGTTAAATCCGAATAATAATGTTGGGTCAATTGCAAAAATCCTGGTCACATTTATCATTCATTACTAACCGGTACATAAACTAGAAATGCAGCATATGGAGCATAAAAACATGTGTAGGTGAAAGTTTTGTTTTGACTGTATCCATAAGCCATAGAAAAACATTGTGCATGGGCTTCTGTCTTGGGCTCTCCTTCTGTGGGTAAATATTTTCTTCCTTAGGTTTCTAAAAAAGAAAACCTCCACAATAATGTGGAATTACTAAATAAAAGTGTTTCATTTAAAAAAAGAGGGTCACTTTTCTGCTCAAATTTTCATGTTTTTCAATTCAAAAACATACCCTATAAACCAGTATAAGCCGAACGGAGTATAAGCTGAGGTACCTAATTTTAGCACAAAAAAATGGAAAAACCTATTGATTCGAGTATAAGTCTAGGGTAGGAAAAAGCATTTGTCACAGCCTCCACAGAGTATATAGCTCGCCAGCCTCCTGCCCCCCAGAATAAAGCCTGGCAGCCTGCTGCCCCCAGTATATACCTGGCAGCATCCTGCCCCCAGCATATAGCCAGCCAGCTCGCAGTATAAAGCCTGCCTCCTGCCCCCAGTACATAGCCTGCCTCCTTCCACCAGTTTATAGCCAGCCAGCCCCCAGTATATAGCCGGCCTCCTGCCCCCCCAGTATAAAGCCTTTCCCCTACCCCCAACTTTATAGCCTGCCTACTGCCCCCCAGTATATAGCTTGCCTGCTGCCGCGCAGCGTATAGCCTGCCTGCTGTCCCCCAGTATATAGCCCTAAAAAGTACTGCTATCTTAAAATGTTTTTATCTTCACAATTTCTATACATTGTCCTAGTACAGTGGTGGTGAACCTATGGCACAAGGGCTGTCTCCCAGGCACAGTTTACCAGTTTACCAGACATGGCATCTTCCTGCAGTCTCAGGCAGTCCAAGTAGTGCCCTGCTATTTTAAAGTGACCCATCCTTTGCTGCTTGGTCCTGTCCGAAGAGTGAAAAGGTGTGGACAGTGTCGGATTTGAGCTCAAAAATTCTGGTAGCAATAAGTTTGTTACTGCCTAAATTGCCGTGTTGGCACTTTGGGAAAAGCTAGTTTTTTTTTGGATCTCATTTTGGGCACTCGATCTCTAAAAGGTTTGCCATCACTGACCTAGTACTTTGATTCCTAGTGGAGAACAGTGCTTTAGAAATAATGTATTGAACAAGACACAAGGAAACATTATGCAGACCTTGTGCTATAGATGCCATAGTAGGGTTTAGTTCAGTGTAATACACAGTCATGTGCAGGACACCTAAATGTAGGCATTGTTTACTGACAGTAAGATCTGCTTCTTTTGTCAAGTACCCATTTAAAAGTAATCTTTAGGTCATTCTAACATTACTGTGTAAACAGTATTTGCATACATGATCGAGCCGCTCAAAATTGCACATATAAAAATAGCCTAAAACCTGCTATATACCCTAATAACTGGTCCATGTATAGTGAAAATCTTTGACTCTAGGTCCGACTACCTAATGTTCATTTTATTCTACAATATTTTAATACATGATTCCATGTTTTTCTCCATTTTTAGCCATGAACATACCTAGTACATAGTAATGTATTCATGTAATGTAAATCTGTAATCAATGCTAGACATTATGAAGCACATTATACAGCCCCTGATTCTGATAATACATGCTCTGCACTCTGCAATCTGCTGAAGTGATTTTTATGTACATATAAGTTATGTAGGTTTTCCTTTGCGCAGCTTTAGAAGATATTAAGTGATTGAGTGTGCTTTATGGTTTAAACATGGGTCATATTATGGGGCATGAAGGTCCTATCTTCACATTACAAGGTTACTGTTGTAATTGGCCCTTTACTTGGTTGTAAAGGATCTTGGGAATGGCAGCTTTCTTGTGCCATGTTCTGAAAACGTTTAGGTCATTAGGCTTCCTAAGTACCTTTTGCGGTGCTATTATTTAACATTACTTTCAGCGCCACAGCCTTGGGGCCACGGTGATTGAATGAAGCCATTTTTATTAACATTGTGTGCCTTTCTAAGCACTAAGTCTATGATCTCAATCTTACTCTGGCACCTGGAACACAAAGAAATAAAGTGACTTGTCCAAAATCCCATAAAGCTTACGGTCGAAACCAAATAAGTCTCCTTTCAGAATCAAAGCTTTCACAGGGAATGCTAAACACCTTCTGTTTCCTCTGTTAATTGGATGCTACATTAGAAAGTTTTTATTAGTCATATCATAAGTATAAGACATGTATACGCTCAGCTGGAATTCATAAGATGACGAGGTTATACACAGAGTGCAGACATGCTAGACATTTTATTCAACAGGCTCATTTACACATTATTGATCACAGTTACTAGTTCATTAGTTGCTGTGGCTACTACCATTATGTACTTTGACAAAAATGTCAGAATTGTGTTTTAATTTAAGGGAGGTGTCAGTTATTAAACAACTAAGTCGAATTTTAGACATTTTATATATTTTATATAATGTATCATTACAAAGAACTGTAAAACTAGAGATAAAAGATGTATCAAGATAAAAGTGCCTTTGGTGTCTATGAAACTCTCCCAGTTCTCTTCTTATAGTTCTGTCATACATTATTTGATAAAGGGAACCTTAATAAACAGCCTAGAAAGTTATTTATCTGCGTTAACATATATGTAGAAAAAAGTTATTAACCAATTAAACCATACAGCCATTTTAACAATTGTTATAGAAGTATTAGTTTTCCCATAGTTAGGTCCAGGGCAAAATTATAGGGAGAGCTCCATGGGCACATGCCCTGGGCCCCCCACCACTTTACTCATAAGGAGGCCACCACCAGCAAGGTTAAAATAATAAGCTCACAGCTGTCTCTCAGAGTACATCTGCTTCCAAGCTGTAACAGTGACCAGTGAATGTCAGTGAGACTGTGCCCCTGCCCAGCCATACTAAATTCATACCCAATCGCATTCTGCATGCAGCATACTTTTACATTGTTCCACGTCATGTCTTCCCCCATGGGATTTCCTGGGTAAAGACAGTTGAGAAGGCAGCATTCAGTAGATTGGCCCTTTTCTTATTTCCCTTCTCCAAGACCCCCAGATTGTTCCTCAGAGGGCCAGCACTCTCTATTATTTTAGTTTGTTATCATTTACATACTTGAAAAATAATTTGGGATTATTTTTACTCCCCTTGGCAATATTTCTCTCAGTCTCTATTTTGCTGCCTTTGTGTTTTACTGAATTTATTTTTTTCTCTGTAATCCTGTAACGCCTCATTGCTACCTTCATGTTTTAGCGCCTTAAACACTTTATCTTTCTTGCTTATTGCTTGCCTTACAGTACTAGTTAATCACATTGGCTTTTCTTGTTTCTCTTATGCTTTTTCGCATATGCTATGTGTTTACTATATGAACTGCCTTTTGAATCCTAGCATTAAATTCCAGATATCTGAACAGTATGCATTCTAAAAATTATCTCACATATATTTATTAATTTGCAGTTAATATAGTTTGGATTATCTAATTCTGTTGAAAATATATCTGTTTGTTTGTCTCACTAGTCATTCACTTTAGTTACCGGAAATGACATATATCATTGTTAATTGGTCAGGTGTACTGTTTTGTTTTAAAGATGTGTTTGTTAAGTCATTTGCATTACACCATGTCCTTTACCTATACCGACCATACACACTTGCGGTGTGCTATTTTTAATGAATACTCAATAAAAAAATGATTTGGATTTTATTTGGATGTTCCCCAGCTCTCCCTCACTTCTTCCGTGGATTGCATAATTTGCCAGATGCCGAAGAGCACTCATTTGCTGGACCCCACCCATAGAGAAGCCTGGGTATGTGAGATTTTTAACCTTTTTTCCCTATCGTATATATACTTTTTTTTAGAATATTAGTGAAAAGTTTATGCCTTTGAAGGGAACCTGTCACCAGGAGACCCAATTTTAGCATGCCCCCAGTGCACACAGAGCATAGGACATACATTGCCAAATAGTTTTTGTATAAACAAATAGGTTTTACAGAAAAAAGATATGTTATATACGGTAGTACCTATTAATGCCGTGTGCTCTGTGACTAGGCACTTGTCACCTGGGAGTGGCTATAGAGAAGGAGTCTCCCCCCTTGGGAAATCGCTCCTTAATGTGTCCTTTTCAAATATATGAAAATGCTGATTGGAGTTATTCATATATTTGAAAAGGACACACAGGTGCAGTTTCCCAAGGGCAGGGACTCCCAGGGGACAAGTGCCTAGTCACAGAACACATGGCATTGAAAAACACAATATATCTTTTTTTCTGTAAACACTACTTTTGATACAAAAACTCTTTGGTAGTGTTTGTACTATGCTCTGTAGGGACTGGGGGTGTGTTAAAAATGGGACTCCTGATGACAGGTTCCCTTTAAGGTTCTCCAATAGCTGTCCAATTTGTCCTGAAGCTTAGAGTTCTCACTGCCCCTCTAACCATCTTAGTAAAGCGTAATATAAAATCAATGATTTTGCGGTCACTACTTCCCACAGCCAGTAATTGTGATACCCTGTCAGGTCTGCTAGTTAGTATAACCAACTCATAGATTTTTGGTTACTGTTGCTTTGTTATTCCTTCAAGATATTCATGACAAAAATGTCCACTGGGTGTTATTATTTTGTGGGGTGTTCTATTATGCTCTCATACTGCCCAATGTTGACAACACCACACAAGGGTCTGGGCACACTACTTAAAGAGAACTTGCCATTAGAGATGAGCGAGCACTAAAATGCTCGGGTACTCGTTATTCGAGACGAACTTTTCCCGATGCTCGAGTGCTCGTCTCGAATAACGAACCCCATTGAAGTCAATGGGAGACTCGAGCATTTTTCAAGGGGACCAAGGCTCTGCACAGGGAAGCTTGGCCAAACACCCGGGAACCTCAGAAAAGGATGGAAACACCACGGAAATGGACAGGAAACAGCAGGGGCAGCATGCATGGATGCCTCTGAGGCTGCTTAATCGCACCATTATGCCAAAATTATGGGCAACAGCATGGCCATGACAGAGTGACAGAATGAAGCTAGATAGCATCTAAAACATGCAATAATTGACCCTGACACTATAGGGGACGGCATGCAGAGGCAGCGGCAGCAGGCTAGAGAGTGGCATGGCGACATACCCTAAATGGACTCAGGCTTCAAACCAATGGGTGGCAGAGAGGAACCAAAGGAGGTGAGCAAGAAGCGCTCAAATAATATCGGTACATGATAAAAGTTTGCCAGTATATTTTGTGGATTACACAGCAGGGTGGCGACAAAGTTAACATGGAAGCCATGAAAACAACCCAAAATTCTGCCTGACACAGCTCGTTTGATAAGGGGACCATGTATGGAGGCAGTGAACTAGTAGTAGATTAAAGGTTCTGCAGTTAAAACTATGTTAGTTGGATCTTGGCATGGAGTTGGCGCTCCGCTGCCAGGCGAGCTTTCGCCAATCCAAGCCCCTGTCTCTAGGCTACTCCCCAAACAGCACTTCTAAGAACCTTTTGTATAAGATCAAGTGTAGTAGCGTTCTTATAAGTTTAGGATATGGCGGGTGAGGGGAATGTAAACAGATGCGCAAGAAGCGCTGAAATAATATTGGTAAATGATAAAAGTTTATTAGTATATTTTGTGGATAACACAGCTGGGTGGCGACAAAGTTAACAACTTTGATGTGGAATCCATGAAAACAACCCAAATTTCTGCCTGACACACCTCGTTTGATAAAGGGACGATGTATGGAGGCAGCTATATGGACGACTTTTGGAGGTAGCAATGGAGACAACGTGTGGAGGCTGCTATGGAGACAATTTAATTTGGATAGTGCCTGTATGTGGCAGTCCCAAAAATTTTTCAAACCAGAGGAGCAGGTAGGTGGCCCTCCAGAAAAATAGAATAGATTGAGTGCCTGTATGTGGCAGTCCCAAAAAGTTTTCAAACCAGAGGAGCAGGTAGGTGGCCCTCCAGAAAAATTGAATAGATTGAGTGCCTGTATGTGGCAGTCCCAAAAAGTTTTCAAACCAGAGGAGCAGGTAGGTGGCCCTCCAGAAAAATTGAATAGATTGAGTGCCTGTATGTGGCAGTCCCAAAAAGTTTTCAAACCAGAGGAGCAGGTAGGTGGCCCTCCAGAAAAATTGAATAGATTGAGTGCCTGTATGTGGCAGTCCCAAAAAGTTTTCAAACCAGAGGAGCAGGTAGGTGGCCCTCCAGAAAAATTGAATAGATTGAGTGCCTGTATGTGGCACTCCCAAAAATTGTTTAAAACAGAGGACCGGGTCGGTGGCCCTCCAGAAAAATTAAATGCATAAAGTACTATAGCAAGAGCCAGTGGGCCCTGTCAAAAAATAGCCAGTTTCCTCTGCTTTACTGTACAAAGAGGAGGAGAAGGAGGAAAATGAGGAGGAGGAGGAGTGGATCAATTATTCAGGTTGAGCTTCCTTCACCTGGTGGAGATTGGAAATTATGAGAAATCCAGGCTTTATTCATCTTAATAAGCGTCAGCCTGTCAGCGCTGTCAGTCGACAGGCGTGTACGCTTATCGGTGATGATGCCACCAGCTGCACTGAAAACCCGCTCGGACAAGACGCTAGCGGCAGGGCAGGCAAGAACCTCCAAGGCGTACAGCGCCAGTTCGTGCCACATGTCCAGCTTTGAAACCCAGTAGTTGTAGGGAGCTGTGTGATCATTTAGGACGATGGTATGGTCAGCTACGTACTCCCTCACCATCTTTCTGTAAAGATCAGCCCTACTCTGCCGAGACTGGGGACAGGTGACAGTGTCTTGCTGGGGTGACATAAAGCTGGCAAAAGCCTTGTAAAGCGTACCCTTGCCAGTGCTGGACAAGCTGCCTGCTCGCCTACTCTCCCTCGCTACTTGTCCCGCAGAACTACGCACTCTGCCGCTAGCGCTGTCAGAAGGGAAATACTGTTTCAGCTTGTGCACCAGGGCCTGCTGGTATTCATGCATTCTCACACTCCTTTCCTCTGCAGGGATGAGAGTGGAAAGATTTTGCTTGTACCGTGGGTCCAGGAGAGTGAACACCCAGTAATCGGTGCTGGAATAAATTCTTTGAACGCGAGGGTCACGGGATAGGCAGCCTAGCATGAAATCTGCCATATGCGCCAGAGTACCAACGCATAAGAATTCACTCCCCTCACTGGCCTGACTGTCCATTTCCTCCTCCTCCAACTCCTCCAACTCCTCTTCTTCTGCCCATACACGCTGAACAGTAAAGGACTCAACAATGGTCCCCTCTTGTGTCTCGCCAACATTCTCCTCCTCTTCCTCCTCATCCTCCTCCACCTCCACCTCCTCCGATATGCGCTGAGAAACAGACCTAAGGGTGCTTTGGCTATCAACAAGGGAATCTTCTTCCCCCGTCTCTTGTGACGAGCGCAAAGCTTCCGACTTCATGCTGATCAGAGAGTTTTTCAACAGGCCAAGCAGCGGGATGGTGAGGCTGATGATGGCGGCATCGCCACTGACCATCTGTGTTGACTCCTCAAAGTTACTCAGCACCTGACAGATATCAGACATCCACGTCCACTCCTCATTGTAGACTTGAGGAAGCTGACTGACCTGACTACCAGTTCTGGTGGAAGTTGACATCTGGCAGTCTACAATGGCTCGGCGCTGCTGGTAAACTCTGGATAACATGGTCAGTGTTGAATTCCACCTCGTGGGCACGTCGCACAACAGTCGGTGAGCGGGCAGTTGGAGGCGGCGCTGCGCTGCCCTGAGAGTGGCAGCATCTGTGCTGGACTTCCTGAAATGCGCACAGATGCGGCGCACCTTCGTGAGCAAATCTGACAGATTGGGGTATGTCTTGAGGAAACGCTGAACTATCAGATTTAACACATGGGCCAGGCATGGCACATGTGTCAGTCTGCCAAGTTGCAGAGCCGCCACCAGGTTACGGCCGTTGTCACACACAACCATGCCTGGCTTCAGGTTCAGCGGTGCCAGCCACAGATCAGTCTGCGCCGTGATGCCCTGTAATAGCTCTTGGGCGGTGTGCCTTTTATCGCCTAGGCTCAGCAGTTTGAGCACCGCCTGCTGTCGCTTAGCAACGGCACTGCTGCTGTGCCTAGAGCTACCGACTGATGGCGCCGTGCCCACGGATGGTAGTTCGGAGGAGGAGGTGGAGGAGGGGTGGGAGGAGGAGGAGGCATAGTAGGCCTGAAACACCTGGACCGAGGTAGGCCCCGCAATCCTCGGCGTCGGCAGTATATGACCAGCCCCAGGGTCAGACTCGGTCCCAGCCTCCACCAAGTTAACCCAATGTGCCGTCAGCGATATATAGTGGCCCTGCCCGGCAGCACTCGTCCACGTGTCCGTGGTCAGGTGGACCTTGTCAGAAACGGCGTTGTTCAGGGCACGGGTGATGTTGTCTGACACGTGCTGGTGCAGGGCTGGGACGGCACATCGGGAAAAGTAGTGGCGGCTGGGGACCGAATACCGAGGGGCGGCCGCCGCCATGAGGTTGCGAAAGGCCTCGGTCTCTACTAGCCTATAGGGCAGCATCTCCAGGCTAAGCAATCTGGAGATGTGCACATTAAGGGCTTGGGCGTGCGGGTGGGTTGCACTATATTTGCGTTTCCGCTCCAGCGTCTGGTGTATGGAGAGCTGAACGCTGGTGGATGCTGTGGAGGATCGTGGAGGCGACGATGGGGTTTTTGTGGCAGGGTCCTGGGCAGGGGGCTGACTATCAGCTGACACAGGGGAAGGAGCAGTGGTGTGCACGGCCGGAGGTGAACGGGCTTGTTGCCACTGAGTGGGGTGTTTAGCATTCATATGCCTGCGCATACTGGTGGTAGTTAAGCTAGTAGTGGTGGAACCCCTGCTGAGCCTGGTTTGGCAAATGTTGCACACCACAGTCCGTCGGTCATCCGGTGTTTCCTTAAAGAACCTCCAGACTTCTGAAGATCTAGCCCTCGCCGCAAGAGCCCTCGCCACGGGAGCTTCACTAGTTGACACATTTGGCGCTGATGCACCAGCTCTGGCCCTGCCTCTCCGTCTGGCCCCACCACTGCCTCTTCCAACCTGTTCTGGTCGAGGACTCTCCTCCGTCTCAGAAGCACTGTGTTCACCCGGCCTCTCAACCCAGCTTGGGTCTGTCACCTCATCATCCTCCGATCCCTCAGTCTGCTCCCCCCTCGGACTTCCTGCCCTGACAACAACTTCCCCACTGTCTGACAACCGTGTCTCCTCATCATCGGACACCTCTTTACACACTTCCACTACGTCAAGAAGGTCATCATCACCCACAGACTGTGACTGGTGGAAAACCTGGGCATCGGAAAATTGCTCAGCAGCAACCGGACAAGTGGTTTGTGACTGTGGGAAGGGTCCAGAAAACAGTTCCTCAGAGTATGCCGGTTCAAATGCCAAATTTTCCTGGGAGGGGGCAGACTGGGGGGGAGGAGGCTGAGGTGCAGGAGCTGGAGGAGTGGCGATTTCGGTGACATGGGTGGACTGCGTGGAAGACTGACTGGTGGACAAATTGCTCGAAGCATTGTCAGCAATCCACGACATCACCTGTTCGCACTGTTCTGGCCTCAACAGTGCTCTACCACGAGTCCCAGTAACTTCAGACATGAACCTAGGGAGTGTAGCTCTGCGGCGTTCCCCTGCTCCCTCATAAGCAGGTGGTGTCTCACCCCGGCCAGGACCACGGCCTCTGACCCCTGCAGTAGTTGGACGCCCACGTCCCCGCCCTCGTTCTCTACCCCTAGCCCTCGGGTTAAACATTTTTAAAATGAGAGTTATAGCTTTAATTTTTTTTTAACTTTTTTTTGTGTTTTTTTTTTTTTTTTGTGTTTTTGAGTTTTTAAAACCAAACAATGCTATCCTATTGCTATGGCTATTTTCTAGCCAAGTATGAAAGCACACTACTATGCCAGATGAGATGACACCGAGTTATTAAACAAAATAAACGTAAAATAAAAAAGGACAAATGGCAGACTGTGCCTAATTGAAATCCAACCCCTACTAAATTTTCCCACTTCGGTCTTTACAATGGATATGTGCGTCACTAAGCGCAAAACACAGCGGTCGCAAGTCTCACTACAAATTGCTGACAATTGGCTAGTAGATGCACTGCAGCAAGTACAGCCACCAGCAGATCAACCAGAAATCAAATATATAACGCTACTGTAGGCGTAAGCCGTTTGGATTCTCCTATGGCTATTTTCTAGCCAAGTATGAAAGCACACTACTATGCCAGATGAGATGACGCTGAGTTATTAAACAAAATAAACGTAAAATAAAAAAGGACAAATGGCAGACTGTGCCTAATTGAAATCCAACCCCTACTAAATTTTCCCACTTCGGTCTTTGCAATGGATATGTGCGTCACTAAGCGCAAAACACAGCGGTCGCAAGTCTCACTACAAATTGCTCACAATTGGCTAGTAGATGCACTGCAGCAAGTACAGCCACCAGCAGATCAACCAGAAATCAAATATATAACGCTACTGTAGGCGTAAGCCGTTTGGATTCTCCTATGGCTATTTTCTAGCCAAGTATGAAAGCACACTACTATGCCAGATGAGATGACGCTGAGTTATTAAACAAAATAAACGTAAAATAAAAAAGGACAAATGGCAGACTGTGCCTAATTGAAATCCAACCCCTACTAAATTTTCCCACTTCGGTCTTTGCAATGGATATGTGCGTCACTAAGCGCAAAACACAGCGGTCGCAAGTCTCACTACAAATTGCTCACAATTGGCTAGTAGATGCACTGCAGCAAGTACAGCCACCAGCAGATCAACCAGAAATCAAATATATAACGCTACTGTAGGCGTAAGCCGTTTGGATTCTCCTATGGCTATTTTCTAGCCAAGTATGAAAGCACACTACTATGCCAGATGAGATGACGCTGAGTTATTAAACAAAATAAACGTAAAATAAAAAAGGACAAATGGCAGACTGTGCCTAATTGAAATCCAACCCCTACTAAATTTTCCCACTTCGGTCTTTGCAATGGATATGTGCGTCACTAAGCGCAAAACACAGCGGTCGCAAGTCTCACTACAAATTGCTGACAATTGGCTAGTAGATGCACTGTAGCAAGTACAGCCACCAGCAGATCAACCAGAAATCAAATATATAACGCTACTGTAGGCGTAAGCCGTTTGGATTCTCCTATGGCTATTTTCTAGCCAAGTATGAAAGCACACTACTATGCCAGATGAGATGACGCTGAGTTATTAAACAAAATAAACGTAAAATAAAAAAGGACAAATGGCAGACTGTGCCTAATTGAAATCCAACCCCTACTAAATTTTCCCACTTCGGTCTTTGCAATGGATATGTGCGTCACTAAGCGCAAAACACAGCGGTCGCAAGTCTCACTACAAATTGCTCACAATTGGCTAGTAGATGCACTGCAGCAAGTACAGCCACCAGCAGATCAACCAGAAATCAAATATATAACGCTACTGTAGGCGTAAGCCGTTTGGATTCTCCTATGGCTATTTTCTAGCCAAGTATGAAAGCACACTACTATGCCAGATGAGATGACGCTGAGTTATTAAACAAAATAAACGTAAAATAAAAAAGGACAAATGGCAGACTGTGCCTAATTGAAATCCAACCCCTACTAAATTTTCCCACTTCGGTCTTTGCAATGGATATGTGCGTCACTAAGCGCAAAACACAGCGGTCGCAAGTCTCACTACAAATTGCTCACAATTGGCTAGTAGATGCACTGCAGCAAGTACAGCCACCAGCAGATCAACCAGAAATCAAATATATAACGCTACTGTAGGCGTAAGCCGTTTGGATTCTCCTATGGCTATTTTCTAGCCAAGTATGAAAGCACACTACTATGCCAGATGAGATGACACTGAGTTATTAAACAAAATAAACGTAAAATAAAAAAGGACAAATGGCAGACTGTGCCTAATTGAAATCCAACCCCTACTAAATTTTCCCACTTCGGTCTTTGCAATGGATATGTGCGTCACTAAGCGCAAAACACAGCGGTCGCAAGTCTCACTACAAATTGCTCACAATTGGCTAGTAGATGCACTGCAGCAAGTACAGCCACCAGCAGATCAACCAGAAATCAAATATATAACGCTACTGTAGGCGTAAGCCGTTTGGATTCTCCTATGGCTATTTTCTAGCCAAGTATGAAAGCACACTACTATGCCAGATGAGATGACACTGAGTTATTAAACAAAATAAACGTAAAATAAAAAAGGACAAATGGCAGACTGTGCCTAATTGAAATCCAACCCCTACTAAATTTTCCCACTTCGGTCTTTGCAATGGATATGTGCGTCACTAAGCGCAAAACACAGCGGTCGCAAGTCTCACTACAAATTGCTCACAATTGGCTAGTAGATGCACTGCAGCAAGTACAGCCACCAGCAGATCAACCAGAAATCAAATATATAACGCTACTGTAGGCGTAAGCCGTTTGGATTCTCCTATGGCTATTTTCTAGCCAAGTATGAAAGCACACTACTATGCCAGATGAGATGACACTGAGTTATTAAACAAAATAAACGTAAAATAAAAAAGGAAAAATGGCAGACTGTGCCTAATTGAAATCCAACCCCTACTAAATTTTCCCACTTTGGTGTTTGAGGTGGATATGTGTGCCACTAAGAGCTAAACACAACGGTAGCAAGTCCCCCTGCTAATTCCTCACAAAATGGTACTAGATGCAAATAAAAAAAAAAAAAAGTAGAACGTTATTGTAGCCCTAAGAAGGGCTGTTGGGTTCTTGGAGAATCACTCCTGCCTAACAGTAAGCTAATAGAACACCCTAACGCTTTCCCTGACCAGCAGCAGCTCTCTCCCTAGCGGCATCCAGACACAGAATGATCCGAGCAGCGCGGGCAGCGGCTAGTCTATCCCAGGGTCACCTGATCTGGCCAGCCAACCACTGCTATCGACGTGTAAGGGTACCACGTCATGCTGGGTGGAGTGCAGAGTCTCCTGGCTTGTGATTGGCTCTGTTTCTGGCCGCCAAAAAGCAAAACGGCGGGAGCTGCCATTTTCTCGAGCGGGCGAAGTATTCGTCCGAGCAACGAGCAGTTTCGAGTACTCTAATGCTCGAACGAGCATCAAGCTCGGACGAGCATGTTCGCTCATCTCTATTAGTGAATGTTAGTTATTACGTTTTTTTGCGGTTATGACTATGTATGGAAAAAGTAGAACATTTTGAAGTTCGAAAATCAAGAATTTTTCCAAATTTTCACCAAATATCTGATTTTCTCATAAATAAATGCAAAACATACCACCAAATTTTTTCAAGTAACCTGAAGTACAAAGTGTCACGAGAAAACAATTTTAAAATCACTTGGATATGTTAAAGCGTTCTGAAGTTATAACCACTTATAGTGACACAGGGCAGATTTGCAAAAATGGGCCTTGTCAGGAAGGTGAAAAGTGGCTTCAGCGTTAAGGAGTTAATAACTTTTTTATACTATGGTGTACAGAGCTGTGGGTAATTTTTTGCAACTTCTAAATACGTTTTCAATGCTAGCATATTTTGGACTGTACGACCTTTTGATCACTTTTTTCTAAAATGGCAAATGGCTATTTTCCATTACGGGGTTAAATACAGTGAAAAAACGTTATTATATTTTGAAATATCAGGCGTTTTGGGATGTGGTGATACCCAATTTGTTTATGATTTTAACTGTTTATTTATATCAGTTCTAGGGAAATTAGAATTTTTATTTTTACTATTTTTCAGACCCCCTAGGATACTTTAACCCTAGATTGTCTGATTGATCCTACCATATACTGCCATACTACAGTATGGTAGTATATAGGGAATTTCATCCTCACTCATTATAATGTGCAAATTGCACATAGTAATGAAATGGTTTAAAACAAAACAGCCTTGGGTCTTAGGAAGACCCAATTTAACCATGGCGACAAATCACCACTCCCCGTTGACACCCATGCGCCACCATCTTTTTGAAGCTGCCGGCAGATATCGACAGGATAACACCCGCGATTGGTGCTAGCACCGATCGCAGGTGTTCCCGGTGATATGCAGCAAAGACTATGGAGAGGGCTCAGTTCGTGAGCTCTCTTCATGCACCCTCACCCAACGCACGCCGTACTATTATGGTGCACGTCAGGAAGGGGTTCATAATAGTGAATTAGAGAATTTATTATTTTGTTATCCTTAGTACATACAAGAAACTTGTCTTTGTGGGAATACACCTTTAAGGAAATGGTCCCCCCCCCTTCTGTCTTTGTTATGGTGTAAGATATACATACAGTGGTTTCAGACATTTCCTCAGGTGAATGCGTGTCATGGTAAATGTTGGATTTGGCTAAAGTATCTTAGAAGTGTTTAAGTCGGAGAGGTTGTTCAGGTAGGTGGAACCACTCTACATTACCTTGACGTCAAAATATTCTGGAACTGTATTTGAACCAGTCTACATGTTAAATGCCATGCCCAGTGGCATGTATGAATTGAAGTGAAGGCCATAGAAGACAGTTTCTCAGATCACTGAAGAATATTTGAATCATTCAACCATGATCTGCTAGATTATTATTTAATAGATATATGAAATGCCTTGAATTGTTTTCATTAAGAAAAAAACAAGAGACCCCTACTTGTTTGACCTTTTTCATGGGATTTTCTGATTAAATTTTTGGATGGTCTATCTTCAGGATAGACCATCAACATCTGATCATTTGGTAAAAAAAAACATCCATCTCCTCGTCCCTTCCTGGCTTGTTGTATGAATGTGGCCTGTGTGATGGCAAATGCAGCACAGGCGGCGAGTGATGACGCATCCACCTGTGCCTGGTCATAAGCACCTGAGGCCAATGGCCAGAGATGAGCCCACATAGGCAGACATGTGATGTCATCACACGTCGCCGCCATCTTATATCCTTCAACAAAGCGGCAAAATAAGGACACAGAGGAAGAAGGCAAGTATTTAAAAGAAAAAAAAAATACCATTGGCTACTGGTGGCAGCAGGCACTGTAACTACAGGGAACAAGAACTGTGAATACTGGTGACAAGGACTGGAACAACTATTAGTACTTTTTAGGTCCCTCAGGGTTTTTGAACACTAGGGAGTCTGAATGTTCATCCAATGTACTGAAATACACATGTATGGTAATATATGGTGAATGTACAGCTTTTAAAGTGTGCCTCTGGCAGGCTGTGATAAAGATAGTAAATTAGCAGCCATAGGAGCCACCCAGTGGCTCCCAGCCATCATTTCAACCAATCAGCAAGCCCTGATGATATCGTGGTGGGTACCACACCTATGTGAAGCTGCTGTTTATGTGAAATGATCAACTCTGACTTCAGCAACTAACAGGTAAACTGCTACAACAGTTGTCAGCATCGATTTCAGCACATAGCCACAGTTGTCTGTTGTATAATACAACAGATACCTGCTCTTTATTGAGAGGACCTGTGAACTTGAGAATGTACATTTACTATGGGCAGTGCTTAAAGCAAACCTATCATCTTGGATCTTCCTAATAAGGTTAATCTGATGGCAGGTTCCTTTAGTCTGCCCAAGCCCTATGGTATTTTTGATTAAACTTTTAGTTTGGCAGAAGCTTTTAAAAACTTTTTTTTCAAAGTTTGTCTAGAGGCTACTGGGGCATGAAATAACCGGGCAATAGAGCAGGAGCTATAGCTATTCCATGGCCAAGTATCCTCTTTCAATCCCTCCTACCCAGCTTTTCTTCAGCGGACAGCTCGCTGTAGCTGCATGTAGTCGTGTGCAAAGCCAGAGTTCTGCACATGCAGAGCAGCTCCAGCTTCGCAGACTAGTGTGCACAGTTACAGCAGCCTTGTCTCTGAAGCTGGCGCTACTGCGTATGCACAGAACTCTGGCTTTGCTGAAGAGAAGCTGGGTAGCAGGGATTAAAAGGGGCTACTGGAGCGTGGAATAGCTGTAGCTCCACGGCTCGGCTGCTCCACATCCCAGTAGCCTCTACATAAAATTTGCGTAAATCAAAGATAACTTTTTTACAAGCTTCTTCTGCACTAAAAATTTAATTAAAGGAACCTGCCATTGGATCTACCTTATTGTGTCATTTGGACTGCACAGTGACGTCAATAAAAAATAGTGCATTATAGATTGGTGCTATTTTTTTTCATAAATTTCACCTCATTTGGAATTCTTTTACAGCTTCCCAGGATATTGTATAGAATATTAATTGGTGCATCAAAAAGAACTACAATTTGTCCAGCAGAGACAAGTCTTCCTACAAAAGTTATGGCTCAAAGGGCTATTCCGGGAATATGAATGTCTGATACAAAACCCCATAATTCTATAAATAAATGAATGTAACAAAACTTAATGTCATTAGTCACAAAATGGAGCTTAACCCCTAGGTGCACCACGACGTTATACTACGTCCCCGCTGCTACATGCTAAGCGCACCGGGATGTAGTATAACGTCCATCTTCTGGGACCGGCTCACGAACGGAGCCGGTACCAGAAGCAGCGGCTGTCAGCTGTCTATCACAGCTGACACAATGCTCTACAATGAAGAAGTATTGTAGAGCAGTGTATTGGACTTGAACCAGCAATCAGAGCATCGCTGGTTCAAGTTCAAGTAAGTATAAGTAAAATCATGTATAAACACTAAACACTACACACTAGAATAAATAAAAATTAAATACATAAAAATATAAGCCCCTAAAATGATATTTTCCCATAAAAACACTTAATAAAGTATAAAAAACACAGAAACACAAAAAAACGCTACATATTTGGTATTGCCGCGTCCATAACAATCTGTATAATAAAACAGAATCATTACTGGACCTGCACAGTAAACGCGGGGGGAAAAAAACGCAAAAAACGTTCCGAAAAAAGATAATATTTAACTAATACCTTTAAAAAATTATCTAAAAAGTGATTAAAAAAATGTTACACACTCTAAAATTAGACCACTAAAAAGAACAACTCTTCTCGCAAAAAATAAGCCCCTAACCAGATTTTTCAGCCGAAAAATAAAAAAGTTATGCATATGAAAAGATGGTGATGCTAAAATGAACAAAATTGTCTCCAAATTAGTTTTTATTCAGTAAAATTGAATAAAATACACAAAACCCCCACATATTTGGTATCACTACGTCCGTGACAATCTGCATAATAAAACAGAATCATTATTGGATCCGCAAAGTGAACCCCGTAAAAAACAACCTCAAAAAACTCACCGAAAAAAAGATGATTTTTAATTAATACCCATCAAAAAATGCTCTAAAAAGTGATTTTAAAAAGTTCCGCACTCTAAAATAAGACCACTAAAAAGAACAATCTTTCTTGCAAAAAATAAGCCCTTAACCAGATTTGTCAGCCGAAAAATAAAAAAGTTATGAAATGAAAAGTTAGTGATGCTAAAATGAACAAAATTGTCTCCAAATTAGTTTTTATTCAATAAAATTGAATAAAATACACAAAACCCCCACATATTTCGTATCGCTACGTCTGTAACAATCTGCATAATAAAACAGAATCGTTATTGGACCTGCAAAATGAACCCCGTTAAAAAAAAACTCAAAAACGCTGCAAAAAAAAAAAAGATGATTTTCAATTAATACCCTTTAAAAAATGCTCTAAAAAGTGATTTAAAAAAGTTACACACTCTAAAATAAGACCACTAAAATAACAATCGTTCTCACAAAAAATAAACCCCTAACCAGATTTGTAAGCCGAAAAATAAAAAAGTTATGCATATGAAAGTCAGTGATGCAGACTCGAGTACTCGGGAGAAATTGGGTATCAAACTTTGTGGAGCCTTTTTTCATTTAATCCATTACAAATGTTTAATTTTCCACCCAAAATGAATGTATTTTCAAAAAATATTACAATTTGTAGACCACACCTCGATTTTGTTTTAACCCTTATAAAACACCTAAAGGGTTAACAAACTTCTTAAAATTGTTTTTTCATACGTTGAGGTGTGTAGTTTCCATAATGGGGTAATTTACGAGTCTAGCTATTATTCAGGCCTCTCACAGTCAATTAAAAGTTGAGCAGGTCCATCTAAATATTAGTTTTGGTGATTTTCCCAAAAATTTGAAAAATGGCACCCAAATTCTGAGCCTCATAACATTCTAGTAAAATACGTGGAATCTTAAAAAAACATGCCAACATAAAGCAGACATTTTGGAAATGTAAGTTATGAATCTATTTGGGTGCTATGGCTATCTGCATCAAAAGTAGAGAATTTAGAACTTTGAAAATAAAGAATTTTTCAAAATCTTTGTCAAATTTAGTTTTTTTTCATAACTAAACACAAAAGATATCATCCAAATTTTTAAACTAATTTGAAGTACAATGTGTCACGAGAAAACAATCTTAAAATCCCCTGGATATCTTATATTGTTCCAAAGCTATAACCACGTATAGTGACACAGGGCATATTTGAAAATGGGGCCGCGTCCTTAAGGACAAAATAGGCTGAGTCCCGTAGGGGTTAAACAGTGTTATTTTATGATTTACAAAATGTTATGGCCTCTCTAAAGTTATCACCAAGGTGGCTGCTACTGAAAACTACAGGTCCCAAGATCCTTTAGTTCTTAGTAACTCCTCCTACCTCTTATGCTCTGCTCCCAGTGGTGATATAACAGGTTTTCTTGCTCTGTTACCATAGCAATGATATGTAACTGCCATCACCAAAACAACGGCCATACTGGATGCACTGCAACCAACCGACTACAGACAAACATAGTGGTGATCACATGACCTGCCCAGACAGGTACAGGACATGTGATGTGGACATATGACCAGCAGGGAATTAATGGACTGATTAAAGGGCCAGTAGCATATTAATTCTTCATTACAGTGTGTCATCAGCATTTTTCTGCTAAGGGGAGCAAAATTTTAAATAACTAATTACATATAAGCTTATATTTTAAGGACCCATTTGTATATGAATTATGTTGAATCCTGGAATACCCCTTTTAAGGCTGAAAATTCAGAAGTATCAGTTTCAGTAAAAATATATAAAAAATATATTTAAAAAAACTAAGTAGGATAAGACAATGTACTGTAAATCATTTAAAAAAAGAAAAAGGTATATATATAGTACACCCCTACATATTTTGTAAATAATTTTTTCCCATGAGAACATAAAATAAATTAATATATAACAAATTCATTCAATGCTAAGCAGTCAGTGTACAGCTTGCCATTAATGCCTAAAGCGTTGGCAAAAAGTGTAAACCCCTAAGTGTCAATATTTTGTGTGGCCACCATTTGTTTTCCAACATTGCCTTAAATAGATCCTGGCATTCAAATTAACCCATCAAAATAAAATACTTCATTAAAATATGATTAAAAAGCATTGCCCTTATCCGTAAATGGCTGCAATGTTAAAAAATCAGTTTGTAAACTTATGCAATTTACCTGAGGTGAGTACAATGATATTAATGGGGTCCTTCATATATGACTGAAGAAGAACCCTGGCTATAATCCCATGGATAGAGTAGAACATGTATCTGAAAGATACTGTGTGTGGTTTGTGTGTGTCCCTGGTGACAGGTTGTCTTCAATTCTCTTAAGAATGGCGTTAACTAGAGGTTCACAGGTTCCACTCCTCCACAATGAGCTTACAAAACTGATGAATGTTAGAGACATTGAGCTCTTCCACCTTCTGTATGAGAATGCACCACATATCCTCAATCGGGTTTAGATCTGGATACAGGATTTGCCAGTCTAGCACCTTTACCCCAGTTATAAATACTGCCCTGCCGTCCAGTTTCCAGGGAGGGGGGGATCATGCTGCACTTCACCTAACAGTACATTTTGGCATTCATGGTTCCCTCAATGAACAGTAGCTCCCCACAGCCAGAAGCACTTATGCAGCTCCAAACCATGATACACCCATCACCATGCACAACGTTAGGCAAGGCACACTTGTCTTTGTTCTCCTAATCTGGTTAGCACAAGACTTATTTGACAACATCTAAACCAATAAATTTAAATTTGCTTTAATCAGAAAACATGACATGGTTCCAGCATTCCATGTCCTTAGTCTGCTTGTCTTCATCAAACTGTTTGCAGACTTACTAATGTATCATACTTAGAAGTAGCCCCCTTGGGTTATCGCAATGTAGACCAAATGAATTCCATGGGGCACATGTATAATAGTTTATTGGCTGACTTTTTCAAGTTTCCTGAAGTTGGCCTACCTACCGTATATATTAGAGTATAAGCCTGTATTCACCTTTCCCACACCCCCCATAGGTCCTCTTCTTGCTTCCGATGCTCCGGTGATCAGGTCGTTCCGCTCCTCTTCGGTTCACCCTGCGAAGCGAGAAGAGGACCTACGGGGGCATCGGAAAGGTGAGTACAGTGTTAATTTGTTTGTTTTTTTTACTACAGGGGGGGCTGGCTCTCTATATATTACAGGGGGGTGGAAGGCTATATACTACAGGGGCGGAGACCAATGGATTTCCCACCCTCGGCTTATAATCGAGTCAAAATTAGGTGCCTCGGCTTATATCAAAGTTTATACGGTAATCATTGCAATGTATCTTCGGTCTTTTCCCTTTGTGAATACATGGGATGAGTAGCCTGTTTATGCTCACTTTTGCGAATTTTAGGTCCCAAATAGTAGCTCCCAAAAGTAAGTCCGAGTCTGGCATCCTGTTTTAGGACTTATTAGGCCCAATAATGGGATAATTTCAGAACCCAAAAGTCTGACAAGTTGAACAAACATCTGGGCTACACAGATAAATATGGCACACTTTGAGGTACGCTGCTTGATTCTGCACCTTAAAAGTCTCAAAACTGTGGAAAGTCGCACAAAAAAGAAAGCAATAGGAGTGATGAATGCCCCCCCACCATGTACAGCATGTGGTCTTATCACTGACCTCCAACCCCTTTTACTGGAACCTGTCTTGTTAAGGCACTGTATGGTCTTGCAGTTTGCAGTTCAGTTTCAGGATGGTGTTCATGTTCTTAAATGAAATCTTCCTTCAAACTCAAGTATGATACCAGGGACACTTACTCATATATACATGCACTGTGACTGTGATAATGTTCTTATATTTGTTATACATGACCTAACTTTTAAAATCAACTTTTAACATTATGCTAATGACCCTGAAGAACTACCGTAGCCCCTCTGTGATCTGGCTTTACAGGCTGTTAGATTGTCTCACCCCTGCCCCTGCTTTCTCAGCAATTGTGTATTGACCACTTCTTAAATTCTTCTTGCATAATGTGTATCATTGTAGAGTGAACTTTTTATGTTTCCTATAAAATTTTACTTATAGCCAAACATCCCTGTTTGTGACCAGTGTATATATAGTATATACAAATTTTCCCATGTGCTTCTTCACAATAAGTTATTTTGTATGCAGCTATTGAGAATAGATTATAGGTAATAGAGCTTGCTGCAGATTTTTTCTCTTTTTTTTATTTCTGATTGTATCAAAGTGTATCAACTTGCAAGATAACAGGTTAGACTCCATTCACATTCATATAAAATATTATATTATGCAAAAAACATAATTTCTTCAAATTTATAAACAAGCACTGCATGTAAAAACTGAACCCCCTCTACCACCATTCAATTGATTTCCAGTTTAGTTACATACAATTATGATTCAGCAAAAGTAACCATTACATTTTGCTTGCATATTACCGTTTAAAATGATGTATTGAAAGACCTCAGAATAGAAGGAAATCCTTTGCTACTAATACGGCAAGGAAAAGGTACATATTTCATTATTCCAGACAAACATGTGTATCTTAATAAAACAGACTCAGACCATGCATCCCTTAAAATGAAATGTACAGGTCACATTAAACTATACACATTGGCTGATTGACATTGAGACTTTATTGTGCAATATGCAGGTATTGCTACTTCAAATTGTCACAGTAGAAATTACAGAAACTTTGTAGTTTATTTTTTACGTATTATGACGGGAGTCTAGTGGAACCAAATAGACCAACATTTTGTAGAATCCAATTCTAGTCACAGTAGGAGAGTTTGGTTTATATCATCAGAGTACTTTAAGAGGACATGTCTGTTCTGTTTCCAAATGATTTGCATTCCGGGAGTTTTCAGAAAAAAAAAGATGTGGAAAGCTTATGGTAGAATATTTGTAAAATAGAAGTAGTTCATCCAGCAGGCAATTCATATTCAGTCCTATGCGTTTCAAACCACCTGTAGGCTGTTATTCACAAGACCATGAGCAGGAACAGATCGGTTAGAAATGGGTAGGTCAGTTTTTTATGTACATAGTTACATAAACCTGAGCCTTAAGAGTTGTGGGTTAAAGGCCCTTTCCTAGGCCTGCCTGAAGGAAGTCTACATTAGTATCCTTGCAAAAAGAAGCAAATGCCTTCTAGATTCTAGATCCTAAAGTAGATAAGGTAAATAACGGTCTTCCTAACTTCTTAAAAGGAAACCTACCATGAGGAATCTACTATCATAAGGAGATCTGATGGTAGATTTCTCCTGCCTGCCTATGTCAGAATCTGTAATTTATTAATCCTGGAACCCAACTTGTTAAAAAACGTATTTTATTAATATGTAAATTATCTTCAGAGGCTACTGGGGGATGTACTAGCCTTAGCTCCGAGTGCCCGGCCTAGTACATGCCCCAGTAGTCTCTACAGTTAATTCTCTTCGCAAGATCCATGGATTGGGCAGCACAGTGGCTCAGTGGTTAGCACTACAGCCTTGCAGTGCTTTAGGTCAACATCTGCAAAGAATTTGTATGTTCTCTCCGTGTTTACTCCAAAAAACATACTGGTAGGTCAATTAAATTGTGAACCCCATGGGGACAGGGACTGATTTGTGCAGTGCTGCGTAATCTAGTGGGACCACATGTTTATACGAGTTAGTCTATTTAGCAACTGGCTGTGAATGTAGACAGCCCTAGATTTAATGTTTAATTATCTAGCAATTGCCTGTGAATGTAGACTGCCTCTGATCTAGGCATACAGTGTTTCCTCTAGCTGGTAGCCATTTTTTATTAGTAAGTGCTTATTCAGGCATTGGCTGTGATTGTAGAGCTAGTCAGCTGATGTATATTCCATATGGATCAATCTAATAATTGGCTGTGAGTGTAGACAGCCTTGGATGTAAACATGCTTAGTTTACTCTAGTTGGACAGCTAGTCTATATTAGCTAGTGTTCATCCAGTAATTGGCAACCCAGTTCTGTGTGCTAATTCTGAATCACACCCTCTTTACTACCTTTTCTTCTGGAAGAAAAGACTTTTGACATCTGCAGCCGAGACATATACCCAGAAAAACCTTTGATTGGGAAGTATCTAGGAAGGGGTTTACCATCTACCCCAGCTGATTCAATATTGCTAGGGTTCTGGAAATTCACAGTCTTACCGCCCCCTTCTGAATCCTCTATAAAAAAGGAGCCTTCCTGATATAAGAAGCCATCCCTAAGACCAGCTTTGTGAAGACCCTGGGAGCGATAGCTAGGCCAAAAATGTAAAGAACAAAACTGAAAATAACATAGGACCCCTTTTATTGGAACTGCAACCCTGAAAACTTTTGGGATTCTGGACAAATGGTGATAATTTGCGTTTGCCCGGGCTATGGATGCCATATAAGCACCTTGCAAAAAAGGTTTTGAATTTCTCTACCTTCAAGAATTTTTTTAAAGGCTTTAGATTTATGATTGTCCGAAAAGAGAAGTCTGTTTTTTTTTTAATATGAAAAAGAGTGGATAAATCCTAGACCTCTTTCTAACACTGGGACTTCCACCAGAACTGTGTTTTCCACCAGGGACTCTCATTTCCCCTTCAATAGCCTTCTGGATAGACTTCCCTACCAAGGGAGTTTCTTTATGGCAGAATTTCTATGGTTAGTGTTCAGGTCCCCTCCTCCATTCCACTTCCAGAACCCACTTACTACCTGAATGCTACTCTAAGCAGGTAGGAAATGGGTTAAATTTCCCCACAATAAGTGGCCTGGTGTCATTGTGGGCTGGGTTTCTCAGAATCTGTCTGTGACCTCTCTGAAAGACTTGTTTTGAAAGGATGAAAAGCATTGAGGGACCCACTTTTTCTGTCAGATGCCTTTTCCAGAATACAGTCTAAGAAAGGACCAAACAAAATTTCACAGTGACAAAGGAGTTTGACTGCGCTGCAGATCTGATCAACTGATGCATCTTTTAAAAAAAAAATGCTGAAGCTTTTTGTATAGCAGTCAGAGAGTAATAGAGAAATATTATATATTTTTATCCATGGGGTCTTTTACATAACCCAAGTCTTCAAATGGAAGAGGGTATATATGGGGCACCTTGTAAAACAAGGTTCTTCCATTCCAAGGTTTCTTCCATTCCTTTTCAATCAATGATAAAACATTTTTGTAAATAGGAAAACATCTTCCTTTGCTTTTCTACCAGGCTTGCAAATTTCTTCAATTAAAAACATGGGATAACTTTCATTATCTTCATCAAAGGAATCCGAGACAGAATCTTCTCTCAAACAATGCGCCCTGTACTGAAAAGACACAACCACGTTTAAACAGTGCTGTCTGGTTTGGTTTTAATCACACATCATGTCATTAGACTTCTTCAAAGTCGTGCTTGATGGCAAGGTGGCTGCCTTACAAGGAAGCAAAAGAGGCATGGTTTTCCTTGACCCATCTAAGAAAACCTTTTTGCATAGTTTCCAGAATCCACCAGTGGAGCATCAATGGCTATTAGTCTCCACACGTCTGCAAGGTGGCCCTAATTGGCAAACTCTGTAAGGAACTCCCAAGTCAAGAGCTTCTCATTCAGCTAAACCAGTTCCCTACACTGTACCGAACAGACACAACCACAATGAAACAATGCTGTCTATGCTTGGGAATCTGTTCCTTCTGCTTTATTCCAACATGTCATTAGTCTTTCGAAAGTCATGCTTAATGGTAAGAGGGCTGCTATACAACTTAGCAAAAGAGGCATGGTTTTTCTTGTCCCATGTAGGAAAACTTATTTACATATTACCTAGCATTCTCTGCAGTTGTGTAGAACTCCCTTAGATTCCCTGCTGCAAAGAAAAGTGTGCAACTTCTAAATCCAAATGTACTTTGGGCAATTATAGAAAATATATATATATATATATACACACACACACACACACACTCGGGAATAATTCATGAAACAGACTTCCTTCCCACAACTTTAACTTTTCAACTACAGCAGTGTCAAAGTCTTATGTGTTACAGATACAGCCTTTGCCCCACTAGAAAGGTACAAAGGTACTAGAAATGATATAAAAGTTAGTAGAGTATACATTTTTGGCAGAATGTTTTATTTAACTGCACAATAAAAAACACAAAGTTTAAAACAATTTTTTGAATAGTAAAATATTTTATTTCACACTTGAAAAATAGCAGGAATGTTCATTTTTTGCATTGCTGAGTTGCACATTAGAACTGAAATGACAAGGAACATGCAGATCACTAAATACATTCTTACATTACAGAAAGTGTATGCATTTTAGAAATATAACCGACCCAAAACAGGCATGAAGGCTAGCTTAGCTAGTGAATTATGGATATAGTTTTCATATTTCATAATCAACAATCACATTTAAGGGCCAAACACCTTTTGAATCACGTCAGTATTTGGGGAGTACATGATACCAGCGCTACTTAAATAAGAGTCATCAGCAAAACACTGCCATTTACTGTAAGTCAAATTGTGCAAATCACCTGGAAGCTCAACATACCATTCTACTGAACTACCTAGAATAGTAACCATAAAGTATATTCTACATCAGTCAATAAAGTCTAAAGAACACTATGATCAACACAGTGGGAAAAAAAATTTCGGCTGGTCTCCAGGACCAAACTCATAAATGGCTTTCATTGTAAAATATATTTGGAAAAAATACATTTAAGAAAAGGTTTTTTACATGTCTGCTTTCAACAATGCAAGGACTCCCCTCAGTACAAGGTGTGCAGTCTGTGGGATCAGGCTGACACACGAGCGGCTTTCCCATGGGCTTTGCATGATTGCGTGCAGGAGGCCTTAAGGTGCATTCACATGGCCGTCTGTGGGGATGTATATGCAACCGCAAATAGACGGCAATGGCGGCCCGGTGCCACACATGTGTGGCACGATCTGCGCCGTACACGGAGAAAAAATAGAGCATGCTCTATCTTTCCCCACGCCTCTTTTCTCTATGGAGGGGTCACCTCCTCCTCTCCAGCTCACAGCGGTATGCCTGCCCGGTGGGCATACCGTTGAGTGGATGTACACTCAGAAAGAATAATTCTTTGCGTGGGTAATATGTGAAATGATTTAATTTCTCATTGAAAACAGTTATTGCTTTTACCCTTTACAGGTCAATCCAGATAACTTCATCCAAAGCACTAGTGAATATGTTTCAAACCCACTACTGATTACTGATGACATAAGATAGATACATTTTAGTGAAACAAACTATTATAAGCACTTTGGCTTGCTGGTGAGAGCAGACGGGTACATAACAGTTTGATTTAGATTTACACCTCTGACAAAGTCCAGAGCTTTTTGCTGAATATAACAAAAACACTAGAGAGGGTTGCTTCTGAATGCCTTCATCAGTATCAAGTAGAGAGCCTCTTTAAGAGGACCCTTAGGGGACCTTTCAGCATCCTGAGTTAATGTTAATATTTTTATCTCTCAACTGTTGGATGGGCAGTAAAAAGGCTGTCCTAATTGGCATAAGGTGTCAGGGTAATTTCAGCACCCATTATGCAAAAATGGCTCTTCTGTGAGTTGGATGATGCTGAGCTCGAGCACACAGCCGCATTCCATCCAGTAGAGTTCCAAAGAATTCTGGACAAAAAAAGAGGAAAAAATTCCAACTGCGCCAGAATCAGTGTAGTTCAACCTATTAAATTCTTCAAAGAACCGGAAGGAGCAGAAGTTCAAGAAGTTCTCTTCATCATTTGTGAAGACACGAACAACCAACAATGGCTTGCAATACCGAAGCTCTCAAACTATGGGCAATGGATATTGAAGGGCTTTTCCAAGCAATATTCATGATACAGAATAATAGGTAAACAACACCCAGCATTCCTATAGATCAACTGTAAATAGAAGCTGTTACACAGAGAATTGGCAGGGAAGCAGACACCTTTGTTCTCTTTGGCAGAGCCAAGTCATAATTCCCTTTCAAATAAATTGGAATTGAATTACAATTTCCTAGTTTGACCACTATATAATAAAAAGATTATCTGTTTATCAATGGATGAGAACTGCTGATCTGTGGGAAAGCTGGGGTGTTGAACTTCCCTAAATCCAATACTGATTACCTATTTTCAGCCTGGAAAAGCCATTTAATATTTTATGGATCTAGATCTAAAAGACTAATGGACAATGTACTATGTGATGCAAATCTTTTAATGATCCATTTGTATGAAACTTTTGCACCACAATGCATATCAAGTAGATCTTAGTAAATTATGTCTACTATTAGAAGATTAGGCATTTTTTAACAACAAATCTGCATACACTCATATTTTAGTTGAGTACATAATCATATGTAATCTACCAAAACCTAGAGGAATAGCAATTTGGGAAACATTTCAAAAGTCTACTAGAAGCAAATATTCAGGCTACACGATGAGTTCAGATAACCTGATGGTAGATTTTTATACTCAACTCCCCCATCCCACCCCAAAGGGCACCAAGTTCTTTTGTCATATTTAAGAATAACATATGCAAATGATTGTGAGGCGTCTAATGACTCTGCCGATAATTAATATATGCATGCCCCCCCTGACCGACTGACACACCAACACTATTCTAAGAGAGCCGATGACTTCACCAGCTCTCCTTCTGCTATTCTTGTGCTATGAACAATCATAGCAAATCATGGATATGTTATGAAGCTCTATAAAACCCAGGCATTCAAATATATGACAAAAGATTATTGCCGTTTGGGAGGTCAGTATAAGCATCTACCATCAGGTTATCTGATGGTAGATGTCCATTAAGTCACTTTAAGTTACAACTATTTCAAACTTAAAATACATAATTATTTTTATGCTCCACAATATTCTTTCAAAGTGGATTACATCTAAATGTAAAATAAATAAACACCACATAATAGCCAAAAAAGAAAAAAAAACTTTGCATCCGTCTAAACCCTGCTTGGGTTTGTATCATCTTCTTGTTTTTGAGATTCCTCAATGCCACGTGCAAATAATTTAATCAACTGACAGTGAACCCTGGAAGAAATGACAAAAAAAAATCAATTATAATACAGAAATAAAATACTAACTGTACATCTATACAGAACACTGGGTTCTGGTTAGCAATTGCATTTGTTTCCATAGAAGCGCATACGCTATGGGGGCTGAGGAACACCCTGTAAAAGCAGCGCTAGCGGTATATGTTACCATTACCCAAGGCAGGTAAGGGTTGAAGTAAAACATGGAGGAGGACAATTGTAAAAGAACATCTGAAACTCTGCAGTTCCCAGCACTTAACAGTGACCACTCTCTCACATCAACTTTGCCTTGTGAGGGTGCAGTAACACGTTGCGGTTAAAACTACATCACCATCAGTTTTGAGGTGGTTTCCCTTCTTCCTTACCTCTCCGCTCTCCTGCTCCGGATCCAGGAGACCAGCGAGTGCGGGCCCCTGCCTTCTAGGGCATGCATGGGGCTCGAAGATTCCTGGCCATTTCCAGGAATTCTATAAAAGATGGCCACTTTCCGCATTCCCCGCCGGATCTTTGTGCTACACGCATCAGAGAAAGCTTGTTTCGATGCCTAGTGCCTGTCTGATTTCCTGTTGAGACCCCACTTCCGTTACCAACTTTTTTGTTGAAATAAGAAACTGCAACCCAAAACCACCTCAAAACTGATTGTGATGCACTTTCAATGTGAAGTCCCAAAAAAATAAATCTGGGATTTCAGGACAAATATTTCTGGATAATTGAAGGTACTATTCAGACATCCATATGCAATGACCAGTGCAGGGCCTCAGCAGGTGCTGCTTCACTTTTCTTTTTCAATCCATGTTATTCACCACTCTAATGATAAAGTATAAAAGGAAAGTTGTTCTTCAAAATGTACCTCATTTCAAGGGCAGTTTGCTCCAAAGTTTCCCCATCGCAATTCCACACACTATTTAATTGGTTGCACCCACATGAGGGGTGGTCTGTGCAAATCTGTGCAAAGTTTTTTTTGCCAATAATCCCCAAATCAGTGCTTTCAGTATCTTCTTCATCAAAATGTTTTGGAGTAAACTGAAAACTTTTTATCCGATGAACATCAACAAATGGAAAATCAAACTACAAAAACAAAACAGAACAGGTTGTTATGAGCAATGCTTAGTTATGAGATTAACATCAGAATTCAAAAGACTCCGGCACTGTGCTTTGTGCAACTTTTGCAGGCAGAGGAATTTAAAGGGTTCCACAATAACTGAATGGTACCCTTTGAGGTAATGCTTTTGTAAAGTTCCCAGATAAGTCTCCTATATGCTATACGTCTTGAAAATAGTCACCCTAATATGACTTTATAAACTGTAACAATAAACTTGAAACAAGAAGAAATTTTCCAAATACCCCCGAGGTACAATGTATAAAAACCTGGGAAATAAACTTGGAACTTGAGACATTTTATTATAGCAACCTAACTGTACTACCCTCCTCTAGCTCCTAGTTCCTGTGATGTGGCCCAATAATTTATTGTTCACACCTAGCAGTTATTACTAGGTATCCCTTCTCTCTCCTAAAACCACTGAAGCCAACAGAAGTGTAAATATGCTGGAGTGGCCATGTGGAAGGAAACAGAGAGCCATATAAAGGAAAACACAGTTATTTTTTTAACCTCACCCTACCCTGCTTAGGCCCCACTGGGAATTTTACATTTAAAACCCCCTTTAAAAGGGGTATTCTTACGAATAGAAGTTTCTTAAATGTACTCAGGATAACAAAATAACACATTCTCTAACTCACTGTCATTAACAAAAATACAGCATTTCCCAACCTGTTTCTATCAGTCCTGGTGTACACAATTTCAGTTGCCCTTAAACATGACCCTGTAACTTCTGACTTGGGGTTGAGGAAGCAAACTTGGATTTCTGTGTGACCACCGTGGAGCTGAGATTTCTGTCGCTCTCTCTGCTCCCTGCACTCTAGCACCTCCACTCCACAGACATGGATATCCTGTCGGCAGCAGCGTGAGGAGTGTAAAGCTACAAGCTACAGACAGATAAATTCTTTACCTGGGGAAGATGACACAACAGATGTGTGTTGTGGAATAGCAGAGATGTAGTGTCATTTTTTGTAATAGGCATCTCATGGATCTCTTAATCTCATCTCTGATCTGTCTCATCTCTCTATGTGTCAGATACTAGTACAATGTTCAGAAGATAAATTAAAGTGTATATAAACCTTGTACCCTGACAATCTAACCACATTGGCAGCACAGACAAATAGGGGGATCATAATGTGTCTGCTTAGAGAGTCCCTGTCTACACCCTGGAATTTTACAGTGATAGGAGCTAAAACAGAAATAAAACTTAGTAAATTTGTAAAGTAAAGGGTTAAAAATTATCTTTATTGTGTTAACATCACTAGGGGGATGGAATTTTGCAAATTTTGGTTTCATGGGAAAACCCCTTTAAGTCCCAAACACCTTTAAATGTGAGGCATATTCCTAGTGCTATTATGTACTCTGCCAGTTGGAAGGAATTCTGGCCTTTATGCAATGATTTTCTAAATCATAAAATCTAAGAAAATCTGGCAAATAGCAAACACTTATGGCTATTCTGTACAGAATAATGATAGGCTGTGTAATGAAATATATTATAGAACATATTAACATAGTAACCATGATGGAGTTGTGTTGCTCCAAAGTTACATTGTTAAGACCTTAAGACTCCATATAATAAACAGTTTCACATTTCCAATTTCTCAGGGTAATGACTAAATACCTGATCATTGTTGCTGGTGGTATGCCTGATAAGGTGCCGCAGAAAATCTAATCGGGAGCATTTACGAACTAAAATAAGATCAGCTGTTCCATCTGCCAAGTGAGCTGCTGGTGACAGGCCTCTAGGACTGCGTGGACAGGCACAACTCATGTTGGCCGCATTAATGGCCATGAATTTTCCTTTGACTATGGTCCAATTTTCTTTTTCTGAAAGAACAATTTTAACACTTAAAAACATAAAGATGGTCTATTACAAAAAAAAAAAAAATCAAATACGTGCATAATGATAAATTCCTGAGTTACATACAAGATAGGTTCTTTAGGGTTGTTCTCAAAGGACATATACAATCCTGGTAGACGGATGGTAGATATCCAGTGTTACATACTTTTTTCTCTGTGTACTAATTGAAACAGTTTTTACGGCATATTTGCTATGAAAATTACTCAGGCTGACGCCAGGCCCTATCGCCCTCCCCCTCGCTGTAATCATATCTCCCGGGAGCAAGAGGTACAGTTACATCGGGAAAGGGGGGTGCATAAATTAAAACCCGGCGATGCCAAGGGGCACTCGGACTACATCAGCCTGAGCACCTCCGGCACATTTATATATTTTCCTAGCAAATATGCCCTTTCTTTATGCACTAAAAACTGTTCCATAAATAACAGAGTATGTAATGCTGAAATCTGTATCTGATATACATAGATTCAACTCCGTTCAGACCTATTTTTAGAAATGGTCTCTAAAGATGTCGCCATGAATACGTTTCATATCCACTACACATTGCACTGACGCTGTCGATGAACTAATTAACTCCCTTATTGAAGCACCGGCTCAATGTAATGACTAGAGTGAAAAAAAAATAGGTTTCTGGTTGTTTTCTGCTTACCCAAAACAAAAAAGATAATGACAAGGAAAAAAATAGTCAGTCAGGCAAAAGAATGACATTCACAGCTGATTGAATCCTGTTCACAGCTGATTTGGGCTGAAAGACTGTAGATCCATGTCCAGTCAAAGGAACTACATTCATGTCTACCCGGAGGTCACTAGAAACTTGTCACTGTACAACATGTGTTTACAGACTAGGATGTCGCAAACCATGGGACAATACAAAATCCTGTGAAACCCCCTCGGCTCAAAGGCTAAGTTCTAGATACTTCCATCACATGATTCACTATACAAAGTCAAAGATAAAACATATTTTTGTAGAGTATGTTTGTCTGCTGTTTTACCATCTATATGTCTGCTGTTTTACCGTCTATACAATGGCCTGTATTACAACATATGACTGCATCTCTTCTGGTTATTCACATGCAGGTAAGTATTCACTGAGCTCTCCCCTTCACTTCTAGTCTGTCCGGTACATATACACTACTTTATTTAATATTCCAGGCTTGTAGTGCAAACTTTCAGTATTGAAAAATAATAATTATATTTCCATACATAACAATGCATTCGGTCTGGAGAACCACTGAAATCAATTTAACATACTTTCCTTACAGTCAGCTTCATAATGAAGCAAATGCCCGTCGCTAGCACCCACGATCGGTGCTTGCAAGGGCGTCGCCATCTTGGCTCTGATCGTCGCTCCCCGTGACTTCATCAGGGAGCGGCGATCCTTTGCCATGACAGCCTCGGATCACGCAAAGATCCGAGGCTATCATAATCTAGGCTATCTATTACAATGTGCGATTTGCACATTGTAATAGATGGTGTGCAAAATCCCCATATACTGCCATACTGCAGTATGGCAGTATATGATAGGATCAATCAGACAACCAAGGGTTAAAGTACCCTAGGGAGTCTGAAAAATAGTAAAAAAAAAAAAAAAAAAAAAAAAAAAAGAACTGATATAAATATAAACAAACAGTAAAAATCATTAACACATTAGGTATCACGGAGTCCGAAAATGCCAGAACTATCAAAATATAATAACAGTTTTTCTCTGCATTTAACCTCGTAACGGAAAATAGCGCCCGAAGTCACAAATGGCATTTTTTTGCCATTTTGAAAAATAGAAAAAATTCTACAAAAAGTGATCAAAAGGTCGTACAGTCCTAAAAATAAAAGCATTGAAAAAGTCATCAAAAGTTGCAAAAAATGACACCACCCACAGCACCGTTCACCAAAGTATGAAAAAGTTATTAGTGCAAGAAGAATGAAATGAAGAAATTTTTTTTGTACAGGAGGTTTTAATTTTTGTAAATGTATGAAAACATTTTAAAACCTATACAAATTTGATATCCCCGTGATCGTACTGACCCAATGAATGAAACAGACCTGTCATTTAGGGCGCACAGTGAAAGCTGTAAAAACCAAGCCCACAAGAAATGGCGCAAATGTGTTTTTTCATCATTTTCACTGCATTTAGAATTTTTTTACCAGTTCCCAGTACATGGCATGGAATATTGAATACTACCACTACAAAGTGCTATTTGTTACGCAGAAAATAAGCCATCACACAGCTCTGTACATGGAAAAATAAAAAAAAGTTATAGATTTTTGAATGTGGGAAGTGAAAAAAACAAAACGCGAAAAGGTCTGGTCCTTAAGGGGTTAAAATACTGCTATTTTCCTCATGTTAGGAAATATTCACATAGGACTACACAATGACCTTCACATCTAGGAAAGTGTGTGTTCTTTTCTAATTTTGATCACCAGCGTGTGTGTATATATTTCTATATCTACAGGTATACACATCCACACACACTTTTTTGTACACTAGTGGCATTTACTGAAAGGAACCTTCAAGGGGTCTTTCCCCACCAACATTAATCTCCTATCCACAAGTCCCCTTTGGGACCCCTTGTGATCAGCGGATCACAAATGAGCTCTGTGATGTAACCTATGATGCTCAGGATGAAGTCTAGAAACCGGAAAGAAGCCTTTTTAGCTTTTCATTTTATTAACCCATTTATTTACAATGCCATGAAGGCATGCTGTATTAAAGAATAATTAGAGCAATTTGTATATTTTTAAATAAAAAGAAAAAACAAAAAATACCTTCAATTTATAGTTCACGTTTTTGGCCAGTTAAAAGCTTTTCTGAAAAACAAAACTGGAAATGCACTTTAGGCTATACATAGCCATTCAAAGTCCAGAATATAGTAAATTCCTTAGAGCTCAATTGTGTTTTTGTTCATATCATACAAGGTATAGCTTCCAAACTTCAAAGGAAAGCATTGTTAAACCCTGCAGTTCCAGCCAGCCCCCAAGAAATGGATTTACCATATATCCACATTCACGAGACTCTAGGATACAATGAGTGCACAGCAGCTCAACTCATCGTACCTTTAAGAAATTATTTACAGATGAATGTGACATGATGGTTTTTTTGAGGGTCAAAAAACATTCTGGACTGTGGGACGTATTAAATAAACACAAAACCAATAGAACTACACTATGCCATATATGTTGATTCAGCCATTTCCAGTGGGCAAAAAGCCACAATGTCACTCATGCCAAACTCTGAGAAACAAGACTAACTGCCAATACCATAATTGTTTTTTAGTTCCTGAGACATCTGGATAAATCATGCAAACAAATTTGCCAAATATGATAAACCCATCAGTCTTTGTTCATATTAACCTTGTCAGCAGCAGATGGGGTTAATAATCATCTCAGCTTTTCCAAGTAACTGGTTACAACATACACCAACAGTCGATAACATGACATCACAAAGGTGAATAAACACAACGAAAACCAATATTTTGTCCTTGCTTCCAGATGAGCTAATTATGTGACTTCCACCTGTGCTGTAATAAGAGATTTCAGATGATAACACAAGTCATTTACTGTCCATCTGTTATACACAGAGGCTAGATCTCTTGCCATTACCAATAACAAGGCAGCTTTTGAAAACCTTTTCTTCCTGCACCGTATTGGATGGACCTCAAGGCAACCTGTCTCCAGGAAAGTCATTTTTAGTCTATGCTGATATTAAAAATTCCATTGTCAGCATTCTGAATACCTTATATACTCGAGTATAAGCCTAGTTTTTCAGCACAAAATTTGTGCTCAAAAACCCTAACTCGGCTTATACTCGAGTCAACTAAAAACATAAAGACAAAACTCACCTTTCTGATGTCACCCATAGGTCCTCTTCTGTCTGAGACAGTCTGAGACAGAAGAGGACCTATGGGGGACGTCGGAAAGATGAGTACAGTGTTATTTTTTTCCTACTACAGGGCCTGGGCAGGCTGTATGCTACAGGGGTTGGGCAGGCTGTATGCTACAGGGGCAGGTAGACTATATACTGGGAGGCTGTAACCAATGCATTTCCCACCCTCGGCTTATACTCGAGTCAATAGGTTTTCCCAGTTTTTTGTGTTGAAATTAGGGGTCTCGGCTTATACTCGGGTCGGCTTATACTCTAGTAATTCATTACTTCATACAAGTTAAATTCACGCCGTATCTCACCGCACCATGACCAAGCCGGACGACCTCCCATCTCGCTATGGAAATCAGAGGGATGCGGAGCTCTCACCCCTCTATATCCAACTAGCCTGGTTCCAGACTTAGCCTACAGTTTGCAGAAGTCAATGTTCCCGCTGCATTGTACATGCACATGCACTATGAGTTTTAGATGAACTCGGGGAAATGGTGATGGATGATGATGTACATATTTAGAAGATACTTTTGTAAACTTTATTCAAGTTTTACTACTTGAAAAAAATGGGGGAAAAAAAAAAATCGTCTCAAAGAGGTTAATCAAGTACACATATATGACAAAGATGTGTAAAGGGAGACTGTGTAGTGGAGCATAATGCACCCAAGGTGCTCACTTACGGACATGCAAAACCCTTGATGTGGTGTCAAATTGTGATATTTGAGTACACTCCTATCTTAGAATTAAACAAGTAGCAAGAGTGCTAAACAACTTTCCTTTTTCTTTGTTGACTGTATCTTACAAAACTATCGAAAGCGTGCTAGAAGCTATTACTCCTATACAATTTAATACAAAAACATTCTTATTCCTCTGCTTTCTATCTTGAAGTGCACGGATTCCAATGTGGGGCTTTACCAAACTGAAATGCAAGTTAAAAAGGAGTTTAAATACTCTGTGCCACACTGAGCTAGCAATTACAATTTCATTAACATGGCCTTACCATTGCTTTCTAGCCCATTGGTCTTCACTCTCTGCTGCTCTTCCAGCTGTTTGCTACTTTGCCTGCAAATGTAGCACCTGGAACACGAAAAACTCTTGTTAGAAATACCAGCATTGGTGGCTAATTTAAAATCCGCTCCCTGCATCTTCCTTGTGATAACAAATGGGATGCTATGTATACATAGTAGTCAGCCTTTATTCACTGCCAAGGGTGAAGAGTGGCAGGGGAATGCCAGGTCAAGCAGTCCACTCAGTGATGGCGAACCTTTTGGAGACAGAGTACCCAAACTACAACCAAAATCCACTTATTTAACGTGAAGTGCCAACATGGCATTTTAAGCGATAACTTATTGCTAATTGTTCTTGCACATTTTTCAATCGTATAGACCGCCTGAGGTCAACAATACAGTTGAAAGAAGAGAGGCAAATTCAGATTCTTGCAGCTTCTCTCCAGAGTCTCCCTATAGAGGAAGAATGGCGGGTTCAGGACCTCCAAACATATTGCAGTTCTGTCAACACCTTCTCACTTTCCCTCAGTTCCAAACTGCCATTGAAGTGTCGCTTTAAAATACCACTAGGAGCAGCATCTCTTAAGTTGCCTGGGACTGCAGGAAGATGGATTTGGTCCTATTTGGTGAACTCTGTGCCGGGGCAATGGTCTGAGTGCCCACAGAAATGGCTTGGAGTGCTACCTCTGGCACCCGTACGATAGGTTCGCCACCAATGTCATAGCATATGATGTCCTTCTCGAGGACCTGTCAAATTTTCCGTACATGTCTGTTTTATGAACGGCTTGTAATAGGATTACAATACTGGAGTATTTTGTCTTATAACTGTCATGAGTTGCTTGTACTATAAGTTATTTCACCAAGAACTTATGAACAAATTGACAACAAGATGCTGTAATAATCCTACCACCCCCAACTGGTAACTACTGTAACTTTGTTATTTATAACAAAGGAAAATACAACACAGAATTCTAGGAAAGGATTTCATATTGAATAAAACTATTTAGTGAGATATGTCAGGAGAGTCTTATGTGTTCAGGATTGGTGTACATCACAACAGAAAGGACAACGTGCTTGGGAGGTTATCACATATTAGGTATTATAAACCAACTTGCCCAAATGTGCAACAGACTTTGTCCCTTGGAGACCCTACAGCCCACTTTGCTGGTTGGAAGCAGACCGTTCCTTCATAGTAACGATGTGACAAAAACGTCTTGAAACCTAACAGAAAAGACAATTATATCATTAATATCACTGCCAACTCTAATTCTGATGAAAAAGAAAGGAATTGCACAAATATGGACCTATTTCTTGCATGGTAAAGACAACTCAAATGTAAACTAGATCCGGTGAAAATACCCAGCCACGTGTGTTATATGCTGGGAGAGACCCTTTATAGAGCAATACCAAGTGTTTTGTCTGGATTTCTCCATAGGGCGACTCTGTAGTCTTATCATCAGGGGGCAGTTTGTAATTTGGGAATTAAAGGTTGTTTTTCTGGAATATGCAGCAATTTGATTTATCAATTGTCTTTAGTCATGCTAAAAGTCATTTTTCCTGCACATTCACTACTTTTTTTGAACAATTTATGAATACAGGACATTTTAGGCCCTGACTAGGTTGAAGGAACAATACCTTTTAGGGTTGATTGGAAATACAATTGGAAAGAACAATGAGGTTCCTCTTACCACTTATAGATGTATTTAGCATACCTCATTTACACAGTTTCCAGGGGCTGCAGTTATTACTTCTGTCTCAGGTAAAGAGGGGAAATGCTATGCTGAAGGGTTTTCTGAACCTTCTCTGTAAAATATCTATCTAAATTAACAATGGGCACACCAAATGATATTCCGTCAGGAAAATGTAATTGTGGCCAGAAAAGGTTGTGGTCCTTCAATGGATGGAAAACACTACACCTATGAGTTACATATTTAGTACATGACATCAACATCTTAAGGGTTAAACAGGTTTTTGGCATTACTACAGATCATTCCATTTGAGAGAATTTACATTAAAACTGTCCACAACACTTTATTTCTATGCAATTTCACTTCAACATTAACCTCGTCACTGATGGTCATTCATACCTGAATGTTCAGGTAATTTTTTGCAGTTCTGTTATGCACTACTTTAAAATACATCTACCACCAGTATGAAGGATTGTAAACCAAGTGCACACTGACTGGTGCGCAACCCCTGGCAGGATCTCTTCTTTTAACTTCTTATGCCCAGTCTTTTTACAAAAAAAAAAAAAAAAAAAGCTTATGCAAATCAGACTGAGGGGCTCCGGGCTTTATAGTAGTTAATGGAGCCTTTAGCCCCTCAAGCTCATATGCATAAATTTTAAAGCCTTTTTTCTTAAAAACCACGGCATAAAAAATGATGGAAATGATTTACATATCCAAACAATTTTGACAGTCAATGTCATGGCATGTGATACTTGATAAGATTGTTTAAATAATTTATGAAATTAGCTGATAAATTACTACAAATAGAAAAAAACTAACTTGTTATTTTTCCAATTTACTACTTATTAAAAAAAGTGTAAACTAAATACACTTTTACCAAAATATGTTATAAATATGTACAACATTAATCCATCACCCTTTCCCCAAATTCAGATACAAGAGGGTGCATGTACTTGTTGCAGCTTCTTCTTCATTCTGCCTTGAGCTGACAGGATGGAGGGGGCACATTTCCAATGCCTATATCTCCTGAACCCTGGTACTTAGAAACACAGATCTAATGTCAGGAGAATCCCCCCATTAATATGATATAAGGATTGTTTATGGATGTTTCACTGAACCTGAAGACATCCACTCTTAACCCCTTGGTGACCAAGCTCATTTGTGCTTTGATAACCAAGGCCTATTTTTCAAAACCAGCATGTCTCACTTTATCTGGTAACATCTTTAGCATGCTTTAACTTACCCAAGTGTTTTTGAGTTTGTTTTATCATGACCTTTTGTACTTCAAGAAAGTGGTACATTTTGGTTGATATATTTATCAAATTTAAGGACCATTTTATAGGGGTTCTGGAAGTTCTGTTAAGAGAAAGCCGCCACATATAACCCTGTTCTATTAACTAAGCTTGTTAACCCTTTAAGTATTTTACAGAACTTCAAACAAAATGAAGGTTTGATTTGGAATTCACTAATATTTATCATTAATACGTTCATTTAGTCCTAAAATATACCCACATAAATTGAATAAAAGTAGGAATGCATTTAGTAATATATTGTGCTGTATCTTTCAAGTAAGTGGACACCTCATAAGTGGAAGTAACCTGCTGTCTTGGCAAATGGCGGGGTGCAGAAGGAGCAACATCAAACTTTTTTAAGACTGATTTTGATAGAATGTTTTCCAGGTGCCATACCGTGCAGGCTGCAGTAACATTTCCTTGGTGTTTAGATACGTGTTGGAAACACAATGTTACTGAAACGTGTGAACAGCCTTTGGATTGCATTTCAAAACACAACCAAAATGGTACGTGTGAACGTGGCCTCAGGTGCCACACAGGTTTCGCCCCTTATCCAAGAAAATTTTTAAACTTTTTGTCATGTGGTGTAAGGGGTATTTTAACCCCTTGTCACTGATGGGCTATTTCCATTTTACTTTCTGTTTATTGCTCTCCATTTTCAAAAATCAATAACTTTTTAATTTTTCAGTGTACAGAGCTGTGTGAGAGCTTGTTTTCTGTGTAACAAATTGTGCTTCCTAGTCACATTATTTTATATTCCATGCCGTGTACTGGAAAGTGGAAATCAAATTCAAAATGCAGTAAAATTGACAAGAAACCACCATTTTCTTGTGGGCTCTGTTTTAAAGTCTTTCACTGTGTGCTCCAAATGGCATCTGTAATATACAGGTGGTCCCCTACTTAAGAACACCCGACTTGCATACGACCCCTAGTTACAAACGGACCTCTGGATTTTGGTAATTTACTGTACTTTAGCCCCTGGCTACAATAATCAGCTATAACAGTTATCACAGGTGTCTGTAATTAAGATTTATTATTAATCCTGGTTCTTATGACAATCCAACATTTTTAAAATCCAACTGTCAAAGAGACCAAAAATCTTTTGACTATACAATAATTTTTTACAATAATAAAGTATACTGTTCCAACTTACATACAAACTCAACTTAAGAACAAACCTACAGAACCTATCTTGTATGTAACCCGGGGACTGCCTGTATTCCTGGGACGAGCTGATGTTTTCATTGCTACCATTTATGCACTTGCATAGGCTGACAGGCAGACTGTTCAGTCCATCCAGGGGCTATACTGGTGGTATATTGCTGGAATATAGCTGGTGCACAAGTATCGTAAAATGTATTTACTTTGTTAAAAGACAGTAATAAATGAAACAGAAAAGTCTGAACACAGAACTATAGAACATATACTACTGCTGTTGAAGGGAGATAATGGTATTTGTACAGAGAAGATGGCCGTCAGTCAAACAATTATTTAGTATTCTACACGCACAGCTATCATTTCATGGACATTAGCACCAAACGCTAATGCTTTAATTTTTATGATAATTATTTGGCTTCACCTGGACATGCAAACTCAGAACAATCAAAATACAGACGCAGCCAGCAATTTACTTAAATTGTGAGCATTAGTGGTGGGTTTCAACGTTACATAAAATATAACATTTATCATTTTCTTTTTGTGACAAATCAAAACACATACTAACAGATTATTTTTCGAATAAGTGGTCTATTTAATACATTTCTGTAAATCTATATATTTTTATGAGTGCAACCAAAGTTATTCTACCAGCCACATGAACCATAGGTTCTGCAGACACGAGGGAATCATCAACTTCTACGGCTGAATGTTCAAAAACCGCTACGTGCCAAATCCATTGAGCAAGGAGGGGGAGAAGGTGAGACTGATGGATCCTTTGTTATACAGATATAGGTGTAATCATTGTAATCATGTCTGTGATCATAATGTGATGTAGAGGAGTTCAAAGAGAAAATGCAGGAGGTCATCAGTTCAGGCATTTGTCCAAAAAGCAATCGGAGGCCAGAAGAAATTATTCCTCCTGCTAATTCTTGTGGCAACAAGATCTAGGCTTGGTACTGAATTGTATGGAAACCGGAGTTAAACACTGTAGCAAAAAGAGTGCAATTTTATAATTTTGATGGCAGAAATAATTCAAAAACTTTTAATGGCAACAGGGTACACCTCCAATATGCAACTCTTTACTTTGTAGAATAACATCTGTAGCAACAAACACACACCTTCTACATAATGTGCTCAGTCCATAGCAGCAACTTCTTTATTAAAAAAAAAAAAAAAAAAAACGTTAAACTCTTAAACGCTCTCGATTATGGGCATTAACCCTGCAGATGCCGCAGGCGGCATTTAAAAGACGGCAGTGTGGGAGCCGCCATCTTTGTTGTGATAATCATGTACCCGAATGTCATTGGCCCAATAATAGCGGCTAAAATGTTCCAAAAGCCACTTTTACATCACATAAAAAATATAATAAGAAGTGATCAAAATGTTGCAATGGTAGCAATGAAAACTTCAGCTCATTTTGCAACAAATGACACCTCACACAGCTCCGTACCCCATTATATAAAAACTTTGTTAAAGTCAGAAGATAGCGAAAACATTTTTTTGCACACATTCGTTTAATTTTTGAAACTGTATTAAAATGCAATACAGTTGCCTTTCTTAGTAACAATTTAAGAAACTTATTAAGCACTAGTACTTACTTATAGTATATGAGGACTATATAGTGCCTTTATCCACATTGTCGGCCCTTTTGCAGTTTGGGACATTGTTGGAACATTTTAGACATCTAAGATGGCATGTTGCTGGACACTATCAACAGTTTGCGTGGAGAACTTATGTCCTATAGGCTGCACGATTGCTAGTCATATAGTGTTTAATAGTGTTTTACCAATGCACTCAATATATAGTTTAGCAGCTAATTTAAAGAGGTATTCTGGTCTGGGCATTCAGTGAACAATGGGCATTCAGACATGAGGAAGAGGGCGTGTCCCTCGAAACGTCACATACCAACATGGAGCTTACCTGTTTGGCAAGTGAGGTAGAGTCTCTGTCCCAGGGATCGTACTTATGCAAGTCCTTTCTAATATGATATATTTCATGTACCGTATTATCGGACTTAAAGGATGGTGAATAGTAGCAACAGGAATCGGCTCACTGGATCCTAAGGTATTTACAGTTTTGCAAGCAGACACTAAAAAGATGTGCTATTTTCTACGTATAATTATGGAACAAAATGAAAGTATTAAAAGATAATGTATGGCTATGAATTTATGAAGTAAAAGCAACACTTTTCTGAAAGATTATTTCTTTGGTCAATTTTTGGACATTGTTCACTGTATGCGTTTTTAGGGGAGAGTTGGAGAATCTCTCGTCCTAGACCACAATATACAGAGAAACTCCACACACTGTGTTTTGTATTTTACGATTCTGGTCTGAGCATGCACATTCTGTTTCATTAAACTGCCATATATATACATTTCTTCGAAAAAATTTTACCTGTGTGAAGAGTATTTCTCATAAATGTAGTAATATAGTCCCTTAGAAACAAGACTAACTACTTGGATACGGCCACCTATGTTGGAGGGATTGCACAAAGAAACAAAAAGTTTTTGTATATGAAATATCCGGAGTTACTGCATGAACACTAAAGCCAGGTGGTCAGGCAGGACTCAATAGTGCATGTCTGGCCACCACTGCCAAAATGTGAGGTGGTCGTATCCGAGGAAGCCATCTTGTTTCTAAGGGACAACATGGCTACATTTATGAGAAATTATCTTCACACAGGAACATTTTTTTTAATAACATCCAATTAAAGAAATGTTTACATATGGCAAATGAATTAAATGAAATGTGAATGCCCAGATGGGAATACCCCTTTAACTTCATTTATTTTTGTTAAACTATAAGAGGTTATTCAGACAGGTAACTAACTTACATTTCGTGTCAGGATACTTTGAATTCTATGACTTTTTTTCTATGGAGTACTACTATGGGATGAATTAGTAACAAATGGCATACGCCATATGCTGGTTCTCTACTTCTAGTGCCATCTTTTTGCTTCGATTTCTGATGGTTAGCATCATCCTACAATACTGTTCTGTGTTCTTGGTTCTATTAAAACATTTTCCAAGTTTATAAAAATGACCCATCCTGGAAATAAATCAGTGCAGAATATAATATATATATATATATATATATATATATATATATATATATATATATATATATATAGATATTTGTGTGGATTCAAGATGAAGCATTATAATGTGACTGAGTAACTGTTTTTTACCTCGGTGCCTACAACTTCATGGACTTCCGGAGTTAAATTAATATTTGTCCTATGCCAAACAATTTTATAGAAATAAAGCCATCTTTATGTGAACAGCGGGACAAGACTGAATTACAATAATTATACAGCAGATTTATGAGCGGAGAAAAGTACCAGGAATATGATATTACAACAACCAAATGGTAAAATTAAACTGCCCATGGATCCCCAGTGGCTACTTCCTCGATTAACATAATTAATATTGTACTCTTTCTGTAAATCACATTCACCCCAGCTGTCATTTGCAGTCTTTCTCCCTGGCATCAGCACGCATTCTCTTTACATGCGCACCTAAAGCAAGCCACATGTTTGCATCCAATTACGGTATATACTCCAGGACACAACCTCGATTGTAGGATGTGCAGAAAGTGGAGAAAGAGTAATAATCTCATATAGAAAAAACTGCACTATTCAATGACTAGAAGATGTAATTTATTTTGAGTCTAATTTTGATACAAGAGTAAAGGTAATTTTACTGCAGTAAATTGCCAGGATTGATGGTGTTTGGAAGCAGAAAGACATAAAAAATGAACACAACAATAAATAAACTTTCCATAATTCTATTTAAGGGTGTTGGGAGTTTGGGAAAGATTTCATACAGTCAGATGATAGATTGCTGTTGCTCAGTGAAAAAAACTCAAATCCACAAATTACATTTACATTTTTAATTGCATATCACAGCTTAGATGTTTTTAGAGCAAATTTGTGTTTAATTTTCCTACTGCGGCATCACATACAAAACATTACTCTTTAGAAAGAGAGGTTTGATAAATGGCAAGTAGATACCAATCGGAATTACTTCCCATAATGAATTATTAAACTTCTTTCAGCGGCTATGACAGAATCTTTGCAGCGATTAAAAGATAAAAGAAAAAAAAACCTTGCATGCGCCAAGTCCAGCCAGGTAGTAAATAGCCAGCCAGCCAGCCCGGCCCCCCGCTAGCATATAGCCAGCCAGCCCGGCCCCCCGCTAGCATATAGCCAGCCAGCCAGCCCGGCCCCCCGCTAGCATATAGCCAGCCAGCCCGGCCCCCCGCTAGCATATAGCCAGCCAGCCCGGCCCCCCGCTAGCATATAGCCAGCCAGCCCGGCCCCCCGCTAGCATATAGCCAGCCAGCCCGGCCCCCCGCTAGCATATAGCCAGCCAGTCCGGCCCCCCGCTAGCATATAGCCAGCCAGCCAGCCAGCCCGGCCCCCCGCTAGCATATAGCCAGCCAGCCAGCCCGGCCCCCCGCTAGCATATAGCCAGCCAGCCCGGCCCCCCGCTAGCATATAGCCAGCCAGCCAGCCCGGCCCCCCGCTAGCATATAGCCAGCCAGCCAGCCCGGCCCCCCGCTAGCATATAGCCAGCCAGCCCGGCCCCCCGCTAGCATATAGCCAGCCAGCCCCCCGCTAGCATATAGCCAGCCAGCCCGGCCCCCCGCTAGCATATAGCCAGCCAGCCAGCCCGGCCCCCCGCTAGCATATAGCCAGCCAGCCAGCCCGGCCCCCCGCTAGCATATAGCCAGCCAGCCAGCCCGGCCCCCCGCTAGCATATAGCCAGCCAGCCAGCCCGGCCCCCCGCTAGCATATAGCCAGCCAGCCAGCCCGGCCCCCCGCTAGCATATAGCCAGCCAGCCAGCCCGGCCCCCCGCTAGCATATAGCCAGCCAGCCCGGCCCCCCGCTAGCATATAGCCAGCCAGCCCGGCCCCCCGCTAGCATATAGCCAGCCCGGCCCCCCACTAGCATATAGCCAGCCAGCCCGGCCCCCCGCTAGCATATAGCCAGCCAGCCCGGCCCCCCGTTAGCATATAGCCAGCCAGCCAGCCCGGCCCCCCGCTAGCATATAGCCAGCCAGCCCGGCCCCCCGCTAGCATATAGCCAGCCAGCCCGGCCCCCCACTAGCATATAGCCAGCCAGCCCGGCCCCCCGCTAGCATATAGCCAGCCAGCCCGGCCCCCCGTTAGCATATAGCCAGCCAGCCAGCCCGGCCCCCCGCTAGCATATAGCCAGCCAGCCAGCCAGCCCGGCCCCCCGCTAGCATATAGCCAGCCAGCCCGGCCCCCCGCTAGCATATAGCCAGCCAGCCAGCCCGGCCCCCCGCTAGCATATAGCCAGCCAGCCAGCCCGGCCCCCTGGTAGCATATAGCCACCCAGCCCAGCCCCCCGGTAGCATACAGCCAGCTAGCCCGCTGCCAGTAGCATATAGTCAGCCAGCCGCCGCTGGTAGTATATAGCCATCCATCCAAAGTAGTATATAGTTAGCTAGCCAGCCAGCCCTGTATAGTAAATAGCCAACCAGCCCCCGTTAGGATACCCAGCACATAAAAAAAAAATATACTCACTATAATAGAGTACTCACCTTGCCGACGCCACGGGCAGGTCCTCTTTTTACTTCACGTGCGCCGGCTCCATGTCACACGTGCCTGGCCGGTGCACAAACTATAATGTCAGCCGCTGACATATATTTGGCCATCTGCGTGTAGCCTCAAGTGTATGATAATGGCCATAATATTTCCACTTTAATGGGCCTCTCTGGAAGCTGTGAGGCCTATGCCTGACAGCATCACGAGACACCCAACACCACCATACAAGTTAAATGTACAGATTATTCCTTAAATGCTAGAACATCTATTATGTTAAACATAAGAATTTTGTAAATTTACCTGAAAAGTCATATCGAGCGGGACCCAGCCAGCGATTTTTTTCACTGCCTTTTAACACATCACCATAGAAACCGTAACCCAACAATGACACTGAGTATTTTAGAAACATATTTTTGTGGTGAACGGAGCATACATCTAGCGGCTGACAATCACCTGTTGAAAAAAAGCACACAAAAATGTGATGTTCAGACAGGGGCTTTGAGTATGAAAGTAAAAGGACCATCTTTACCATATGATCTGTCACAATGAGCCTAGGCTACAGCACCAACAACAGCCAAAGTAAAAAGCTGACCCCTTGTTAATAATGCATTCCATTTATTGCTTTCTAAGCATACATTTTGTAGCGTCTGTGTCTGATATTGCAACTCCTGGTTACTTCCAGTACTGGATTTCCACTCCTGATTAGAACTGCAGTACCAGGCATGGCCAATATAAGAAGGATATATGTGTGTCTGGCTAAAAAGAAAAGAATAACAATACTCTTAAGCAGTCTATTTCACAAGGTGTTTAATAGTACATCCACTGTTTATGGGTTCTACTAACATGAACATTACAAATTCCATAGCTTTGCTCACTGCTCATATTTTCAAGGATTTTATAAATATTCTGCCACCGGGGGAAAAAAAAGAATGCAAAAAGTATTTCTAAATATTACATACCTAAAATAATGTGCAGAGCTGAAGTGACCGGATCATTGATGCCTACAGTAGCAAAGCATACACAATCTGTGGAACCTGAGGAAACACATTTAATGTCAGAAAAAAATTCATAAATAAAAAAAAAAAGGATGAAAAAAAATTATAAATTCTTCCAATAAAACACAAAGTATCCGCAAAGTGTAAATTGTTAATCCCACCTGTCACCAGAGGCCCATTTTTAGCTGGGGACAGGTTCCCATAAATACAGTACTGTATTTCCTGCACAAGTTTTTAAAATAGCTCTACTTTCTGTCATTATTGATTCGGAGCAGAAGTCTGCTGCTGGATGCCTCAGTCAGTTAGCGCTGTTTGGGTACCAATGGCACCTCACTTCCTAGAAACTGAGTTGGAGAAAGTAATGTAAACACACCGAGAACATTTCAGGGTGAGCCGACATTAAGGGGAAGGTGGAGAAAACAGAGGATGTGGGATGGGCTGAAGGAGAGGCGCTAAGTGGCTGAGGCCTCCAGGAGCAGACGTTATGAAATGCACCCAAGCAAATTGGGACTTCGGCTGCAGAATCTGTAACCTAGCTAAAGTTTGAGATTGCGTATTGTCATTTAAAATAATCAACGCAGAGCTATTTTTAAAAAGAATGTGCAGGAAATACAGTACTGTATCTATGGGAACCTGTCCTCAGCTAAAAATGGCCCTCTGGTGACAGGTTCCCTTTAAGTATTTTCACATAATAAACCTATTAAACATACATAGAATAACTAGGTTTGTCAATATGACAAACCCTATATCCTCTCATATAGTTCGGTTATATAATTAGAACCATTTAAAATAAGCATCTTTGAACCCAAACTACTTAATCACTTTATTAAATATTAACTATATCAAAAATCTATGCTTTATAATACGACCGGAGATGCAAGCCAGTGACATGCACAGCTTTCACAATCAGAAACTAAGTAGAGGAAAATAAAAAGACTACAATAAAACACGCTCCTGTAAATCAAAACAAAAACGTGATAGTTCAGTTGGTTATAAGATTATGTTTCACCTTCCTATAATGGACAGAAAATTGGAGAGTTTCATTTCTTTCTTTCTTTCTGCAGAGAAGAGCTGGAACCATGCCCAGCTCCTGCACTGTATGTTAAATCCAGTTTTACTAAGCTTGTAGTAAAAGCCGCAATGGATCAAACCGCTGTGCAGAAGCGGCCCTATTTCTATCACTGCCCACATAAAAAGTTTAATGTAATTCCAAGGGCATATGCTTCTCAAGAAAGGATTAGTCTTTGCAGGTCTTAGGAAAAAAAATGGTGCTTCAATAGAACTATACGCTCAAGTCAACACATCAGATAAATCTCAGTCTTTGACATATTACTAATAAAACCTCTGCCTTACAGAGCAGTTGGATTTCAGAGGTATTTATTATATTTTGAGTTTGTTGCAATAAGTCAAGACCGCAGGAAAGAAATTGTGCGGTGTATAAAAGTAAAAGGGGTGGGGAAGCTGACTAATAAGGGATCGCTGTGTAACCAGTCCAAAGAACATTCATAAGAGCGAGGCAATGCACAAGAGAGTACACTTCATCATTACAAGGATGAGTACAGGGCTGCTAAAGGCTCTCATTTATTATCAGGCCTTCGGCTACACTTTAATACTTATTGTCCTCGCGGTACAAAAAGGCAGAATGATGGCCACAAAAAATAAACTGAAAAAAAAAAAAATACAACAAAAATCCTATCTTAAAATGGCCCGTGATGGCAATTTGTAGCACCCTCTACATCTGTCTCTAGAAATATAACACACAGTAGATTAAAGCTCCAGTGGCTTCCATTTTATGACATTGGTTATAAAATGAACACAATTTCATAGCCGTGAAGTAAACTTTATTAAATGTGGGAGAGCATTTTACAGCTACATGTTTTACACATTCTATTTGTGTGTGTATCCAGGAAACTGATCATGTACAGAGATTATACAATCGGCCCAAAGAACATCATGCAATGTGGAAAATACCAGCAGAAAGACTTGTACTTAATAATGGAGACTTTAGAGGGTGACAGAAGATGGAACTTGAATCTTTCACACTAATATTACTAAAAGAATGTTATTCACTGATATTTGCTAAGAATCATACATGTACATCACAATGTCCTCCCATCTTAAAGGTTTCTTCTTTCACATTTCCTTTAATATACAGCCCACTATCAATCAAGCATGATAAACCAGGGACACTTCCTTATAGATCCAGGCAGGGTGTCTATGGTAATCTCCTTATATTTGTTATCCATGGACTTTTCCTTCTAAAATTACGCTAATGAGCCCTAGGGGGCCTTTTGTGCTGCAGATTCACATGCTGTTACAGTCATACATTGGCACAATCCCACATCTCTGCGTTATATAGAAAAATAATGCACAGAGGTCTGTCGGCTGAACAGAATTATATTAGCTAATACAATCATCAACTGGCAGTGGGATATCCTTGCATTATATTTTTATATAACCCAGGGACTACCCTATACTGCACTGTGTGCAGTCCATGGGATCAGCCCAACATACGGCCAGTTTCCATGGGCTGTTCATGTGCATTTGGTTTATCATGCTTCATAATAATAAAAGTAAATCTACACCTAATATCAAGCACGATAAACCAGAGGCACTAACTCATATCCAAGGTGTAATCTTATATTTGTTATCAATGGCCTCCTCCCTTCTAAAATCTACTTTTAAAATTATGCTAATGAATAGGGGTGAGTGGCCACGAATTTAAAAGTTCTGTACCCCGAAACAATAATGCCCGCTGGCACCATTTGCGGGTGTTATCTATTTAAATGTTGCTGTCAAAGCCACCAGCACCATTTAAATTAATGTAAGGTGCACACCAGGGGGCTCTCACCAGCTGCTGCACATGCATTTTGCTATATGTGCATTGTGCGACATGCAAGCATTTATTGTAAAAAACAAAAAAGCAAGTGTCAGTGTGTTTGGTTGGTCCTGGTGGTAGATGTCCTTTAAATCAACACCAAGGTGAAAAGAAAAACATTTATTATTGTGACGATGCCGCCTGTCATTAGGTGGTAAATATTAGGCATCTAATGGAAAGTTTGTTTTTGAAGCTGATGTGTCAAAAGCTGCTAATCCTGCAGTAATCATGCAGTAATAGTATGTCATGGACTGGATGGTGGTTTAGCTCTACACCGGAGCTGAACTATCATTGGGAAAAAATGAGATTCCATGGTGTGTAACACCCACAGTTGAAGCGAGCCCCATACCTTCCCTACCTTCTGCACCTTGCTGTGTAAATTTAATCTGGCAACTAATTTGGCTGGTAAAATGTGTTTAAAAAACAGATAATTTTGTATTTTGAAAAAAATGTTTCATTTTTTTTATAAATAAATTAAAATCTTGCCAAAATTTACCACTAATGTGAAATGTAACTAATCAGTAAGATTTGTTTTTTTGTCAAAGGTTGAAGTGTTCAAAAGTTATAACCATATAGATGTATGTCAGATTACATAACAAGAGCCTGGGCCTTAAAGAGAACCTCAGGCAAAATAACCCCCTTAAACTAAATATATTTTCATAAACTGCCATTAGAGATCATTGCCTCTATCCCTTCATTGTCCCTCTACATGCCTGTAAACCTAAGAAATGAGGTTCTAAAGCTGTATGCAAATGACCTGTGAAATGTCCAATGAGCCATTAGCATATTCAAGCTGTCCAGCTTATTCATGAGTGGGAGGAACGGCCACACCCCCAGTGCATGACTGACAGCCTGTATAAATGATGTGAGGCTGTATAATGATGTAATGGCTCCTCCATGTGCTTCCTGGTGGCCATGCCCCCTGCAGCCTGTGTGTGAGTATAGGAGAGATACAACAGCACCAGGCAGCCATGTTATAGCAGAACATATCAGGTACTTGTGTAGCTGATGTCTGAGTCTCTGTGTATTAGGAGGATGCAGCATGTCAGCAGATGCAGCACACACACTAGCAATACTTTACTATACATTACACACAGACATGAGCAGGGGGAGGAGAGGGGAGGGAGAACCGGGGTGACATCACTCCCTCTGACCATTTGACCAGCCTCAAGACAGGTGTCCTTTAAGCTATAAACTGGCTGCATCCTAAAGGGGCTAATGGCCTGTATGCACATTCTCCACACAAAACTATTGATAGACAGAAAGTATGTGAAAAACTGTAAGAACACAGTCTGGTCAAAGAGTTCAATTTTGGTCTCAGCTGGGTGCCTCACTTGAAGTTCTTTTCTGCACAATAAGGCCAGGAATTCCCACAACCATCTTGTTACAGCTGCAGCATGTAACTAACTATCTGGGTTTATCTGAATTTCTGCAACAATATTTGTTTAGGCCCTTAATTTCTAGAAAAAAGGTATAAAAACAATACAGGTTATTGGTTAACGATATTTAGATGATAAAAAAACAATCAATCAATCAGGAAATATTTTACATGTTTCCATTATAGTATCATTTATTGTTGAATGTACATGAGCAAACATTTCTCTGACATGAAGCATTTTCCCATGAATAACTACAGTAAAGATTAGCAAAAGATCAAAGTATAATGACAAAGCTATTGTACAATTGGATGAGTTTACATCAGGCCACTGAAAATCCGAACCCTCTTCTGCAAAAAGCTGCTCGCTGCTGGTATACCCAAACATGGAAAGCTTACAGCCCCTGTTGATTGGTCCAATCTTATAGACCAAAACTGCTTCTTACAGTACTCAAAGACTTCTTAGTCTTATAATTGGTGACATTAATGCTAAATTTAGAGATAAAAGGCATATGTATAACACCACACGGGTCACTGTGTATTGTGCTCCGAGTCTTTACGCTGTATCATGCTGCAGCTGTAATAAGAAGTTTAGGCAGCCTCGGGACAAGCTCTAAGAATCTGTGTTTGTTATACAAGACACCATGTACACAAGTCAACTATTAAACATAACTTTAGGCTACGTTCACATTTGCATCCATTACAAGGCTCTTCTTAAGATTCCATCTAAAAAGATGGAACCTTATTGTCAGAGTGATCCACTGGTCTCATATGATGAATCAGAAGCGGAGATCAGTATATAGAATTATGCTAAATGCCTTCATGTGAGATTACGATCAAGTAAATAATGTACAGCACAAAGGTGAAGGGTTAACAGCTTTATCACGTTCAATCATTCTTAGCTAACAGAGACCAAGGGTGAAATCATGTTACAAGTCAATAACAGTCGTTTATATGGCACAGTGCATATTATACATACAATACTAAAACTATTAAGTGTACATTTTTAGCATGGAAAAAAGACATAAAAAGTATAAAATGAGTGACTGAAGTATGAAGGAAGATAGCAGAAATGACCCTACCCAGAAGCAAAGAAATATAATGGAGTATATGCACAGGGTTTAATCCTTAGTGACGTTGGCATGAACCAGAATGTATAATCATTTTGATATGCTAGCTCTGTACCATACTTAAAATAGCTTTGCGAGCCGTGCAAGGTCACATATGGAATATTAAAATGAGCTGCATCACTGAGCAGAAAAGTCAATGTCACAAAATCACAAACGAAGCAGAACAATATGAGGTCAGAATGAACATAATTAGTCCCCTTACCAGCAGGAATAATGCCAATCCTCATATTGCACCGAGATAATGGGACTTTGGGATTGTTCTGATCGACATCAGCATCCTTTTGTACCCGGCCTATGAGGCCATGAAGCACTTCACTGAACATACCATCGCCACCAACACAAACAATGCTGCAGGTGAAGAGAATATACAGACAAATTGTAAGCAGCTTGTGTGACAGGGGAGCAAATAAAGGGAAGTACATGTTATCTGATCTTACAGAACAGAAAATACACAGCTACCTGTGCAACATAATATGATTCTTTTAACCCAAAGAAAGAAAATGTTACATTTTTGAGACCATGACTGTAGCTTAACACAGTTCAAGCATTTCCAGAATCAAATCTAGAATGCTTTGAAGGATTTTAAACGAAAAACCCTGACATACAGGTGTGCGCCCCCTCTGACAGGATCCAATCTTAGTTATACTTATGTTTTAACAAAATAAAGGCTATAACAAATATGCATATAAGCCTGAGGGGCTCCAGGCTCCATTAACAGCTATGGAGCCTGGAGCCCCTCTGGCTCATTTGCATAATTTTTAAAGACTTTTTTTTGTAAAAACAAGGGAACAAGAAGCTAAAATAAGATTGGATCCTTCCAAAGAAGGTTCACAACAGTCTGTCAGTGTGCTTGGTTTACAATCCTTGATCCTGGTGGTAGATAAATATACATAATGGTAATGTCAACCCAACCTGCAAATTTCAGGAGGACTATCTTACATTACATGTACTGGGGTATGTCACCTCTTGCTGTGACAGATGTTTGGATAAAGAAGTATTGGCATCATGAAATCAACAAACCTTGTTATCACAAGAGAGAAGTCACCACCAGAGCTGTCTGGTAGATGCCTATTCCTTTATGGAGTAGGCATGTGCAACATCCCTGTCATTGCAAGGCAGAGTGGTTGTTGCAAACACGTCCCAATATGTAGCTCGCAACCTGTGTGGAGTCTGATCAACCCCACAGCAGGTCACTACATAACACCGGGAACACTGCAGCGGTAGATCCTGCCTGGCAAGGCAGGAGTTAATTGTTTTAATGTGGAGGAGTAACCACCACCTGACCAGTGGGAATAATAAAACCCCTGTCAGGAAATTTCTAGAAGTGAGTCTGACAGGAGTCAGGGAGAAGAAGATTGGAGTTAATCCAGTCAGGTTAGTCTGACAAATGTCAGTCAGACAGAGTAGTTCAGTTGGTCTCTGAGTGAGACCAGTACAGTGCAGCCAGTAAACCAGATGAGACCAGTCTAGTCAGACGGGGGAGAGCCAGCTGATTGCCTGAGCAGCTCTGAGGAGTTATTGAGAGAAAAGGGGTATCATCCTACCTTCAAGGGTGATATCTGAAGTAACCCAGGACAAGCTGAAGCATCCTACTAGGACACAGCTATCTCCCAGCCTACCTCTGCAGCCTGCATCCAGGCTGGTGATCAATCCCTGTGGTTCCCTCTCTCCAAGTGCATCTCCAGCCTGTTACCCTTGTCAAGATTCGTTTGGCAAGTTCTCCACTGTTCCTGTTAGTTCCAATAAAGAACTAAGTTGCTTTTAGACAACGTCTGCCTCCGTCTGATCCCTGCTACTACGGCTGTCCCCATCACGGGCACCCTATTCACCACACAGGGACTCATACTCCAAACCCCAAAGGGTTGCCCCAGGGAGAACCGCTATAGCAGCCTCTCCCTCATTATTTCTTGCCAACACCACCCTGCTGGAGACCTGCCCGGCTGTAGGACAGCCCTCCGGTCCCCATACCAAGCACCGTGACACTAGCGTGCCCAGGCCGCAACCGCCAGCCACTCAGGTACTGCGGGCCCCAGCTGTCTCCAGGCCCCAAGTTGCACATGCAACTATGAGTTCATGTAGGAGGAAAAAAGTTTTGTATTATGTTAGGCCTCATGCACAGAAATTGATCACAGTTCCCATGGATAACTATGGCACCTGGTCACATTGTGGTCATATTTTGCCATATCAAGTCTCTCTATGGTGAGGGTTGATGAGCACTTAACTCTTTTTCCTGCACCCAGTTGCTCGCCTTCTTGTGCATGAGGCCTTAGCCAGTTGAAGAAATTCCTGTTGCTTTTGATAGATCAAATAAGGTGAACCAACGTTCTAGAAATTGAGGTACCTTTTAATGGCTAACTTAAATATAAGATGTTACAAGCAAGCTTTCGGGACTGGCAAGATCCCTTCATCAAGCATGATGGCTTTCTGAAACAACACAGATTTTATACACAATGAACAAAGAAGTGATGCAAAATACCCTTAACAACAATAACAAAGCTGAACAAAAGCTCCTTAACTTTTTTCTGACCAGGCCTTAAAAAGCTTAGGTAGATAACCTAAGTCTTTTTTACAACACTGTCTGACTTATTCCCTAGTGAAGGCCTCAATATTAGCTCTGTGGAAGGCTGAAACTCAGGACCCCTGCGGATCAGATAATAGTAATAAACTAAGAGAACCAGAAGTCAAACTCCTCCTTCCCATGTAGTGGTTTACTCCATGAACTGTAGAAGAGCTATTATACAAGTAAACTTCAACTCAGCTAAAAGTATCCGATGAAAAGAAAGTCAATAAAAAGAATGGAGCTGGACTCCATATCAAATTATTAGAAGCCAGAGGCTGTCTGAACCATCTGATCATTTGACATACCAAGGGTCAAACTTCCATTGATAAAATACTGATAGTCTAACCCGTGGATAAGTCATATATATTTATTATATTTTATAAAATTTAAGGTGAAAAACTTACCCATCATACTTCTCTAAATTGACCTCATACAGGTTATCTCGTGCATGGTTTGCATATTCTGTCACTGTTAAAAGTAAAATTAAGAGTTGAGAGCCGATAAATAAATGGCAAAAGCAAATGTCATTCATAAGTGACAGTTATGAAAGGATCTGGTTAAATTTAACCCCTTAACGCTGAAGCCACTTTTCACCTTTCTGACACGGCACATTTTTTCAAATCTGCCCTGTGTCACTATAAGTGGTTATAACTTCGAAACGCTTTAACATATCCAAGTGATTTTAAAACTGTTTTCTCGTGACACATTGTACTTCATGTTAGTTGAAAAATTTTGGTGTTATGTTTTGCATTTATTTATGAGAAAATCAGATATTTGGTGAAAATTTGGAAAAATTCTTGATTTTCGAACTTCAAAATGTTCTACTTTTTCCATACATAGTCATAACCGCAAAAAAATGTAATAACTAACATTCACTAAATGTCTACTTTATGTGGACATGGTTTTTTAGGCATCCTCTTATTTTTGTAGGATGTTATGGGCCTTTGAACGTTAGGTGCGATTTTTCACATTTTCATAAAAAACGCAAAATCCTGCTATTGAGGGACCTGCTCAGGTTTCAAATCACTTTGAGAGGCCTAAATAAAAGTAAAACCCCATAAATTACTCCATTATAGAAACTACACCCCTCACCGTACGTAAAACAACTTTTATGAAGTTTGTTAACCCTTTAATTGTTTTACAGGGGTTAAAACAAAATCGGATACAATTTTGAAAGTAAACTTTTTTGGCTAAATGAATGTGTTCTCAAAAAATGCACAAATTCTCAGTGGATAAAATACCAAAACGCTCCACAAAATTTGATATCCAATCCCTCCCGCATATAAAAAAAATCCCCATATTTGGTGGTAACCTGCTGTATGGGCACACGCCAGGGCATCGAAGGGAGCTGCGCCATTCAGAACAGATTATGCATTGTCACTTTTTATTGGCTATACAATCTTTATTTTTTTGGCAATTTGGACATATTAGGGGCTTATTTTTTGCGACATGAGATGCAGTTTACAAATAATTCATTTTCGTGGGTCATGAGCTTATTGATGAGATTTTATTAACTCTTGAATGTATGGGTGAAAAGAAAATTGTCAATTGTTGGAGCCGGCGCCAGAAGCATGACGTACTATTACTGCATTTTGCGGGAACGCACCTCCCGCTATGCAGTAATAGTACGTCAAATGTCGGGAAGGGGTTAAGTTTTCTAATGTAATCTTTGTCAGTAGTCAAACTGACACTTGACACTTAAAGGGAAAGGTTAAATACATATGAACATATTGGGGAATAGCTTCAACATTTACCTTTTTTGCTGCATTTTGACTCTCCTCTTTCAGGACACAATGCAGAACAAGGACAAGGTTGCATATAGAAGTGTCTAAAATCTAAATGGGCTCTAAAAATTCTAAACGGTAAAATGTTTAGAATGTTTAGCTCCTGCTATAAATGGATATCATGACCGTCTATATTAGGCATGAATAGTCAACATACTATTTTACTACTAGCTTCTGTCCCAAGTGCATCATTTGCTTATTGCCCGTGCACCTTACCCACTACTATTCCATTGTCCCAGTTTAGGGTAATGGAGGTCAGCAGTCATTTTAAGAGAGACCAAAAGGGGGCACCCTGATCAGAATAATTGGTACCATGACTATCCAAGCCTAATGTACAGACAAAAAACAATTTTCCTGGGTAAATAGTTTCTTTAAAATGCTAAATGTCCATAGAATAAGTTCATAATATAGGATCAGTGAGAGTACATGAAAAGGCACCCCAGTGATCAGCTCTTTTCAGCAGACAATTCTTAGAGAGTGGGACAGGTAGCAGAAAGCTATGTATAAATCCATCTGAAAGTGGACCAAGCTGTCTAGGCCTGGGAGTGATAGGACCAAAATCAGCAATAAAATTGACAATTATTGCAATGTATGGGTTAAAAATGATCCTCATTGTTCCCATCCCTAGAGGATTAAAATTTGAGAACTTTCATAGTAAAACCCCTTTGACTTTTTGGCGACAGTCACAGATAAGCTAAATTTACTTATGGAGATTAATTATCTATTTGTGTAAGTAGTTAAATGGGTTTGTCACTTGTTAATCTTTCACAGGGTATGTATAAGGCCCTAATGGTCACCCTGGTCTTACTTACCCCAATAAAGTTTCCCTTTTGCCAACAGGAACCATGGGTCATATAAAACCTCGTGCAGAAGGACTTGGGACTTCCTGCAACATCCCATATCATCCTGCCTTCTGGCCATGCAAACATTTCTGGCTGCCTGCCTGCCATCTCCATCATAACCACTAATATTGTAGTGGTAATGACTGAGGTGGCATGCATACAGGAACATCCACACAGCCCCCTTCATCCACCAGAAGACAGCAGGACATGGGCATTAGAGGTAGTACAATATAAATGACCATTTTCTACAAGCTATATCTGCTGTTTATTTAAGGCAGCTTTGTTGAAACACTGCTCACAGCAAGGCAAGAAAGTAGCAAAAAAAAAAAAAAAAAACCCCAAAAAGGACAGATTTTTTTTTTTTGATTGGCCACTTTTCAATAAATTTCTTCTATTAGACATGGCTCTGCATGTATATGTGCCTGTCTTTTTATATCCTTTCAAAGCTGCTGCCTTTCCCTTTTGTATGCAAGCTACCCACTGCATAGATACACAGCAGCCCCCTCTGTCTCTGCTCCGGGTCGTCTATAATGGCGTCACCCTGTGTCTCTGACAGAGATTGGTAAAGGGAAGATAACAAGATGAGTCATAACTCTGCTGCTGGAGATCCTCCCATGCAGCAGAGATTAAAGATGTGCAGCAGAGCATGTATAGTCTGCACACAGTACAAAAGTAACTAGCAAGACTGTTAAATGTAACTAGCAGGCCTGCTGAATATCCTCATGAACTTTCAGGGATTATCGACAAGGCAGTAAAGGTAGTGTCGCGCAGCATGGTGGCTTAGTGGGTAGCACTTCTGCCTTGCAGCGCTGGGGACCTGGGTTCAAACTCTGCAAAGAGTTTGTATGTACTCTCCAAGTTTGTGTGGATTTACTCTCCGGTTTAGTTTCACACTCCAAAACATACTGGTAGGTTGTTTAGATTGTGAGCCCTAAGGGTGCAGGGACCAATGCCTCATGCTTGGTGCAGCGCTGCCTAATCTGTAGGCGCTATACAGGCAGTCCTCGGGTTACATACAAGATAGGGTCTGTAGGTTTGTTCTTAAGTTGAATTTGTATGTAAGTTGGAACTGTATATTTTATCAATGTAGCCCCAGCCAGAACTTTTTTGGTCTCTGTAACAATTGGATTTTAAAAATGTTGACTTGTCATAAAAATCAATATTAACACTAAAGCTTCATTACAGATACATGTGATAACTGTTACAGCTGATAATTGTAGCCTAGGACTAAATTACAATAAATTACCAATATCCAGAGGTCCGTTTATAACTAGGGGTCGTATGCAAGTCGAGTGTTCTTAAGTAGGGGACTGCCTGTATAAATAATAATAATTATTATAAAGGCACTTGGGCAACTTATGTAAATGAGTGGTCGACCACTTTAATAAATTATATTACAAATATTACTGTTATCATCTGCACTATTCATTTTTGCCAATAAAAATATATAAATATTTCCCTAAAAGTTTTAGTTACACTTTAATGAGCCAGCCTTAGGCACCCCCACTGATTAGCTGAGTGAACCAGTGCCAGCAGAGTAACTACGCTTTGATCTGTGCAGTAAGCTGCTGTATATAGTATAGCAATTGTCCTAGCGCACAGCAGCTTCCACTCCAATTAAATCAAATGAGTTGATCCTGTAGTCTGTGAGGGTTGCAGGTACACTGCAGACACAGCTGCATGCTTTTGGTTCCCACTGCAATGCATACCTGTTGAAAACCACACAGGTCATTAGCTAAAACCCAGCAAACCCATTTGAAATGTTGAGACACTCACCAGTCTGGACATTGGTTAAAAAATTATTGGATACACAAAAAATGATAAAGAAATAAAAAAGCAAAAAAAAAAAAAAACAAAAAAAAACATAAAACCTAATAGTTAATAGGAACACTCCTGTTTTCATGTAATTTAGTTGATCATTTCCATTCCTACTGCTTAATATGACCCTTATGTATTCCTTTACACAACATGATTAAAATAAAGAATGTGCTTACTTGCATACAAGAATTCTAATCATGAACTAAGTTTACATAATCAGGTAAAATATACCTAGCACACAGAATTTAGTAAATGGACCAAAGAGCCCTGACCTAAAAAGGCAACAATTCATAAATGCTCTTAATTAATACAGCTAATTAGCCAGTACTTCCTGGTGCCAGCACAGAAGGCAGAGGAAATGGAAAAATCCCTTTAAATTAAAGCAAATTGAAAGAAAACAGATGAAATATGGGAATAGTGACGAAGCTGATAATTACTACAGTTCCAGATTTCTAAGATGTTGCTGCAATTATAAAGATAAAAATAAAACAGCAATGTGCAATTTATTTGACACTGTATCATTAGTGGTGACAACCGCAGAATATGCCTTGGCTGTGAATGGCATTCCATCATCATGTTCCAATAGCAGCAGAACTAATGATTAGCAGACAGTCTAGAAGCTTCCTACAATACTTGGAAAGTACAAAAGGAAAATTACATATAATATCTCCATACAGTACAAAAGAGCAGTGCTTTCACAGAAACTGTACTACCCACTACTCGCAGAGATTTACATGTCATATACCCTACAACCATCCTTTTACATAAAGGAGAATATAAAACAAAGTGAAAGTATGATACAACATTCAGAAATGTTTTAATTCAGTATATAAGAGATGCATGTCAAAGAAAAGAAACAAAAAGCTTCCACTAAACCCCCAAAAATTCACACAATACGGTTTTCCACCACCTTCTCGGAGCGGCTGGCTCCACAGGCACAGTGCGCATGCAGTACTTCAGCGCATAGTTCATATCTCTCTCAGCATGGGAGCAAGTATGAGCTAGGTGTAAAAGATGAGGGGGAGTTCAATCATGCAGTGAAGCAGCGCAAGCCCAGGAGAAGAAGGTAGTGACTACAGAGCTGAGGGGCATGCTTCCACATGGTAGTGAGAAGGTAGAGGAAGCTCCCCCAACTCCTTGACTTTTTGTTAACAGTGCACCTCCGTGCTGCAGCTTCACAGGCTGCTATACTGTCTCCTCCACCCCCTCAGCACTTCCCCCTCTTTGTGCGCTTTTTATATTTATTTATTAGTCAAATCTATAAAACCACACAAAAGTTTTGGTTCTTGTAAGTTATATATGATTTGGCTCATACTAGCCAATGGGGTGGTATGGGTTTATTTTCAAACAACACATGGAACCACTCCACAAGACAAAAATAAAACAAAACTATCTGCTTGGCTAGTATTAGCCAATTCACTATAAATTTCTACTGTTATATCTCATCATTTCCTTAATTATTACACAGCAGCGCTGAGAGAAGTTATTCTGCCTTTAGTACTTGATGACAGTATTTAATGTAGTAAAACATAAAAAGTCATCAATATATATTTAAGAAGATAGTGTGTAGGAAATAAAAAATAATTACAGACCAACACCCGATGCTGAACTTTACAGAGGAAATCATATGAGGTCACTAACAGATTTGTCCCTTATTCTCATGAACGAAGAGCTCTGCTGAGCTTCTGCTTGGGGCACATGCATGCAGGATGGATCAGATGCACCGTTGTGATCTGATCTGTATAGGAAGTTGCACAAACACTATGCAATATTGCAATATGTTTAACCATTTCCCTTCCCTTAACCACTTATCTGATACGCCCTCACAAGGTTGGAACCTATGGGGCCAGGGATGTGCCCGATACATCCAAACTTCTAAGAGAATCCAGAATTGAGTTTCTAGATGCCAGAGAACCGGATATTATTATATTTTATTACACATATTAATGGTTAAAGTGAAATTTGGGTGTGTGATCTTCATATCCAGACCCCACTCTAGACTTGCAATTTGACAGTTAATATCTTTGGTTGTCTGGTACATAGAAACACACTTCTGGTACCCTATGAAAGTGAAGACTTCTTTTTCAGATGACAGCAGAATTGTGATTCTAGATGCCACTAATCTAAAGTCATAGCCCTCTTAAACATGCCCTCTCCAGCACAGAGCAGAGAAGGAAGAGGTGGAGAGAAGCAGATGCTCACAGATGAAGTAAACATTTGACTTTCTCTGTGAGTAAATCTGGGAAAGGGATAACATGAACTAGTGTTCATGTTATGAACCCTCTCTTACCCAGAACAATCATAGAGAACACTTGCTCACCAATTGTCATATATGAGTTTTCTTTAATTTTCTCTAAAGAAGTTTAGAACAAAACATTTTATCTTCTGTTGGTAAGCAAGTAACATATTAAGGGTGCATTCACATGGCCATCTGTGGGGATGTATATGTGGCCGCAAATTTGCAGCCGCATATACGTCGCCATAGACAGCAATGGCAGCGGTACAGTGCCACGCATGTGTGGCATCGATCTGCACCATACGCGGGGAAAAGATAGAGCATGCTCTATCTTTCCCTGGGTGTGTGCAGCCTGTGTGCCTCTTTTCTCTATGGAGGTGGGAGGGGTCACCTCCGCCTCCTCTTCTCCAGCACACAGCGAAATGCCCGCCCGGCAGGCATACCACTGTTTGAATGTTATCTCATTAATTGGTTTATGAATATATGAATATATAGTTTTTATTTGTGTTACTGTGTAAGGGAGTATAAAATAAATATCTAATACTCAGCAAAAATGGTCTGGCGCACTGTGCAGATTTAACATTCCCTTTGATGCGTATTCTGGTGAATGTACATCATTCTTAACCGGTTAAGGACCAGGCCCTTTCCCGTTTTTTCATTTCCATTTTTCACTCCCCACCTTCAAAAATCTACAACTTTTTTATTTTTACACGTAAAAAGCTATGTGACGGCTCATTTTTTGTGTAACAAATTGCACTTCATAGTGATCGCATTGAATATTCCATGCCATGTACTGGAAAGCGGGAAAAAAATCCAAATGCAGTGAAAATGGTGAAAAAACGCATTTGTGTCGTATTCTTGTGGATATTCTTGGATATTACGGTTTTCACTTCACGCCACAAATGACGCATCTAATTTATTCTTTGGGTCAGTACGATTACAGGGATACCAAATTTGTATAGGTTTTATAATGTTTTCATACATATACAAAAATTAAAACCTCATGAACAAAATTTTTTTTTTTATTTTGCCGTCTTCTTGTGCTTATAACTTTTCCATACTTCGTTGTATGGAGTTGAGGGTGGTGTCATCTTTTGCGACTTTTGATGATGTTTTCAATGATATTATTTTTAGGACTGTACGACCTTTTGATCACTTTTTATAGAATTTTTAATTTTTTTTTAAATGGCAAAAAAGTGCCAGTTTTGACTTTGGACGCGATTTTCCGTTACAGGGTTAAGCGCAGTGAAAAACCGTTATTATATTTTGATAGATCGGGCATTTTCGGACGCGGCGATACCTAATGTGTTTATGATTTCTACGGTTTATTTATATTTTTATCAGTTCTAGGGAAAGGGGGGTGATTTGAATTTTTAGGTGTTTTTATTATAATTTTTTTGTAACTTTTTTTTTTTATTTTCCCTTTTACTATTTTTTAAGACTCCCTAGGGTACTTTAACCCTAGGTTGTCTGATCGATCCTACCATATACTGCCATACTACAGTATGGCAGTATATGGGGATTTTACTCCTCATACATTACAATGTGCTGATAGCACATTGTAATGAATGGGTTAACCCGAAGTAGCTTCGGGTCTTCATGAGACCCGAAGCTACCATGGCAACGGATCGCCGTTCCCCGATGACGTCACGGGGAGCGGCGATCCTCGGAAAGATGGCGGCGCATGTTTGAAGCCGCAGGCATCTTTGCCGGCGGCGATCAGCAAGAAAACACCCGCGATCGGTGCCGGCACCGATTGCGGGTGTTACCGGTAAGCCTTTGCTGCAATATGCAGCAGAGACTTACCGGCTATGGAGAGGGCTCGGCCCGCAAGCCCTCTCCATGCATCGAAACGCGACCGCCGCCGTGAATACACGGCGGGCGGTCGCGAACCGGTCGCGAACCGGTTAATGTACCATCGTTTTTAAGAAAGTAAGTGTTTATTTTAAGTATTCTGTCGTTGCAAAAAAATTACATGGAAATCAAAAAGTTTCCACTAAAATATGTACATTTTATTACAAAACTAAATGAAGGTGGTTGTGTGAATAAACTATAAAGTTATATTTTTATATTTTTACCAGGTAGGCTGTGCTTTTTACTTTGTGTACACCAACAGTTAACATGGCTTTGTCGTTAGAGGCTTTTGGAAGTGTAAATTCTTGTTTGTGGTATATATAAATATATCTTTTATATCAGTAATTGGTTTAAATCTATAATTTGATTCAAGTTTAATGCTGAAATGTATGTTTTCATGCATTTTTTTTCAATAATTTGTGTTTGACACAAAGTTGCATGAAGGTGGTAAGGGCTATCAACTGTTGATCAAGTCGCACCTCATATTATTAAAGAGTTTTCTGACACAGAGCCCCCAGATTAGCCCCTTTGACTGTATACTTGAGTTATTTCAGCTTACTAAGCAGAATCTGACTGATCATGTGATTCTAGGAAAGATAAAAGATAAGAATAATGAAATGGAAAATACAAAAGTTAAAATGGAGTCTTTTTTAGGCATAGCAGAGATTGTACGGCAAAAAGTATGCATAAAATGTATAAAGGAAGTGTTATATACAGTCAGGGGGAGGTCACAAGGATGTAAAGTCGCATACAGATCTTACTTCTTACCTATAACTTCTGTAGAAATGGAGGCAAGGCTGAACAAAGGAGCTACTTTATTTTCATATATCTGCTTTCCTTTCTTCTTCCCCCCATATGGGTTTATATAGACTAGTAAATGCTTTGGTCTCCATGCTGTTGAGAAGAAAATAAGACATTCTGACAACAAAGCGGAAAAAAGGCTATCAAGGCATTCCTTAGAGATAGTGCAGTGTTATGTTTATTTTCTATACAGCAGTATGTTATGTAATACCAGCAGAATCTTGTCTCCCACTTTGTTTATATTTTTAGCCTCTTTGGGCATTCAGAGTTCTCAACCAAGATGTTAGCTGAGAGTAATAGATCTTGTAGGAAGAGACAAAATGTTTTATTGATGGTAATCAGGAAAACTGCTCTGAGGTAGAAGTACCCTTGTTTTCAATGACACTATCTTTCAGTATAACAGACAAGATTTATAAAAAGGGGTTTCTAAACTTACTGACTTTACACTCATTGGACATTTTGTCTTACACTTCTGTAGAACTTTTTCATGCCTGGTTCTGCTATAAATGATCACCCAATACACCTTGAATTGTTAGAATGAGACCTATCAATGGAATCTTTGATGGATCCCTGCTGAAGATTCAAGAAAACCTTCCTGGGCAGGACACCACCTATATTACAGCTATAGAGCAATCAAGATACCTACTCTGCTGTTCAAGTAGATCATTAAGTGCCTGTAACCAGTGGCAACACAGAACTTCATCACTGCACCAGAATGTCACTGCTTTACACCGCCAGCGGTGCTTCTTCATTCTCTGGACGTAGTGCACTAGAAGATAAGTAATGACATCTTAATATAATAAGCTACTTTACCTACAAGCAAAAGATACTGTAAAGTCCTCCTACTCTCCTGTGTCATAATCATTTTGATTTAAAAGTGTGAACATAACAGTTCTATTGATAACTAAGTATTGGTACTGAATTCCAAATTGGGGCGAGTATTAGGATCCTCAAATACAAGATGAAACAGCAAAAAAAAAAAAAAAAAAAATTACAAAACTTTTAAGTGCCTGTGTGTGGCCACTATCCCGACTGCCTGACAGTACAATTCATGGCATCACATGCTCAGGGACACAAATGAACATCATAGGGCAGCAGATCGCCAGCGGTTTTTGGCGATATCCCCCAACTAGACACAAACTGAGGATTTCTCTTAGGGATGTCTGTAATGAGGAAACATGCAGTTGTTCCTGCTCCTGTTATCCAGCACACCAGATATATACCAAGCTACGGATTTCTCTGAAGTCCCATTGACCTTGGACTTTGTATATAAGAGGATGAATGATGACTGGTTGAAGCAGCAGAATTTATTTTATTAACTTATTATACTCTGTTCCCTTATAAAGAATGGCTGGACCATTATACAAGCTCTTATACCTCTTATACCCCATCATCCTCACAGACTAATCTCTTGTAAACAGGGTCCTCACTTATATTGTTCCATGACTGTTTGTACTCTGTAATGTAGTATTTAATTTGTATATGTCCCCTAGGAGTTGTAAAGTAGTACAGAATTCAATGCCACTATATAAATAAAGATTATACTTATTTTCAGAACAAGGCTGAGGATATCCTAGAGAGCAGCTAGTAAAATGCGCTGCTCAGCCACAGTAAGACTTGGTCAGAATCATGGTATCAAACCAAAGTCATGACAAAACTATTAGAACTATATTAGAACATATTCCACATATGTGCAATCATAATACACAGGAATAGCAAATTTAGAATAATGAAACAACAAGTGGGGTTAAAAACAGATATTTTTTTTTCAACGACGTGTGAAAATATTGTATGACGAAAAGCACTGTTTTAACAAGCACAGTAGCAACTGCTGATCAATAAATAAAGAGCAGAACATTAAACCCTTACACATCTAGTATAGTATTAACCATCTATCTGGCTCGTGTATCTCTTCCCAGATCTACCTGTAAATGCATGAGGCTTGCACATGTGCTTCCACTGCATGCCTTGATAGGACTTCTCATCAATCTCAGCTTCTCCAACAGAAACAATCTCAGATACTGGGACAGTCTGACCACCTGCAAAATGAGGAAAAATTTAGGGAACAGACTTAGATGTTATGAGCTATAACAATGACAAGTGTGAGGCTCTTATACAGTAAGTGGCTGCATACAGAATGAAAGGAAAAGGTGTTCTGCTCCACAGGATAAAAGGCTGTGCTCAATAAAAACATTTAAAATAAAATGTTCAAAAGATGGTTTGTGGAACAGAACATGAAATAATACTGTACAACTAAACTAGGCCAAAGCCTTATAATTATTTTTTTTCTTCACAATAAGAAAAAACACATTTGTGTGGCCTCTTGAAAACCCTTTGTTGGTCATACAAGTTTGTTGTAAAGGGTCAGACCACTTACGTTAAGTTATCCTTATTCAAAAGATCCAGGCTTTCTTGCTGAGTGTTGTAGTTAACACATCATGTCATGATTCAAAAAGTTGGGAGAGGGACAAGTTATTTTGCCGATTCACAAAAGAAACAGAAAAAAAATGGCCGCAAAACGGAATGTGAATCCATTGTTTTTGAGCAATGAAATGCACATGATGCAAACTGCCCCTAAGTAGTCCTTGCAAATGGATTTCTTACTATTAAACTGGAAAAAAAAGATTTAACTGTGATTTTCCATCCTCAATTATCCTTACTGAGGATGACAAAAGTCTACCCGTTGTGAGAAGAAAATCAAATAAGCATCCATAATTAAATCATACAATGTGATTAAGTTTGTTAAGTAAATCTAAATTTACAAGCACTGGGCAGAAGAACTCCTAGGGGTTGTATTTAAACATAAAGAACAAATTATAGCAGAAAAAAAAAAAATCTAACCTTCCAAGTACACAGCAGTAGGTTTGAAAAACTTTACACTGTCTACTACAGTACAAATTTATCTTATTCATTTTTGTCCCGACCACAGGAGGTGCGCAGGTGGTAGGCACAGCATCACTGGTCAGTGCAAACATACAAAGGCCGGGCATTAACAAGCAGCATTGCGGGTGAACGGGAGTGCCAGAGGAGGCAAATATGTTTATTGTGTTTATAGCCCCCAGCAATAAATAGCATTTGTTTTTTTAATCCCCTTCAAGGTAAGACCAGCTGCACACAGGACAAAGCCTTCAAGGTAAGACTAGCTCACTAGACCAAGTGACACACTCAACAATTGACAGTCATATAGCATTTGTGCTGCAGTCACCATAGAGGTCTGCAAGACAGAAATATCTAAACAGTGCCTAATAATAAGCATATAGTGATAGACGTTGAGTTTTTGCTAAAGTGATACAGAACTGCATGTCACTCTACTCTAAGTTAGATGGGTGGCTCCAGTAGAATATCAGTTGCAATTTCATAACATCCACAAGAGCTCTTTTTCTTCCTGTTCACCATAAGGCAGCATGTCCTAGAAGTGAGATCTGTCAATCAGGAACAAGGAGGCAGGGCAATGCCTGAGATTTCAGTCAGTCAAAGTACTGGAGCTTGGTTCACTGCCATGAAGAGTCATATCCAGGATAAAGAGTCAAGAGTGCTAATTTTCATATCAGAAAAACGTCTGTAATTAAGCTACAGTGCCTCAATGCCAGATAATTATAGGTGAAATGGGCAGTACTTGTAACCCTTTACCAGCAAGCATTATTGGTTTGGGAGGGAAAATTCTGGTGACAGGTCTTCTTTAAGGAGTGTCAAGTCTTGATGTTTTTATGTGTTTTTGATAAAGAACCTGAAAAAAAATTGGTTTCCGGGTTGAAGGCACTGCTTCTTAACAGGTTTAGAGGTTTCCTACCTGTATACAATCGATGAGTTAATCTGCCGGTTAGACCTTGAGCTCTGTGTAGGACTCGTGTGAGGCAAGCATCTAGAAAAACAGACAAAAAAAATGCTATATAAATAAGCTAGCAAATAATAGAACACTTAAAGTGTACTCTAGGTTCATAATGATTTTTTTTGCAAATCATTATAACTGATTTGCCCTTGTAAAACAAACCGTACAATACCCAACTTTCTAGAGTCTAACCTCTTCTTGTCTTGCCTAAAAGCTTAGTCCTTTACATCCGGTCCATATTTTTACCCATAAAGCCTTGCGATGTGTATGCCTCACACAGTGACTCCAGTACAATGCACTATACTGTATGTGCTTTCCCCAAGCATAGCTGATAACACATTTCAATACGCCAACATAAGAAAGTTATACGTAGACCGGACGGATATCTTTCTCTGCGCCTCTTGCAATTTTGAGGGGTCCAGGGATTGTTTTTGCAACAAGATGTTATTTTTTTCTGTGTTCTAAGCCGCTTATCAAATATTTTTTACAAGCAGGACTTTGATTTTAAACCCCCAAATTTCTAACAAAATTATATTAAAGGATTCACTCAACAGAATGTTTTCAGTTTTTACCTCTAACCCCTTAAGGACGCAAGGTATTTTCGCTCATTTCTCGCTCTCCATCTTCAAAGATCCATAACTTTTTTATTTTTCCGTGTACAGAGCTGTGTGAGGGCTTATTTTGTACGTAAAAAATTTTACTTTCCCGTGATGTTATTTATTATTCCCGTGATGTTATTAATTATTAGATGATCTGGTCGTTCCTACCATAGACTGCAATACAACGGTATTGTCACTTTTTACATGTCACTTTTTTACATGCCATAAAAAATGTAATGAAAAGTGATCAAAATGTTGCAACAAACCAAAGAATAAAGACAGTGAAAGACAGCTCTGTAAATGGAAAAATGAAAAAAGTTATGGATTTTTGAAGGTGGAGAGCGAGAAATGAGGGGAAAAACCCTGCGTCCTTGAGGGGTTAAGCATATAACTTCCAGCTTATCGAGCGAAAGATACTTTCCCAAGTCTAAATACTCTCCTCTAGTAAAAGTACTTAGAACTGACCGATATCCATAGATTTTCCTAGAAACTAATAAACATTTTAGAAGGAGAGATCTAAATATTGCTTTTTTATACTGGCCACAGAAGCTTAACAGTCTATAAGTCAGGGAGCTTTTCTTATCCAATACGGAGCATTTATATGATATCAAATTACTAGAAATGCACAAAGTCCACATCAAATTGTTGTAAATGCAAGAAAACTACCAACAAGTAGTTGTGGCATGATGACAACCCCTAACACAGCTACAATAATCCAGAAATGACAATGGCATGACAATGGACTAGTTAAAAACAAGACTTTTCTGAATAAAGCATCATACCGTTTCCATGGAAACAACCATTTTAACACATGAAATACCATTTAATAAAATCCACATTGCCAAGACTCCAGAGTATTGTGTGCCCTTACAGATCCTATAGTGCCAACTTTCTTCATTTCACAATTTGTACTATAACCGCATGTAATGTTAGGAAGCACAAAACAAGCTCCTCATGTAGACATTATTTATCATTAAACATTAAATATACAAAGCCTATTGTTCTAGAATTACTACCAGCATTTCTTTTGCATGTAGTAACCATATTGATTTGGATTTTGGATACATTTTAAACTTGGCCTAATAAATATTTTCATGCAACACCACACAGAAGCCATCATACAACGTTCTGCTTCATTACCAGCAACATAAGGACAAACTACTGTTTGCAAGATGCTCTAATATTACTTCCTCCACAGTATCGCTCACCTTAGCAACCATGTTTCCTTGCAAGTAGCACCATGCCATTGACAATGTATCATCACTGACAGTCAGATGTCATTCCTAAATATACTCAGGTCATGTTTTCACCAAATGTTTGTCATTTCTCATACAAACCTTGCTCCCTGCTATACATCTTGCTCATCTTTCCTTCAGATGTGTCAACCTTCCAACAAATCTTGATCAACCCACTGCCAAACTATGATAACCCCTCTGTCAAAACTCATAAATCTTAGATGTCTGGGTTACATCTTGTGCATTTCAAAACCTTCAAAAAGAAACTATATGTTTAGCAATAACAATTTGGTGACAAAATAAAATGCTCATCACCGACAAGTCCAGTGAAGCCCATTACACACTTCGTCTGACCTTCTTAATATACATATAAATATAGCAAAACATTACTTACTCCTCTGGACGGGCTCACAGCCTCACTAATCACTGGAATGGAATCAGTGAAGAAATGATGTTCTTGAACTTTTTGGCATGATAGTTCCCCCACTTGGCAATCATGCTAGTCACGCAAGGTTTACACCACATGTCTTGACTAAAATCCGTACTGCCCTTCCCAACCTGTGGTAAGTACCATGTATCTGGTTCCATTATATTTCACAGAACTTTATAAATTAAGTACATACACAAACAAAATAAGACATTGTATAGTTATAAACTGACCAGATGAAACAATATTTGTGTATAACAATCTATACAAGCTATAATGTGAAAGGTAGATGCTTTGCAACTCACTCTACAAGGTCCAGATCCATTATAGAAGTTTACCGCACAGAACATACTATTCTGTATGGGCTGTGACACAGATTCAGGGCACTTTGAACATTTTTTTCTAGCCCAAATGGTAGTGGAGATATTAGTCCCAGTATCTGACCATTCCCTTCTGTCCTCTGTCAGAGAGGAGAATCTGTGGGTGTGTGCTATGCTAATCTTCTCTCATACTGTCCAATCAGTGGCAGACCTAGATTCTGTGTTTATAGATTGTATTCTGCTAATATTCAGTAAACAATAAGTTTACAAAGCAATGCGAAAACCATTTAAATGCCAGCGCCACGTAAAATATAAGCAAGCCGTAAATGCAAACTGCATGTAAACAGAAGCGTTAAATCGAAGCAAACAGCGAAATAAACAGTCTCAAACCTTATGCAAATGCAACATAACCATAATCGTACATATGACACAAGCACCCTGCCAATGCAAATTCCACGTAAATACAAATTCGATGTAAGCACAAACATGACCTTTACAATGCAAGGTGTTGTCTGGAAAGTTGTTTAAATTTTAGATTCTTGATGCCACAGAATATTATGGGCACTCAATGAAAGTCTATGGAAGAACCCTTTGTCAGTATTTTGAGCTGGAATGTTACCACTCCTCCCCTGGAAGAAGGTATATAAGGAGAACAATTCCAGTCCTTAATTTCAGTTAGGAAACACAGCTTGGAGGTGAAGCCACCAGTCTACTTGATCAACCAGAAGAAGAAGAAGTTAAAACTGGGATACTCTGCCATAGATCCTGGGCTCCTGGCCTGTGACCAGGGTACCAGGCTTCTGAGAAAAAAAAAAAAAAAGAGGGATAGCTAGCCCAGGCTTTTCCTCAGCATATAACCCTTCTTCTGCCATGGAGGTGACTGGAGACAACAGCACTTTGATTTGTTTGTATTGCATTGCACATGAATTTTTTCAATAAAGAAGGAAACCGTTCACTGCAGACCCCGACTCTCTGGACTTATTTCCCCATTCCCTACCATCCCTTTCTGAGAGCAGAAACATAGCTTTGGGACCACTCCTACCTCAGGCACTGCATCTGCTGCTGATTGGTTAGTATGAGAGATGATTAGCATAACAGATGCTTCCAGCTCCAGCCCAAGATCCTCCCCTCTGACAGAACACAAATTAGAATGGCCAGTGACTGGGACTGATATCTCTGCAACTGTAGGGGATAGGAAGAAAATTCAAATTGCCCCTGAAGCTGTACAGCAGTGTGCTAATCTCTTTATAAATGAGGTGGTGAAAGGTCCTCTTTAAATGGTGAAACCTGTCGGGTCACTGGGATAAGACCCTAAGTGGAATGGATAACATGGCACAGCTGTCTATTGCACATTGTAGAATAAACATAACATCTTGAGCAGTGTTCAGGTATGATTGCTGCTTATTCCCATACCACAGTTTCAGCAATCTACTCACCCCCACAATGTCATATGCATGAGTTATATGCATCCCATTTTGATAAGTGCATCCCAGAATTGTAAAAATGTTTCCACGACTGCCAAGGAAGTTTCATAAGCAATAAACAGTGAAAGGAGACTGCTCACTATTCTTAGTAGACTGTAAGCAAAGCAACAAAGCAGAAGTGAAAGGATGACGTTTGAAAAGGTCACCACTCATTTTTATAGTAAAGCAGTCTCCCGAATAAGGATGCCTAATCAACAAGACATATACATCCAATAAGGATGGAACGTGCAAGTGTGAGGAATATAAATACCACCGAAACTAAAATGTGGACTCTTCCTTTCGGGAAATACTGGATATGTCACCCAGAGCACAGCACATTTATGCTACATTGCTCAATTACTGTTCATTATTGGTCTCACTCTAATTACCGGCCTGTCAAATTAATGTATGAGGCACTAATTATGCTTCATTTTCTGGACTATTCATCTGCACTAGGGTATACTCATCCACGGAACATTTTTGTTTCTTCCAGACATTTCAAGTGCTTGTCAAGGATAAAAGATCAAGTAACTTTGGCTGAGGTCACAATATAGTGATGACCGAAATATTAAATATCTCTGCAGAAAATAAATACAACGTAATGAATTTTTTTTCCCCAAAAGAAAACACAACATACTTCCACAATATACTGTGCAAATTCAGAAACCATCAACTGTTTAAAAGGGATATAACGATAGATTACAAATAAATATTTTTTATCCCAAAGGCAATAGGAAACCAAATTAAGCAGCACTTTTCATTACTTAACCCCTTCCCAACATTTGACATAAGCTTCTGGTGGGTGTTGGCTATATATTATTGCCGACAACCGCCTCTAACACCCGTGCGGGTGTTAACCACTAACACACCGCTGTCAAGCTGACCGCGGCGTGCAAGGGGCATTTAACGTCAATTGGACTCCCACACACACACACACTGGGGAGGAGAGGGTTAGCTGCTCCGATCGCAGCCGCGGCACTGCAAGTGCCCCAGGGCTGCGTGATCTTCTTCCCGGAGCCGGGTCCTGCTTTCTAGCCTTTGGCTGTAAGACACTGAGCATGCGCAGTATGCTCAATGTCTTACATTACACAGTGCAATACATCTGTATAAGCTGTATAAGAGCTAGAACAAGTGCACTTGTTCAAGCTTACATGTCAGTAAATGTTAATTTAAAAAAAAGTCCTTTTCAGTGGTACCATTTTGGAGCACATAACTTTTTTGATCACTTTTTAAAACATTTTTGTGAAGGGATTTTATGAGAAATGTACATTTTAGGCTTTGTTTATACGGCGTTCACCGAGCGGGTCCAATAATGTTTCTGAGTTATTGTACGGATTGTTATGGACGCGGCGATACCAAATATGTGGGGGTTTTGGTGATTTTTTATTTTTTACTTTATTAGATATGTATAGGGAATGTTTGTGTTTAGGGGACTTTCACTTTATTTAATGAATTCTTTTTATTACAGAAACTGTATTAGGAAACTAATTAGGATTAGAGGATCATGCAGCCCTGGGGCTCAGATCGGAGCAGCCGACTACCCCAGAATTACCGATCGCGGGTGTTATAGGTGGGTGTCCTCTATAATATTCAGCAATCACCTGTAGCTTGACGTAATAGTAATGCAAAATGCGGGAACGCACCTCCTGCCATGCAGTACTATTATGTCAAATGTTGGGAAGGTGTTAAACACACTCGGGGGTGCTACTCGGGGACGTCAGGGGTGGATTACTGCTGACACTCGGCGACTCCCGATGCCGGCTCCAGTGCCGAGCCGAACCGGCATCAGCTTAGAGCTTAACTTGTAAGCACGAATAGCAGGAGCCCGCTAAGGGGTTAAATAAGCGCTAAGGGGTTAAATACAGGCAGCCCCCGGCTAACATACAAGATAGGGTCGCAATGTGAGTCCAGGCTGCCGACTTCTCCTACAATGTGACCGCTTGCAAGGCCGTGCTGGGGGCGTGTCGGCACGCCCTCTTATGAATAAGGCCGACTACCAGCACACCAATACACGATCCGACCTCTTATTTGGTAACAGGTTGGATCGGTTTAAATGAATTTACGGCACATAAATTTAAAAAAAAACAAAATGGCTCGGGAGAAAGGGGCTGAGGGGAGGATTATGGGGGGCACATTTGGTGGGTGATGGGTGATTTATACATGCAGCTGTGATTAAACGGGAGAAGATCTTTACATACACTAAGAGACTGACGCGTCTTGGTTTTATGTTCAAGTACCTGGTACCAGGACAACCATGAAATATTTAATATGAAAGTTACTGTACAACATGAAGTAAGGACTGTTTAAAGTCCTAGATAAAAATCTCTAACAATTATCATCTGCGCTATTCATCGATTCTAATTTTTTTGAATGTCTGCTTCCACTTTTCGAATGGCTAGCGTACATCCACATTTCACATTCGCAGACAGGAGGCCTTACACAGGAAATTAAAACAATGAGTATAAGATTATACAAAGGAAATGTTTAAAATGACCAGGCTGAACATAAGTATAAGCTGCATTCCTTGTGGGACAATCCTTTCAAGCATAAACATTTTATTGGAAAATTCACATGAAACTCCTAGGATTTTGGAAAAATGTGTGCTCTCAGACTCCTATCCATTCTTTTTGCGGCTACATGCACACAACTGTGTCCACAGTGGCGCCGAAACCTGGGCACAGCACAAAGCCAGCTGGTGAAGTTAGGTAGAGGGGTGTGCACTCATAACTCCTTCCTGATCCGTAGAAAGCAGGAATGGCCACACAGCTGGATCAAAATGCGGAGAGACTCGGTGTGTGCTCAATGTATTGCGATCAGGTGCCATAGACCTCTATTGTGGTCAAGATCTGACCACAGTTTCTGCAGCCACATCACAGCACCAATTATGGTCATGTACATGGGGCCTAAAAGGGGTATTTCATGGATTGGCTCAGTTAAAGACTGCAGTTTTTAGACCAGAACTGCAATATGTTCTCTATCTACAAAGCACACTGCCATTTCCCTAAAAGCAGCTGGCATAGTTATTGTAGCTTAGTCCCTTTCACTTCATTAGGCTACAAAATTAATGGAAAGTAATATCACTGGCCAATAAAGCAGAAGTAGCTCCACTGGTCAGCCATGTTGAACTCAAACAGCCAATCGATGGCGGTTTCAGTTATCAGATCAGGTTTATGGGTGAACTATTAAAACCAGAATTACCACTTTATTGATCATTCTGATGGGATTTTTCATTTATGTAGTATTTATCTGTTGACTTTGGTAGTCTACAAGGCTCTGAATTACCTTGCTATTACTGGAATTTCATTCACATGAAGCAGTCAGAGGCAGTTCTTCTATTTGTTTTACTTTATCTCCTAGAGCACGAGTGTCAAATACTAGGTCCATGGGCTAGATTTGCGTTGTCTGGACCGGCTCCCTGCTCCTAGGCTGCGATAGTCAGGAGTGCAGCTTAGGGTCTGGGTAACTACTTAACTCACCTTTCCCTGCCCCGATGCAGCAGCCATCAAGTTATTTACTCCTCTAAATGACACCTGTACACGCCGGCTCTGAAGCCGGCAGACATGATGATGTCATCTCGTCTGTTGGCTTCAGAGCCGGCATGTACAGCTGTCAATCAGCGGAGTAAAGAAGATGACGGCCGCTGCATCACTGTGGGGAGGGGGGCATCTCGGAGGCTCTACAGGTGAACTCTAGCAGCTATGACCTTGGCATCTGTGGAGGGAACTGTGGCGGCTGTGGGGAGCACTGTGGCATCTGTGGCGTCATTCTGACTATTGGCTACTATTTGGGGGGGGGGGGACCCTTACCATGGAGATCATTTAAGAATATGTTTAACTTTGCGGTTTCTCTGAATTGGCCGAGTATAATGGTAATACTGTATAAATGTACCCACTGAACAGTTTAAGTAGATACATTTATACAGTAATAAAATGACATATGGCCCCTTTAAGGCAACCACAAGGCTGATGTGGTCCACTGGGAAAATTACTTTGACACCCCTGCCATAGAGCTACAACCCTCTCTAGAAATTGGAAATAATGTGGATGTTCTCGAGACAGCTTATGTACTGTGGCCCTTCACTCTAGTTATGTAAGCAGACCAGTTATTTTTCCAAGCTTCACTTGTATGAGCTATTGACCTTCTATATAAAGGAAATCTATCATCAAAAATAAGCATGGATAAACAATGCATAGATCCAGGCATCGTGACTGTGGTAATCTTATGTTTGTTATCCATATCCTCCTTCCTTCTAAAATTGTGCCAATATACCTGAGGGACTCTGGTGGATGTTACCAGAGCAGCAGCAGAGTGAGGAGAAACCTGCTCTACTCATTGTAACAACCAGTGAAGAGACATCAATGAGAGGTTTTGGTTGGTGTTTCCAGAGCCAAGCCATTTCAAAAGTTTATTTTTGAAGGAAGGAGGCAATGGATAACACATATAAAAGATAACCACAGTCGCAGTTCCTGGATCTATCAGTGCCCCTGGTTTATCATGATGGATTTTTATGGTGGATTTTCATGATTAACAAGTACACAGTGTATGGTTTGTGGGGGTTCCGGAAGGGAGGCACTGAAACATATACTACCAATGACCTGAAAATGTTCTCTCTTCCTAGAGTAAGGCTGCATTCACACTGCCGCAAGGGGGACGTATACACGGCCGATATGCGTCCCCCATAGACGGCAATGGGCGCACTGCGCCCTACGGGAGCGGTACGGTGCAGCACACGTGCGGCAATCGTACCACTCCGTACCCGGGAAAAAGATAGGACATACATCCCTATCCCTGCGCCCCGGGTTGTTGCCCGCCATGCTACGGTACGGCGGGCAACGGCAGTGTGAATGTAGTCTAAGATTAAACTTTTGCATAGCTTTGCAGTAAGCTATAATAAGCAATTCTCTGATTTACACTCATTTGTCAGCTAGAAGGCTAGAAGCTAGCAGTTACATGGTCTCTCTGACTGCCTTTCTTTGGTTGGTTGCCATGTGAATCCGTAGCTACATGGAGGAGAGGAGGGTGCATGTATGTAGGGAGGAGCACAAAGCCCAACCTCTGACTACACAGAAGATTCTGTCAGGGTGCAAGCCAAGTTTAACACGCAATTATATTGTAATGCAAATGCTTAGAGAAGGCAGAAAGACATATTTGCACTGCAGCTGTAATGGGCTTTTGCAACCTGTCTTTATTGAAAATTAGGTCCCTGGTGACAGGTTCCCTGTAAACTAAAAGGGAAAAGTGCATAGCAAGTATGTTAAAATACACCATCTGTAAGGCTCAGAGATCTACTAGTGACATATTTACAGCATATTTTTTTCTTTGAAGAAATATAATACAAGAAAAGGATATTAAAAGCTACTACTATACGCTATTTGACACACAGTAAAAGCTGAAGTTTTAATTGCTATGCAACGTAAGATTTATCACTGTCTCTGCTGTAAATTATTCATTAATCATTACCATAATGTATGAATACTGCATAACAATACAGTCCTCCAGAGACAGATATAGTTAATGAGTCAGTTCCTCCCCCTCCAATCTATTTTAAAAATGAAGGTAAAAATTGCAAGCACAGAAATAGCCTAGACATTGTTTTCCCATAACACGAGGATCACCTTCCAACCCTTCTATATTACACAGAGCCTAAAGAGTAACTCAACCCCTTCAGCTTGGATATAGAATAGAACTGGCAATTCATTTACAGAAAGGAAACCGTCACCACCTTCACGTCATATTCTCCTATGGATAACATAGGTATTTTAGACTAACTGATTTTCTTGTCTGTAATGTCGTTCTGAAAAAAAAAAAATCTACAATTTACTAGATAATCATAGTTAATCAAACCAAAATTATTTATGTTTGCCAAATGCCAGAATAACAGGAGAATTTTTACTGCATTTTGAGGATATCCAAAATTAATGCTTTGCTTCTTATGATACTTGAATGGAATTTGGGCCCATTCCTTCTGACAGAACGGATGTAACTGAGCCATGTTTTTTGGCTACCTGCCTTGCACCTGCCTTTTCAGCTTTGCTCCATAAATTTTCATTAGGATTCAGATCAGATCTTTCCAAAACATTGGAAAGATTCATTATGCCTTCTCTGCAGAGTAGGCACATGAATCTCCCCTTTCCCACCAGATTTCCTGTTTCCCCAACCCACACATCACTTTCGACGTGTAGAGGTGGAGAGTGGAGCGGGCTCTAGCAAAACACTCTGCCAGTTCAGGTCGGGTCTACATGTCGGATTTGCACTAGTATTTGCTAAGAGGGCAGAGCATCACCTGCAAGAACTAGAAGACTAGCGTACAAAACCCCTGTCTTAATGAACTTAAGTCTTATCCTTAAGCCACATTGTAGCCAGTTTTGCAGTATGCTTAATTTTATTGTCCATTTGGTTGACCCTTTTGTACCCAAGCATTTAAGGGGTTTGTCAGACTATTAGAAAAAAACAAAAGAAGTATCAGGTGGGCTGGGGAGGTTCTCTCCTCCAGCTCTCCTAGTTCCCCAGTCCATCAGAGCAATGCCCCTGTTTGTTTCAGCTCCGGCAGCCTCCAGAGGCCTGGCACAGTGGAAATACCGGGCTGCCGGAAACTTGAAGTGGAGCTTCTCATTATGGCCACATCCTTGTTGCTGGGGTTGGCTTTAGTGGTTCTGCTCCTTCCCCTAGCAAACAAGTAGGACAGGGAACAATAAGTTACAGCAAGTCTGTATAGGATCTCAATGACCTAGTGGAGAAGAGAGAAAGCATGTGTGTCTACTGGCAGCTTATTATATTATGATTCACTTTGAGGATTAAGTGGCACCACACAGTTTGTCACTTGTTTTCTACACATGTAAATGGTGAAAATATTTTCACAACCAATGCAACATATATGATCGCTATCCAGAGGACACGCTGTGTACTGGTTAAAGATTGGTTCACCCACATTAGTCTGGCTGGTAAGAGAGGCATGGAATTGTTTATTTTTGCCCTCGGATTATAAATCGCAGGGTTGTGGCACCAGAGTTTCTATATGAAGTTTCTATAAATGGTGATGTCAGCCCATAACTGAAACTGAATAGATCTGCATATGACCAGATGGTGTGCTAATTTAGCAGAATAACCCAAGTGCAGGGCTTTTATTCTCAATCCCCAAAAATAGGAACAAGTTTTCTTTGTAATGTAAGAAAACTAACAACTATGTGAAAGCTAATTTATAGACATTTGGACACCCCAGGAGGTGGAGTTCATGTGCTCATGTAGAGATTTCTCAGGCACTTTCCTAGCTTCTCCAGAGACCAAAGTTGCTATGGGAACAAGCAAAACAAATGAGAAGAATTAGAAATATAAGCAGACTGTAGCGGAGACCTATATATATGGACTGCTGGTCTACCCACCTAGTATAATACTAATGGACTAGTCTGCAAGATTCTATTGATACTATCATTTATAAAGCTCTACATTGCTGCTCTGTACACAACAGATGCTCCACTATGAACCCTTTCCTTCTGTTTCCATACAAATATAAATATTACTGTATTTTTACAGAGAGATGTTAAAACAGTAAAGAAACGCTAATATGTTTGTCATTAATTGAGCTCTTTTCAAACTCTAGAATATAGATTTCAAGGACCTCCAAGACCCTTTATACTCATCTGACACTAGGGACATTTTACAGGGATTTTTCTAGACAGTCAGATGATTTAACAGAATACTTGTAAGGAAATTATACATCCGACCTGCCATCAATCAGCTTAATCGATATGGGTTCAGGTTAAGTTCAGAGTTTAAAGAAAAAGAAACCATCCGTATAGATGCTCGACTGTGGAGCATACCACGTTGGAAAGAGGATTGGAACAAACTGAAGGAAGGACATCTACACAATTTAGGGCAGGGTTTCTGCCATTTCTTCGCTTGAGCAACTCCTATAGCAATATCTTATCTGCATTTTTTTATTTTTGACATATGTAATGGCTTCATAGCACATATCTACTACATGTAACAACAGCAAAATAAAAATAGGAAAAGTAAAATCAAAATCCATAGTGATAAACCAGGGACATTTACAGGTAGATCCAGGTTTCTGCAACTATGGTAATCTTCTTATATTTGTTATCCATGGCCTTTTTCCTTCTAAAATCAACTTTTAAAATTATACTAATCAGCCTAAAGGGTTCTGGGAGGTGTTACCAGAGCCCCTCTATGCTCCGAATTCACAGGTAGAGAGGAATGGATATTTGAGTTTTGGCCAGTCTTAGCCATGACTAGTAGCAAGCGGCAGTGGACCCAGATATTGCCGGATTGGCGGGTGAACAGCCAGTCCGGAAATATCTGGGTCACACAGGTGAAGCCGAACGCAAATGTAAGGGCCACTTATCTCCATTTACCAGCTGTTACAGTGTGCATGGAGCACTATCCCACTCCCACTGTGTGCTGAAACTTCCTTTGCTGCAATGAGATTACATCAAAGGGAGGAAAGAAGTTCTGTGGAAGCAGGGAGGGGGGGTAGCGCAACAGCCTGTGAATATGCAGGACAAGTAGGGGTTTGGTAACACTCCAGGAGCCTTTTGGGTTCATTAATATAATTTGATTGGAAGGGGGCCATGGATAACCCTAGAATACTAGAAGACCAGGGTCTCTGGTTTCTCAAGCCTGATTTTTACGGCAGATTTCATTTAACCCAATATGCACTGCATCAAGATGACATGTTGGATTTTACCACAAATGAACAACGCCCAAGTTAAAAGATTTAAAATAAACCAAATATACATGCACCAACCAGTATATTGTGAGATAAACAATGAAACACCTATGTATGTAATCTACATCTCCTTGGGGTGCAGATGGAGGTGTAGACTACATACACATAGGTGTTTAATAGGTGTTTAATAGGTATCCATTGCTGTATATTTCATTGTTTATCTCATAATATACTGGATGTCACCAGTATATTTGGTTTAATTTCTTGTTTTTCAGAGGTTCACTTTTTAGAAACCCACTTTACAGTTTCATAGTATCATAGTATATAAGGCCAGAAAAAGAAGCAAGTCCAACCTTTAAGAATTAAATAAATGTTTTGTCCCCATAACCCGTGATATTTTTCTCTCCAGAAAGGCATCCAGGCCTCATGTACATACATGTACATAGAGTCCACCATAATAACCTCATGTGGCAGAGAGTTCCACAGTCTCACTGCTCTTACAGTAAAGAACCTTAGAATCACCTCTCTAGGCGTGGAGGATGCCCCCTTGTCCTGGTCACAGGCCTAGGTACTGTCTGTTCAGGTATTTGTACATTGTAATGAGGTCTCCCCTCAGTCTTCTTTTTTTCTATCTTGGTTGCTCTCCTCTGCACTCATTCCAGTTCTACTATGTCCTTTTTGTACACTGGTGCCCAAAACTGTACACAATATTCCATGTGTGATCAGACCAGGGATTTATATAAGGGCAAAACTATGTCTTTATCATGAGAATCTATTCCTCTCTTGATACATCCCATAATTTTATTTGCTTTAGCAGCAGCCGTCTGCTGCCATCCACCAATACCCCCAAGGTTTTTCAGCTCCAGTTTTACCAAGTAATTGACCCTTTAGAACATAATTATACTTTGTTTCCACGGCCCAAATGCATTACTTTACATATATCTACATTAAACCTTGTCAACCATCTCTGCTCACTCCTCAAGCTTCCACAAATACCTCTGTAATGCTTAACTATCAACCTCAGTATTTATTATATTACACAGCTTAGTATCATCTGCAAATATTGAAACTTGACTGGGTAAACCCACTACAAGGTGTTAACGGGGCTGCACTACCCCCTGAGGACGCCATAAATATGGCGAAACATGTCAGGAGGGGGGGGGGGGGCTGTATGAGCATTTGCAATTTTATTAGTGGTGAAATCAGACTAGTAGGGGCAAATCAGACTAGTTATATGTCGGACTGCAGCGATATATAAGATCTAGGAAATCAACCAACTGGAGAGGACTTAAAGAATTTAGGGCTAGTGGAGCATTTAAAGACTAGGGGTGAATGAGAGAGCTGCGTTGAAAAAGAGCAATAATTGTGTGTGTGTGGGCGTTAGGAGTTATCTTCACAGCAGAGTTTATTACTTTATAAGTGGGATATTTCAATATCCTATTCACCTAAACTTGGCATCAACTATCAATCAAATATCTCTGTATAATCCACCAGAGATTGACAGCACATGCCAGTCGATAACTATCTCTTAAACAGACACACTTGTATGAACACACATTTACTCCTATAATACCGAATCCCCACCTCTCCATTAAAGGAAACCTACCACTTGAAGTGGCAGGTTTCAGATGGAAATGGTGAGCTGGTGCCGGAGCTTATTCTTGTTAGTGTTTTAAACTTTATAGCCGGCGCAGGCAGGTACGCGCTCGGCGCTTACCATGCGCGCGGCTACATAGGAAGTGAAGGAGAGCCGCGCGCATGGTAAGCGCCGAGCGCGTACCTCCCTGCGCCGGCTATAAAGTTTAAAAAGTGTTTTAAACCGCAATACCGCGGTTTAAAACACTAACAAGAATAAGCTCCGGCACCAGCTCACCCTGAGCTGGTGCTCGGTATTTCCATCTGAAACCTGCCACTTCAAGTGGTAGGTTTCCTTTAAATGATAATTTAGCACCTACTCCCACCACATTACGTTTTTATCTCACCTATTTTGGTTTGCACATGTATTCTGATTAAATATCAACACAGACACAGGTCTGATTTTATTAATTGAAAACAATAAAAGCTATTTTCTACTCTTGGTCTAAGGACCTTCTTTTCTTGCAGAAATGCAAGTAATGTGAAAACACAGTTTTGAATATAGGTCCCGACCAAAACAAGTAGCCTTAGGTCTTTTCTATTTTATTTCAATAGAGATTGACATTCATGACATGTGACTAGTGACATCATCGCAGGTCCTTTAGCCTTCTAAGAATAGCAAACTGTACACCATGTATGTGATCACATGAAATCACAGCAGCCTTCATGGAGAATGGAGAGCAGTATAAGACCATGTGGTCAGAAAGATGCATGGGAAACAGTTTGCTATTATTAAGAAGTTAAAGTACCTGAAATGAAGTCACTCTGCTCACATGAGCTGTCACCAGTAAGGGGACATAAGGCATAAGGGGCGGATTAGCTGGGAGGCGCCGGCCAAACAGGACACCCATGTTTTTGGTGTCTGTGACAATTGTATTTTTATGCAGGGGGAGGGGTCGCTGCAGGGAGCAGAAAAGAGCGAAGCTCCACAACGTTAGGAAAGATGGCTGCAGACCCAAAAGTCAGAAGATACAGGGTCGGAAACCAGAGGCAACTGAAATTGTGTACACCAGGATTGATAGAGACAGGTTGGAATTATATCCGTGAAATGCTGTATTTTGGTTAATAACAGTGAATTAGAGAATGCGTTATTTCGTTGTCCTTAGTATGGTAGGAAACTTGTCTTCTTGGGAATACCTCGATTATTTCAGCAGTTTTTTGCATCAGTTATTGGGAGCCCAAAGTAGTTGAACACACTGCAACTGTATTAGGCTTCATTCACATGGCCTTGTGCTCGCCTGAACAGTATAAATAGCATAGAAAACAGCAGGGTGGAGTAGGGAGGCCACCCGGCTAGGCGATGGTACAGTCAAACACTAAGTGCGGCCGCATCACAGGCTCAGGTAGAGTTTAAATATGTCCTTACAGAAATTCCAGACAAAAAAAACTGTGTGTAACGGCAAATGTGTGTGGACTCTCTTTGGCTAGTTTTGGCCATATTTCACTTGGGTCGATCTGGCTATCTTTTGGGAAGAAAAGAGAAAAACATAATACAAACTCTGAAATACAGATTGAGAACAGTCATTGATAAAATTGTATAATGAACACTTCTTAAAAAGTAGCTTATACAAAGGTACACTAATGTAACTACTAAAGAAAGATGATACAGAACTGAATTTTAACAGCAAATCAAAAGCCCCAACTACAGACATGTCTTTTATAAGAAAGTAAGAAGGCATTTGATGACCACTTTGGACACCTTATTTATCTAGAGGAAAGTGATGTATCACTCATCTTTTGCGCTACATGCTTCACTTACCAAATTTTCTCTCTTTCATTGGTTTGCCATTGATTCCTCAGCATTGCCTTGGATACCTTGGTTACTATTAAGTTCAAAAAGAAAACTTCTGAAATTCAAAAACTGGAATATACTTAAAAACATAGCTGTGGACTCGGTAAAACTTCCGACTCCACAGCCCTGTATTCTTTGTCACTCTAGCAGTGCCGACATAAATGCAGGCATAACTTCCCAGAGTCTTTATCCTCTAAGGGAGCATTCCCACGGTCATCTGGGGGGCGAGGGGGATGTATATACGGCCGCGTATACGTCCCCATAAACTGCAATGGCGGCCCGGTGGCAATAAAGTGCCACAAGTGTATGGCGCCGTACACTGACAAAAGATGGAGCATGCTCTATATTTCCCCGTGTACCACTGTTTTCTATGGGGGATAGGGGGGAATCACCTCCTCCTCCTCTACAGTGCACAGCGGTATGCCACCGTGTGAACGTACCCTAACCTGTAGCAGAGGAGTTTTACTACTGAACGTGTACATAAAGTGCAGCTCCATTAATTTATTCATTTCAACTAGGAGCCTAGATTGGGGATGCACAACCCACATTAGTTGCAGTCCGCACCCTGCTGACAGAGTCCAATGAGCACTTCCATAACTGATGTATCATAACTGAAGTGTTCATTGATACAGGAGGCTGGGTAGCTTTGAGGTTCTCATTGCTCCCTTGTCCTCTCTTGTCACTCCATTCTGTATCCTGACTCCTATTATACATGTCAAGTTAAGGACGCGGAGTAGAGTGTCCAAAGTTCCTCTACTGTTCCTGGTGGGGCTCTGCTTGTGGTCCAGTGAAGGATGGAATGTGTGCATGCAGCCTCAAAAAAAAAAAAATCAGCTACATATTAAAAAAAGATTTTAAAATGTGGTTCAACCAGATTACTATTGGGGAAAGAAAACAAACTTTGCATTACGTGTATATCTCTTTTTTTCCACAAAGCGTCCTATTGTACACCTCCGCTCAAGAAAATCTTTAATGGCCCCTTGACTCTTGAGGAAGACAGTTGGTTGGTGATACGCGTGGGGCTTTGTGCCCCAGCTTCCCCTAACCTCTCCTTGGTTTGGATCCTTTACATGACAGGTAAATACCCTTATTGACCTATCAGCATTTTTTCATATTATTAATTTTCAAATAGTGATTTGGCTCTATTGTCAATTGAGTACTCCATACCTTTATACCGTTGTTTGTTTGGGTTTTGCCATCTTTGTTTTATGTATTGCCATCATTTTTCAGTTTATACTGTTATGATATACATGTAGTTAGAGAGGTCGCTGAGAGTAGGGGGAGCTGGTGGCTGTCAGGAGGACCAGCATCACCATATGCTAGGTCTTCCTGCTGCATTGTGTTTGTGTGTTTTCCACACTTTTTAATTGTTTTTATATGTGTTTTTGTGTTGTGGTGTACCACGGTACAAATAAATTTGTTTATATTTTGAATTTGGGTCTTATAGCATACTTCTTTTGAATATATTATTGGTTTGTTTGTGTATGACTTTTGACCCTGACCATATATATTATACAAAGCTATAACTAAGAAGCCATTCATACCTAGTTTTTATTCAGAAAAAATTGACTACTTGTAGATGTGACAAGTCCATAAGCATAAAGTGCGTGCAGTGTGGAACCTGTATTGCAGCCTTAGGGTGGAGTCACACGTGGCATTTTGAACCCATTTTTAGTCATGTGTTTTTAGTCCGTTAAACAACGCATGCATTTTTGTCAGTTTTTAATTAAGATAATTAGGAAAACCAGACAAAAACGTATGCATTTTCAAAAAAACGCATGCATTTTTAACACTAACTGTATTGGCGAGCTCTCCTTATGAAGTGTATATGACTGACTATAATGAAATGTTACTGTATGTAATTGTTTATGCTATGAAATTAAAAAAAAAAAAAAACTAGTTTGATTTAAAAAATAAATAATAATAAAAAAAAAAAAACAATGCCCACGAACGGCACCAAGCTTTTACTCAGGGGCACCAGGCTCAAACACATGCCAGAGTTAAAGGAAACCTACTTGAAGTGGCAGGTTCCAGAAGAAAACACCGAGCACCAGCTCAGGCTGAGCTGGTGCCGGAGCTTATTTTTGTTAGTGTTTTAAACCGCGGTATCGCGGTTTAAAACACTTTTTAAACTGTATAGCCGGCGCAGGGAGGTACGCGCTCGGCGCTTACCATGCGTAGCCGCGCGCACGGTCGCGCACATGGTTGCGCTATACAGTTTAAAAAGTGTTTTAACCCCTTAACGCTCTGCGCCGTAGCTCTACGGCGCAGAGGTATAAGGGATGTATGAAGAGGGCTCACGGGCTGAGTCCTCTTCATACAGAGGTGGGGGTTTTTGCATTTTGCACAAAACCCCCACCGCTAATAACCGCGGTCGGTGCTTGCACCGATCGCGGCTATTAACCCTCTAAACACCGCCGGCAAAGTCGCCGGCGCCGCCATTTTTTTTCCCATCGCCATGCCCCCGAACGTCATCGGGGGGCGGCGATCAGTTACCATGGTAGCCTCGGGTCTTCTTTTGACACAAGGCTACATGGCTTATGCAGGTTCGTTACAATGAGCTAGTGGCTCATTGTAATGTATGACCTGCAAAAATATATTGCAATATTGTAGTATTGCAGTATATGGTAGGAGCGATCTGACCATCTAGGGTTAATGTACCCTAGATGGTCTAAAAAATAGTGAAAAAAAAAAGAAAAGAAAAAGTCTAAAAAATAAAAAAAAATAAAATATTAAAAGTTCAAATCACCCCCCTTTCCCTAGAACGGATATAAAACATAACAAACAGTAAAAATCACTGACATATTAGGTATCGCCGCATCCCAAAATGCCCGATCTATCAAAATATAAAAATGGTTACACATTCGTTTAATTTTTGAAAATGTATTAAAACACAATAAAACCTGTATAAATTTGGTATCACCGTGATCACACCGAACCAAAGAATAAAGTAGGCATGTTATTTGGAGCGAAGAGTGAAAGTCGTAAAAACTGAGCCCACAAGAATGTGACGCACGTGCGTTTTTTTTTGAATTTTTCCACATTTGGAATTTTTTTTCAGCTTCGCAGTACATGGCATGTTAAAATAAATAACATCACGGGAAAGTAAAATTTGTTACGCACAAAATAAGCCCTCACATAGGTCTGTACACGTAAAAGTGAAAAAGTAATGGATTTTTGAAGTTGGAGAGCGAGAAATCAGCCGAAAAACCCTGCGTTCTTAAGCGGTTAAACCGCGATACCGCGGTTTAAAACACTAACAAAAATAAGCACCGGCACCAGCTCAGCCTGAGCTGGTGCTCGGTGTTTTCTTCTGAAACCTGCCACTTCAAGTGGTAGGTTTCCATTAAGTGCATAGAGGACATGAGCTAGACACAAAAACCACAGCTGTATCACCTGAGGTAAATCGGTTTGTGTGCATGATTGATCCCAGCATCCTGTCCTAATGTAGGAGTAATATTGTGCTGGGTGTGTTTACAGCTGCTACGGTTTCTTTATGGAGTGCTCTAACATATGTTTTGCTGCAGTGTATACAAACAGTAAGTGGCATGCTGAAGGAAAGTGAAAGGCAACTCCTGCTATCTGTACAGTCCCCAGCTACAAGGAACAGGTGTCATTCCCTCTACATAGGAAAAAGATTACAAACAACTGGAAATATAGTAGTGCAGCTTTACATTTAGTGTGCAACGTGGCAGTGAAATGAAAGTAGCACATGGAATTGCATCCATCTTTATATAGACGCAGTGCTACCGTATCTGAGGTAAACCATGGTACAAAAATTACGGGGGACATTTATCAGAAATGTCTGAGGTAAAACGGTTCTACTTGCTCATAGAAACCAATCAGAGCTCAGCTGTAATTTTATAAACAGTTGTGGACAAATGAAAACTGAGCTCTGATTGGTTGCAATCGGTAACTAGAACACTTCTGCTCTCAAAATTTTTTTTTTTCTTTTAATAACCCACTCCCCCCATGTGCAGTTCCAACTTTTTATAACATTTTCACCTATAAATAAGCAGCTTCCCACTATAAATGTACTAGCAAATACAGTGCGGCCAATTCCAGAAGTTGCACAATTGCTGAATTAGTCAACTGAAGGATGAAGCACATACATTTACATTAACCCCTTAGCGCTCTGCGCCGTAGCTGTACTGCGCTGAGTCCCGCGAATAGCGCTCAGCGCAGTACAGCTACTGCGCAGAGACGATGCCGGTTCAGCGCTGTATAGCAGCCGAACCGGCATCGTTAGCCGCGGGATTTCAACGGTAATCTACCGTTGACATCCCCGGCTAACACCCGCGGTCGGAGTGGGCTCCGATCGCGGGTGTTTAACCCGTTAAATGCCGCGGTCAACGCGACCGCGGCATTTAACCTGCCTTCTGGGGGTCTTTACATCACAATCGGCCCCCCCGCACCGTTTTCGGGGGGGCCGATTGCTGTTTTGGCACCTCTGGGGTCCGATCGGGACCCCAGAGAAGCCTGGAGGCTTTACCTTTAAGATGGCGTCTGTGACGTCATCTTAAAGGCAAAGTGTCAGCCTATGCATCTGCATAGGCTGGCACTGATAATACCCTGCAATACATTAGTATTGCAGAGTATTATCAAGAACAAGCAATCAGATGATTGCTTGTTCATATCCCATGGTGGATCATGTAAAAAAATGTAAAAAAAATGTTTTTCAATAAAAAATTACTTTATAAATCACTAAAAATGCCCATAAGCCCCAAAACATATAAAGAGACATATAACACTCAAAAAAGTCTAAATCATAACACAAACCCCACATATATAGTATCACCGCGTCCGTAACAATCCATAGAATAAAACTAAATAACTATTGAACCCATATGATGAACGCCGTAAAAAAAAAACGTTAAAAACCCGCCAAAAATTATGATTTTTACCTATTATATCCCACTAAAAATGCAATAAAAAGTGATCAACAAAACATATGTACTCCAGAATGATATTGTTGCAAAGAAAAACATGTCCCGCAAAAAACAAGCCATCAACCAGCTCTGTAGCCAAAAACGTAACAATGTTATGCCACTTGGAAGACGGCGATGCAAAAATGATAGATTTTTCCCCACATTAGGGTTTTATTTGGCAAATTTAGTAAAACATAAGAAAAAATATTCATGTCTGGTATCCCCGTAATTGTATCGACCCATAGAATAAAGATAACAGGATTTTTAGGCTATACGGTGAACACAAAAAAAAAAAAAAGTAAAAAATCCAGTACAGAATTGATGCTTTTCTACTCATGACCTCAAAAAAAGTTCCAAAATTTTCAACAATAGGTGATACCAACCCCAAAATGGTAACACTGGAAAAAGCATCTCATCCCGCAAAAAAAATGCCGTCACATGGCCCAAATAACGGTAAAGCGAAAATGTTATAGCCTTCAAAAGGGGGCAACGAGGAAACTAAAATCCTGGCAGCTGCAGGGTGCTCCTTCCCTTCTGCGCCTTGCTGTGCCCCCATAACACAAGTAATGTCCACATGTGGGGGGTCGCTGCACTCAGGAGAAATTGTAGAACAAATTTTATGGTGAGTTTTCTCTTTTTATCTTTTGGAAATGTGTAAATTTTAGGGCTAGATGAACGTATAACCGACAAAATTTGACCATTCTAAATTTCACCGCCATTTTGATTCAATTACTATGAAGATCTCAAGGGGTTAACAATCTTTGTAAATGCTGTTTCTGATAGTTTGAGGGGTGCAGATTTGAAAATGGGTTGGTTATATAGGTGGTTTTGTTGCTAAATATGTAAAATTTGATTTCAAACAGTATTTATCCCCAAAATAGTCAATTCCGAAAATACGGAAAAGCGCTATTCGATTTGTAGGCCGCGTGACGTCAAAATAAATGATCCAAACATTTCAAAAATTATGAAAATGTAAAGTAGACAAATGGGAAATGTTATTCTGCAAGTTATTTAGGTGGTAAATCTATCTGCCTGAAAACGCGGTGATTTTGAATTTCGAAAATGGCAAATTTTTCTAAAAATTCATCACTTTTTTCTTTTTTTTGTAAATAAACGCAAAACGTATCAGCCAAAATTTACCACTAAAATGAAGTACAACATGTGGGGAAAAAACAATATCAGAATCGCTTTGATAAGTAACAGTGTTCAAAAGTTATAACCATATAAAGAGACGCAGGTCAAATTTCAAAAAAAAGTTGCGAGCCTTAACCTGCAAACAGGCTGCGTCCTTAAGGGGTTAAAACACTGCTATAAACTGCAAATGAAGTTCTTAGGCCGAATTCACACCTTGTTTTTTTTGCCTACCTTGTGAGGGCACGTTGGGCAGTTTACTAACGTGTCCTTACAACATAGACAGACGTCTCACAGTGACAGGTATGTATGAAGACTGTCATTTGAACCACCAGTCTTAGGGTGATGCCACACATGACGTTTTTTAAGCATGAGTTTTCAGTCCGTTTAAAAAACGTTTTTGACAGTTTACCATGCGTTTGGCTGCTAAGAACCTAAACAGGTTCAAAGCAGCCAAACACATGGTAAACAGTAAAAAAAACACATGCGTTAAAAAACAGACCAAAAACACCATGTGTGGCACCCAGTGTCTCCCCTAATGAATGCAGGGAGAGGGGTGAACATTGGCAACTGCAGTCGTTGATTGGCTGCTGCCGATGTTCAGGTCGTCTCCAGATCGATGTCACTGTCCTTCTATGGACGGTGACATCACAGAGGAATCCCCTTGAGCCTACACTCGTGGAGGCCGGTGGCAATACAATAATGCTGGATCCAGCTCCCAAAGGCTTCAATGGCCTCCGCTGAGCATATATGTCACTCAGCAGGAGGGAACAGAATGGAAAAATACAGCCTGCTGCATTTCCATGTTGCATACTGTTAAGACAGTTGAAGGAAAAAAAAAAACGATGCTCTCCTGGCATGTACACTGAGCAGATGAAAAAATAATACAAGTGGTGTGAATCTAGCCTTAGCAGAGATACTCTTTGAGGGTGAAGACACACATGGCGTTTTTGGGCCGTTTTTACTAAGTGCGTTTTCAGATCGTTAAAAACGCATGCGTTAAAAAAAACGCATGCGGTTTTTGAAAACGCATGCGTTTTTGTCAGTTTTTCATTGCGCAATTTCAAATTTAACGCATGCGTTTTTAACGATCTGAAAACGCACTTAGTAAAAAACGGCCCAAAAACGCCATGTGTGTCTTCACCCTAAGGGAAAAGTTAAGAAATGTTTCCATGAATTTCTGAACAGACTGAGCCAACACTTGCTGCAACAGTTCTATTTGTGTAAACAAGGTTACTACAAAATGTACATCTCTGCAGGCCTCAAACATTAAATGTGCCAGCAATCTCTGTGATGCGTTAGGCAGGTACTGCATCATAATCTGATGTCATTCAGGACAAGGTATGTAATGCAATAAAATCACAGACTTACTCAGCTTTTTATGCAGGTTGTATCTGTATAGAAAATTGTGTTCAAAGGTGAACCAAAAGCTAACAGTGGAAAAAAAGAATTAACTTGCGCACACAAGAAAAAGCTAAGTCACACACACGATTGCTTTACATATTACTAGCATTGAGTATAAGTGTTTTTACTTTCGTTAAGTTTTTCTCAAAATATATCTAAAAACGACTAGATAAACATGTACCATGTATGTAAATCGTCAGTCCCAAAGAAATAAAGCACACATGCCCTATCTGCTGCTACGTTCAGGCCAAGGGAAGCCTGTTCTAGTCTCCACATTATCACCTAACCAGCAAACAAGAGATGATTTGTTTTTGAAGGTTGAAAAACATGGCTGCTTCCTGCCAAAAACAGCTCCTCTCCTGACAAGGGGTAGTATTGCAACAAAGCTGCACTTATTTCTATAGAGCTGATCTGCAAAACCAGCACAAACCATTGTCATGAGAGGAGCATTTTTTGGAAGAAAAAAGTATGTTTTAAAATCTATGGATAACCCTTATAAGGTTGCAGTCACAACAGACATATGCAGTAGATTAATTTATAGATTAATCCATGTGATGTCATTTTTGTTTGTAGTAATGGCATTCACACCAACACTAAGGTTCGTCATGTGCAAAATCAGCAGTTGATCTATTCTGTTCCTTTTTCATGACTGCTATTACAAATGTTCTGGTGTTTTCAGTCAGCTGCTCTGCTGTAATAGGAGCCGAATCTGTAGAGCATGTAAATACGAGAGTTACGTAAGTAAGGGCTGGTTATATGAGCACCAGCTACAACCACTGCCCTTTTCTACTATGTATTGGCCGTGTCTGAAGAAATGCAAAATTGTTACCACCAAGAAATGTTATACCTCTTTGCTACAGTTTTCCACTTAAAGGGAACCTGTCATGAGCAATATTGTCCTAATAAACCACTTCCAGAATATTGTCAAAGAGTGTAACAATCTACTTTTTGTTTCTTTCATGTCCCAGTGTGATCCAGAAAATAAAGTTTGAAGTGAGAAGTAAATTGGTTGCATAAAGTCACGGAGGTGGAGAGTTTAACACTGAAGTCGAGGTGGGGGAGCTCTGATCGCCGCCTCCTCTGTGATTGACATTATGCATCTGACTTTAAGAGACCTGGTTAGTGATGCCTCTGGATGTAGGACCATCAATTACAGTGCAGGGGGCTTTCTGAGGAAGAGGGCTTCACTTTAGTGTCCTCCTTCACTTTATACAACCAGTTTACATGTCGGTAAAGTAGATTTTCTGGATGATGCCACCACACTGGATCATGAAAGAAACATAATCTGGAAGGTGTTCAGCTGCTTTGAAACATATTGGTTGTGGCTTATTAGGTCAATATCTGCTGACAGGTTCCTTTTAAAAAGTCAAATATTTCTCCTCCTTTTTTAAAGATTAATGTATTTAGCTAATAAGAGGATCTTTCCTTAGAATTCAGTATTTAAACTTTGTGAAGCACGTGTATCTAATTTTTGGCTTTGCTTTTTCTTCTTCATTTGCGACTTATAATGACCCTTTATTGAGACTTTTTTTTGTACCTAAAGCAATCTCCCTTCAGAGTTTTCCACGGTTTATTTTTCTGGTGTGTTCCCTGTTATCACCAGATCCAAGATTTGAAATTGTGATTTGTTTTTTTTTTTAAGTCTCAAATTTTGGTGCATATACGCACACGCTCACAACGGCGCTCCCATCAGCTAATTCTTCCATCGTGGACCACAATGAGATAGTAAAGATACACATTAAGAGAAAGAAAAGAACAACTCACAACCGACTACTTAAAAGTAACACAACAAGACAGCTCACCCAAGTAATGCCCTGACATCCCTGGTGCCACAACTGAACCACATGTAAACTACAATAAAAGCAACTAAGTGTTTCCAGAGTTGACATTCACCATCATCTCATCTTAGAGGCTAGGAACTTCTACCAACAAGTGTTACATGCGGCTACATGGCCCCCCGCTGTGTATAACAGGGCACATGGCACTGTATGTGGCTAGATGGCCCCCGCTGTGTATAACAGGGCACTGTATGTGGCTAGATGGCCCCCGCTGTGTATAACAGGGCACTGTACTGTATGTGGCCACATGACCCCCGCTGTGTATAATAGGGCATTGTACTGTATGTGGCTACATGACCCCCCCCCCCCCCCTGCTGTGTATAGAAGTTAGGAGCAGAGGGCCCTGTACCGTATGTGGCTACATGCCCCCCCCCCCAGGTATATAAATGAGGGGCACAGGGCACTGAACTGTATGTGGCTACATGCTCCTCACCCCCGGGTATATAAGTTAGGGGCACAGGTCACTGAACTGTATGTGGCTACTTGGCCCCCGCTGTGTATAATAGTCAGGGCACTGTACTGTATGTGACTACATGGCCTCCCCACTGTGTATAATAGTTAGGGGCACTGTACTGTATGTGGCTACATGACCCCCCCCCCCTGTGTATAATAGTTAGGGACACTGTATTATATGTGGTTGCATGGCCCCCCCTGTGTATAATAGTTAGGGGCACTGTACTGTATGTGGCTACATGCCCCCCCCCCCCCCGCTGTGTATAATAGTTAGGGGCACTGTACTGTATGTGGCTGCATGGCCCCCGCTGTGTATAATAGTTAGGGGCACTGTACTGTATGTGGCTACATGACCACCCGCTGTGTATAATAGTTAGGGGCACTTACTGTATGTGGCTACATGACCACCCGCTGTGTATAATAGTTAGGGGCACTGTACTGTATGTGGCTGCATGGCCCCCCGCTGTGTATAATAGTTAGGGGCACTGTACTGTATGTGGTTACATGGCCCCCCCTGTGTATAATAGTTAGGGACACTGTACTGTATGTGGCTACATGACCGCCCCCTGTGTATAATAGTTAGGGGCACTGTACTGTATGTGGCTGCATGGCCCCCCTGTGTATAATAGTTAGGGGCACTGTACTGTATGTGGCTACATGACCACCCGCTGTGTATAATAGTTAGGGGCACTGTACTGTATGTGGCTGCATGGCCCCCCTGTGTATAATAGTTAGGGACACTGTACTGTATGTGGCTACATGACCGCCCCCTGTGTATAATAGTTAGGGGCACTGTACTGTATGTGGCTGCATGGCCCCCCTGTGTATAATAGTTAGGGGCACTGTACTGTATGTGGCTACATGACCACCCGCTGTGTATAATAGTTAGGGGCACTGTACTGTATGTGGCTGCATGGCCCCCCCCTGTGTATAATAGTTAGGGGCACTGTACTGTATGTGGCTACATGACCACCCGCTGTGTATAATAGTTAGGGGCACTGTACTGTATGTGGCTGCATGGCCCCCCGCTGTGTATAATAGTTAGGGGCACTGTACTGTATGTGGTTACATGGCCCCCCTGTGTATAATAGTTAGGGACACTGTACTGTATGTGGCTACATGACCGCCCCCTGTGTATAATAGTTAGGGGCACTGTACTGTATGTGGCTGCATGGCCCCCCTGTGTATAATAGTTAGGGACACTGTACTGTATGTGGCTACATGACCGCCCCCCCTGTGTATAATAGTTAGGGGCACTGTACTGTATGTGGCTACATGGCCCCCCCTGTGTATAATAGTTAGGGACACTGTACTGTATGTGGCTACATGGCCCCCGCTATGTATAATAGTTAGGGACACTGTACTGTATGTGGCTACATGGCCCCCCCTGAGTATAATAGTTAGGGACACTGTACTGTATGTGGCTACATGGCCCCCCCTGTGTATAATAGTTAGGGACACTGTACTGTATGTGGCTACATGGCCTCCCCCCCCCCCCCCGCTGTGTATAATAGTTAGGGGCATTGTACTGTATGTGGCTGCATGGCCCCCCCTGTGTATAATAGTTAGGGGCACTGTACTGTATGTGGCTACATGACCACCCGCTGTGTATAATAGTTAGGGGGACTGTACTGTATGTGGCTACATGGCCCCCGCTGTGTATAATAGTTAGGGGCACTGTACTGTATGTGGCTACATGACCACCCGCTGTGTATAATAGTTAGGGGCACTGTACTGTATGTGGCTACATGACCACCCGCTGTGTATAATAGTTAGGGGCACTGTACTGTATGTGGCTACAAGGCCCCCGCTGTATATAATAGTTAGGGGCACTGTACTGTATGTGGCTGCATGGCCCCCCGCTGTGTATAATAGTTGGGGGCACTGTACTGTATGTGGCTGCATGGCCCCCCTGTGTATAATAGTTAGGGACACTGTACTGTATGTGGCTACATGACCCCCCCTGTGTATAATAGTTAGGGACACTGTACTGTATGTGGCTACATGGCCCCCCCTGTGTATAATAGTTAGGGGCACTGTACTGTATGTGGCTACATGGCCTCCCCCCCCCACCCCCCGCTGTGTATAATAGTTAGGGGCATTGTACTGTATGTGGCTGCATGGCCCCCCCTGTGTATAATAGTTAGGGGCACTGTACTGTATGTGGCTACATGACCACCCGCTGTGTATAATAGTTAGGGGCACTGTACTGTATGTGGCTACATGGCTCCCCCCCCCCCCCCCCCCGCTGTGTATAATAGTTAGGGGCACTGTACTGTATGTGGTTGCATGGCCCCCCCTGTGTATAATAGTTAGGGACACTGTACTGTATGTGGCTACATGGCCCCCCCTGTGTATAATAGTTAGGGACACTGTACTGTATGTGGCTACATGGCCCCCCTGTGTATAATAGTTAGGGACACTGTACTGTATGTGGCTACATGACCGCCCCCCCTGTGTATAATAGTTAGGGGCACTGTACTGTATGTGGCTACATGGCCCCCCCTGTGTATAATAGTTAGGGACACTGTACTGTATGTGGCTACATGACCACCCGCTGTGTATAATAGTTAGGGGCACTGTACTGTATGTGGCTACATGGCCCCCCCTGTGTATAATAGTTAGGGACACTGTACTGTATGTGGCTACATGGCCCCCCCTGTGTATAATAGTTAGGGACACTGTACTGTATGTGGCTACATGGCCCCCGCTGTGTATAATAGTTAGGGGCACTGTACTGTATGCGGCTACATGGCCTCCACCCCCCCCCCCCCCCCCGCTGTGTATAATAGTTAGGGGCACTGTACTGTATGTGGCTGCATGGCCCCCCCCTGTGTATAATAGTTAGGGGCACTGTACTGTATGTGGCTACATGACCACCCGCTGTGTATAATAGTTAGGGGCACTGTACTGTATGTGGCTACATGGCCCCCCCTGTGTATAATAGTTAGGGACACTGTACTTTATGTGGCTACATGACCGCCCGCTGTGTATAATAGTTAGGGGCACTGTACTGTATGTGGCTACATGGCCTCCCCACTGTGTATAATAGTTAGGGGCACTGTACTGTATGTGGCTACATGGCCTCCCCACTGTGTATAATAGTTAGGGGCACTGTACTGTATGTGGCTACATGGCCTCCCCACTGTGTATAATAGTTAGGGGCACTGTACTGTATGTGGCTACATGGCCCTCCCTGTGTATAATAGTTAGGGACACTGTACTGTATGTGGCTACATGACCGCCCGCTGTGTATAATAGTTAGGGGCACTGTACTGTATGTGGCTACATGGCCTCCCCACTGTGTATAATAGTTAGGGGCACTGTACTGTATGTGGCTACATGGCCCTCCCTGTGTATAATAGTTAGGGACACTGTACTGTATGTGGCTACATGACCGCCCGCTGTGTATAATAGTTAGGGGCACTGTACTGTATGTGGCTACATGGCCTCCCCACTGTGTATAATAGTTAGCGGTACAGGGCACTAGTATAATAGTTAGGGGTACAGATAAAGTACAGTGCATAGCACCAGTGCATGATGACTGGCACACTGCACAAGGCCCACTAGCAGGACAGACTGACAGGTGAGGTCCCTGCCCCCAGACCAGGGCAGCCATACCAGCCCCAGCAGCATGTGATGCTGCACCATTTACTCACCAGCTCGGCTGCTGTCCCGTCCCCGCCGGGGCCTCACTTCTCTCCAGGACAGTATCGCCATGCAGGGGTCCAGGGTCACCTCGTAGCTGTGACTTTTCACAGACATCACTGAGCACAGCACGGGCTCCATGATGTAAGAATAGAGCGCTCCAACTCACTGACATAACCCGCTAGTGCACCCCCGGCCGTTCACATGGAGGATCCCAGCTAGCGGTCCGCGACTTCCATTGTCTGCTCCGGGAGATTCTCAGGCTCCGCCCCCCGCGTCAACACGTATGCAAATGAGCCGCGTGTGGGAGGATGTGCAGACTAGCAGAGAGAAAGAGAAAATGCTGCGAGGCGGGGGTGAGGTGAGGGCACAGCAGGGAGGAAGGGCACAGACAGGGTACAGCTGATACTGCACATAGATATTACAGCTATCATGGATACAGCTCACAGACTGTGTACTAGGTGCACCCCTGATACAGCTGACACTGCACATAGATAATACAGCTATCATGGATACAGCTCACAGACTGTGTACTAGGTACACCCCTAGTACTGCTGACACTGCACATAGATAATACAGCTATCATGGATACAGCTCACAGACTGTGTACTAGGTGCACCCCTGGTACAGCTGACACTGCACATAGATAATACTGCTATCATGGATACAGCTCACAGACTGTGTACTAGGTGCACCCCTGGTACAGCTGATACAGCACATAGATCTTACAGCTATCATGGATACAGCTCACAGACTGTGTACTAGGTACACCCCTAGTACTGCTGACACTGCACATAGATAATACAGCTATCATGGATACAGCTCACAGACTGTGTACTAGGTGCACCCCTGGTACAGCTGACACTGCACATAGATAATACTGCTATCATTAATATAGCTCACAGACTGTGTACTGGGTGCACCCCTGGTACAGCTGACACTGCACATAGATAATACAGCTATCATGGATACAGCTCACAGACTGTGTACTAGGTGCACCCCTGGTACAGCTGACACTGCACATAGATAATACAGCTATCATGGATACAGCTCACAGACTGTGTACTAGGTGCACCCCTGGTACAGCTGATACAGCACATAGATCTTACAGCTATAATGGATACAGCTCACAGACTGTGTACTAGGTACACCCCTAGTACTGCTGACACTGCACATAGATAATACAGCTATCATGGATACAGCTCACAGACTGTGTACTAGGTGCACCCCTGGTACAGCTGACACTGCACATAGATAATACTGCTATCATTAATATAGCTCACAGACTGTGTACTGGGTGCACCCCTGGTACAGCTGACACTGCACATAGATAATACAGCTATCATGGATACAGCTCACAGACTGTGTACTAGGTGCACCCCTGGTACAGCTGACACTGCACATAGATAATACAGCTATCATGGATACAGCTCACAGACTGTGTACTAGGTGCACCCCTGGTACAGCTGACACTGCACATAGATCTTACAGCTATCATTAATATAGCTCACAGACTGTGTACTGGGTGCACCCCTGGTACAGCTGACACTGCACATAGATAATACTGCTATCATTAATATAGCTCACAGACTGTGTACTGGGTGCACCCCTGGTACAGCTGACACTGCACATAGATAATACAGCTATCATGGATACAGCTCACAGACTGTGTACTAGGTGCACCCCTGGTACAGCTGACACTGCACATAGATAATACTGCTATCATTAATATAGCTCACAGACTGTGTACTGGGTGCACCCCTGGTACAGCTGACACTGCACATAGATAATACAGCTATCATGGATACAGCTCACAGACTGTGTACTAGGTGCACCCCTGGTACAGCTGACACTGCACATAGATATTACTGCTATCATGGATATAGCTCACAGACTACAAGGTGCACAACTGGGCCCAAAAGGCTTAGGGGTTCATAAGGCTGTGCTTTCCCATATGAGAAAACTAGTACTATAATACATACATTACGGTTTAAGTCTCAGGTCAACATCTGCAAAGATTTTGTATGCACTCTCCGAGTTTGTGTGGGTTTCCTCCGGGTCCTCTGGTTTCCTACCTCACTCTAAGGCTGGTACCACACTTATTAAATTAACGCAAAACACCGGCGTCTCGTTCCCGATCGCAGGCGTTTCCATAGAAATGCCGATGCGATCAGGCCGCGGCCCGCGCCGGTGCTACGCGTGGCAGCAGCCTAAAACATACTGGTAGGTTGATTAGATTGTGAGCCTCATGAGGACAGGGGCTGATTTGGCAAACTCTGTGCAGTGCTGTGTAATCTGTGTGCGCTATATTTATACATATACATATTATACATTACAGCACGGCAGGGGCGTCACTAGGGTAGCAAAAGATCCGGGGCACGGGCCCCAATGTATATGTACCATAATTTCTGAAGTGTCCACTCCTGTACATGTTCTTGCAGCAAAAACAATTGTACCTATACAGCTAGAGAAAACACAGGCGAAATCCCTACTTATTCCATCCAGTAAATGCAGTTGATGTGCCCTCGCATTGTAACTGTTCTGTATCTTTTCCATTAGGCCCAGTATCACCATGTCTCCTCTTTCAGCAACACGTCATACCTGTGTGGTTTACCACAAACACATCTTATGTCCCTACATGTTGATCTCCTAACAGTGTTATGCTGCTGCTCCCCCAACAGGGGTACTAAATGGTATTTTTAAGTACCCCTGAAAATACTACCAGTACACAGTAATAATGCTTCCTAGTAAAACACTGTAAAATGTTCCCCATTGTAGGTAAAAAGCCCTCATTCCTGCGCTCTAAAATACCACCACTACCTCAAGTGTGGGCCCCATTCTTTATAAAGCCTGATATTGTGGCAAAATGCTGTCCTGATTATGGCCCCCACACTTAGTAATGACCCACAATCATTAAACTTCACATTGTGGTTTAAACTCAGTATATCGTCCCCATTTTGATCCTTACACTTTATAATACACCCTTATTGTGGTCCTCACATTTTATGAATAACCTTCCAACCCCCCAGTAGTCCCATACATTATATTACCCCTCTCTCTCTTGTGTTATTTGCATTTAATAATGTCCCCTAATTGTGCCACCCACCCAATAAATGTTCCATTAATATGTCCTGACATGCTATAATGCCATCCACACTTAATCCCTGTGGACCCCACTAATGTCCTCTCACTGTGACCCCTTCCTAATAATTCCCCTTCCTCAATTGAGGCTCCCATCCTAACATTGTCCACTGAAAGGAGCCCCCTGCCTAATAGTGCCTTCACACCAAATAAGTCCACACGCCACAGTCCACATAAAAATGCCCACAGTAATTACCTGCAGCCCACATTATTATCCATGGTCTACAGTAATGCCCCCTCTATATAGTAATGCCTCCAGGCCAAAATAATTCCCCCTTTATAAAGTAATGCTCCTAGTCCATAGAAATGCCCCCTTTATAAAATAATGCCCCCAATCCATAGTAATGCCCCCTTTATAAAATAATGCCCCCAGTTCACAATTATGCCCCCTTTATGGAGTAATGCCCCCAGCCCACAGGAATGCTCAATTTATAAAGTAATGCTACTAGTCCACAGTAATGCCCCTTTATCAAATAATGCCCCCTTTATAAAATAATGCCCTCAGTCTGTAGTAATGTCCCCTTTATAAAGCAATGTCTCCAGTCCATAGCAATGCCCCTTTTATAAAGTCATGTTCCAGTGCACAGTAATGACCCCTTTGTAAAGTAATGCCCCTAGTCCCTAGAAATGTCCCCTTTATGGAGTAAGGCCCTGAGCCCACAGCAATGCCCCTTTTATTAAATAATGCCCCCAGTCCATAGTAATGCCCCCTTTATAAAGTAATGCCCCTAGCAATACCCCTTTTATAAAGTAATGCCTTCCATCCACAGTAAATCCCCCTTTATAAAGTAATAGTTCCAGTGCACAGTAATGCCCCCAGTCCATAACTATGCCCACACTGTCTAATAATAAACCAAAAAAATTCACTAATTCTCACCAGTCTCCCCTCCTTACCCTTTCAGTCTTCTGTGCAGGACGATCGGCGGTGACGTCATCACATCGCGTCTCCTGCTCCCGGCTGCTGTCTTAAGCTGCTCCAAGCAGGAGACGCAATGTAATCACATTATCGCATCTCCGGTTCTGTGTATTGTTGCACGGAGCTGACAGCTCAGTGCTCCACCACACTACTCATCTCTATCTGTGTCCTGACGTCACAGATAGGGATGAGAGTGAGAAAAACTCCCCGGTCAGCGGGACCAGTGACCTGCTGATCCGGGGCTCTGGCCAAAAGATCCGGGGCACGAGCCCCGGATCTTTTGACATTGCGACGCCCCTGCAGCACGGGCCTGGCACAGATTTTGCACTGGGGCCCATCAGCTTCAAGTTACACCACTGCTGACACTGCATATAAGGCCTCATGCGCACAACCGTCAGTGGGAAGTACATACATCCCCATAGACAGCTATGGCGCACGGCTTGGTATGGTGAGCACAATAAGCGCTCACCATTTTAAGCCATAGCCGCAAAAAGAAAGAGCCTGCTCTATCTTTGGCCATATCTAAGGACGTGTAGCTAGTATTTTTAATGGTAGAGGGGCAGGGGCGAGCAGTGCTCACCCCATACTCGTTTGTGCATTAAGCCTAAGGGTGATGTCACACATGGCGTTTTTGGTCCGTTTTTAAACATCTGTTTTTGGCAGTTTACCATGCATTTGGCTGCTTACAACCTGTTTATCTATTAAGATAATTGGGGAAAACGGACTAAAAACGGACCAAAAACGCCATGTGTGGCATCACCCTTAGATTGGGTTTACACCACGGTTTATGTATACCCTAAGCGTATACAATGTCAAATAGTGACAAATGGAGACGTTCGCCAAAAAAAGCAGGAAAGAAGTAGCAAGCTACCATATATACTCGAGTATAAGCCTACCCAAGTGTAAGCCAAGGCCCCTAATTTTACTACAAAAACCTGGTAAAACCTATATTTTTTTTACTCGAGTATAAGCCGAGTTTGGGTTTTCAGCACATTTTTTATACTGAAAAACTAGGCTTCTACTCGAGTATATATGGTAAGTCTTTTATCATACAGTCTCTGTCTGAGCAGCGTACGCTATGGGAAGCGGATGCAGCTCATTGCATCTTTCCCTACAGCCCCACCAAGCACATAACATTGCTCAGCAGGACAGTGACATCACTGGTGGAACACCTCATTCATGGACACTCCTACCCCTGCATTCAGGGGGGGGAGAAGGGTCCCTGGGGGACGTATCCTACTGTATAAGCATACAGTGGAATACAGGTCACTAATATGAGGGTGCAGTCACACTGCATTGCAATTAGTTTTGGGTTGGTTTTAGGTGGTATTACTTATTTTAACAAGTAAATTACATCAAATCAACGGGTGAATGACATTTGTGGAACAGCTTTCTCTTTCAAAATCAAATTCACCCATTCAGTTCATGTCTTTCACCTGTGAAATTGACAAAACTGCACCTAAAACCACCTCATAACTAATTGCGATGCAGTTTTAACTGCAATGTGTGACTGCACCCTGAGCTCTGAGCTATGATTGGTTACAATTGACAATGAGTATAAGACACTTATGTGTGAGGTAAGATGTATAGGGATAGAGACATAGAGATGGGCAGGGAGAGTGAGAGACAGCCAGGGAGAGTGAGTGATAGAGAGACAGTCAGGGAAAGTGTGTGACAGAGAGAAAGCCAGGGAGAGTGACACAGAGACAGCTAGTGAGAGTGAGTGAAAAAGAGACAGTCGGGGGGAGTGAGTGACAGAGACAGTCTGGGGGAGTGAGTGACTGAGAGACAGTCTGGGGGAGTGAGTGACTGAGAGACAGTCTGGGGGAGTGAGTGACTGAGAGACAGTCAGGGGGAGTGAGTGACTGAGAGACAGTCAGGGGGAGTGAGTGACTGAGAGACAGTCAGGGGGAGTGAGTGACTGAGAGACAGTCAGGGGGAATGAGTGACTGAGAGACAGTCAGGGGGAGTGAGTGACTGAGAGACAGTCAGGGGGAGTGAGTGACTGAGAGACAGTCAGGGGGACTCGTACTACAGACACCAAAGGGGTTGCCCTCGGGAGATTCAGTACATCAGCCTCTCCCTCCGTATTTCTTGCACACACCACCTGCTGGAGACCTGCCAGGCTGTCCCCGGTCCGGTCCCCATACCAAGCACCGTGACATCAGCGTGCCTAGGCCGCAACCGCCAGCCACTCAATGTAACATTATCCATGTAACATTATACTGTAAGTGACTGTGACGTTTTTAGGGACTCCGTTTCGGGATGTGCTGCCTGGAGCCGCAATAGACGTCTTGTGGTGAATTCTGTAGCAATAAGGTACAGACGGAGAAGTCATCAAGGTTCTGTAACTGATGAAGACCAGGACAGATCAAATCAGAGGTAGAAGCTCCGGAGCTACGACTGAGTTACACAGTGAGTGATGTCTATATTTTCCTTATGGTAGCCCTGGAGTGAAGTAATTTTTTTGTGCTGTATAGTAATGTGTAGTTTTTTCCCCAGTTGGTATATGTTTGTATGTGTGGTGTACTCATTACAGCAATATTATTAGTATTGTTCAGGCATGTGGGTATTGGTGTGGGTATAAATATATTTATGTATTTCAGTGTTTCTTATGGTGTGTATTTGTATGTGTAGCGTAAATATAGTGTGTGTAGAGTATATATGGTGCTGTGTTTATATGTGTTTATGCGTGTTATGCATATATACTGTATGTGTGCTTATGTCTGTGGAGTGTATATATGAGATATGTGAATTCAATAATGTGCAGTATAGGGTCAGCAATGAGTGCTTAGGTATATGGGGGCCCCAGTTCTAAGTTTGCATCGGGGCCCACTTGGTCTTGTTACGCCACTGCTTAAAGAGGTTTTCCCACAAAAGAAAATTCTCAAATCTCAATCCCCTAGTGATGTTTACATAATAAAGATCATTTTAACCCCTTACTTTACAATTTTACTCAGTTTTATTGCAGTTTTAGCTCTTATCACTCCCTAGGCTGGTCAGTGCAAGTTCCCCCCAGCTGGGAGCAGACATGATCCTTCTAATGCTGTGAGCTGACAATGTGGTTAGATTATCAGGGTATAGATGTATATACAAATAATGTAGCTGTATACATGAGGTAAAGGGCAGAAATGGTAGTGATAGGGTGGGATTAATGTTAATCTAACGGTACAAACATTCCCATTGGGATCACCCTAACTGTACTGTACCTATACTCTACTTCTGTGTAGCGCTCCTAATCTAGCAGTACGGTATGGCTATAAATGCATACAAAACCTAAACTAAAGAACAACAAAGCCAATTTGCCCGAAGTATGAAAAAATTAATCTTTATTAAATAATAAATCATAGACAAACATTTAAAAACTGGTAACAGGTTGATCTGATTAAGGGAAATAAGTTCACTACAAAGTGTAGACATCTCACTGGAGAAGTGCTCGAGGGGGTGTACATCTCACCTAGGTTGCTACGTAGTGTGAGATGGTAAGTCCAGGATTGATCTGTTGCTCAGCAGTATTATGCTGCTGAGTTGTTGTTTAATCTTGCCGGGCCTGGATTTACATGGAGTGGCAGGTAGGTTTGGTAGTGGGACTTGCCACTCCCTCCCCTCGATCCAGTTCGGGTTTTGGATCAGGTGAGCTCTGCTCCTAATCAGCCTGTGAAGGTAAAAGCTTTCCAAAAGCTTGCAGGTCTGGGCTCTCAGCCAGGAAACAGCCTATGTGGGTTTGGAGGAGCCCTGCATCTTCCTGTCTATGCGGCCGCTGTGTTTACGAGTGTTAGATAGGTGAGACAACCTGTTAGTAAGCGCCCAGACGGGTAGGTCTTTTGTTTGAACTTTTAAAAGCACGGTGTTGCTGTATTTATGTTTGCTGGACTGTTTATGCTAAAAATAAACGCCAAGTTGATCTTTTATACATCTACGTCTGCTGTGAACTGTGTCCTAACACACCATCCCCCGGGAAGATCCCTACAATTGGTGCTGCGGAGCGGGCAAAAACGGTTGCTAGGGGCAACGGTGTGTATCAACTTGGCTACAGCTGCTTATGTCCTGGGTGAAGACTGCTACTTCACTCCAAAAACAGACAAGCGCCATGGAGGAGATGTGGAAGCAGTTTATGCAAGTGAATTTGCAACAGCAGCAGGCTCAGACAGCGGCTAACCTGCGCCATGAACAAGCAATGGCTCAACAACAAAAACTCATCGAGCTCCTGATAGCTAAGCAAGAGGCGTCTGCAGAGGCTAATCCACAGCCAGCGGTGGCAGCCGCTCCAGAGACTTTTTATGTGAGACGGGCTGTGCAGCGAGCGCTGCAAAAGATGACTGCTGAGGACGATGTTGAGGCCTACCTAACTGTCTTTGAACGTGTGGCTGAGCGAGAGAAGCTACCAGCTGCTGAGTGGGCAGAGGTCATTGCGCCCTATTTAACAGGTGAACCTCAAAAGGCCTACTATGACCTCAGTGAGCAGGAGGTCAAGGACTATACTCGGCTAAAAGCAGAGATACTTGCCCGACTAGGAGTTACCGCTGCTGTCCGTGCCCGGAGGGTACGCAACTGGAACTACAGTCTGGACAAATCTGCGAGGTCCCAGATGTATGACCTGATCCCTTTGGCAAGAAAGTGGTTGGAGCCAGACACCTCTACTCCTGCACAGATCCTAGAGAGGGTCGTGATGGATCGCTACCTCCGAGCACTGCCTGCTGACCTGCAACGCTGGGTGGGACAAGGTGATCCTAAGAATGCAGACGAACTTGTCAACCTTGTGGAGAGGTTCCAAGCGACTGAGGACTACCTCCGTGATGTTCCTGCAGCTTCTTCACCTCCCCGGAGTGCCAGGTCTGTGCCGTCACCTGGTAAGAGACTTCCATCGATTGGGGGAGTGTGGAGGGGTGCTGATCGAGGGAAAAGGGCTCAAGAGGTATCTCAGGGGCAAAAGACTGGCGATGGTCCCGGGTGGCCAAGTGGCCCTAAAAAGGACTCCCTGCCAGGGAGACCAGGCCCTATCAAGTGCTGGAGATGCCATGAGGTGGGACACGTGTCTGCCCATTGCCCCCTTACCTCTGAGCCAATGGAGTGTGACGCTAGCCGGCGTCAGTCGCTATTTGCGGAACCATCTTGTGTTGCAGTTCCTGGACTAGAGACTGAACCGCAAGTCTGCAACATTACCATTAATGACTTCCCTGTTAAGGCGTTGCTGGACTCAGGAAGCCTTGTAACCTTGGTGCATGCCAGCCTGGTGGCTGGGGACTTTGGGTCAAAAAAACACATGAGTGTGGTTTGCATACATGGTGATACAAAAGTTTACCCTATAGTGCTGGCTAAAGTCGGGACTGAACTAGGCTCCGTACAGTATGAAGTGGGTGTGGTTAAAAACCTCATGCATAATGTAATATTGGGACGAGATTTTCCGTTGTTCTGGGCTTTATGGGGAAAAAGAAAAACCCCCGAAAGGAGTGAGAATACCCCTAAGGTTGTTGCATTACCCACTGTAAATGATAAAACTGTGCAGGATGAAAGTGATGCTTTTCCTTTACAGGTCCTGGCTGGAGAGGAAGAGGAAGCTCCTCCCACTGAGCAAAATATACCAGACTTAGAGGTGTCTAGGGTTAATTTTGGGACTGCACAGTTGCAGGACCCCACTCTTAAAAATGCGAGAGAGCAGGTTACTGTTTTGAATGGGGTACCTCAGGAACCAGATGCTGAGAATAAATTTCCACATTTTTCCGTGACTAATGATTTCTTCTATAGAGTCACTAAAATTAATGATGAAATTGTGGAACAGCTTCTGGTCCCTAAGCCGTACCGGCGTCAGGTGCTTGACATGGCACATAACCATGTTCTTGGGGGACACTTGGGGACTGAAAAAACGCGGGAGAGAGTCCTCCAGAGGTTTTATTGGCCTGCAATTTATGATGACATTAAAAAATACTGCGAGTCATGCCCCACATGTCAGCTTAGCGCCCCAGTGTCACATTTTCGTAGTCCTTTGGTGTCGCTCCCCATTATAGAGGTGCCTTTTGAGCGTATTGCCATGGATTTAGTGGGTCCCATTGTAAAATCGGCTAGAGGACACCAGTACATTTTGGTTGTCTTAGACTATGCGACCCGCTATCCTGAGGCTGTGCCCTTAAGAAACACTGCATCTAAAACAATTGCCCGGGAGCTGTTTTATATGTTCTCTAGGACTGGGATCCCCAAAGAAATCCTGACTGACCAAGGTACGCCCTTTATGTCTAAGGTGATGAAGGAGCTATGTAAGCTATTTAAAATCACACCTATACGCACCTCTGTATATCACCCCCAGACAGACGGATTGGTGGAGAGGTTTAATAAAACCCTCAAACATATGTTGAAGAAAGTGGTAGAAAAAGATGGTCGTGATTGGGATCACTTGTTACCTTACCTGATGTTTGCTGTGAGGGAAGTTCCCCAAGCGTCCACAGGGTTCTCTCCCTTTGAGTTGGTCTATGGTCGTCACCCTAGGGGTCTATTAGATATTGCAAAGGAGACATGGGAGAGTGAGTCCACCCCATACAAAAGTGTTATCGAGCATGTAGCACAAATGCAGGACCGTATAGCCACTGTAATGCCCCTAGTAAGGGAACACCTCCAGAGGGCGCAAGAGAGCCAAAGTAGAATTTACAACCGTTCTGCGAGAATCAGGACATTTAACCCAGGTGACAGGGTTCTCATACTAGTTCCCACTATAGAGAGTAAATTCCTAGCGAAGTGGCAAGGTCCCTATGAAATTGTTGAAAAGGTCAGTGAGGTAAACTATAAGGTGCACCAACCAGGTAGAAGGAAGCCTTTCCAAGTTTATCACATAAACTTGATCAAATCCTGGAAAGACAGGGAATCCTTGGTGGCAACAAATCCTGGTAATAATTTGTCACAACCAATCCCTTCGGTCAAGGTTGGTGATACCCTATCAGGGTCACAGAAACAGGAGGCTAAGGAGTTTTTGCAGAAAAACAAAGACAAGTTTTCTGACCTTCCAGGGCGTACACACCTCATCCGTCATCACATTGAAACTGGGCCTAGAAGCAGAGTAAACCTCAAGCCCTATAGGATACCAGAAGCACGCAGAGAGGCAGTGTCTGCTGAGGTGAAACGTATGCTTGACCTAGGAGTGATTGAAGTTTCACAGAGTGAATGGTCCAGTCCGATTGTGCTAATCCCAAAGCCCAATGGAACTTGGAGGTTCTGTAACGATTTCAGAAGGTTGAATGAGATCTCCAAGTTCGATGCTTATCCTATGCCCAGGGTAGATGAGCTGATTGAAAAGATGGGTAATGCCAGGTACATAACCACCCTCGATCTCACAAAGGGCTACTGGCAGATTCCTCTTACTGATGAGGCTAAAGAGAAAACTGCATTCTCCACCCCTGAGGGGTTGTTCCAGTATGTAGTGATGCCATTCGGGTTACATGAAGCACCTGCGACTTTTCAGAGGTTGATGGACTTGATTCTGCGACCACATCGTGATTATTCAGCTGCCTACCTCGATGATGTGGTCATTTTTAGTCCCGATTGGGAAAGTCACCTCTGTAAGGTACAGGTTGTGTTGAATGCCATAAGTGATGCAGGGTTGACCATAAATGCCGAGAAGTGTGCACTAGCCCTAGAAGAGGCCAAGTACCTGGGTTACATTATTGGGAGGGGTTTGATTAAGCCACAGTTAAATAAAATTGAGGCAATACAGAATTGGCCTAGACCCCTGTCAAAGAAACAGGTCAGAGCTTTCCTGGGTATTACGGGCTATTACCGTAGGTTTGTGCCGAACTTTGCCTCAATTGCAGCCCCGCTAACTGACTTGACAAAGGGCGGAAAGTCAGCAATGGTGACGTGGACTCCAGAGGCCGAGAAGGCTTTCCAAAGCCTTAAGTCTTCTCTGTGCCAACAACCTGTGCTAGTTACCCCCGATTTCAGGCGAGAATTTCTGGTCCAGACAGATGCCTCTAACACAGGGTTAGGTGCAGTTCTCTCACAGGTGGTGAATGGTGAGGAGCATCCGGTGATGTACTTGAGTAGGAAGTTAACCCCGGCCGAGAAGAATTATGCTATTGTGGAGCGTGAATGTCTGGCAGTGAAGTGGGCCCTAGAATCCCTGAAGTATTACTTGCTAGGCAGGAAATTCAAGTTAGTGACAGACCATGCCCCCCTAACATGGATGAAACTAAACAAGGAGAAAAATGCAAGGGTGACTAGATGGTTTCTGTCCCTACAAAATTTCAATTTCACTGTGGAACACAGACCAGGGAAATTACAGGCGAATGCTGATGCACTGTCAAGGGTACATTGTCTGTGGGGACAAAATGCTCAGCCCTCCGGTCTGAAAAAGAGGGGGGGGATATGTAGACATCTCACTGGAGAAGTGCTCGAGGGGGTGTACATCTCACCTAGGTTGCTACGTAGTGTGAGATGGTAAGTCCAGGATTGATCTGTTGCTCAGCAGTATTATGCTGCTGAGTTGTTGTTTAATCTTGCCGGGCCTGGATTTACATGGAGTGGCAGGTAGGTTTGGTAGTGGGACTTGCCACTCCCTCCCCTCGATCCAGTTCGGGTTTTGGATCAGGTGAGCTCTGCTCCTAATCAGCCTGTGAAGGTAAAAGCTTTCCAAAAGCTTGCAGGTCTGGGCTCTCAGCCAGGAAACAGCCTATGTGGGTTTGGAGGAGCCCTGCATCTTCCTGTCTATGCGGCCGCTGTGTTTACGAGTGTTAGATAGGTGAGACAACCTGTTAGTAAGCGCCCAGACGGGTAGGTCTTTTGTTTGAACTTTTAAAAGCACGGTGTTGCTGTATTTATGTTTGCTGGACTGTTTATGCTAAAAATAAACGCCAAGTTGATCTTTTATACATCTACGTCTGCTGTGAACTGTGTCCTAACACACCATCCCCCGGGAAGATCCCTACAAAAGATACAACCAGATGGTACAGGGTAATGCATGGGACTGGTTCATGCTTAAAATATCAAAAATAATACACAGAACAATGAAAAACTGAAATGTAGATAAGTGACAATAGGGGGCAGTGGTAAAATATTTTTGTTTTTAAGGTGCGTATTGCATGTGGGGGCAAATGTCAGAAATTACACTATTGCTGTTTGCAGAGAAAGTGTCAGGTGCTATAAAGTGCACAGAACATGTAAATTCCAAATGACATCCTCCAAGAATACACTCCTTACTATACTGCCTGTAATAAGGACAAATGCTTGTGTCTAGTCCTATTGCATGATAATACAAAGAAGCATATTGCACATACCCATTGACATTGTTACAATATCTTAATGCATAAGAGCTGGAAAGGAAGTATTGCACGTACCCATGATGAAATTTCACCCTCGTCTAGTGTGAGGTCCCCAACGCGCGTTTCGGCACAAGCCTTTGTCTGGGGTTGTTATGTGGATGAGTGCACTGGGGTTTTATGACAGACCTGTCAGAAATTAGTAGCCCAATCCAAACGGCACCATCGGGCGCACGCCATCCGAGAGGGACACACCTCCCGCCTGTGTCTTACCCAATGCACATGACCCAACACGTGATGGTGACATCACGGTGGGACGCATCATGTGGGCTGCGGATCAGGTGATCGGGGGGTGTCCCGCCTCAGGCGTGTGCGCACAGGTGGGAGGTCTCAGCTATGACATAAGGAACTAAGATAAGAGCCGGAATTATTAGAGAAAAGGGAGAAATATAGCCATACATATTGTGAGACACTAAAGGGGTTAACTGTGGATGGGCGGTATGTTTCCCCTAGGTTTTGCTATTATGCAAGGCCTTAGTGCTGAGGTTTGTGTCCAACAACTTGGACACAGGTGGTGGGAACAGCCCAATTAGCCCCATAAAGCCGCTCAGCAGAGCTGGAAGTGTGGTCTCTCTGTAAGGAGGCTGGAGAGCACACAGCCCTGACCTCTGTGCCTGGAGCAGCCAAGTGATTTTGTATAGTGGTGAGTTAGTGGAATACCTGTATAGTTAGCACCCTGACGGGTAGGATTTTGTTTGTTTAATGCCTGAATGTAAAGGCTGTTTTATTTTGCTGCTGCAATAAATGCAGGCGAGACCTGTTTTGGACTGTACCTTGGTGTCACTGTCTTGAACTGCATCACAGCACCCCGCTACCACGGTCTCTACTGGGCCAAATCCCCACATATGGTGCTTCGGATTGCGGGCAGTTCAAAAAGACACACACCTGAAAGGCTCGCTACATCCTGCAACAGTGCATGGCCTGGGTGAAAGCAGCAGGCAAATTGCAGGATAAAGTCAAGATGGAGGACTTTATTAAAGCCATGCTCCAGCAGCAGGAGGAGAGGTCCCGCCAGCAGCAAGCCATGCTCCAGCAGCAGGAGGAGAGATCCCGCCAGCAGCAGGAGGAGGCCAGAGCTAATCGGCAGCAGCAGCAGGAAGAGTCCCAGGCTAATCGGCAGCTGCAGCAAGCCATGTTCCAGCTGCAGGAGGAGAGGTCCCGCCAGCAGCAGGAAGAGTCCCGAGCCATGTTCCAGCTGATGATGGAAAAGTTTTCTGGCATTATGGCAGCACCGCAAGCAACGACTACTGAGGGGTCCCATACTGGTTTGCAAGGGTACCCGGTTGTCCAGCGTTCCGCACGGGCTGCAGTACAAAAGGCTTTACAAAAAATGACGGCGACCGATGACGTGGAGGCGTATCTCACTGTGTTCGAGCGAGTAGCTGAGCGAGAGGAGTTACCAGCTGAGCAGTGGGCAGATGTCCTGGCACCGTTCCTGACGGGCAAAGCGCAGAAGGCCTACTACGACCTGAGTGAAACGGAGGCACGTGAGTACCCCCAGCTAAAGGCGGAGGTTCTGGCTCGTCTTGGGGTCACCGTTCAAGTTCGCTCCAGCCGGGTCCACCAGTGGGCATACTCAGAAAAACTACCCCCACGCTCCCAAATGCATGACCTGATCCATCTTGTCCGGAAGTGGCTACAACCAGAGGACTGCACCCCAGCACAGATGGTAGAGAGAGTGGTTCTTGACAAGTACACCCGTTCTCTGCCCTCTCGGCTCCAGCGGTGGGTTGGACAGGCCGGTCCCACAAATGCTGAGGAACTCGTGTCCCTAGTAGAGAGATATCGGGCTACGGAGGATCTTCTACTTACCTCTCCCACACGAAGCAGTGCCAGTGACAAGGTCACCAAATCATCTGGCAAGACTGCTACTGCGGAAAAGGGGAGACAGGTCAGGTTGGGAGGAGGTTCATTGGGGGGCGTGGATACCCAGAAACCCAGTGAGGCTCGTGACAGAGGTCATAGCCGTATCCAGTGCTGGCGATGCCATGAAATGGGCCGTATGGGTCACTGCTTGCCTGGCCGGTTCTGACAGCTGAAACGGTCACGGATGCAGAACCCCAAGTGTGTATGGTCACAATCGGGGGCCACACAGTGGAAGCCTTGCTAGACTCAGGGAGTCTGGTCACCCTGGTGAGGGGAACTTTGGTTGATCCTGGACTATACAGTGGGCGGAAAGTGGGAGTGTTGTGTTGTGTACATGGGGACACTCGCGAATATCCCACTGCTGTCATCAACCTACATACCCCTTGTGGTACTATTACCCATGAAGTGGGGGTGGTGGGGACCCTGTTTCATGAGGCTATTATTGGCAGAGACTTACCAGTGTTTTGGGACCTCTGGAGACGAAGACGAGACGAAGACCCACCTCAGGTGCTATTGCAGATAATGGACATCAGTTATGTCCGGCCTTGGCCCCTGAACCCTTTGAGGCCAATGTTCCCACGCCAGCAGTAGGGGTGACCCCATGTGATGAATTCTCTCCCCTAGAGGTCCTAGCTGGTGAGGTCGAGGGCCACAAGGAGGTAGCCGACCTGCCGGACCTTGAGATTTCCCGTGAAAATTTTGGGGCTGCACAGCTACAGGACCCTACCTTGTTTAAAGCACGGGAGAATGTTAAAGTGATAAATGGGGTACTCCAAATACCAGGTGCTGACAAAATATACCCCCGAATGGTGATTGTTGGGGAACTGTTGTACAGGGTTGACCAGGTACGGGGTGAGGAGGTTGAGCAACTTGTAGTACCCCAATCTCACCGTAGGCTGGTGCTAGATTTGGCACATAAACATGTGCTGGGAGGGCACTTAGGTGCTGAGAAGACCCGAGAGAGGATCCTGCAGAGATTTTTCTGGCCCGGGGTGTGGGAGGAGGTAAACCGGTATTGTAGCTCCTGCCCTGAGTGCCAACTTACTGCCCCGGTGTCCCACTTCAGGAGTCCTCTGGTCCCGTTACCAATCATAGAGGTGCCGTTTGAACGGATTGCAATGGATTTGGTTTGCCCCATAGTCAAGTCCACAAGGGGGCACCAGTACATCCTGGTTTTCCTGGACTACGCTACGCGGTATCCAGAGGCAATCCCGTTAAGGAACACCTCCTCCAAAAACATTGCTAGGGAGCTGTTCCAGGTATTCTCCCGCACAGGCCTCCCCAAGGAAATCTTGACTGACCAGGGAACCCCATTCATGTCTAGAGTAATGAAGGAGATGTGTAAATTACTGCAGGTTAAACAGCTCTGCACCTCTGTATATCATCCTCAGACAGATGGCCTGGTCGAGAGGTTTAACAAGACCTTGAAGAGGATGCTAAAGAGGGTGGTCAGCAAAGATGGGAAGGAAAGGGATTGTTTGTTGCCTTATTTGATGTTTGCCATACGTGAAGTTCCCCAGTCCTCCACGGGTTTCTCACCCTTTGACCTGTTATATGGCCGTTCCCCACGTGGGCTTTTGGATGTAGCTAAGGAGACCTGGGAACAGGAGAGGACCCCCCACCGTAGTGTGATTGAACACGTCTCCCTTATGCAGGACCGCATAGCGGCGGTAATGCCCCTTGTAAAGGAGCACATGACAAGGGCACAAGAGGCCCAGTCTAGGGTCTACAATAGATCAGCCAGACTCAGGACCTTTAACCCAGGCGACAGAGTGCTAGTTCTGGTGCCCACCGTTGAGAGTAAGTTCTTGGCAAAATGGCAAGGTCCATATGAGGTCATGGAGAAAGTGGGGGAGGTTACCTATAAGGTATCTCAGCCGGGGAGGAGGAAACCCGAACAGATATACCACGTGAACCTCCTAAAGCCATGGAGGGAAAGAGAGTCCCTGATGGCCGTGGGAGTAGAAAAAGCGCCTGTCCCCAAGAAGGTGACACCGGAGGTAGGTGTACCCGATGCCAAGGTGCCTGAAGTACGGATCTCGGAGTCCCTCTCCAGGGCCCAGATTCAGGAAGCGAAGGAGTTTGTGCTCCGAAACGTTGATGTGTTCTCTAAGTTACCGGGTCGTACTTCAGTCATCAAGCATGACATTATAACCAAACCCCACATCCGGGTACACCAAAAACCCTACCGGGTCCCTGAAGCGCGCCGGCTAGCCATATCCGAAGAAGTCAGGCAGATGTTAGACCTGGGGGTTATCGAGGAGTCTAAAAGTGACTGGTCGAGTCCTATTGTGTTGATTCCTAAACCTGATGGTTCCCTACGGTTCTGCAATGACTTTAGGAAGTTGAACGAGGTGTCCAAATTTGATTCTTATCCTATGCCCAGAGTTGACGAGTTGATAGAACGACTTGGACAGGCTAGATTCTTCTCCACCCTTGACCTGACGAAAGGGTATTGGCAGGTACCCCTCACTGACAGGGCTAAAGAGAAGACCGCTTTTGTTACTCCTGATGGGCTATTTCAGTATGTGGTACTCCCCTTTGGGCTACATGGGGCTCCCGCCACATTCCAGAGGTTAATGGATCTCGTGCTAAAACCTCACCGAAGATATGCCTCGGCCTACCTGGATGACATCATAGTCTTTAGTAATGATTGGGAGAGTCATCTAGCCAAGGTACAAGCAGTGGTAGACTCCCTGAGGGCAGCAGGGTTGACAGCGAACCCCCAAAAATGTGCACTTGGTCTGGAAAAGGCCCGTTACCTGGGGTACCGTATTGGGCGAGGTGTCATCAAACCCCAAGCAAATAAAGTGGAGGCGATCCAGCAGTGGCCACGACCTATGTGCAAGAAGCAAGTCAGGGCTTTCCTAGGCATAGTGGGCTACTATCGCCGATTTATTCCCGATTTTGCGACAATAGCGGCACCCCTGACTGACCTGACCAAGGGTAGCAGGGCGGTGATGGTAAAGTGGAGTGAAGAGGCTGAGGGGGCGTTTCAGCGACTTAAGACGGTTTTGTGTGAGGGACCGGTGCTGATCACCCCTAACTTCACCAATACCTTTATTGTGCAGACTGACGCTTTTGACGTGGGCTTAGGGGCTGTCCTGTCCCAAGTAGTGGAGGGTGAGGAACATCCCGTGACATTCCTGAGCCGCAAGCTCACACCCCCTGAGAAGAACTATAGCATAGTTGAGAGGGAGTGCTTGGCGATTAAATGGGCTCTGGAATCCCTGAGATATTACTTGATAGGGCGACAGTTTACACTAGTGACCGATCACTCTCCCCTCACCTGGATGAGTCAGGCCAAAGAGAGGACCGCCAGGGTCACAAGGTGGTTCCTAATGTTGCAGAATTTCAAATTCACGGTGGAACATCGAGCAGGAAAGCTGCATGGGAATGCCGATGCCCTGTCTCGTACCCACAGTCTGATGGCCAAAGGTGTTCGCCCCAACAGGGTCAAACAGAGGGGGAGGGTATGTGAGACACTGAAGGGGTTAACTGTGGATGGGCGGTATGTTTCCCCTAGGTTTTGCTATTATGCAAGGCCTTAGTGCTGAGGTTTGTGTCCAGCACCTTGGACACAGGTGGTGGGAACAGCCCAATTAGCCCCATAAAGCCGCTCAGCAGAGCTGGAAGTGTGGTCTCTCTGTAAGGAGGCTGGAGAGCACACAGCCCTAACCTCTGTGCCTGGAGCAGCCAAGTGATTTTGTATAGTGGTGAGTTAGTGGAATACCTGTATAGTTAGCACCCCGACGGGAAGGATTTTGTTTGTTTAATGCCTGAATGTAAAGGCTGTTTTATTTTGCTGCTGCAATAAATGCAGGCGAGACCTGTTTTGGACTGTACCTTGGTGTCACTGTCTTGAACTGCATCACAGCACCCCGCTACCACGGTCTCTACTGGGCCAAATCCCCACAATATATAGGACAACTAAGGGGAGATAGCAGAACCAGAAAAATGGGTCTAATACAAATGTAACAATTATGGCATCCACTGACCTGCACCATATTTGTACAATACAAAAGCATACATATTTACAATCGGCAAATGTTAATGGACAAATTTCATGAATGTATTACATTATCGCGTAATTATATAAAAAGAATATAAAAATTTCATAAAGGTTTCGTACAAAAAAAATTTTTCATGAAAAAGGACATGCACATATAAGGATAGTATTGCACATAAATTTACGTGGATGAAGTGCAGTGTGCAATATATGCTAAATAAGTGAGAATGCATGGTGTGTGAAAATGCAGTGGAAAGTGGGACAACAAATGTGAGAGGATGATGGTGAATGTTCATGTGTGCTTGGAATCTACATAACCGTGTAGTGTAAGTGCTGTGATGGACGAATGTACGAATGAAAGTGAGTGGATAGGGGGGGCGTGGCTTGGACATGGCGGAGTGAGAACGCTCACCTCAGGAGCTCCTCACTGACAGGCGCCATTACTGGATCTGGAGCGCCGTTCCCCGCCTGCAAGATGCCACATAGGAGGGGAAGGGGCACAGCACGCACCGGGGACGCAGAAACCCCGAGTTCAACCCCGACACCCAACAATCTACGCCTCCGCCCCGTGAAGACGGCGCAGGGAACGTTGGGGATCATGGGGGAAAGACCCCTGGCAGGCAAGTTGAATGCCGTGGAGCCCACTTTGACTGCGAGTGTTACACTGGGATGTCAGCTACTGGCTGCAGCTGACATCCAGTGTATCCCGATGCCGGCTCGGTTCCGATCTCGAACTGAGCCAGCATCAGCTCAAAGTCGGATATATATCCGCCAAGGAGCGGGAAGGGGTTAATAACCTCCCATTGTGAGGTGACAAGTGTCTCATCCAGCACTCTCTTTACAATGCAATAGCAACAAAGCATGTCATTGGTTGCAAGAATTATACGTTCCTTCTTAGGCAGCTTGTTAAAGGATTTTTCCCATTTCGGCTAATAAATGTTATTGTTTGAATAATGGAAAGTTGTACAATTTTCAAATAGACTTTCTGTATAAACTCCACATGGTGTTCTAGATCTCTGCTTGCCATCATTCTATAGAAAGCTTCTATGTTTCCTTTTAGTGGATAGAAATCTGACCATGGTCACACAGGTGCACAGCTCGTTATAACACACAGCTCTGGTTACTCTCTGTGATACTAACGAGTCGTGCACCTGTGTGACCATGGTCAGATTTCTATCCACTAAAAGAAAACATAGAAGCTTTCTATAGAATGATGGCAAGCAGAGATCTAGAACACCATGTGGAGTTTATACAGAAAGTCTATTTGAAAATTGTACAACTTTTCATTATTCAAACAATAACATTTATTAGCCGAAATGGGAATACCCCTTTACCATTACCATTTCCAGACACTTGAGGTCTTCCTAGGTTGATCAGAAACAGAAGGTTGAGAGAAACACTATTGAATGGAGGGAGATTTTGATTTTACAACATTGGGCTGGCAGGGGTTTTGCACCTTCCTCCCCCCGCACCATAAAAACCATTTGTATTTAATTATTGAATAGTAGTAATGGCAGTGCCATTCTTTGACTCACATATGCATGATGTATTTACTCTGCGCAATATCCATGTTGTAATATAATATCTTTATTCTAATTTGCTAGGCATTGGTCACTTTGATTAGATATCAGGATAGTTTTGATAGCAACCAATTGCTTATTTTTGCACATGACCGTACGGTTGCCCATAGCAACAAGTGCTTACTTTTTTGCACATTATATGTCTTTGCTGCTATATTGAGACCCAGCAAGGGATAGTGCTTTTTAATTGTTTTTAACTGGTTTGACATACACTTACATTTGGTTTATGTAAATACTAATAAAGATACTTTATTGTCACTCATATTGTGTACAGTATCAGTACCTATAACACGTCCTCTTGTCTTGGTACATAAGTAATGGCAGTGGTCACATTTAGGCTGGAGGGGGCGATTTTTTTTACCCCCCTGGAAGCCACACCTTAGCCACGCCCCTAACCTCACCCTGGCCACACCCCAAATCTGCTGTGGCTGCAGTATAGTAGCAAGCATCATGTTACTGTGTGAGCACCGCAGTTCCGTCGGGAGTTAGGGGGTCCTTGCACAGTACCTCAGAACGAGGTGATGAGTAATAAGCACCTACCATCAATAATTCTGATGGTAGATGTTCTTTAACCCCTTGCTGCACCATAACATAACCCAACGTCATGATGCAGCAGCCGGTGTATGATGCATGATGCAGCAAACACCCACGATCGGTGCTGGCACAGATTGCAGGTGTTAACCCTTTACATGCCACCACCAAAGCTGCTGGTTGGATGTAACAGCCGGGTTGCATGATGTCATCAGGGAGCAATGGGGGTCTTTAGACTGCAGAATTTTCATTCATTTCTGAACATCTGTTACAATGTGCCAGTTGCACATGTGCAAAATCCCCATATTCTACTATACTGTAGTATAGCAGAATATGGTAAGTGCCTTAGGGGTCTAAACAAATGTAAAACAAAAAAAAAAACAAAAGTTCAAATCAACACACCTTCTTTTCCCTAGAACTGATATAAAAACATAAATCATAAAACATATTAGGTATCGCCCCATTTTAGTCCCGATCTATCAATATTAAAACCAGTTATTCTTGTCAGTGAACCCTGTAATGGAAAATAGCGCCCAAATGTTCGAAACGCCACTTTTTTGTAAGACATAAAAATGTTAAGTAACAGCGATCAAAAGGTCATACAGTCCCAAAAATTAATGTGAACGTCATCTCATACCGCAAACAAGACACTTTAAACAGCGCTGTGCACCAAAAGATAAAAGTTATTGGTCTCAGAATATAATTAAAAAGAAGATTTTTTTTTGCTGCTGATTGGTAGAGCCAGGTCATTCCATGGCAATTGTGGACTGCAGAACTGTGCCAGCCAGTTAGTGCAGAAGAGGCCTAAGATTTGTGATTATGTTTGTTTTGTTTATTTTATTTTTTAACTGGTCTGTGGTCACTTGCACAGTGTGGACTGTGACTTGCTTATATGGCCGTTTATGGCGATCCTGGAACTAATCCCTTACACATGGACACTAGAATTTGTCGCTCTCCTTTGAAAGAAAAGAATCTCCTCATCACTTGTACTTTATGTCAGCGTGGGCAGAACAATTCACAGAAGAACACTTGTCTTCTTGCTATTTTACAGCCTGTTGTGGGTGTTGTGGGATAACTTGATATTCTGTGAGATGGAAAATGAAGAGGATGATGAAGTCTAAAAACTCTAACATACAGCATCTTTCACACTTACAAAAAATTATTTAGATGATCCAATGTTTTAACTTGCATCTGTTTCAAGTGCGGGTTCACAACCAATCATAGTTTTATGTTTACATCTTTTAGTGGGAGGAGCAGGAATGATCTGCAAGTGAACTCCAATGTAAAAACCAACCTTTTGCACATATAATCAAATACAGCACAACTCAGACACTGAGACTAGTTATGTGACATCACAGTGTACATAATTCCTCTACTTTATGGGGGGGCATTTATCTTTAGGTAGTAGTTTGCGCAGACATCTATGTGTTAGACAGGCAGGTTTCCCACTGTCTTATTTATAGTCCGGTGTAAAATGCTTGCTGACGCAAGTATTGGCTGTGTCTGCTCTGTGCGAATAGACTAGCATCAGTCTACGTATGTTTAACATCGGTGCAATTTCTGCCTTTTTGCAATGTTTTTGCACAGAAAATTCTCTGATACAAGACAAAAAAAAACTAAAATTGTGCAAAAATGTTAAAATTGAGCAAGACTGAGACAATTGAACGTGCAGAAAGGCGGGATAGAGGCAATTGTAACCCTGAGGTTAATTAATACATAAAATTATGCAGGAGAGACTGTCTTTCTTAAATATTTAGGGAACTTCTGTGCAAGCACCAACCCTACAAGCTGAACCATGCCATCTCCAACCCAACCTGCACCAACATTGCCTTCCCCAAACACTACAAGCTGCAGCCCATAATCCTACCATTCATGAGCATGCCAACAAATCGGAAACCGCTGGCCATTATTCTACAAAACAGTACAATTAGCAGCAACCACATGCTATACAGTAAACATTGAGCTCAAAATTGTGGCTAATTTGAAGTTACTGTGCTCCAATACTCAATTTGTATTTGATACGCCAACTAGCTACATACCACTACTGATAAAGCTCCCCCTAAGACTTCACTGTTTATTATGCCTATACTCAGAGGCGTAGCTACCAGGGGTAGTCAATATGGTAATACATGTGTGGCTGCTCCAAACACACATTTATACTATTAAGCTTTGAGGGTGAGTCATCAAAAGGTTCTGTTCATGCAGCGCTGCAGAGGGGAGACGGAGCACTTGTGTGAGGTAAGTATGAGTTTTCTGTGTGTTCATGTGTGTGTCTGCCTGAATGTGTTTGCTGTTTCTGCCTGTCTTCTGCCTATCTTTTCCTACTTTGGACATAGCATATCACCACTACACCGATCCTACTCTAGACCATAGCACAACACTACTACATTCACCAGCAACTTTATAAGGTACACCATGCTAGTAACGGGTTGGACCCCCTTTTGCCTTCAGAACTGCCTCAATTCTTCGTGGCATAGATTCAACAAGGTGCTGGAAGCATTCCTCAGAGATTTTGGTCCATATTGAAATGATGGCATCATACAGTTGCCGCAGATTTGTCGGCTGCACATCCATGATGTGAGTCTCCCGTTCCATCCCAAAGATGCTCTATTGGATTGAGATCTGGTGACTGTGGAGGCCATTTGAGTACAGTGAACTCATTGTCATGTTCAAGAAACCAGTCTGAGATGATTCCAGCTTTATGACATGGCGCATTATCCTGCTGAAAGTAGCCATCAGATGTTGGGTACATTGTGGTCATAAAGGGATGGACATGGTCAGCAACAATACTAAGGTAGGCTGTGGCGTTGCAATGATCCTCAATTGGTACCAAGGGGCCCAAAGAGTGCCAAGAAAATATTCCCCACACCATGACACCACCACCACCAGCCTGAACCGTTGATACAAGGCAGGATGGATCCATGCTTTCATGTTGTTGATGCCAAATTCTGACCCTACCATCCGAAAGTCGCAGCAGAAATCGAGACTCATCAGACCAGGCAACGTTTTTCCAATCTTCTACTGTCAAATTTCGATGAGCTTGTGCAAATTGTAGCCTCAGTTTCCTGTTCTTAGCTGAAACGAGTAGCACCCGGTGTGGTCTTCTGCTGCTGTAGCCCATCTGCCTCAAAGTTCGACGTACTGTGCGTTCAGAGATGCTCTTCTGCCTACCTTGGTTGTAAGTGGCGATTTGAGTCACTGTTGCCTTTCTATCAGCTCGAACCAGTCTGCCCATTCTCCTCTGACCTCTGGCATCAACAAGGCATTTCCACCCACAAAACTGCCGCTCACTGGATGTTTTTTCTTTTTCGGACCATTCTCTGTAAAGCCTGAAAATCCCAGTAGATCAGCAGTTTCTGAAATACTTAGACCAACCCTTCTGATTGGCTGATTAGAAATTAAGTGTTAATGAGCAGTTGGACAGGTTTACCTAATAAAGTGGCCGGTGAGTGTACACCTATTCTACAATAGATTATAGAACAGCACTATTACAACTATCCTAATCTAGACTATGGCACATGACTACTACAACAATACAACATTATATTATAGCACACTACTACAACTATTCTATAATAGACCATAGCACAACACTACTACACCTATCCTACACTAGGCTATACAACAACACTATTACACCTACAACTGATTAGATAAAGGGAACCTGTCAGCAGCAATAGACCAAATAAACCATTACCAGTATGTTGTCAAGCAGCTTAACATCGTCCAGATCATGTTTCTTTCATGGTACAGCTTTGAAGACATCCACTTTGAAGACGGTGGCAGATTCATTTTAAAGTGAGATGCAAGTTAGTTTCATAAAGTCATGGAGGTTGAGAGCTAAGTGCCACGCCCCTGCCAACACATAGGCAAGATGGTTGTTGCAAATAGTGCCCTCTCCATGTTAAGGAGATTGATCACCTCTCTAGGAGGTCTCTAAATACTGGAGAACTTTGTAATGTCCAATAAGAATAGCTATACTATTGTAATGCAAGTTGGAGGCTGATTGGATAGTGCTATGACCTGACTGAGGGAGTATAAAAGCCCCCGGTGGGCAGGAGCACATGGTCTTCAGTGAGAACTAGTCAGAGAGCAGAGACTCCATCTTGGAGCACATGACAGCAAAGCAAGCGGAGGAGAATGCAGAGCTGCACCAGCCATTGTCATAAAACCAGAAAGCAGAGGTGCCTCTGGCCACTGCCTAGCACCCATGGAATGTCAGGAGTCTAAGCCCCCAGAGCAGAGATCCACGATTTGGGCTCTATATTTACCAGCTCAGTCTGAAGTTACTACCAGGCTGTGAGGAACCTTCCTGCGGACCAGCTATCTCCATCAACCTTCCAGCTTTCTGAATCTGCTGCTAAGTTTAACCTTTGACTTCTGTTTGAAGTTGAATAAAGAACTGTAAGTTGATTTGCACAATGTGCCTCCATGTAATCCCTGGATCAGGCTGCATCACCACCACGGGCTCCCCAACGTCCATCATCTAGGGACTCCTACATATACTTCAAGGGTTGCCCTATGGAGAAACTTATTGCATCAGCCTCTCCCTCCATATTTCTTGCACACACCACCTGCTGAAGACCTGCCTGGCTGTAGGCCTGTCCACTGGTCCCAATACCAAGCACCGTGTCCATAGCGTGCCCAAGGCCGCATAAGCCAGCCACTCTGGTATTCTGACTGTCTACATCCACTGAAGAAATGCCATACCCCGGTGGGGGGCTGTTGCGTTAGCTTTTGTCAACTTTCCCCCTGCTCAGTACTTCTCCTCTGCTGTGATATCATGCACCAGACTTGTGGAAAGGGTTGTCCAATTTTAAATACAGACTGCCAGTGCCATGTTTTGCTCCAAGGAACTACAGTGAGTATGACCAATCTAGGCATCTTTAGCATGGCCCAAAGTCCCTGTTTAAAAAGGGCCTTCAGGGAAGGTTCACACCAATTCACAGAAACACAGTACTTACAATACTCTTCCACAGAGCGTTTAACTTGAGTGCTGGAAAGCAGTTTAGATTCTGCAAGTGTTATATGATCAGTTTCAGAATAAATAAGCCCTAAGTATTGAAAAAAAAATTGATCCAAGATGACCATTCCTCCACACCTAAGGGAAGCTGCAAAGCCCAGGACTGTGATCTTCCTACTATCTGGCTTGGGAGTCTAGAGAAATGACTCAAAAATATAGCAAACAGGACTCCCAGAATCTTTAAAATGTCGCATTGTCTGTGGAGAAATTCTCCTTAAAGGGCTTGTGTCACCATAGCAAAAGGCTGTAATTGGGTCCAATGCATTGTGACAAGTACGTTCACCATTTACACTTATTACAAAATATGCAGCCTTACTGAGATAACTCATTTTGTCCTGGTTTCTGGCGCCCTCTAGTGGTAGCTGTGTCCCGTCCTGAGCAACAGCTGATCTGGCCGAGTCTGCGCTCAAGGATTCAGCAGCTGCTCTACAGATCACTCCACTGGGCTCACAGCTCCTCTCCACACAGAGAGATCACCTGACACACTGCAGCCAATAGGAAGTAAGAGAGGAGCAGGGGCAGAGATTGTGCTGTGATGTCCACTGCTTACCAGCTCCACAGGTGCTTCCAGCAGCAGATACAAGGTAACTGCAGCCAGACAGACATGGCTATCTGCTGCGCAGAGGAGTCCTCCCCTAACATGGATCATAGCAATGCAGCAGCCCTCTCCTCCCTCCACCATTAGTCAGGTCACACAGGAGCCTACAGCAGCAGATACAAGGTAAATGCAGCCAGACATGACTATCTGCTGTCCAGAGGAGTCCTCCCTTAACATGGATCATAGTAATGTAGCAGCCCTCTCCTCCCTCCACCATTAGTCAGGTCACACAGGAGCCTACAGCAACAGATACAAGGTAAATGCAGTAAGACATGACTATCTGCTGCCAAGAGGAGTCCTCCCCTAACATGGATCATAGCAATGTAGCAGCCCTCTCCTCCCTCCACCATTAGTCAGGTCACACAGGAGCCTACAGCAGTAGATACAAGGTAACTGCAGCCAGACATGGCTATCTGCTGCTAAGAGGAGTCCTCCCCTAACATGGATCATAGCAATATAGCAGCCCTTCCTCCCTCCACCATTAGTCAGGTCACACAGGAGGCTGCAGAGATAACACAAGTAACAGGCTGAGCTCTGACCTCTCCTGATGCAGTCCTCCTCCTGTACTCTCCATCATTCACTGTCCCTCCATGCTGTTCTGCAAAGGGGCCCTGTCCCTGACAGGGCTAAAGATCAGTAACATGTGAGAAGCTGTCACCTATTTATCTATCTATCCAAGTCCTATTATCTATCACCTGTCATCTATCCATCTCATATCTATCTATCTCATAAATATCTATCTAGTGATTTAGTTGCAATTCAGTGTATTCTCACAGCATCATGCTAGGTCTCAGGGGTAAGTGGCACTTTGGAGTGACGATACACGTGGGGTTTGCCTCCCCTGCACAAACCTAGACTTCCGCCATGCATGTCAGCCTCACTGACCATGATGCTGTGAGAATACATAGTACATGTGTACCATGTGCAGTGTCCTGTGTAGTGTGCAGGGCTGCCAGAATCAGGATTTCTGGCGCACGTTCTTCATGAATCTGGTGCCCCCTGCACTACTTTGACTGACTGCACCAACTTTTTTTGGTGCACTTTTAACATGGGGCGTGTGACACATTTCTATTGGACTTCTATTGGATCTGTAAATGCAGGGACTATTTGAGCACAGCAGGTGGAAGGAGACTCTAAAGGCTGATTGCTAGGCCCCTCCCACATCTGCTTCTGTGTGGAGCAGAATAGAGGCTGAACAAGCATCATAATAACAAATAGAAAGGTACGTTTACTTCCAGGTAACCATTACAAATAGATATTTGAAATATTTTAACATCTTTGACAGCTTTTTGCAGTCAATTTTTTCATGGCTTAACCCCTTTAAGCAACATTTTTACCTTATTTTTACAACTTGTGCTGTTGTGACAGAGATTGGACCTTTTCCGCTATCTGCACATTAGCTAAACCCTTTGTCTGGTTCTCAAGATCTGGAATGGAGGTCATACTGAACCAGAGTAGAGGAGAGAACAATTGGGCTTGTTATAATGTAACTGGGCAGACTACGAACAGAAAGATGCGCTCAAGACAATGAGCCTTAAAACTGAACCTACCAGATGGTCCCTACCTAATTACTCAAAACCAACCCAGGCAGTGGCCAGTATCTGTGATACATTCTCTTAACAGTGAGCCCCTTAGCAGAAAGTCATTTAACTCTAAATGACAAGAAAAGATGCGGACAAGACGAATAAACGAGTAAGAAAAGTCACCCGAGTACCAAATTGATAACTAAAAGGGTTAACCAAGAAGACAAGGGGTCAGAAGATACAAGATATAAGCAGGCAGTATATATGCATGCTTGGCCAAGTGTGAACTATTACAAGCAGGATAAGGATTCTGACCATCACAGCAGGATAACTGTTACTGAACCAAAAAGGACACTGCTGGACAGCGGCCTAGCAATGGAGCTGGACCCACAATCTGCCAGCTGTCTGCAGGCCCCCTCAGAGAGGAAGAGAATCAATTGTATGTGTGCATGCAAAACACGCATAAAATTGATTACAATATTGGCGCATGCAGACAGACACGTCTATCCGCCCTGTCTGCAAATGCTGTATGATGTCATCAAAGGCGCTTATGTTACATCACACAGGGTGCGCAACCAGAGAACATGGATGGACGTACATCTGCCTACACTGCTGCATGAAAAAGAAAGTCGGGGGATCGCTGGGTGAGGTTTTTGAGATTTTATTATTTTCTTTTCATTAAGAGAGAATCTGCGAACATATCATTAAGGGGGCCTCTGCGGGCATTTCATTAAGGTTGCCACTGTGGGAATTTCATTAAGGGGGCTGCTGTGAGCATAACAATAATAAGGCTGCTGTGAACATTTCTTTAATAAAAGCTGCTGGACAGTATATTAATAAGGGAGGCTGCTGCTGGACACTACATATAAGGTGTATAAGTAGGATTCTGTGATTATATGTGTGGGGACGGGGATGGGGGTAAGAGTTTGGATTGGGGTCCCCATATAAAGTTCCCAACAGGGCCCAATACAGTTTTGTTACAAACCAGCGTTCACACTAGTTAATACAGAACAATGCTTATCGTTGACAGAAGATTTTGTTGTTTTTTTTCCCAAAACATTTTATTTGATGTTCCAAATAAAATTATTACAACACAGATCAGATACTTTCCAAGATCAATGAAGTTACATTATCGTAACATGACATATCACAACACTTTATTTTAATTCCTCCTATAGGCTTTCTTAGAGTTCAAGGGCTCAATATAGTAGGTCAGAAGCAGCAGCCTCTCATATAGAGAATTATAACCATCTTTTCCATCTTGCTCCGAGTTACGGAGTACAACAAGGTGGAAACCTAATGTTGGACAGTGTCATGTATTTGACACTGTGTCCCGTGTAAGCTGCCACTATGTAGTGCTCTGACTCATTGAGGGTCATTTACTAAGGGCCCGATTCACGTTTTCCCGACGTGTTACCCGAATATTTCCGATTTGCACCGATTTCCCCACGAATTGCCCCGGGATTTTGGCGCACGCGATCGGATTGTGGCGCATTGGCGCTGGTATGCACGCAACGGAAATTGGGGGGCGTGGCCGAACGAAAACCTGATGGTTTCAGAAAAAACGCCGCATTTAAAAAAAAATCCCGATGGTCCCGATGATTGAATAACTCTAACAGACAACAAACATGAACAAAAACAAAATTTGCCCAGCTTGTCCCGCCTGTCTCATTTGTCTCTTCCTCATCTCCAAGTATATTGTAAACTAAGCACTCTTGTGGTAAGAGACTTAATTGTATACGCCAACCCTTCTCAATGTATTGGCCTACAAGTTTCCAAAAGCCCTTTATCTCTAAGCATTCCCAAATCCCATGCCAAATGTCTTTACTAGGTTGGCTGCATTTGGGGCACGGATGGAAGTTAAATCCAAAGATTGCCCAATGCATGAGTTTAAAATATGATTCCCTCCGGTTTTCGTTGGTAATCACTTAACTATGTCCTACTTTATCAAGATTAAAGGTTGTGTTTTTGGGACTCCTAAACGTTTTTCCTATCCTTTAAACAACGTCCTGGGCACTCGAACGCCTGCTCTGTAAACTCTTACCTGACATCTTTGACCCTTTGTTTGCAAAAGAAGAGAAATTGCTGTAATTCCAGTTGTTGTTTGAAGTTCAAATTAAATGTCAAAGACAACTCTGAGTTTGTGGACCACCTCAAATGTTCTTTATTCATTGGATCCTGCACTATATGTTTTCTCTTCTCCTTCCATTCATTCATTGTTATTTTATTTCCCTGCCATGGGGACTCAGGATGCCCTCCTAATGTAATTTTCTTTGATAGTGAATATGGCAGGCCGAAAAGTTCTTTCCATTCTTTCCATCATATCTCGTATGGATGCAAGTGGTTCGCATGAATCTGCATAGTCTTGTTCCTATAGCCAGTTTGAATATGAAGAGGCATTCTGAGACCAATCTAAAACATGTTGAAATAAACATACTAAATTATAGGCCCTTACATTCGGGAAATTTAGGCCCCCTTCCTCTTTCAGGATCATTAACATTTTCAAAGCTATACATGGTTTTCTTGCCCTCCATTACAATATGGATTGTTAATTGACTGGATGTCAGAATGCCTCAACAAAAGTGGAAGGGTCTGCATGGGGTATAGCAGATTAGAAAAACTCATCATACGCATAAGGTGGTATTTTCCTAAAAGTGATAATGGTAATGAGCTCCATCTGTCCAGCTCAGCTTTAATTTTGGTTATCCCTTTTTAATTTACTTTATTATTCTATAAATGATAACAACAAGTGATACATAATAGATAATCACTGTACATCACGAATACACTTGTCAAATAAAAGTGATTAAACTTCTTGGTTCAATCATCTTACATAAGACACAATTAAAACATTTACTTATCCCTCTATTTCAGTGTTTTAATTGTACAAATCTAAAATAATCATCAAATGTCATTTAATGCTAATTTGTGTTTCAATTCTTGAAAATCTTTAATTTTCCCCCTGTGAAACAACTATGTAACATATCTCAACCCTTTTCTTTTTCAAAAATCAATCCCTTCCAAATTTAAAAATGCTTTTAACTATAAGTTTTCCCATAATGAGATCCATTCAATTGTTCCATACACTCCTAAAAGGGCCTTATATTTGTGCCATACCTGATGTGGGCACACGCTGCATTATCTTTTTGTTCAAAACACCGGATTCTAATCCGGAAAAGATCTTCTCGTGTACTCTCCTTTTAAAGAAGAGTGAGTCCCTGCATTCCCCAACAAACAGGATTTGCGCTCGTGATACTTTTCCATAAAAAATTTTGCTTAATCTGGACTCTTGATCTTTCCCATAAAAGCTTATTCATAATTGCTCTCAATTTTCTGAACCATTTGTCCTTGATCCAGCAGGGGCAGTTGGCAATAACATAAAGAACTTATGGGAGAACCACCATTTTGATTAATCCCAGCCTATCCACTTCACACGACATCTTACTCCATATTCGAGTTCTCTATTCTAATTTCTGGGAATCTGGGAAAATGAGAGATCATTATATTAAAGGGGTATTCTCGTCTGGGCATTCATATTCAGTTTCACTAATCTTCCATTTATAAACATTTCTTCAATTGGATCTTATTAAAAAAAATGTTCCTGTGTGAAGATAATTTCTCATAAAGGTAGCCATTCTGTTCCTTAGAAACCAGATATCTTCCTCGGTTACGACCACGTCATACTCTGGCAGCAGTGGCCAGACATGCGCTATAGAGTCCTGTCTGACCTCCTTGATTCAGCGATCATTACCACAGGACAGCTGTGCGATATGTAGTAACTCCCGGACACTTCATATACAAACACCTTTTGTTTCATTGCGCAATCCCTCCAGCAGAGGTGGCCGTATCCGAGGAAGCTATCTCATTTCTAAGGGACCATATCACTACATTTATGAGAAATTATCTTCACACAGGAACATTTTTTTTAATAACATCCAATTGAAAAAATGTTTATATATGGCAGATTTATCAAACTGATTGTGAATGTCCAGACGAGAATACCCCTTTAATTTTTATTCCCGAGGTATTCAAAGCGCCGAGCTCTAATATTTCTCTTCTATGGGCATTTATTTTATAGCCTGAAAAGGTTCCAAATTTCTTAATCGTATCAAAGACTTGAGATCCTTTAATTGATCTGCCATGAATCACATCATCTGCAAAAAGTGCTATCTTTACCTCCCTTTCTCTGATTTTTATGTCTTTGAAGAGTCCTGCATCTTCAAAGTTCCTAGCAAGGGGTTCTAACGTGATGTCATAAAGGGAAATTGTAAAGGGATTTGAGAGGAAACCTGGTGTACTTATCTGTGCTGTGGGGTTATGATTTTGTTATGTCTTCTGTCAGGAATCTACTTAGCATATCCAGACAGTCAATTCCCCAAATTTGCCTAATCCCTACACAGTAGTAGTACAGAAGTAGATTCCTTTAAACTGTGTTTATGTTATATTAATTATTGTGTGATGTTTGTCTGTGGACCCTCTGGAGTCTAAGTTGCACCTGGTCTTCACCAAAGCCCCCCACAAAACGTGATGGTCTTGCAGCGGCGGGGTACCACCACGTCATTCCACAGGTGCGACTAGCCCGCGGTGGCAGCCAAGGTAGCAATACAGGAGACAGTCCGTACCCTGGGTGACAACGTGAGAACAGCACAGGAAGGCACACTAGGACTCACAGCAGGAACACAGGAGCTGGCACATAGATTAGGAACACAGGAACAGACTGGCACACGGATCAGGAGCAGGACCACGGGAACTGGAACGCAGTATACATGGAGACACACAGAAACACTGGAGACACACAGGAACGCTAGGAATACACAGGAGGACTTTCTCTTCAGAGGAATGGCTTGAATATTCAGTGGGGAATTATGGGAGCCACCGGATTAAATGCAGACCTGGAAGTGGCCAATCACCTGTGCGCTGCCCCTTTAAATCTTGAAGGGGCCTAGTCCGGACGGGAGCAGGAACCTGGAGAGGTAAGTCCATGGGAGCGGGGTCTGCGCCGCTGAGAGGGGCCCTGGTGCACCCGGGATGCCCGTGACAATGTTGTTTGTTATAATATCCTTTATGTGTTTTATCATTGCTGGGGCATTTCAATTTCCTCTTGGTGATAAAGTTTTATCTAATGTAATCTAATTCTGAAAGGTGACCTGTCCAAATGCTTTACCCAAGACTGATATGCAAGTAGCTTTACAATATATTTTAGCAATAACTGGTTGTTCAAATCTATTTCCCTCTATCTCTATGCATTGTACTCGTAACGTTGACATAAGTAAGAAATGAAGGAAATACTTCCTGCACTAATAAGCTTTGCTGGAATGATACATTTTCACTATGTTAATGTTTCTTAAAATGTCTTACTTTATTCAATAGGTCTGTATCGTAATATACTATGTTGTATGGTAGGTTTTAGATTATAATAGAGGTAGTCTTTCATGGTTTGTCAATCACCAAAAGAGAGTATTCACTGTCCTGGAATGAACCATGTATTAGGATAATATTCTAGATTTACTGATACCTTATAAACCTGAAAGGGCATTACTATTGGGATGCTTTCTTGTTACTGTGTAGTTGTATTATCTTGTCTAATAGCTGTTTAAATGCAACAGTTTTTGTACAGTACATGTGACTTGCACCATGACCGCTTTTTTCCAGATGATGAATTAGTTCTAAATTTTGAAAATTTGTGAACACAGAGTTTCCTTTGCAAACTTGTGGTAATAACTTTCTCCTACCTCCGAGAATAATAATGTCACATAAGACATTTTTCTACATTAGGTGATTCTAAAAAGCAGGTCACCCTTGCAGAATTAAAATTTATGAAACTGAGTTGAAGTAATTTATAATGTAGTGATGATTCATTGTAGTGCTTCTGTCTGTTTCCAGCACTTCAGATCGGTATTTTGCAAGTCTTAAAGGGAACATAATAGGCTCATTTAATATTCTGGAATAATTAATCTACCGCTTTCAATAATTGGTTCATGTACTTTTATTCTATTCTATTTAAAGAAGTCCTTTCCTGGACTGATACATGTACTAATACTCTATCCTCAAATGATCCACGTACTCTTGCATCATACTGAAATCACTGATGTGCTCCCACCCTGACCATGTTGATCTGTTTATAAATAAACAACTCATAAGTGTTTTATGTACTTACACCATTCTGAAATGATACTTATGCTATATATGGACAGAACCATGTACTTATACCCTCTTCTGAAATTACTCAAGTATCACTACCATGTCCTGGAATTATCTTATCTATATATGTTTTGGAGTGTGGAGGGAAACTGGATGAAACCTGTCAGGCTTGCGGGTTGTGGATCCGCTGGACCACTGCAGACGATGGCTCAAGCCACTACCTGGGACCGGAGTCTAAGTGGTACCCGGTTTTCACCAGAGCCTGCCGCAAAGCGGGTTAGACAAGCTGCGGCGTGGTACCACCAGGTCGTTCCTCAGGCGTGACTTGTCTGCAGTGGTGGCCAAGGTTGAGGTACAGAAACAACAGTCAGGCTCGAGGTCACAGTCCAGGCACAGGGTCAGGGCAGGCGGCAGAGATGCAACGTCAGGGTCCAAACCGGGGTCAGCAACAGGAGGTCCAAGCAGAAGGGTACGGGAACACAGAATACACGACAGCAATACGGAGGGACACTGGTACACGGGAACACGAAGGTAGTCAGGTAACACAGGAACACGGTAGGAGTCAGGCACGCGGAAAACACAGGAACGCAGAAGACACTGGAACGCAGGCAAATCGCAACAGAGCTTTCTCTAAGGCTATGAGGCACAAAGATCCGGCAAGAGTGTGAGGGAGGTGCAGAGTTTTTAAAGGGCAAGTGATCAGCCAGTGCACCAATTAGCGGTGCACTGGCCCTTTAAATTTCCTGAAGATACCGCGCGCGCCCTGGGAGACGGGGACGCGCGCGGCCCGGAACCTGGCAGCGATTCCGGAGCGGGGAGAGGTGAGTCGCGCCGGCACCGCACCTGCGAGGCTCGGGGGGCACGGGTGAGCCCGCGACCCGCGATATGGGTCGCGGGACCACCCGTGACAGTACCCCCCCCCTTCGGCCTCCCCCTCTTCTTGGGTTGTAAAAATCTCTGTAGTAAATCATGGTCCAAGATGTTGTCTTCAGGCTCCCAAGATCTCTCCTCAGGCCCGAACCCCTTCCAGTCAACCAAGAAGAACCGCTTACCCTTTACGGTCTTCATGTCGAGGATCTCCTTTACCACATAAATATCTGAGGAGTCAGCCACCGGAGCAGGAGGAGGTACTTGCCGGGAGAAGCGGTTCAGAATAACAGGCTTGAGTAGAGAGACATGGAAGGAGTTCGGGATGCGCATGGTGGAAGGAAGGCGCAGCTTGTAAGACACCGGATTGATGCGGGATATAACCTCGAAAGGACCTAAGAACCGTGGACCAAGCTTGTATCCAGGAATCTTTAACCGGATGTATTTAGCTGACAACCAGACCTTGTCCCCAGGAGAAAAAACAGGAGATGGCCTGCGTTTCTTATCCGCTTGGAGTTTGGTACGGGCGGAAGCCTGCTTCAACGCAAGGCGAGTTTGTTCCCAAATGGTTTTAAGGTCTCGTACCAACTCGTCAACAGCAGGAACCTCCGTGGACACATGCAGAGGGAGAGGAGGGCGTGGATGTTGTCCATAAATGATGAAGAAGGGAGTAGAACCAGAAGCTTCAGAGTCCAGGGAATTATACGAGAACTCCGCCCATGGCAACAAGGAAGACCAGTCATCTTGGCGGGCCGAGACGAAGTGCCGAAGGTAGCAGCCAAGGGTTTGATTGACTCTCTCTACCTGTCCATTCGACTGAGGATGATATGCTGACGAGAAGTCCAATTTCACCTGAAGATGGTTACACAGGGATCGCCAGAAACGGGAGACAAACTGGACCCCACGGTCCGAAACAATGTGCAATGGGAGTCCATGCAGCCGAAAGATGTGGGAGAAGAACAGGCTGGCAAGACGCGGAGCAGATGGCAAACCTGACAAGGAGACAAAATACGACATCTTCGAGAACCGGTCGGTTACCACCCAGATGACAGTATTCCCCGAGGATGAAGGCAGGTCAGTGACGAAGTCCATTGCCACATGAGTCCACGGGCGGCTGGGTATAGGCAACGGCATCAGGAGACCGGCAGGTTTAAGGCGTGACGACTTATTTCGGGCACAGGAGGTGCAGGAACCCACAAAATCCCGCACATCTTTGGCCAGGTCTGGCCCCAATAATAACGGGAAATAAGGGCTATGGAACGCTGCACTCCAGGGTGTCCAGCCACACGAGAGCAATGTCCCCATATCAGGATCCTCTTACGAAGGGCAGGTCTGACGTATGTCTTGCCTGGTGGAAGCTGCCTAAGGTCCACTGGAGCTGCAAGGACCAGACGTTCTGGAGGCACAATATGACTGGGCACAGGGTCTTCTCCAACCACATCCGAAGCACGGGAGAGCGCATCTGCCTTAACGTTCTTCTCCGCAGGACGGAAATGAATTAAGAAATCAAATCGGGAGAAAAAAAGAGACCAACGGGCTTGACGAGGATTCAGTCACTGAGCGGTCTGAAGGTATAGGAGGTTCTTGTGGTCGGTATAAATGTGAACCGGGTGACGAGCCCCCTCCAGGAGATAGCGCCACTCCTCCAAAGCCAACTTTATGGCCAACAGTTCCCGATCTCCAATGGAATAATTCTTCTCGGCAGGAGAGAATGTCTTCGAGAAGAACCCGCAGGTGAAGGTACGGCCCTTGGGCCCCTTCTGGGTAAGAACTGCACCAGCACCGACGGATGAAGCATCAACCTCCAACTGAAAAGGTTTCTCTGTATCTGGTCTTGTAAGTACTGGCGCAGAGGCAAAGGCAGATTTTAACTTAGTAAAGGCTTCCTCAGCAGCTGGAGACCATTGTCTAGGATTGGCATTCTTCTTAGTCAATGCCACAATAGGAGCCACAAGTGAAGAGAAGTGCGGAATAAACTGTCTATAGTAATTGGCGAAGCCCAGAAATCTCTGAACAGCACGCAGTCCCACTGGGCGTGGCCACTGAAGTACGGCTGCCAATTTAGAAGGATCCATCTGGAGTCCCTGGCCAGAAATGACGTATCCCAAAAACGGAAGACTGCTCTGGTGGAATTGACACTTCTCGAGTTTGGCGTATAAATGATTAGTCCTTAAGCGTCTGAGAACCTGCCGGACGTGGTTTTGGTGAGAGGAAAGATCTGAAGAATACACCAAAATGTCGTCCAAGTAGACAATAACACAGGAGTAGAGCAGGTCTCTAAAAATATCATTAACAAACTCCTGGAATACCGCCGGAGCATTGCAGAGACCAAAGGGCATTACCAAATACTCAAAATGTCCGTCACAAGTATTGAAAGCTGTCTTCCACTCATCGCCTTCCCGAATACGAATGAGGTTGTATGCCCCTCGCAGATCCAGCTTGGTGAAAACCTTGGCACCCCGTAGGCGGTCAAAGAGTTCGGTGATGAGAGGCAAGGGATAGCGGTTTTTTATCGTGACTTTATTGAGGCCGCGGTAATCAATGCACGGACGGAGGGACCCATCCTTCTTGGATACAAAGAAGAAACCAGCTCCAGCGGGGGAAGAAGACTTCCGGATGAATCCTTTCTCCAAATTTTCCTTTATGTAGCCAGACATGGCTTCGGTCTCAGGTACTGATAATGGATACACTCGTCCTCGAGGAGGAGACGTACCCGGTAGCAAGTCGATGGGGCAGTCATGGGCACGGTGTGGAGGCAAAACCTCCGCTTGCTTCGCAGAAAAAACGTCAGCATAGTCTCGGTAGCACGCAGGAAGGTTCTTCAGAGACTTGTCGCCCAAGGTAGTTGGCAAGTCAGGTACAGGGTGAGGAACTTCTAAGCAACGAGACCGACAATCCGGACCCCAACGAAGAACTTCTCCCGTCCTCCAATCAAGAACTGGTGCGTGGCTCTGCAACCATGGAAGACCTAGCAGAAGAGACTAAGTAGAGCGAGGTAGCACCAGGAAGGACAACTTCTCCTTGTGTAGAGCACCGACTTGCATAGTTAAAGGCTTAGTGCGATATCGCACCGGATCAGAGAGGACTTGTCCGCTGAGGAAATAACCAGCGGCTTGTCAAGTAGGACCACTGGAAAGCGATACCAGGAAACCAGTGCGGCATCCATGAAGTTCCCCGCGGAGCCAGAGTCCAGGAAGGCAGAAACTTGGGTCTGGTTGCCGGTACCAATACTGAGAAGCACCGGAATCAACAAGCGTGGAGAAGCACTGCTCACACCTAGGGACGCTTCTCCCAAGAACCCTAGGTGCTGGCATTTCCCGGACGTTGGGGTCGAATGGGACAAGACCCAAGGAAATGCTCAGGACTAGCACAGTAGAGGCAGAGGTTTCCTTGGCGTCTTCTGGTACGCTCCTGCGGTGACAATTTGGCTCTGTCCACTTCCATAGACTCCTCTGCAGGTAGTGTGACCGGAGGCTGGAATGGTCTTTGGAAGGTAGGAGCTAGGCGAGGAGGGCGTCGTGGACGGAGTGGAAGTTGTTCAAAACGTGACTCTTCAGCACGCTCTCTGAACCGCACATCAATTCGGGTGGCCAGAGAGATGAGGCCACTCAGAGAGGATGGCAGGTCACGAGCGGCCAGTGCGTCCTTAACCTGAGAAGATAGACCCTTCTTAAAAGCTGCCGACAAAGCCGCGTCGTTCCAGGAGAGTTCTGACGCCAAGGTGCGGAACTGAACGGCGTACTCTCCGACGGAGGAAGTCCCCTGACGTAAATTCAGCAAGGCAGACTCAGCGGAGGAGGCCCGAGCCGGTTCCTCGAATACAGACCGGAATTCAAACAGAAAGGCCGCAAGGGAAGCCGTGACTGGGTCGTTCCGGTCCCAAAGGGGAGTAGCCCAGGCCAGGGCTTTCCCAGAGAGAAGGCTGATTATAAACGCCACCTTGGCACGCTCCGTGATAAATTGGCTTGGCATAAGTTCTATGTGCAGAGAGCACTGAGTTATAAAGCTCCTGCACATCTTGGAATCGCCATCATACTTGGTGGGCATGGACAGCCGCATTCTGGGTTCAACAGCAGGTAGAGCCGTCGGTGCAGAAGGAGTCGCAATAGCAGCCTCAGGAACCTGTTGCTGGTTAGCTAGCAGTTGTTGCAGCATGGCGGTGACTTGCTCCAATTGATCACGCTGTGCAGCAATCTGCCGGGATTGGTGCATTACAATAGTGGCAAGGTCCGGCTTGCTGGGAGGCGAAACCTCGGCGGGATCCATGGCCGGATCTTACTGTCAGGCTTGCGGGTTGTGGATCCGCTGGACCACTGCAGACGATGGCTCAAGCCACTACCTGGGACCGGAGTCTAAGTGGTACCCGGTTTTCACCAGAGCCCGCCGCAAAGCGGGTTAGACAAGCTGCGCCGTGGTACCACCAGGTCGTTCCTCAGGCGTGACTTGTCTGCAGTGGCGGCCAAGGTTGAGGTACAGAAACAACAGTCAGGCTCGAGGTCACAGTCCAGGCACAGGGTCAGGGCAGGCGGCAGAGATGCAACGTCAGGGTCCAAACCGGGGTCAGCAACAGGAGGTCCAAGCAGAAGGGTACGGGAACACAGAATACACGACAGCAATACGGAGGGACACTGGTACACGGGAACACGAAGGTAGTCAGGTAACACAGGAACACGGTAGGAGTCAGGCACGCGGAAAACACAGGAACGCAGAAGACACTGGAACGCAGGCAAATCGCAACAGAGCTTTCTCTAAGGCTATGAGGTACAAAGATCCGGCAAGAGTGTGAGGGAGGTGCAGAGTTTTTAAAGGGGAAGTGATCAGCCAGTGCACCAATTAGCGGTGCACTGGCCCTTTAAATTTCCTGAAGATACCGCGCGCGCGCCCTGGGAGACAGGGACGCGCGCGGCCGGAACCTGGCAGCGATTCCGGAGCGGGGAGAGGTGAGTCGCGCCGGCACCGCGCCTGCGAGGCTCGGGGGGCACGGGTGAGCCCGCGACCCGCGATATGGGTCGCGGGACCACCCGTGACAAAACCCACGTAAACACGGAGAGAATGTACAATCTCTTTGCAGATGTTGACTTGGGGGGGACTTGTAGCCGGGACCCCAGCACTGCAGGGTTGTTGTGCTACCCACTCAGCCACAATGCTGGATTTCCTCTGGGTCCTCCGCTTTCCTGCCACTTTCCATAACATACTGGTAGGTTGATTAGATTGTGAGTCCCATGGGGACAGGGACTGATTTGGCAAGCTCTGTGCAGTGCTGCGTAATCTATGTGCGCTATATAAAGAAAGAATTATTATTAGTTATGCACCGATACCCTGTTTATATATTTTAACATTTACATCTGCTTCTCCTCTGCACATGGCTCATGCAATGTGCACACCATGATGCAGGTACATGTACCAGTACACTCTAATCAGTGGGGTTTCTAATCAGGATCCACTATACATGGCACAAGAGCAAGACTTCCTGAGTGGCAGAGAAGAAAAATGTTGTAACAATGGATTCCACGTGTGGAGGTGGAAAGATCTTGACTTGGATCCTTCATGAATTTATGTTGCACTTTTACATGATTAAAATTAGATTTTTTTCAACACTGGTACAATGATAAAAAATTAGAAGTAGAGGGATTAAAAGATGCTAAGACTTGGACCTGGATTACTATGTTATTCTCTACTGACAGGATAGAAAGAGCAAATCCCATTTTTCTGCAGACATTCAATTAAATATAAAGTATAAGTATTTATAAATGTCTATTTAATGGTTATATGGCTCTGGGATGTAGCCATGGCAGTTACTCTGCTCATTCAAGTTAAGGGGCATCAAGAGGTGGTTTGTGCAATGAATGTCACCTAAGGAGGGGTGAGGGTGCAGTCACACATTACGTGTACTGTATGCGTTTTAAACGCAAGTGTTAACAGCTGTTTAATTAGGAAAATTTCTCTCCAACTGGTGCAATGCGCAAGCATTAGACACAACATGTGGCTAAGTGTGACCCCTCAAGGGTCATGTCCACAAAGGAAGTCTGGCTGCAACAGACCTCTGACGTCACAAATTTTCAATCTATATACCTTCTTGCTCTTTAGCTCTACAGTATATGTAAGGCTCCATGCACATATCCGCAGCAGCAGACATGTGACGTAAGCCGCAAGAAGGGAGGAAAGGGGAAGGTTGTTGCTCACTCCTCCCCTCTCCATAGAGAGCTGAGTTGTTGCGCTGCAAATCAGGGCAGATATAGGACCTGTTCTATTTCTTGTGAAGCAGCCGCACAACTTGGAAGTCCAACTTAAATGAGTGTACAAAAATAAAAACCTGGTACATTCAGTTTGGGCGCCCGCAGGATAGTGGGGCAAACTGAACTTATTGCATAATGTCCTTGCACAATGCACTTTTATGGAGGCCATGACCTTTGCAGCTATCTCAAGGCCGCCTCTTGCGGATGTGTGAACGTGGAGAAAAAGCTAACATTTTGATCTTTACATAGAATAACAAATAAGGAAGTCTGATGCAGATATAAATCAGAAGTTTATACTAAAAGTCATGCCTCTTGAATTTGGCACAATGATAGATTTTGGTCAGTGTTTTTTGTAATAAAATGACTGAAGAACCAGCCATCATCTAGTCCCAAAAACAAAGAATCCCCCTCAGCACAACTTTGTAACTTAAGGGTACCATATGACTTAGGCACTCACTTATGCTGCATCATCCTTACAAAACCTGATAATCTAATAGTCTGCCTCCATGACATATATACAGTAAGTCCATATTTTTCCCCACATCAAACCTCTGGTGCTATCATCCTCTCTTGACATAAATGGAATACTTTTAACCCCTCCACGACTTTCGATGTAAAAGTATTGCATGGCAGCAGGTGACTTCACACATCACGCAGTACTATTACATCTGGCTTCTGGGACTGGCTCACAAGCAATGCCGGTGCCAGAGGCCGCAGGCTTCAGTTACGTATTACAGCTGACACCCTCCTCTACCACCTATCACCAGATCGTGCTTGTAAAACCTGTAAGCAACCCCGCAAGCATCAGCATGCTCAATCAGTTGCATTACACACTTAAAGGACACCTGTCATCAGGTCTGTGTCACTTGTCCTGTCACTACTACCTGTTGGAGCAGCTCACAAGGATCCCATCCCAGCCTTTATCTAGTTATTTCATACATTATTCATTGTAAAATCATCTATTTTTTATCATGTAAATGAGGCTGGTCACATGGTCAGAGGCAGTGATGTCACCCCTGTTCCCCCTCCCCTCTCCTCCCCCTGCTCATGTCTGTGTGTAATGTATAGTAAAGCATTGCTAGTGTGTGCTGCATCTGCTGACATGGTGCATCCTCCTAATATACAGGTGAGAGACACAGACATCAGCTACACATGAATCTGACATGTTCTGCTGTAACATGGCTGCCTGGAGCTGCTGTATCTCTCCTATACACACACAGGCTGCAGGGGGCGTGGCCACCAGCACCAGGAAGCACATCATTATACAGCCTCACATCATTATACAGGCTGTCAGTCATGCACTGGGGGTGTGGCTGCACCTCCCACTCATGAATAGAGGGGACAGCTTGAATATGCTAATGCTTCATTGGACATTTCACAGGTCATTTGCATACAGCTTTAGGACCTCATTGCTTAGGTTTACAGGCATGTAGAGGGACAATGAAGGGATAGAGGCAATGCTCTCTAATGGCAGTTTATGAAAATATATTTAGTTTAGGGGGGTTATTTTGCATGACAGGTTCTCTTTAAAATATACCGTATATACCGGCGTATAAGACGACTTTTGAAGACAGAAAAATCTTCTGTCTTCTCTGGGGTCGTCTTATACGCCGGTAATCGTCTTATACGGCGGGTACCGGTGCATGGAGAGGGCTCACGGGCTGAGCCCTCTCCATACCTGGTAAGTCTTTGCTGCATATTGCAGCAAAGGCTTACCGGTAACACCCGCGATCGGTGCTAGCACCGATCGCGGGTGTTTGCACAGCGATGGCTGCCGGCAGCCTCAAAAAGCTGCCGGCAGCCTCAAAAAGGCATCGGGGGGAAAATACTCACCCTCCGTTGGCCCCGATGTCCGCGCTGTGCTGTCTTCAGTCTTCCGCGCCGTCTTCTTTCTTCTGCTGGGCGCCGCCATGTCTTTCCCCGGGTCGGCGCCTAGTATGACGTCAGCAGCGGCGCGTCATACTAGGCGCCTGCCGGGGAAGATCAATGGCGGCGCCCGGCAGAAGAAAGAAGACGGCGCGGACATCGGGGAGCATCGGGGTGAGTATATAAGTTTATTTATTTTTTTTTAATGCTGGGCTGGGCTGGGCTGTATACTACTGGGGGCAGTGCTGTATACTACTGGGGGCTGTGCTGTATACTACTGGGGGCTGTGCTGTATACTACTGGGGGCTGTGCTGTATACTACTGGGGGCTGTGCTGTATACTCCTGGGGGCTGTGCTGTATACTCCTGGGGGCTGTGCTGTATACTACTGGGGGCTGTGCTGTATACTACTGGGGGCTGTGCTGTATACTACTGGGGGCTGTGCTGTATACTACTGTATGCGTTGGAAAAGGGGTAGTCTTATACGGCGAATATATCTTAAACTCTATATTTTAAACAGGAAAGTAGGGGGGTCGTCTTATACACCAGGTCGTCTTATACGCCGGAATATACGGTATTAGTATTGAAATGCAGTGGGACCTAAACAAGTAATACTGTGCATGCACAAATTACTGGTGGTAAGGTGGATTTAAGACAGCCACCCTGTATTAAGAAGCCTGTGAGCACATATACATGTATGACACATGTCATTAAAGGGTTGAAGTAAGATTGTACTAACCGCTACCAACCAGATGTTATAGTTGCAGTTAAGACACGTGTGACTAAGCATCAATAATAGATACAGTATATAGATGAGGGTGGTCTATATAATCTACCATGCCTTTGTGCCATACCACTTCATTGAATTGTGTGCTTTGACTTTTAAGCATAATTGAATTAAAAAGTCACAGACATTACAGTTGTTCAATACTTCCAGAACCTTTCCTTGCAATGCTTTGGATAAGTCTGCCCCAAAGTACATTGAAAGGCCATTTATTTATGGTACAAGGACTAAACCTTAGTTTTATGGGCCTATAAAACTTTTTACTGCTGCCAACTTTATTTTCAGTGTGGTATACAACTTTTCTTAAGAAAAGAAAACCAATATTTATAGAGCTTAAAAAGTAAAATAAAATAAAGCTGTTCTGTTTAACAGGAGATAAGTGATATGCTAGTCTTATTAATAGCCACACCTGTCATAGTGTCCATGCAATCTTTCCTGTGGGCATATATAGTTTTGTGTAAGGGTGCAATCACACATTGCAGTTACAACTGCAACGCAATCAGTTTTGGGGTGGTTTTAAGTGCAGTTTTGTTATAGAGTCAGGAAACTGACAAAATAGTTATTAAACAATTGGCTCAATATGTCATGATTAGAGATGAGCGAACATGCTCGTCCGAGCTTGATGCTCGGTCGAGCATTAGGGTACTCGAAACTGCTCGTTGCTCGGACGAATACTTTGCCCGCTCGAGAAAATGGCAGCTCCCGCCGTTTTGCTTTTTGGCGGCCAGAAACAGAGCCAATCACAAGCCAGGAGACTCTGCACTCCACCCAGCATGACGTGGTACCCTTACACGTCGATAGCAGTGGTTGGCTGGCCAGATCAGGTGACCCTGGGATAGACTAGCCGCTGGCCGCGCTGCTCGGATCATTCTGTCTCTGGATGCCGCTAGGGAGAGAGCTGCTGCTGGTCAGGGAAAGCGTTAGGGTGTTCTATTAGCTTACTGTTAGGCAGGAGTGATTCTCAAAGAACCCAACAGCCCTTCTTAGGGCTACAATAACGTTCTACTTTTTTTATTTTAATTTGCATCTTTTACCATTTTGTGAGGAATTAGCAGGGGGACTTGCTACCGTTGTGTTTAGCTCTTAGTGGCACACATATCCATAGCAAAGACCGAAGTGGGAAAATTCAGTAGGGGTTGGATTTCTATTAGGCAATAACTCAGTGTCATCTCATCTGGCATAGTAGTGTGCTTCCTTTGATACTTGGCTAGAAAATAGCCATAGGAGAATACAAATAGCTTCTTGAAGCCTACAGTAGCGTTCTATATATTTGATTTCTGGTTGATCTGCTGGTGGCTGTAGTTTCTGCAGTGCATGTACTTGCCAATTCTGAGCAATTTGTAGTGAGACTTGCGACCGCTGTGTTCTGCGCTTAGTGGCGCACATATCCATAGCAAAGGCTGAAGTGGGAAAATTCAGTAGGGGTTGGATTTCTATTAGGCAATAACTCAGTGTCATCTCATCTGGCATAGTAGTGTGCTTCCTTTGATACTTGGCTAGAAAATAGCCATAGGAGAATACAAATAGCTTCTTGAAGCCTACAGTAGCGTTCTATATATTTGATTTCTGGTTGATCTGCTGGTGGCTGTAGTTTCTGCAGTGCATGTACTTGCCAATTCTGAGCAATTTGTAGTGAGACTTGCGACCGCTGTGTTCTGCGCTTAGTGGCGCACATATCCATAGCAAAGGCTGAAGTGGGAAAATTCAGTAGGGGTTGGATTTCTATTAGGCAATAACTCAGTGTCATCTCATCTGGCATAGTAGTGTGCTTCCTTTGATACTTGGCTAGAAAATAGCCATAGGAGAATACAAATAGCTTCTTGAAGCCTACAGTAGCGTTCTATATATTTGATTTCTGGTTGATCTGCTGGTGGCTGTAGTTTCTGCAGTGCATGTACTTGCCAATTCTGAGCAATTTGTAGTGAGACTTGCGACCGCTGTGTTCTGCGCTTAGTGGCGCACATATCCATAGCAAAGGCTGAAGTGGGAAAATTCAGTAGGGGTTGGATTTCTATTAGGCAATAACTCAGTGTCATCTCATCTGGCATAGTAGTGTGCTTCCTTTGATACTTGGCTAGAAAATAGCCATAGGAGAATACAAATAGCTTCTTGAAGCCTACAGTAGCGTTCTATATATTTGATTTCTGGTTGATCTGCTGGTGGCTGTAGTTTCTGCAGTGCATGTACTTGCCAATTCTGAGCAATTTGTAGTGAGACTTGCGACCGCTGTGTTCTGCGCTTAGTGGCGCACATATCCATAGCAAAGGCTGAAGTGGGAAAATTCAGTAGGGGTTGGATTTCTATTAGGCAATAACTCAGTGTCATCTCATCTGGCATAGTAGTGTGCTTCCTTTGATACTTGGCTAGAAAATAGCCATAGGAGAATACAAATAGCTTCTTGAAGCCTACAGTAGCGTTCTATATATTTGATTTCTGGTTGATCTGCTGGTGGCTGTAGTTTCTGCAGTGCATGTACTTGCCAATTCTGAGCAATTTGTAGTGAGACTTGCGACCGCTGTGTTCTGCGCTTAGTGGCGCACATATCCATAGCAAAGGCTGAAGTGGGAAAATTCAGTAGGGGTTGGATTTCTATTAGGCAATAACTCAGTGTCATCTCATCTGGCATAGTAGTGTGCTTCCTTTGATACTTGGCTAGAAAATAGCCATAGGAGAATACAAATAGCTTCTTGAAGCCTACAGTAGCGTTCTATATATTTGATTTCTGGTTGATCTGCTGGTGGCTGTAGTTTCTGCAGTGCATGTACTTGCCAATTCTGAGCAATTTGTAGTGAGACTTGCGACCGCTGTGTTCTGCGCTTAGTGGCGCACATATCCATAGCAAAGGCTGAAGTGGCAAAATTCAGTAGGGGTTGGATTTCTATTAGGCAATAACTCAGTGTCATCTCATCTGGCATAGTAGTGTGCTTCCTTTGATACTTGGCTAGAAAATAGCCATAGGAGAATACAAATAGCTTCTTGAAGCCTACAGTAGCGTTCTATATATTTGATTTCTGGTTGATCTGCTGGTGGCTGTAGTTTCTGCAGTGCATGTACTTGCCAATTCTGAGCAATTTGTAGTGAGACTTGCGACCGCTGTGTTCTGCGCTTAGTGGCGCACATATCCATAGCAAAGGCTGAAGTGGCAAAATTCAGTAGGGGTTGGATTTCTATTAGGCAATAACTCAGTGTCATCTCATCTGGCATAGTAGTGTGCTTCCTTTGATACTTGGCTAGAAAATAGCCATAGCAATAGGATAGGATTGTTTGGTTCTAAAAACTCAAAAAAAAACAAAAAACACAAAAAAAAACAAAAAACACAAAAAAAACACACAAAAAAAAAAAAAAAAAGTAAAAAAAAAAAAAAAGTTATAACTCTCATTTTAAAAATGTTTAACCCCAGGGCTAGGGGTAGAGGACGAGGGCGGGGACGTGGGCGTCCAACTACTGCAGGGGTCAGAGGCCGTGGTCCTGGGCGGGGTGAGACACCACCTGCTGATGAGGGAGCAGGGGAACGCCGCAGAGCTACACTCCCTAGGTTCATGTCTGAAGTTACTGGGACTCGTGGTAGAGCACTGTTGAGGCCAGAACAGTGCGAACAGGTGATGTCGTGGATTGCTGACAATGCTTCGAGCAATTTGTCCACCACCAGTCAGTCTTCCACGCAGTCCACCCATGTCACCGAAATCCCCACTCCTCCAGCTCCTGCACCTCAGCCTCCTCCCCCCCAGTCTGCCCCCTCCCAGGAAAATTTGCCATTTGAACCGGCATACTCTGAGGAACTGTTTTCTGGACCCTTCCCACAGTCACAAACCACTTGTCCGGTTGCTGCTGAGCAATTTTCCGATGCCCAGGTTTTCCACCAGTCACAGTCTGTGGGTGATGATGACCTTCTTGACGTAGTGGAAGTGTGTAAAGAGGTGTCCGACGATGAGGAGACACGGTTGTCAGACAGTGGGGAAGTTGTTGTCAGGGCAGGAAGTCCGAGGGGGGAGCAGACTGAGGGATCGGAGGATGATGAGGTGACAGACCCAAGCTGGGTTGAGAGGCCGGGTGAACACAGTGCTTCTGAGACGGAGGAGAGTCCTCGACCTGAACAGGTTGGAAGAGGCAGTGGTGGGGCCAGACGGAGAGGCAGGGCCAGAGCTGGTGCATCAGCGCCACTGTCAACTAGTGAAGCTCCCGTGGTGAGGGCTCTTGCGGCGAGGGCTAGATCTTCAGAAGTGTGGAGGTTCTTTAAGGAAACACCGGATGACCGACGGACTGTGGTGTGCAACATTTGCCAAACCAGGCTCAGCAGGGGTTCCACCACTACTAGCTTAACTACCACCAGTATGCGCAGGCATATGAATGCTAAGCACCCCACTCAGTGGCAACAAGCCCGTTCACCTCCGGCCGTGCACACCACTGCTCCTTCCCCTGTGTCAGCTGCTAGTCAGCCCCCTGCCCAGGACCCTGGCCCAAAAACCCCATCGTCGCCTCCACGATCCTCCACAGCATCCACCAGCGTTCAGCTCTCCATACCCCAGACACTGGAGCGGAAACGCAAATATAGTGCAACCCACCCGCACGCCCAAGCCCTTAATGTGCACATCTCCAGATTGCTTAGCCTGGAGATGCTGCCCTATAGGCTAGTAGAGACCGAGGCCTTTCGCAACCTCATGGCGGCGGCCGCCCCTCGGTATTCGGTCCCCAGCCGCCACTACTTTTCCCGATGTGCCGTCCCAGCCCTGCACCAGCACGTGTCAGACAACATCATCCGTGCCCTGACCAACGCCGTTTCTGACAAGGTCCACCTGACCACGGACACGTGGACGAGTGCTGCCGGGCAGGGCCACTATATATCGCTGACGGCACATTGGGTTAACTTGGTGGAGGCTGGGACCGAGACTGACCCTGGGGCTGCTCATATACTGCCGACGCCGAGGATTGCGGGGCCTACCTCGGTCCAGGTGTTTCAGGCCTACTATGCCTCCTCCTCCTCCCACCCCTCCTCCACCTCCTCCTCCGAACTACCATCCGTGGGCACGGCGCCATCAGTCGGTAGCTCTAGGCACAGCAGCAGTGCCGTCGCTAAGCGACAGCAGGCGGTGCTCAAACTGCTGAGCCTAGGCGACAAAAGGCACACCGCCCAAGAGCTATTACAGGGCATCACGGCGCAGACTGATCTGTGGCTGGCACCGCTGAACCTCAAGCCGGGAATGGTTGTGTGTGACAACGGCCGTAACCTGGTGGCGGCTCTGCAACTCGGCAGACTGACACATGTGCCATGCCTGGCCCATGTGTTAAATCTGATAGTGCAGCGTTTCCTCAAGACATACCCCAATCTGTCTGATTTGCTCACGAAGGTGCGCCGCATCTGTGCGCATTTCAGGAAGTCCAGCCCAGATGCTGCCACTCTCAGGGCAGCGCCGCCTCCAACTGCCCGCTCACCGACTGTTGTGCGACGTGCCCACGAGGTGGAATTCAACACTGACCATGTTATCCAGAGTTTACCAGCAGCGCAGAGCGATTGTAGACTGCCAGATGTCAACTTCCACCAGAACTGGTAGTCAGGTCAGTCAGCTTCCTCAAGTCTACAATGAGGAGTGGACGTGGATGTCTGATATCTGTCAGGTGCTGAGTAACTTTGAGGAGTCAACACAGATGGTCAGTGGCGATGCCGCCATCATCAGCCTCACCATCCCGCTGCTTGGCCTGTTGAAAAACTCTCTGGTCAGCATGAAGTCGGAAGCTTTGCGCTCGTCACAAGAGACGGGGGAAGAATATTCCCTTGTTGATAGCCAAAGCACCCTGAGGTCTGTTTCTCAGCGCATATCGGAGGAGGTGGAGGTGGAGGAGGATGAGGAGGAAGAGGAGGAGAATGTTGGCGAGACACAAGAGGGGACCATTGTTGAGTCCTTCACTGTTCAGCGTGTATGGGCAGAAGAAGAGGAGTTGGAGGAGTTGGAGGAGGAGGAAATGGACAGTCAGGCCAGTGAGGGGAGTGAATTCTTACGCGTTGGTACTCTGGCGCATATGGCAGATTTCATGCTAGGCTGCCTATCCCGTGACCCTCGCGTTCAAAGAATTTATTCCAGCACCGATTACTGGGTGTTCACTCTCCTGGACCCACGGTACAAGCAAAATCTTGCCACTCTCATCCCTGCAGAGGAAAGGAGTGTGAGAATGCATGAATACCAGCAGGCCCTGGTGCACAAGCTGAAACAGTATTTCCCTTCTGACAGCGCTAGCGGCAGAGTGCGTAGTTCTGCGGGACAAGTAGCGAGGGAGAGTAGGCGAGCAGGCAGCTTGTCCAGCACTGGCAAGGGTACGCTTTACAAGGCTTTTGCCAGCTTTATGTCACCCCAGCAAGACACTGTCACCTGTCCCCAGTCTCGGCAGAGTAGGGCTGATCTTTACAGAAAGATGGTGAGGGAGTACGTAGCTGACCATACCATCGTCCTAAATGATCACACAGCTCCCTACAACTACTGGGTTTCAAAGCTGGACATGTGGCACGAACTGGCGCTGTACGCCTTGGAGGTTCTTGCCTGCCCTGCCGCTAGCGTCTTGTCCGAGCGGGTTTTCAGTGCAGCTGGTGGCATCATCACCGATAAGCGTACACGCCTGTCGACTGACAGCGCTGACAGGCTGACGCTTATTAAAATGAATAAAGGCTGGATTTCTCAGAATTTCCAATCTCCACCAGGTGAAGGAAGCTCAACCTGAATAATTGATCCACTCCTCCTCCTCCTCCTCATTTTCCTCCTTCTCCTCCTCTTTGTACAGTAAAGCAGAGGAAAATGGCTATTTTTTGACAGGGCCCACTGGCTCTTGCTATACTTCATGCATTTAATTTTTCTGGAGGGCCACCTACCCGGTCCTCTGTTTGAAACAATTTTTGTGAGTGCCACATACAGGCACTCAATCTATTCCATTTTTCTGGAGGGCCACCTACCCGGTCCTCTGGTTTGAACAATTTTTGGGACTGCCACATACAGGCACTCAATCTATTCCATTTTACTGGAGGGCCACCTACCTGCTCCTCTGGTTTGAAGAATTTTTGGGACTGCCACATACAGGCACTCAATCTATTCCATTTTACTGGAGGGCCACCTACCCGGTCCTCTGGTTTGAACAATTTTTGGGACTGCCACATACAGGCACTCAATCTATTCCATTTTACTGGAGGGCCACCTACCTGCTCCTCTGGTTTGAAGAATTTTTGGGACTGCCACATACAGGCACTCAATCTATTCCATTTTACTGGAGGGCCACCTACCTGCTCCTCTGGTTTGAAACATTTTTGGGACTGCCACATACAGGCACTCAATCTATCCCATTTTACTGGAGGGCCACCTACCTGCTCCTCTGGTTTGAAGAATTTTTGGGACTGCCACATACAGGCACTCAATCTATTCCATTTTACTGGAGGGCCACCTACCTGCTCCTCTGGTTTGAAACATTTTTGGGACTGCCACATACAGGCACTCAATCTATCCCATTTTACTGGAGGGCCACCTACCTGCTCCTCTGGTTTGAAACATTTTTGGGACTGCCACATACAGGCACTCAATCTATCCCATTTTACTGGAGGGCCACCTACCTGCTCCTCTGGTTTGAAACATTTTTGGGACTGCCACATACAGGCACTCAATCTATTCCATTTTACTGCAGGGCCACCTACCTGCTCCTCTGGTTTGAACAATTTTTGGGACTGCCACATACAGGCACTCAATCTATTCCATTTTACTGGAGGGCCACCTACCTGCTCCTCTGGTTTGAACAATTTTTGGGACTGCCACATACAGGCACTCAATCTATCCCATTTTACTGGAGGGCCACCTACCTGCTCCTCTGGTTTGAAAAATGTTTGGGACTGCCACATACAGGCACTATCCAAATTAAATTGTCTCCATAGCAGCCTCCACACGTTGTCTCCATTCCTACCTCCAAAAGTCGTCCATATAGCTGCCTCCATACATCGTCCCTTTATCAAACGAGGTGTGTCAGGCAGAAATTTGGGTTGTTTTCATGGATTCCACATCAAAGTTGTTAACTTTGTCGCCACCCTGCTGTGTAATCCACAAAATATACTTGCAAACTTTTACCATTTAGGGATATTATTTCAGCGCTTCTTGCGCATCTGTTTACATTCCCCTCACCCGCCATATCCTAAACTTATAAGAACGCTACTACACTTGATCTTATACAAAAGTGCTGTTTGGGGAGTAGCCTAGAGACAGGGGCTTGGATTTGCGAAAGCTCGCCTGGCAGCGGAGCGCCAGCTCCATGCGCATCATGCGCTTCTTGCGCATCTGTTTACATTCCCCTCACCCGGCATATCCTAAACTTATAAGAACGCTACTACACTTGATCTTATACAAAAGGTTCTTAGAAGTGCTGTTTGGGGAGTAGCCTAGAGACAGGGGCTTGGATTGGCGAAAGCTCGCCTGGCAGCGGAGCGCCAGCTCCATGCCAAGATCCAACTAACATAGTTTTAACTGCAGCACCTTTAATCTACTACTAGTTCACTGCCTCCATACATGGTCCCCTTATCAAACGAGCTGTGTCAGGCAGAATTTTGGGTTGTTTTCATGGCTTCCATGTTAACTTTGTCGCCACCCTGCTGTGTAATCCACAAAATATACTGGCAAACTTTTATCATGTACCGATATTATTTGAGCACTTCTTGCTCACCTCCTTTGGTTCCTCTCTGCCACCCATTGGTTTGAAGCCTGAGTCCATTTAGGGTATGTCGCCATGACACTCTCTAGCCTGCTGCCGCTGCCTCTGCATGCCGTCCCCTATAGTGTCAGGGTCAATTATTGCATGTTTTAGATGCTATCTAGCTTCATTCTGTCACTCTGTCATGGCCATGCTGTTGCCCATAATTTTGGCATAATGGTGCGTTTAAGCAGCCTCAGAGGCATCCATGCATGCTGCCCCTGCTGTTTCCTGTCCATTTCCGTGGTGTTTCCATCCTTTTCTGAGGTTCCCAGGTGTTTGGCCAAGCTTCCCTGTGCAGAGCCTTGGTCCCCTTGAAAAATGCTCGAGTCTCCCATTGACTTCAATGGGGTTCGTTATTCGAGACGAGCACTCGAGCATCGGGAAAAGTTCGTCTCGAATAACGAGTACCCGAGCATTTTAGTGTTCGCTCATCTCTAGTCATGATGGTTTTTGGCAGGCGGGTCGCTAGGTCAAAAGATTTGGGGCTCGTGCCCTGGATCTTTTGGCCAGTGCCCCGGATCTCCTCGGGTCAGCAAGACATTTGCACCGCTGCCCAGGCATCCTCCCCTCTCTCATCAGATTGTGATGAGAATGAGTGTATTACTTTCCACGGCAGTAACTGCGGCTTCCGGGAGAATAATACTCCGAGAGGCTGAAGGACCTTTGATGATGCCATGGTCACATGACCTGCCAGGGAAAGCAGTGCACACACAGGGCTGCATCATTGAGGTGAGGGGGGACATGTGGGGCTGTGTGGGGACATTACATATTGGGGGGGGCTGTGTGAGGACATTACTTACTAGGGGGGCTATGTGGGCACATTACTTACTGGGGGGCTGTGTGGGCACATTACTTATGGGGGGGCTGTGTGGGCACATTAGTTGCTGGGGGCTGTGTGGGGGACATTACTGGGGGTAATGGGCGCATTTCTTGGGGCGTGTTCACACATGGCACTAGGACAGGCCTTGGTTTCATCTCATTTGCGTTCCAGTAATACCCATGTGGTGGGTAACAAGCGCCTGGTGTTGTTTTAAAAGACAAACTTGTGAACACAGATTACAGTATTTGGGGGATTTGATTTTATAGGGGCAGCAGCAGAATAACACTGCCAGGGAACCAAGACTTAGGAACTATGAACTATGAGAAACATAAGATGTTGTGATTCTGGGCCTAATGGAGAAGATGGAGGACACGTCACCTGCAGTCACTGGAGGCAAAAGTAGGAATTTTTCCTGTGGTTTCTGTAGCTGTATACACCGTCAGTTGTTATTGGCAATGAGGGGGTTATGTACAGGAGGGGACATTACTGTAAGAGCGCTACATATGTATTGGGGCCTGTGCCCCAGATCTTTTACACCCCTAGCAACACCCCTGGTGTTTGGTATTCCTAAATTGGCAAATTCATGTTGGGGAATGTGCCGGACATATCTTCTTCTTAGGAGAGCCCTGGGAGAAGATATGACATAGTTAGGAAATATGTTCTCCACATCCCATCTTGATACAAGTGTAGCCATGCCCCTCCCACATGCCAAAGAGGCTGATTAGGTGGATATTTAAAAAGAGCATACAAGCTGTCCAGAATTACATTATTTCTCCCATGGGGATATCTTTGCCAATCTATATAGTTAGAGGTCTGTTTTTCTTTTTGTCTGTGTGCTAGCAGTTAGAGGAGTGCATATGTAGGTGTACATGTTCAGTCCTGGTGTAGGCTTCCAGGAGGCCTTAATCAATGGGTGGGGGCAGCGAAGATTAGTGTATGGAATAAGTATGTGACTGTATCAGTGAGCAAAGTGGCTTTTGGCAGTCACATTCCATAAAAGTGTAACGAGTAGGGGGGTACATAGTGCGGTTGTGGGCCCCCTGGGCTTTACATGTTTAGTTCAGGGATTCTGATGATTGCAGTTTCCCTGACATACTTCAAATTTAGCACTCCTAGGAGCATTGAGCATAAAAAAGAAGCAAATAGGTAGAGCGCTAAAGTGATAGAGGATCTCAGAACCCAGACCACCACCAACTTTTGTGCCATGTTGTGTTTGCAACAACAAAAGACCTTTCTATTAATCCACACCACACATTTTCATCTCTTAGCACCTCTCACCTCTCAGCACCCATATCCACCAATCAAAAATCACAGTGATATGCCAGAATTATAACACAAATACATTAAACTAATATATAAACATTTTTACATAGAATTTTCATAATTCCTTATGGATGTGTCATTATCAACAAGATTAAAACCATTAGGTTGGCATTGGGAGAAGAGTGTCAGACTTCAATAATATTTGAGCTCTACTGCTCTTTTTGTTTCCAGGATACAAACCATACCAAGAGGATTAAGAGGTAAACTCTTCCACGTCATAAGAATTGCTGTGTATAAAAAGAAAGTGTTCCACAACAATGTAGCAAGTCCTTTAAGTGAACAAACTTTCCATTCATTTCATTTACTTTAAATTGGTAAGCAAACAATATTTCCTTAGACAAGTGCACATTCATCATGTTTTCATTTACCCAGCAATGATGAAAGACACATAATGTGTTTGCTCACATTATCTGATCTTGTTTTGTTCTTACTGGTTTATTATTTTGGCTTACATTCATGAGCCCAAAATTCAATTCAAACTCTCATATATTTGGCTTTCAAACTAGTTATTTATTATTTGTGTATTTCACATTTAAAGCTTTCCCATGCTTTTATTACAATTCTATTTTTTCACTTTACTAAGGCCACTTGCACACGAACCGAGAGTCAAATCTTATGATTTTGGTTAGTGAAAATCATAAGAGCTTGTTCAAAGTTTTGTCAGAGTTCCATCCTGTACTATTCAGCCATCCCTTTTTTTGTTGTGGCTCTTATAACCTTTAGCTGTTTTTGAGTTTTCTCAGCTACTTTCTTGAAATTCATGCAGGGGAAAAACTGACCTCACTATAATGCATCCTAGTGTTGTCAATTCAAGTACCCATTGACTTCTTTTGGTCTTTATTTCATAGGACTTGGAATAGAGTAGGGAATGCTGCGTTTTTTCTCAGATGTGTCATTTTTCTCAGATGTTTTAGAGTTCAGACCGAGGGCAATGACAAATCTGACTGCACGTGCATGAGAAAAATGCTTGTGGCCAAAAAACCTAAATCTTAAATTTGCAACAGATTATATTTACAGTTTTCCAATGGATACTGCTTGTAATGTAGATAATCTGTAAGTTGTTTGCGGCAGGCCAGCAAAGTTGCAGTAGACATCTGTATTTATATCACACAGTGACAGAACTGTATACATATACACAACATGTTTGTCATATGAAAATATATAATTGTTTTGTAAAAGTTCTGTTTTTTGGTTCTAGTTTGTATCCTAATGCCATTTTTCACTGACATTTTGCAGCAAAAAAGACAAAAAATCTGCGGCACTCACCGATAAAATCTTCTTTCATTTTATGTCAGCCTTGTGACAAAGAGTTGTACAGTAGGTACACAATTATAGCGATGGCCCGTTTCACAGACTCCTGCACTTCGTCTGACATTTGACAACTGTCATTTGTTGCAACAGATCCTGATTTTCAGACATCTGCATTCTTCATGTGACTGTTCCTCAGTCTGCCAATATACATGTATATACATTTAGAAACAGTTGATATAAGTGTTTTACTGCTCGTGAGGGGCTTATGAATAAATCTGGTGGCATTGAGACCCACTTATATCAAAGAGTTTGGCTGCTTTGTTAGTTTTTTTAAATGTATGACCTGGTAGCATGGCCACTAAGTGTTAACTACCATCAACATATTTTTATCTGCTGCTAAGCAATAGTAATACTAAAGCAATGTCAGGATCGGTGGTGGTGGACCCACTGAACTGCCGCGAGTGATGGAGTAAACCGACTCCTGGGAGCAGAGTCTAAGTCGCACCCGGTGTTCACCAGAGCCCACCACAAAGTGGGTTGGACAAGGACAGCAAACAAAGTCAGAGTCGTAGTCAGGCAGGAGGTCAGGACCAGCAGCAGAGGATCAGAGTCGGGAACAGTCGGCAGACAGTCAAGGCAGAGAATCGAGGTCAGGAAACGAAGCAGAGGTCACAACGGATAAATCGCAAGAGTCTCAAAAATAACACTTTCTCTAAGGCAACTGGGCACAAAGATCCAGCAGAAGTCATAGGAGGCATGCTATATAGCAGGGCAGTGCCAACTTGCGACTCACTGGCCCTTTAAATTTCGAGAGCAGATGTGTGCACGCCCCAGTGGGCCGGGATGTGCGTGCTGGACCACAGGGGTTGTCACTGGAGCATGGACGGCTGAGCACACCTGAAGCCACCACGAAGATGGCACACAGAGGCACATGGGTGCGCTCGCGACCCGAGACCTGGTTCGCAGGAGCACCTGTGACAAGCAATACTACTTTATTACATTTTACGGTTATTTAAATTACATAGACCAGAGTGTATCTAGAAATAATCTAGAACATATAGCATTCAAAAAAACAGAATATGTTTCACTGTGACCAGGTATTTGTATGGGACCCAGAATATTATGTGGAAAATCTATGTAAATTTTCCTTGAGGTTTCTTTAGTATTGCGGTTTTGATGCAGATTGTTAAGCTCTTTTTGACTTGTGATTAAATGTAATTTTTGGAATACATCCACATGAAATACACATAAAACAATGTTTACTTACAGATTTCCTGTGGATTTTCCCTTGCCCAGAGACATGTACACAAAATGGGCTTGTCTGCAAGTGACAAGCTGATTAATTTATTTTCCATATGCCACAACTACGCAAAAAATATTGTCTACATAACTAGGCAATATCCCATACATTTTAATTTCAAGTAAATTTTTACAATTAATATGCATCATTTGCAGTTATATGTAAGCAAAGGTGAAAAGTATATACACATAAAACATAACTTTTATTGAGGTAAAAATAAAGCACAAAATCTCACCTTAAAAGAAAGCACATACAACATATAGCAATATGACCCATGGGGCTCAGATAAAGTCTAAACTAAATCAAACACAAGGACAGGTCTTACCTGCTTCCGTAGGAGTAGGGGCTTTGGTCAGGTGAAGGCAGGAGTGGGTGTATATTTTTTAATAACAATAAAAAGTGCCACCTAATGAACTATTTAAAGCAACCATATGTATCTAAAATGATTATATTAACTCATGTATAAACCCTTTTACCAAACCAGAAATACAAAAATGTTGGTTTAACTGAATAGACCCACAAGGTAGAACACATACAACACCTGAACCATGTTAGATAAATACCCAGAGCCGAGATCATACCATAAATACAGCCTTATAACCAAGTTCTCTATATATAATATATAGAATTTAGTATATATAAACACAGCATCAGAACCAAGATCAGTAAATAAATGCAGCACCAGAAGTCAGCTTAGTTGATAAAAACACTACCGGAACCCAACAACTGGTAAGTGAATAAAAATAAAACCAAGCTCATTGTAAAAAATTTGTATTGAGTGCATAATTGTGAGCTCATTGTCAGCACTGTAAATCACAGTGATTTTCCGTGTAGCCACAATAATGCCCCCCTAGCCAGTGATGCCCCCAGCAGCCAGCACTCACAATGATGCCCCCAGCACCCAGCAGTCGCAATGATGCCTCACAGTAGGCAGTAGTTACAGTGATGTCTCCAGTCACAGTGATGCCCCCAGTAGCCACAATAATGTAGCCAGCAGTCACAGTATTGTCCCCAATAGCCATTAATCACAGTGATTCCCTCTGGAAACCATTAGCCACCCTGATGTCTCATGTAGTCACAATAATGCCCCCAGTTAGTAGTAGTTTCAGTGATGTACCAAGCACTCACAATCAGGGCGTAACTTGAGGGGGTGTTGAGGTTGCGGTCACACCCAGGCCCAAGAGGTTTAGGGGGCCCTTATGATGTCACTTTCCCATATGAGAAGACTATTACTATAAACCATACAATATAGTTGGGGGACTGGCACAGTCTTTGCACTGGGGCCCATCAGATGCTAGTTACGCCACTGGTCACAATGATGCCCCATGTAGTCACAGTGATGGCCACCAGTAGTCAGTAGGCCTGGATGATGTCCCTAGTCATTCACAGTGATGCACCAGTAGCCACAGTAATGCCCCCAATAGCCATTAGTCACAATGATGCCTCCAGTAACCCGCAGTCACAGTGATGCCAAAACTATCTGTAATAATGCCTTAAGCTACAAACTGGCTGTGTCCTAGCGAAGTTAAAATACGTCCCTGCTTACAGAAAGAAATCTTTGAGCTCCTCACTTCCCTTACAATGACAGTTAAGTAACACAGTTAAGTTTAAATGGTCACAGTGAGTACCTTATAACTAGGTTGAAAGTTCAACCTGTATACTCTGCCCTACAAGTTTTTCTTCACAACAAATAGGGCAATACAGTACAAAAATGCTAGACAGGAGAGAAGTCAGAATAACAATCTAAAGTCAGAAAATCAAGAATCAAAGATACAAATTGCAAGGAAGGTTTGGAGCTATACTCAAGTAAAAGCCAAACCGCTAATTTTAACAAAAAAAAAATGGAAAAACCTATTTACTCGAGTATAAACTGAGGGTGGGAAATGAATTGGTCAGAGCCTCCCGAGTATATAGCCAGCAAGCCCCCTGTAGAATATAGCCAGCCAGCCCTCTGGAGTATATAGCCTGCCAGCCCCTGTAGTATATAGACTGCCACCCTCCTGTAGTTTATAGCCTGCCAGCCCCCTAGTGTATAGCCTGCAGCCCCTTGCCCCCAAAATAATGCCTGTAAGTAAAAAACAAACAGTGTACTTACCCTCCAACGCCCCCCGGCAGGTCCTCTTCTATACAGCGATGCTCTGGCATCGGCTCCGTGTCCCCGCACTGTCCATTGCAGGGATCATGACGTCAGCCACTGAGACAATCCCTGTGATGGACGGTGCAGTGACACAGAGCCTATGCTGGATCATCGCTGTACAGAAGAGGACCTGCCAGGAGGAAGGGGGCCTCAGAAAGTGAGTACACAGTTTTTTCTTGACTCTAGTATTATCCGAGGTGAGGTTTTTCAGCACATTTTTTGTGCTTAAAAACTCGGCTTATACTCGAGTACATGCGGTATATAACCAGCAACCTAGGAAGGGTGGGCAGGACTTATATGTGATCTCAAAGCCCCAAACTCAAAAGTGATTTGGCCTTAGCTCAGAGAGCAAGTGAGGGATGTTAAACTTGTCAATTACCATGGTTAACTAAAACAAGACTAAAGCTAAGCTGCAGGAGGTGACGTGAATCAATCAAAACAGAATAGCAACTAAAACTTGTGTTCACACTACAGAAGTACAAAAAACCCACAGAGATAGAATCGGCACCTCTTCAGTCACACACCATGGACCGAGCATGACACTGACACACATTATCCTACAAACTAGTAATTGGAATTACTACACTTTTTGGATAAATCTGACTAAAACCTAATTTTAGCTCTTAGCTGTTGTTCCTCATTTTCTTGTTCCTAAGGTCATTGTGAGATGACTCAAATTCTCCCATTTGGTTTTTAATATGGTCAGTTCTGTCGCCCAGAGACTGAGTAATCAGTAATAGATCAGTACTTGAGCAATGTCCTTTTGAAAGGATCTGCGCATTGCGGTCAGCGTTCCCTTCATTGATACTTCTGTGAGGGTATTATTAGATGTAGGCAGTGAATCAAATGCGTCCCCAATGTCTTGGCCTAATAGCTGTTCTAGCCTCCCTAGCCAGCTACTAGATACATTTCTTGGATCAGGGTAGCAGGGCGAATACATACCTGGGTTGTAGTCTATTCTGGAGGTCTCAGATGAAGAGAAATGTAGAACTCAATTGGATCATAGTAGATCATACATTAGTATTAGTAGATGATTTAGATGCTACAAGAGATGGTGACATGGGTGATAAATTCATGTGTTAAAATCAATGACTTTTGCGATCCTGGACAAGAAAGTGTTAAACATGAGAGATTGGGACCAATTGATCTAATAGAAATGGAGTCACAAGAAATTCAGCATGAAATTCAGGGATTGGAAAGTTATAATGAGGGTCAGAATATGATTACAGTATATGACTCTTGTGGCACAGTGCATCATCACCGAGGAACACACCTAGGAGATCGCGACTCTTGCAGGTAAGTAAATGTGCCCCACTGTCTTATTTTCAGGGAAACGGAAGTTATATATAATATAAATATATAAATATATACCTCTACAAAATTCCTTAATTCCTTAAAAGAAGATCGGAATAGGTTGTTGTCCTAATAAACTTATTGCACACGTTACTGCTACAACATTAATAACAATATACTCCGATCATCTTGAAGGCCCTATATTTACACCTTTATTTGTAAAATTTACAAATTGAATCCACTCTATTGAAAGTCAACAAAAGCTAAATTTTCACCTAAATGTGTGCGTTTAACTGCTAGAAGCCTTTTCTGTATCTTGATAAATAGCCCCCATAGTGTCATAATATTGTGCATTATGAATTCACAAGTAGCTCCCGCTCAGCTGCTATATATGACTGGAAATCAGGTGGCAGGCAGTCTTGCGGCTGCACAAGGGACTTTCTTCTGAATACTAAACAACAAGCTCGCTCTTAAACCTGCACAGCCTCACAGGAACTAGACAGCACTCAATGATTTTGCTCAGCTTCTTTCAAAATTCTTCATTCCTCTAAAGAATTTAACATTACACAGCCTTGAATATTTGTGAGAAACAATGTGCCATAAATTTGTCTCTTCTAGCAAACTCAGGAATTTATATTACATGCTGTGATAATATTACATCTTCTCTGTTTGTCACTGGAGAAATTAAAGAATTTAAGAAACTGTGACTATCTAAATGTTTCTAAATCCATCTTGCAAAATCTCATGTGGCTCTACATCCTTATTCCAAATACTTCTTTCTTTTAACATGAATTTCAAGCCTAAAGCAAATGTCAACATCTAACAACGGAATAATCTAATTATTAATATAAAAACAGAGAAGGCAAAAATGTAGAAGAAAAGTACATGGTAGGAAAAAGTTTATACAGAATATTTACAAAACTGCATAGGAGCTTGGGCAAGTTTGACCCCCATGTTCTGTTTGATTGATTTTGCCATCTCTTATAGCTCAAAGTGGAAGTTGCTATTTTGGAACATACAGCAGCTTCTGTGAACTATGGTTAAAGCTTCAACTGACAGATGCTTAACTGTATCCTAAGGCTTTGCACACTGTCAGCCAAACTTACTTTCATGTTCTTTTGGACAAAATGCTGTTTTTCTGACTAAAATCCTTATTTTCATTCAGCCATGTGAGAAAACAAAAGATAAAAATAGATCAGTTTTATATAAAAGAGGTGACGGCAAGTTCATATGCAGCTGTATTGGTCAAAAGTAATGACATTATACTTTCTCTATCTGTATTGGGAAATATGGCCTAGTTACAATATTTTTAGAAATGGGCAAATTTATTTAAATTCGATTCGACCCAGTTCGCTGTATTTTCAGAGAAAATTCATTTAGAACCGAATCGAATCATAACGAATCATGGTACGTCACATGCGGGTGCAAGGAGAGGACTTCCAAAGACCGGAGGCTGCCTCGGTTTAACCCACTGATTATACTGTGTGAGCAACACATTGTAATGAATGAGGAGGGAAATCCCTGTATGCTGCCATAATGTATACTGCCATACTCGGTCAGACAACCTAGGGTTAAAGTACCCTAGGGAGTCTGCAAATAGTAAAAATAAAAAGAGTTAAATAAATAACCTTAAAAATTCAAATCACCCCCCTTTCCTTAGAACTGATATAAAAATAAATAAACATTAAAAATCATAAACACATAAGCTATTGCCATCTATCAAATCTATCACTTTTTTGCCATTTTGGAAAATATAAAAAATTCATAAAAAATTGATCAAAAGGTCATACAGTCTTTCAAATGATAGCAATGAAAACATCATCAAAAGTCGGAAAAAATGACACTGCCCACAGCTCCCTACACCAAAGTGTAGAAAAGTTATTAGCGCCAGAATAAGGAAAAAAAAACATTTTTTTTTAACAGGTTTTAATTTTTGTAAATGTGTGAAGGTATAAAACCTACACAAATTTAGTATCCCTACCGCCACACAGTGAGGAACACTACCACCATACAGTAAGGAATACTACCGCAATACAGTGAGAAACACTACCACCATACAGTAAGGAATACTACCGCCATATAGTGAGTAACACTACCGCCATACAGTGAGGGACACTACCGCCATACAGTGAGGAATACTACCACCATACAGTGAGGAGCACTACCGCCATACAGTGAGGAGCACTACCTCCATACAGTGAGGAACACTACCCCCATACAGTGAGGAATACTACCGCCATACAATGAGGAATAATACCACCATACAGTGAGGAACACTACCTCCATACAGTGAGAAGCACCACCGTCACACAGTGAGGAACACTACCGCCATACAGTGAGGAACACTACCTCCATACAGTGAGGAACACCACCGTCACACAGTGGGGAATACTATCGCCATACAGTGATGAGCACCACCGTCACACAGTGAGGAACACTACCCCCATACAGTGAGGAACACTATACCCATACAGTGAGGAACACTACCGCCATACAGTGAGTAACACTACCGCCATACAGGGAGGGACACTACCCCCATACAGTGAGGGACACTATGACATACAGTGAGTAATACTACCGCCATACAGTGAGGGACACTACCGCCATACAGTGAGGAACACCACCGTCACACAGTGAGGAACACTATCCCCATACAGTGAGGAGCACTACCGCCATACAGTGAGGGACACTACTGCCATACAGTGAGGAACACTACCACCATACAGTGAGGAACTCTACCGCCATACAGTGAGTAACACTACCGCCATACAGGGAGGGACACTACCCCCATACAGTGAGGGACACTATGACATACAGTGAGTAACACTACCGCCATACAGCGAGGAACACTACCCCCACACAGTGAGGAACACTATCCCCATACAGTGAGGAGCACTACCGCCATACAGTGAGGGACACTACTGCCATACAGTGAGGAACACTACCACCATACAGTGAGGAACACTACCACCATACAGTGAGGAACACTACCACCATACAGTGAGGGACACTACCACCATACAGTGAGGGACACTACCCCCATACAGTGAGGAACACTACCACCATACAGTGAGGGACACTACCACCATACAGTGAGGGACACTACCACCATACAGTGAGGGACACTACCCCCATACAGTGAAGAATACAGCCATAGAGTGAGGAACACTACCCCCATACAAAGAGGAACACTACTGCCATACAGTGAGGAAGAGGAATACTACTCCCATACAGTGAGGAACACTACCCCCATACAGGGAGGAACACTACCACCATACAGTGAGGAATACTACTGCCATACAGTGAAGGACACTACCTTCATACAGTGAGAGACACTACCTCCATACAATGATGAATACAGCCATACAGTGAGGGACACTACTGCCATACAGTGAGGGACACTACCACCACACAGTGAGGAATACTACTGCCATTCAGTGAGGAACACTACCCCCATATAGTTAGGCACACTACTGCCATACAGTGAGGAACACTACCTCCATACAGTGAGAGACACTACCGCCATACAGTAAGGGACACTACCTCCATAGAGTGAGAAACACTACGCCATACATTGAGGGACACTTCCCCTATACAGTGAGGGACAATACCCCCATACAGTGAGGGACACTACTGCCATGCAGTGAGGAACACTACTGCTGTACAGTGAGGAACACTACCGCCATACAGTGAGGGACACTACCCTCATACAGTGAGGGGACACTACCCCTATACAGTGAGGAACACTATCGCCATACAGTGAAGAGCACTATATCCATACAGTGAGGGACACTACCGCCATACAGTGAGGAACACTACTGCTATACAGTGAGGAACACTACCGCCATACAGTGAGGGGACACTACCCTCATACAGTGAGGAACACTACCGCCATACAGTGAGGGGACACTACCCCTATACAGTGAGGGACACTACCCTCATACAGTGAGGAACACTACCCCCATACAGTGAGGAACACTACCGCCATACAGTGAGGAACACTACCCCCATACAGTGAGGAACACTACCCCCATACAGTGAAGGAGACTACTGCCATACAGTGAATGACACTACCCCATACAGTGAGGAACACTACCGCCATACAGTGAAGGACACTACCCCCATACAGTGAGGGACACTACGCCCATACAGTGAGGGACACTACGCCCATACAGTGAGGGACACTACGCCCATACAGTGTTAAGGAGATTGCACTGGTTTCGGACGCCATCTTGACTACTGTCCGCCATCTTAGATACAGCGGCCATGTTCCCTGACCATTGTCAAGTTAATGTCATGATTCAAACTTCATTTTATGTAACCTGTTTGCTGGCCTGTCAGCTAATACCCTTTGACATTTAATGAGAAGCCAGTCTGTCCTCGATGCTGCATGATATTATGATTCTGGAGTCCACTTATCTCCTTCTCAGCATTAGTATAAACAATATCTGTGTACAAGGTCTCTAAGAACTGAGCACAATTAATTTTTTTTTTTCCCCCAGAAGGTGCTGATGACCAATAACTTTACAGTATACTATTCACGCCTACTCTTCTGTCTGTGATATTAGGATTTTGAGATATTAAACAGGAGAAGGTCTTGACGTGTCTTGGTTTTATGTCAAAGTTTTATGACAGGGTTAATTAGGACTCACCTTACAAAAGTCAAGAGGGCTGTTGGGGCCCTGCATAAAAAATCCCTATCAACAGTGAGGAACACTACCGCCATACAGTAAAGGACACTACCCCCATACAGTGAGTTACACTACCACCATACAGTGAGGGACACTACGCCCATAAAGTGAGGAGCACTACCGCCATACAGTGAGTTATACTACCGCCATACAGTGAGGGACACTACGCTCATACAGTGAGGAACACTACCGCCATACAGTGAGGAACACTTATATTATTATATATTATATTAATATATTACATAAATTTTTGCTCCTATAAAGTCGCTAGATCTTATTTTCAGAGGAAAAAAACAACAACCTCTTTAACATTCTCTCCAAACTCAGAATTTCATGCTGAATTTCTTTTAACACCATTTGTATTTGAATCATTAGCCCCAATCTCTCATGTCTAGCATTAGCACTTTCCTTCAGTGACGTCCTTCTTGTCCAGGTAGCTGATGGTAGCAAATTTGCAATGCAACAGTCACTGATTTTTTTCCTCTAAATTTAGACGTCAGAATACTATGGGGGGGGGGATTTAACAATGTGTCTCAGGTTCCGCCAATCTCTAACTGAAAAACACTTGTCTTTTGCTGCGCCAGATTTATCACTGTGATGATGAATTCTGGAGCATTATAAGATTGTCAATTCCTACTTTTAGTTGGTCTAAACTGTGCGCCAGAATTTTGGGTGCACAGACAATTTCCCACAACCAAGGCCCCTTCCTTGTGATACCACGCCCATCTCCCGAAGGCCACCCCCCTTAACAGGCCAAGTCTGGAGAGTGCCAAAAAAAAAAGGTCTAGAAGCCTTGATAACTGTGGTACACGGCATTTTAGACAGTGTTTTGGTGCAAACCCACCAGTATTGTGGCACAATATTGTATTGCAATTCCTATACTAGATTCACTTGCACTATATTCCATCAGCATTACTTTGGTTACATTTCCATTCCTAGTTACACATCATAATTACCTAATCCACTTTTATGTTATTTCTGCATTACTCCGTCACACACCGGTTATGTCCATCAATATCTGATCATTATACAGTTGTCCCAGGAGTGTAACTAGGAGAGGCTGGGCCCCATAGCAGATTATATATACATATACACACATAAGGTTGGTGGGGGTCCCTGGACACAAAATCTGCTGGAGGTCCTACTTAATGTAGCATACATACATGTCCCCCTGCTCACTATCCACTAGGAGGCGTGAGTGCGGCACAGCATCACTACTGGGCACAGCTGTTTGAGAGTGCAAAGTGGCAATCAGCAATCTCCATCAGAGATGAATAGATTAAAACGAACATGCACGCCCATTGGCTCCGCTCATCTCGGGGAGTGACGCGAAGTCTGACAGAGGTACCTGGGAACCCACTGGATCTGGGAGGGGGGGTCTCATCACAGTTACTAACTTGTTTTGTGGGAAAACCCCTTTAAACTAGACTAGTTACACATTTTGTCATCAATTATGCTGGTGCTGTGGACCCCAGAGCAGGCGCCTCGGGACCCCTGCCTATAATCCGATGCTGCATATGCACGTAATTATATACAATACATGTAAAAATGTAGACTGACAAATAATATATTATATACAATAAATACAAATATAAATATATTTGATATATCTATAGAGAATATATAGAAAAACACCCTTTCTCTCTGCATTTAGAATTCTAGCAAGATTTGGCAATAGGGATTGACAAAATTTCAAACTAACCTTCCGGAAATGTGGAAAGTCAAAATTTCCAGTACAGTTCCAAGATTGCGAAATAAAAAACCTTTCAGTTAGGCCTCTTGCACACTAGCGTTGCGTTTCACGTCAGGGTGCAATGCGTGAAAAACTGACGTTTTGGCTGCGTTTTTGTTCCATTTTTCCTTGGAGTAATTTGCGTTTTTGCGTTTTTCACGCGCGTGTTGTTAGCGTTGTTTTTGCGTTTTCGGCGCATTTTTGACGCGCGTTTCAATGGGAGACTCGAGCAGTTTTCAAAGGGACCATGGTTTGGGATTAAAATGTGTTATTTAATTGAAAAATAATGTCTTCTGATAATTTGCAAACATCTGCGATCTATTCTTCACTGTTCCGCGCGTATATTATCTCCCGACAATTTAGCAGATGTGAAGAACAGTGAAGAATAGAATAAAATCATTGTACACAGTGAACACAGTGACCACAGGATCATTTAAGATAAAAACACAGTGCAGAACACAGTGCAGAATAGATTACAGATGTTCGGCACATCTGCTTACTTGTCGGGAGATACGCGCGGAACGCCGCGAACAAAATAGCATGTGAAGAACAATATATATGTGTGTGAAGAACACATTGCAGATGTTTAAATACATCTGCAATGTGTTCTTCACACATATATATTGTTCTTCACATGCTATTTTGTTTGCGGCGTTCCGCGCGTATCTCCCGACAAGTAAGCAGATGTGCCGAACATCTGTAATCTATTCTGCACTGTGTTCTGCACTGTGTTTTTATCTTAAATGATCCTGTGGTCACTGTGTTCACTGTGTTCACTGTTTTTATTCTATTCTTCACTGTTCTTCACTGTGTTTTATTAATTAAATGATCGTTCGCGAGCAGGGGAAATAATGTTATTCTGGTCACCTAGCAACCCTTACGTTTAAAACGCATTGCACTCGCATTGCACTTGCAATGATTGCGAGTGCAATGCGTTCTTGATGCATCTCCATAGACTTGAATGGGGCGTGAAAATTGCGCGTGACTCGCAAAAATAGAGCATGCTGCGATTTTGACGCGCGTGCAAACGAACGCAAGCACGCGCGTTGAAAACCACGCAAATGGAGAAAGACCCATTGAATACAATGGGACAGAGTGCAATGCGAGTTCTGCGCGTCAAATGGTTCATCTTAATAAACTTTAGATTATTCACATTGGCTGCAGAGAGGTGGATCCACTTGTTGGTGATGACAACACACTAGGCAGGGTAGGACAGCACCTGCAATGCATTTTGGTCACAGGTACAATTTTTCCACCCAGAAATTGAACGAGGAGGACACATCCTTCATTACCGGGAGATGTGTTGACCTACCTACCTTTCGAGGCTTGTGTAGACTGGCCTGTCAACTTTGAATTACAGTCAGACAAGCTAAACAGAAACCCCCTGCAGGAGGACCTTTATTATTTTATACTTGAAACATTATTAAATAAATATTAAATAAATGTTTGTACTTTTTTAAAGACCGGTATAGCTATGGTGAGTAACAAGTTTCTTTTCTACATAGTACTACAGCTACTTTATCCTAGGTAGTGCTTTGATTTAGGCCTTTTTTGCATACCGTCACCAACAATTGCCTGAAGATGATGGACACTGATATAAAGTTCAATCACTCATTGTAATGTGACTAGTCTTTGTTACAGTAAAAGACCCATGCTACTTCTAGTGAAAAATAAGCAGTGTAATTGTCACAGCTCACATGCTCTCTTAGGTCTATAAGAAGCACAGTGCATTCACATTATCAAGAATGCCTGATTCCCGCCTCATTGAGCAGATAAAACAGCAGCCTTTCATGGTGCTGTTGAAATGTTCATATATTTATGGCTCATTATAAGAATCTGATGTCCTGCTGTTCTTTTTTTTCCCCAAAAAGCAGAGAGTATAATAAATTATTCCTATTTGCTACGTAGTATTTCATGCGGAGATGCAAACACATAGTGCCAAAATAGAAAATGGATCTGTTTAATTAATCTTTCCACTAAGTACAACAATATTTTTTACATGGTGTTTACAATATACACAGCTGTATGCAAAATGACTTCAGCACAATGTTGACAATAGGATTAAAGCAAAATAAATGAGTTCTACATCTATGTATGGGTATATATATTATGGAATATATCACCCCGTTCAAGACAGCCCTGTTTCAGAGAAAGAACAAATAATCAGAGATTCATTTCATGTCTTGTGAATTTGGTACAGCAGAATTTTGCATTATGTATTTCATTGTGTGTAAGATCTATATCTAGCCTCCTTCTTCTCAAGTGCTGAAAGCAGTCAAAATGTAAAATAAGTTACTTTATGATGTTTATGTTTATCCTGTAAGTGGTCAGTTTATCTTTATAGATGCATGTTTCCTTTGTTTGAGATTTTTAGGAGATATAAAGTTTCCTACAAAGAATCCTTCCATGTACCGGAATTGAGTTCCTTCTTGGCAGGAATAAAGCATGTTGTTGGTGGATGAGTAAACTCTTGTATGGATTGTATAAAATTTGTATGAATACTCACTGAGCATACAATTTTCAGGAATCAGAAAATCTGTCTAACTCTTTGATTACAAAATAGTTGTTATACCCTTGATTACAAAATAGTTTTTATACCCCACTATTAGTGATAGGCGGACCCTAACTGCAAAGTTTGGGTCTGTACCGAAATTGGCAGGTTCAGCAACCACAAGTGCTGTTGTTTGGGATCCATTTCCGTTTTCGGGAAAAACTGCCAAGCTGCTTGATTTTTTGGGCAGTGGATCAAACAGCTTGCTGCCCCTTAGAAATCACACACATGTACTCTGAAAGCATGCGCGTGATTGATTGGACTGGACATGTGACTCTGCAGTATAAGAGCAGGGTCACATGTTCAGACACCATTCCACACAGGAGACAAAGCTAGGGAGAGGTTTCTGCTCTTCATAGAGTCAGGCAGGGACATCTCAAAAACCAACAATTGACCTTTTCAGGACTCTTGGGTATAGAGAGGAGGGTGCTGTTATAAGGCATAGGTGGAAATCTGAAATAATTGTCCTTTTGAGTGCACTCTAAAGAACTGCATTAGGCTACTTATAGGCTGCTATAGTGCAGGTATATTCTTGCTGCTTATAGAATTTTATACAGCAATACTTAAAAAGATCAATCAGGGAAATTAGCATTTACTATATCATCCAGTGTGTTCTTGAGGTCGGAACTCTCAGAGTAATTATATTCTGTATAATTTTCAGCTCCAGATAAAACATAAAGATACTCCTGTCAGTAAATAGCATGCACAAATTCCAAGAATGCAAAGGTGCTCCTGTAAGTGAATAGCACTCACTAATGTGTAAAGGTATTAATAGCACACTAAAACCAAGATTATTAAGGTGCTCCTGTCAGTGAATAGCATGCACTATTCAATTAATGGCTAACTGAAATATAAGGACCTAACATGTCCCATAATCTTGCTTGTAACATCTTATATTTCAGTTAGCCATTAAAAGGTTCAACTGGCTAACACGTTACAAAACTTTTTTCTTGCCCAGAGCAGGCAATAATAGTGCAGACACCAGAACAGATAATAGTACCGGAGACCACATTGCAGGCTTAAAATACTGAAGACCGCCAAAGCATAAAACTACCAATACTGGAGATCCCCAGAGCATAAAACTATCAGTACTGGAGACCCCCAGAGCAGACAATAATACTAGCAGACTAGCAATAATGGAGACCCTATAACAGACTAACAATACTGAAGACCCCATAGCAGACAAACAATATTGAAGACCCCCAGAGCAGACAGATACTGATGACTCCAGAGCAGACAATAATCCTGCAGACCCCCAGAGCATAAAATTAATTTAATTGGAGACCCCACAGCAGACAAAAATACTGGAGACCTCATAGAAGATCCCTAGAGCATAAACGAATAATGCTGGAGACTCCAGGGCAGACAGATGTCACTTATGCTGTATGATGACTTTCCTAGCTGGGGTTCCGTGGTCTATCCAACTACCCTAGTCCCAGTAGCAGAGATAGAGTTCAAAGTTTCCCAGGAACTTTTATTGGAGGATGAGGGTGTGGACAGTGGAAAATCATAATAGACCTGTGATGGCGGTGAAATAGAACTGCCAATAGCTGTGATAATTCAGACAAAGAGGTGGTGGTCAGAAAGTCCTAGACAGCCAACCGATCAAGCAAAAAAGGGGTTGGTCAGCCTGCAGCCATATAATCGCTTGCTACAGTCCACGCCCCGGGAACCCCGGAAACAAATGCTATCCCAAAAGATGTCTGTAGTGTGGCATTTTTCTCATGGATTGGAGAAAATAGAACGTGTCATTTGCATTCTGTGTGACCAGTCCATAAAGTATGCGCAAAATCTTAACAATGTGAGCACCTCATGTATGACCACTTGCAGAATCAACATGAGCTGGCTGAGACACCAAAAAATCCTGGAAACAGCTAATGCTATCTTTCCGCTTCAGATGGTCTACTCTCTACCACTGCCAACCAAGCCACCTGTTTCCCTGCAAAGGTAGGATCTGATGCCACCACCACTACCACCCCCAGAAGCACCACTGTTTCCATCGCCAATCCTATCCCTTGGTGATGGAAACAGTGGTGCTTCTAGGGGTGGTAGTGGTGGTGGCATAAGATCCTACCTTTGCAGGGAAACAGGTGGCTTGGTTGGCAGTGGTAGAGAGTAGACCATCTGAAGCAGAAAGATAGCATTAGCTGTTTCCAGGATTTTTTTAAATAATAGTGATTGGCCCATTGCAAGAACAATCTCTGGTGCTAAATAGCAGCATTTCCAAATAGCTGGCCTTTGAAATGCTCCCATTCAAGCTAGTTGAAATAGATAGTTTTAAAGATCTTATGTCCGTTGCTGTCCCACAGTATGAAATTCTGAGAACTTTAACTTGAAATTTAAACTTTCCACTTTCGCAGAACTTGAACTTCAAAGTTTGACAATCTGTATTCCTGGAACTTGAATTAGAAATTTTCGTGAACTCGCCGAACCTGACTTTTGACCCGCAGATGAATCTTAACCCACTAGCTCAGAATGATGTGTTTGGCCTAAATATACCAAAATATTTTCATAAAATGCTGACCCAAAGTAAGCCAATTTATTAGCTGTCTATAATTTTCTTATCCTTTAGTAAGCAGTACTTCTGAAAGCCTTCTCAGGAAAGTACACAGAAATAGTCATTGTTTTCATTGTTAGAGAAAATTTGAGTTGAGTGTTCAGCTTTGTAAGTAGAAAAAAAAACAGGAAAAATATTTTTTCTTTAACAATATATATAATAAAGTGCAATATTATCATCTGCATTATTTATTTAAGCAGTCTATCTTAGTGTAGTGCCGATGAGCTGCTAAGGGGAACACTTTGTCACTGTACACACATTAACAGGAGTTGGCAATATTGATCCTTTTCAGTGTCAAAGAATGTTTCCCATGAATGCCACTGTCAAAACCACCATAGGTGTGTATTTTGCCCACAAGATGATGTTTTGTTCGTAAATTGTTGGCCTCAAGCAGAGCTTTAAATGCATTGATCAGGCTTTTTATGTTTTTGGTTTGATCCTCTCCCTTTGTCTATTACCTTATTTAGGTCAATACATATATCTGCTGCAAATGCTTAGACATTTACTGGCAATACATTTCATATCTTTGAAACAGTGTTGCATAACTAACTAAACATTTCATTGTAATGAGCCTACAGCTTGGCAGCTTTAATCCTCAAATGATTAATTTTGCAGTAGTCCGTCTTGCATTTACATTGCTGGTTTCCAAGACTGTAAAATAGGGGACCTTAGAGGTGAGGACAGTGTTACACTCAAATTTAATATGAGATGTATATAAGTCTGCAGCAATATTTATTGAGCTAATAAAGAATGCTGATTCAGTAAAAAAAAACATAAAATTGACAGGTTCCAAAGACAGATGTATATTTACTTACCTGTCAGACATTTAACCTAACAAGCTGCACAGAATATTAACTTCTTCAAGATTTGCAGGACACTACCCCATGAAATCTGATACACCATTTATCAAAATGCTAACAGAAACTGGGGTAAATCATGGCTGAAGAAATGGCAAACAATATATCATGAGAAAAATACCTTTGCTCACAAACAAATCAATTTTCTATGATTAATCTGATTGTTGTCTATTGCTCTAGTTTTGCAGCTGGTGAGCAGTAAACAAAACTTATGTGATAAAACACCTCAGCACTGTAAAGAAATAAACCAGGATCTAAGATTTCCAGACATTTTACCAACTCACAGTTACAGGATCTCATAATTCAAAGATATTGCATTTTACATTATTATTTGATAGGCTTCAGCATTCTAGTGATATCATTAAATCTTTGGAGTTCTGCAATAAACAGTGAATGAGGATAAAATAATCCCCAAATAATATTACATAGTACATGGACAGAGCTCAAGTAAATCTGGTTTGAAAGTACTTGATTCAAATTAGTGCAGAAAGAAATCAGCAAAATGCGGCAGAATCCACAACGTGTGCCAAGAAAGTGTCTAAAATGCTATGAAGTGGTTTGGAAGTGGGTGTCACCTAGGTTTAGACACAGCGTGAAAAAAGTGCCAGGGTAGCAAACACTGGTGTACATTGTTCTGGCATTGACCAAGTAAAAAACTAGACCTAACAGTTTGGCCTCTTGCACACTTTTTTAGAGGTAAAAACATTTACATCTACAAAATGGCCCTATTAGCTTTATTGGAAATAAAGCTATATATCTGGTCACTGTATTTCTCACCGCTCCATGAACTGGCCGATGTAAAAAATAGTACATGTCCAATTTTTTGACAATTTTATGGTACAGTCTCTTCCTACAAGTCTAGGAGACCAGGTGACGTGGGTGCCAACCCACCATATTTTTTTGCAGATAATACCAGTTACGGTGGCATATGAGTGACACACAGCCCAATGGCTGCAAAAATGAGATTGCACACTTAATATGGTTGTATAAATGAGATACGCTGAGATTCTTAGATTCTCAGATCCAAGATCTAATTAGATCTAAGATCTAATCTGACCTGCAGTCAGGTGCAGTGGGTCCACAAGAGTCTAATATTACTTCTTAAAGAAGCAAATCATGCAGAAGGTGAGAAATAAAGGCGACTTGGACTTTGATAGAGCTCGACTTGTCGAATTGTCGGAAACAAGTCCAAATATCCAAGAAAGGTAGAATATGACCGGCACTCGAAATTGCTTAAAAATCAAGACTATTCCATATCCATTAAAAACGAGATGTTACATTGCTGATTACAGACGACTAGAGATGAGCGAACGCACTCGTCCGAGCTTGATGCTCGTTTGAGCATTAGCGTACTCGTAACTGCTCGTTGCTCGGACGAATACTTCGCTAGCTCAAGAAAATGGCATCTCCCATTGTTTTGATTTTTGGCGTCCAGAAACAGAGCCAATCACAAGCCAGGAGACTCTGCACTCCACCCAGCATGACGTGGTACCCTTACACATCGATAGCAGTGGTTGGCTGACCTGGAATCAGGTGACCCTGGAATAGACTAGCCCCTGCCCGCGCTGCTCGCATCATTCTCTGTCTGGATGCTGTTAGGGAGAGAGCTGCAGCTGGTGCAGGGATCGCGTTAGGCTGTTATATTAGCTTACTGTTAGGCAGGAGTGAGTCTACAAGAACCCAACAGCCCTTGTTAGGGCTAGAATAGCGTTATATATATTTTTTTTTTTTTGTCTCCTTGTGGCTGGCCTTGCTGGCACTAGTAGTGCAGCTAGTACCAGCTAGTGTTGTGACGAATTTGCAGGGAGACTTGCGAACGTTATATTTAGCTTTTAGTGACACACATATCCATTTCAAACACCTAAGTGGGACAATTTATTAGGCATTTGATTGAATTAGGCACAGTCTGACGATTTATTTTTTTTTTACTTTTATTTTTTTTTATAACTCAAAGTCATCAGGCACAGCACAAAATCCAGTTGTGTGCTGTCCGTGTAGGCTAGAAACTAGCCATACAAGAACCCAACAGGCCTTCTTAGGGCTACAATAGTGTTATATATTTTATTTTTGGTTGATTTGCTTGTGGCTGGCCTTGCTGGCACTAGTAGTGCAGCTAGTACCATATTGTGACGAATTTGCAGGGAGTCTTGCGAATGTTCTGTTTAGCTCTTAGTGACACACATATCCATCTCAAACACCTAAGTGGGACAATTTATTAGGGGTTTGATTGAATTAGGCACAGTCTGCTTTTTCTTTTTTTCAAAACTAAAAGTCATCAGGCACAGCACAAAATCCTGTTATGTGCTGTCACTGTAGGTTAGAAACTAGCCATAGCAATAGGATAGCATCGTTTTGTTAAAAAAACAAAAACACAAAAAAACACTAAAAAAAACACAAAAATGTACAGTTTACACTTTAATTTTGAAAATGTTGAACCCGAGGGCTAGGGTAGAGGACGAGGGCGTGGGCGTCCAACTACTGAAGGGGTAAGAGGCCATGGTCCTGGGCGGGGTGAGACACCACCTGCTGATGAGGAAGCAGGGGGACGCCGCAGAGCTACACTCCCTAGGTTCATCATGTCTCAAGTTACTGGGACTCGTGGTAGAGCACTGTTGAGGCCAGAACAGTGCGAACAGGTGATGTTGTGGATTGCGGACAATGCTTCTAGCCATTTGTCTACCAGTCAGTCTTCCACGCAGTCCACCCATGTCACCGAAATCAGCACTCCTCCAGCTCCTCCACCTCAGCCTCCTTCCCCCCAGTCTGCCCCCTCCCAGGAAAATTTGCATTTGAACCGGCATACTCTGAGGAACTGTTTTCTGGACCCTTCCCAGAGTCACAAACCACTTGTCCGGTTGCTGCTGAGCTCTTTTCCGATGCCCAGGTTTTCCACCAGTCGCAGTCTGTGGGTGATGATGACGACATTGTTGACGTAGTGGAAGAAGTGTGTAAAGAGGTGTCGGACGATGAGGAGACACGGTTGTCAGACAGTGGTGAAGTTGTTGTCAGGGCAGGAAGTCCGAGGGGGGAGCAGACTGAGGGATCGGAGGATGATGAGGTGACAGACCCAAGCTGGGTTGATAGGCCGGGTGAACACAGTGCTTCTGAGACGGAGGCGAGTCCTCGACGAGAACAGGTTGGAAGAGGCAGTGGTGGGGCCAGACTGAGAGGCAGGGCGAGAGCTGGTGCATCAGCGCCAAATGTTTCACGTAGTGAAGCTCCCGTGGCGAGGGCTAGATTTTCGGAAGTCGGGAAGTTCTTTAAAGAAACACCGGATGACCGACAGACTGTAGTGTGCAACCTGTGCCACACCAGGATCAGCAGGGGTTCCACCACTACCAGCTTAACCACCACCAGTATGCGCAGGCATATGAATGCTAAACACCCCACTCAATGGAACCAAGGCCATTCACCTCCGGCCGGGCACACCACTGCTCCTTCCCCTGTGTCACCTGCTTCCTCTGCTAGTCAGCCCCCTGCCCAGGACCCTGGCCCAAACCCCTCCCGTGCGAAAACCACAGCTTCACCTCCACGATCCTCCACAGCATCCACCAATGTTTCCATGCGCAGCGTTCAGCTCTCCATACCCCAGACGCTGGAGCGCAAGATGAAGTATAGTGCAACCACCCACACGCCCAAGCTCTCAGCGTCCACATCTCCAAACTACTTAGCCTGGAGATGCTGCCCTATAGGCTGGTAGAGACCGAGGCCTTTTGCAACCTCATGGCGGCGTCCGCCCCTCGGTATTCGGTCCCCAGCCGCCACTACTTTTCCCGATGTGCCGTCCCAGCCCTGCACCAGCACATGTCAGACAACATCATCCGTGCCCTGACCAACGACCGTTTCTGACAAGGTCCACCTGACCACGGACACGTGGACGAGTGCTGCCGGGCATGGCCACTATATATCGCTGATGGCACATTGGGTTAACTTGGTTGAGGCTGGGACCGAGTCTGACCCTGGGGCTGGTCATATATTGCCGATGCCAAGGATTGCAGGGTCTACCTCGGTCCAGGTCTCTCAGGCCTACTATGCCTCCTCCTCCTCCCACACCTCCTCCACCTCCTCCTCCGAATTACCATCCGTGGGCATGGCGCCATCAGTCGGTAGCTCTAGGCACAGCAGCAATGCCGTCGCTAAGCGACAGCAGGCGGTGCTCAAACTGCTGAGCCTAGGCGATAAAAGGCACACCGCCCAAGAGCTATTACAGGGCATCACGGCGTAGACTAATCTGTGGCTGGCACCGCTGAACCTGAAGCCAGGCATGGTTGTGTGTGACAACGGCCGTAACCTGGTGGCGGCTCTGCAACTCGGCAGACTGACACATGTGCCATGCCTGGCCCATGTGTTAAATCTCATAGTTCAGCGGTTCCTCTTATTTGCTCACGAAGGTGCGCTGCATCTGTGCACATTTCAGGAAGTCCAGCACAGATGCTGCCACTCTCAGGGCAGCCCAGCGCCGCCTCCAACTGCCCGCTCACCGACTGCGACGTGCCCACGAGGTGGAATTCAACATTAACCATGTTATCCAGAGTTTACCAGCAGCACAGAGCGATTGTAGACTGCCAGATGTCAACTTCCACCAGAACTGGTAGTCAGGTCAGTCAGCTTCCTCAAGTCTACAATGAGGAGTGGACGTGGATGTCTGATATCTGTCAGGTGCTGAGTAACTTTGAGGAGTCAACACAGATGGTCAGTGGCGATGCCGCCATCATCAGCCTCACCATCCCGCTGCTTGGCCTGTTGAAAAACTCTCTGATCAGCATGAAGTCGGAAGCTTTGCGCTCGTCACAAGAGACGGGGGAAGAAGATTCCCTTGTCGATAGCCAAAGCACCCTCAGGTCGGTTTCTCAGCGCATATCGGAGGAGCTGGAGGAGGATGAGGAGGAAGAGGAGGAGAATGTTGGCGAGACAGAAGAGGGGAGCATTGCTCAGTCCTTCACTGTTCAGCGTGTATGGGCAGAAGAAGAGGAGTTGGAGGAGTTGGAGGAGGAGGAAATGGACAGTCAGGCCAGTGAGGGGAGTGAATTCTTGCGCATTGGGATTCTGGCGCATATGGCAGATTTCATGCTAGGCTGCCTTTCCCGTGACCCTCGCGTTCAAAGAATTCATTCCAGCACCGATTACTGGGTATTCACTCTCCTGGACCCACGGTACAAGCAAAATCTTTCCACTCTCATCCCTGGAGAGGAAAGGAGTGTGAGAATGCATCAATACCAGCAGGCCCTGGTGCACAAGCTGAAACAGTATTTCCCTTCTGACAGCGCTAGCGGCAGAGGGCGTACTTCTGCGGGACAAGTAGCGAGGGAGAGTAGGTGAGCAGGCAGCTTGTCCAGCACTGGCAGGGGTACGCTTTACGAGGCCTTTGCCAGTTTTATGTCACCCCAGCAAGACACTGTCACCTGTCCCCAGTCTCGGCAGAGTAGGGCTGATCTTTACAGAAAGATGGTGATGGAGTACGTAGCTAACCATACCATCGTCCTAAATGATCACACAGCTTCCTACAACTACTGGGTTTCAAAACTGGACAAAAACATCACAACCAGCTGTACGCCTTGGAGGTTCTTGCCTGCCCTGCCGCTAGCGTGTTGTCTGAGCAGGTTTTCAGTGCAGCTGGTGGCATCATCACCGATAAGCGTACACGCCTGTCGACTGACAGCGCTGACAGGCTGACGCTTATCAAGATGAATAAAGCCTGGATTTCTCAGGATTTCCATTCTCCACCAAGTGAAAGAAGCTCAACCTTAATAATGTATGCACTCCTTCTCCTCATTTTCCTCCTTCTCCTCCACTTTGTACACTAAAGCAGAGGAAACTGGCTATTTTTTGCCAGGGCCAACTGGCTCTAGGTATAGTACTCTATGTATTTAATTTTTCTGGAGGGCCACCTACCTGGTCCTCTGTTTTAAACAATTTTTGGGAGTGCCACATACAGTCACTCTATGTATTTAATTTTTCTGGAGGGCCACCCACGCGGTCCTCTGTTTTGAAAACTTTTTTGGACTGCCACATACAGGCACTAAATCTATTTAATTTTTCTGGAGGACCACCTACCTGCTCCTCTGGTTTGAAAACTTTCTTGGACTTCCACATACAGGCACTATCCAAATTTAATTGTCTCCATAGCAGCCTCCACACATCGTCTTTATAGCTGCCTCCACACGTTGTCTCCATTGCTACCTCCACACATCATCTCCATAGCTGCCTCCCAAAGTCGTCCATATAGCTGCTTCGATACATCGTCCCCTTAGCAAACGAGCTGTGTCTGGCAGAATTTTGGGTTGTTTTCATGGGTTCCACATCAAACTTGTTAACTTTGTCGCCACCCTGCTGTGTTATCCACAAAATATACTGGCAAACTTTTATCATTTACCGATATTATTTCAGCGCTTCTTGCACATCTGTTTACATTCCCCTTACCCACCATAACCAAGCCAATTACAATAAGAACAGTACTACACTTGATCTTCTTAGAAGTGCTGTTTGTAGCCCCTGCCTGCTTTGAAAATGATACTTTTTTCAAAGTAAACGCTTCTGGCCTCCAGGCCCAGAAAGCTCGCCTGGCAGCAGACCGCCGGCTCCATCCCAAGATTAGGCAGCCTCAGAGGCATCCATGCATACTGCCCCTGCTGTTTCCTGTCCATTTCGCCTCCACGATCCTCCACAGCTTCCATCAATGTCTCCATGCGCAACTTTCAACTGTCTATACCCCAGATGCTGGATCGCGAGAGGATATACAGCACATCATCCCCTTATCAAACGAGCTGTGTCATGCAGAATTTTCAGGTGTTTCACCAGATACATAATGGAACTCGGCCCATCTGTCGCCGCCATGCTGGAGACCTGAAGTTTCAATCATAGCAGCGCAATATGGATGGCCCATATTGTCACTCTTAATCATGGAAGTCATCTCCATGGCTGCCTCCACATGTCGTCCCCTTATCAAACAAGCTGTGTCAGGCTCATTTTTCAGGTGTTTCACCAGATACGTTATGGAACTTGGTCACTATGTCGCCACCATGCTGTGTTATCGACTAAATATACCGACAACCTTTTGTTCACATAGGAAATCATTTCAGCGCTTCTTGCTCACCTCCTTTGTTTCCTCTCTGACGCTTTAACCAGGCAAAATACTGATACATACAGTGCTACATGTTATCCACGCCAAAAGGAATTTTTTAAATTGATTTGAAGTCTGAGTCCATTTGGGGTATGTCGCCATGCCACTCTCTAGCCTGCCGCTGCTGCCGCTGCATGCCGTCTTCTATAGTGTCAGGGTCAATTATTGGATGTTTTAGATGCTATCTAGCCTCATTCGGTCACTCTGTCATCGCCATGCTGTTGCCCATAATTTTGGCATAATGGTGCGATTAAGCAGCCTCAGAGGAATTCCATGCATGCTGCCCCTGCTGTTTCCTGTCCATTTCCGTGGTGTTTCCATCATTTTCTGAGGTTTCCAGGTCTTTGGCCAAGCTTCCCTGTGCAGACCCTTGGTCCCCTTAAAAATGCTCGAGTCTCCCATTGACTTCAATGGGGTTCGTTATTCGAGACGAGCACTCGAGCATCGGGAAAAGTTCGTCTCGAATAAGGAGCACCCGAGCATTTTAGTGCTCGCTCATCTCTAGTGCTAAGCCATGTACTCTGAACTGCATTGTTCTGTGAAATGTACAATGAAGGAGAAACTATGTTACCAATGGTGCATGCTCTGCATGATACAAAGTGACATCCCTGATTCAACACTTGTCTCATGTCTGGATCTACTGTTAACATCAGTAAGTATTGTTTTATATTTCATTATATTGAGAACTAAATGTGGTGGAAAACACTGGTTGTGATGTTTTTGTATTTTTGTGGTGGTCTTTTGATTCTGTATCAGACAAGAGAGACTGACGAGTTCTATTATTTGCTATGTTTAGCCATGTTTAAGGTGTAATCTCCATACCCTCGTTGTCTCAGTCTGTTGGTGATGACCTCGCATTCTTTATGAAAAGATACATCTGCACTACAACTCCTCCTTGCTCATATATATTCACCTACTGGCAAATTTTTGATGATATGCTGTGGGTGACAGCTGGATGCCTGTAATACCATTTTCCACTGGTGGGTTTGCGGAACGTTTCTGTGTCAATACAATGTGTATTCAGATTACCCTTCAACATGACATCCAGATATGGAATTTTGTATTTGTCCATCTCATATGTAAAAGACAGGTTGCATTGATTGTGATTAATGTATTGCATAAAATCGATGACGCTCTGCTCTCCTCCACACCATATGATCAGAGCGTCATCAATGTACCTGCCATACCAGTAGATGGATGTTCTAAATGGATTGGACATGGTATACAGGTATTCTCGTTCCCACCACGACACATAAATATTTGCCAATGATGGCGAGAAACACGACCCCATGGGGCAACCTTGGGTTTGTAAATAGAATGTGTTATTAAACGAGAAAAAGTTGTTGCTCTAAAGAATATGTGTCACTGACTATATATAAGTCATGAGTATAATCTGTATATTACCTCATTTGTTGTTCCAAGGCTAACAATGCTTTATCATGGGGTTTATTTCTGTATAAAGACACAATGTTGCATGTAACCCAGATATATGCTTCCTCCCATTGTAAATTGGTCATAGTTCGAAGTACTTGTGTAGTATCTTGTAAATATCCCGGTAACATTTTTACCATGGGTTGTAAATAGGAATCTAGCCACGTACTAAGGCATTCCAAGAGGGATCCTACTCCTGATATTTTGGGGCGAAGGGGTGAAGGGAAAATATTTTTATGGGTTTTTGGAAAGGCGTGAAAGATGGGACATAGTGGATGTTCAGGAACCAGAAATGCGGCCTCTTTTTCAGTATGTAAACCCAGAGATACCCCCCATTGAACATTGTGTGTTAATGTTTGTTTGACATTGTTGGTAGGATCGTGGGTAAGTATTTTATAGACTTTACTATCTAACATATGCATAATGCAATTTTCATACAGACCACTATCCAACACCACTATCGAACCACCTTTATCCGCCATGCGGACTATTATGTTTTTATTATTCTGACGTTCTTTTAGTGCCTTCACAGGCACTACGTATTCTAGCCCTCACGTAAATAAAACTTGGTACATCAAATCGTTCCTTAATTGCAATACTAAATTTGTGATATATTTGGCGGAATGCGCAATATGCAAAGTGCAATATGTGGGTAGCACAATTCGATTATTATAAAAAAGAATTGCAGAACACATCTCTGATGGGACTAAACAAACAGATAAGAACATATCCAAACTGTCTAAACACTTTTTACAAAAACATGCAGGAAATTATTCGAGTTTGGTAGTTACTGGAATTGAAAGGGTTACCGCTTCTAAAAGGGGACGGGATAGAAGCATCGTAATCGGGAAATGCTGTGGATACTACAGATGGAAACACGCATGCCTAAAGGACTTAATCATAGAACGGATACAATGTATTTATATTAAATAGCATGCATGCATTTCCTTACCTGTGTTAAATGTAATCTTCATCTCCTTTAATGTGGATTTTATATTCGGTTAAAATAATGACTCTCTTGTATGCCGTTATCCGCTATACTTAGTTGCATGCGCTGTAGTAGTCGGAGTTTGGGACACTCTGCGCGTGCGCTAATTATGCAGCTTCCTTTCACCTGTTACCTGCCTTTTTAAGATTGAACACTTGCAGTATTCCCTTAGACCTTGAATAAGAACTAAATATCTACGTTCGAAAAGGCCGTCTGTAATCTGCAATGTAACATCTCGTTTTTAATGGATATAGAATAAAGTCTTGATTTTTAAGCAATATTCTACCTTTCTTGGATATAGGAGTAGTAGTACTGATCTGTGCCCATATATAGAGGGTAGGAGTAGTAGTAACGATCTATGCTCAAATATACTGGATAGGAGTAATAGTACTGTGATGTGCCCATATATACAGGATAGTAATATTAGTACTGATCTGTGCCCATATATACAGGATAAGAGTAACAGTACTGAGTTGTGCCCATACATACAGGATAGGAGTAGTAGTACTGTACTGTGCCCATATATACAGGATAGGAGTAGTAGTAGTGTGTTGCACCCATATAAACAGGATGAGAGTAGTAGTACTGATCTGTGCCCATACATACCAGATAGGAGTAGTAGTTTTGATCTGTGCCCATATATACAGGATAGGAATAGTAGTATGTATCTGTGCCCATATATACTGGATAGAAGTGGAAGTACTGTGCCCATATATACAGAATAGGAGTAGTAGTACTGAGCTGTGCCCATATATACAGGATAAGAGTAGTAGTACTGATCTGTGCCCTGTGGGGAATTGCTCTGGTTGTTGACTGGTAGCAGTGCAGGAAGCAGGGACACACGCCGGTTTAAGTGTTTTATTCACACCTGCAAAACAGAACACAAATTCAGCCTTGGCTTAGGCACATGTAAAAACGTTACAAAAGTAATTCCTGCCCGGCTAGGCGCTGTCTAATACATTTGGCGGACCCTAGCTATCCGGGTACCAGGCTGCCTGGCACACGCTCTTGGCCAGCAGCAAGACAGGAGGCCCTCAGTTACCTTTGCTGTCAGAATGCAATCTCGCTTTCAGCTCTCCAGGTAGGGCCTCTCCTACTGCTTCTGGCCTGCAGACTAAATCAGGCCCTAACGAGACCTGTGACCCGCACCTGTGGACTATACAAAAGCCCAGGACCGAAGCCTGGGTGGAGTAGGAGTCCCACTACCAGCCTACCCTTACTCCATAATAAGCAGGCCCAGTACGAACATTACTAATGTGTCCATGTTAGCTAGGCCAACACAGACAAAACAAACTATTCCTGCTTATCATGTCTGCATTAACCCTTGGGTTGCTGCAGACAAACCCAGGGCTTTTACCACATGCATTTCATCTGCCTGTAAGACAGATAGCGGTTTTCCCACACAACACCTCTCACTTTCTCACAGCCCATATATACCGGATCCAAGTAGTAGTACTGTGATGTGCCCATATAAACAGGATAGGAGTAGTATTACTGATCTGTGCTCATATATACACAGTAGGAGTAGTAGTAGTACCGATCTGTGCCCATATATGCAGGATAGGAGTAATAGTGCTGTGCTGTGCCCATATAAACAGGATAGGAGTAGAAGTCCTGTTACAGTGCCCATACTGTATTTACAGGATAGTAATAGTAGTACTGATCTGTGCCCGAATATACTGGATAGAAGTGAAAGTACTGTGCCCAAATATACAGGATAGTTGTATTAGTACTGTGCAGTGCCCATATATATAGGATAGTTGTAGTAGTACTGTACTGTGCCTAAATATACAGGATAGGAGTAGTAGTACTGAGCTGTGCCCATATATACAGGGTAGGAGTAATAGTACTGTGCCCATATATACAGGATAGGAGTAATATTACTGTGCTGTGACTATATATACAGAAAAGGATTAATAGTCCTGTGCTGTGCCCATATATACTGGATAGTAATAGTAGTACTTATCTGTGCCCATATATCCTGCATAGAAGTGGAAGTACTGTGCCCAAATATACAGGATAGGAGTAGTAGTACTGATCTGTGCCCATATATACAGGATAGGAGTAGTAGTACTGTGTTGCACTCATATATCCAAGATAGGATTAATAGCACTGTGATGTGCCCATATATACAGGATAGCAGTAGTAGTCCTGTGCTGTGCCCATGTATACAGGATAGGAGTTGTAGTACTAAGTTGTGCCCATATGTACAAGATAGGATTAGTAGTACTAAGCAGGATAGGAGAAGTAGTGCAGCACTGGGCCCATATAAATATAAAGAATGGGAGGATTAGTGCATTAGTGCAGTGATGTGCCCATATATAGAGAGTATGAGAGAAGTAATACAGTATATATAAATGCATATAAATACAGGGTACTAGTGATGTGCCTATATCTACAGAGGGTGCATGTAGCAGTACAGTGCTTTGCAGAAATACATAGAAAATGGGAGTAGTAGTTGCAATGCTATGTTCATATATATTATGTATAGAGGATGAGAATAATATTACAGTGCTGTGTCCATATATATATATATATATATATATATATATATATATATATATATACATACCTCCCAACTTTTGCGTAGGAAAAAATGGTGATTTTTTACCCACGGAAACCACACCCTAACCACGCCGCTAACCACACCCCCTAACCACTCCCTGGCCACGTTCCCTAACCTCACCCTGGCCACGCCACTGCTCATACCTCCAACGCATCCACTGACACCAATGTACATATAGCAGCATTATATATATACACTATAGCTACAGTGTGGATTGGTGCTTGGTGCTACTTTCTGTCTTGTTCAAATTTTCTGATACAGTTAAGCACCTGTATGTCACCATCAGCACGCCCACTGTCCATTTCATATCAATGTTAATGTCAGGGTAGTGCTGCGATAAAAAATAATTTACTTTAGTAACATCTCTGGGCGCGTTCACATGTTGTGTTTGTCCTGCGTTTTCATTGCGTTTGAAATGCATTACAACAGCTGAGGAGGCGATTTGCCTAATTACATCACTGTTTACGCTTGTTGACACATGCGTTGACATCGCGTTTAGAGTGCGTTCTGTAAATGGAAACGTTAACAGTAATGTAATTAGGCAAATCGCCTCCTCACCTGTTGTAATGCGTTTCAAACGCAATGAAAAGGCAGGACATAACGCACCGTGTGAACGTGCCCTCCTAGTGCTGTTTTTCAGGGTGACAGGTCCTCTTTACACAGCTCCACACACCGAAGTATAGAAAAGTTATTGGCCCCAAAATATGGCAAAATGAAGAATTTTTTTTTCTACAAAAGATTTACATTTTTGTAAAAATCTAAAACATAAGAATTCTTCTATAAATGTGGCGTCTCTGTGATTGTACCGGCCAAAGAATAAAGCAGAGGTGTCATGTGGGGCGCACAGTGAAATCTGTAGAAACAGGGCACAAAAGAAAATGGCACAAATGCTTTTTTTCACCAATATCACTGCATTTGGATTTTTTCCCAATTCTCTGTACACGACGCAGAATATTTAATACCGTTACTAGAGAGGACAATTTGTTACACAGAAAACAAGCCGCACACCGCTCTGTACATGGAAAAATAAAAAGTTACGGAAGATTGAAAGTGGGGAATGAAAAATGGAAACGCAAATAAATAAGGGCCTGGTGTTAAAGGGGTTAAGTCACATCTAGTAAAATAAAAGCAGGGGGTCTATGAGAGTTAAAGTATTTAACACTTTAGCTGCCTATGCAGACAGCAGTGACAGATACTTGACATCACGGCTTCTGCTGCACACTCCCGGCTCTGCTACATCATGTGTTGTCTTCCCGGGCTCTGAGAGTAGAGAGGGGGAGGGGGCAGGGACCTGATACACAGTGACAGATAAGATGAACCTCCAAGGCTTCTGCTGCCCAGAGCTCTCGGCATGTGCATGTGGAGGCAGCCTGTGCTCCATTCATAGAAAAGCCCTGTGGGGAGGACACTGGGCTCTGATTGGTCCCTGGGCTTGGGGCGTTGATGGGGGAGGTGCCGGGCTGTGCAGGAGATTGCACGGACCTGAAGACACCAGGAAGATGGAGGCGGTGCTGGGGGCGGGACACGGAGCCGGGACACCCACAGGTAGCACGGGGAAGGGAGGAACTAATTGGGACTTTATCTTAGCCACCCGTTCCAGCGGGACAGGAGTTAAAAACCAGAACTGTCACGCTGAAATCGAGACCTTTGGGAGGTATGTATATATTTATATAAAATGGGAGTAGTAGTGCAGTGTTGTGTCCATATATATAGAAAATGGGAGTAGTAGTGCAGTGCTGTGCCCATATATATATAGAGTCTGAGAGTAGTAGTATAGTGTTGTGTCCATATATATAGAGCATTGGAGTAGTATTACAGTGCTGCATCCATCAGTGATGTAACTAGGAATGAGTTTTGTCTGGACAGAATAAAACATATTTCTTAAAAAAATGTTTGTTTGTTTCTAACTCAAAACTTGCCTTAGTAATGGTGATGTCTAATAGACGGCTCACATTGCTTAAGCTGGGGTCTAATATAAGCCACCAGAAAAGGATAACACTAACGCCCTTCTCACTACCCCGATACCCACCACCACAAAGGGGTGCTGGTAAGAGCCGGGTACAATCCAGTACCAGATCATCTACAGATTGTATGGTATTGGATTGTACTCTGCTCTACCTGGCACCCATGATTGCAGTGGTTACCGGGGTAATGATAAGGGGGTTATTGTTAGTCTTTTTTACTGGCTAAATAAACAGTAAACAATAACACTTTGAGGAGTCCACTGAAGAGCTTTCATCTCTATCTGTGTCCCCAGGAACCTAAATAGCGCTGCATCCAGGGACTAGCGCAGCCCTACTCTTTCTAGTAATACATGTGTGTGGCCCCCGACACAGAAGTAATGCTATTGACCTTCCAGGACCTGTAAGAGGACGTCATCCAAAAATCCTGGTTGTGGAGCAATTCATTTGTCTTCTTTTAAATTAAAGGAATGGTAAAAAGTTTTGAACAAAATGCAGCCACGCCAGAATTGTGGCTCATAGACTTAATAAATACCTATGCAAGCTCCAAAGATACTTTTTTCATGCAAACATGAACAAAAAACTGGCACTTTCTTATAAGAAAGTACTGAACCGATAGATGTACAGTTAGTAGCCAAGACAATTTCTTGTGCCATCATTAAGACTTTTTTAATTTGCAACATAGTAATATCAAACCAAGCATACTTTTATGTCAACATAGTTCATTAATGTTTTTTATACAGAGTTAGAGCCTCTTTGCCTTATTTTTGCATTCATTCCTCAAACTAAAATATTGTCATCCTAGTTTAACTTCTTGAATAGGTTTTGTTTTCATCAATTTATCAAACATACCTGCTGAATGGTAGCCTTGTTTGTCACTTTTGATTTAGTATGAATCAAGCAGAGGATTTGGGGAGGAGTTATGGAATATAAAATGATGGTGATATATCTCACCAAGTCTGTGTCTGTTAAATTAAGTAAAATCTACCGGGCAAGTATTTATCAAAAACACATATTTCTTCTTAAAAATCCAGAACTGCCTCCTCCTTTATTCCTTCCATTAAAACCACTGCTGGTATATGTGTATTTTTGGAGGAATCTCTCCACCACATAGTTTAGTTCTCTCGCATACAGTATGTCCCCTTTCCCCACCGTGTACGCTTTTGTGATGAAGCATCTCAGAAAAAATGACAGCATCAAAGGGCTCACAATAGGACCCTAACATGTCAAATTCTCTCCTGGTTTCATACTTCCCTTCCTGCCCTCTCAACCATTAAAGATTATAGCTATTTTAGCAATTACCGGTAAGTGTTTCCAAAAGTTTAACATCATTAACCTTTGTCGGCTCTCAAAAACGCTTAAGGACTCAGATCCCATTTGATTTAACAGACATGTTTTCCCTCAACTATCTACCCTTATTGCAAAAGCTCAGTCAGGATCTCACATGATGGGAGAAGAAAGATGTTTTATGGCTGGGACAAATCAATGCCCTCATGATGTCCCTCATCTTTTGTTCCCAGACTTTTTTTCTTCTCTATCCCTTCTCTTTTTACCAAGTATGCTTGGTCATAATAATAGCATATACCATTATATACTATTTTATATACCATTATTGCTCATTCCAGGTTCTACAGACTTAAAGGGATATTCCCACGAAGACAAGTTTCTTAAATGTACTCAGAATAACAAAATAACACATTCTCTAATTCACTGTTATTAACAAAAATACAGCATTTCATAGATATAATTCCACCATGTCTCTATGGGCCCTGGTGTATTCAATTTAAGTTGTCCCTAGACACTACCCTGTAACTTCTGACTTTAGGGTTGGCAGTCATCTTGCCTGAGGCTTCACTGAGATTTTTTTTCTCTCTCTGCTCCCTGCACTCTAGCCCCGTCCCCTTGCAGTCCAGGAGGGAGCTCCCAGACACATACACTGACATCCTGCTGGCAGCAGCATGAGGAGAACTACAAGCTACAGGCAGATAAGTTCTTTATCTGGAGCAAGGCACAGCAGATTTAGTGTGTTATGGAATAGCAGAGATGTAGGAGAGCTGACATTGTGTGTAATAGGCATCTAATGAATCCCATCTCTGATCTGTCTCATCTCTCTATGTGTCAGATACTAGTGCAATGTTCAGAAGCTAAATGAAAGTTTATATAAACCTGTACCCTGATAATCTAACCATATTGTAAGCACACAGGGATCATAATGTGTCAGCTTAGAGAGTTCCCGCCCATCACTGGAATATTACACCATCACAGAGTGATAGGGGCTAAAACAACAATAAAACTGAGCAAATTGTGAGGTAAAGGGTTAAAAATGATAAATGATATCTTTATTGTGTTCACATAACTAGGGTCTTGAAATTTTGAGAATTTTCTTTCACGGAAAACCCCTTCAAGCAGAGGGGAAGATTACTAATATTAAATGGAGACTGCTGCTGCCTGCATACTGGACCACTTAGACTGTTATACTGCCCCCCCCCCTGTCTCTGCTGCCATAGCACTTACCCCTCCCTCTGCCTGATTTAATCTCACACAGTGGAAGGGGGAAGTACTCTTGCACAGTGTGACGGCCTGTAAATCTTCAGAATGTAGGGGCTCTGGCAACAGCCCCAGGAGCCCTTCATGCTTATTATCATAATTTTAAAAGTTGATTTCTGAAGGAAAGAGGCCATAGATGACAAATTTAAGAACATTACCACAGTCCCACATATGCCAACCTCTACCTGGGCTGGTTGGCGAGAGAAATTGTCTTCCAAGAGCCTCTGGAGAAGTGGACCTCAGCCATACTATTATGGCTGAGGTTCACAGATGATATCCTTATCATCTATTGGCCGACATTGCTGGATGGTGGGTGGAGCTTAGGCTATTTATAGCCGCCCATGCACGCGGAACACACGGCCAAACCAGTGCCGGCAGTGTGTCTAGACAGGTAGCTAGTGTCATGTGTAATGACAATAAGCCAGTCAGATAGGGTGTTAAAGCACACCAGGGCTCTCTACCAATGCACGGAATAATGACAACACTAGTCTAGACGTCTATGAGCGCATTACAAACAATGAAAGTAGCATAGTGAGTGGTGCGATATGGCATACTCTGGCTGCGATGTGCTCCTTCTCTGATTCAATTTCATTCACACCTCTGATGAACTGCTACGCCGACCACGCATTAGGTGTTAACTCTGGGCTGTGTTCAAATACATCTGATTGTGACACGGCTTGGAGAGAAGGTGTTAACTCTGGGCTGTGTTCACATACATCCGATTGTAACACAGTGCAGAGAGAATCTTTTCTTATAGTAGCCATGAGATCACAGATGCAGATACAAGGGTAGATTTATCAAGCTGTCTGAAAGTCAGAATATTTCTAGTTGCCCATGGCAACCAATCACAGCTCCCCTTTAAAATATTCATGATCACTGGTAAAATGAAAGCTGAGATTGGTTGCCATGGGCAACTAGAAATATTCTGACTTTAAGACAGCTTGATAAATATGCCCTACAATCTCTGTTTGGCTCTGTCTGTGCACTTTAGTAGGTATCTCCTTGGAGTACCTAGTGGGGAACTAATTCTGGTCCAACCTACATTACTGTAGTGTTACTGAGGTTCTGGGTTGGTGAACATACTCACATCTATCCAGATTGTCTATGATCTGAGTATACACATATGGTATTATATGGCTGGGTGATGTGCAATATCCCCCACACTTAGGTCCAGGGAGAGATATCTAAGCCTGTTATTGCACACCTAGTGCAGGGTATTTTCTGGCTATACACAAGCCTATTTTTAGTAAGATATTTAATAAAGTTGTTTTTAATGTTCCTATTCACAGGCAGTTATTGTTCTATTTTTGACTAAGATTACCACAGTCATGGTGCCTGGATCTGTAAGTAAGTGTCCCTGGTTTATCATGCTTAATTTTGATGGTTATACTGCCCACCTATCAAGTCACCGCCATGTTGCAGCAATTGATGGCTACTTAGCAACTGCATCAAGCTCCTGCGGCTCCTCCTGCTACTCCGGTTAGCCTGCCTTCCGCTGAACCTAGGCTGACACTTTCAGTGCCATCTAATTATGATGGTGACCCCAAGTTGTGCAGAAGCTTTGTCACCCAGTGCTCCCTACACATTGAGCTTATGCCGACACAGTTCATCATGGAACAGAAAGGTGGCATTCATCATCAGCCTCCTCTCTAGGAAAGCCCTGGCATGGACAACTCCCCTCTGGGACAGAAAAGACCCAGTAACAGCCACAATTACCTCCTTCTTCACTGAGTTCCGTTCTGTATTGAGAAACTTGCACGAGTGTCTTTGCTGAACCTGCGTCAAGTTACTTGTCTGTCAGGGATTTTACATCATCAAGCTACATCATCAGAAAAATAAAAAGTTATGACTTTCAGATCACAACAAACTATAAAAAAAAATCTGAATGCAAGAATTACTGCTTGGAAAACAAATGCAAAATAATTATATCATTCACAATGCCGCAATTTCACCAATTTATGGCTTATATTAACGGAATGCCCTTGAAAAGCATCAAAAAAATAAATTCATCAATAACAGAAGTGCTATGATGCCTCCTAAATTTATAGATTTGGAATATACTGTATGTTAGCATCCAAGCAGATAAAAATTGCCACAATAAGGATGTTAATTGCATAGTAATTTACTAGAAAAGAAAAGAAATTCTAATACATTATAGAGTAGAAAAGTGATTAAAACTAGAAAAGATTGAATCTCACTTTAATCCACCAATTAGTAGAGGTGAAACACAGATAGTTCTGTTCAATGTGTTAGAAGCAATGTTAATTGACTAAAACAGGAACACAGTCATTTAGCTAAACAAGATTGGGTAGCTTCCAGATACTTAGAGGACACAAAATATATCACAGTGAGTAAGGGTTGGCTTATAAGTTAATGTTTTGGTTTAACTTGTGATTCTATTAAATGGTTGAAAATCACTCTGAAAACACTACAACATTGCATGATAGAATTTAACCTCCTGCTAACATTCATGTATGTATACAGTGGGCCAGGAATTCCCATAAAGGCAGAACAATGTGTGGCTTTTTTTATATTCTGCTGTCATACCTCAGAAGAATAGGCTACTACATGCAGAAAATATTAATAATAATTCCTTTATTTACATAGCGCCTACAGATAAAACAGCGCTGCACAGAGCTCGCCAAATCGGTCCCTGTCCCCAATGGGGCTCACGTTCTAATCAACCTACCAGTACGTTTTGGAGTGTGGGAGGAAACCGGAGGACCCAGAGGAAACCCAAGCAAATTTATACACCAACAGTTAAACTTTGTAAGAAAACTGTATGCATTAAGTTACTCAAATGTGTTGATCCCTTTAGGTAACTACAATTCACTGACCTTGCACAGTCTTATAAAATTATGTTTAAATAAATTAAATGAAATACCCTTTATGCGACATTAACCTGTGCTTTTAGGGATCATACAGTCATTTTACCTGCATGCCTTTTATGAGTAAAGCTACAAATGTGTTAAACTCCTAAATGGTGGTCTTTTCCCTTATGTATGCCTTGCACCATATCAATCTACTACAGATCACGTTTGTATTGCTGTACCGTGGTCTAAGCAGCTAAATATAAGAAGACTAATAATGTTCCTTGTCCGGCTGGAGAACTAATATCTTTGTCTACTAAGACAAAAGAAGATAAAGAGATGCTGTGTTTAAGCTTGATGTTTCATAATACAATTTTATACCCAAAGGGAGACTTGAAAACTTACATAAGGGAGTGTATTTCATGAGAGAGACAAGTAGCGTGTAGCAGAACTTTCCCCTTGGGAATTATCTGCTATGAAAAAGTCTTTCGTCTTTGACATTGGCATTTCTGCACCACAATGAAACACATTTTTTTCAATCCCCCAAGCTTGTTGCCAGGATACCTTGCTCTTTTGTGAGATTTTAGCTGAAAGAACTGCTGCCGCAACTTAGCAACTTGCTTTTAACTAATTAGATATTGCTCCAGTAAGTTATAACTCTCCTTCTGTCCACTAAAATGTATCTTCTTGAACTCATAAAAGGTGACATATTAAATTATATCCCAGCGATCTGTCACTCTCCTCTTGTGCCGCAGGCTTATTCTGAAGCTGCTCAGTTGCTTTGTGCCAAATTAGGAGAGTATACTTTAACAAAGTCTAAAGCATACTGAAAAGACAAATGTGTAAGTATTTTTCAGCTTTTATGTCGGCTCACTGCAATTGTAGACGCATATACCAAGAGCTTTTACTTCACTACTGGAAAGTCTTTAATGCTAGAAAATCCCATTTATTGATCCACTCTGCATATGCATTGAGTCTGCTAACTTTAAGTTATGTGTAGGGCCAAATCTATGCCCCTGGGATGCACTATAAATCTCATGAATATGGACTAGGAGGTTTTACTTTTTCTCCTCAAAGTCTGGTTGTTTTAATATATATTTTTACATAAGAAACCCAAGCAATGCATTTGATTCAGTGAATATTCGATAAACAGTACTAGATTGAGCAGCAAGTAAGCCTGCTATCAATCCATGTCAGAAAGAGGTAGCATAATTCTGGTGACAGGTGTAGCCGACAGTACAATACGTTATCATGTCCATAAATTACAGTTTATATTCCGAAGCAACATATTTATGTGAATGCAAATATCACATGATTATTCATTGACTTATATTTTATTTACCTTCTGCTGTACTTTAAGCTCCTTCCACAAATCCATTTTTGAAAATCTAAAATATCTAATGTCAATGGAGCTATATCCACAGGTTTATTGCCATTTATTAGGAATTGCTATTCCTAATAGTCTTCTAGTTTTAAGTTGTTTTATAGTTCAATTCATAAAACTGGTTAAGATGACAGACAATGATTTTAACTGTCTGTACCTTGTTCTTTCATTCATACTGTGTTGGGGTCATACTACTGCAACACCCTCGCCGATGCAATGGCGAGGTAGTGCTTGCGAATACGTCCCACCTGTAGGTAACACCACATTACACTACATGGTCCTTATAGGATCAAGGGGAAATTGCAGTGGTTAATCCTGCCTGGCAAGGCAGATGTTAATTTGTGATGTAATTATGTCAACCAATGTCTGTGTTACATCCTGTCTCTGTGCACTGAGAGGTAATTGGAGGAGCAGCCACCACCTGACCAAAGGGAGGTAATAAAACCTCTGGCCAGGAATGTTCTAGAGTAGTCTCTCTTAGGAGAGTTAGGAGAGAAGTCTCTCCCAAGAGAGAGAGGAGAGCAGTCTCTCCCAGAAGGGAGAATAGACCGGTCCTAGTCAGGCCCTCTGGGTCTGCAGGACACAAGCAGAGAGTAGTTAGCTGAGCAGCAGCTCAGAGACTCTAGCACACCAGACCAGTGCAGGAAGAGCCTAGCCCCTGCCTGAAGTGGAACAATAAGACTAGAGGTAGTGTAGTGAGGAAAAGGGGTATCATCTTACCTTTGAAGGTGATACCTGAAGCCCTACAGGACAAGCTGAAGCTTCCTACCAGGACACAGCTGCCTCCCAGCCTGCCCTATACATCCAGGCTGGTGAACTATCTCCTGAGGCTCCCTCCAACTCACATCTCAGCACCCTACCTACCTGTTAAAGGCACGTTTGCTGCGGTTCCTGCGGTTCAAATAAAGAACTGTAAGTTGTTTTCTTCAACTTCTGTCTCCGTCTGGTCCCTGCTAATACGGCTGCCTTCATCACCGGCACCCTGTCCATCACCCAGAGACTCACACTCGGGACATTAAGGGGTTGCCCCAGGGAGATCCGCTATAGCAGCCTCTCCCTCATCTTTTCTTGCCAACACCACCCTGCTGGAGACCTGCCAGGCTGTAGGACAGCCCTCCGGTTCCCCCGTACCAAGCACCGTGACAATAGCGTGCTTAGGCCGCAACCGCCAGCCACTCCGGTACCGCGGGCCCCGGCTGTCTCCAGGCCTCACCTCAAGGGCTAGGCCCCGGTGGGGGTTGTTGCAAGTGGCGTCACGAACAGGATATAGACTTCTGTGCCTTATTACGGCATTAAAGACTTTCCTTTATTAAAAGACTGTGCTGCCTAACCCTGCTGCCATCCGGGTTTAGGCCTAAGGACTTGTACGTTTCTGGGATGAACTGTGTTATACTGCTGCCACGAGCGGTCGAGCGCCGCTCCCGCACTCCAGAGGTTAATCCTGGCAAGAACTGTACCAACTCTGCTACATCCGGCGCTGCCGCGCCCGAAGATTTTTACCTCAGGAACTGTGGCGCAGCAAATAATTCAAGCCCGCCAAAACCTTCACTGGCGGAAAACCCAGGTGACGCATCAAGCTCCACCCACGCGCGAAGGGCGCGAACCCCGCCTCCTGTGGCGCAGGAAAAATTAGAGCCCGCCACAGCTCTTGGCGGGAAGGACTTGGACTCCTCCCACTGGCTCGAGGCGGACTTCCTGCCCTGCCTCAGAGAAGCGCCAGAATTGGAGTGGACTTTGGACAGAGAGGACAACGCCATGTGGGGTCCTCCGCCTCTCCCTCCTGTGGAGCGTCCGGAGTTTTACGAGGTCCTAGAGACTATGGTGGTGGTCTCTGCGCAGCCTGCCCGAAGACCCTCCGCTGGACATCGGCTGCACCGAGGATTGACTCGGGCCTTCGTCACCAGGACATGCTACCAAACGGTGACGCAGTACCAAATCCCACCCGGGCGGTTCCTCGTCCCTATCCCGGCTACCATTCCGGTACCGCGGGCCCACGTGGAGGCGCCACGTGGGGAGGCCCCGACTACTACCGAGCCAACGCTGGGGCCTAGTGTTGCCGCTCCACCTGCTCCGAGGCCTACTACTCCTGCCGCGCGGCCTGCTAGCCCCGCTGTAGTGGTTCCTGACCCTCCGGTGGTTCCTGCTCCTGTTCCGGCACCTACCTGTCGTCCAAGGAGATCCGAGCCTGAACCGGAGCCACGAGCCCCAGCACCGAAACCTCCGCAGCCTCAAGGCCGAGGTGAGGCCGCCCGCCGGCGACTCCGAGACGCTGTCTCGGACCAGCGACGCCGAGAGAAGGAGGCCCAGCGGTATATGGCCGGCCGATCTACAGCTGGAGCTTGGGTCGAGAAGAATCGCACCACCGGCATGGTCCGGTTCTTCGACAAGCGGAAGGGCTATGGCTTCGCCACCCAGGACTACACCGGCCGGGAAGTATTTATACCCCGCCGGTCTGTCAAGAGGCCTGATCTGCCAGAGAGACTGCACAACCTGAAGCCGGGAGAGTGCATCGAGTTCTCCCTGCAGGAAGGACCTCGAGGACCCTGGGCGGCTGGCGTGATCCGGATCCCCGATTCCGACGAGGACCGTTACTTCCCGCAGGACGACTGGTATGAGGACGACGAGTGGCCGGAGTCTCCGAACACCTCTTCCTCCTCGGCTGCAAGTCCCCGGGCGGTGACCCACGTGAATGCCCCGTCCACAGTAATTGTGAGTACGGGTCCCATTGCTATCCATGGGCCGGGCATGATCCAGGGCGCCACCCCCACTGTCTCCCCTGCCGGGAGCATTGCCAGGTCCCGCGGCTCTTCTGTGGGAGAAGACATCCCGGCCAGTGAACCTTGTCCGGAGGCTCCATCTAGGCCCGCATCTCCCCTTGCCGGTTACCAATGGGGTGATGACCCGGCCCCGGAAGAACCGGAGCTGGAAGGAGCCGCGGCACGGCCGCTGGACTCTGTTTATTTCTTCCTGGACCCCTCTGTGGTCCCTGGCTCAGTTGAGCCCCCGGCTGGATCAGCCGACACCCCGGGCGACAGCGCTTCTCCCCCTGAAGGTCCGGAGGATGTTGCTGCACCTGCAGTACCCACTGCTGCCACCGGGTGTCCCCAGCCGGTACCTACTCCCGCTGAGGATGCACAGGATTCCCTGCTGACTTTGGATCCTGTCCCTGCTGAACCCAGCGAAGATGCTGACTAACCCCTGAAGGGCTGTAGCCCTCTCCAGGTACTATGTCCATTGTACATATTGTATATTTTTGTCTCCATTTGCCCCAAAGAGCCAGAAACTGTCCTGAGACTCTTACCCTTATTTATCTCAGTCAAGAGATTATACACTGTCATGTGCTATGATAGCACCCTTCCTCTGCCACAGCAGAGAGTTTCTTCAAAGGACTCTGTCCCTCTACACAAAGAGGAGACCCTTTGTTTTCTTTAGTGCACTTTTCCCAACATCAAGGGCTGTACCCAGAAGATGGACTTTGTCATTAGAGACCTTCTGAGAGACTTTTGCCAGATACTCCAGGGAAAAGTTGCTATTGCTATTGACTATCATTTTGCACTTAATGCCTTCCTTTTTAGGTACGGACATTCTGTTTGCACTTTTTTATGCCTTTCCTTTGCAGGAAAAGAGACATTTACTATCGTGCTACCCTGAGTAGCCTATCTACCTCTGTAACGTTATGTTATAAGATGTGTACCCATTGGGCTGCTAAGCCAATGTGATTTTGCTAACCTGTTTGCACACTGTCATATCTGCCAGTAGTCTGCATTAACCCTTTCTTAGGCTTTTCAGGTTGTAGTGTGGCTGTGTCGGACCGTCTTTCTATGTAAAACACTGACTGTTACCTTATCCCCAAACCGAGGTTTGCACATGGGGGTAGTCCGTAAACTGCGGGTCCTTCGGGGACCGGGGGTGTTACAGAGATAGCACCTGGATGCCACTCATTCTATGGGTAAGGACGTCAGGAGGTACTTGTGTCGCATATGCTAATGCAATGCAGATAGACACTATATAATTGCCGCCAGGGAAGAAGCGTTGATCAAACAAATATACAGGCCTTGGTGCAAGGAGTGGATTACAGGACATGACACCACACCTTTCCTACTGTACAGTTCGGTTTAATGGCGTCAGCGACCAACTGTCATACAGCTATATTTTTGTCTTAGTCCGACACCAACCCAGGTGCCTGTCTCCAGGACCATGGGCGGTTTGTCCCTACACCTCACATAGCCTGCACTTCCCAGAAGTGCCCTTAGCCCCCTCTGTGCCCCAAAACATCTGTAGTCGAGCCGAGGGCGGCTCTTTCAATTGCCCCCGGGGTATGCAACACCCTCGCCGATGCAATGGCGAGGTAGTGCTTGCGAATACGTCCCACCTGTAGGTAACACCACATTACACTACATGGTCCTTATAGGATCAAGGGGAAATTGCAGTGGTTAATCCTGCCTGGCAAGGCAGATGTTAATTTGTGATGTAATTATGTCAACCAATGTCTGTGTTACATCCTGTCTCTGTGCACTGAGAGGTAATTGGAGGAGCAGCCACCACCTGACCAAAGGGAGGTAATAAAACCTCTGGCCAGGAATGTTCTAGAGTAGTCTCTCTTAGGAGAGTTAGGAGAGAAGTCTCTCCCAAGAGAGAGAGGAGAGCAGTCTCTCCCAGAAGGGAGAATAGACCGGTCCTAGTCAGGCCCTCTGGGTCTGCAGGACACAAGCAGAGAGTAGTTAGCTGAGCAGCAGCTCAGAGACTCTAGCACACCAGACCAGTGCAGGAAGAGCCTAGCCCCTGCCTGAAGTGGAACAATAAGACTAGAGGTAGTGTAGTGAGGAAAAGGGGTATCATCTTACCTTTGAAGGTGATACCTGAAGCCCTACAGGACAAGCTGAAGCTTCCTACCAGGACACAGCTGCCTCCCAGCCTGCCCTATACATCCAGGCTGGTGAACTATCTCCTGAGGCTCCCTCCAACTCACATCTCAGCACCCTACCTACCTGTTAAAGGCACGTTTGCTGCGGTTCCTGCGGTTCAAATAAAGAACTGTAAGTTGTTTTCTTCAACTTCTGTCTCCGTCTGGTCCCTGCTAATACGGCTGCCTTCATCACCGGCACCCTGTCCATCACCCAGAGACTCACACTCGGGACATTAAGGGGTTGCCCCAGGGAGATCCGCTATAGCAGCCTCTCCCTCATCTTTTCTTGCCAACACCACCCTGCTGGAGACCTGCCAGGCTGTAGGACAGCCCTCCGGTTCCCCCGTACCAAGCACCGTGACAATAGCGTGCTTAGGCCGCAACCGCCAGCCACTCCGGTACCGCGGGCCCCGGCTGTCTCCAGGCCTCACCTCAAGGGCTAGGCCCCGGTGGGGGTTGTTGCACTACAAACATGATAGAATGTTTTTTTAGATTTGTGTTGTGGGATACTATAGATTTTCTGTTTTTACATTTTAGTTTTATATTTAATGCTGGAATGTTTAAAATTGATCATTTTAGTTGTTTTTATTGTTTGTTTTATTGTTTCACTGATACTAGATACAAGTTTAATGTTTCCTGTCATTTAACTAAAATCATAGATAAAAAGGCACATGTATCTTAAGCCTGACAGTGTGGGCCTGTTTTTTCTTTGGTCACATCTTAGTCGTAAAAATTTGCCAACAGCTCTTAGCTATTTTTGACACCTGGTGGAGGGCAGTCATGATTTTGCACCAAAATTTACAACTTTTTTAAAAGACCGCAATTATTGCATCTGGAATTGGGTGAAAACTCAGAGAACACTGCAGAAAATTTGACCATGGTGAACTTTGAAGGGAGACTATCTTAGCCACCAAAAGAGCAAAAATGCAGTAAGGCCATAAAAATCTGCATAAAAGAAAGGAAAAGCCAAGGTGAAAATTAGACACATGTGCTGCATAGAAGAGCAAACATACAAAAATAAGGCAATATAAGAAGATATTCCTGATTCAGAGTGACACTTCCACTGAAGGAAAGCTGCCCAGCATCGATCCCAACACAAGTTTTTGAATAAGGTCAATCGCCTGAAATATGTGCCACAGTGTCCTTAACGTGTAGTAACGTGTACTACTTCCCCAGGGTTTTCCAGTTTATGGAACAAGTTATCAAGCAGGTTCTTGAAGGAACTGAACCATCGGACCTGGGCAGAAAGAAAAGTGAAAAAAAAATTAAGAATAATCCCCTGACAACTATACCATATTATGAATATTATAAGATGACGCACTTCACACAAGGTATTGTAAGAAACTACAGCAATTATCTAACAGCTATTCATTAGAAGTAATACAGTTGAATAGTAAATATTTACAAGAAATCATACCATTGCAACACAGTATCCAGGAGATGTGATACAATCTGGACATTTACACAGGACGATGACAAATTTAAATTGAATATGACCAATTTATTGTACTGTTTTAGAATAATACAGATGACTACCAAGCAACAACATAGAAAGAAGGGAAATTAAAGTAACCTATCATCTTCTGATGAATCTTTTTAGGAGAAACTTTGGGCCCATCAACCTTCGTAGAAAATGCACCAGGAGGTGGTGAAGGAAACACCACCAGCAACCAAGGCCTTAAGCAAGTCAAGACCCAACCTTCAGCATGTGAAGTAACTAGAGATGAGCGAACATGCTCGTCCGAGCTTGATGCTCGTTCGAGCATTAGCGTACTCGAAACTGCTCGTTGCTCGGACGAATACTTCGCCCGCTCGAGAAAATGGCAGCTCCCGCCGTTTTGCTTTTTGGCGGCCAGAAACAGAGCCAATCACAAGCCAGGAGACTCTGCACTCCACCCAGCATGACGTGGTACCCTTACACGTCGATAGCAGTGGTTGGCTGGCCAGATCAGGTGACCCTGGGATAGACTAGCCGCTGCCCGCGCTGCTCGGATCATTCTGTGTCTGGATGCCGCTAGGGAGAGAGCTGCTGCTGGTCAGGGAAAGCGTTAGGCTGTTCTATTAGAATAGTGTTAGGCAGGAGTGATTCTCCAAGAACCCAACAGCCCTTCTTAGGGCTACAATAACGTTCTACTTTTTTTTTTTTTTATTTGCATCTAGTACCATTTTGTGAGGAATTAGCAGGGGGACTTGCTACCGTTGTGTTTAGCTCTTAGTGGCACACATATCCACCTCAAACACCAAAGTGGGAAAATTTAGTAGGGGTTGGATTTCAATTAGGCACAGTCTGCCATTTGTCCTTTTTTATTTTACGTTTATTTTGTTTAATAACTCAGCGTCATCTCATCTGGCATAGTAGTGTGCTTTCATACTTGGCTAGAAAATAGCCATAGGAGAATCCAAACGGCTTACTTACGCCTACAGTAGCGTTATATATTTGATTTCTGGTTGATCTGCTGGTGGCTGTACTTGCTGCAGTGCATCTACTAGCCAATTGTGAGCAATTTGTAGTGAGACTTGCGACCGCTGTGTTTTGCGCTTAGTGACGCACATATCCATTGCAAAGACCGAAGTGGGAAAATTTAGTAGGGGTTGGATTTCAATTAGGCACAGTCTGCCATTTGTCCTTTTTTATTTTACGTTTATTTTGTTTAATAACTCAGCGTCATCTCATCTGGCATAGTAGTGTGCTTTCATACTTGGCTAGAAAATAGCCATAGGAGAATCCAAACGGCTTACTTACGCCTACAGTAGCGTTATATATTTGATTTCTGGTTGATCTGCTGGTGGCTGTACTTGCTGCAGTGCATCTACTAGCCAATTGTGAGCAATTTGTAGTGAGACTTGCGACCGCTGTGTTTTGCGCTTAGTGACGCACATATCCATTGCAAAGACCGAAGTGGGAAAATTTAGTAGGGGTTGGATTTCAATTAGGCACAGTCTGCCATTTGTCCTTTTTTATTTTACGTTTATTTTGTTTAATAACTCAGCGTCATCTCATCTGGCATAGTAGTGTGCTTTCATACTTGGCTAGAAAATAGCCATAGGAGAATCCAAACGGCTTACTTACGCCTACAGTAGCGTTATATATTTGATTTCTGGTCGATCTGCTGGTGGCTGTACTTGCTGCAGTGCATCTACTAGCCAATTGTGAGCAATTTGTAGTGAGACTTGCGACCGCTGTGTTTTGCGCTTAGTGACGCACATATCCATTGCAAAGACCGAAGTGGGAAAATTTAGTAGGGGTTGGATTTCAATTAGGCACAGTCTGCCATTTGTCCTTTTTTATTTTACGTTTATTTTGTTTAATAACTCAGCGTCATCTCATCTGGCATAGTAGTGTGCTTTCATACTTGGCTAGAAAATAGCCATAGGAGAATCCAAACGGCTTACTTACGCCTACATTAGCGTTATATATTTGATTTCTGGTCGATCTGCTGGTGGCTGTACTTGCTGCAGTGCATCTACTAGCCAATTGTGAGCAATTTGTAGTGAGACTTGCGACCGCTGTGTTTTGCGCTTAGTGACGCACATATCCATTGCAAAGACCGAAGTGGGAAAATTTAGTAGGGGTTGGATTTCAATTAGGCACAGTCTGCCATTTGTCCTTTTTTATTTTACGTTTATTTTGTTTAATAACTCAGCGTCATCTCATCTGGCATAGTAGTGTGCTTTCATACTTGGCTAGAAAATAGCCATAGGAGAATCCAAACGGCTTACTTACGCCTACAGTAGCGTTATATATTTGATTTCTGGTTGATCTGCTGGTGGCTGTACTTGCTGCAGTGCATCTACTAGCCAATTGTGAGCAATTTGTAGTGAGACTTGCGACCGCTGTGTTTTGCGCTTAGTGACGCACATATCCATTGCAAAGACCGAAGTGGGAAAATTTAGTAGGGGTTGGATTTCAATTAGGCACAGTCTGCCATTTGTCCTTTTTTATTTTACGTTTATTTTGTTTAATAACTCAGCGTCATCTCATCTGGCATAGTAGTGTGCTTTCATACTTGGCTAGAAAATAGCCATAGGAGAATCCAAACGGCTTACTTACGCCTACAGTAGCGTTATATATTTGATTTCTGGTTGATCTGCTGGTGGCTGTACTTGCTGCAGTGCATCTACTAGCCAATTGTGAGCAATTTGTAGTGAGACTTGCGACCGCTGTGTTTTGCGCTTAGTGACGCACATATCCATTGCAAAGACCGAAGTGGGAAAATTTAGTAGGGGTTGGATTTCAATTAGGCACAGTCTGCCATTTGTCCTTTTTTATTTTACGTTTATTTTGTTTAATAACTCAGCGTCATCTCATCTGGCATAGTAGTGTGCTTTCATACTTGGCTAGAAAATAGCCATAGGAGAATCCAAACGGCTTACTTACGCCTACAGTAGCGTTATATATTTGATTTCTGGTCGATCTGCTGGTGGCTGTACTTGCTGCAGTGCATCTACTAGCCAATTGTGAGCAATTTGTAGTGAGACTTGCGACCGCTGTGTTTTGCGCTTAGTGACGCACATATCCATTGCAAAGACCGAAGTGGGAAAATTTAGTAGGGGTTGGATTTCAATTAGGCACAGTCTGCCATTTGTCCTTTTTTATTTTACGTTTATTTTGTTTAATAACTCAGCGTCATCTCATCTGGCATAGTAGTGTGCTTTCATACTTGGCTAGAAAATAGCCATAGGAGAATCCAAACGGCTTACTTACGCCTACATTAGCGTTATATATTTGATTTCTGGTCGATCTGCTGGTGGCTGTACTTGCTGCAGTGCATCTACTAGCCAATTGTGAGCAATTTGTAGTGAGACTTGCGACCGCTGTGTTTTGCGCTTAGTGACGCACATATCCATTGCAAAGACCGAAGTGGGAAAATTTAGTAGGGGTTGGATTTCAATTAGGCACAGTCTGCCATTTGTCCTTTTTTATTTTACGTTTATTTTGTTTAATAACTCAGCGTCATCTCATCTGGCATAGTAGTGTGCTTTCATACTTGGCTAGAAAATAGCCATAGGAGAATCCAAACGGCTTACTTACGCCTACAGTAGCGTTATATATTTGATTTCTGGTCGATCTGCTGGTGGCTGTACTTGCTGCAGTGCATCTACTAGCCAATTGTGAGCAATTTGTAGTGAGACTTGCGACCGCTGTGTTTTGCGCTTAGTGACGCACATATCCATTGCAAAGACCGAAGTGGGAAAATTTAGTAGGGGTTGGATTTCAATTAGGCACAGTCTGCCATTTGTCCTTTTTTATTTTACGTTTATTTTGTTTAATAACTCAGCGTCATCTCATCTGGCATAGTAGTGTGCTTTCATACTTGGCTAGAAAATAGCCATAGGAGAATCCAAACGGCTTACTTACGCCTACAGTAGCGTTATATATTTGATTTCTGGTTGATCTGCTGGTGGCTGTACTTGCTGCAGTGCATCTACTAGCCAATTGTGAGCAATTTGTAGTGAGACTTGCGACCGCTGTGTTTTGCGCTTAGTGACGCACATATCCATTGCAAAGACCGAAGTGGGAAAATTTAGTAGGGGTTGGATTTCAATTAGGCACAGTCTGCCATTTGTCCTTTTTTATTTTACGTTTATTTTGTTTAATAACTCAGCGTCATCTCATCTGGCATAGTAGTGTGCTTTCATACTTGGCTAGAAAATAGCCATAGGAGAATCCAAACGGCTTACTTACGCCTACAGTAGCGTTATATATTTGATTTCTGGTTGATCTGCTGGTGGCTGTACTTGCTGCAGTGCATCTACTAGCCAATTGTGAGCAATTTGTAGTGAGACTTGCGACCGCTGTGTTTTGCGCTTAGTGACGCACATATCCATTGCAAAGACCGAAGTGGGAAAATTTAGTAGGGGTTGGATTTCAATTAGGCACAGTCTGCCATTTGTCCTTTTTTATTTTACGTTTATTTTGTTTAATAACTCAGCGTCATCTCATCTGGCATAGTAGTGTGCTTTCATACTTGGCTAGAAAATAGCCATAGGAGAATCCAAACGGCTTACTTACGCCTACAGTAGCGTTATATATTTGATTTCTGGTTGATCTGCTGGTGGCTGTACTTGCTGCAGTGCATCTACTAGCCAATTGTGAGCAATTTGTAGTGAGACTTGCGACCGCTGTGTTTTGCGCTTAGTGACGCACATATCCATTGCAAAGACCGAAGTGGGAAAATTTAGTAGGGGTTGGATTTCAATTAGGCACAGTCTGCCATTTGTCCTTTTTTATTTTACGTTTATTTTGTTTAATAACTCAGCGTCATCTCATCTGGCATAGTAGTGTGCTTTCATACTTGGCTAGAAAATAGCCATAGGAGAATCCAAACGGCTTACTTACGCCTACAGTAGCGTTATATATTTGATTTCTGGTCGATCTGCTGGTGGCTGTACTTGCTGCAGTGCATCTACTAGCCAATTGTGAGCAATTTGTAGTGAGACTTGCGACCGCTGTGTTTTGCGCTTAGTGACGCACATATCCATTGCAAAGACCGAAGTGGGAAAATTTAGTAGGGGTTGGATTTCAATTAGGCACAGTCTGCCATTTGTCCTTTTTTATTTTACGTTTATTTTGTTTAATAACTCAGCGTCATCTCATCTGGCATAGTAGTGTGCTTTCATACTTGGCTAGAAAATAGCCATAGGAGAATCCAAACGGCTTACTTACGCCTACATTAGCGTTATATATTTGATTTCTGGTCGATCTGCTGGTGGCTGTACTTGCTGCAGTGCATCTACTAGCCAATTGTGAGCAATTTGTAGTGAGACTTGCGACCGCTGTGTTTTGCGCTTAGTGACGCACATATCCATTGCAAAGACCGAAGTGGGAAAATTTAGTAGGGGTTGGATTTCAATTAGGCACAGTCTGCCATTTGTCCTTTTTTATTTTACGTTTATTTTGTTTAATAACTCAGCGTCATCTCATCTGGCATAGTAGTGTGCTTTCATACTTGGCTAGAAAATAGCCATAGGAGAATCCAAACGGCTTACTTACGCCTACAGTAGCGTTATATATTTGATTTCTGGTCGATCTGCTGGTGGCTGTACTTGCTGCAGTGCATCTACTAGCCAATTGTGAGCAATTTGTAGTGAGACTTGCGACCGCTGTGTTTTGCGCTTAGTGACGCACATATCCATTGCAAAGACCGAAGTGGGAAAATTTAGTAGGGGTTGGATTTCAATTAGGCACAGTCTGCCATTTGTCCTTTTTTATTTTACGTTTATTTTGTTTAATAACTCAGCGTCATCTCATCTGGCATAGTAGTGTGCTTTCATACTTGGCTAGAAAATAGCCATAGGAGAATCCAAACGGCTTACTTACGCCTACAGTAGCGTTATATATTTGATTTCTGGTTGATCTGCTGGTGGCTGTACTTGCTGCAGTGCATCTACTAGCCAATTGTGAGCAATTTGTAGTGAGACTTGCGACCGCTGTGTTTTGCGCTTAGTGACGCACATATCCATTGCAAAGACCGAAGTGGGAAAATTTAGTAGGGGTTGGATTTCAATTAGGCACAGTCTGCCATTTGTCCTTTTTTATTTTACGTTTATTTTGTTTAATAACTCAGCGTCATCTCATCTGGCATAGTAGTGTGCTTTCATACTTGGCTAGAAAATAGCCATAGGAGAATCCAAACGGCTTACTTACGCCTACAGTAGCGTTATATATTTGATTTCTGGTTGATCTGCTGGTGGCTGTACTTGCTGCAGTGCATCTACTAGCCAATTGTGAGCAATTTGTAGTGAGACTTGCGACCGCTGTGTTTTGCGCTTAGTGACGCACATATCCATTGCAAAGACCGAAGTGGGAAAATTTAGTAGGGGTTGGATTTCAATTAGGCACAGTCTGCCATTTGTCCTTTTTTATTTTACGTTTATTTTGTTTAATAACTCAGCGTCATCTCATCTGGCATAGTAGTGTGCTTTCATACTTGGCTAGAAAATAGCCATAGGAGAATCCAAACGGCTTACTTACGCCTACAGTAGCGTTATATATTTGATTTCTGGTTGATCTGCTGGTGGCTGTACTTGCTGCAGTGCATCTACTAGCCAATTGTGAGCAATTTGTAGTGAGACTTGCGACCGCTGTGTTTTGCGCTTAGTGACGCACATATCCATTGCAAAGACCGAAGTGGGAAAATTTAGTAGGGGTTGGATTTCAATTAGGCACAGTCTGCCATTTGTCCTTTTTTATTTTACGTTTATTTTGTTTAATAACTCAGTGTCATCTCATCTGGCATAGTAGTGTGCTTTCATACTTGGCTAGAAAATAGCCATAGCAATAGGATAGCATCGTTTGGTTTTAAAAACTCAAAAACACAAAAAAAAAAAAAAAACACAAAAAAAAGTTAAAAAAAAATTAAAGCTATAACTCTCATTTTAAAAATGTTTAACCCGAGGGCTAGGGGTAGAGGACGAGGGCGGGGACGTGGGCGTCCAACTACTGCAGGGGTCAGAGGCCGTGGTCCTGGCCGGGGTGAGACACCACCTGCTTATGAGGGAGCAGGGGAACGCCGCAGAGCTACACTCCCTAGGTTCATGTCTGAAGTTACTTGGACTCGTGGTAGAGCACTGTTGAGGCCAGAACAGTGCGAACAGGTGATGTCGTGGATTGCTGACAATGCTTCGAGCAATTTGTCCACCAGTCAGTCTTCCACGCAGTCCACCCATGTCACCGAAATCGCCACTCCTCCAGCTCCTGCACCTCAGCCTCCTCCCCCCCAGTCTGCCCCCTCCCAGGAAAATTTGGCATTTGAACCGGCATACTCTGAGGAACTGTTTTCTGGACCCTTCCCACAGTCACAAACCACTTGTCCGGTTGCTGCTGAGCAATTTTCCGATGCCCAGGTTTTCCACCAGTCACAGTCTGTGGGTGATGATGACCTTCTTGACGTAGTGGAAGTGTGTAAAGAGGTGTCCGACGATGAGGAGACACGGTTGTAAGACAGTGGGGAAGTTGTTGTCAGGGCAGGAAGTCCGAGGGGGGAGCAGACTGAGGGATCGGAGGATGATGAGGAAGCTGGGTTGAGAGGCCGGGTGAACACAGTGCTTCTGAGACGGAGGAGAGTCCTCGACCAGAACAGGTTGGAAGAGGCAGTGGTGGGGCCAGACGGAGAGGCAGGGCCAGAGCTGGTGCATCAGCGCCAAATGTGTCAACTAGTGAAGCTCCCGTGGCGAGGGCTCTTGCGGCGAGGGCTAGATCTTCAGAAGTCTGGAGGTTCTTTAAGGAAACACCGGATGACCGACGGACTGTGGTGTGCAACATTTGCCAAACCAGGCTCAGCAGGGGTTCCACCACTACTAGCTTAACTACCACCAGTATGCGCAGGCATATGAATGCTAAACACCCCACTCAGTGGCAACAAGCCCGTTCACCTCCGGCCGTGCACACCACTGCTCCTTCCCCTGTGTCAGCTGATAGTCAGCCCCCTGCCCAGGACCCTGCCACAAAAACCCCATCGTCGCCTCCACGATCCTCCACAGCATCCACCAGCGTTCAGCTCTCCATACCCCAGACGCTGGAGCGGAAACGCAAATATAGTGCAACCCACCCGCACGCCCAAGCCCTTAATGTGCACATCTCCAGATTGCTTAGCCTGGAGATGCTGCCCTATAGGCTAGTAGAGACCGAGGCCTTTCGCAACCTCATGGCGGCGGCCGCCCCTCGGTATTCGGTCCCCAGCCGCCACTACTTTTCCCGATGTGCCGTCCCAGCCCTGCACCAGCACGTGTCAGACAACATCATCCGTGCCCTGACCAACGCCGTTTCTGACAAGGTCCACCTGACCACGGACACGTGGACGAGTGCTGCCGGGCAGGGCCACTATATATCGCTGACGGCACATTGGGTTAACTTGGTGGAGGCGGGGAGCGAGTCTGACCCTGCGGCTGGTCATATACTGCCGACGCCGAGGATTGCGGGGCCTACCTCGGTCCAGGTGTTTCAGGCCTACTATGCCTCCTCCTCCTCCCACCCCTCCTCCACCTCCTCCTCCGAACTACCATCCGTGGGCACGGCGCCATCAGTCGGTAGCTCTAGGCACAGCAGCAGTGCCGTCGCTAAGCGACAGCAGGCGGTGCTCAAACTGCTGAGCCTAGGCGATAGAAGGCACACCGCCCAAGAGCTATTACAGGGCATCACGGCGCAGACTGATCTGTGGCTGGCACCGCTGAACCTGAAGCCAGGCATGGTTGTGTGTGACAACGGCCGTAACCTGGTGGCGGCTCTGCAACTCGGCAGACTGACACATGTGCCATGCCTGGCCCATGTGTTAAATCTGATAGTTCAGCGTTTCCTCAAGACATACCCCAATCTGTCAGATTTGCTCACGAAGGTGCGCCGCATCTGTGCGCATTTCAGGAAGTCCAGCGCAGATGCTGCCACTCTCAGGGCAGCGCAGCGCCGCCTCCAACTGCCCGCTCACCGACTGTTGTGCGACGTGCCCACGAGGTGGAATTCAACACTGACCATGTTATCCAGAGTTTACCAGCAGCGCCGAGCGATTGTAGACTGCCAGATGTCAACTTCCACCAGAACTGGTAGTCAGGTCAGTCAGCTTCCTCAAGTCTACAATGAGGAGTGGACGTGGATGTCTGATATCTGTCAGGTGCTGAGTAACTTTGAGGAGTCAACACAGATGGTCAGTGGCGATGCCGCCATCATCAGCCTCACCATCCCGCTGCTTGGCCTGTTGAAAAACTCTCTGATCAGCATGAAGTCGGAAGCTTTGCGCTCGTCACAAGAGACTGGGGAAGAAGATGCCCTTGTTGATAGCCAAAGCACCCTCAGGTCTGTTTCTCAGCGCATATCGGAGGAGGTGGAGGTGGAGGAGGATGAGGAGGAAGAGGAGGAGAATGTTGGCGAGACACAAGAGGGGACCATTGTTGAGTCCTTCACTGTTCAGCGTGTATGGGCAGAAGAAGAGGAGTTGGAGGAGTTGGAGGAGGAGGAAATGGACAGTCAGGCCAGTGAGGGGAGTGAATTCTTACGCGTTGGTACTCTGGCGCATATGGCAGATTTCATGCTAGGCTGCCTATCCCGTGACCCTCGCGTTCAAAGAATTTATTCCAGCACCGATTACTGGGTGTTCACTCTCCTGGACCCACGGTACAAGCAAAATCTTTCCACTCTCATCCCTGCAGAGGAAAGGAGTGTGAGAATGCATGAATACCAGCAGGCCCTGGTGCACAAGCTGAAACAGTATTTCCCTTCTGACAGCGCTAGCGGCAGAGTGCGTAGTTCTGCGGGACAAGTAGCGAGGGAGAGTAGGCGAGCAGGCAGCTTGTCCAGCACTGGCAAGGGTACGCTTTACAAGGCTTTTGCCAGCTTTATGTCACCCCAGCAAGACACTGTCACCTGTCCCCAGTCTCGGCAGAGTAGGGCTGATCTTTACAGAAAGATGGTGAGGGAGTACGTAGCTGACCATACCATCGTCCTAAATGATCACACAGCTCCCTACAACTACTGGGTTTCAAAGCTGGACATGTGGCACGAACTGGCGCTATACGCCTTGGAGGTTCTTGCCTGCCCTGCCGCTAGCGTCTTGTCCGAGCGGGTTTTCAGTGCAGCTGGTGGCATCATCACCGATAAGCGTACACGCCTGTCGACTGACAGCGCTGACAGGCTGACGCTTATCAAGATGAATAAAGCCTGGATTTCTCATAATTTCCAATCTCCACCAGGTGAAGGAAGCTCAACCTGAATAATTGATCCACTCCTCCTCCTCCTCATTTTCCTCCTTCTCCTCCTCTTTGTACAGTAAAGCAGAGGAAACTGGCTATTTTTTGACAGGGCCCACTGGCTCTAGCTATAGTACTTTATGCATTTAATTTTTCTGGAGGGCCACCTACCCGGTCCTCTGTTTTAAACAATTTTTGGGAGTGCCACATACAGGCACTCAATCTATTCAATTTTTCTGGAGGGCCACCTACCTGCTCCTCTGGTTTGAAAATTTTTTTGGACTGCCACATACAGGCACTCAATCTATTCCATTTTACTGGAGGGCCACCTACCTGCTCCTCTGGTTTCGAAAAAATTTTGGGACTGCCACATACAGGCACTATCCAAATTAAATTGTCTCCATAGCAGCCTCCACACGTTGTCTCCATTGCTACCTCCAAAAGTCGTCCATATAGCTGCCTCCATACATCGTCCCTTTATCAAACGAAGTGTGTCAGGCAGAAATTTGGGTTGTTTTCATGGATTCCACATCAAAGTTGTTAACTTTGTCGCCACCCTGCTGTGTTATCCACAAAATATACTGGCAAACTTTTATCATTTACCAATATTATTTCAGCGCTTCTTGCGCATCTGTTTACATTCCCCTCACCCGGCATATCCTAAACTTATAAGAACGCTACTACACTTGATCTTATACAAAAGGTTCTTAGAAGTGCTGTTTGGGGAGTAGCCTAGAGACAGGGGCTTGGATTGGCGAAAGCTCGCCTGGCAGCGGAGCGCCAGCTCCATGCGCATCAGCCGCTTCTTGCGCATCTGTTTACATTCCCCTCACCCGCCATATCCCAAACTTATAAGAACGCTACTACACTTAACTTGGTGCAGGCTGGGACCGAGTCTGACCCTGGGGCTGGTCATATACTGCCGACGCAGAGAATTGCGGGGCCTACCTCGGTCCAGGTCTCAAAGGCCTACTATACCTCCTCCCAACCCTCCTCCACCTCCTCCTCCTCCGAATTACCATCCGTGGGCATGGCGCCATCAGTCGGTAGCTCTAGGCACAGCAGCAGTGCCATCGCTAAGCGACAGCAGGCGGTGCTCAAACTGCTGAGCCTAGGCGATAAAAGGCACACCGCCCAAGAGCTATTACAGGGCATTCCACATCAAACTTGTTAACTTTGTCGCCACCCTGCTGTGTAATCCACAAAATATACTTGCAAACTTTTATCATTTACCGATATTATTTCAGCGCTTCTTGCGCATCTGTTTACATTCCCCTCACCCGGCATATCCTAAACTTATAAGAACGCTACTACACTTGATCTTATACAAAAGGTTCTTAGAAGTGCTGTTTGGGGAGTAGCCTAGAGACAGGGGCTTGGATTGGCGAAAGCTCGCCTGGCAGCGGAGCGCCAGCTCCATGCGCATCAGCCGCTTCTTGCGCATCTGTTTACATTCCCCTCACCCGCCATATCCCAAACTTATAAGAACGCTACTACACTTAACTTGGTGCAGGCTGGGACCGAGTCTGACCCTGGGGCTGGTCATATACTGCCGACGCAGAGAATTGCGGGGCCTACCTCGGTCCAGGTCTCAAAGGCCTACTATACCTCCTCCCAACCCTCCTCCACCTCCTCCTCCTCCGATCTACCATCCGTGGGCATGGCGCCATCAGTCGGTAGCTCTAGGCACAGCAGCAGTGCCGTCGCTAAGCGACAGCAGGCGGTGCTCAAACTGCTGAGCCTAGGCGATAAAAGGCACACCGCCCAAGAGCTATTACAGGGCATTCCACATCAAACTTGTTAACTTTGTTGCCACCCTGATGTGTAATCCACAAAATATACTTGCAAACTTTTATCATTTACCGATATTATTTCAGCGCTTCTTGCGCATCTGTTTACATTCCCCTCACCCGGCATATCCTAAACTTATAAGAACGCTACTACACTTGATCTTATACAAAAGGTTCTTAGAAGTGCTGTTTGGGGAGTAGCCTAGAGACAGGGGCTTGGATTGGCGAAAGCTCGCCTGGCAGCGGAGCGCCAGCTCCATGCCAAGATCCAACTAACATAGTTTTAACTGCAGCACCTTTAATCTACTACTAGTTCACTGCCTCCATACATGGTCCCCTTATCAAACGAGCTGTGTCAGGCAGAATTTTGGGTTGTTTTCATGGCTTCCATGTTAACTTTGTCGCCACCCTGCTGTGTAATCCACAAAATATACTGGCAAACTTTTATCATGTACCGATATTATTTGAGCGCTTCTTGCTCACCTCCTTTGGTTCCTCTCTGCCACCCATTGGTTTGAAGCCTGAGTCCATTTAGGGTATGTCGCCATGCCACTCTCTAGCCTGCTGCCGCTGCCTCTGCATGCCGTCCCCTATAGTGTCAGGGTCAATTATTGCATGTTTTAGATGCTATCTAGCTTCATTCTGTCACTCTGTCATGGCCATGCTGTTGCCCATAATTTTGGCATAATGGTGCGATTAAGCAGCCTCAGAGGCATCCATGCATGCTGCCCCTGCTGTTTCCTGTCCATTTCCGTGGTGTTTCCATCCTTTTCTGAGGTTCCCAGGTGTTTGGCCAAGCTTCCCTGTGCAGAGCCTTGGTCCCCTTGAAAAATGCTCGAGTCTCCCATTGACTTCAATGGGGTTCGTTATTCGAGACGAGCACTCGAGCATCGGGAAAAGTTCGTCTCGAATAACGAGTACCCGAGCATTTTAGTGCTCGCTCATCTCTAGAAGTAACATAAAAAAAAAGCCCTAAGTAGTTCACATCTCATTAATCCCTTGCTGCAGATACCAGTTTCTATTTTGTGTTTCAAAAGTTGTAACTTAATTTTTTTTCAGTTAACAGGGTCATATAGGGGCTCATTTCTTGCATAACAAATTATAGCTCTTAGTGGCACCATTTAATATTCCATGCAATGTAAAACTGCCGAAAGAACGTATTTGCACAATTTGCTTGTCGGTTCCATTTTTACCTCTTTCAATGTGCGCTCCAAATGACACCCCTCCTTTATTTTTATTTTGTACAAAAAAACTTTCTCCAACTGGTATACGGCTTATATAAGTGGTAACTCAATCCAGGACTGCTGAAAAGCTGAAATTTCCATTGCTACCATTTTGTGGAGAGAAGGACCTTCTGATGACTTTTCAATAAAATTTTTATTTGTTGCAAAATGGCAAAAAAGTGTCAATTAAAACACTTTTATATTATTTTCTGTTCAACACCAAGAATAATTGTTTTTATATTTTAACCAAGAATTTTAGGACATGGCAATACCCAACATGTTTATGCTTATTGTTTTAATTTGAATTCTAGGGAAAGGGGATGATTTGATTGTTATAATTTTTTTTACATTTTTTTAAGGCCCTGCATACTTGAACCCACATACTATTTATTTCTTTACAACTGTATTGGAGTATATGGTCATTTTACTGCTGATCTGATTCTGGCAGGCCATTCCTACTGAATAACAGGCCTGGGAGTCTCATAGAGACAGAACAGCAGTCATAAGAACAGATTACTGGACCCAATGATGCCACGGTGGCTGAACAACCAAGCCAAGTTGGATTTGTAGCTTTGCCCACGGTATTTAAATGGTTAGCACAAAAAAGCTGTTGATATTTGCTGCCTAATGCAGCCAGTGAGCCCTTTTCATACTTTAATAACACTGTGATGTACTACTGCAAGACTTGTCTTTAGAGTGTTAAAAACTCCAATCCAGATATCAGTTCTCAATAAGTATTTGTCATTCTGTCTGTTCGCCGTTGTCTATTGGTTGCAAGTAGAAGTAGGTGGATTCCATTGCTTTCACACCAAAAAATAAAAATGTTGTGAACAGGGGAAGACATGACATGATTTTTGATTTCACACCTCGGTATTGAAGTAATGTTAAGATTGAAACAGGACATCTTTGTTGTGGATACAAACTCCTGTGTCACAGAAATTAGAAGACTGTTGCTGTAGGTGACAGTAAGGCAAATAAAATTATTTTTGTTTATCCCCAAATTTGAGGTGGTTAAAGCATCAGTATTTAAAATGTTTGCAGGGGAAGAATCCAAGAACCCCAGTTCTATATATATTGCTCAATATATCATAAATTATTACAGAATTCCCCTAGAAAAACTAGTCTTGGGGAAAATGTCAAACTGATGACATTGATCCACCAATATAAATCATTTTAATGGCCCCACCTTCACGTTACTAGAAAGAATAATAGACAATTCCTAACAGAAGTGTGAAGCATGCAAATGACATTGCACACTGTGGTATCGGACACATCTTATATTAGACAATGTAGTTAGACTGCAGCTGTATCAAAATATCTTATGCTGAACGCTAAATCTGAAAAAATATAAAACTGTGTTGTCATACTTTACACCTCCTATCAGTTGGTTTAGTATATGCCAGTAAATATGCTCAATTTATAGACACTTTTGACAGCACAGGCACCACTTACCAAAGTGTCTAAAATCTATAATGCCAAGCTCAGTGCATAACTGCAACACCAAGCCAAGCTCAGTGCACAACTGTGGCTCTTGAGCCAAGCTCTAAACATGTATATAATATAAACACCAAACTCACTATATAAATACAGCAGTAGATCCAAGTTAAGTACAAAAATGCAATAAATGTTTGTATCCACCAACACAGACTCTTTTTAAATTTATCACAAAGCCTGAACATCCCAGTTCACACAGTTCAAACACAGTAATGATAGTCTTACAGTTCTGAAGACAATCAGCACGTTTTCTAAGCATAGTTCCACACTGAAGCCTACATGTGGCTACTCACTGAGACACAAGCATATTCAGTGATGTTTCGGATGCTCTGCCTTTTCCTTCAGGCTACACAGGTAAGTATAAATACACAACAGAACCAATCCAGTAATTTCAAAGACATCTTGTCAATATACATGTGTATATTACATTAAATTTAATGTATGTGCAGTTTGCCTGCGTAGTGTGCAGACGGCGCCAGATTCATGATTTATGGCTCCTGTTCTTCATGAATCTTTGCATGTTAAATTGGTGCACAGTTCAAATGCGCACCAGAGCGGCCCTCTTCAGTGCAAAAATTTGTGCTGTGTGAAGAATTGTGTAAAAACTTTGCCTGTCATACATTGACTATATAGAAGTCCCATACTTCATCTACACAGCTGCTCTTCAGAGAATTACCACTCTGTAAACTATACAGGAAGATGCAACTCTAATCTGAAGTATTAAAGGGGTTATCCGGGTTTAAATTTTTTTTTATGGCCGGGCTGGGGAGGGCTATTTAAACATAATAAACATGTACTTACCTCCTCCGGTGCTGCCGATGTCCCGCGCCGCGGCCCGTCTTCTCCGTGCGCCGGTTTCAGTAACAGTGCGCACAGGGAGCTTCCGGCCGGCCGGGTGCTCCCATGCGCACCATCTCCCAGCGCTTACAACGCTGAGAGATAGGGATGGATGGGAGGAGCCATCCACAACGCGGACCGGAAGCTCCCTGTGCGCGGCTTCCGTGCCCCTGTTTGTTTACAGGGGCACGGAACGAAGTGACCGCGGCGCGGGACATCGGCGGCGCCGGAAGAGGTAAGTCCATGTTTATTATGTTTAACTATCCCTCCCCAGCCCGGCCATAAAAAAAAAATTAAACCCGGATAACCCCTTTAACATAACAACAATACATATCTGACATAACTCCTGACACAACGTTTTCAGCCAATACTTGTATTCTCTAAGAAGTAACTATTCTTAATTGTCCTTTTCTGCAAGACTCATTTCTGCAGAATAATAAACACAATTTTAGTTTTCTCTCTTAATGATCATCATAATCTCTTCCTCCTTTGAATGACATGAGCCAAAGAGCCCCAGAGTAAAAGAGCCCCAACTGTAGCCAATATAGTAACAGTGTCCTCACAGCAGCCAATTTAGTTATGGCGCCTACTCAGCAATCATAAAGTATCATAGTATATAGGTTAAAAAAAAGATGCAAGGAAAAAAGAGGAATCCAGCTTCAACGGAACCCACGTAAGTATAAAAGTCGAAATTTATTTGGAAACTTCTTAAAAAAGTGAACATCGGCATACAGCAAAGCAGCTCAATAGATATGTGTACAGGGTAGTGGGGAGACCAACAATCGCCTACGCGTTTCAGAGAAACATCTCCTTAATCATGGCTAATATGGAAACATAAACGGGAAGTAGATATACTCGTTTGCCCCGATCATGTGATATGTAACACTGTGATGTCACACCCCACGTGTATGTTTCCATTTGATTGACAACCCTTTCAAATCAAAATGATACATAAAAACATAACAATTATATTTTAAAATACAAGGCAGGCATTTGTAAGCACTATGAGACATATTTGATGATGGCATGCAAAAGAAAAGTATGAACTAGTATTGGTGAATTACGTCTTGCCTCTTATTCAGGCCCTCAGGAACACGTGTCTGCAGTGTGAAGATCCAGAAGGTTTCTCTATTGAGAAGTTTCCTTCTGTGGTTACCTCCCCTAACAGGACGTGTGACTTTTTCTATAGCGGTAACAGATAACCCTGAGCAGTCGCCCTTGTGGATATTTTGAAAATGCCGGGATACCATAGAAACATTATTAGAATCCTTTTTACCTGCATCTGATATGTGACGACGTATTCTTGTTTTGAGCGAGCATGTTGTGCAACCAACGTATTGAAGATTGCAAACGGTACAGGTAATAAGATATATAACAAAAGTTGTATTGCAATTAATGTACTTGTGTATTTTGTATTTTTGTTGTGTGCGCGCTGATTCAAATTGTTTATTGGGTACAGAGTAATTACAACACGTACATTTCTTGTGTCCACATTTGAAGAAGCCTGTGACCTGAAGCCACCTATCCTGAGACCCGTGCTGGGAGAGAAATAGACTGGGGGATAATTGCATGCCAAGAGTGGGAGCTCTTCTAGCCACACAATTAATTTTGTTGGGAAGTAAAGACCCCAGATTGTCCTCCATGTGGAGTATAGGAAAATGTTTATTAATGATTTGTGTTATCTCACGAAATTGTAGGCTGTATGTGGTAGAAAATATGATTTGTGATTTGCATTTGTTGTTAGATCTAGTCTCCATTTTGTCTTTTTCTTCCAGTAATTTCTTTCTGGGGATGTCCTGTACTATTTTATGTGCTCTATCTAACATCCAATTAGGATAATCTCTTTGTTTGAGATCTCCTTTCTTTTTATCGGTTTTGTTTTTTAGTGTGTTCTCTTCAGTACAATTCCGTTTTATACGGACCATTTCACCCACTGGGATGTTTTTAATGACGTGCTTAGGATGGCATGACTTTGCGTTTAGAGTAGAGTTTAAGGCTACAGTTTTGGTGTAAGGTTCCACTTTAACCCATTCAGTGCTCTTGAGGGTGATATCTAGATAATTTATCTGCTGACGGGACAACTCGTGTGTGAACCTCAAATTCATGCCATTATTATTTATGTATTGGGAGAAGTCTCCCACCTCCGACTCTGTTCCCTCCCACACCAGGAGGAGGTCATCAATATAGCGACCATACCACCTGATGTGGGAGAAGAAGGGATTGTCCGAGGTGAAGAGGAACTGTTCTTCCCAGATTGCCATATAGATGTTGGCAAGCGATGGGGAGCATTTGCCCCCCCATTGCTGCCCCGCACCTCTGTATGTAAAATTCCCCGTCAAAAGAAAAATAATTGTTTTGCAGCAAAAAACGCACTACCAAGATAAGAAATTCTTTGATTGCATTAGAATAATTGCTGAATCTATGAAGAAACGATGTAAGACTGGCTAATGCAATTTCATGATTGAGAGAGGGATATAGTCCCACTACATCACATGTAAGCCAGAGGTACTGCGGTTCCCATTTGAAGCCATCCAGTAGCCCAACAATGTGTTTAGTATCTCTGATATAACCTGGTATTGATGTAACCAGGGGTTGTAAAAGGTGATCAATCCATTCCCCAAGTTTCTCTCCGAGTGAGCCAATACCGGCCACGATTGGTCTGAGGGGTGGAGGGAACACCTCCTTATGAATCTTGGGGAACGAATGAAACACGGGAACCACAGGAAATTCAACAAATAGGTAATCGACAATTCTTTGCGTAATAGCGCCCATTGTAAGACCGTCCAATAGTAGTCTCTTCAAATTTGATTATATATCCTTGGTTGGATTAAATTTTAGTTTGTTGTAGACCACTGTGTCCGACAATATTTCTTCATTCAATTTTTTATATAGTCCAGCATTCATCAAAGTAATGGATCCACCCTTGTCGGCTTGGCGGACAAGTAAGTCTGTGTTGTTTTTTAAATCCGATATGGCTCTTCTTTGGTAGTGACTTAAATTATCTGGCATTTTGTCAAGTTTGCATGTATTATGTAATTTGATTAAGTCTTTCTCAACTCTCTCTTGAGATGCAGGTGCATCAAGTCCAACCTATAAGAATTAAACAAATGTGTTTTTCCCATAACATGTGATATTTTTGCTCTCAAGAAACACATCCAGACCTCTCTTGAACATGTGCACTGAATCCACCATAACAACCTTGTGTGGCAGAAAGTTCTACACTGCTCTAACAAATGGTACAACTGCCTCTCCTCTGGGCATAGAGGATGCCCCTGATATACTGGTCAAAGACCCAGGTGTAAAAAGATCTTTGGAGAGTTCCTTGTACTGCCCATTTAGGTATTTGTACATTATAATGAGGTCTCCCCTCATCTGTGCTTTTCCCAAGCTAAATAACCACAAGTTTAGTAATCTATCATTGTTTTCTAGTCTCCTAATTCCTCTAATAATCTTGGTTGCTCTCCTCTGCAGGGTTCCAGTCCTTTTTATACACTGGTGCCTAAAACTGTACACAATATTCCATGTATGGTCGGACCAGGGATTTGTATAAGGGCAAAACTATGTCTTTATCATGAGAATCTATTCCTCTCTTAAAAAATCCCATGATTTTATTTTCTTTATTAGCAGCTGTCTGGCACTGGTTATTTTAAGCTTACCATCCACCAATACCCCCAAGTCTTTTTCAACTGCAGTTTTACCAAGTAATTGACTGTTTAGAACATAATTGTATTTTTTGTTTCTATGGACCAAGTACATTACCTTACATTTATTGACATTTCTCCACCCATTCCTACAGCCTTCACAAATCCCTCTGTTATGTTATACAATCAGCCTTTAATTTACAGAGCTTAGAATTATCTGAAAAAATGAAATGTTTCTTTGTAATACCTCTATGAAGTCATTCATAAATATATTAAAAAGAAGGTTGCCCAATACTGATCCCTGTAGCACTCTACTTGTAACTTCGACCCAATCTCAGATTGTGCCGTTAACCTCTTAACTCCTCGTAGACTATCCACTGACCCCGGCGTCAGGGGCGCATCTTTTGACATTGCTGCAATTTTCTCTTGCACTCAAGCTAATCACAGGAGCAGCGCAATGCAGAAAGGTTTAGAGTCTGTACTGCCAATAAAATATCATTAATATTCCTCAATAAAATAAACATTATAAAAAACATTGCCATTGTCACCCTGTTTGCACTAGACTATACATATTATATGTATGTATCAAAACAACCATCACACACTAGGAAATTAATTTATAATGATCATTTTGAGATAATTTTAAAACCGAAAAAAAATATACTATACAAAAAAAAAATTCCAGTGTAACAATCTTAACTTTTATATTTTTAACTCATCTTTGGCTCTTATAGTATAAAAATTCATTAGAAATGCTCCGGTCATTAAAGCCTTGTAAGGTTTTGTCAGAAATTGGTTAAGGACTGAGCTACTCCGGCTTCCGGAACTTGCCCAATTTTTTTTTTAAAAATGTGCTGGTGTCAGCATCATGGCTTGGGCCTGCTTTTCTTGAGCAGGGACAGGAAATATGGTTAAAATTGATTGGAAGATGGATGGAGCCAAATACAGGATCATTCTAGAAGAAAACCTGTTGGAGTCTGCAAAAGACCTGAGACTGAGCTGCCAACAAGGCAATGATCCTAAACATAAAGCAAAATCTACAATGGAATTGTGTAGCAAATAAATGGTGTATCCAGATGTTAGAATGGCCAAATCAAAGTCCAGAGAATTTCAGTCTCACTATGGGCAAAACCAGTAGAGATATACCCCAAACTACTTGCAGCTGTAATTGCAGCAAAAGGTAGTGCTACAAAGTATTAACTTAAGGGGGCTGAATAATATTGCATGCCCCACTGCTCAGTTTATTTTTTTTACAAAAGCTTAAATTATCCAATAAATTTCATTCCACTTCAGAATTGTGTCCCACTTGTTGATTCTTCACCAAAAATGTAACAATTTTATATCTCTATCTTTAAAGCCTCAAATGTGGCAAAAGGGAGAAAAGTTCAAGGGACCAAATACTTTGGGAACGCACTGTCGATATCGGACTGATATTGAAACAACATGAGTAAGAGTAAGAGTGAATCTTACCAAGTATGTTGATATTCACATAGTAGGAGCACGAGGGGGAGAGGTTTTCTAGGATGGCGACTCTCCTATTCATGCTAGCCCTATCACCCAGACACTCACCCTCAATCACTACTTTTACCTCCTGCCCTTACAAGGGCAGTCCCAGGTATTCCCTGTCTTTAGTGTACTGTCCCTCATCCGGAGTGTTGCGAATAGACTCCCTATGCTTTTCATGTGGAGTAACCACAACCATCAGGGACAAAATGTTAATCAAGTTGTACTTTGCCCCCCCCCCCCCAGGAGTCTGCTTAGTTTATTTTAGAAAGCTGCACCAAATTCTTACACATTAGCATACTTTTGGCCTGAAGACATGCCCCCTTTGTCATGCTAGTCGTAGAAGTGACTGAAAACTGTCTAAAACCTTGATAAATGTGGCACAAACTATTTTTGTGGCAAATTACAACACACTTCTTTCAGAAACTTTCTGCTTCCTACCCTAAAAGCTACAGCACAGAACCCTTACTTGTCAAAATTCAGGAAAATCACAGAATATTTGAATTATATGACATCATATAACCCAATATATGTATAATATCTTTCTAAAATGAGTTGTCTAAACATGTAGTAAGGCAGCATTGTGCAATTATATACTGTGATGTTTATTGATATGTCATATAAATCATATTTTTACAAGGTGTCACTTTTGCAGAATTCAGTGACAGAAAAATGTCTATTCCTTGCTTTACCCCCACAATATTGACTTTCACTGACAGTAAAGCATAAGCCATATGATGGATATGGAGAACATTATTCTACACACTGTTATAAATGAGGTCAGGAAACTATCATAAATACAATTTTGGTCAACAGAAAGGAATGACAGTCTTAACAAAGTCAGTGTAATAAGACTACCAGTATTTATGAGTAAAATATCAAGATAAATGGATGTTATAAAGAAGCCATTTCAAAGAAAGAATCCATATACTTTCTGAGCACATGCATTCGATATGGGCTTTTACTTTTACTGTTTGTTGCTCAGAATAATCCAGAGATTTTGTTCTCAGCGTGTCTAGTTTTTGCTATGCGTGTATGCTATGTACTCTATGGAAAAAGTTTTACATGTCATTGTCTACATATTGCAAAAAAAATGTTCAGCTTTACTAAAAAAAAACATTGGTTTTGCTGACAAAAATGTAACCCACCAATTTAACCCATGATGTCCAAAAGAATTATTTACATTTATTATTTTATTCTTTTAGCTAGAATAGTCTTATTTTAATGATGTACAGGCAGTCCTCTACTTAAGGACAACCCCTAGTTACAGATGGACCCCTCGGCCAACTGTGACCTCTGGTGGAGCTCTCTGAATCCTTTACTTTAGTCCCGGGCTGTAAAGATCAGCTGTAAGGTGTCTGTAATTAAGTTTTATTGATAATGCTTGTTCCCATTACAGCAAAAAATTATGAAAATCCAATTGTCACTGTACCTCCAGCCAAATTTTTTTTCGGGCCCAATTATAAAATATACAGTTCCAACTCACATACAAATTCAACCAACGGACCAACAAAGCCTACCTTGTACGTAACCGGGGACTGCCTGTATACAGTTAATAGTTTGTCCTTGTTCTTTTAATTATACATTTATTTCCAAACATTTTTTTTTTATCTTCTTATTTTTAAGGGGAAACATAATAACGGACACAAAACATAAAGGCCCAGATTTACTAACCAGTTTTCTGTCAGATTTTTGCACGTTCTTTCTAGTGGAAAATGCTTGCACATGTATTTAAGAAGTGTTCAAGACACATTTGTGGCATGACACAAAATTCAACTCGGAAATGGGCATTCCAGTGCTCTGTCAGACCGTGCACCACATTTATCGTGCAAAGTCTGAGAGAAATGTGTTGTACGGCCCATGTTAAAGATACACCAAAAAAAAGTGGTGCAGCATGTTGGGCTGTGCAGGGTGCACAAGATTCATAAAGAACGTGAACCACAAATCCTGAATCTGGCGCCCTCTGCACACTACATAGGCAAACTGCACATGTTTGCACTATTTTTAGTAAACATGGGCCATATTGTCAGGATATACACATCAGACAATACACATACACACATACACATATACAAGGCGAAAATTGAAATGCCCCCCCACACACACACATAATAGGTATTAAAAAAAGGGCCTAATTTGTCATCCACAATTAAATAACCAAGTGACTTTTCTAAAGAACGAACATGTAAGTTTGGACAGTCTACCTACCGTCAGTAAATCTGGTAGATGTCCCTTATTGGTGCATGTAAATAGAAAAGCATCCAAGAGAGCAGAGACACCATTATACGTTTCCATGCAGGAAGGTAGCATTGTAAGTATTGGAGGAGAAATAAGTAGCATTATAAGTCATTTTTATTGTACACATTAATGCTTTCGATTTTTTTCACAGGTTTTGGGACCCTATTGGATTATTTTTCAAGAAGAGAATTTTATAACATTTAATAAAATGGTCAATCAGGGTTATGGGGGAGTTTTTATTTCTATAAAATATTTTTTCATTTGTGTGCGTTTATTTTTTATTTATACCACATTGAAGACTTACCAATATTTGACCTAGCACCAACCCCCAAATAATTTTTTCACAGTTTTCGGGGCAACATCCTGCCTTGAGAAAGAAAAATATGGAGGGGGCCACTTTTTTTTTTAAATAATTTGAAAAAAAAATGCATGGGTTACCCCTAGTTTTCCTTCCCCAGCCAGATAAAACCAGCAGTGTATATGGTCTGTTCCTGCGGGTACCCAGCTCTTCCCGACACCCCTGGTGGCAGTGGATGCCAGGGTAATTATTTGGAGGTTGGTGCTAGCACTAAGCAATAGTGCAATGAAATTAAAAAGAAAAAAACTACTGCGCTACTAAAATAAATAACCAAAATTTTTTGCCATTTTTAAACATGTTTATTATTAAAGTCATAGGGGGTCATTTATTTTTATTTTTGGACATGGGGCTACTTTATTTCTCTCCTCTATCCTTCTAAGTTCTGAGATCAGCTTATCTAAGTTGTTTTTTCTTCGTCTTTTGGCTTCTGCTCCAATTTTATTATACAACTCCCTCGTGAATATTTTGTAGGTAGACCATAGTGTTTACTCGCTTACTTCTAAGTTGTCATTTATTTTAAAAAAGTCATTTGTCTCCTTTTCCACGTGGGCTTGAGTTTCGGGGGATCTTAATAGATATATTTGTAATCTCCATCCTATGTTAATATTTCGCTTCGGGCCATTCTGCAGTTTCAGTACTATGGGGGCATGGTCTGACCATGTTATGTCCCCAATCGTTGTACTAATGCAATGTGGGAGGGTCTCTCTATCTATCAGGAAGTAATCTATCCTGGAGTAATATCCATGTCTAGGCGAAAAGTATGTGTAGTCCTTTTCGTTTATATGTTGATATCTCCAAATATCATGCAGGTCCCGCTCCCGGATAATGCTTCCCACTTCTTTTCTGCCTCCCAGTGTAGTGCAGTCCTGATCCTCTGCTGGAGGTGCATTAAAATCACCATGTCCAGAAGGTACTAAAGACTTGACAGAAATAAGATTACAGCTACGCACGCTACTCCTCCAAACATACGCTCAGGATATGAGGAGGTGTAAAATAAAGTTTTACTCAATGGGGGATAAAGCGAGTAAACTATTGGCAAAGAGATTTAAAACAAATTCTGCAAAGAATAAAATAGAAACCCTGCAGTACCCTGCGAACAAATTCTGCAAAAATCCAATTGAGATGGTGGAAGCTTTTCAAACATACTATGCCAGATTATATAATTTAAAAGATGAAAAGGCCCACGGCGTGAGTGTTGGTACAAAATGTCTTAAAATCCATAAACCTACCAAGTTTCTCAGTAGAACAAATAGAGAACCTAAACAGCCCATTTACAATAGAAGAAATAGGGGGAGTAGTTAAAACAATAAAATTAAACAAATCCCCGGGTCCAGATGGGTTACCGAATTAACACTATAAGCAGTTTGCGACTCAGCTCTTGCCATACAGATTATATAAGTTTTGGCAAAAAAAGGGTAAGATTTCAACTGAAAACTTAACAGCATCAATAATCACGCTACCAAAACCAGGTAAACCGGCTAATAATCCAGAAAATTTTCATCCAATATCATTACTGAACAGTGATATAAAAATATATTCCAAAATCTTGGCCATTAGACTAAATAAGGTACTACCAACAGTTATATCAACAGATCAAGTGGGATTTGTGTCTGGAAGACAAGCCAGAGATGGCACAAGAAGAGTAATAGATCTACTGCAGACAGCTCAGACGTCCCTGATCCCCAGTGTGTTATTATCCTTAGATGCTGAAAAAGCATTTGACAGAATAGTCTGGGGATACATGGAGGGCACTTTACAAAAATTTGGTCTGAGAGGAGCAATTCTAAGCGCAATAATGGCCCTGTACTCAAATCCAAATGGACGGGTTTCCCTATCAGGTTTTGTGTCAACTGGGTTTAAAATATCTAACGGTACCAGACAGGGTTGCCCCCTATCGCCAGTAATATTCACTAAGGTAATGGAACCACTTCCCCCAGTAAGGCTACACGCACAAATTAAAGGGATTTGAATAGGGCCAGAAATACACACTATAGGCTTGTATGCGGATGATATAATCTTCATTTGTACGGACCCAGAGAAATCCATAAGGGCCTTAATGGAAATACTGCGGAATTTCGCCAGTATCTCCTTTTATAAACTGAATGAGGCAAAATCGATCATCTTCTCAATAAATATGTCATCAGAATCAAAAAAGCAGCTGACGGACACATATAGGTTCAAGGGAGGAGAGGAAGGATTCACATACCTCGGGGTACAAATGTGTCTACCATTGAGGAAACTAGTGGAGAAAAATTTGGATTCAGTATACAGAAAAATAAAAGAAGAAATAGAAAGAATAAAAAAGGTTGAATTTTCATGGATAGCAAGAATCCTAGTGTGTAAATCAATCTTTTTACCCAAGATATTATACCTTTTCCCATGTATTCCTCTAACATTTTCCAGATCTATATTAGATAAAGTACAAAACTTACTCCTCAATTTCATATGGGCGGGGAAAAAATCTAGGGTCAGCAAAAAAGTATTACTTGCTCCCATAAAAAAGGGGGGACTTGGAATGCCAATTCAAAACAAAATAAAGATAGAGAGATTTGTGTTCACGTGTCAAGAAGTTACTGCCTGTTGAAAAGAACACTTAAAATATTAAATTTTATTTCAATCAAATTTAAAAAGGGCCACTCTTCAGCCACTGGAAATTCAATATTTCAGGCAACTCAGTGTATGTATTGGGGATCGGGAATATGTTACTATTCTCATTCAAATGTATCGCCCCCTTAAACATACAACTGACTAGAATATGTGTCACACACACGCAGTCATAATTTAACCAATTTAGGTCACTGCACACTGCTAGCACACAATCCACCTGTAGAGTGCTATTCACATTCCTATAATTTGCACTCTGTCTAATCCTATGTTTGTCCTCCGCCTGACGCGTTTCAACACTCCCCAGCAGGGGAAGTGTGTCATCAGAGGCTTTTGGATATAACCTATAGGATATTGCCGATGCACAGAATCATATTTGTGTGTGCATCGGCCGGCGTCACCCAGCACTATTGAGGCCTCAATAGTGCCGGGTGACAGGCGGAGTGTTGAAACGCGTCAGGCGGAGGACAAACATGGGATTAGACAGAGTGCAAATTATAGGAATTGAATTTATATAGGTTTTATTGTGTTTTAATACATTTTCAAAAATGAAATGAATGCGTACAAAAAAGAAAAAAAAATTTTTGCCATCTTCTGACGCTAATAACTTTTTCATACTTTGGCGCACGGAGATGTGTGAGGGGTCATTTTTTGCGAAATGAGGCAACGTTTTCATTGCTATGATTTTGAGGTCTGTGCGACATTTTGATCATTTTTTATTTCATTTTTTATGTTATGTAAAAAGGTGTAAAAGTCGCATTTCGGACATTTGGGCGCCATTTCCCGCCTCGCAGGTCACCGCCGCCCATAACCGTTTTTATATTTTGATAGATCGGGCATTTTGGGACGCGGCGATACCTAATATGTTTGTGATTTTTACTGTTTATTATGTTTTATATCCGTTCTAGGGAAAGGGGGGTGATTTGAACTTTTAATATTTTATTTATTTATTTATTTTTTTTTCACTATTTTTTAGACCATCTAGGGTACATTAACCCTAGATAGTCAGATCGCTCCTACCATATACTGCAATACTTCTGTATTGCAATATATGGCATTTTTGCAGCACATTCATTACAATGAGCCACTGGCTCATTGTAACGAATCTGCAGATGCCAGATAGTCTCGGGTCAAACGAAGACCCGAGGCTACCATGGCAACCGATCGCCGTCCTCCGATGACGTTCGGGGGCGCGGCGATCGTAAAAAATATGGCGGCGCCCGTCTTTTAAACGCCGCCGGCGACTTTGCCGGCCGCGTTGAAAGGGTTAATAGCCACGATTGGTGCAAGCACCGACCGCGGTTATTAGCGGTGGGGGTTTGCTGCAATATGCAACAACCCCCACCTCTGTATGAAGAGGACTCAGCCCGTGAGCCCTCTTCATACATCCCTTATACCTCTGCGCCGTAGAGCTACGGCGCAGAGCGTTAAGGGGTTAATATTTTAAGTGTTCTTTTTGACTTGGAATGCCAAACCTGAAGTTATACCACAAGGCTGCTATTTTAGACATGCTAAGTGAATGCTGGGCACCTTCATTGGCGCACAAATGGGTTCAGATCGAAAGTGTAGCTACACCAGCAGGTTCCATAAGACTCCTCATGGAAAGTTTGTATATTAACCCGTTAGAGAAACAATACACCCTAGACTCTCTGGGGTACGCTATGGAAATCTGGGAAAAAGTAACAAAGAAGAAAGGTGGAATATCTCTTAAATTAATATCATTAAAAAGTGTGGAAGCAATTATACCAAATTTGAATTTAGATAAGTGGGTAAAAAAAGGATATAGTAATATAGACTTCATAATGATAGATGGAAATATGAAATCATTTGAGAGGCTGCAAATTGAAAGTGGACTAGCAAATGAGACCTTTCTTCAATATTTACAGATAAAGAACGTATTAAGGGGTATAATAGAGACACATAGAAAAGGGGACAGAGTGAATTAGATATATTCAACACGCAAAACCGGAAGGGGAAAAACCTGTCATTTTTGTACCATTTTCTACAGGGGGAGACAAAGGGGGGAAAAATGGGATACATGAAAAAATGGGAGCAAGAATTAAGGACAGAAATAACTCTAGTACAATGGTATCAATCAAGCATGGAGGTGGTAAGAGCTTCAGCCTGCCTTAACCACCTAGAACAACTGAAAAAAGTGCAGACAACATGGTACTTATGCCCGGACAGACTAGCACACAATGAAGCAGGACTTCCTCACTTGTGCTGGAAAGGTTGTCAGGAAAAGGGTACAGCTATCCATGTGTGGTGGGGTTGCCCGAAGCTCCAAGTGTTTTGGTCAGAGGTCTCTGGACTAATTTCCATCATAACAGGTGAAGCTGCTGAGCTATCCCCATTACAAGCAGTCTTACATATAGAGGTTATCAAATTTCCTGCGCAATACAGGGGAGTAATAACACACATAGTAATAGCAGCGAGACTGTGTATAGCCAGGAAATGGAAATCCAATGTAACCAATGTAACGGTTTTAGAATACAAAAAAAAAAAAGGAATTCCAGGATTGGATACGACACGATGCCGGTTCTACACCAGGAGAGAATGTACTTGTTCTTTGTAATTGTCTTGTTGTGCATTTGAAGTCTATGTGAGATGTAAGCTTTATTTTGTAAGTAAAAAAAATAAATAATAGTCACATCATTTATTTTTCTTCCTGATTTTTCTGTCTTTTTTGAGACATTTTTTGGCGTATTGCAATTTTTGCACCTTTTTGGGGACATTTTGAATATCCACCGGACATTTGTTTTTAGACAGTAAGACACATTTGTCTTCTATTTCAGATGTCCTAAATATTGCAAATGACATCTATCATTTCAAATTGTCTAAAATTTGTGACATTTTTTGGTGCAAAAAAATAAAGAGAAGCAGCATCCCTCAACTCATCAATAGTGTCAAGAAAATTGGCAAACTGCATCTTGTAAGTAGAAGGCGTTAATTAGTCCAATTGTTCCATGTGGATAAAGATTATAGAGATTTTAGTAGCCATACTCAAGTATATTAGGTTTTATTAAGTAAGAGAAAGACTCATTTAATAATATTTATATAATTTAGAAAAAATATTAGTAAGAACGGTTAGCATGGCACTTGTTAGGAGAACACTACTGCAGTACAAAGTTAATATTAACCAGGCAAAAGGCAGAAGACTGTTAATGAGACTAAAACAGGATATTAATAATTAAAAAAATATACATTTTAAGAATTTTAGTGTATAAAATATGGTATTCATCATTTTAAATGTATTTATTTTTATAATTTTAATAGTGTATTGTGCATTGGTATTAAATTTATCATATGATAATCCAGAAAATAATCCAATTTCTATCAAGTCCATTTCAAATCCATTTTCACTAAATAAAATGATTTTTTTTTTTAGGGTTATGAAATCAGAATTACACACTTTATCTTTATTTGACAGTTTTAAGACAGAAAGCAGTAAAGTTTGGCTTTGAAGTTTCACTATTAAACATATTTTCTGTTGCATTTATAAGGGTTATAAATCCATTCTATTATGTCTATTGTATTCATACAACATATAGTATTTCTATTCACTTACTACATAATTTTATCTTTAACAGCTTTTTGTCAACTATTGTACTCATAAGAAGTATTTCAGATCATGACTTCCATATTTACATTTTTTATAGTTAAATTTGGCTTGGAACTTCCTTAAGTGAAAAAAATGTGGCTGCACAAAAAGTCTCATTGAGATAAAGCATGCTAGGCTCATTTCATGCTATGCTATATAGGCAGTGAAATGAAAATAGTTTTTTTTATGAGGCACTAGTTCTCAATTTCTGTTGAAACTCGAAAATTGAAACAGTAGAGTATTGCAAAATAATATTATTTTCTATATACTATGGTACTCTGTCCATCAAAACAGCAAGGATACAGGTAAAGACCATTCTCTGTGCAAACAAGCAGACCGTTCTATGTATTGTGGGGTGATATTGTTGATAATAATATCAAGGATAGCTTATGCAGTTTTATGCAGTTTGCGGTGTACTTTTTGATGCTTTTTTTAGGCCAAAGGGAGAAGTTAAAAGTAGAAATTCTTCACTTGCATTTCTAATTCCTTTTAAATCCTGGCCATAAAAAACTGCTTTAGCACACTTTGGTCACAGCCTAAAATGGCCTTCAGGACACACACCTATTTTCCAGATCTAACTTCTTAACACTTTAACTTATCTATGTGATTTTGATATCGTTTTTTTCGTAACACATTGGGGGAGATGTAACAATGTGGAGAAGGCACTGCCAGTGCAAAGACAGACACTATTTTTTTTTTGTTGTTGTGCCACATTTATTACTGTAATGTTAAATTCTGGTTCAGTTTAAAACTATTGGGGGATATTTATCAGGACCTCTGCGCACTGCCAGTGGTGCAGAGGCCCTGAAATCATCGCAAATGCTAGCTTATTGCTAGCTTTTGTGATTATTTTCCCCACTCCGACACCTTCACGCCAGTGGGGCGTGAAGGGGGGGGGGCGCGGCCGGCCGAGCGGAGGGCACGGCCGGACGGAAGTGGGCCGGCGCGGAGCTTCACTGTCCCCGCGCCTGCGCACTCGCTGCTGCCGGCGACTTTTCATACGCGAAAAGTCGCCGTCTGCATTTTTTTTAATGCCAGGCCCTGCCTGGCGTAGGATAAACGCTGCACTGCTGGCAGCCCGATACATCAAGAGGCAGAAGCCCCCCTAATTTAGGCCCCTTAATTTACGACTTGGTGTCCTTGAAGAGATGCTAGGTCTGTGCTAAAAATAAGCTACCTGGTCATTCTCCAGAGGGGCTTCTTCATCCTCTCCCTCATCCCAAAAATCCCTGGACTCATATATCTATGGACTTTATAACTGCCTAATTCCCAGGGGAAAACTGTAATTTGGGTAGTATGTGACAGGTTCTCTAAAATGCGTCACCAGATTTCTCTAAAGAATTTATTTATTTATATAGCGCACACAGATTACGCAGAACTGCACAAAGCATTTTTTTTCAAATTGGTCCCTGTCCCCATGGGGCTCACAATCTAAACAACCTAACAGTATGTTTTGGAGTGTGGGAGGAAACCGGAGTACCCGGAGGAAACCCACGCAAACATGGAGAGAACATACAAACTCTTTGCAGATGTTGACCTGGGTGGGATTCGAACCCAGGACTCCAGTGCTGAAGTGCTACTCACTCAGCCACCGTGCTACCCACAGAAAGAAACTTTCCAGTGCTAAGATGCTTGCCTCCTTGTTTATCACTCACATACATTGTGTGCATAGGTTTCCAGAGAATATTGGGGCAAATTTACTTCTGCGCTGAAAAGCATCGGAACGCACTCCCCGGCCTATTCCTAGTGAAGGTAAGTGCAAGCTCCGCAACACATTTTTTGGTTTTAAATGTGGCGTTTTTTCCGAATCCGTCGGGTTTTCGTACGGCCACGTACTCCGATTTCCGTCGCGTGCATGCCAGCGCCAATACGCCAAATCCATCGCGTGTGCCAAAATCCCGGGGGAAATCGGCGCAAATCGGAAATATTCGGGTAACACGTCGGGAAAACGCGAATCGGGCCCTTAGTAACTGACCCCCATTGTGTCTGACTGAGTTTGTATCCAAATTCTTGAGGGTGTTCTGTGGATGTATGGGTGTTTCTGTGTCCTTCACCTCCGCCTTCCACCATGAAGAATGGCCAAACTGAGATATTAAACCATACTCTGCAACAATGTTTGTGGCAATTTAACAATTCCTTCCCCTTGCAGAGTTTGCCCTGAATAATAGGGTGAATTCTTGTACCAAAGATTCGCCATTTTATTGTAATTATGGGTTTAATCTCCAGCACTTGTCCTGTAGGGAAATTGAATTGATGAACTGGTCCGCTGAAAAAACATTCCAGCAACTAGAGATGGGCGAATTTGTTAAAATTTTCAACCTGATTCGCAGAATTTTCTAAAAAATTTGATTCGACCCAAATCGAATCAAAACGAATCACGTTAAAAACAGGCATTTCCTGGCTGCAGAGAGCCTGTAGGGTGTTGTAGAACGTTGTGCCATGCTTAAATATGCATATGGAGCGTGGTTTGGTCTTCAAACAATGCTGTGTTTTAGTATGACACGCACATGACAGACACGGCTCTTAGAATCGCTTCACTCTTCACTTCCATGTGCACTTACATAGGCCAACTTCCCCAAATAAGCGAAGTGAGAACGCAACCTGACAAGGTAACATCTGTGCCAGCTCGAAAGGACTGAGCTGAGGGCCAAGGTCCCACTATAACATCAAAGAGTGCACTCTTTTTACACTGAGTGGCACAATGATATAGTGTGTTGGTGGCATCAAAAGCAGCAGCAGGAGGAGCCCGCAGAGTGGCAAAATGATATAGTGCATTGGTGGCATCAGTAGCAGCAGCAGCAGGAGCCCGCAGAGTGGCACAATGATATAGTATGAAGGTGGCATCAGAAGCAGCAAGAGCAGCAGAGTGGCACAATGATATAGTGTGTTGGTTGCATCAAAAGCAGCAGCAGGAGCCCGCAGAGTGGCACAATGATATAGTGTGAAGGTGGCATCAGTAGCAGCAGGAGCCGCAGAGTGGCACAATGATATAGTGTGAATGTGGCATCAGAAGCAGCAGGAGCCCGCACAGTGGCACAATTATATAGTGTGAAGGTGGCATCAGAAGCAGCAGCAGGAGCCCGCAGATTTGCACAATGAAATAGTGTGAAGGCCGCAGCAGCAGCAGCAGGAGCCCGCAGAGTGGCACAATGATATAGTGTGAAGGTGGCATCAGAAGCAGCAGGAGCCTGCAGAGTGGCACAATGATATAGTGCGTTGGTGGCATCAGTAGCAGCAGCAGGAGCCCACAGAGTGGCACAATGATATAGTGTGAAGGTGGCATCAGTAGCAGCAGGAGCCCGCAGAGTGGCACAATGATATAGTGTGAAGGTGGCATCAGAAGCAGCAAGAGCGGCAGAGTGGCACAATGATATAGTGTGAAGGTGGCATCAGTAGCAGCAGCAGGAGGAGGAGCCCATAGAGTGGCACAATGATATAGTGTGAAGGTAGCATCAGCAGCAGCAGCAGCTGGAGGAGCCCACAGAGTGGCACAATGATATAGTGTGAAGGCGGCATCAGAAGCAGCAGCAGCAGGTGCCCGCAGAGTGGCACAATGATATAGTGTGAAGGTAGCATCAGTAGCAGCAGCAGCAGGACGAGCCCACAGAGTGGCACAATGATATAGTGTGAAGGCGGCATCAGAAGCAGCAGCTGGAGGAGCCCACAGAGTGGCACAATGATATAGTGGCCCACCTTCTGTTGTACATATTGGTGAAGGGCTGGCACAGCCTTTTTGGAAAAAAACCTTCGGCAGAGGTGCTGGAGCCTTGACTTGCTGAAACAGCATGTGTCCCACTAGGTGCTGCTGCTGTTGCTGCGCCTGCAGGATGGACCGCACCTGACACCCATTTCTCCCAGGCCATTGGATGGTGACGCTGCATATGTTGGCACAGGGCCGTGGTGCCAAGGTTAGCTCCCAGGCCACGCTTCACTTTCTGCCTGCAGATACGACATATACCCATGCTCGGCTCCTCTGGTGTCTTTACAAAAAACTGCCACACCGCTGAGGTGGTAATTTTACCGCCAACACTCTGCACTGAGCGACTACTACCGCCGCTGCCTCACTGAGCCCCTGTGCCACTGCTTATTTGGGCCTGACTGTTCTCAAACACTTCGTCCTCGCTGAATAGTGGCGCGGAGCCCAGACCACCTAGTAGCTCTCTGGCTGCGGGAAAGGAACAGGACAGAGCCTGGTTGAGGACAGGTGAGGGCCGCTGACCTGCTCCTGGGCCAACTAATTGTTGTATCAGAGGAACCTATGGACTCTTGGCTGGGGTTGTCAGATGTTATATTTGAGGAATTGGATGACCTAGTCAACCATTCAACAACCTTTGGGTTGTTGATCAACTCACTGCCACTAGATGACAAAGGCAGTTCTGGCCTCACAGAGTCACACCTGCTGCGACATCTCCTTACCGTGCTGCCACCTCTGCCTGCTCCACCTGCCACCTTTCTGTCTGACATAGTGGTTTATAAACTATGTGGATTTGACATGTAAATCTGGCTGTAAACTAGAGCCCCCAAAAGGTATTGCAATGTGCGTTATACATATACCCCACAACTGACAGTGTAATTTCAGCGAAAATCACTGTATAAACTACGTGGATTTCACACAGAAATCTGGCTGTAAACTAGAGCCCCCAAAAGGTATTGCAATGTGCGTTATACAGATACCCCACAACTGACAGCTCACTACTGCAGATGCATGAATGTCAAACAGATTTCTTGTTCTCGTGCCCATTTAACATGAGGGGAAAAAAAACAACTTCGTTCCCGCGAATCAGCATAAACTTCGGCTTCGTGGCGAATCAAATTTTTCCTGAAATTCTAACCGAAGTTAGAATCATTAGAATCGATTCGCCCATCTCTTCCAGCAGCTAAGCTTAGTCTAGCCTCAGGCTCTTTGGAATCTGGTTAAAGCAACGATATCAGAATAGTTAAGAGAAAAATAGATAATACTCAATGGTCCTCAGTGTTGGAGCTATGTTATCGGTTACTGGCAATAAGCAAACCAAACCTACTCAAAAACAAATACCAGATTTGCACAGAAAGTATTTTTTTTTTTACAAACGTATGAAAAAACTTTACTTAAAACATACAATAAAATTACATGGGGCAAATATTTTATACAGAGAGAGTCTCCGCTAATGTTGGGATGATTACATACAACATCAGGGTGGCGTGGTAATATATAAATATACATAAATGACCATGTGGTGCTAGGAGAGTTGTTAGTAGAGAAAGGACAAACTGCGTAACCTTGTAGTTATACATAGCAGATAACATAATAAGAGTCCAGTAATAAAATTACCTAGGCACCAGAGTACACACGTCCGCCCAGATGAAAAAACACCCCAGCGTGCATTTCGGCACACTGCCTTCGTCAAGGGGTATAGTTAAAGCCCAAGATATGCAGCGATGTGAGGCTAATATCAATCGGTCGCTTGGTCCTGATTATGTATTGGGCTGCTATAAGGGTCCGTATACTATTACTGAAATCATCAATCCAGTATATAAGACTTCAGTTACCCTGTACCCTCCATATCCACAATGTCTTTTATAAATCTCTGTCTTACCTAGGTCCAAGCCACTGGCTCCTGTTGTTGTTCAGCAAGAACTGGAGTTTAAAGTTGAGTGAATTCTTGATTCTCTCAGAGATCTTCATACCTGTGCCTCCTATATCATCAGCGGAAATCTTCCAAACTTAGTAGTGCTAATGGGGGTTCGGTGGCACTTCATAAGAGGGGGAGGGGTACTGTCACATCTGCATCAGCGTCAACATTTTTTTCAATAATATACTCATTTCAGGTTCAGGTCAATCTGGCAAGATAGATGCCTGCACATATTTGTGTCAATTACAGGAAGCAAATCACACCCCATGTTCCCAATCTTAGCTGAACAACAGATGAACTGTTGGACAGAGAGGTTTGTGCAACTCCTTTATCTCTAAATCGATTCACCTGTTTAATGAGTCGATTAGGAACCTACAGGGCATGTAATGTGACCAGTCGAACCTTGCAGCAACCCAACCAAGTAATATACTGTGGTTCCTCGTGTTCCTTTCTAGTTTTCCTTTAGACTTGCATATGTTCATGCCAGGGGCGTTGCTAGGGTGAGAAAAGATCTGGGGCACGGGCCTCAATGCATTTGTATCAGACTTTCAGTAATGCCCCCTCCTGTATATAACCCCCTCACATTGTGCCAAGGATTGTGCCAATAACAATCACAGCTACAGAAACACCAGAGAAATCCTGACTTACTTCCAGTGACTGGTGACATGTCCATTATTAGGGTGGTGGAACTCGTGACATTTTGAACCGGTTGTTAATCCATTTTTAGTCAGGCGTTCATCTGTTTTTGTCCGGTTTTACCAATTATCTTAATTTAAAATGGACAAAAATGGATGCGTTTTCTAAAAACGGGTTCAAAACGCCATATGTGCAACCACCCTTGGACTCGGGATCACCACGTCTCCTTTCTCTGGACTTCACCACACAGACATCTTATGTCCTTCATTATCCCAATCTTCGTTCTCCAAAATTGCGTTCACATGTTGCAGTTACAACTGCATCACAATCAGTTTTGAGGTGGTTTTAGGTGCAGTTTAGGTACAGTGAAGAACATTTGTGGAACAGGTTTCCCCTTCAAAATCAAATTCACCAGATGTCTTTCACTTGTTAAATTAACATAACTGCACCTAAAACCACCTCAAAACTGATTGTGATGCAGTTGTAACTGCAACGTGTGACTGCACCCTGACAGTGTTGTCCTGATGCTGCCCCTAACACTCTCCCAAAATACTGTAAGGGTGATGTCACACGTGGTGTTTTGAACAAGTTTTTGCCCGTTTTTAAGCAGTCAGTCAAAAATAGTATCCGTTTTTGACCAGTTTGAATTTAGATAATTGGTCAAACCTGTCAAAAATGGATGCGTTTTCAAAAACTGACTGCTTAAAAACGGGCCAAAAATGCATTCAAAATGCTACATGTGACATCACCCTAAGGCTGTGCTCACACGTGGCATTTAAACAAATACAAGAGACCAGCCGCTCATTATCCATCACATAACCATCACTGGAAACTCATGTGAGAACAAACCTAGGCCCTTCCTGCTACCACGTGTGAACACACCCCAAGGAATGTCCCCACAGCCCCCCAGTAATGTCCTCACACAGCCCCCAGTATTGTCTTCCACACATCTCTTCCAGTAATGTCCCCCCCAAGTAAAGTCACCCACTCATCCCCCTATAATGTCACCCACACATCTATCCAGTAATGTCCCCCTTGTAATCTCCCTCAGTAATGTGCCCCACACAGGCCCCCCTGTAATGATCCCCAGTAATATGCCGCCCACATAGCCCCCTGTAATGTGCCTCCCACAGATCCCCCTGTAATGTGCCCCACACAGATCCCCCTCTAATGTGCCCCACACAGATCCCCTGTATTGTGCCCCACACACATCCCCCTTTAATGTGCCCCACACAGATCCCCCTGTAATGTGCCCCACACAGATCCCCCTGTAATGTGCCCCACACAGATCCCCCTGTAATGTGCCCCATATAGATCCCCCTGTAATGTGCCCCACACAGATCCCCCTGTAATGTGCCCCATACACAGATCCCCCTGTAATGTGCCCCATACACAGATCCCCCTGTAATGTGCCCCATAGAGATCTCCCTATGTTCTCCCTCTAACCTCACTCCTGCAGCTCCGTGCACTGCTTCCCCCTGCAGGTCATGTGATCGTGACATCATCACAGGTCCTGCAGGGAAAGTAGTGAACACTGATCGTGAAGAGGGAGAGGAGGATGCTGGGCAGTGGGGCTAATGTCCTCTGCACCCAGGGAGATCCGGGGCACCGGGCAAAAGACCTTTTGACCTAGCGACGCCCCTGGTCCATGCTAATGTACCTAATGTCAAGCAATTTCCCCTGCAGGATCAATAAAGTCATATTGTATTGTATTGTATTGTAAGTAAAATTTAGAATGTATTTTTTTCAGTAATCTATTGTGTTAATGGAAAAAACACACACAACAGTTTGTTGGACAATTTTTTCTGAGTAATTGTAGTACAGACTCACAGCAGGGCTCAGAACATATTTTAATGGAAAAGTTTTCAGGTTCCATATCACATTTCAACAACCCCTGTATTAGGATAACAGTAGAAAACCCTTATAAGTTACCACATTTTGGTAACTACACTCCCTGAGCTATAGTGGGCAGTTTGACCCCACAGCTGTTTTACGGAATTGGATCATGATAATTGAAATTTTTATTTTTTCAAAAAGACAAAACACCATGATTTGTTACATAATTTATTCCAAGTACAGAAATATCCTACAACTGGATTGGCCTCTTGAAAAGGCGCATAAATGTAAGGATGACTATTAGGCTTTTGCAAGGGGAGATTTTGCTGGAATCAGTTTAGTTCCCATGATGGACCCCTAATGTATCAGGACAGTGGAAACCGATAACTAATGACTCTATTTTGGAAACTACAACCTTCATAGCTTTCAGGATATATACGTTTAATCACTTATAGGCCCCCATTCCACACTTAAAGGAGATTAAAGATAGCAGAATTATGTAATGTCACCTTAAGTGAGATTTACTGAAAATGACACCCAGAAAGCATTCTGTTAGTGGTATAATGAAAGTTTTTGGGCCTAGTAAAATCAATTCAGGCCAAAATTATTTTGCACATGTTATGAAGTTACACAAAACATTTTTCTTCAATATTCTGTCAGGTTTCTGGGGTAATGAACCCCCTGGACCACCACGGATGATGACACAAGCTGACACCTAGGTAATCTCATGGGCAGGACAGGCAGATGGTCAAGGCAAATGGCACTGATGCTAAGTCGGGGTCAGAGCAGGAGGTTAGGGCTGGCAGCGAAGGAGTGCAGTCAAGGACAGGTCCAGGGTCACAATGAGAGGTCAGAACACAGGTAACGCACATGGGAATGCTGGGAGCAGCTGGCCTTTATCAGCAGTGCGCTGGCCCTTTAAATGTGCGAGTGCCGATATGTGCGCACCTGGTGTGTGTGGAAGCTGGGATGTGCGCTGGGCAGCTGGGACCGGAGCAAGGACGCAGAGAGATTAATGAGCCTGGACCGGGATCCGCCGCAGAGAGGGGAACTGGTGTGCCTGCGATCCGAGATGTGGATCGCAGGGGAACCCGTAACATATTCATAAGGGATTATAAAATGTCTTTTAATTATAGGTATATCAATTTTTAAATTGCCAACATTGAAATGGAATTTTTGGGTAAGTGTGTGCAGGATTATATTAAAATGGTGAAAGGGTTTAAAATAATTAAATTAATATTGCAGGGAAGTATGGTATGCATGAAAACAACCCTGGCTTATTCGGACAACTCGTTTTTGTAGCATACAAGGTTTTCTTGTATGCCTATCTTTTGTTTTCTGTGAGGGGGATTTTGATGGGAAATGAAAATCACAGGATCAGAGACGGAAATCGACTCTTTTCTCACTCCTGAGCTGTGATTGGTCAATCTGGTTTGATTGACCAATCACAATGGGCGGGGACAGCTGTGATTAGGCTCCAGCCCGATGACAGTGACAATGAGCCACCTGTGACAGCTGTCTTCACTGTCCTGTCACCATGTGTTTACATGCATGGTGAATGCTGTATAAAAACAAACTTGAAGATGATTTTTCATCAATACCTTTAAAAAAATATTCTAAAAAGTAATCAAAATATTTTATGTGCTCTAAAATAAAACAGCTTAAAGGAGCAACTCTTCTCACAAAAAAATAAGCCATAACTAGATTTGTCAGCCAAAAAATAAAAAAGTTATAACTTTGAAATGATGGTGATGCTAAAATTAACAAGATATTCTCCAAATTAGTTCTTATTCAGTTAAATTGGGAAAAAATATAAATGAGGTATTGCTGTAGTCAGGATAACCCATAGAATATATCATTTTTATGGTATGGTGAAGACCCCCCCCCCCAAAAAAAAAGCTAAAAAATCTTCACAAAAAATGATCTTCATTTCCTCCACCAAGAAATAAACGAATAAAACAACAATATTATAGCCTGTACAATGCAACTCTCCTCTGAATGGCACTCCTGCCATTCTATGCCCGGCTGTGTGCCCATACAGCAGTTTATCACCACGTATGGGATATAGGCAAACTTTGTGAAGCTTTTTGTCATTTAATGCATTGTGAATGATTTATTTATGAGCCAAAATGAATGTAATGTCCCAAAAGAAATTACCATTTCTGAATCGTGCCTGAAGAGTTAACACACTTCTTAAAAGTGGCTTTCATATTTTCAGGGGTGTAGTTTCCATAATGGGATAATTTACAGAGTTAAAATTAACCATAACCTAAAAGATTTGAAAAATCGCACCCAAATTCTAAGCCTCATAACCTTCTAGATAAATCAACCTAAAAAACATGTCAACATAAAGCAGACATTTAGGAAATGTAAGTTATGAATTAATTTGAGTGGTATGAGTATTTAGAATTTAGAAATTTGTAAATGGAGTATTTTTCTAAATTTTTGAAAAATGACTAAACAATTTATTATCTCAACACAAAACATATACAAATGTGTAAACTAATTTGAAGCACAATGTGATATTTAAAAGTGTTCAAAAGTTATAACCACTTTTATAGACACTGGACAGATTTGAAAACTTGGTCTGTATCCTTGAGGAAGAAATGGGGTTAATTAATAAAAACTAAAGGCATTCATACTACTGTACATTAAACTATTCTTACAGAAATATTCATCTACAGAAGCTATACAAGCAGTTTGTGCTTTGTTTAGTCAACAAATAGTTTTAATATATTAAAGGTCATTTCTTAGATGTTAATTGAGTTGAACAAATCTAAGTTTAAATACAGTCACAAGAAGGAAAATTGAGGTTAGATTACTAAGCACTTTAAAATGATCAGGCCTTGCATTAAATGGCTGCTTTCTACTGAAAACCCTACAGAGAAAGTGGAATACATTATGCAGCAAATGCATCTAGCGTGGGGCTGTTAATTACTTATTAAAAAAGGATAAGCTATTACATTTACCATGTTGAGAATGTAAGTAATAGATTTCATGAACTCATAAAGTCCACAGACTGCAAAAAACATAAATAAGCAAGTAAAATGTGAGCTAAAGAGACGACCTTAAAATGTAAAACTGTAGTGTTGACATTCTGCTCGTTGACTAAATTTGAATATTTCTCCTAGTTTGGCATTCAAATGAACTCTGCAACATAAATTAGCAGGAAGTGCCAAGATTTCAGAAATAAAACATAAAATCTACCGCACAGAACAAAATAGGTAAGTAAACTGTAGCCTGTAGCTTTTCATTAAACCTTGCAAAAAAAAAAAAATTAGATTCAGACCATTAATACTGTATATTGCCATAAATCAGTATATCTAATTAACTGTCTTATTGCCTTTCACTTCAGAATTCATTAACCTGGTATAAAATCAAGATCTCTCTCACATTTTGCTCTAGTAAACCCTTTCAATGCAGTATCTTCTTTAGTAAAGAAAACAATGAACATTTTGTTGTGAGTGGTGTATTAGCAGGTCACTGTAAATAATAACCTTTTTTTTTAGTAATGAGTGGATACATTCTTCACTGTCACTTTTAAGGCATAATTAAGTTTTATAACTAATTCAATATGTAAACCTGTCAAGCTTTCTTTTTACTTATTAACCACTTTCCCACTGTTCATGTAGCCCCTTTAAACCTACAAAAATGTATTATTCTAAGTGTCAGGTTTTAGTTGCTGCCCATAAAAGTCTATAGATGGGGTAAGGAGAAGAAAGAGTAGCTGCACAGAGAAAGACAGACATAGATTTTGCTGCTGCTCTAATCTCTCACAGTTCCACTGCTCGTTACTGCTGTATAACATCCCCTCTGCTTGTTACGATGCGATACAGGCAAGAATGGTATCCTCTTCCCCCAGCATAATCTCTTGATTAAGTGTGTTCTATACAGAATAATGAAGGTTGTAAAGGGACCCTGACATTCAAATTTTATGGGCCCTCCTCTCCTACTCCTATTCTCAGGCGTAAAAGCCATGATAAATTCCCACCTATCACTCATATCTAATTATCATATATAAATAACTAGAAAATGGGCAGAACAAAATATCCTAGCATGAAAATATTAACAAAAAAATAAAAGATATGAGACAGATAGTTACATAGATAGATAGAAGATGGATAGATAGATATTAGTTATATTTACCATATATACTCAAGTATAAGCCTAGTTTTTCAGCACAAAAAATGTGCTGAAAGCCCAAACCCGGCTTATACTCGAGTAAAAAGGTATAGATATCAAAACTCACCTTTCCGTCTTCCCCCACTGCTGGCTATATACTGGGGCAGGGGGCTTACTATATAGTGGGGAAAAAGGGCAGGCAGGCTATATACTGGGGGGCAGATGCTGGCTATATACTTTGGGGCAGGGTCTGGCAGGCTATATACTGGGGAGACTGTGACCAATGCATTTCCCACCCTCGGCTTATACTCGAGTCAATAAGTTTTCTCAGGTTTTTATGGTAAAATTAGGGGCCTCGGCTTATACTTGGGTCGGCTGATACTCGAGTATATACGGTAGTTATAAAAACATTGTTTATTGCAATATTCGAAAAACAGAGTGTTTCTGATGTGCTTCGAGCTATCATAGCAAAGACAGATAGTAAAGACAGATATTGACAGATATAATGATACATACAACACGCATGATATGATCATGACATAGATGTTTGCATAGGTGGAGAGTGGGAAAACATGAATAAGCATGCCTCCACAATGGAGAAAGACACAGCCGATATTAACTAATATCAATGTCGGAGGGTACACCACTTTGTCCACAAATGTTTTAAACACTTATACAGCCAAATATAATAACCCTGATAAGTTATGCTATTATCGAAACACGCATTGCAGCTAGATATTTGAGCATTCTGCATAGGTCTTTTTTAGCAAGGGTTATAATTCATTACACAGCTCTTGCAAATATTAGGTATTATAAGATGAACCAGGCAGCTGAGAGAATAGAGCCCAGTTTAGACAGCGTCATGTTCGCACATGTCCCACACACAAGTCGACGAAGTCTAGGACATATTATTAGGAGATATCCTGTGACTTTTTAGTCGGTTTCTCCTATATATTTTAGAATTGATTCAGACGTTTTTACAGTGAATCACTGTTCTGTACATGTGGCTGTTTTTGCTGGCAACAGCCCCACTTGTTTTATTTTTGAATTTTTTTTATTAAATCATCAATAAATGTCACATATTAATGCTACTCTAAATGCCTCCAAACTAATCAAAAACTATACTTAAACATAAAACTGCAGTCAGTTTTCATAACTTTATTTATCTTCAAAATACAAGGCCAACAGATAAAAGTGGAAAATACCTATTTTTTTTTTTTTTTAGTAAAGAGTGGCTTAGGGACTCGTAGATAAAAAAAACCCCAGTAAGTGGCTCAACTTTTGGCCGGTTCTGCCTTTATGTTGGGACACATCTATATTATCACACATACTTGTTAAATGTATAAAAATATGCATGTGCACACATACATACACACATATAGAGACACATGGATGCACACATACATACAGACACATCACCGAGCAGTCGCTTGAACGCATGCATGCACATATGCATATATATAGATGCATGCAGACATACACTTATTCTCTACAAATTTCTGGTGTGCTGCTATTCTCTTTTTATATACCGTATAAATACTGCTCAAAATTAAGGGAACACTTAACCAACACAATATAAATACAAGTAAATCAAACTTCTATGAAATCAAACTGTCCACTTAATCTCACAGGCAATTATCTAGACACACTCAATAAGGAGGACTGGTTCTGCAGGTGGGGATCACAGACCCCTTCTAAGTATCAATGCTTTTTGGCTGATGTTTTGGTCAATTTTGAATGTTTGTGGTGATTTGACACTTGTGGTAGGATGGGAAGGATTCTACAACCCACAGAAGTGGCTCTGGTAATGCAGCTCATCCAGAACGGCACATCAATACGAGCTGTGGCCAAAAGGTTTGGTAGGCTGGAAGCACTGTCACAAGAAAGACCACTACACCAGGAGATGTACAAGGAGCTGTAGGAGGGCTACAACCCAGCAGCAGGACTGCTACCTCCGCCTTTGTGAAAGTAGTTGGCAGATACTTTAGTCCAGGTCTGGAAGGACACCTCTCAGGAGACCATCTGCAACCTCATCAGGTATATGCCGATGCATTGTAGGAAGGTCATACAGGCCTGTGGAGGCCACCCACAATATTGAGCTCCATTTTGACCTGTTGTAAGGACATTAGATCAAATTTGGATCAGCCTGTAGTGTGTTTTTCCACTTTAATTTTGTCGGTGACTCCAAATCCAGGCCGCCATTGGTTAATAAATTTGATTTCCATTGATTATTTTTTTGTGATTTTGTTGTCAGCACATAGAGAACAAAGTATTCTATGAAAATATTTTATTCATTCAAATCTAGAATAAGTTATTTGAGTGTTCCCTTAATTTTTTTAGCAGTGTATAAATTATAATATTATCTATTTACATATACAGTAAACCGAAAACAGATCCAAGGTACTCATCAGTGGGGACACAAATAAAACACAAAAGATAGAATAGTATCAGTACTTAAATACTGGAGCTCTATAATAAACAAGGATAGTCTCGCTCCGCATCATGCAATTAATAGTAAGCATTACATTGACAGACATTAGGTACAGAAGAAAGAAGAAGTAGGTCCTTTAGAACAAAAAACCTATTTCCTTTTTTTGTATGTTGCAATAAATATTGTGTACAATGGCACATCATACTTAAGTGTAAGCTGGGATTAGATTTATTCTATTACTGTGCAATTCAATGGCATATAGCGGTTTTATTTTTCCTTTCTAAATTGTACTGTACTGTATATAAATTGTATGTTAGGTCAGTACACAAAAGGCCAGATGAAATGAAAACGTATGAAAGTATGAAAACGATGTTGATTTCCGATTACTTCATCCACCATACAGTGCCCTTAAATTGAACTGTTTGTGATGAATCTCAAATTGCTGCAACGTCTTCCTATTCAGTGGATCAAAAAATTGTAAAACTTAGGTAACATATAAGCCGAGTTTTTCAGGACAAAAAAATGTGCTGAAAAACCCTAACTCGCCAGACTATATACTAGAGGGGCTTGTAGGCTATGTACTAGAGGAGCTGGAAGGCTATATGCTAGAGGGGCTGGCAGGCTATATACTAGAGGGACTGGCAGGTTATATACTGCAGGGGCTGGAAGGCTATATACTACAGGGGGCTGGCAAGCTATATACTGCAGGATGCTGGCAGGCTATATACAAGAGGGGCTGGTAGGCTACATACTACAGGGGCTGGCAGGCTATATACTACAGGGGCTCTCAGGCTATATACTGGGGGGCTGGCAGGCTATATACTTTGGGGGGGGGGGCTGGCAGGATATATACTGGGGCGGGGCTGTGACCAATAGATTTCCGATCCTAGACTTATATTTGAGTTTATACGGTAGTCAGAAATAGCTGACTGCATATGATAATAACAAATAATACTTTTTACTTGATTAATAACACTTCTGAAGTCCATTTTATGTAGTATTAAAAACTCTAAAAGAAGTCTATAAAATTAAAATAATGCATTTAACTAAAGAGTGAACAACTAGCTGATCATTCTGAAGTTCAAGAGAGCACAACATAGAGAAAGCAGTTGAAGCCAGAGCTTCTTCATTATTGAAATAGAATAAAAAAACATAGTTAAGCATACGAGGCAGCATACTTTTAAACTTTTCAAGTTTAGGGGTCTGAAGTATTCCCCTACATGTGACTTTAATTTATTTAACACTTTGTTAGATGTTAATATATTGGTCAACGATATAACAGTAAAAAAACATTTTTCCAATATTAATGTCTCTTCTCCAGTATTGGATGATGTGATTATAGTTTGGTGCTCACCTTGTGCCAGAATTCACAATCAACTTATAACACTTTTGTAGAAAAGATGTATGGTGGTGCTCACCAATCCGTAATGGGAGGATAGAGGGTTTTATGATAAAATACCTGGTATCACCAGGTAACGAAGGAATAGGAATATAGTGGTATATCATACAACACCATGCTGAGGAAGGAACACTGGACGTGTTCCGAAACACGTCCAGATTTCACAGTTTTACAGTTGCTGCAAATACAGACTTTACAGACTGCATTTACAATTTTATGCAGTGATATAGATTTCTATACCATAACCAGAAGTCGATATTGACCAGATTACCTTTGGATAGATCTATTCTTTACAACTTTGGATATACATCATACAAACCAAAGAAAACAAGTACAATGCCCAGTGGACCGATAAAGTCTCGATAGCGCATGTGCGTGAAGACTCCATCTAGAGTAAGCCTCGCTTTCACAATTAACCAAGCCTAGCTTACAGATGCAACGTGACCGCCGAAGGAAAACGCTGAGACTTAATATCGTACCGAACGGACTCTGAACCAACTATAAAGAGTGGTATCGTATGAACATCATATCACATCATATTTTAGACTCTATATATGCACTTAATATATGAAGACATAACTTTTTAATGTATATATGTGCAGGACCTTGTATGGTACAGAAATTTTGACTAACGATGTATACTTACCAGAAAGGGTTTTTTATTGACCTAGTTTTGGATGTTTAGAGCCACAGATAGATAAGCTACTTTTTGTTGTATATTTTTATAACACTTTTGCGGTTCAAATCCATAGGGCTACCCTTGATGGACCCAAAGTCTCCAGACCAGTGGGTATATTGCAATCAGAGATTTTGGAGCGTATAGCTCGAGTTTAAAAAACAAAATCTCTTTTGCAGCCCGTTTCTGGATTTTTTTCAACTTTTTAAATTAATATTTAAAAAAAGATAATAATAATAAACTGTATTAAAATTACATTAAAATATAGTTATTGGGAGACACATTTCGTACCCGAACCGGGAATGTCATCAGTCTATCTGATTAATTGAAGGTGAACTTACTGCTTAGGAATAGAACACTATAGATGATGATAGGGCTGTTTTCTTTAATCTTTCTGGAGGTGAATTGTTAGCCCTTGGAAAGCTTAGAGAACATTCCAATCTAGTAATAAGGCAAGCAAACAAAGGGGGTGCAGTGATCTTGCTTAATTCTTCTTTGTACAAGATCATGAACAAGAATCTAATAAAAAAATGTTTGCACATACCGCATGTTGAACGAGAATCCTACAAGAACATGCCAATTCAAATTATTCAAACTATTGAAGGAGGCATGTGTAATGGGGGTATTGACCGCCAAGTTGAGGGTTTATCTGTTTGTAAAAGAACCCATTACTCCCATTTCCACTCACTACCAAAAGTGCATAAAAATATGTTCCCTCCACCTCCGAGACCTATTGTTGCTGGATCGGCACATTCGGTTAAAGTGGGCGGATTTCCACTTACAACCACTTACGAGAGTGTCCCCTACGTTTATACAGGATATTTAACACATATTACAAAGAACTGAGGGTAATGAGTGGAAGATGAATATGTTTGGGCATAATCACCTTTTATTCTTCTATTCCCCACAATCTGGGTATCATTTGCTAGGGAAACATCTGGATAAATATTTTTTCCATGTTTGATTCTTGTTTCTATCTGCAAGTGGAGGGGGGAAGCTCTCCCCTCCATATCTAATATATACATGACACAGTTGGAGGAGTTATATGTATTCACCCCTCAGAATCCACACTGGGGGTCTGTGGTATGAATGGGTAGATACATAGACAACCTGGTGTGGATTTGGAGGGGTGTAGAGGAGGAATTTGTTTCATTTATGTCTTATCTATGTGAAAATGATATGAATTTGAAGGGAAAAATATCCCTTATTTTGGATGTACAGTACAATTGGAAATGGGAATCATGTCATTTCTGTTAAATACAGGAAAGAGACAGTCGGTAATAACATACTTCTGGCTACCTCGTGCCACCCAGCCCATGTTGTGGATAACATCCCATACAGTGAGATGATCCATTTGAGACAGAATTATACTGTGGATACAGACTTCACTATACATAAAGACCAGTTAAAAAATAGATTGAGGCAGATATGTTATAAGTAGAGATGAGCGAACATACTCGTCCGAGTATTTCGCCCGCTCGAGAAAATGGCAGCTCCCGCCGTTTTGCTTTTTGGCGGCCAGAAACAGAGCCAATCACAAGCCAGGAGACTCTGCACTCCACCCAGCATGACGTGGTACCCTTACACGTCGATAGCAGTGGTTGGCTGGCCAGATCAGGTGACCCTGGGATAGACTAGCCGCTGCCCGCGCTGCTCGGATCATTCTCTGTCTGGATGCCGCTAGGGAGAGAGCTGCTGCTGGTCAGGGAAAGCGTTAGGGTGTTCTATTAGCTTACTGTTAGGCAGGAGTGATTCTACAACAGCCCTTCTTAGGGCTACAATAACGTTATCCTTTTTTTTTTATTTGCTTGTGGCTGGGCTTGCTGGCACTAGTAGTGTGGTAGTAGTACCATATTGTGAGGAATTAGCAGGGGGACTTGCTACCGTTGTGTTTAGCTCTTAGTGACACACATATCCACCTCAAACACCAAAGTGGGAAAATTTATTAGGGGTTTGATTTCAATTAGGCACAGTCTGCCAGTTTCTTTTTATTTTACGTTTATTTTTTTCATAACTCAGCGTCATCTCATCTGGCATAGTAGTGTGCTTTAATACTTGGCTAGAAAATAGCCATAGGAGAATCCAAACGGCTTACTTACGCCTACAATAGCGTTATATATATTTGATTTCTGGTTGATCTGCTGGTGGCTGTAGTTGTTGCAGTGCATCTACTAGCAAATTGTGAGCAATTTGGAGTGAGACTTGCGACCACTGTGTTTTGCGCTTAGTGACGCACATATCCATCGCAAAGACCGAAGTGGGAAAATTTATTAGGGCCCGGGGTTGGATTTCAATTAGGCACAGTCTGCCATTTCCTTTTTTATTTTACGTTTATTTTTTTCATAACTCAGCGTCATCTCATCTGGCATAGTAGTGTGCTTTAATACTTGGCTAGAAAATAGCCATAGGAGAATCCAAACGGCTTACTTACGCCTACAGTAGCGTTATATATATTTGATTTCTGGTTGATCTGCTGGTGGCTGTAGTTGTTGCAGTGCATCTACTAGCAAATTGTGAGCAATTTGGAGTGAGACTTGCGACCACTGTGTTTTGCGCTTAGTGACGCACATATCCATCGCAAAGACCGAAGTGGGAAAATTTATTAGGGCCCGGGGTTGGATTTCAATTAGGCACAGTCTGCCATTTCCTTTTTTATTTTACGTTTATTTTTTTCATAACTCAGCGTCATCTCATCTGGCATAGTTGTGTGCTTTAATACTTGGCTAGAAAATAGCCATAGGAGAATCCAAACGGCTTACTTACGCCTACAGTAGCGTTATATATATTTGATTTCTGGTTGATCTGCTGGTGGCTGTAGTTGTTGCAGTGCATCTACTAGCAAATTGTGAGCAATTTGGAGTGAGACTTGCGACCACTGTGTTTTGCGCTTAGTGACGCACATATCCATCGCAAAGACCGAAGTGGGAAAATTTATTAGGGCCCGGGGTTGGATTTCAATTAGGCACAGTCTGCCATTTCCTTTTTTATTTTACGTTTATTTTTTTCATAACTCAGCGTCATCTCATCTGGCATAGCAGTGTGCTTTCATACTTGGCTAGAAAATAGCCATAGCAATAGGATAGCATCGTTTGGTTTTAAAAACTAAAAAACACACAAAAAAAAAAAAAACACAAAAAAAAGGTAAAAAAAAAATTAAAGTTATAACTCTCATTTTCAAAATGTTTAACCCGAGGGCTAGGGGTAGAGGACGAGGGCGGGGACGTGGGCGTCCAACTACTGCAGGGGTCAGAGGCCGTGGTCCTGGGCGGGGTGAGACACCACCTGCTGATGAGGGAGCAGGGGAACGCCGCAGAGCTACACTCCCTAGGTTCATGTCTCAAGTTACTGGGACTCGTGGTAGAGCACTGTTGAGGCCAGAACAGTGCGAACAGGTGATGTCGTGGATTGCCGACAATGCTTCGAGCAATTTGTCCACCAGTCAGTCTTCCACGCAGTCCACCCATGTCACCGAAATCGGCACTCCTCCAGCTCCTGCACCTCAGCCTCCTCCCCCCCAGTCTGCCCCCTCCCAGCAAAATTTGCCATTTGAACCGGCATACTCTGAGGAACTGTTTTCTGGACCCTTCCCACAGTCACAAACCACTTGTCCGGTTGCTGATGAGCAATTTTCCGATGCCCAGGTTTTCCACCAGTCGCAGTCTGTGGGTGATGATGACCTTCTTGACGTAGTGGAAGAAGTGTGTAAAGAGGTGTCCGACGATGAGGCAGGAAGTCCGAGGGGGGAGCAGACTGAGGGATCGGAGGATGATGAGGTGACAGACCCAAGCTGGGTTGAGAGGCCGGGTGAACACAGTGCTTCTGAGACGGAGGAGAGTCCTCGACCAGAACAGGTTGGAAGAGGCAGTGGTGGGGCCAGACGGAGAGGCAGGGCCAGAGCTGGTGCATCAGCGCCAAATGTGTCAACTAGTGAAGCTCCCATGGCGAGGGCTCCTGCGGCGAGGGCTAGATTTTCAGAAGTCTGGAGGTTCTTTAAGGAAACACCGGATGACCGACGGACTGTGGTGTGCCACATTTGCCAAACCAGGATCAGCAGGGGTTCCACCACTACTAGCTTAACTACCACCAGTATGCGCAGGCATATGAATGCTAAACACCCCACTCAGTGGCAACAAGCGCGTTCACCTCCGGCCGTGCACACCACTGCTCCTTCCCCTGTGTCAGCTGATAGTCAGCCCCCTGCCCAGGACCCTGCCACAAAAACCCCATTGTCGCCTCCACGATCCTCCACAGCATCCACCAGCGTTCAGCTCTCCATACCCCAGACGCTGGAGCGGAAACGCAAATATAGTGCAACCCACCCGCACGCCCAAGCCCTTAATGTGCACATCTCCAGATTGCTAAGCCTGGAGATGCTGCCCTATAGGCTAGTAGAGACCGAGGCCTTTCGCAGCCTCATGGCGGCGGCCGCCCCTCGGTATTCGGTCCCCAGCCGCCACTACTTTTCCCGATGTGCCGTCCCAGCCCTGCACCAGCACGTGTCAGACAACATAATCCGTGCCCTGACCAACGCCGTTTCTGACAAGGTCCACCTGACCACGGACACGTGGACGAGTGCTGCCGGGCAGGGCCACTATATATCGCTGACGGCACATTGGGTTAACTTGGTGGAGGCTGGGACCGAGTCTGACCCTGCGGCTGGTCATATACTGCCGACGCCGAGGATTGCGGGGCCTACCTCGGTCCAGGTGTTTCAGGCCTACTATGCCTCCTCCTCCTCCCACCCCTCCTCCACCTCCTCCTCCGAACGACCATCCGTGGGCATGGCGCCATCAGTCGGTAGCTCTAGGCACAGCAGCAGTGCAGTCGCTAAGCGACAGCAGGCGGTGCTGAAACTGCTGAGCCTAGGCGATAAAAGGCACACCGCCCAAGAACTATTACAGGGCATCACGGCGCAGACTGATCTGTGGCTGGCACCGCTGAACCTGAAGCCAGGCATGGTTGTGTGTGACAACGGCCGTAACCTGGTGGCGGCTCTGCAACTTGGCAGACTGACACATGTGCCATGCCTGGCCCATGTGTTAAATCTGATAGTTCAGCGTTTCCTCAAGACATACCCCAATCTGTCTGATTTGCTCACGAAGGTGCGCCGCATCTGTGCGCATTTCAGGAAGTCCAGCACAGATGCTGCCACTCTCAGGGCAGCGCAGCGCCGCCTCCAACTGCCCGCTCACCGACTGTTGTGCGACGTGCCCACGAGGTGGAATTCAACACTGACCATGTTATCCAGAGTTTACCAGCAGCGCCGAGCGATTGTAGACTGCCAGATGTCAACTTCCACCAGAACTGGTAGTCAGGTCAGTCAGCTTCCTCAAGTCTACAATGAGGAGTGGACGTGGATGTCTGATATCTGTCAGGTGCTGAGTAACTTTGAGGAGTCAACACAGATGGTCAGTGGCGATGCCGCCATCATCAGCCTCACCATCCCGCTGCTTGGCCTGTTGAAAAACTCTCTGGTCAGCATGAAGTCGGAAGCTTTGCGCTCCTCACAAGAGACGGGGGAAGAAGATTCCCTTGTTGATAGCCAAAGCACCCTTAGGTCTGTTTCTCAGCGCATATCGGAGGAGGTGGAGGTGGAGGAGGATGAGGAGGAAGAGGAGGAGAATGTTGGCGAGACACAAGAGGGGACCATTGTTGAGTCCTTTACTGTTCAGCGTGTATGGGCAGAAGAAGAGGAGTTGGAGGAGTTGGAGGAGGAGGAAATGGACAGTCAGGCCAGTGAGGGGAGTGAATTCTTACGCGTTGGTACTCTGGCGCATATGGCAGATTTCATGCTAGGCTGCCTATCCCGTGACCCTCGCGTTCAAAGAATTTATTCCAGCACCGATTACTGGGTGTTCACTCTCCTGGACCCACGGTACAAGCAAAATCTTTCCACTCTCATCCCTGGAGAGGAAAGGAGTGTGAGAATGCATGAATACCAGCAGGCCCTGGTGCACAAGCTGAAACAGTATTTCCCTTCTGACAGCGCTAGCGGCAGAGTGCGTAGTTCTGCGGGACAAGTAGCGAGGGAGAGTAGGCGAGCAGGCAGCTTGTCCAGCACTGGCAAGGGTACGCTTTACAAGGCTTTTGCCAGCTTTATGTCACCCCAGCAAGACACTGTCACCTGTCCCCAGTCTCGGCAGAGTAGGGCTGATCTTTACAGAAAGATGGTGAGGGAGTACGTAGCTGACCATACCATCGTCCAAAATGATCACACAGCTCCCTACAACTACTGGGTTTCAAAGCTGGACATGTGGCACGAACTGGCGCTGTACGCCTTGGAGGTTCTTGCCTGCCCTGCCGCTAGCGTCTTGTCCGAGCGGGTTTTCAGTGCAGCTGGTGTCATCATCACCGATAAGCGTACACGCCTGTCGACTGACAGCGCTGACAGGCTGACGCTTATCAAGATGAATAAAGCCTGGATTTCTCCTAATTTCCAATCTCCACCAGGTGAAGGAAGCTAAACCTGAATAATTTATCCACTCCTCCTCCTCCTCATTTTCCTCCTTCTCCTCCTCTTTGTACAGTAAAGCAGAGGAAACTGGCTATTTTTTTACAGGGCCCACTGGCTCTAGCTATAGTACTTTATGCATTTAATTTTTATGGAGGGCCACCGACCCGGTCCTCTGTTTTAAACAATTTTTGTGAGTGCCACATACAGGCACTCAATCTATTCAATTTTTCTGGAGGGCCACCTACCTGCTCCTCTGGTTTGAAAACTTTTTTGGACTGCCACATACAGGCACTCAATCTATTCCATTTTTATGGAGGGCCACCTACCTGCTCCTCTGGTTTGAAAACTTTTTTGGACTGCCACATACAGGCACTCAATCTATTCCATTTTTCTGGAGGGCCACCTACCTGCTCCTCTGGTTTGAAAACTTTTTTGGACTGCCACATACAGGCACTCAATCTATTCCATTTTTATGGAGGGCCACCTACCTGCTCCTCTGGTTTGAAAACTTTTTTGGACTGCCACATACAGGCACTCAATCTATTCCATTTTTATGGAGGGCCACCTACCTGCTCCTCTGGTTTAAAAACTTTTTTGGACTGCCACATACAGGCACTCAATCTATTCCATTTTTCTGGAGGGCCACCTACCTGCTCCTCTGGTTTGAAAACTTTTTTGGACTGCCACATACAGGCACTATCCAAATTGAATTGTCTCCATAGCAGCCTCCACACGTTGTCTCCATTGCTACCTCCAAAAGTCGTCCATATAGCTGCCTCCATACATCGTCCCTTTATCAAACGAGGTGTGTCAGGCCGAAATTTGGGTTGTTTTCATGGATTCCACATCAAAGTTGTTAACTTTGTCGCCACCCTGCTGTGTTATCCACAAAATACACTGGCAAACTTTTACCATTTACGGATATTATTTCAGCGCTTCTTGCGCATCTGTTTACATTCCCCTCACCCGCCATATCCTAAACTTATAAGAACGCTACTACACTTGATCTTATACAAAAGGTTCTTAGAAGTGCTGTTTGGGGAGTAGCCTAGAGACAGGGGCTTGAATTGGCGAAAGCTCGCCTGGCAGCGGAGCGCCAGCTCCATGCCAAGAACCAACTAACATAGTTTTAACTGCAGCACCTTTAATCTACTACTAGTTCACTGCCTCCATACATGGCCGCCTTATCAAACGTGCTGTGTCAGGCAGAATTTTGGGTTGTTTTCATGGCTTCCACAACAAACTTGTTAACTTTGTCACCACCCTGCTGTGTAATCCTCAAAATATACTGGCAAACTTTTACCATTTACGGATATTATTTCAGCGCTTCTTGCGCATCTGTTTACATTCCCCTCACCCGCCATATTCCAAACTTATAAGAACGCTACTACACTTAACTTGGTGCAGGCTGGGACCGAGTCTGACCCTGGGGCTGGTCATATACTGCCGACGCAGAGGATTGCGGGGCCTACCTCGGTCCAGGTGTTTCAGGCCTACTATGCCTCCTCCTCCTCCCACCCCTCCTCCACCTCCTCCTCCGAATTACCATCCGTGGGCATGGCGCCATCAGTCGGTAGCTCTAGGCATAGCAGCAGTGCCGTCGCTAAGCGACAGCAGGCGGTGCTCAAACTGCTGAGCCTAGGTGATAAAAGGCACACCGCCCAAGAGCTATTACAGGGCATTCCGCATCAAACTTGTTAACTTTGTCGCCACCGTGCTGTGTAAGCCACAAAATATACTGGAAAACTTTTTTCATTTACGGATATTATTTCAGCGCTTCTTGCGCAGATGTTTACATTCCCCTCACCCGCCATATCCCAAACTTATAAGAACGCTACTACACTTGATCTTATACAAAAGGTTCTTAGAAGTGCTGTTTGGGGAGTAGCCTAGAGACAGGGGCTTGGATTGGCAAAAGCTCGCCTGGCAGCGGAGCGCCAGCTCCATGCCAAGATCCAACTAACATAGTTTTAACTGCAGCACCTTTAATCTACTACTAGTTCACTGCCTCCATACATGGTCCCCTTATCAAACGAGCTGTGTCAGGCAGAATTTTGGATTGTTTTCATGGCTTCCATGTTAACTTTGTCGCCACCCTGCTGTGTAATCCACAAAATATACTGGCAAACTTTTATCATGTACCGATATTATTTGAGCGCTTCTTGCTCACCTCCTTTGGTTCCTCTCTGCCACCCATTGGTTTGAAGCCTGAGTCCATTTAGGGTATGTTGCCATGCCACTCTCTAGCCTGCCGCTGCTGCCGCTGCCTCTGCATGCCGTCCCCTATAGTGTCAGGGTCAATTATTGGATGTTTTAGATGCTATCTAGCCTCATTCGGTCACTCTGTCATGGCCATGCTGTTGCCCATAATTTTGGCATAATGGTGCGATTAAGCAGCCTCAGAGGCATCCATGCATGCTGCCCCTGCTGTTTCCTGTCCATTTCCGTGGTGTTTCCATCCTTTTCTGAGGTTCCCAGGTGTTTGGCCAAGCTTCTCTGTGCAGAGCCTTGGTCCCCTTGAAAAATGCTCGAGTCTCCCATTGACTCCAATGGGGCTCGTTACTCGAAACGAGCACTCGAGCATCGGGAAAAGTTCGTCTCGAATAACGAGTACCCGAGCATTTTAGTGCTCGCTCATCTCTAGTTATAAGGAAACAGATATTTAAAAAGCTGCTCCAATGCAGACACGTGTTACATTTTCAACAGCTTACAGTAGGGAATTTAAACAAATTACTAGGATAGCAAATATATACATTATATTTAAAAATCACCTACATTGAGTTCTTAACTTTCTCCATCACTGTTCTGGGGTACAGTGGTTACTCAGCCCATTTGGCTTAATTATTTGGGATGTAGACACAAGAAATGTATTGCTTGTGACCATATTATAGTTTGCAGGCCTTTTTGATCTTGTACTGCATCTACAGAACATAGGATAAATCCTATGTAACGTCCATGCCTGAACGTCGCTCTATCCGCGGAATACATGGCGTTTATTTGTGTGTGAACTGTGGCTTATTTTTGTGTTTGGATTAACTGAGCCACACCCTGCTCCTTGCATTTCTGTCCTGCCCAGCAAGGGTTACTAGCCTGATGGACAGTTCCCCAGTGTGCTGCTGGAGGTGTGTCCGGGATCGACCTTATATACCTGCCTCTTCCCATCATACCTGGCTGGTTATTTTGAGTCTAGTCTTCCCTGTGTTTCTAAAACGCTGGTCTATACCTGTATTCCGGTTACCTGTCCGCTCCCCCATCCAGCAGCTGCCAGACGAAGTAAGTTTCCCCTGTCATCTTGTAGGGTCACTCAGGGACCGTCAGGTAGGTTCCTGATAGTGGGTTCACCCTTATCAGGGCGGTTTATCTGCTTAAGGCAGGGCACGCAGGGACGCCGCAGGGTGAGTTCGCCACCACTTAACTAGTCTGACAACTAGCCCCAAGCCTGGTTGTGGTTGCGCGGTTTGCTGGACAGGTGCTGACATCCTACATTAATTGCAATACAAGTAATGCCGTCTATGTAGCAGAAACAATATGTAGGATATACTGCTGGCCCTTTCAAAATTAGGAGCAAACATCAAATTTTAGACATCGCCAATGATTCAGTAAATGTATTTGAAATTAAATGTCACTTTAGAGAGGTCCATGGTAAGAGTAGCAGAGGATTCAAATGGAGAGGGATTGAAAGGGTCTTTATGTCACCAAGAAATGGGGACATGAAACACAAGCTTATCAACCTTAAAACGTACTGGATGTTTGAACTTGCAAGTACATCTGCTTTTTCTATGTTGTGCTCTATTGAACTTCGGAGTGATCAACATGCACCTGTGTCGTTTTTTGGGTGGATTGCTACACGCAGGATGACTAGACTACAGGGAGTAACTACGGGGAATAAGATACTTTTTTTTCTTTCTGGTCAATTGTGGGGAGACATATAAGCAGACAATTTGGAAGAATATGCAACATCAAATATTTGTTGGTGGTTATTTTAGATGTATGCATTTAATTATGGATTGGAAAAGTATAATATGTTTTTATGTGAAGATTAAAAAGATACATTTATTATGATTGTTATAAGTGTTTTTCTGTCCTAGTAGATATTGTACAGTAATGATATAAGCAAATGTATTAATGGCATACTTTTTTTGTATGTGGAAAATTAATAAAGATCAATTTATTTAAAATTTCATATTAAAATTATGGATTAAAATTAACACCTAACTGGTTATTTTTCATTCAAATGCTCAACCTTTTGGGTTCCTCTTGGGAAACTTGACATTCATAATGCTTACTACTTACCGTACTTCCCTTTTGAAAGGAGAGTATGAGAGAAGGCGTGCTCAACCTGTATAGCAAGTCAGATTTATCAAATTATATAATAAAATGTTGCAGAAATTAAAAATACCTGATTACAACAGATTTACAAATTCAACAGAAAGACAAATGAGTAACACAAGTGTTAGACCTAGAATGCACTAACATGATCAAATGCCATGCAACATTTGATACATTGGAAATAACATGGATTACAGCAGAACTGAAATTAAATTTCCTAAAAAGTCAGGCCATCTGTAAAGCATAACTCTGGACTGCAGTTAACCTGACAGAGCCACAATCTCACCAAGATGGTTGTCCTTATAATAGAGTAAAAAATGATGGGGGCATGCATTTATATGCACCATGTTTGTTACTTATTGCATACCCTTCAAGACTATGATTTCAGCTAATACCATTTTCTTTCCATAACAGTTTGTTTGACATATTTCTGCATCTTTGTTTTCTTTAGGACAAGCTGTTTTGGTCTCTCAAGAAACTTCACTCTCTAAATTATTTATAACAAAATCCTGGTTTATGTGTTGTAATGTATTGAAAAATTCAGCTGGCTCTGTTGGTTTAGGAGTAAAATGGATTACAAACAGCTGTTTTCCATTCTTTACAGCAACCAGACTTATTTCCATATATGCCACAATTTTAGGTTGTTGGTTCAGTTTTGTTTATTTCAAAGACACACAGTAAAGAACAAAATGCCAAAATATGCTATCTTTTCTTGGAGAATCGGTGAGGTCAATAGCACAGCTATATGAGACAGGTCCTCTTTCAAGCTCTTCTTTCCACATCAACCATATTTATTTCGCTCTCATGGCCTTACAATTAGAGATGGGCGAATCGATTCTAACGAATCGGAATTCCTTCCGAATTTCAGGAAAACTTTGATTTGTCACGAATGTGAAGTTTATGGTGATTCGTGGGAACAAAGGTTCTTTTTCCCCCTTTATTAGCAAAATGGGTGCGAGCACAATGTGCTACATGGGCTGTTACTCTGTTACTCTGGGAAGAAGAAAGGAACACCCTCAATAACATGTGCAGACATGAAAGCCAATCAGCGACCGGCAGGCTTATGTAATGTCACAGCCCTATTAAAACAGGCAGCCGTTTCCAATCTCTTCATTTCACACTGCATGTGCTGCCTCTAGCGTCTAGCTCCTTGTGCAAAGTAGTTGCTGGAGTGGTTTTTGCTCCAACTTCAGGGTGTCTGCTTTGGGGGATCTGTATACCCCACATTTCAGTTCTTTTTTTCTGCTGAAGTTAAAAGCAAGAAATCTGTGTAAAATCCACATAGTTGCTGGAGTGATTTTTGCTCCAATTCCTGGGTGCCCGTTTTGGGGTATCTGTATACCGCAAATTTCAATAGTTTTTTGTTGCTAAAGTTGATAGCAAGAAATCCGTGTCAAATCCACATTGGTTGATTAACCAATATGTCAGACAGAAAGGATACAGGTAGTGCAGTCAGAGGTCACAGCATAGTAAGGGGATGTCGCAGCAGGGGGGACTCTGAGAGACCAGAACTGTCGGTGTCATCTAGCGGCAGTGTGTTGATCAACAACCTAAGGTTCTCAATTGGTTGACTAGTTTATCCACTTCCTCCCAAATGACATCTGATAACCCCAGCCTAGAGTCCGTGGGTTCAACATATATAACACTTAGTTGGCATGGCCCAGGAGCAGGTCAGCAGCCCTCACCTGTCCTCAACCAGCCTCTGTCCTGTTCATTTCCCTCAGCCTGGGTGGTCTAACCTCAGCGCCACTATACAGCGAGGACGAAGTCTTAGAGAGCAGTCAGCAGCTGCTTGGCAGTAAAGACGTGGGGCAGACATCCGCAGCTTTGTGCAGTAGGTGGGAAAGTAAAGATGTAGAGAGTGGCACCGGAGGTTATGTTGCACTTGCAAGTAGTCAGGCTGTGCATACTGAGACCGTTGAGGAGAATAGTAGTGACAGGGAAACACAAATCGATAATGATGTAGCCGATCGCACTTGTAAGCCGGGTGAAGCAAGGGCTTCATCATCATCGTCTGGAAAAGAGGGTGATACTGTGGCCGTGAGTCAGCAGGGTGTCAACCGGGTTGAGGACCAGAGCCAAATGGCCGCGGGTTAAAAAACCCTCTTCGCAGGTCCAAGTAAGCAGTGGCACAGGGGCTCAGCAAGGCAGCAGCATTAGTAGTCACTCAGTGCAGTGTGTTGGCGGTAAAATCACCAACTTTTGCTAAGACACCAGAGGAGCCGAGCGCGTGTGTATGTATAATCTGAAGGCAGAAAGTGAAGCATGGTCACCGTGTCACCATCCAATGGCCATATTCTGATGTGGTGGTCCATCCTGCCGCCGCAGCAGCATCAGCAGCTACATGTGTCATTCATGCCATTTCAGCCAGTCAAGGCTCCAGCACCTCTGCCAAACGGAGTTGTTTGTCTTTGACATCATCTGCCAATCCAGATGCTCATTTACGCATGGCGCCAGCAGTCATTGAGCAAGGCGATTACAAACAGAGAACTGCAAATCGGAACCATGGTGACAGACAATGGGAGGAACATGGTGTTCATGCTGCACTGGGGAGGGATGGTCCAAAATCTGTCTGGTCAGGGCACTGGAGAAGTGGCGACTACATCTCGTGGCAGCAGGACATGCAGCAGACCCTCCACCAGCAGGTGATGGGCTTCTTCGACAGCACTCTACTACCTCAGGTAGAGGATCCCCTGGACTACTGGGCGGCAAAACTTGATGTGTGGCCGCAGTTGCAGTAGAGAAGCTGTCCTGCCCAGCCAATAGTGTGGTATCAGAGTAGGTGTTCAGTGCGTTAGGGTCCCCAAGGAGAACCCGCTGGTCCACCCGTAATGTGGAGGGACTAACCTTTGTCAAGATGAATCAGGCATGGATCAGCCAGGATTTCAACACACCAAAGCCTTATGCATCAGATTAGATCAGCCATGACGCCTCCCCCAAACGTTGATAAATGAGTCTGGATTCTATCTAGCTGCCTCAGCCACTATTCTGATGCTGCCACTCGACTGATGCACCACATCTGCTGCCAGTTGCTCCATCTGCCTCCCACCATCTTTACCAGGGACTGGAATTGTCACCCACCTCCACACTTTGTCTTTGTGTCACTCTGTGGCCTACCACGTGTCTGCGAGCTCCAGAATTTGTCATTGTGCCACTCTCTGACCTCATGCTGCTGCTGCCACCTCCACACTTTGTCATTGTGCCACACTGTGGCCTACAATGTTGCTGACAGCTCCAGAATTTGTCATTGTGTCACTCTCTGACATCATGCTGCTGCTGCTGCCACCTCCACACTCTGTCATTGTGTCACACTGAAGCCTACCAAGTTGATGCCAGCTCCAGAATTTGTCATTGTGCCACTCTCTGACCTCATGATGCTGCTGCCACCACCTCCACACTCTGTCATTCTGCCATGCTGTGGCCTACCATGTTGCTGCCACCTCCATAATTTGTCATTGTACCACTCATGCTGTCGTCATCTATGAAATCATATGATGTCAGTGTAAAAAGAGTGCGCTCTTTGATGTTATAGTGGGATCTTGGTCTTCAGCTCAGTCCTTTCGAGCTGGCACAGATATTACCTTGTCAGGCTGCGTTCCCGCTTCACTTATTTGGTCAAGTTGGCCCCTGTAAGTGCCCATGGAATATAAGAGTGAAGTGATTCTAAGAGTGGCAGCTGTCATGTGCGTGTCATACTAAAACACAGCATTGTTTGAAGACCAAACCACGCTCCCTATGCATATTTGAGCATGGCACAACGTTCTACAACACTCTACAGCCAGGAAATACCTGTTTTTTAGCGTGATTTGCTTCTTTTTTTGGAAATACCTGTTTTTTAACATGATTTGCTTCAGGACAAATTGAATTTCGTCAGAAAATTTGGCAAACTCGGCGAATGGAATATTTGAAAAATTTGCCCATCTCTACTTACAATGTGTCAACTAACTTTTTTCTTTAATTCCTCTGGATGCTATAATAGTTAATTAAATGGGGTTTACTTTGGGCCTTTAGAGTACTAATGACCTTTCTATTAGCAGATGATCAATCAGTCAATAGTCATCCAGTTTTTATACAGTGTGTGCAAAGGCAGAAGAACACAGCTCCTTTCCTAGTATATGTATACAGTATATGGCCCATCAAAATATGTTGAACTTTCACATGATATCAACTTTTAGATTAAAGCAAGCAAAAAATGGTTAAAATGTTAATTTTCTTCATTGTTTAAATATGTAACAATCAGTGCCCACAACACGCCAAAATTGAAATCTACGCCAGATCCGACCTGGTGTGGTTTTCAGTTATTACCTGCACCAGCTTTCAGTAAAAGCTGGCCATGGCTTGTTCCTCACCAAACTCACTTTTTTTGGGGCACGGCTCGAACAAAAGGCTCAAAAGCTGCACATGATGTGCACCTGAATTTGCAACTTTTTCATGCCTTGTATGTCACTGTTCTGAAGGGAAGAAAAGACAGAAAACGTATTACAGGAAATCATCTCTGGTTAAAAGGAGTTGTCAGTGATTTGAAAAACATGGATTTCTTTCAAAAATTGCTCTACCCTTGACCATGGGTAAAGTGTGGTATTGTAACTAAGCTCCGTTCATTTCTATACTCCATGGGCAACCCCTTTAAATCAAGTTCTCACACTAAAAAGGTAATTCATGCCATTTATCCCATTAACTACAGTGCTACTGTATCACACTGGTAAGTACAAAGTTAAACACACTAAAATAGGGGAACAAGTCCCAAATTGGACACAAAAGAAGAGCTTCATGCCAATGTTTTTATCCCTATATAATTCTATACCATGATGTTTGTTGGTTAATATGAAATAAACCCTATCGTGCATGCCTCCGCAAAAGCATGAAAAGCTTCAACCAAAAAAAACGAGCATACAAATTGTTAGGAAATAATGAAATAGAAGTACTTTATTGTAACAAAATATCACACTGATTTTAAAATGATCTTGTCCCAGGGGGGAACGCAAGAAAAAGTTACATGCCAGGAAGCAAATCAGAAATCACAAACATGTTGCTCAATACGAATGTACATTAGCATCAGTGGCCATGTTAATGTGAAACACTCATGGGGAAATCCAAGTTTAGTACAGGCAGTCCCCGGGTTACGTACAAGATAGGGTCCAGAGGTTTGTTCTTAAGTTGAATTTGTATGTAAGTCGAAACTGTATATTTTATAATTGTAGATCCAGACAAAAAAAATTATGGCCCCAGTGACATTTGGAGTTGAAACATTTTTTGCTGTAATTGGACCAAGGATTATCCATAAATCTTCATTGCAGACACCTTACAGCTGATTATTGCAGTCTGGGACTTTAGTAAAGCATCCAGAGAACTTCACCAGAGGTCAGAGGGGTCTGTCTGTAACTATGGGTTGTCTGTAAGTCGGGTGTCCTTAAGTAGGGGACCGCCTGTATAATGATTCAGAAACATTATTATAATGGAATTGATAACTCATCCGTGTTACTGATCGATGACAACAACCCCAATGCGCGTTTCGGCTGGTTTCGGCTGGTGTCTGTGAGTGGACAACAGTCCCTGTTACAGTACTTAATACCAGAACAATACTTTCACTTGAAAAAAATAGAAACTTTTCTTGTATCTTCATACAGTAGTGGAATGGCTGCAGAGTTTATCATATCAGTAATGCCCCGGCCAGCTTCTTTCCACACCTGTTGTGTGGGCTGACTGATTTCTGCAACCTCACCCATAGGAATAAGTCTTCCAGGTGAAATATATGCAGCCATAAGACGCTTCTGCTGCAGATTTTTTTCTGCAATGTGTTTATGGGATTGTCATAAATCCCAAAAACTACACTGCTACTGTATTTTGCTTAGAATTTGCAGTGCAGATACACTGCATTGAAGATAAGCACATAATAGTGTGAAAATACCCTTTAGGAACTTCATGTTTTGTGAGGTGTCAGATACCTGTGCAGCAAACAGCACAACCACAACCAGACTTGGCGCAAGCTATCAGACTGGTGATAACCCTGATAATGACAGCATACAGCAGGTAAACCACCCTGATAATGACAAACCCACCATCAGGAATAGGGTTGGCTCCAGATTTCAGTAGATCCTTGGGCAGCAGTGCTAACAGAACTAATATCTCCTGTTATTAATGGGAGTGTGACGGGTGCCCCTGGGATCCATCCTGCTTGGCGAAGACCAGGAGATTCCGCTCCCGTGTGGTGGCTAGTATCGTTATCCCCAGTGGTGGTCCAGGGCTTCCACAGACTTTAGCCTCAGAGACTCTTCCCGCACCCCAGTGTGTGACAGGGAGGCTGCGACTAAAATTAAGCCACCCAGCTTTCTACAGAACACACACCAAGGGAAATAACTCTGCAGGGCAAGCTATCATTCTTTGAGAAACCTTGGGTGTGGTTTACACGCTCAGGACTCTGCAGTAAGACCCTATTATACATGTTCTGACAAATAGCTAGTTTTGGCCCACAGATATAGCCAATATAATGTTATATTTTTATTACCTAATTAGTTTATATTTGTCTGCTAATGTTTTACATAGAAAACACTTTGCTTAAAAAAATAAGACTTTTTGAAATGCTGCCATCTTAGGGGGAGTTCACACACACACGTGTGCCCGCCGTACCCTAGCACGCCGGGCACACGTCGTGCACGGAAGAGGAGGAGGGGTGAGCACTGTTTCCGCCTCTCCATAGAGATATATGGCGCACGGCGCCATATTATGGGAAAAGATAGGACATGTCCTATCTTTTTCCACGCATGGAACGGTATGGTGCCACCCCATGCGTTTAACATTTGCGGCATATTTTGGTGAATATAAATATGTAGAGTATATATGTAGTCCTCTTGTTTTTAGAAAAGTACATTTTCTTTATATCTGTAGTCTGGCTTTGTACATATATCAGTGGAAATATTTCTGTGTGAAATTACATCAGGCAGAAGGAGGGGCAAGTGCACAGGGAACAGAGGGATGAGGAGATGTAGAAGTTGCAGCACAGAGGGGCTCTGGTAACGCCCCCGAGTTGATTTTAGAAGGAAGAAAACCATGGATAACAAATATAAGACATTTACCACAGTCACAGGGCCAGGATCTATAAGTAAGTGTCCCTGCTTCATCATGCTGGATTTCCTTTAAGATTATTCAAATTCTAGGTCATCAGAGAAGATACTGTATATAGCCATGGATTATAGGAACTAGTAATACATTTTGGCATTTTCATGGAATCTGCAACAAATTTATCAAAATATAATAAGCCTTTTCAAGAATATGATACAAATTATCTCACATATTAACACAATATACCACAACTCCTAATCCTGCCGAAAAAGTTGCATGGGATGATGTTAAGAAGTGACCTTTTTTTTTCAAGGCAGGATGGAGGTGGAATGTATTTGTGACAATTTGTGATGCTACATTTGAAATGGTCAATTTCATAAAAGTAGTGCATCTTAGTGCACCAAAGAAAAGCATGCAAAAAATAACAGCACAAGCCCAAGAATCATTCTATTCTAATCAAGGCCAAAATAGAAATTGTTATAGTTATTTAGTTTTTACTAAACAAATAAAGAAAAGGAATGGTAAATATTTACAGCCTTTCTAATGTTTAGCTTCCCTTTATTATCTCTACACTATTTTTCTTCAAATATACATTTTTTAAGAAAATGTACTTCTGCTCATTTTAAACACCTAGACTCACTTAAATCTTCCAGCAAGGTAGTGGTCAAATCTGGCAATTCTCACCTCAAAACCATTAAATGCTAAAAAGTTATACACATAAGGAAATACTGAGTTTTAACAGAACAACCCATCTACACTTAGAAATGTCTGCATAATGTGAAGGCATAATGAAATTACAAATAGTTTTCCATATCCAATGTGCCTAGTTTAAAAAAAAAGCCTTAACTTTCCCAATTTAAAAAATAAGGCTGAAATGATTGCCTTAGGGTGTTTCATTATGACTCCTGTTCCCTCATTCTAATGATTTTCTCATATGTAATGAATATTTAATCTTAATTTAGATACTAATTGTAAGGAGAGCTACTGAGGTAAAAAACTTTAGTAATGTTATAAACATTATAGAAAAATGATTTGTTATCTACATACATAATGGGGCACATTTACTAAGCTCCGTGCACCAGTTTTCTGTCTTACTTTCACGTTATTTCTAATGCAAACTGCTTGCACAAGTATTTAAGTAGAGTCCATGCCACATATGTGTTGCAAAAGGACCCTTTCGTGTCGCGGCTGCACTAATCTTCATGCAACACAAATTCCTGCACCGAAATAGGTGTTCCGGTGCACAGTTGGACTGTGCACCAGATTTAACATGCAAAGTCCAACAGAAATGTGTTGCACACCCTATGTTAAAGATACACCAAAAATAGTGGTGCACTTTGATGGAGCAGTGCAGAGGTCACCAGATTCATGAGGAACGTGCACCAGAAATCCTGAATGTGGCATATAGTTTGCACTGTTCTAAGTAAATGTGCTCCAATATGTTTATAGTGATGTTTAAAGTTCATAATCAAATTAATAAAATCTCAACTCCGTCCAAAAAAACTTGATCAACCCAAAAATGTATTCTTGGAGGATATGAAGGAAATGGTGCAAACTTCTCCATGCTTGCACACAAATCCTGCTATAATCAGTCTTACAAGCTTTATAACATTTTAAAATAACTGGGAAATAAACTGTGCTGAACTGCAATACAAATTGCCATATTATTTTAAGAAACTTATACCCCTTAATTCTCAAGGGATTCAAAAATGGTTGTACGACCGATTGATGGAGCAGCACCCTACTCTCTGTTCAATATCATGATTGTAACATCTGTGTCCTTTCAGGCTTCAGCACCAGCTGAATGTGATTTTGTATTTATTTTTAATTCTGTCCTGTACTAGTCTGAACACAGCCTTATATCTCTCCTGGTTGTTTTAATTGTGTTCTCCCACAGCCATCTGAGTTGAAGATGGTTAAGATAACCGTGATGGTCTAATGCATCCTCTACTCACATACTTTCCCATGCCTGCGATTGGTGGGCATCAGTTTTCTTGCTCACATGGGCATATTTCTGTGTCTGGTTGTAACTCCTTTACTCATGTCTTATCACGTTCTTCTAAATAAAGCCAACATACCCAGGTACACCCATGCCCCTATCCTCCTCACATAGCGAACCTGCCACTGTGCCCCTTATACTCACACAGCTTGCACTGCCCATGTACAATTCCTTCTCCTCACTCAGCCAGCAGTCATGCATGTGTAAGTACAGATTATTTTTTACAGTGAAACTGCGAATGGCTCATTAAATCATGGTTCTTTCTACTAAGAACATACAGAAAGGTAGATTAAAAAGCTCATATACTTATTGCATATCAGCATGATTATAACTGCTGGTAGAATTCTTTTAAAGTGTATCTAACCTATTAAGAAACTGCACCAAAATCAGTTTTTCAGTATATGTACATAATTAGTAACATAGTTTCTGGTCATTATATGATTTGTAATCTTTATTTTCCAGCACCACTCATTTCTGTGTGTCTTTGTGAGTTTACAGTTGTCTCAAATTCTGGAGAAAAAGTGGATTAGGAAGAAAGGAAGGCACAGACACCCAAAGCTCAAAGTGCAATGAGTTCAGGGCTAAAGCTTTTGGGTAAATCAGTGGTGTAATTGCATGGTTCTCCATCATTAGTAAAACAGATTTCACCCTTGAATAGTGGTCATCCTCCATTGATATCTTATCAATTCTACACTGAATATAAATCATCCAAAAAAAACAAGCGAAGACTTAACAAACCAACATTTTGACAGAAACTGAAATGAATGATGCATGTGGCATCTGTAATCTCCAGGAGGGAAGCGTAGTCATCTGTAATTGCCACTGAGTCCTCACTCCACCACTAGTGCATTCCTTCATCACGAGCTCCAGCGGTAGAATAAAGAATATTATTTTATCTTTATAGCACGGATCATGTAGGGGGCCACCCATTAATTGCCACTGGTGGAAATTGGAAAAAACCCTGTCCTTCCTTAAGAGATTCCACATGAAAAACACTGCCCTTTCTCTCCTCCCTTAAGAGATGCCACGTGAAAAACATTGCCCTTCCTCTCAATGCCATTAAATGAATCCACTTTTCATCCATTCATTACTGAACAGGGCCTGGGGAAGGAGGAGGAGCTGGCGGTGGATATGGAGGTGTAAGTGAAAGAGGTGGAGGAGGAGGTAGCCAACACTTTAACCAGGATCATCTTAATGAATGTAAGAATGTCTATATTGGCTATGTATATGCGGATGCTCATGTTGGTGATAAAACCACCATTCTGATAGGACACTTGTCACAGGATAGAAAATAACCTCTAAGACATAGAAGGCAATCTCTGTCCAGTTTACCAACCCAAAAATTGAATGGGAAAGGTGTCCATCACCAGGAGATATGTCATCAGATCCACCATCCACCATGTGAGGCACATTAACTTAAGAATGACTGTTGACAGGTTACTCATAGTCTGCCTCCTGGTGTTATGGTCCTTATATGATAGTGGCAATGGTGGATGTTGCAGATAATTAAACACAATATTCCAGATTGTGGTCACTGTGAGTCCTCAATGTCTGATGGGAACTCTGCCAGTAATGCCTCACCAGGCACTCTTGTTTTCTCTCATTTTCTATCACGCTGTAGTGGTGTAATCAAGGTTAATACGTTATCCTTACAGCAGGGCTCCAGCAGGTGACCACCCAGTAATTGGCACTGTTGACAATGCAGGCAACTTGCCGTTGGTTGCATTGGAGCATGTGGTGCCTGATGTGAGCCAGGCTTCCCAGAGGCACAAATAAGCTGCCCTGGATGTGAGCGTTCTCCTTCTCCACTGCACCTCAGCCACCCTTCAGTAACGCCCGAGAGCGGCGCTGAGTGCCATGCTGCTACTTCAAAATTCCCTCTACTCCTCCTCTTTATCCTTCTCCAAAACTGTCCCTTGGCTGGCCAGTTGAGTATCTGGTCACTGTTTTTCCGGTAACCCACCTTGCGTCGCATCCTTCATTGCCACCATTACATCCTCGGTCATGCCTTTTTTTAGCAGGCATAGGATGGGGATGGTAGCACTGACGATGGCGCCATCATACTCGTAGCGTATTGGAACCACTGCAGCATGACACAAATTTCCTTTATTGAGACCCACTCATTAGTAGTGAAGTGCTGTCAGTGCTGGCCAATCTGCAGCTGGAACTCAACAATTGCAGCAAATGGAAAGTGTAATTCCACCTGGTTGGCAGCGGGTGGAAAGGCCAGAGTTTCTCTGTATTGCAGATAGGTGAGAAGCAGTAAGTGAATGCAGAAATTGCAAATAGATGGCACACATGTTTAGTGCTACTACATTTAACTGATAAAGATGGCTAAACTGTGGGACCTTTCCACCAGTATATTTAGTGCTAAAATCTGTAAATATTATGAACTGAACAGACAAGTATTAATAATACAGTTACATTGCTCTTTATGAATATTACTCTTCTTTATTATAGGTGAGACAGGCTTGTTGCAGCACATTCAGAATTTACCTTCACACCACTCCTAATGGTTAACAATACCAGTTCCTAATGCATACCTTGAAAATAACAGGTTTTACTGTTTAATGCTATACACTCACCGGCCACTTTATTAGGTACACCATGCTAGTAACGGGTTGGACCCCCTTTTGCCTTCAGAACTGCCTCAATTCTTCATGGCATAGATTCAACAAGGTGCTGGAAGCATTCCTCAGAGATTTTGGTCCATATTGACATGATGGCATCACACAGTTGCCGCAGATTTGTCGGCTGCACATCCATGATGCGAATCTCCTGTTCCACCACATCCCAAAGATGCTCTATTGGATTGAGATCTGGTGACTGTGGAGGCCATTTGAGTACAGTGAACTCATTGTCATGTTCAAGAAACCAGTCTGAGATGATTCCAGCTTTATGACATGGCGCATTATCCTGCTGAAAGTAGCCATCAGATGTTGGGTACATTTTGGTCATAAAGGGATGGACATGGTCAGCAACAATACTCAGGTAGGCTGTGGCGTTGCAACGATGCTCAATTGGTACCAAGGGGCCCAAAGAGTGCCAAGAAAATATTCCCCACACCATGACACCACCACCACCAGCCTGAACCGTTGATACAAGGCAGGATGGATCCACGCTTTCATGTTGTTGACGCCAAATTCTGACCCTACCATCCGAATGTCGCAGCAGACCAGGCAACGTTTTTCCAATCTTCTGCTGTCCAATTTTGATGAGTTTGCGCTAATTGTAGCCTCAGTTTCCTGTTCTTAGCTGAAAGTAGTGGCACCCGGTGTGGTCTTCTGCTGCTGTAGCCCATCTGCCTCAAAGTTCGACGTACTGTGCGTTCAGAGATGCTCTTCTGCCTACCTTGGTTGTAACGGGTGGTGATTTGAGTCACTGTTGCCTTTCTATCAGCTTGAACCAGTCTGCCCATTCTCCTCTGACCTCTGGCATCAACAAGGCATTTCCGCCCACAGAACTGCCGCTCACTGGATGTTTTTCCTTTTTCGGACCATTCTCTGTAAACCCTAGAGATGGTTGTGCGTTAAAATCCCAGTAGATCAGCAGTTTCTGAAATACTCAGACCAGCCCTTCTGGCACCAACAACCATGCCACGTTCAAAGGCACTCAAAATACCTTATTTCCCCATACTGATGCTCGGTTTGAACTGCAGGAGATTGTCTTGATCATGTCTACATGCCTAAATGCACTGAGTTGCCACCATGTGATTGGCTGATTAGAAATTAAGTCTTACCGAGCAGTTGGACAGGTGTACCTAATAAAGTGGCCGGTGAGTGTACTTCTGGAGGAGTGGCAAATTTACCGTAGAATAAAAGCATTATTTAACTTGGCTACAACATGTTTTGAGTTAGTCAGACAATGAAATGTTATGTAACAGCTATAATTTGTTTCCATAAAAATAAAAATGTATTCATTAAATGTTTACTATGTACAAATTCGTAAAAAAAATATGTGCAAATTTAATGATAAACATAATAGTTATATGTAGGTCTGTATGGTGTAATATCTTGCAACATACAGTGGGCAAGGAAAGTATTCAAACCCCTTTAAATTGTTTACTCATTGTTTCATTGCAGCCATTGGTAAGAACAAAAATAAGGTTCTTATTTTTGCTCAGTAACGTACACTATTTACCCCATCTTGACAGCAAAAAACAGAAAGGTATATATAACACGAAAAAATGAAAAATCACATGGTCATAAGTATTTAGACCCTTTGATGTGACATTCATATTTAACTCACCTTCTGATCCTCCTTAAAATGATTCTACCCTTACTCCTTCCACATTGAAGTTTAGCTGTGTTTAGTTAAACTGACTGGACTTGATTAGGAAAGGCGCACACAACTGTCTATATAAGACCTCACAGTGCACATGAGAATCATGAGGTTTAAGTAACTGCCCAAGGAGCTCAGAGACAGCATTGTGGCGAGGCACAGATTTGGCCAAGGTTACAAATGAATTTCTGCAGCACTCAAGTTCCTAAGAGCACAATGGCGATAATCCTTAAATGGAAGAAGTTTGGGACGTCTATAAATTTTCCTCTACCTGACCGCCCAGCCATAACTTCAGTGTTTTAGGGAAATATACAATTTTCTGTCAGAGAAGTACCTCAAACCTCCAGGGGGTTTTAACCCTTTTAATTATTGTATGGCAAACACCCTCAGGGGCTATTTGATATTGCTAAGGAGACGTGGGCGAATAAGGCTACCCCCTGTAAAAGTGTGATAGCAGATGCAGGAGAGAATCTCGAATGTCATGCCCATTGTGAAAGAACACTTGTTTGAGGCACAGGAGTCACAAGCTACAGTGTATATTCGGTCATCAGTTTCAGCAAGGAGATCAGGTTATAATACTTGCACCTACAGTAGAGAGCAAGTTCCTGAAGCTACCAAGAAGCAGGTTAACGCCTTCCTAGTGATAGTGAGATATTAAAGAAGGCCTTTCCCAATTTTGCCATGATCGCAGCCTCTTTGACGAACCTGACCAAAGGTACAAAATCAGTCATTATCAAGTGGTCTGAAGTTGAACAGGCATTTCAAGAGTTGTCCTCTTTGCCTTCACAGTCCTTTGTAAGCGCTGGCTCTGCAGCCAGTACACGTGCACAGGTATTTAAGAAGTGCGCCTTGAGATTGTGTGCATTGTGGGGAAGTGCCAATTTAATGATTTCTGGTGAATCACTGCACGCAGCATTATACATGGACAATGCACTGTTAGTGAACTGTCCGAATTTGTAAGTAAATGTGCCCCATTATGTTACTGAGCAGTTTTTCCTGCTGTAAATTGGGTCCAGGTATTTTATGGAGCGACCAAGCGTCTGCATGGGTAGGTTACTCCCATACTCCAGGCTTGGATTGGTTGTGTGTTCACTTTTTAGAAAACACTCACTGTGTGTACCACCTGCTAGAAGATGTTTGCATCAGAAGGGGAAGGGGAAAGAGGAGGGGTATAGAAAAAGTTGTGAGTGTGTGAAAGAATAAAATATAACTTTTAATTCATTTTTTTTTATAAAAACCATGTGTATGATTTTATGATAATTAATGATTTTACTAGTATGACATTTTTATTATTGTCACACTTAATCCAGGCCAAGTCGGATGTATAATAACATCCGGGGATGTATTAACGGGGAGGGGTCCCCTATTTTTGTGACAATTGCCCCCCCCCCCATTATTTTTAGAAAAGTTTCCACCATTGATTCAGGTAGGAACAGATGGTGGGACAGGCTGTGCGTCACTAGCGTCCTCGGCGATCCGCTCAAGGAAATTTGCAGACCGCGGAGGACACCAGCAGTACCGCTGTGATTCGCGGTACTGCACTGCACTCACTCTGATTGTAATTGACAGAGGGGATCGTAGTCAGAGACGCGACCCGCCGTCTCACTACTGACTGCAGCTACTCTGTCAGGTGAGTCTTGGGTCGTGTGTCACTTAGCAACTGAGGCTGCCGGCTGAGATAACCTCTCGTTGCGCTCTCTCTATGATCCTGCTCTGAACCCAAGTGTGATTCTAACGCTGTCCCTCTGATGTTATATCCCTATGCTATGGCCATGGATACTGAGCGCATGACCCGACACGTGTTTCACCGGGATTACCCGGCTTCTTCAAGGGTCACTCTAGTGACGCACAGCCTGTCCCACCGTCTGTTCCTACCTGAATCAGGTATAATTTCTATACCCCTCCTCTTTCCCCTTCTGATGCAAACTACTCCCATACTCCAGCCCGGTTTTTGCCACCTATCACAAAGGCAGCTGTGACTGCTCAGTGTAGAAACTTCCTCCTTGTGCTGTTGGAGGAAAGCTGCCTCAAAGTTCCTGGGAGTGCTACATTGCTGCCCTAGTGAGATTGTTTCATTAGTATTTGTTATGCTGTTTTAAATCTATGTTTATAAGCTGAAGAAGCAGATTTAAGAGACAATAAACTTCCATTTACTTTACACCCGTACCTGTGTTTGTACTGAAAATCAGTGGCTACCCTTGAGCCCCCCCCCCCACAGTATGTATTAGTTTAGTTCATTGTAATTACTTACTCGTACTGAACTTGTCTTTTAGCTTCAGCTTTTTTCACAAGCTGCTCTGTATGTTTTATCAGCCTCTGTCAAATCGTGAAGAGGAACTCTACAAGTCACTGAGATCAATGATGCTGAAAAGGCAGCTGACAGTATGGATGGTGCTCCCAATGAGTACAAGTGCATTACATTTCCAACATTTTCATCCACCTTCTAGATGATTTTTTGTTGCACACAGCATGATATATAGGTTTGTTCAGGTGCCAATTTGTGATCGCTGACTGAACATACAGTATGCTTAGAAATGAAAAATAAAATGATTTTAGATATGTCCATACTTTTGAGACCTGTGAAGTAAGTTGCAGGAGATAACAAAAAGAAATTTAAATAAAATCTTAAATTGAGTACTGAAAGTTAGATGCACAAAAGCGTAAAACGTTTTATTCCAAATACACCCTATGTTTATAAAAAAAGTTATGCTATATCCATTCTACTAAATGTACATGTACATAATGCTAAATTACTATATCTCATTGATGCCGTGTGATTACTGAATTGATGAGGGACACATCACAAAATAAATAAGGGATGTTAATTAGAATGTACATTTGGTGTGAATTCCTGGTGGGATAAAATCTGGGACTCTGTCACCAGATTTTATCCCATTAAATTACTATACCCTTAGATATGGTATGAAATATCATTTCGAAAATTCCCTCATTTATGTGAAATTTTGCCCATTCATGTGAAAATTAGAAGAGTCACATTTTGCCTGAGGAGAGTCAAGTTAGAGTCTGCAAGGGGAAGTGTCACTTCAACACCTTTATCTTCAGTTCTATAGTATAGTATGCCTTTTCTGATAAGAATCTCATATTTCAGATTTGTGATCTACAGAGCTGGAGATAACGGCAGTTAAACAAATAGTTAGGAACTGAATCTTTATCTGCAGCTCGTATTTCAAACTATGTAATTTACTATCCGGTTCTGTAAATGCATTTGTACCATTTTCTTGTGGGCTTGGATTTTACAGCTTTCAATGTGAACCCCAAATGACATATCTACTTCATTCCTTGGGTCGGTTCGATCACAGAGATACCATATTTGTATAGGTTTTATAATGTTTTCATACATTGAAGTTTTAACTCTTTTACTAACCCGTCCTGTGTCCTCCTCCCATCTGTTATCCAGCAACCAGCAGGCACCAGACTTCTCTGCAGTCCCATTCACCCTGGACCTTGTATATAAAATGACGGCTGATGACTTGGTCAAGCGGCAGCAATTCCATTTATTATATTTTGTTCTATTCCCTTATGAAGAATTGCTGGACCATTATATATTCTATACATCTTTTGTGTCACACCACTCTTCCTCATAGACTATAAGCTCTTGCGAGCAGGGACCTCACTCCTTTTGTTCCATACAAATGTTTGTGCTCTGTCATATTTTATTATATTTGTATTTGTCCCCTATAATTTGTAAAGCGCTACAGAATATGATGGCGCTATATAAATAAAGATAATTTTTATTATATATTATACATTTACAAAAATTAAACCTCCTATACTTTTTCATTTTGCCATTTTCTGGCGCTAGTAACTTTTTCATACTTCAGTGTATAGAGCTGTGGGTGGTGTCATTTTTTATGAGATGAGAAGACATTTTCAATGCTACCATTTCGAGAAGTGTATGGCCTTTTGAGCACTGACATCCTATTATGTCAGTAAGTGGTTAATAAAATACCGAAAGCATATTTCTAGATACTGTAGAATAGAAGACAGGGGATAGAGTATTTTTTATGGGTGGAGTTTTAAAAAATATGAGGAAATTCTATAAAGGATATTTTATACCCTGAGAAGGCTAGTAGTCTAATGGGGTAAAATCTGGTGACAGTATCCCGAGTCTGTAGTGATGTACTTTGGTGTCACTGAGAGAGCGGGACCGAGTCTCTGGCTATCAGAGACAGCCAGAGATCCTTGGGAGAGGCTAGAAGCAGTATATTACTCCTTCTGCATTCTCCTGAAGCAGTGATAAAGGATCTGGCACCCGCTGCCGGGTCTAAAGAGATTGCAGGGTCTGCAGGGGTTAAGCAGAGATGTGGGGTCTATTCAGACCCATTACAGATTTGCCACAGACATTACCACCCAAAAGGGAGCAAGGAAGGAGCTCCAAGTGCCACCTCTGGCACCCGTGCCATAGGTTCACCACCACTTCCCTAGGGCGGTGATGGCGAACCTTTTAGAGACCGAGTGCCCAAACTCCAAACCAAAGTTCATGTAATCATCGCAAAGTGCCAACACATCTATTTAGCCTAAAATCACACCATACCACTCTATAAGGGACATATAATACTGCTACATGATGACCATTACCAGTACAACAAGATAAATACCACCATACTGATAATAAACAGACCACTAAAGAAAGTCCAACATCACCAATTATATCATAAAGCAGGAGCAAGTACAGGGGAGAACACTACCCCCATCCAGTGAGGAGCACTACCCCCATCCAGTGAGGAGCACTACCCCCATCCAGTGAGGAACACTACCCCCATCCAGTGAGGAACACTACCCCCATCCAGTGAGGAACACTACCCCCATCCAGTGAGGAACACTACCCCCATCCAGTGAGGAGCACTACCCCCATCCACTGAGGAGCACTACCCCCATCCACTGAGGAGCACTACCCCCATCCACTGAGGAGCACTACCCCCATCCACTGAGGAACACTACCCCCATCCACTGAGGAACACTACCCCCATCCACTGAGGAACACTACCCCCATCCACTGAGGAACACTACCCCCATCCACTGAGGAACACTACCCCCATCCACTGAGGAACACTACCCCCATCCACTGAGGAACACTACCCCCATCCACTGAGGAACACTACCCCCATCCACTGAGGAACACTACCCCCATCCAGTGAGGAACACTACCCCCATCCAGTGAGGAACACTACCCCCATCCACTGAGGAACACTACCCCCATCCACTGAGGAACACTACCCCTATCCAGTGAGGAACACTACCCCCATCCAGTGAGGAACACTACCCCCATCCAGTGAGGAACACTACCCTCATCCAGTGAGGAACACTACCCTCATCCAGTGAGGAACACTACCCTCATCCAGTGAGATCACTACCCCCATCCAGTGAGGAGCACTACCCCCATCCAGTGAGGAGCACTACCCCCATCCAGTGAGGAGCACTACCCCCATCCAGTGAGGAGCACTACCCCCATCCAGTGAGGAGCACTACCCCCATCCAGTGAGGAGCACTACCCCCATCCAGTGAGGAGCACTACCCCCATCCAGTGAGGAGCACTACCCCCATCCAGTGAGGAGCACTACCCCCATCCACTGAGGAACACTACCCCCATCCACTGAGGAACACTACCCCCATCCACTGAGGAACACTACCCCCATCCACTGAGGAACACTACCCCCATCCACTGAGGAACACTACCCCCATCCACTGAGGAACACTACCCCCATCCACTGAGGAACACTACCCCCATCCACTGAGGAACACTACCCCCATCCACTGAGGAACACTACCCCCATCCACTGAGGAACACTACCCCCATCCACTGAGGAACACTACCCCCATCCAGTGAGGAACACTACCCCCATCCAGTGAGGAACACTACCCCCATCCACTGAGGAACACTACCCCCATCCAGTGAGGAACACTACCCCCATCCAGTGAGGAACACTACCCCCATCCAGTGAGGAACACTACCCCCATCCAGTGAGGAACACTACCCTCATCCAGTGAGATCACTACCCCCATCCAGTGAGGAGCACTACCCCCATCCAGTGAGGAGCACTACCCCCATCCAGTGAGGAGCACTACCCCCATCCAGTGAGGAGCACTACCCCCATCCAGTGAGGAGCACTACCCCCATCCAGTGAGGAGCACTACCCCCATCCAGTGAGGAGCACTACCCCCATCCAGTAAGGAGCACTACCCCCATCCAGTAAGGAGCACTACCCCCATCCAGTGAGGAGCACAACCCCCATCCAGTGAGGAACACTACCCCCATCCAGTGAGGAACACTACCCCCATCCAGGGGCAATATGAAGGATTTTTGAATTTGGCAGGGGATGTGTAGGGTAAAGTGTGTGTTGTATGGTGGAGGGTGGGAGGACTGAGCAGCAAATCTACATGGAATCAGGCAGGTGAATTTACCATCAAATCACCACATGACACAGTTTGTGGTGACATAGTTTACAGTTTTGAATCACATGACCTTAATTAGAAATGGATTGCCCATGTAAGAGATGAGAAATGATGAGATAAAGATACTGCTATGGAGTTGTAGCATAACTCCAGGACACCGGCCTGCTGTCTCAGGGTTACCCAACCAAAGAAACCTCAAATGGGTACCCAACAAATTGCACCCACTCGCTCGACCACAAGGACATAAATATGCACCGAAAATCCAAAGGCATATCATGAGGAAAGACAGTCAGAAATGTAACACCAAAATAGCTGACTAAAAATAATAGGTAGATACCTAAGCAACCACCGCATGAATACGTCACTGACAGGTGACCAAGGTCTGGATCAATGGGGACAGTATCAGTTATAACATGTCTCCAATAATTTATTGTAAGGTAACGCTATAAATGAGCTGAATACCTAAAGATAACTATATGGAATTTACATAGGATAATAGGGATCATATAAAGACCAGCACCTACGATGTTTGTATATAATATAATTGTATACAGGAGACAAAGTTCCTCCTAAATTGACATACTTACTGGAAAAAGATCCCTATAGAGAAAAACACAAGAGACCAAACAAATGATAGGTCCTATGTATACATTTGACATATAATAGTAATAATAAACCAATATTTATATAGTGCCATCATATTCTTCAGCACTGTTGTGCATACACGTCACTCCTAATAATATATGGTTCTAGTTGGTGTTCAAGTTAGAGAACCAACCCTAATATTATTTAAGAAGAAAGAACTTGGCACTCAAATGTGATGCAATCTTCTTTAATTCAAGAGAATTATATTTACATTTGACTTTCAGAATGCAATCCAGAATTACCATTTTGGTTGAATCACATGACCTTCATTAGAGACAGATTGCCCATATAAGAGATGATAAACGATGTGTGCATCAGTGGAACTGCAGGTGCTGCCGCCATGTGAACAAGGTGCTCCAGCGCCCGTAGTTCCAATGACGTACATCACTTATCTAATCATTTCTACAGCGCTTTACAGATCTTGCAGTACATTTGCAAATAAAATAGGACATCACAGAGTAAAACCTAGTCATGTGAAACAATAGGAGTGAGGGATCTGCTCACAAGAGCTTACAATCTATGAGGAGTAGGGACGGGAACACAAGAGGTATAAGAGCTTGTATAATGTCCCAGATATTCTGTATAACGGGACAGAATAAAAATGTAATAAATAGATAAAGATACTGCTATGGAGTTGTAGCATAACCCCAGGACACCGGCCTGCTGTCTCAGGGTTACCCAACCAAAGAAACCTCAAATGGGTACCCAACAAATTGCACCCACTCGCTCGACCACAAGGCCATAAATACACACCAAAAAACAGACGGGAGTACAGCAAAATTCATAATCCATAAAAGTCAATGCTTTAATACATCATAATGATACAAAAATATATAAATACAAAAATCCATAGGCATATCATGAGGAAAGACAGTCAGAAATGTAACGCCAGAATAGCTGACTAAAAATAATAGGTAGAAACCTAAGCAACCACCACATGGATATGTCACTGACAGGTGACGAAGGCGTGGATCAATGGGGACAGTATCAGTTATAACATGTCTCCAATAATTTATTCCAAGGTAACGCTATAAATGAGACAAATACCTAAAGATAACTATATGGAATTTACATAGGAATCATATGATAATAGGGATCATATAAAGACCAGCACCTACGATGTTTGTATATAATATAATGGTATACAGCAGACAAAGTTCCTCCTAAATTGACATACTTGCTGGAAAAAGATTCCTATAGAGAAAAAAACAAGAGATCAAACAAATGATAAGGTCCTATGTATACCTTGCGTTATCCTGTCAGTGAGGAAAGGGCCACGCCGCGAACAGAAACACCTTGACGTACGTTTCATCCTGTGGCTTCGTCAGGAAGTATGTATTATAGATAAAACGGAAGTATATATACTAGATGAATTGATGAATTCTCTTCACCTGTGCCGAGATGTAATGGCGCGCTTCCGCTGTGATATCCTAGCCAAGTCGCATGACTGCGCACATGACCGGACAAAGCCGGCCCCTAAATGATGTAGAAGGTGTAACCTGGTAACCTCTAGTGTGCGGGCGCTGGAGCACCTTGTTCACATGGCGGCAGCACCTGCAGTTCCACTGATGCACACATCGTTTATCATCTCTTATATGGGCAATATGTCTCTAATGAAGGTCATGTGATTCAACCAAAATGGTAATTCTGGATTGCATTCTGAAAGTCAAATGTAAATATAATTTTCTTGAATTAAAGAAGATTGCATCACATTTGAGTGCCAAGTTCTTTCTTCTTAAATAATATTAGGGTTGGTTCTCTAACCTGAACACCAACTAGAACCATATATTATTAGGAGTGACGTGTATGCACAACAGTGCTGCAGAATATGATGGCACTATATAAATATTGGTTTATTATTACTATTATATGTCAAATGTTATTTTTACAGACATTTTCCCATGGAGGATAATTGTCAAGCCCCCTATAGAATGTCAGGTCTTACCAATGGGAGCAGATAGCAATTTTCAAGCAGGGTATTTTACTTGTCCTTAAAAAGATGCACATGAAGGTCTACAATTGAAAGAACCTACAGAGTATGCTCCCTTAAAAAAAAAAAAAACACCAGAAACAAAGATTAATTTTAAATGATGTTTCATATATAGACCAATGGGAGTAGTTGACCATGGAAACCAATTAGATTTCATCCTCCATTTTACAGAAGCTTGTTACAGGGGCAGCTACATATTGTGAGAAGATAACTTCATATCTTTCTACTGGGTACAAGAAAACATCTCCATTAAAAAAAACGTAGAACAGAAATTCAATGTGATTTTGATGACACCTTTATTATTTCTGTCCATTATGATACTTAAGGTACTTCAAGAGTAATCCATATGCTAGTGAGGCAGTTGATGCACCAAGGGTACATCCTCAGCACATCAAAATCACTCCCACCTAAAAAACTTCCCTTTCCTCCAAATGTTACCTTCTGCATATCTGACTGAGAGAGAAGTGAGTTAGGTGGGAATAGCTGTGCCTTTGGTGCTGGCATGATCTCGGGGCACAAACTGCCTCAGAAGCTCAGGGATAAAATGTGAATATTTCAGAATCTGCATAATTGACAGAAATAATAAAGATATGTTAGAAATTACAGTTCATTCCTTACAACATGCTTCCAGTAGATTAGCATAGGCATCTGGGGAGTGCAGTGGGTGGAAACTAGGGAGAAACAGTGAGGAGCATGAAAAAAAAAAGACTTAGGCTTTATGCACATGACAGTCTTGGGGGACCCTTAGATGCCTATGGCGCTTGGGCTCGGTACAGTTAGCACAACAAGTATTTTCTATTTTCCTGCAACGGCCGTGTGCATGAGGCCTTACTGGTAATTCGGTTCTCAAGACAGCCCCACCTGGAGGTTTCTCCTATACCCTGTAGATAGAGGAAGTTGTGAGAGATTAAATACACCCCCCCCAGCATCACCAAAAAAAGTTGAATTACTATACCCTCACCCTATAACAAAAAAGAAGGAATAAACAGGGGAGTGGTGATGAATTACTGTTAAGTATTATTCCTTTTTTTCATTTCAACCCCCATGACAGCCCCACCTGAAGATTTACCAGATCATTACTTATGGAGGAACCAGTGGCATAACTTGAAGCTGATGGGCCCCAGTGCAAATTGTGTGCCAGGCACCCAACTATAATGTATGGATTATAGTACTAGTCTTCTCATATGGAAAAGTGACATCTTATGGGCCCCCTTAGCCTCTTGGGCCTGTTGCGACCGCACCCACTGCACCCCCTCAAGTTAAGCAACTGGGAGGGACCACCAACTGGAAAATCTTCCTGCCAAAAGCTATTTCTCCTGAAGAAATTATCTCTAGACGTTAGTAACGTGCAAATGTTAATGGACTGACAAATCTGCTGTAAATAGGCACCTCTTATTTTCAGCCCATGGTGCTGCCCTGCAAGAATGTGCTTTGTGCCCTGCTAGTCTGTGGTGTCGAAACATCTGCAAGCTTATAACATTCACTTATGGTGGATTTAAACCACCTAGCGATAGTAGCCTTTTTGTCTTTTTATTGATTCCTGAAAACTGTACAATGAATTTGAATCCTTTGTTAATTTTTTTGTCATATTGAGATACTGAATAACCATTCTTCTCACATCTAAAGAATTCCATTCCTTTTGTTTTTTTCAGATCTGCGCAAAAGGAAAGTAATACAATCTCTTGACTTTTATGAAAATCTGAAACAACATTGGGAAGAAATAAGGGATAAATTTTTAAGATAATCTTTTCATCTAAATCGTAAGAAAGGGTTCCTTACATGGCAAGGACTGAAGCTCCTCTAGCTTGCGTGCTGATTTAGTGAACAAAAAATCTGCTTTAATAATGTCTAAAACCCATTTCCTGTATAGGTTCAAAGGGGGATCTAGTTAGGAATTTAAAACCAGTGATAGATCCCATGGGGGAAAGGTGTTCCTGGCTGTAGGCCTCAATCTAACTCATCCTCAAATAAATGTCTTAATCCAGGTAAAGCAGAATCAAGGAATATACTTAATGCTGATATCTGGACCTTCAGAGTGTTGGGCCTGAGACCTTTAGATCAGTGATCCTCAACCTTTTTTATATCGGAGGACCAGCTGCATCCAAAGTCCGGTTCAGGTAACCCCTTTACCATGGTCCCTGGGAAAAAAATTTAGTCGCTCTGCAAATACCCCATATCTAACCTTGCAGCAGCCCCTGGTCTAAAATTCCCCTTTTCTGCAGCTACTCCCCTTTTCTGTAGCCCCACCTGATAGTGCTGCTATTTCTGTTGTCTGTCAATATAAGAAGGGGGCTACAGAAAAGGGGACGTTATACCCCTTTTTCCATAGCACTCCCAATACACCTATAATATTTCCTTGTCCTTGGTCTTTTCACCAGGAGGAAAATATATTCATACTGTAAATACATAAGGCAAGGCACCTAATTCTACCACAAAAAAACTGGGAATTTTAAAAAATTATTATTGACTCGAGTATAACCCCTAGGTTGGGAAATGCAGCCACTACAATGTCAAGGTGCCTCCCCTTACTAATAAAATGTCCAGCAGCAGCCGTCCTTCATTGAAGTAATGTCCACATCAGAGCTTCCACCATAAATGAAATGTCCACAGCAGAGCTTATTCTGTTAAAGAAATGTCCACAGCAGAGGCTCCTTTTAATGAAAGGTCCACAGCAGAACTCCCCCTGACATTAATGAAATGCCCACAGCAGAGCCCCAATGCCTCTGTGGTTGCATCTGGCTTCTTCTCCCCACAGCCCAGTCTTCTTCATTTCCTTCACCTTTGAACACACTTTGACATCACACATCCATGTTTTGTTTTTTCTTCCACCACCCCAGATCTAGTTTTACTTTGGGTTGAATTAATACCCTCTGGTCCAAATGGAGATGATTCTTGTACCATGCAGACAGAATCAAGTTTGTAATGTTCTTGTATAAATTTGACCCCTTCTTACCAACAGATGTAAGTAAACTCAACTGTTTCATGGCCGCCCGTATTGTGCAATATCTCTGTTGAAGAAAACATTGCATTTCTGATGTAATTCTTTCCACCTTGTTTGGTGAAAGAAATGAACATTGTTTTTCTGAAGTTAGAAGAACTCCTAAAAATGTATTTGCCATTTCTGGTTATTGGTGGGTCTTTTGTGTGTTAACAATCCACCCCAGATATTCTAAGAAACTTATTATTCTGTAAGAGAACAGACTCCATTTTGTTTATGTGTTCTCTATCTTCTCTTTACATTGCTTATATTGTCAGCAAACTACATCTGTGCACAGAACCACCCCCCACGCACACAGATGTCTTAGAGACCACCTTATAAGTACACGTCCTGTCCAAGGGAAAGGAATGTGACGCATGCCCAGTAAAGTTTCTTTGTTCCAAAAACCTATAAGAACTCTCTGCTATCTAAATAAAGTTGGGATCGTCTTAACAGACATGTGTGTGTGATGGATTCTCCGAGCAGCTCGTACTATACAACAATCTGGACCCACATGACATCAGAGATAGAGATATTTCTCTAACAATGACATGTTGGTTTCTTTTTAACACTGTTTTGCAACGCACCACTAACAAAAAGTCCTCTAGATAGGGGACCACGAGGATCTTTTTCTCCATTAGATGGGCCTTTAGTTCTTCCATTACTTTGGTGAATGTTCTTGTTGAGGAAGATATCCTGAAGGGGAGGGACCTGAATTGATAGTGTAGTATCTGACCTGATTGATCCTTTATTGCAACCCCCAGTTTTACCTCACTCTTTTGAATCTCTTTTCTTGGGAGCAAAGAGGAAGCCTCTTTCTCTTCCTCCGTTTGGGGAATTCCAACTGTAATGTTTTGCCTCTCCCTATCATATGAATCTTTGTTCTCTCTAAAGACAAAAGTTATTTTTTTTCCTACTGGGTTTACTTTTTGGGTACCCATTTTTCTTATCTGAGGACTTCTCTAGTATGGATTCTAAATCTGGCCCAAAATGGAGTTTACCCTGAAAAGTAATGCCATATAAATTCATATTGATCCCATAACTTATTTATTTACAAAGTCACTTCAGTTCACTAAAACTGCATTGTCGGTCTATAATGCTGTATGCTGCAATTCACTAAGATATTGTGCCGGAAATCAGAATGTGACGCTTCCCCGCACTGGTCCGACAGGGTTCAACATCTTTTTTGTGGTGCACCTTTAATATTGGGCGTGCGACACAATTTGAAAAATAAATACAGCGCTCGGTCCAAATCAGTCGGAGCCTCCGACGGCATGCCCCCTAATTTGTGTCGCATGGAACCCATGTTATAGAACAGTAGATGCAAGTCCTGGGGTGACAGGGGATTGGGCAGCAAGACAGCTACTTAAAATAATAAACTTTATTTATATAGCGCATACAAACATAATATTACATTACAGAGTGCAAACAGTCATATGGAACAATAGAAGTGAGGGCCCTGCTCACAAGAGCTTATAGTCTATGAGGATGAGGGGGTGACACAAGAGCTTACAGTCTATGAGGATGAGGGGGTGACACAAGAGCATAAAGTCTATGAGGATGAGAGGGTGACACAACAGCTTACAGTCTATGATGATGAGGGGGTGACACAACAGCTTACAGTCTATTAGGATGAGGGGTGACACAAGAACTTACAGTCTATGAGGATGAGGGGGTGACACAAGAACTTACAGTCTATAAGGATGAGGGGGTGACACAAGAGCTTACAGTCTATGAGGATGAGGGGGTGACACAAGAACTTACAGTCTATGAGGATGAGGGGTGACACAAGAACTTACAGTCTATGAGGATGAGGGGGTGACACAAGTGCTTACAGCCTGTGAGGATGAGGGGGTGACACAGGTGCTTACAGTCTATGAGGATGAGGGGGTGACACAAGAGCTTACAGTCTATGAGGATGAGGGGGTGACACAAGAGCTTACAGTCTATGAGGATGAGGGGGTGACACAAGAGCTTACAGTCTATGAGGATGAGGGGGTGACACAAAAGCTTACAGTCTATGAGGATGAGGGGTGACACAAGAGCTTACAGTCTATGAGGATGAGGGGGTGACACAAGAGCTTACAGTCTATGAGGATGAGGGGTGACACAAGAACTTACAGTCTATGAGGATGAGGGGTGACACAAGAACTTACAGTCTATGAGGATGAGGGGGTGACACAAGAGCTTACAGTCTATGAGGATGAGGGGGTGACATAAGAGCTTACAGTCTATGAGGATGAGGGGGTGACACAAGAACTTACAGTCTATGAGGATGTGGGGTGACACAAGAGCTTACAGTCTATGAGGATGAAGGAGTGACACAAGAGCTTAGTTTATGAGGATGAGGGGGTGACACAAGAGCTTAAAGTCTATGAGGATGAGAGGGTGACACAAGAGCTTAAGGTCTATGAGGATGAGAGGGTGACACAAGAACTTACAGTCTATGAGGATGAGGGGTGACACAAGAGCTTACAGTCTATGAGGATGAGGGGTGACACAATAGCTTACAGTCTATGAGGATGAGGGTGACATAAAAGCTTAAAGTTTATGAGGATGAGAGGGTGACACAACAGCTTACAGTCTATTAGGATGAGGGGTGACACAAGAACTTACAGTCTATGAGGATGAAGGAGTGACACAAGAGCTTACAGTCTATGAGGATGAGGGGGTGACACAAGAGCTTACAGTCTATGAGGATGAGAGGGTGACACAAGAACTTACAGTCTATGAGGATGAGGGGGTGACACAAGAGCTTACAGTCTATGAGGATGAGGGGTGACACAAGAGCTTACAGTCTGAGGATGAGGGGGTGACACAAGAGCTTACAGTCTATGAGGATGAGGGGGTGACACAAGAGCTTACAGTCTATGAGGATGAGGGGTGACACAAGAACTTACAGTCTATGAGGATGAGGGGGTGACACAAGAGCTTACAGTCTATGAGGATGAGAGGGTGACACAAGAACTTACAGTCTATGAGGATGAGAGGGTGACACAAGAGCTTACAGTCTATTAGGATGAGGGGTGACACAAGAACTTACAGTCTATGAGGATGAAGGGGTGACACAAGAGCTTACAGTCTATGAGGATGAGGGGGTGACACAAGAGCTTAAAGTCTATGAGGATGAGAGGGTGACACAAGAGCTTACAGTCTATGAGGATGAGGGGTGACACAAGAGCTTACAGTCTATGAGGATGAGGGGGTGACACAAGAGTTTACAGTCTATGAGGATGAGAGGGTGACACAAGAGCTTACAGTCTATGAGGATGAGGGGGTGACACAAGAGCTTACAGTCTATGAGGATGAGGGGTGACACAAGAGCTTACAGTCTATGAGAATGAGGGGTGACACAAGAGCTTACAGTCTATGAGGATGAGGGGGTGACACAAGAGCTTACAGTCTATGAGGATGAGGGGGTGACACAAGAACTTACAGTCTATGAGGATGTGGGGTGACACAAGAGCTTACAGTCTATGAGGATGAAGGAGTGACACAAGAACTTACAGTCTGTGAGGATGATGCGGACAGAAGAGCTTACAGTCTATGACAGTGATGGGCAACCTTTTGAGCTTGGTGTGTCAAAATTCGCCAAAAAAACGAGCATAACTCGGGTGGTGTGTCACCTTGACAAAAAAAAACATAATTTTGTGATATTTATAGTTTAAATAACAAATATGTATAATTATTTAACTTCTAGGGTACTTTAATCCTAGGTTGTGTGATTGATCCTACCATGTACTACAGTATGGCCGTATATGGGGATTTTCCACATCATCTATTTATTACAATGTGCTGGACAATCTCTCAGCCTCCTGGCTACTGCACCTGGCTGTGTAGGAGCCGATGATGAAACTTAACTCTCCGGCGGCCGCGTGTCACTGAAAATGGCTATGTGTGTCAGCACTGACACGCGTGTCATAGGTTGGCCATCACTGGTCTATGAGGATGAGGGGGTGACACAAGAGCTTACAGTCTATGAGCATGAGGGGGTGACACAAGAGCTTACAGTCTATGAGGATGAGTGGGTGACACAAGAGCTTGCAGTCTATGAGGATGAGGGGTGACACAAGAGCTTACAGTCTATGAGGATGACGGGGACAGAGGAGCTTACAGTCTATGAGGATGAGGGGTGACACAAGAGCTTACAGTTTATGAGGATGAGGGGGTGACACAAGAGCTTACTGTCTATGAGGATGAGGGGGTGACACAAGAGCTTACAGTCTATGAGGATGAGGGGTGAAACAAGAGCTTACAGTTTATGAGGATGAGGGGGTGACACAAGAGCTTACAGTCTATGAGGATGAGGGGGTGACACAAGAACTTACAAACTATGAGGATGAGGGGTGACACAAGAGCTTACAGTCTATGAGGATGAGGGGCGACACAAGAGCTTACAGTCTGTGAGGATGAGGGGGTGACACAAGAGCTTACAGTCTATGAGGATGAGGAGGTGACACAAGAACTTACAGTCTATGAGGATGAGGGGGTGATACAAGAGTTTACAGTCTATGAGGATGAGGGGGTGACACAAGAGCTTACAGTCTATGAGGATGAGGGGGTGACACAAGAGCTTACTGTCTATGAGGATGAGGGGGTGACACAAGAGCTTACTGTCTATGAGGATGAGGGGGTGACACAAGAGCTTACTGTCTATGAGGATGAGGGGGTGACACAAGAGCTTACAGTCTATGAGGATGAGGGGTGACACAAGAGCTTACAGTCTATGAGAATGAGGGGTGACACAAGAGCTTACAGTCTATGAGGATGAGGGGGTGACACAAGAGCTTACAGTCTATGAGGATGAGGGGGTGACACAAGAACTTACAGTCTATGAGGATGTGGGGTGACACAAGAGCTTACAGTCTATGAGGATGAAGGAGTGACACAAGAACTTACAGTCTGTGAGGATGATGCGGACAGAAGAGCTTACAGTCTATGACAGTGATGGGCAACCTTTTGAGCTTGGTGTGTCAAAATTCGCCAAAAAAACGAGCATAACTCGGGTGGTGTGTCACCTTGACAAAAAAAAACATAATTTTGTGATATTTATAGTTTAAATAACAAATATGTATAATTATTTAACTTCTAGGGTACTTTAATCCTAGGTTGTGTGATTGATCCTACCATGTACTACAGTATGGCCGTATATGGGGATTTTCCACATCATCTATTTATTACAATGTGCTGGACAATCTCTCAGCCTCCTGGCTACTGCACCTGGCTGTGTAGGAGCCGATGATGAAACTTAACTCTCCGGCGGCCGCGTGTCACTGAAAATGGCTATGTGTGTCAGCACTGACACGCGTGTCATAGGTTGGCCATCACTGGTCTATGAGGATGAGGGGGTGACACAAGAGCTTACAGTCTATGAGCATGAGGGGGTGACACAAGAGCTTACAGTCTATGAGGATGAGTGGGTGACACAAGAGCTTGCAGTCTATGAGGATGAGGGGTGACACAAGAGCTTACAGTCTATGAGGATGACGGGGACAGAGGAGCTTACAGTCTATGAGGATGAGGGGTGACACAAGAGCTTACAGTTTATGAGGATGAGGGGGTGACACAAGAGCTTACTGTCTATGAGGATGAGGGGGTGACACAAGAGCTTACAGTCTATGAGGATGAGGGGTGAAACAAGAGCTTACAGTTTATGAGGATGAGGGGGTGACACAAGAGCTTACAGTCTATGAGGATGAGGGGGTGACACAAGAACTTACAAACTATGAGGATGAGGGGTGACACAAGAGCTTACAGTCTATGAGGATGAGGGGCGACACAAGAGCTTACAGTCTGTGAGGATGAGGGGGTGACACAAGAGCTTACAGTCTATGAGGATGAGGAGGTGACACAAGAACTTACAGTCTATGAGGATGAGGGGGTGATACAAGAGTTTACAGTCTATGAGGATGAGGGGGTGACACAAGAGCTTACAGTCTATGAGGATGAGGGGGTGACACAAGAGCTTACAGTCTATGAGGATGAGGGGGTGACACAAGAGCTTACTGTCTATGAGGATGAGGGGGTGACACAAGAGCTTACTGTCTATGAGGATGAGGGGGTGACACAAGAGCTTACTGTCTATGAGGATGAGGGGGTGACACAAGAGCTTACTGTCTATGAGGATGAGGGGGTGACACAAGAGCTTACTGTCTATGAGGATGAGGGGGTGACACAAGAGCTTACAGTCTGTGAGGATGAGGGGGTGACACAAGAGCTTACAGTCTGTGAGGATGAGGGGGTGACACAAGAGCTTACAGTCTATGAGGATGAGGAGGTGACACAAGAACTTACAGTCTATGAGGATGAGGGGGTGATACAAGAGTTTACAGTCTGTGAGGATGAGGGGGGACACAAGAGCTTACAGTCCATGAGGATGAGGGTGACATAAGAGCTTACAGTCTATGAGGATGAGGGGGTGACACAAGAGCTTACTGTCTATGAGGATGAGGGGGTGACACAAGAGCTTACTGTCTATGAGGATGAGGGGTGACACAAGAGCTTACAGTCTATGAGGATGAGAGGGTGACACAAGAGCTTACAGTCTATGAGGATGAGGGTGACATAAGAGCTTACAGTCCATGAGGATGGGGGTGACACAAGAGCTTACAGTCTATGAGGATGAGGGGTGACACAAGAGCTTACAGTCTATGAGGATGAGGGGGTGACACAAGAGCTTACTGTCTATGAAGATGAGGGGTGACACAAGAGCTTACAGTCTATGAGGATGAGGGGGTGACACAAGAGCTTACAGTCTATGAGGATGAGGGGGTGACACAAGAGCTTACAGTCTATGAGGATGAGGGGGTGACACAAGAGCTTACTGTCTATGAGGATGAGGGGGTGACACAAGAGCTTACTGTCTATGAGGATGAGGGGGTGACACAAGAGCTTACTGTCTATGAGGATGAGGGGGTGACACAAGAGCTTACAGTCTATGAGGATGAGGGGGTGACACAAGAGCTTACAGTCTATGAGGATGAGGGGGTGACACAAGAGCTTACAGTCTATGAGGATGAGGGGGTGACACAAGAGCTTACTGTCTATGAGGATAAGGGGGTGACACAAGAGCTTACTGTCTATGAGGATGAGGGGGTGACACAAGAGCTTACAGTCTATGAGGATGAGGGGGTGACACAAGAGCTTACAGTCTATGAGGATGAGGGGGTGACACAAGAGCTTACTGTCTATGAGGATGAGGGGGGGACACAAGTGCTTACAGTTTATGAGGATGACGGTGACATAAGAGCTTACAGTCCATGAGGATGGGGGGATGACACAAGAGCTTACAGTCTATGAGGATACGGGGGAGACACAAGAGCTTACAGTCTATGAGGATACGGGGGAGACACAAGAGGTATGAGAGCTTAATTTCTCCTATGTGAATAACTGGATATCTCTTAGCTGTGGCAGAAAAGCAGATACAGGAAACACAACAAAGAAATAGTATGTAAGCTCTAATAGAAGAGATGCTTTACCTGAACCCCTGCAAGAGAAGAGAGTCACTGTTCCCCGTGAGACACCAACATCCCTCACACATCGCTCACACATCGCTCGCACAACCAGTCACTGCTCTCACCGCTCCCTTCCTGCCGGCAAGCGTCTCCAGCTCCATAGCAACCATGTGACTGTCATGTCCGCCCAGCACCCGCGTCACAGCAGCCACTGCTCACATCCTGCCATCCGGGGGCGGGACTTCCCCTCTGTACACTGTCCCTGCTCTCATTCTCAGCGCTTCCTGGTTCAGGTGAGCTATCACAACTTCCAGCCACACTACATCCTGTTTGCTTATTGTTACATTGCGTCTTGTGTTTCCATTACCTGACTTTCTGCCCATCTTGGGGCTATCCAGCTATTCACATAGAAGTAATAAGTAGCTGTTACCTCTGCGGTTATACTCCCAGGAATCCCTCATATCTGCTGCTTGTAGTATCAGACATCTCTCCATTGAAGCGTTTTGCACCCCAGCACCTGCACCTCCTGACCTATAACCTATGAACTCCAGTTCTTTGATGACCCTGTGTAGCTGTTGTACCATGTGATCTGCTGATTTCTGTCCCCCCATAGGGATGCTTATCTCACATGGTTTATTACTGTCACTATGTATAATTCTTTTCATGTATATTCATTATTTGTTGTCACTTTACTTGCAGTGATTGACAAAGACCAGGACAAGGCCAAAATGTTACATATAAGCCGCTAATAAATCACTATCTGAGCATCATCCTGTGGTGTGCCTGGCTTCCTGTTAGGCATACAGTCACAGTGGATAGGGTTTTCCCTGAAATAAATCAACCGGGATTGGTTTTGGAATCCTTGGACGCCGGTAATGTGGGGAGAAAATGACGAGCGACACCGGGAGAAAGCAGTTCTGGAAGAGGAGCATCGCTAAAGTGCCGGGGAGGTGCGTGTGACATGTCAGTGGCAGGATTGTTATGTACATAAAGTACACAGCTTCTTTATGTGCCCTGCTGGCAGGATGTAGTGCCATAGCTGCTAGTCACTCCTGGCGATGTGCATATGATGTAATGGGTGATGAGTTTATGTACAACTAAGAGGAAATCCTAGGTGCAGTGTAATATATATAAATCACCATCCTGTATAACACTTCTGTACTGGAAGGAATACATTGCTAGACCTCGGATCATGGCAACGGGATCCAGTCACACCTTCTCCAGGGCAGAGCGTAGCATGGAGCTTAGTGAGTATTTCCCATCACATTAAGGCACCTATGAAATGTAGGGTATATACCTAATAAAGAACCCTCTGTATCCTGTAGGTGTGATGTGAATGGCTTCTGCCTCGATTCTGTCTATGATTTACTTCTCCTGTCATTTCAACATGACAAGTGGGTAAAAATGTATGGCCTAAAAATCACAACCTTTTTTTTTTTTATTACTTCTAGCACACAAACCAGTAAACCCACATACATAATTTATATGCCGCCTGCTTGGGATGTGTTCATATCTGTATGTGGGTCTGTGTTGTTCTGCTCTGTCAAAGGACAACAGTGAAAATATCAGAAGCCCAAAGGGTTATGGCATCAGTTTGGCTTCCCTTCCAGTGTCTGTAAATTTTTTTTTAGAGGTAATAAAGTATTATAGGCAATCCACGGGTTAGGTCCAAGATAGGTTCCTACATTGAATTTGTAGAAAAGTTTTATAACTGTAGCTGCATGCAAAAGTTTTTGCATTGGACAATTGGATTTTCAAATGTGTTTATTGATAATCCTTGTTATTGCAGACTAGAGTAAAACATCCAGAGAGCCTCACCAGGGGTCATAGTGAGCCACAATGAGGGGTCGCAGAGTGGGTCTGTCTGTTACTAGGGGTCATATATAAGTCAGGTGCCCCTACGGAGAGGAGCGCCTGTACTTGTCACCTGTTCATTTATTATCTTGGTTATAAAGCACCAACATTTTCTGAAAAACTTACAATCTAGTTTCCAAATACAGATGTATTTTGGAATATATAGGAAACCCATGGCATTATGAGATCCTTTAGGTGGTTCTTTAGGACTATAAACCCATGACCACAGGGCTACATGGCAACAGTGTTGACTGCTGAGCTATCCTGCTTTCTATATAAATCAATGGGCTTCCCATAATATCACTTGGGCTTCCAAAGTAAGAATGCAGAGCCAGGGCCTAAAGTGGTCCTCAAACTACATGTATGGTTCTCCAGTAACAATAGTGGAGCTGTGACTGTCAAATTAATCTTTGTTTTGATGAGAGCAGGACTGAAGAACCAATTTTTAAAGAGGACCTTTCACTGTCTATTTTTTGGGAACCCACCAAAAAATATTATTTTGCCTGTCTTGTCCCACAAAACAATTCAATAAAAACTGGTTAAAAAAGGAGAATATACTCAAGAATGTTACTGGTATAAAGTAAAACATGTCCTGCAATAAAACAAGCTGCAGACAGACTTCATTATTGGGGGGCAGAGGGACGGGAGCCAGCAGAGCACTGAATATATTATAGAGCAACAGAAGTTGTTGTTAGAAATTTTTCTTTGTGGGACTCAGGCTGAAAGCATTTGTCAGGCAGCCATGTAAATGTCTTTATTTCTATCACAATACACCACAGATCTTTTTAAAAAAAACATATTTGGCATATACAGTACTTTGTCTACAGCAACCTGTCCTCTGATACAAACAGCACTCTGGTGACACGTTCCATTTAAATATAAATGCAAAACATATCAACCAAAATTTACCACTAACATGATATGGAACTAGCATGTTAAGAAAAACTGTCTCAAAATCACTTGATAAGTTAGTATTCAAACATTCTAACCATATAAAGCGACACATGACAGATTACAACAAATGGGTCTTAGTCTTACAGAGAACCTGTCACCAGCACCCCCCCCCCAACACAAACCCCACAAACATTGCCTTTTAAATCTGTTTAAACATGTTCCATTGATGCCTCTATCCATGGGATTAGAGTTACCATTCTTCTATAAAATACTTTCATTGAGGTCCTCTTTTTGTCATTGGGGTGGTAGCTGCAGTATATTCAAGCTACACTGCCCTCATCATTGGCGCTGACAATGCTAACCCAGCTGAAGTGAATTCTAAAGGGAGGGGTGAGGAGCAAGGATGATTTCTAGTCACACAGTCATCATCACTCCCAACCTTCCAGAGGGAGAGGTAAGTAATGCAGCAGAGCTGAGTCACACACAACCACTGTCTGTGTATCAATGGTCCAGCTAGGCATTGTGTAGCATTTCCTACCTTTTGATAATAAGTAAACAGAGCTGTATATGTCCGTAATTGAATATTATCAGACAGCTCTTAAGTACTACTTCCATATGGCAGCATGGTGGTAGCAGTTAGACTTGTCAACCAGGAACAGGGTGGCGTAGGGAACAATTAATATGCAGGGCTTCCTTATTGTGACTGAACTCGCCTCAACTGCAGACATGGAAAGGAACCATTTAGGGATAAGCGCAATGTTTTTAAATCATAAGTTTTTTACAAAGTATTGATTTTTGGGTGGGTTAATTTAACCCCTTAAGGATGCAGTGTTTTTTTGAGCATTTTTCGCTCTCCACTTTCAAAAATCCATAACTTTTTCATTTTTCTGTGTACAGAACTGTTTGGGCGCTTATTTTCTGCATAACAAATTTTATTCCTTGGTGACCACATTTATTATTCTGTTGAGTTCTCCCCCTGTGAGCTCAAAGAAATCACACCAAGGCAAAGTATGGTATATTATCTCAATCTCTGTGGAGAAGTGATGCCATGCAAGGCTAGGCAGATGTGAGATGCTTTATTTGCGTCACAAAGTATCATACAGAAACTTTCAGTGGGGCAGGACCTGGGCTTGGTTACTTAGAGATAAAGAAGCAATGACCATAGTCCATTGGTTGGTATATTATTACATTCTCTTGATGAGCTTCAAGATGTAGTCACCAGAAAAGGTTTTCACATCACAGGTGTGCCCTGTCAGGTTTAATAAGTGAGATTGCTTTCCTTAGGGTGCGGTCAAACGTTGCAGTTAAAACTGCATTGCAATCAGCTTTGAGGTGGTTTTGGGTGTAGTTTTGTTAATTTAACAGGTGAAAGACATTTGTGGAACAGGTTTTGCCTTCAAAATGAAATGAAATCATTCAGTTCATGTCTTTCACCTGTTAGATTAACAAAACTGCACTTAAAGCCACCTAAAAACTGATTGTGATGCAGTTTTAACTGCAAAGTGTGGCTGCACCCGTAAAAATGGGGTTGGTACCATCAGTTGTGTTGTGCAGAAGTCAGATGGATACTTGATACATAATACAAAATTCTAAGTAAAGAAAAACAAGTTGCCATTATTGCTTTAAGAAATGAAGGTCAGTCAGTCCGTAAAATTGGGAAAACGTTGAAAGTGCAGTTAAAAAAACCATCAATCGCTACAAAGAAACTGGTTCGCATGAGGACCACCCCAGAAAAGAAAGACCAAGAGTTGCCTCTGCTGCACAGGATAGGTTCATCCGAGTCACCAGCCTTAGGAAATCGCAGGTTAACAGCAGCTCAGATTAGAGACCTGGTCAGTACTGTGCAGACACATCTCTAAAACAACTGTTAAGAGGAGACTGTGTGCAGCAGCCTTCATGGTAAAATACCTGCTAGGAAACCACTGCTAAGGACAGGCAAAAAGCACAAGAGAGTTGTTTGGGCTAAAGAACACAAGGAATGGACATTAGACCAGTGGAAATCTTTGCTTTGGTCTGATGAGTCCACATTTGAGGTCTTTGGTTCCAGCCACCGGTTCAAGTGTGAACAAATGGACTCTACATGCCTTGTAGCATGGAGGAGGAGGTGTGATGGTATTGGGACTGCTTTGCTGGTGACATTGTCAGGGATTTATTCAAAATTGTTGGTATTCTGAACCAGTGTGGTTATCACGGAATCTTGCAGCAGCATGCTATTCCATCGGTTTGTGTTTAGTTGGACCATCACAGTCACCAGACCTTAACTCAATCGAGGTGGTTTGAGATGAGCTGGACTGCAGAGTGAAAGCATAAGGGCCAACAAGTGCGAAGCATCTCTGGGAACTCAGGACTGTTTGATTTCAGATGACTACCTCTTGAAGCTCATCAAGAGAATGCAGAGAGTGTGCTAAGCAATAATCAAAGCAAAAGAAGAACCTAGAATTTAAGACATATTTTCAGTTGTTTCACACTTTTTCCAAACTTTTGGTCTGTACTGTACTTTCTGTATCAATTCCTTAATCTATAGAATTCTGCATTAGATAAAAACTGGTCAAAGGTTATATGATGTCACACAGGTACACAGCGTGTTTCATGCTGTTACATGTTAAACATGATGCTGACAAGCCGTGCACCTGTGTGACATCACATGACCTTAGACAGACTGTTATTCACAAGTGAGCTATGGAGCTTTCTAGTTTGACTGCCAACAGATATTTACAACACATTGAGAAATTGATACACAAAGCATATCGGAAATATGTATAATTCTTTGTTATTCAAACAATAACCTTTATTTACTGAAACGCCCCCTTTAAGGCCGATTGCCCTAAAGTGAGTTTGTTCTGACAGTTGCTTCTTGCTTTTTCAGAATTTTTGTTGACCAAACCTAGAATCACTTAACTGAAATGATATGCTGAGTTCCACACAGGTTTGGTCCACAAAGCATATTCATGCAACAAAGTTAGGAGATGTGACTCCTACTGTGAACTACAGTGTTACTTTATTGTCTACCTTATTGTCTTATTGTTTCTCTATGGAGGTAAATAATTGGATTGCACTTTTAGGCTGTGTTCAGATATCATTTTTGGCAATTGTACATTGTGTACACCAAGAACACTCCTGACTCATACGCTGAATCTGTCCATAGAATTGCAACAGCAAATGTATGCATTCTTGTTGCATCCAGCCAGAACCACTGGAAGAAAAAGTGCGGTAGTCTGTGATTTATCATCCAGCTCCCTGCTGGAGAACACAATATTCACTCTGTGGAGACCGTAATAGCCTGGGGGCCAAATGCTACTGTATGGCATCCATCCCTGGCCTCTACTGAGCGTGCATTGTGGGTGTTCCCCCAATCGTTGGCTGCTGCCAAGGTTCTCTCTTCTGTTTTCAGAAGCTGAACTGGAATATGTGTCCCACTGGGGAATAGTAGTCTACAGTTGTAAGAATACATTGTAAATCCTCCAAATGCATCCTTACAATAGACAGCTGAGACAGGATATGAATGCAGGCTTAGGTTGTAATAACATTTTATTATTATTTAGAAGAAGGAAATCATTAAACATGCTTTCTTTTTGGTGCAAAATAAGAAGCCTTAATGTGAACTGAGCTGAAGCTTGGTTCAATCCTGAAATAAACACACACACTATCGAAAGACGAGTTGGCTCAACTGGAAAATCCTTTGTTTCAGTCACCACTTCAGAAGGCACTAAACACGTGGGTCTCGGATAACAAACGTAGATGCGAAGAGACAAAAAGTTCCCGCTTCCCAAAGATGTAAAATAAAATGTTCATTTTTATTTCTTCTTTTAAAAAGCACAAATATTGTGGTATACAAAAGTTTGAAGAAAAAAATCTCAGACTAGGTGTAGCCTATGTGTTTCGATAAAGGGATCTTACTCATGGCTTGAGCAATGAGTAGGACACCTTTATTGAAACATGTCTGTTCACAATCTTGAAATAAGTTCATTTTGGATACATGTTGCAAAATGTGCAGTGTGTTTCCTTGTTTTTCTAAAGGTGTGACTGTGATAAAAGTAGGCACACTGGAGTGTAAGTCCTGGTTTATACTGCTTTGCTCTGTTCTGTAAGGTTTCCATTGTTAATCATTTTGCTATAATATTATTTCTTAAAATAATAAAGGAAATCTAAAAATGATTTTGAAAGGGAACACAAGGCATCATGGGATCTGTGGGCATCTCTAATTGGCCTCAACTTCAGGGCAGGTACAGGAAGAGCTAGGTTTCCACCCACTTCACCTCTGGTGGGAAAAATTTTTGCCAAACGCTTTCAGAACAGAAAATGCTATAACTTTGGTAAGAAAAGGGCGAGCAGCACAATATGGGAATTGTTCTGTTTGTTTTTAAAGGTGGTATCACTAATGAGATTTGGTAAAATCATTATAACCTACAGTTAAGCTTTAAAGGAAACCTACCACTTGTAGTGGCAGGTTTCCGATGGCAATACCGAGCACCAGCTCAGGGTGAGCTGGTGCTGGAGCTTATTTTAAACTTTATAGCCGGCGCAGGCAGGTACGCGCTCGGCGCTTACCGTGCACGCGGCTACATAGGAAGTGAATGAGAGCCGCGTGCACGGTAAGCGCCGAGCGCGTACCTGCCTGCGCCGGCTATAAAGTTTAAAAAGTGTTTTAAACCGCGATACCGTGGTTTAAAACACTAACTAAAATAAGCTCCGGCACCAGCTCACCCTGAGCTGGTGCCCGGTATTTCCATCGGAAACCTGCCACTACAAGTGGTAGGTTTCCTTTAAAGAAAAAAAGCATCTCTTCTTAACATTTTTCCTTTTATTTGAATAATACAAAATATCTTGGGGTCAGTTCATGTGACTACATCCCTTGCTTGTAGAAATCAATAGGAGACTGTTGTTTCTTCTTTCTACAGGAAAAGAAAATGACATGCCCTATATTTTAGCCAGTGTTCGGGAAAACACCTTTCAGAATACAGGGCATGCAAGTAAAAATATGCATTGGAAAGCCTGACAGTTGATTTTGACCTGTAATTTTGTAACTTTTTTTCTGCCATTTGAGTTACTACTGTTTTTGTTTTTTATGTTTATGAAGGAAAATATATTAAAATATGCTCCACCTTCTGTATTTAAACCCAGTACTCTCCTTCAAGTCACTCCTACAAGATCCTCTGCTACATTGTTTAAGTGGCGAGGGTAGATCCAAAGCGGTAGTGACTCCAATGCTTATCATCTGCCCATATTGCCAGTTCTTTAGAAGGACATCAGTGACAACTGCCAATGATGCCCAGTTGTCAGTTTAGTCATAAATAAATAGAATGGCATATTGTGGGAGAAAAGATGCTCTAGAGTTATGACATGAAAGCATATATTTATTAAAAAGTCATAAACATTAAACATAAAAACTGAGCCTACAGGTCCTCTTTTAACCCGTTAACGCTCTGTGCCGTAGCTCTACGATGCAGAGGTACAGGGAATGTATGAAGAGGGCTCACGTGCTGTCTTCGTTTGACCCGAGGCTAAATGGCTTCTGCAGATTCGTTACAATGAGCCAGTGGCTTATTGTAATAAATGACCTGCAAAAATGCCATATATTGCAATACAGAAGTATTGCAGTATATGGTAGGAGCGATCTGACCATCTAGGGTTAATGTACCCTAGATGGTCTAAGAAATAGTGAAAAAAAAAAAGTTTAAAAAATAAAAAAATTAATAAAATATTAAAAATTCTAATCACCCCCCTTTCCCTAGAACTGATATAAAAGATAATAAACAGTAAAAATCAGACACAATAGGTATCACTGCGTCCCAAAATGCCCGATCTATCAAAATATAAAAACGGTTACGGCCGGCGGTGACCTCCGAGACGACAAATGGCGCCCAAATGTCCGAAATGGGACTTTTACACCTTTTTACTTCACATAAAAAAATGGAATAAAAAGTGATCAAAATGTCGCACAGACCTCAAAATGGTAGCAATTAAAATGTCGGCTCATTTTGCAAAAAATTACACCTCAAACAGCTCCGTGCCCCAAAGTATGAAAAAGTTCCAAGTGGCAGAAGATAGCAACATTTTTTTTTTCTTTTTTGTACACATTCGTTTAATTTTTGAAAATGCAATAAAACCTGTATAAATTTGGTATCACCGCGATCGTACCGAACCAAAGAATAAAGCTGAGGTGTTATTTGGAGCGCACAGTCAAAGTCTTAAAAACTGAGCCCACAAGAACGTGAACTTTTTTTTCAATTTTTCCACATTTTTTTCCAGCTTCGTAGTACACGGCATGTTAAGATAAATAACATCACAGGAAAGTAAAATTTGTTACGCACAAAATAAGCCCTCACACAGCTCTGTACATGGAAAAATGAAAAAGTTATGGATTTTTGAATGTGGAGAGCGAGAAATGAGCGAAAAAACCCTGTGTCCTTAAGGGGTTAACCAGTATACAGCAATGTTTATTTACACTATGCTTTTCTTTATACTCAGACATTGGCCATTATACAGACTTATGGCGGTTGTGCACAATAACATATTTCCCCAAAATAACTGCACAACATGGCATTGGAAGACATTTGCTATTGTGTATAGAAAGCAGTGTAATAAAACTAGCCTTGTTAAGTTTAGCTTCTTTTTTTTTGTTTTTTTTTCAATTCTGAATTCTTTGTGACTTGTTCTGTTATGTTTTTCCTTCAAATTAGTATTCAACATGTTTATGGAGCACAACATCCACCTTTTGATCCACTGCTGCACGGAACGTAAGTAGATTTTATTTCTTTTAGTCTTTCATCTTCTCTTCTATTAAAAATAGAATAAAAAGCAATGGGAGAGCTTTTAGCTCCATTTTATGTGTTATGGACAGTTGACCCATTTGTGTGTTTTTTTTTTTTCTTCTGGCTCTGGATGTAACAATAAAAAAGGACTTTTTGAAATGCAGAATTTATCGCTTAGATTTTCTGTTTACTCTGTGTAAAGAATAAGTTATTGATCTGTGCCATACAAGTACTGTAAGAATTCTTTTCATTTAGACTTTGGTGTAAAATCTGTTGTAGGGTTTGGAAATTGTGCTGCTGCCTACAGAAGCCATTGTTGGTGATTGAAGTCTCTTTGGCCACATGCACATAGAAATGTTAGGTTCTTAGCCTTATCTTTATAGATTGAAGGCTGTGCCAAAGGTGAGCGCATGTATAAGGGCTTGTTGTCTGTGGTACAGTACTTCCTAGTGGCCTTTTTATAATCCTTTCAATGTGCTGGGCTAGTGTGAACATAAATTGCATATTCTGTGTAAGCTGAATGTGTGCAAGGGGCCTAATTCAGTAAAGAAAATATTTTTTACACCTTTGCAATAAAATGTATATTTCCATATTTTTACACCAGTTACCTTTTATATACCTGCTATGCTGTATGAATGTAAGGTGTCATTTTCTGCTGGATAAGCTATTATTTTCCTTCATATTGTTTGGGGAAATATTCAAGCTATTTATCCAAATGAAAAAGGTGGTGATTTTGGATGAGGGTAGAAGCATGCATGTGGGATTTCCTCATCTCAAACTATTTTTTGTGGATATACATAGAAATTGTCAATGTCTCATTTGCTCTTGAGCAGCTTGATGACAATGTCTCATTCTGTCCAAAAGACAACTGATTGTCTGGTCTGTTATGACATTCCTTTTTTCATAACAGCCCTCAGTTCCTTTTGGATTTTTTTTTTTGGTACAGAGCTAGTCGCCTCTATCCGGACTCCCATAGGTTTTCATTGAGATTCATGTCTGGAGAAAGTGCAGGCCGCTCCATATGCGGTGCTCACAGTCTCCAGTGGCTCATGCATAGCGCTTTCCTTGATGTCTTCAACATCATTGGCATATATAAATTTTGCTCAATGTGAAATGACTTTCTTTAGTGAACAACACTGAGGCTCCCTGGTCCTTCATCCCATGTAGATGCTCCTTGGCCCATGCAAGATGGTGGTATTGTCAGGTGCCTCTCACCTTTCCTACATTTGCTTCCACGGGGCATTGTTTACAATGAAGTGGACACAGCTTGCTGTTCCCTCAAAAAAAATCTGAATTATTTTGTCCAAGAGCAACCATAAAGTGTATTAAAGTATTTGCTACACTGTTGATTTTTTTTATTTCATGGATTCTCAAGATGAATATGCATTAGAGTAAATATAAGATATGGTATTCCAAGCAGTGTCAGGATGAAACTAGCACCCTTGCTATTAATTGATCCCTTCTGCTTTCCGTAACAAAAAGGTGGACACATCTAGAAACACTGCTCCTGTTCTGTGTATAGAGTTTGGGCTGGTTATCTAAAGTCAGCAAACACTTAAGCTGAGCTACAATTACCCTTCATCTCGTATAAAACCCTTGAGCTTAAATACTATTTTTTTGGCTTTCAGTAAAGTTTGCTATTGTACTTATAAGTTATTGGCTCAGTTCTAATCTTAAATTAGTAGAATTCCTTTTCTCCATTATTTTTAGTACAGTGCAGTATATGAGTTGAAGCGGCTATATATAGTTAGTGGAACTCCACGCAAATTAATTTTTAGTCGGACTAAAAAAGATTTGGATTCAAGAACAAGGATTAACAATAAAGCTTCACTGAAGACGCCTAAGAGCTTCACCAGAGGTCACAGTGGGTAGAGAGGTCTGTCTGTAACTAGGGATCTTTTGGAAGTCAGATGTCTATAAGTCAGTCGGGGACTATCTGAATACAGTACAGTTTCATGTCTTGGCAAGACATAGTCTAGAACAAATGGCTGCCAGGGAGCATTGTTGTGTCAGACCTGCTCATGTTTGTCAGCTTTATCTATGTGATTGTTGATTTTTATCCTCGCGATGAGTCTCATGCGCTGTCATTGTGAATTACTTGTTTCTTTTTCAAGAAATGTTTGAAAAGAAGAATGTGATTTATATTAACAGCTATTAAATATTTTATGAAAAGAATTGAAAATGTTAGGTACCTTGTTGTAAGCGTGAGTGATTTTTATCTCCTAGGAATTGGAAATGTGCTGAAGAAGCTGCCATTAAAAACATTCTGAATAATAATCTTGCAGTGTCATTTCTCATTTTTTATTTCACCACAGTATGTGATCCTGGAAGACATTTAAAATATGGTACCTCTAAGCACATACTCAAGGTGGCTTTGGTATACCTTTTTTTATTGTGATCATTACAGGTGATCTGTCACCTTGTGATATATTGGACAGATCAATGGTGGTTGTAACTGGGAAAGTCTGAACTGATTTCAACATATTTTAACATGAAATTGTATAATGTTAAAGGTTTAGTTGCTAGCATGAGCGCCTCAGATACAGAACATCACTCGGATTGACAGCAGGCAAAATGTGGTTCTCCACACATTGCTTCCCATGAATATCCTTTTCAGCTAAATGACAGACCCCCAGCGACAGATCCCCAAAATCAACCATTTGTGTATTGTAGCAGACCAGCAATGCAAATTAACCCACCCAAAATAAATGCCTCATTAAAAACCTATGATTAACCTTGTAACGCTTCTGGATATAACTGTGAGAGGCTGTGGGGCTAGCAGGGTTACTTAAAGAAATGCATGCATGTTAGATCATTTATGTACAATACAACGGTACTACTTTTTCAAGGACACTAGTAATAATGCTAGCGTTGTATTTATAAACACATGCGATTGGTAACCAGAGCCTGGTGTCTTGCATTAAAACAATCAAAGTCATTTCCATAGAAACGCATATGCGAGGCCCGTCCCCATACCTTAGCGCTACGTGTGACTGCACTTGGCTGCCTTATCACTCACACGTGTGATTTCTCCAGTCCCAGTTCTGTGCCGTAATAGACTGTGTATATGTGACGTTTTGCATCCGTATGCCGCACTATTTAACCTGTATTTATATGTCCCCAAAGACTTCTAAGGGCATACGGAACTGAAATATGGAAGAAAATAGGACATGCTTTTTATTTTTATACAGCCAGTTTATGTTACGGTACAGTGTTAACAATGGCAATATACCGTATATATACTAGAGTATAAGCCGAGATGCCTAATTTTACCAAAAACTGGGAAAACCTTTTGACTTGAGCCCCCTGACGCGTATAGGCGGCCAGTAAAAAAAAATAAATAAATAAACTGAGTTCTTACCGTTCCGACAGCCCAGGCAGCTCCTCTTCTATCTTCATGTGCGCGGCAGGTCCGCAACAGCTTCTTCGGCAGAGCCTCTTCTTTCTTCATGCTGGCGCCATCACAGCAGTGGCTGATATCACAGTTGTGCACCAGCCGAGCTGTGTGCATGGAGCTGTCGTGGACCTGGCGCCGGCATGAAGAAAGAAAGAGGTGCTGCCCATGAAGCTGTCGCAGACCTTCCGCGCACGTGAAGATAGAAGAGAAGCTGCCCGGGCCATAGGAATGGTGAGTTTATTTTTTTTATATACCTGAGTATAAGCCGAGTAGGGAATTTTCATCACAAAAAGAATGTGCTGTAAAACTCTCAGCTTATACTCTAGTATATACGGTAAATGGTCAGGCCTATTGTCCATTGAAATTAATGTAACCTGTAAAAAAACGGTACGGGTAGCATATGGCCATTTTTATACAGTCATGGGAATGCAGTCTAAGAAATGTGGTGGATAATCGGGAGACAGGATCATTGATGTCACTAGAAAATTAGCACCTGAAATCAGCTGAAGGTAACCACAAATTATAGGAAATTATTTTAAATTTACATGTCTGTAAACTGGGGACGTATGGGATATAATTACAGAAGGTTGGCGGCAGTTATATTAGTGGTGGCTCATCTGTTGCAGCATATAATCCATAGTAAACTTATTCCATCCATCATGTCAGAGGAAAGACAACAAAAGCTGAGATTATACTGCATGCTTGCTCTTCCCATAGAGGCGTGTCCCAGAGACAGAATCTGCATCAATTTATGACATATTCTGTGGGTTTGTCATAAATACTCTAGATGAAAATCCTCTTTAATAATTGCTGCAGATTCTCTATGCACAACGCTGGAATTCTGTTCCCATTGCATGTTCTGTCAATTAAATGTAATCTTTAATTGTTGAATATGCAAATTTTCTCAAGAAGCTACTGGGGCGTGGAGTATCCTCGCCGTATAGCCTCTTTAGAAAATTTGCATATTCCCCGTTGAAAGATTACAAAAGATACAGGGGACTAAGGGATTATCCCTACAAAGGGCTATCCTTACATACGTTCGTTACACCTACCACCGGATTGACCTTAATCGGTAGATCCGTGGTGGTAGGTTTCCTTTAAGTTGAATTTGTATGTAAGTCGGAACTGTATGTTTTATAATTGTAACCCCTGTCTGTAAGTCAGGTGTTCTTAAGTAGGGGACCTCCTGTATCCCGTTAAGGTATGGAAAATGTTTATAGTGATGGTTATTTTGCATAAAATAACCAACTGGTAATGTATAATAACATGTTATTAATTTACTGTACTATAAATGTCCTACTCTTCCTCATCAAAATGATTCTTTCAAAATTTCTAAGCGGAGAGCATACTCTCTGCTGGACCCACTATTCCCCATATTGTCATGAGTTCCTTTAATTTCTATAGTGCAGTGTGAGCAAACCTATGGCAAGTATCCCAGAGGTGGCACTTGGAGTCCTCTCTGTGGGAACTCTTGCTACCAACCAGACTGCTGCAGAACATTTTGTTACTGGGGAGCAAGGCTACATGGGGTATATCATTACCAGGGGAAGGTTCCATAAGCTTTTTATTACAGGGAGAGGCTGCATGGGATTTTTCTTGACTGGGGGAGGCTGCATGGGATATTTCATGACTGGGGGAGGCTGCATGGGGTATTTCATGACTGGAGGAGGCTGCATGGGGTATTTCATGACTGGGGGAGGCTGCATGGGGCACTTCATGACTGGGGGAGGCTGCATGGGGCATTTCATGACTGGGGGAGGCTGCATGGGGCATTTCATGACTGGGGGAGGCTGCATGGGGCATTTCATGACTGGGGGAGGCTGCATGGGGCATTTCATGACTGGGGGAGGCTGCATGGGGCATTTCATGACTGGGGGAGGCTGCATGGGGCATTTCATGACTGGGGGAGGCTGCATGGGGCATTTCATGACTGGGGGAGGCTACATGGGGCATTTCATGACTGGGGGAGGCTACATGGGGCATTTCATGACTGGGGGAGGCTACATGGGGCATTTCATGACTGGGGGAGGCTGCATGGGGCATTTCATTACTGTGGGAAGCTGTGACAATTGCATTTCCCACCCTAGGCTTTTACTTGAGTCAATACGTTTTTACAGTATTTAAACTAAGTAATTCAATAGGGGATGAAACGGTCTAGTCTAGGTTAATAAGACTCGCCGGATTTATTATCCAGCATCAGCTGCTGTGATAAATCTTGTGCATTTTAGATCCTTTAAGTCTCCATTGTCTAAGTATTCATAAATCTGCCCCTTTACATCTAGGAAAAAAATTTCTTACTTTCATTTCAGGTTGTAAGTAAAAGTAGTACAATATATTTTTTTGTTTCTTTATATGTTAAGTGTATTTAAATGTTTTATGATTTTATATATTCTCCAGGTGACAGATTCTAGTCAATTCTTCTGGTGCTTATTTTACCAATGAATGTTTTGTTTATTTTTGGAAACAATACTTACTAGAAGCAGTTTATAAAGTTTTATGTGAAATGTTGTATTGGACGTCAGACTTCATTGTAAAGCATCCAGTGGAGCGGGTGGAGAATCCATGTGTGTACAAACTGCATGAAGTTCAATTAGCTTCACAACTCCCTCCAAGTTATTGATTAAAGACCAAAAAATATAACAATGCTTAGTTGTAGGCAGTAACAATGCAGCTATCGACTAAAGTAACGCTATGGATTCTGTGATGCTCTATGAAATGGAGGCTGATGGGACTCAAAGTGGTGTGGTATTTGCCTTCAGAGGGGGCATATTAAGAGACTTTTTTAAATGCTATTGATTTGAGGCTAGATTATACGGTTTATATGTGCTTGGTTTATGCATCTATTTTCTGTGTTTATTTGTTAAACTAATGACATAAATTTATTTACTTCTAATAATTTGTCTAAGACGACCTATTTACATTGCAAATTATGTTTTTTCTTTTTAATTGAAATTGTACAGTAGTTTTAGGTGATGTAATTATCCATATAAAACAATTATAATTCCACTAAGAGGGGAAATCCCTTTCTCACAAAGGGGTAGAGCAGCAGGACAAGCTTGCGCCCTTGCTCTCCATACCGTTCTATGGGCCGGGCACTGTGCTTGGCGACTATGGACACTCATAGAATTGGATGGAGTGGCCGGGCGTCCGCTCCAACACTGGATCTCTGTTCTCCTAATTGCTGGCCGACCTTTTCTTTGCAATTACCCCATGCACATGGCAAATGTTCATGTGTTTTCAGAGGGAGGATGAGGATAAACTCTTTGAGGATAAGCCCTCGAGCAATGGTGCTTCTACTTCACAGAAGAAATGGGGGGGGCACTTTCCCATTTGAGGGTCAACACACCCCTATGAACACCCTATGGGTCAGCTGGTGCTGCAAAAATCAGCTGGTTAAGGGAAGATCAATCAAATGTGTATGACCACCTTATTGGATGAACTTAAGGCAGAATTCACCAAATTGTCTATGTACCAGTCCATTAGATAATACTGGCAGGATTTGGTATATGCTGAAAGAGTGATTTGTGTTTTTTCTAAATGTTTGGTCCATCTGTTTAATAACTTTAACTCAAGAAGTGTAAGATTGTCAAGCACATACACAAAACTAATATAGAAGTGGTATTCACATTTTAACCTTGTGAGATCTCTGAAACAGTTTTGAGGGTCCCCACATCTCCGGGCAATGTTTCCTAGAGTGTATACACACATAAACGTGTTAGAAATTTGTTTCTTGGTAAGGGGTGCTGGTTTCTGGTTGTAAGAAAATAGGAACCCTGCTATAGTTATTGTTGGCCTAGAGAAAAAGGTTCTAAAGGTATGTGAAGCCAGCAGCACTATAGACCAAAAGTACACATAACTAGAAATCCCATTTTCGACGTCAAAACTAATAAGGAAAATAATTCATTTTATTTTTAGCCTCCAAAGTAAAACTGAAATATTTTACCTGCTGTTAGGAGAAGCTGTGAATGACCCATGCTGTAGCTTTCCATGCTTTCACAGATTGAGTTGCTTTAAACTGTATAAAGAAGGAACATTCTTAAAGTTGAAAATCTGCTATCTTTTTTTTTGTTTTTATATATTTTAATCACATAATTGCATTTGCACACTACAATCTTGAAGTTGTATCTAGACTAAATCTAGGACAGTATTACACATACTAATTCTCAGATTGTCAGAAAAAGTGACTCTCATAGTGGTAGCCAGAGTCTGTATAGTTAGCTAGCAATATTTACATACAGTGGGTGAATTATAAGAAATTCTGAATAAACCGCTGACACTACAGCATGGATTTACAGTGTACTGAGAAGTAAGGCATCCTAGGAAGTGAAATGTTTCCTCATCTGTATTCTGGAGTAACATCATATGTGGTCACAATATATGTCAGTAAATTTTACTAACTTCCAGTTTCTATAAAGCTTGTCAATCATCAGTATCATGGGTGTCCCTGCCATCCATGTCTCGGATCACAGACACACCCGTGCCCCTCTCCGTGGCGGCACCTGGTCCCCAGCTCACTCAGCTTTCCGCTTTCCTGCTCCCTTCCCAGCTGGCTAGTGGGCTTGCACTTGCTGATTCCCGGGATTCATTAAAAGCCGGCAGCTCCCAGTTGCCCCCGCCGGGTCTTGGTGCTCCATGCCAATGAGAAAAATTCCCCTGCGTTACTTTTGTATTCCGATCTCCCGTTGTGACCCTGGACCTGACTTTGTACCTTTGCTGCCAGCCCTCCTGCTCTGTTCCTTGCCACTTGTATTGACCATCTGCCTGTCCCTGACCACGAGATTGCCCGCTGATACTGTACTTTGACCTTGTCTGCTACCGCAGGCAAGTCGCACCTGTGGAACGACCTGGTGGCACCACGCCGCAGCAAGACCATAATGCTTTGCGGTGGGCTCTGATGAAGTCCGGATGCTACTTAGATTCCGGTCCCAGGTGTTGGCTTGTCATTGTCCGCGGTGGTTCAGGGGGTTCACTAACCCTGAAGTCTGACCGTAAGATCTGGCCATGGACCCCACCAAGCTGCTGTTTCCAAACTGGCTGTTCTTACCAGCGTTGTGGTCCAGCAGTCCCAGCAGATGGCTTCGCAAGGAGAACAGCTTGGTCAAGTCACCGCCATGCTGCAACAGTTGCTTGCCACTCCGCATCAGACTCCAGCAACTACTCCTGCAACTACTCCTGCTACCACGGCTTGGCTACCTGCCGCTGAACCAAGGCTAAGACTGTGTATGCCCGACAGGTATGATGGGGACCCCAAGCTGTGAAGGGGCTTTATTACTCCTTCCTAGTGCTCCTTGTACATAGAAATCATGCCGTCTGTTTGTCACTAAGCGATCCAAGGTGGTATTCATTCTCAGCCTCCTCTCCGGGAAAGGCCCAAGCCTCTTTGGGATAGAGGCGATCCGGTTATGGCTATGCACATAGCAATCCTGGCGGAATTCTGGGCTGTGTTTGAAGATCCGGCAAGAGCTTCCTCAGCTGAGACCGCACTGCTGAACCTGCGCCAAGGGGACTCGTCTGTTGGAGTGTACGCAGTTCAGTTCCGTACCCTGGCCTCTGAACTCTCCTGGAATAATGCGCCTCTGTCAGCGATCTTTATAAATGGACTTTCACCTGAAGTGAAGGACTCGATGGCTGCTCGTGACCTACCATCTACTCTGAGTCAGACTAGCCACTCGGATTGATGTGCGGTTTATGAAGCGTGTCGAGGAGTTACGTCACGAGCGTCCACAAGTCCGTCCTCAACGTCTGCCTCGCCTGGCACCTGCCTTCCAAAGGCCGCTCCAGCCTCTGGCTGTACCATCTGCAGAGGGGCCTATACAGGTGGACAGAGCCAGACTCTCCCTCCAGGGATGTTCCAGACAATGGATTAAATCAAGGTTATGGTGGCACTTATCAATCTCTGTTGTGCCGCAACAAATTGGTACACAACATAAATGAATTGCTTACCTGTAATAGTAGCGGGGTAATCTATATTATAACCTGCCCTTGCAAAAAACAGTACATAGGGAGAACAATCAGGCCCCTAAGGGAAAGAATTTCAGAACATTTAAGAAATATCAGAAAAGGATTAGAGACACATTCTTTATCGAAACACTTTAAAATAGCCCATAACATGGATATAACAGGGGTAAAGTTTTGTGCCATACAGTCTATCAAAAAGGACTGGAGAGGTGGAAATTTTATTGCCAAAATGTCCAGGATAGAATCAAGATATATCTTCACATTCGAAACAATGTTACCTAAGGGCCTTAATGCAGAATTGGAAATTTTTGGTTTTCTATAAAGCTGAACATACAAGCATTGGAAGGAGGCAGCCGTAACTTTAGCCACGTTAGTCCGGCTGTATACCAGCACATGTGGCCATCTTCCGGCCTCCCCCATCCCTAATCCTGAATAAGACATGACATAGACATTATTGAATCCACCTTTGAACAAAATGAGACACATATTTCATAGTCACTCAACTTTACTTACAAGGATTTCTTATAAAAAACATATATTCAAAAACTCATAGTTAAGAACAAAGATATAAATAGATTTTCTGATTCTATCCTATCTCCATTTCTATGTTTTCTGATTAATTTTTCCATTATGAGGGTTTATATATATTTTTACTATGATCAGAATTTGTCCGTATGTTGCTAAGACTCGCTCTGACACATACATCATGAGCAGATGCTGCTTTAAGAGAGTATAAATAAATTGGTCCAGGTCTGGTTTTCTATAGTCCGATCCATTCCATATGGATCCAGACCAGTCAATGTTTAACCCAAAATGGATATTTAACCACACACAACAATGAGGAGGTTTCACAACTGCAAGGCTACTGAGGAAGAAGCATTGCGCTTTGAAACGCGTCTAGCCATTATCCACAAATTACTGGACTCTTACAGAACCTAAACATCCTCACAATTTGATCCATTACACCACCCTCGATACAAATACAAGAAAACTTTCACCTACGAGTCGTGGGTGGGCTCGAGCCTATTGTTTGGAACGTTGCATGTTCTCGGGTGTGACATCCCCCGCGGCATCTGGCAGGCACGGAGTCCACACCGTGAAGGGAGGAGAGTGAGGAGTGTGAAACGTACGAACTTGTTTCCCGTGGAAGCGCTCCCGGAGGACATACACAGATGCCGCTGCACGTGGAGGACGCCATCACATATTAAAAACGATCACCAAAACCTCCACAATAGTGAACGTTTCCAGTTCGAACAGAGAGAAAGACGCATATGATCAACCAACTGTGAGTGATTAGATTTTAAACATCCTATATATTTTGGCAAATAGCTGTAAGAGTCTACACAAGTGTAGGGCCCTACACTTTGTGCAACATAAAAGCCTCCTGGATACCAATTTACTCTTAAACAAATTTGTTTTTAACTATCCACTTTTATTTTTATTTTTAATGCATGCAATTTTCTTTTTTATGTACTTTTTCATCCCCATGAATTTTTCAGCTCTACGAATTTTTTCATCTTTATGAATCTTTCTATTGGGACATAGGACTCCCCACTGTGTACGGGACTACTAATATTACTATATCTAGATAATCAACCGCTATATTGTCTCTGAGTATCAGAAGGAATAGAAATTGTTTACGAAGTTGTTTACCAAATTGTTTACAAAATTGTTTACCAAATTGTTTACAAAATTGTTTACAAAATTGTTTACAAAGCTCTAAAGGAATCCTGTTAACAAGATACACATACAATTAAGGTCGAACTAAGTTCCTATATCTATATTAAGATCTTTACATGATTTGTACGCAGATGTGTTTACATTATTCATTTTAATTATTACTCAATGTCTGTCATATTTTAGAAACTATTATAAATTAAAAAAACGTGTTACTTCTGTACATCTGAAACCGTTTTTGATTGTGCCCACACCCATTTAAAAAGAATGTTCCAGACAATGTCTTGGGAGAAGCGTCCCTAGGTATGAGCAAAGCTTCTCCACGCCTGACTATTCCTGTGCTCCTTGGCTTCGGCACCCGCACTCCGATTCAGGTTTCTGCTGTCTTGGACTCTGGTTCTGTGGGGAACTTTGTGGATGCCGCTGCGGTCTCCCGGTATCACATTCCGGTGGTTCCTCTCAAGAATCCTCTCGTCATCTCCTCAGTCAGCGGACAAATTCTGTCCGGTCCGGTACCGCACTGAGCCTGTCTCCCTGCAAGTAGGAGCTATTCATAAGGAAAGACTGTCCTTTTACGTGTTGCCACGCTCCACCTCATCTCTCCAGCAGGGTCTTCTGTGGCTGCAACTTCACACACCGTTCCTTAACTGGAAGACGGGACAGATGCTTCGTTGGAGACCAAAGTTTTAGTCTCGCTGCATGGTGGTGCCTCTACCTGGCTTGTCTTCCGCCGTGACTCCCAAGCCCTTGGAGGGTCTACCTATGTGTTTCCAGGACTTTGACTATATTTTTTCCAGAAAAACAAGCAGAGACTTTGACACCGCACTGTCCCTATGATTGTCCTTTTAGATCTCTTGCCAGGTGCCTCTCCTCCCAGAGGTTGTGTGTATCCTCTTTCAGTTCCAGAGACTGCTGCTATGTCCGAGTATATTAAAGAGAATCTGACCACAGGCTTCATACACAAATCCTCCTCTCCAGCTGGCGCAGGCTTCTTTTTCGTGATCAAGAAGGATGGCTCTTTCCGTCCTTGCATTGACTATTGCGGGCTTAACATGGTCACGGTTAAAGGGAACCTGTCACCAGGAGAGCCATTTTTAGCACTCCCCCAGTCCCCACAGAGCATAGTACTTACGCTGCCAAAGTGTTTTTATATTAAAAATTGGTTTTACAGAAAAAAAGATCTGTTATATTGTACCTTTCATTAGCATCTACTGTGTGATTAGGCAGTTGCCAATTGGGAGGCAACTACCCAACCACCCTTGGGATTCAGCTTCTCCATGTGACCTTTTCAAATATATGAAAACACTGATCACTTGGCTTAGCGACGCCCCCTGCTCCTCTACAGCCAATCCCGAGTGTGGGGAGTTATTCCTATATTTGAAAAGGTCACATGTTTCCCAAGGGTGGGGGGGACTGCTCCTTTCCAGACCCTCTCAAAAGGTAACTGCCTAGTCACACAGTAGATGCTAATGAAAGGTACAATATAACATATCTTTTTTTTCTGTAAAACCTATTTTTTATACAAAAACACTTTGGCAGTGTATGTACTATGCTCTGTGGGTACTGGGGGAGTGCTAAAAATGGCTCTCCTGGTGACCTCCTGTATCTCCAGACAGCGCCTTAATCCCAGGCAAGCTTGTTGGTCTCTTTTCACGCTACAACTTGTTGATCCATTTCTGTCTGGCGGAGAAGAACATCAAGGCTGATGCCTTTTCACGTGTCTCTGATGTCATTGGAGTAGAGCTTGTCCCTCTGCATATTATCTCTTCTGAACAACTGGTTGTTACCGTTCCGATGGATCTTTGGCAGCTTCCTCCCGGCAAGATGTATGTTCGACCTGCACTCCTCAAGGTCTTGAGGACATTCTTCACTTCTGGCTGGGCACCCTGTTTATTATTTTAGCATATCTTCTGGCTGCATGGACTTCCTCAACACATCGTCTCCGACCGAGGGGTTCAGTTTGTGTCCAAGTTCTGGTGTTCGTTGTGTAACTAGCTGCAAGTAAATCTGGACTTTTCTACTTGACCATTTGACTGTGGGTGGTAAGCGGAAGAAAAGGTGAATCAGACTTTAGGCTGTTACTTCCACCACTTTGTCTCTGCCCCTTCAAAGTCTTGTCTGCTGCCATGGGCTGAGTTCTCCTGTAACTCGCTCCTGTTCAACCTCACCCTTCCTTTTTCTCTGTCCATTCCCTCGGATGTCCCTTTGGTGGAGGAACTTGTACAGGACCTCAAATCTATTTGGGAACAGACCCGTCAGTCTCTCTTCTGGGCCACTGACCGCACCAAGACTCTGGCTGATAAGAAACGTAGGACTTCTCCAGTCTTCTCTCCGGCTAACAAGGTGTGGGTATCTTCCAGATACATCCGGCTGAAGATACCTAGCTACAAGCTTGGTTCCCGCTTTCTTGGTCCCTTTGAAGTGATTCAGCGCATCAATCCTGTGGAGTATAAGATCTGCTTTCCTCCCACTATGTGCATTCCGAACTCCTTCCATGTCTCCCTTCTGAAACCTGTAATCTGGAACCGCTTCTCAGCAATCTCCTGCTTCATAGGCTGACCCAAGGGATGGGGGGTACTGTCATGGCTGCGTTCCATGTCTCGGATCATAGACACACATGTGCCCGTTTATGTGCCAGCACCCGGTCCCTAGCTCACTCGCCTCTCTGCGTTACTGCTTCCCTCCAGCTGGCCAACATGTACATTCCTGCTTCCTAGGGTGCACACACAGATTTAAAGAGCCAGCGCAACACTGATTGGCACTTGCCGTTTCCAGGATACCTTAAAAGCCAGCTCCTCCCAGTAACCCCCTCCTCCATCTTAGAGCTCCAAGCCTATGAGAAGGCTTCCCCTGTGTTACTTTTGTATTCGGATCTCCTTTTGTGACCCCGAACATGACCCAGACTTTGTACCTTTGCTGGAAGCCCTGACCTCCTTCTCCGTTCCTGACCTTGCATCCTTGCCGCTTGTATTGACCATCTGCCTTTCCCTGACCACGAGATTGCCCGCTTATTCTGTACTTCGAGCTTGGCTGCCACCACCGGCATGTCGCACTTGTGGATCTACATGGTGGCACCACGCTGCAGCAAGACCATCCTGCTTTAAGGGAGGCTCTGGTGAAGACCGAGCGCCTTTTAGATTCCGGTCCCAGTGGACGGCTTGTATCATCGTCCGTGGTGGTCTAGGGGGTTCACTAACCCTGAAGTCTGCCACTACCTGTGTGGTTCAGATTGTTAAAGGGATTTCATCAGCAAGTCACGTACATTATATGTTGTTTTCTGGACATTTATATTTTGCCATTTCCTTATTGGTTAAGGCAACTATTGGTTAAGATCATTTCAGTTATATGTTAGCAGAAGATAGAAGTTATACGGTCAGATATAAAGGTAGCGAGACTGAGTGTTTGGATAGTGAGGTGAAGTGGTTTTATTTGGAGAGCATCCTATGGACTAGGCTTTTGTTTAGAGAGAACGTGGGGATTAATTGTTAAAGTGACTTCTCGTTTAGTCATCCTTTGGCTATATTCACATTCAGTTTTTGCCCACTGTTGAAAGGATAAGTTGGGAAGATTCCCAAGATTCCCATATTCTTACAATTTAGTTCTAAAATGTATTCCACTATATGCTCATACAGTGGTACATATCTCTTGGTTTGGCTCCTCCCCCTAAAAGTGACTGCTGCCAATTTTCAGGGTTTCTCCCGAGTGATGTAACTGTCCTTATATGGACAGTTGTGTCACTTGGGAATCACCCACAGTGTACACCTATTGAAGGCCAGGGATGGTTGGCATACAATGTCATCTCTTTCCCTGTCGGCTTTTATTGCCTTTTGTAAATGTATAATGGTTCTGCGTTCCTGAGATGTGAACATAGCCTATGTAAGCAGCATGTTATTAAAGTCTCTCTGAGTCTAATTTAGTCTATTTGATGGTGAGCTCTCCAGAATACAAGTTCTCTTACCCTGTTCGCTGTCTTCCTTGAAGCCAGTCATGGAGGAACCTCTCTCTGCTGATGGCTGCTGTCTGTTTATTTGATTGTCAGCCACTTTTGGCCAATCACCCAACTGGAGAAATTTTTGCTCCAAGAGGTTTGTCTAGGCTGAGCAGATATGGTTGTAACATATAGCTTGACTATACTGTCAGGCTCCTCGGCTAGTGGACTCACTGGACCCCCGTGGATATTGACGTAAGCCGACAACCGGTTTTGACCAGAACCCGCCACAAAGTGGGTTGGATTTGCTGCGGCTTGGTACCACCAGGTCGTTCCACAGGTGCGACTTTGTCCGAGGTGGCAGTCTAGGTGAGGTACAGAGACTTGAGCAGGATCATGGTTGAGCAGGATCATACCTCACTAGCCAAGGTATACCACTTAACGAAGGTGGACCCGACCCCTCTTCTGGGGAAGTTTCCAGGAAGGCCTGCGTGTGACCTGTTTCCAGGATTCCGGGAACCCCAGATTTGAATGTTATTTTCTCCCCCTCCTGAACCTCTTGGTCAGGCCTCACGAATCCCCCTGATGACTCACCGTGAACGGTGATGAAACGCGTAGGGTAGGGAGGGACGGGGAGCACACTTTTATTTGCTATACCTTTTAGGGCATAATAGTACACCGGTCTAGGGACGACTTGGGTACTGTCCTTGTCAGGACGGGAGCAACTGGGGCCATAGGGACAATTGACTATATAGGGAGAGAAACTATTCCCCCTCTAGGTCTCTCTAGGATATCCATCCTGCAACCCGATGCTCCACCTGGTAAGAGTGCTCGTTTCTTTTATGTTTATTTACTGCATTGAGTGTTTTTAAAGTGACTAAGTAAAAGTTAAATTTTAAATGACCAAGTCCGTTGCTTATATATACAGGATCATGGTTGGGGACAAGCAGGAGGTCAGGGCAGGCAGCACCGGATCCGAGTCGGGGACGTAGCGGAAGGTCAGGATGGGCAGCATGGGATCAAAGTCAATAACGGAACCGGGGTTCTTTTTGAACTTGGCTGAACAGTGAGGAAAGTTAGAGAACCTTTTATTAAACCCAAAACAGGTTTCCACAGAAGTTCTTACTGTTTCCCTGTTTTAATTATAAAAATACATAGCTCATATGTTTATTAAATCAGACTTCGCAAGTCATAAGGAGTTTTCTCTTCACTGTGACTATGGATTGTTATTAAAGAATACGTTTATTTCTCGGTCTTTAGATTTAATGGTTAAAACTTGATGACACGTTCCTTTTTAAAGTGGCAAGAATTCAAGGACTGTGAGAATCTGAGCCTGCAATTTCTATTGTCCTTGTTAATTCATAGTTTTTTTGTATTACTTTCATGATTTTTTTAATGTGATTTGTCAAGTAGAATTAAACAAATACATTCTTTGTGTTTCCATAGTTTAAGCAAAACTGTTCAGAAGACTCAAACAACACCTGTGAAATTGAAAAAAGTCACTACTTTCCAAGAATTTGAAAGCAACACGAGTGATGCCTGGGATGTTGGAGAGGATGATGATGAACTTTTGGCAATGGCAGCAGAAAATTTGAATACTGAAGTGGTAATGGAAACTGCGAACAAAGTAATAGAAAACCATACAAAATTACAGGAACAGAACAAATTTCAAGAGACTCAACAAGTGGAAGACCAATCCGTGAAACTTGAGGAACTGCCTTCTTTTATTAGCAGTGACAGTAAAATAGTAAAATCAGCCAGTGAAAGTCAGATTCCTAATGCAGCAGGTATGTGTATTCTATATTATAGTTTATTGCTTTACTTTACATTTCATTGTTTTATTGTGTGTGGAGCGATTTTGTAATACATATTTATGTTAATACATTTACATACTATCACTAAAAACTAAAACGTTCCTTCGCAGAATTCTGAGTATTGGCAACAAGGCACAGTTTATTGTTGTGGCTTCAATAGTGAGTATAGTGAGTGTTATGGCTACAATTATATGCAGATACACTTACCCTGCCTTCTCCAAACTTTAAACACCACTAGAGTGACTTGTATAACACTTACCTGGGCTAAAACACACTAGCTGTGATAAGTGCGTAATCATGGAACGGATCAGTTCCGTCCTTGACATTGCACATTTAATTTTACGTGATCAAGGAAAGTGTGCTTTTGCCCTAACACAGGCTGTTGGCGCTTCTTGCTTTCCCTTCCTCCCCTATGTGGCCTCAACTCCCAGAGTGTGGGCAGCTGTACATGGCAGAAATTGAAAGAACTGGGGCTTTTAGGGATCAATAATAAAGTTGATTCAGGCAGGGTGCAGCCCGTCATTTGCATGTGGTTTTAAACCATATGAGAGGGATTTATCAAGCGCTGGCATATTGTGTGCAATCACTTGATTTTTCACAAGAGGCTCTGGCTTCTTAATATATCCGTTGTCTAACTTGTGGATGGACAGATGGTGATCTACTTAATATATACTATTTACAGTAGTTTCTCTTTCTTAATGTTCTGGGCGTTTCTATGAAGAGTCAGTATTTGGAATTCATAAGGTAAGGATTTATGTGCTATAACCTGTGCCAGGAACTACTCTTCTCCGTTGCACGCCCACTTGGTGTACACCAGGAATTGTGATTATATCAAGGCTTTTATGCCAGAACAAGACTTGATAAATCCACTGTAGATGCTAAATACTGACTCTTCATAGAAACGCTCAGTTACAAGTTGGAAACTTTGGATCTTATTTTCAGTAAAACGTGACTAATTTCATGATACATGATGTATTAAAAAATCCCAACAAACCCCCTCAGCCTCCTTCGTACACAATAGTTACCACAAAATATAAATGACAACTTTCTGCTTGAAAGTATGTCCGTGGACCTACCATTCAACTTTTAACAGTTTTGCAGCAATACTTTTGATAAAATGAATGCTCTGATGTTGGTTTGGTCTTCATTTAATATTTACTGACCAGTTGAATAGAAGAAGTGTTGGCTATAGAATTACTAGGAACTTCCCATTAGTTCTACTCTTTTTAGTATGACCCCTTTGTGAAAAATACAAGAAGGCTGCACAGTATTCGGTGATGTATGAGCTAATTAATAATCTTATTATAATAAGACCAGTGATAACAAATGCACACTTTATGTTAAAACTGTGGTTATCCTGAAAGCTTCAGCTATTTTGAGTAATGTAATGGTTTTCACGAACTGGAGAAATAGCCGTCCATTTCATGCACTAATTACTTACAAGCACCTTACCACAGACTGGAATTAACTTTTCTAACCACATTTCTTGAAAGAGCAGAAACTAAAAACAAAATGCATTGGATTGGATTAAAAAAATAACTTTTTTTGTGTTATAAATGCAAGGGTTGTATAAGATTAGGAAAAAAAGTCTTAAAAGCCATTGTCCATGGTCCAGATGGGTACATTTTACGGAGGTATGGGGGCTCAGGAGGTGAGAGTGCTTATACAATGACCCAGTCATTCTTTATCAATCTATTTTCAGTCAAACTTTTGCAGCAAATCTGTAGCCTATTATTATATTACATTATAATGTCAGTCGTGACTGCCCAATATTGGCCCATGGTGTCTACATCTGCATAGTCACGTTGGTGCCCAGTGAGTAGGAAATTATTCATAAATGTGCTTTGTTATATAGATAAGTGGTGGGGAAGGGGTGTATGTTTGTAGATGATTAAAATATGAGCAATTTAGAACTAAAAGCACCAAATAAAAGTTGAGCCATTATTAGGTTGCTATGGCAGCTGTTGGCTTTTTGGGTAAGCTATAGTAAGAACACAAAAACATAAATAGATATCACAGTTGGGTGCATATAGGAAAGTGCTTCTGTTCTTAAAAGCTTTTACTAGCAGTTTTGTATTTTCCGAGAACATGCTCAAATTATATGTCTAAAATGCCATTTTTTTACTGTGTGTGTTATTACTTTTAAACTGAAGATGATGAGTAGATTCAATTGAGCTTCTGCTCCATGCCTTAAAGGCATTTATAAGTATTGATGGAAAGTGTCGATACAGTGTGCCCTCAACTGGCTGATCAGAGGGGCTGAGTACTGGAACCCCACACTTCCAGCATATTTCCAGAACTTTTGCCTTAATGTTTAGTGCTGCATCAAATATTAAATCTCTTATTGCAGCATTTCTTGAATGTCCATTAGGTTTTTTTTTCTGTCTTTTTATGTTAAAACTTGTCAGTTTGCCTATAAAAATATAACATTGTGTGCAAACTTGCCCTAAAAAGGGGAGTGTCACTTTAGAGGCCCCTGTCATGGCCCCTATAGCAACTAGAACCATAGTTTTGGTATATTACAGAATCTCCACCTTCAAATCACACAAGGCTTAAAACTCAACCTGAGATACAGGCATTTATTTTCATCTCATCTTTCCAAGTATGGGGAATTTATCATTGTAGTTACCTCGATTTTCTGATCTGCCAATGTCTCACAAATGTCTTAATAGCCTATTTGCTTGTATGAAGTGAGACTTTTCAAAAAGTCACATTTAGGTGTGCTCCATGTCATTCACTGACACATGCATACCAAGATCTTGCTGGCAACTTGACCTTAGGTGTTTTAATTATTCATTGATCCCTGGTTGTATTATTGACATATGGTATTGACCATGAGTAAGAGTGTACAGTAACACAAAAAAAACTTTCTACCTGTACTTGCACACTGTCGATATTTGGAAATGATTAATTTAATACCTTAACCCCTACGGGACTCGGCCTCTTTTGGCCTTAAGGACGCGGCCCCATTCTTCAAATCTGGCCTGTGTCACTATAAGTGGTTATAGCGTGGGAACGCTATGAGATATCCAGGGGATTTTGAGATTGTTTTCTCGTGACACATTGTACTTCAAATTAGTTTAAAAATTTGGATGATATCTTTTATGTTTAGTTATGAAAAAAAACAAAATTTGGCAAAAATTTGGAAAAATTCTTTATTTTCAACGTTCTAAATTCTCTACTTTTGATGCAGATAGTCATAGCACCCAAATAAATTCATAACTTACATTTCCCAAATGTCTGCTTTATGCTGGTATGGTTTTTTAAGATTCCACATATTTTACTAGAATGTTATGAGGCTCAGAATTTGGGTGCCATTTTTCACATTTTTTGTAAAATCACCAAAACCTGTATTTAGATGGACCTGCTCAACTTCTAATTGACACTGAGAGGCCTAAATAATAGCGAGACTCGTAAATTACCCCATTGTGGAAACTACACACCTCAACGTATGAAAAACCACTTTTAAGAAGTTTGTTAACCCTTTACGTGTTTTACAGGGGTTAAAACAAAATGGGGGTGCAGTCTGCAAATTGTGGTATTTTTTCACAATACACCCATTTTGGGTGGAAAATTAAACATTTACAATGGATTAAATGAATAAAGGCTCCACAAAGTTTGTTACCCAATTTCTCCCGAGTACACGGATACTCTATATGTGGTGGTGACCTGCTGTATGGGCACACGGCCGGGCAGAGAAGGGAAGGAGGCGCCATCCAGATCAGATTTGCTATGTCACATTGTACTGGCTATAATTTTTTTCTTTTTTTTTAATGTGGACCTATAGGGGCTTATTTCTTTTGCCACATGAGATGCACTTTTCTGGTACGTAATTTGGGGGAATCTATAGGCTAATTGGTGAGATTTTATTAACTCTTTGTTGGTGGAGGAAATGAAAATCATCACTTTTCAGGAAGATTTTTATGTTTTTTTTTTTTTTTTTTGCCTGTTTACCATACCATAAAAATAGTATATTATTTTTATTCTTTGGGTTGCCACGATTACAAAAAGACCTCATTTATATAGATTTTTTATTTTTTTCCCATTTTTACTGCATAAAAAGTAATTTGGCAAAAATGTTGTTAATTTTAGCATCACCGTCTTTCATATGCATAACTTTTTTATTTTTCGCCTCACAAATCTGTTGAAGGGCTTATTTTTTGCGAGAAGGATTGTTCTTTTTAGTGGTCTTATTTTAGAGTGCATAACATTTTTTAAATCCCTTTTTAGAGCATTTTTATAGGGTATTAATTGAAAATGATCTTTTTTCTGGGGCTTTTTTTTGTTTTGTTTTTTACGGGGTTCACTTTGCGGATCTAATAACGATTCTGTTTTATTATGCAGATTGTTACGGACGCAGGGATACCAAATATGTGGGGGTTTTGTGTATTTTATTCAATTGTACTGAATAAAAACCAATTTGGAGAAAATCTTGTTCATTTTAGCATCACCATCTTTTCATATGCATAACTTTTTTATTTTTCGGCTGACAAATCTGGTTAGGGACTTATTTTTTGCGAGAAGAGTTGTTCTTTTTAGTGGGCTTATTTTGGAGTGCATAACATTTTTTAAATTACTTTTTAGAGCACTTTTTTATAGGGTATTAATTAAAAATTATCTTTTTTCGGAAAGTTTTTGCGTTTTTTTTTCTACGGCGTGTACCGTGCAGGTCCAGTAACGATTCTGTTTTATTATACAGATTGTTACGGACGCGGCAATACCAAATATGCGGGTTTTTTTGTGTTTTTGTGTTTTTTATACTTTATTAAGTGTTTTTATGGGAAAGTGACATTTTAGGGGCTTATATTTTTATGTATTTATTTTTTATTTATTATAATGTGTAGTGTTAAGTGTTTTTGCATATTTTTACTTATACATACTTGAACTTGAACCAGTGTTGCTCTGATCACTGGTTTAAGTTCAATACACTGCTCTACAATACTATTTTATTGTAGAGCAGTGTAAACTGTCTGAGCAAGCTTGCGCATGCTCAGACAGTTTACAGTCACACCCGGAAGGGGTCTGACTGCCATGGAGACCGGGCAGCTCCGGGGCACATGCCAGTCCTCGGAGCTGCCCAGAAGTGGATCGGATCCCCCGGTAAGCGGCACGGGGGATCCGATCCACAGCGCAAACACCCTTACACGCCGCGGTCATGTTTGACCGCGGTGTGTAAGGGGTTAACACCCGCGATCGGAGCCGGCTCCGATTGCGGGTGTTAGCGCAGGCTGTCAGCTGTACTAGACAGCTGACAGCCGCTGCTTCTGGTACCGGCTCCGTTCGTGAGCCGGTGCCAGAAGCAGGACGTTATAGAACGTCCCCGTGCGCTAAGCATCTTGCCCCGGGGACGTACTATAACGTCCTGGTGCGCCTAGGGGTTAATGACATGTGATGCACAAGTACATCATAGTGCCATTAAAGGGTTTGGCAATTTTTTTTTACATAAGTTGCTATTGTTCCTTCACTGCCTTAACCCCTTCCTGACTAGCTGGGTCCCGGTACATTGCTTACTGGTAACACCAGCGATCGTGTTTTCACGACGATCACCACCGGCAATGGTCCCAGCGGCTTCAAAAAGATTGCCATCTTGTTGCGGATCATCGCTTCCTGTGATGTCATGGGGGAGCGGTGATCCGTCACCATGGTAGCCTCGGGTCTTCCAAAGACACGAGGCTACTTCATTTTAACTCCTTCATTACAATGTGCTTTTAGCACATTGTAATTAATGAGGAGGAAAATCCCCATATACTGTAGTATGGCAGTATATGATAGGAACGATTAGACAGCCTAGGGTTAAAGTACCCCAGGGAGTCTGAAAAATATTAAAAATAAAAAAAAGTTTAAAAAAAAAAATCATAAACTCATTAGATATCGCCGCGTCCGAAAGTGCCCGATCTATCAAAATTTAATAATCGTTTTTCACTGCGTTTTACCCCATAGCAGAAAATAGCGCCCAAAGTCCAAAACGCCACTTTTTTGCCATTTTGAAAAATATAAAAAGAAACAAAGTGATCAAAAGATCGCATAGTTAAAAATTATACCAATGAAAACGCCATCAAAAGTCGCAAAAAATGACACCACCCACAGTGAAGTATGAAAAAGTTATTGGCGCCAGAAGATGGCAAAATTAAAAAAAAAAAAAAAATTTGTACATGAGGTTTTAATTTTTGTAAATGTATGAAAACATTATAAAACCTATACAAATTTGTTATCCCCATGATCGCACCGACCCAAAATAAATAGAGTAGATCTGTCATTTGGGGCACATAGTGAAAGCTGTAAAATTCAAGCCCACAAGAAAACGTTGCAAATGCGGTTTTTCATCATTTTCACTGCATTTGGAATTTTTTTCCAGCTTCCCAGTACATGGCATGGAATATTAAATACCGTCACTTTGAAGTGAGATTTGTTACGCAAAAAATAAGACATCACACAGCTCTTTATGTGGAAAAATAAAAAAGTTAAACATTTTTTAAGATTGGGAGTTAAAAATGGAAGTGAAAAAACTAAAAAGGGCCAAGTCGTTAAGGGGTTAACAACAATACCTAAATGTTCAAGTGATTCAGCATTTCTGCTGCTTACTTTAGTGCTGTCTACAAACTCTCTGTGGATTTTTGTTCATATGTCCAAGCATTGATAAATGGGCGGAGCTTCAGCAGGTGAGTAATTACTTTTGCTGCCCTCCCCCTACCCTCTGCCTGTGTCCGTCAATGAGACGGACTGTGAGAGAGCAAATCCAGCATATACTGCAATACCATAGAACTGATACAAAAATATCAACACAAAAAAAATCACAAACCTGGTAGGAATTGCTGCATCTCAAAATGCAAAGTCTATCAAAATATATAAAATGGTTATTCCCAGCGGTGAACCCTGTGAAGGAAAAAAGCTACCACTTTTTCACCATTTTACAATAAAAATGAAGCAAAAAGTCATCAAGGTCTTACAGTCAAAAAAATTATAGAAATGAAAATATCATCATTGGAGATGGACGAATTTGTTTGAAATTCGATTCAGTCTGATTCGCCGTATTTTTAAAAAAAATTCTGATTCGTTACAAATCGAATTATGACGAATCACGTTAAAAATAAAAAGGTATTTCCTGGCTGCACAGAGCCTGTAGGGTGTTGTAGACTGTTATGCCATGCTCAAATATGCATAGGGAGCGTGGTTTGGTCTTCAAACAATGCTGTGTTTTAGTATGACACGCACATGACAGCCGCCACTCTTAGAAATGGTTCACTCTTCAATTTCATGGGCACTTACAGAGGCCAACTTCACCAAATAAGTGAAGTTGGAAGCAGCCTGACAAGGTAACGTCTGTGCCAGCTTGAAAGGACCGAGCTGAGGGCCAAGATCCCACTATAACATCAAAGAGTGCACGTGGATACATGTAGAACAACGGAGTGGAGAGGGTGTTGGCAGTTATCACATATTATTTTACCTTTCTTTCATCCGTCCGTGTCTGCTTTCAATCGGTCAGATAATCCATCAGTATTACTAAAGCCAAAAACAAACAGGATTTGATCCAAAACAGAGATGAGCAGTAAGTGGGATATTTGCATGTCCTCTATGTCCTGTATCCACTCCTGCTTTTGGCTATCTATGCTGAGGATTTTCATTTCTTCTGACAAACATAGTGGCAACCCTCCATAGAGTGGTGGAGGGTGAAAACAGCATTATCACAGGGTGTTCCAGGAAGACAACAGTCAGTTGGCAACAACATGAGCAGGCTGCAGAGTGGCACAATGATAGAGCATGGAGGCAGCAGCAGCATGAGGTCAGAGAGTGGCACAATGACAAATACTGGAGCTCGCAGACACATGGTAAGCCACAGAGTGACACAAAGACAATGTGTGGAGGTGCCGGCAGCAGGAGGTCAGAAAGTGGCACAATGATAGAGTGTGGAGGTGGGTGACAATTCCAGTCCCTAGTAAAGATGGTGGGAGGCAGATGGAGCAAATGGCAGCAGGCAGGTGGCAGCATCAGAATTGTGGCAGCGGTAAGTAGATAGAATCCAGACAAATTTCTCAACGTTTGGGAGAGGCGTCATGGCTGAGTTAATCTCATGCATGAGGCATTGGTGTGTTGAAATCCTGGCTGATCCATGCCTGATTTATCTTGACAAAGGTCAGTCTCTCCACATTACGGGTGGACAAGTGGGTTTACCTTGGGGACCCCGCCTCACTGAACACCCACTCTGATGCCACACTACTACGGGCAGGACAGCTTCTCTACTGCAAACTCCGCAAGTTGCGGCCCCGCATCAAGTTTGGCTTCACAGTAGTCCAGGGGATCCTCTATCTGGGGTGGTAGACTGCTGTCCAAATAGGCCACCACCTGCTGGTGCAGGGTCTGCTCTATGTCCTGCTGCTGGTGGCGGCTACCCTTCTCACTAGGCGGGTGAAGGAAGCTGCTCATTAAGGACTCCAGACTTAACCTTCTGCTGATGGAGATGCTACTTCTACTCCCCCCCCCCCCCATCTCCCCACAGCAGCCGTGGCAGTAGTACGTGAGCAATGACAGGAATCCCCCGGTCAGACTTGAAAGAGGATGGACAAATGCACAAATAGGAAGCGGCCAACTGTCTTTTCAGTATCTCTCTATAGTACGCCAGTTGTTCCCCCCTTTCGGCAGCTGAGAAAAGTCACCCATTTTTGACCGGTAGGGAGGGTCCAAGAGGGTGGAGAGGCAAAAGTCATCCCTATCCTGGAGGTTCATTATTCGGCTGTCACTAGTTAGGCAAAGCAGCATGCTGTGGGCCATCTGTGCAAGTGACTCTGAGGGACTCTTGGCCTCCATCTCCACTGCATACTGCCACAGTGCTTCTGGGTTATCTACCTCGTCTTCTACCTCCTCCGGATGCTTCTGCTCCTCTTCTCCTGTCACCTGAGTGGAGAAACCACTGATTTCACCAGACTCTGCTTGTGCTCCAATGTCGTCCTCCTCCTCCATTTCAGCCCCCACCGGACTCATGTGGACGTGAGATGTAGTCGCCATGAGATGACGTTATTCTGCCCCACCTCTTCACTGCCAAGCAGCTGCTGACTGTCCTCGAAGAATTTGTCCTAGCTGTATAGTGGCACTGAGCCCTGACCGAGATCTCTAGCTGAGGGAATTGAACAGGACAGAATAGAATTTTCATGAAATTTGGACCGAATTCCACTTCGTTCGAATCAATTCACCCATCTCTAGTCATCATGGCATGCAAAAAAAATTACCCTTTACACAGCTCCCTACAAAAATGTATGAAAGAGTTATTAGCATCAGAAAATGGTGAAACAAAGAAATTTTTTTTTCTTACAAAAAAATGTTAATTTTTCAAATCTTCATAAAATCTATATAAATGTGGCATGCTTGTGATCATTCTAACCCAGATAATAATATACAGGTATAATTTAAAGCACACAATGAAAGCTAATAAAACAGTGCCCATAAGAAACTGGCCCAAATGCGTTTTTTTCATAAATTTTCACTGCATTTGTAATTTTTTTTCCTGCATATTTAATGAAATATTAAATCCCTTTACTACAAGTACAAGTTGTCATGAAGAAACATGCCCTCAGACTGCTCAAGACACATTAAAAATAGGAAAGTTTTGGATTTTTAAAGGGGAGCAAAAAATGGAAACACAAAAACGGAAAAAGGATATTGGCAGAAACTGGTCAAATGACTCATCCAGCACTAACAGACAAACTTCAGGTTTATTTTGAAATCAAACAATCTTATTTCTTAGTAGGGGTTTGCTCATGATAGAAAATTCTCAAAGTTCAGCCCCCTATTGATATTTACACAATAAACATAGTTTTTTAACCTTTTACTTTAAAATTTTACTCTGGTGCTAAAATGACAATAAAACTATCACTCCCTAGGCAGGTCACTGTAAAATTCCAGGGTGTGGGCGTTGACTCTCTAAGCAGACATTTTGTAATCCATCCAGTTCTGTGGGAGATGCTGTGTGCTGACAATGTGGTTAGATTATCAGGGTCCTGGTTGATATACAATTTCATTTAGCTCCTGAACATTCACTAGTATCTGACACACAGAAAGAGAAATGAGACAGATCAGAGATGATGAGATCCATGAGATGTATGTAACACACAATGACACAGTGAGCTCTGCTGTTTCAACCATAACATACACTGTCAACTCTGCTGTGCCTCCCTCCACCTCCCCTGGGTAAAGACTGTATTTGTGTGTTGCTTGTAGATTTACTTTCCTCACACAACTTGCTTGCCGGCTGGAAGTCTGTGAGTGTGAGCTCTTTCTGGAATGTAAGGGGAGTGGCTGGAGGCAGAGAGAAGCGCATTGCAGGATCTGACAGCAGAATATGTTCTAGACTTCTGATTTAGGGTCAGATCCTGGGGCAACCGAAATTGTGTACACCAGGACTGATAGGGACGGGTTGGAATTATATCTGTGAAATGCTGTATTTTTGTTAATAACATTTGATTTAGAGAGTGTTATTTTGTATCCTGAATATATTTTAGAATAGTGTCTTTGTGGAAATACTCCTTTAACATTAATCTATAGGAAGATGCTTTCTTTAAGTTTTTAAAGGTGTAGTTTTATTTTCCCATCTTGGAAAACGAACATGCTTATTCCTTATTCTAAATAAATAGTCCTTCAGTTCTACAGTTTTCTATATGCACATGGTGTAAGCCTGGCCTTTGACAGTTTTGCTTATCTTTATTATCTATTGCTGTTGGCAAGTCTTAGAAGGTCTTGAAGTTTTCACACTCTTAAGCTGTCTATGTTGATTTATTGTGAATGTCTACAAATTAGCAGAGGGCAGTTTCACACTTCTTCCGATTTTCTCAGGTCGAGTCATAAACATGTATATGTTGAACCTAAAGCTTTTGCAGTATGTCTATTAAAACATTTTTTCCCTTGGATGATGCTATTAGGTGTCCGTTCACATAAAGATTAACATTTTGTTTGTGGATATAAATATATTCCCTACATCAAAGCTCATAAAATGGAGCACAATTCCTTTTGGAAAGAATTCTGAATCCTAATGTGTCATTTAAGGAAATTGGTGTGAATGAACAGCCACAAGTCATGTCTTCTGAGATGGGCAGATTTTCTTTATACTTGTTTTGGTAAATATGAACGCTATACATTGTGACACATAATCCCTCTGACAAAAAGGTTTGTTTTTAGGCCAAGGCACGTTAACGGTATTGTACAAAGGATCCCAGCCTTGTGTAAAAGCTATAAGTTAGAATTTTTTTTTTTTTTGGGGGGGGCGACCACTTTTTCTTCACATTCTTTAACTAAATGCTATTGAAATGAAAACACCTAGCACCAACTCACACTGTACGCCAGATATACAGTAAAAATGTTTATTGGATCTAAAACTGGAACATTTTAGTAGCATACAATTCTATGTTCAAAATGTGGAGAACGTATAGGACCTGCAACATACATAAGAAATGGATACCTAAATCTTTACTTAAATTCTATGATGTATACTATGTGAACTAAGTAAACTATGGACTACTTATTTCACATGGTATACATTTCTTTTTATGTTGCAGGTCCTATACGTTCTCCCATTTTGAGCATAGAATTGTATGCTTTGTATATGTTCCAGTTTTAGATCCAATAAACATTTTTACTGTATATCTGGTGTACAGTGTGAGTTGGTGCTAGGTTTTTTCATTTCAATTCCTTTTTGTATATTGGTCCAGGTTAGGCACCTGTATATTACCTGTTAGAACCTCCACTGTTCTTGTTAGCACTGTTACTTAGTCTGTGGGTCAAGGTTAGTGCAGAGATAATTGTATAAATATCATTAAGTAAAAGCTGATCGTTGCACAACAGTAGTGGAAGGGGTAGACTTATGTTTTAGAGGTCATCTTGGCATAAGTAGATTGTTGGCCATTCACTCCACTGGGAGCCACATGTGAATGTTAACAAGGGCAAAGAACATGCTTATTTTTTAAGGTGCCTTGGGAATAAGTTACTGTGACCAGCAAGTGCTATTTTCAGCATTAGGGGAACTAGCAACCAGCAGGTTTCAAGTTTTTACAGAAAATCTGCAATCCTTCATGATAAACCATGATAAACCGCTTACTCAAAGATCCACTGCGGAACTGTTACTGTGGTAATCTACTTATATTTGTTATCCATGGCCTTTTTTTCTTAAATGAACTTTAATTTAAAATTATGCTAAAGAGTTCAGACGGGTATTTCTAGAATCTGTCTGTGCTGTAGGTTCACAGGCTGTTACAATGAGCAGAGCAGGTCTGCCATGCATTTCCTGCTGTTGCTATATTATACAGGAGGAGGGACAAGGCAGGGGGAGCATGAGACATGTTCTGCTTACTGTAACAGCCTTGTAACTTTGTGGCTCTGGTAACACCTGCTAGACCCCTCAGGCTCTTTAGCATAATTTTAAAGAGCATCTTATAAGGAATGAGGCCATTGATAACAAATATAGGAAGATTACCACATTCACAGTACATGGGTCTATGACTGTTTTATCATGATGGATTTAGATAATAGATTTTCTTAAAATCCTCCACTCATTTTTGCTAATTTCTGTGAAATAGCCCTTAATATGTGTGAAACAGGTTTTCTTGTCTAGATACCTGCATTTCTAATTATGTTTTCATGTTTACTTCACATAGTTAAAATGGTTTGTGTTATCTCACACAACATAGGGAAAGTTGTTTATTGTACTCAGAATAGTTTTATTATGTGATAACTTAGTTCTCCAGTGTCTTGTGCGGTGTTCACTTTTACCTTACTACATTAACATACTTGCTGTTGCAGGTGAGAGGCATTCCTTGCAGCGACAACAGTCCGTACCTCACCAGGCATCTGCAGCACTTATGGGCAAGTCATCTGAGCAGGTCTCCTTAAACACCACTGGGTTATCAGAAAGAGAAGCTTTTCGGCTAGAGAAGTTTAGACAGCTTCTTTCGGGTCCAAACACTGACCTTGGTAAGTACATGATTTAATAGGTTTGTGTACGGGCAAAATGGTCTTTATTCCTATGGATTACATACAGTGGGTATGGAAAGTTTTCAGACCCCTTTAAAATTTTCACTCTTTGTTTCATTGCAGCCAGTTGCCCATTAATGTACACCCTGCACCCCATCTTGAAAAAAAAAAACAGAAATGTAGATATTAAGAATTCAGACCCTTTGCTCAGTAATGGGTAGAAGCACCTTTTGAGCTAGTACAGACATGAGTCTTCTTGGGAATCTGTACCTGACCACCTTCATCTTTCCTTCAATTGCAACCAGTCATCTTGTCCCTGCAGCTTAAAAACGCCCCATAGCATGATGCTGCCACCACCAAGTTTCACTGTTGGGATTGTATTTGGTAGGTGATGAGCAGTCTTGAAGGAAGGAGAAATAATCCTGCGTGCTGCATCCGGATGATAAAAAAAACTTTTTAGCTTTATTATGGACCCGTAGTCCGAATCAGAGAAAAATTTGTGATAAAAATACGACTACCGTCGTAGTCACATCACAACAGTACAGCAAATGGTATGGGTTAGCCTACTCCGGCCAAGTAGGCTAACCCATACCATTTGCTGTTCTGTTGTGCTGTGACTACGACGGTAGTCGTATTTTTATCACAAATTATTCTCTGATTCGGACTACGGGTCCATAATAAAGCTAAAAAGTTTTTTTTATCATCCGGATGCAGCACGCAGGATTATTTCTCCTTCCTTCAAGTCTTCATTTACGCAGTGGTCCGTGTGGAATCCGTGACGTGCAGCGCTGGTTGGAAGCATCGGGTGAGCGATAAAAAAGTACAATATATTTTTTCTGTAGGTGATGAACAGTGCCTGGTTTTCTCCACACATACCACTTAAAATTAACACCAAAAAGTTTAATCTTCATCTTATCAAACCAGAGAATCTTATTTCTCATAGTCTGGCAGTCCTCAAATCCCTCAAAAGCAGGATTTTTGTTTTTTATGAATGTTTTTGTTATTATGAGTATGGGAGGAACATTTACAATTTCGAAAATTTTTCCAAATTTTCACCAAATATTTGATTTTCTCATAAATAAATGCAAAACATACCACCAAAATTTTTCAACTAACATGAAATACCAAGTGTTGCCAATGTCAGGAAGGTGAAAAGTGGCTTCGGCAGTAGGGGGTTAAAATTTATTTTTTGTACTCCAAGCCACAAAGGCCTCAATTACTCTCTTATTCCTTCCCTCCATCACCCACAACATTTCCCATCACCTCCGTATCATAAGTAAAATCAAACGAAAAGTGAAAATAAGAATAGAGATAAAACCATCCCTTGAGGGGCACCAACATTGCAGACCACAGTTTCTGGAATCTGACCACCCATTCGTACATACTGCAGTTGAAGGGTCATTTAGTCCCTAATCTGTTCAATAAGACCTCTCTCCACTCCCATACTTTCCAACTTTGAGCATAAAATAGTCAGCTGAACAGATTTAAAAGCACTTGAAAAATAAAAAATCATAATCCGAACCACTGCATCACACACCTCAAAATTTAAGCGTATGCCCGCTCTAATAAAAAGATAACTAAGTTTTTAACCCCAACATTTTTTTGATAATCAAATTGAAACCTATCAGAGAATGACTTGGTCACCGCTCGCAAATGACTCAAAATCAATTGCTCCAGAGACTTAATAACGTTAGACGTCAGGACAATGGAGCGATACTCATCCAGTTTAACCACCTGACATTTCTTCGGCACAGGAGCAATGTGCAACATCTTCCACATTTTAGGGACACGAGATTCACGAAGACTACAAAGAATATCTGAGGGAACACATCACTCAACTCCATTGCGCATTCCCTCAGCACATGCGAAACAATCCCATGCGGACCACTCGCTTTTCAATAATTAATTTTGCGTAGTTGTTCTTCCAACCCCAAACCATTAACCACTAAGCATTGCCCAGATCCACTATACGACAGTATAGACACAACTAACTGGTTTTCAAGTGACACCTCTCCTTCACGTGTATCACTAGACCTCTTAATGGGGACCTGAAGCATACAATGAATCTGCAAATTGTTATCCTCTAGCCACAACAAGGCATAACTAAGTTGTTGCATGGTTAAAAGGGTATTCTCAAATGGGCATTGACACTTAATTTGTCTCCCATATACATATATTTCTTCAATTTAATGTTTTTTAAATGTACCTATATGAGGATAATTTCCCTTAAATGTGCTCCTGTGGGCCCTTAGAAACTCGATTGTTGCCCTTGGATACGACCACCTCCACTGGAGAGGTTGCATAAAGCAACTAATCATTTTTGCATATGAAATGGCTGGGAGTTACTGCATGTCCCACGGCCGTCCCTGTGCCAATGAAACCTGAATCCAGTTGGTCGGGCGCCAGGTGGTAGAAGCCAATTAATAAAGCTAAAAATGGTGTCTAACAGCTACGCCGATAGACCAATAAAAAAAACTAATGGCCTTTCAAATGCAGCTATTCAAAAAAAAAAAATGTGTTTTTTTTTATTGCACACTAGAAACTTCATAAAGGGTCATTTATATCATAATACTGAAGCATTTAAAAGTCCTGACTATATGGGAAGGAGATTGCCATTGTTAACATCTGTTATCTACTGGCATTTGTGATATACAGGCAGTCCCCGGGTTACATACAAGATAGGCTCTGTAGGTTTGTTCTTAAGTTGAATTTGTATGCAAGTCGGAACTGTATTATTTTATCATTGTAACCCCAGACGGAACTTTTTTGGTCTCTGTGACAATTGGATTTTAAAAATGTTGGGTTGTCATAAGAATCAGTATTAACACTAAAGCTTCATTACAGACACCTGTGATAACTGTTACAGATGTTTATTGTAGCCTGCGACTAAAGCACAATAAATTACCAATATCCAGAGGTCCGTTTGTAACTAGGGGTCGTATGTAAGTCGAGTGTTCTTAAGTAGGGGACCGCCTGTAAATAAAATATTATTCAATAATTGGAAAGGGGATGACCAATCGAAACAAAGTTTAAAATAATTAGCGTTTAATATAAAACTTTTAGTAAAATGAAAAGTGAAAGGTATTGTAACTTTATAACACGCGCATATAGGCACTGCGAGGGTTACATACAAGAAAGGATCCATAGGTTTGTTCTTAAGTCGAATTTGCATGTAAGTCGAAACTGTATATTTTATAATTGTAGATACAATTTTTTTTTTTTTTTTTTAACCCAGTGAGAATTGGAGTTTAATTTTTTTTTTTTTTGTAATGGGACTAAGGATTATCAATAAAACCTCATTACAGACACCTTACAGCTGATCAGAGAGCTACAACAGAGGTCACAGTGGCTAGAGGGGTCAGTCTTTAACTAGGGCGGGTTTCCTTAAGTAGGGGACCGCCTGTATATTATAAAAAATTTTAGTTTTTGATTTGTGCGTAAAATATTTTCAGTGGCGTAATTCAAAGAAAATCGATCTTCGGTCGCCTTATTTTAAATGTATAGCATTTTTGAAAGCTCTTTGACATTACAATTCCTACAGATTAAATGAAGGTTTTACTTCTCTGTTTGATTCTTAGAATTAAAATATAGCTTATACAAGTGATTACAGATGCAGGCCTATGGAAATGCGCAAAGCCGTCAGGCACTCATAATGAGCTGAATTGTTACTATGAATCCACATTTAAATGTGAAAGAACATCTTGCTTTCTGTGTATTGAGATATATGTAAAATGTAAGCTTCAAGATACTCTGAAAGTCATAACTAAAGAAAGCTTATAGTTGACTAACAATACCTCCATCCAGAAAAAGTGAGTAAGCTATATGTTCTAATAATGGGGGCAGTTTTCTCCCTGACTTCAAATATTGAATGCAAAATTGCTAAATAGACTTGCTGGAAAAGTAACAATTCCTTCCAAAGAGCCATTCATGCCGGTGCTTGCTGAAGTTCCATAGTCCTTAACCCTTCACTTCCCATCTATGACTCCTTTCATTTGCTCTCCTCTAAACTTGCACAGAAGTGACGGAAGATAGTCCTCTACACATTGCCTAATCAAAACCAAAGACCAGAAATGCCACCCTTCATAGCAAGTACCACCAAGGCTTTTTGTATCTCACACGAGTCTGGTTTGGTCTGCTACCTCTCCCTTCTCTGTTCACTATACAAAGCCATTATGTCTCCCATTACCCCTGTTTTTATAGTGATAATAGGTAATATACAGAGAAATTTACCACTGGATCTTTTCTTTCAGTGTAAAACATGTTAGAAAAGACTAGGCAGTGAGAACACAGTAAGGAGGGGTCCTGGCTGCAGTAGGAAACAGGAGGAATGTACTTTGAGTCTACCTGAACACAATTTAGGTTTTTAGGCGATGTGCTATGGGTTTTTTTTCAGCACACCTCCTCATTCATTTTTATGAGCTCCTGCACACGACCGTGGATTGTACAGCTCCGAACATGAGCCAACGTTGCTCGAGACGCTAAACATAGAGCTGCTTTTATTCCTGTCTTTGAGTTCCGGGCTGTCATTGGCATGTTATTCTAATATTATTAATGGCAAATATTACATTTACATTTTCTGATCTCGGCCAAGTTTGTGGTCCCCCTGAGCCACTGGCTTTTGACTGCTGTTGCCAGCTTTGGAGGTTTGGCCAACCGACTCCACATCCCTGGGATAAATATAGTAGATGGATTTAAGGATTATAATTTTAGGACTTTGGGGCATACTTGTCCTGCTGTTCCATTCAGTAGTATGATAGTGTGGGAAATCGCCAAGCACAGCTGTCTCAGGCACTTGCGACTGTATGAGGCCGTGCAGCAGATATATGTACGACTAAAACTGCACAGAAAAATCATGTCATTTCTCTCATAAACAAGACCTTGTAGATCCACTTTTAATATTAGTTTTTTGTTGGATCTGGTCAGTGACTGCAATGACAATCTAACTGCTAGAACTTAAAGGGGTCCTTCATTCCCAAACTTCCTGGAGGCTATGATCAGTCTAATTATTGTTTTTAACCAGGAGAAAATGGAGGTGGTACTCTCAAACTAATATTAGCAAGCGAAGGTTGTAAAGGCTACGAATGCTCATCAAGAGAACAATTTCCTTTAAAAATCTCATTAGTGTAAGAGACTAAACTGAATATTCCAGATGTGAATACATTACTATGACCTACCATTGGTCTTACTGTTTCCCATTTTTGAAGGTGTCAGAATTAATTCTGTATTACTAATTAAGCTACACAGATTAGGCAACGGAGACAGTCTTGCCGTGTGTGCTGTCAGAAAGCATAAATTAGCTTGTTCTGATGGACATTAAAAATGACCGCACTGATATGTTAAAATGAGATAATTTAAGTAAAGCTAATTAATGTTCCTACTATACAAGTCGTGTGGCAGTAGCAGTCCTCGCCCAGCGCTGCTGTAAACTCTTACATGTGATGCTTTGTGTCATGTTGTGAAAGTCACAGGGGAATTAACAGTTACAGTCAAATGCGTTTTCTGATCGTATCAAATGGAGTCTGACATATAATTCAAGTCTTCAAATATTTATTGCTAGAAAATGTACCAATTAGGCTGATAAAGCTGTCTACATATACCCCCTATAGCACCTAATAGATGTGGATATTTGTAGAAAGCGTTTTAGAAGCAATTGCTCTCCTGCGCTTGGATATCTCAGTATCTGAGACGTGTGGGCATATATTTTCCATGTCTGTACTATCTTTCCATCAGTGGTGTAGTCTTCTGTAAAATTAAATAGTTGTATGTAATTGCTACGTGTCCCTTGCTTTAATGAACTATAGCTTCCGAACTGGCTAATGCAGTTGGACACAGTCAACCGCAGGATTGTCTATTTTTATACTGTTACTAAATGTAGTGATTTCGTGCCCTTTAGGCTATAGCGGAACAGGTTGAGAAGATTAGTTAAGGTGCTTTGATAAGGCTTGGCATCGTTCGAGGCTTTTCAGCAGTTTTAGCTTGTAGCCAGCATTCAAAGGCTTTGTTACTTTGTGTGAAGAGTCCTAGTTTAAACATTTGTGTGCTGAGGGATAAGGTGGACTGAGCGCCGCTGTCTTCTGTTGGTGATCAGAAGGTTTTGAAGTCATCCTCAGTGGTATAAACCTTTTATTGCTCTAGCACATGGTAAATGTTTTTCGCCATGGTTGTTTGGAGTCATTTCCTGATAAGAATGGAATAAACAGATTTTTTCTTTTTCTCTTGTGATGCTGGAAACAAAAAGAAAATTCCCTTTTGCATTCATGTAGCTGGTTCAATAATGGATTTAAGAGCATGTGACTGTTTTGCAAAATTTTACATTTACTGCATACTCCTTATCCACAGGCTGTGTCCAATGTTTCTGAAACAGATGTGTGCATAAAGAAGATTGGGGTACTTCACTTTCTAAAGGCCCCTCGGCTCCAGAGCAATTGGTCTCTTCTGCAGTACTGCAGCAGCCAGTGCCTTTGATTCCTGAAATAATGATACTTACAGGTGACATGACTTCTTGGAAGAAGCAGCACCAAATTGGTGTACATGTACTTTTAACATGTGGGTGTCATCACTTTTGCTTTGACTGGGACCAGACCTTCAGCATTGGAATGGAGAGACCTTTAACCCTTTTTTCTGCTCATCTGATACTTATTTGATGCCTCCTTTCACCATTCCATAACTTTGGACTGGTGAGAGGAGAATCTCCTTTCATTTTATACCAGGATTGGGTTTCTAGGTGCCAGAGAACTGGAGATTTTAATGGTTAAACTGAAATTTGGGTATGCAGATCCCACTCCCAACTTGCACTTTACAGTTAATGGAAACCTACCATCAGGGATCTACCTAATAAGGTTTTTGCCATAACATTAATACATATAATTTTTTTAATTAATCATTTAAATTAGTTTTGGAGCCTACTGGGGTAGCCATGAAGGGCGAGTAAAGGATATTCCATGACCCTGTAGGCTGTAGTCCTGCGTATGCACAGTGTGTGCAGCTATATGGAGCTGCGGGCTGAAAAGGAGCTGGTAGGCGGCATCAATACCAGCAACTGTGGTGTGGAGTAGCCTTTATTCCTGCTGCACGGCGCAGCAACATCACGACTCCTAGCCTCCGATGCTAGTTTACGTAAACATAAAAATGTAAATTTTATGGGGTTATTATTACTTTATTAAATGAGTAATTCAAAACAAAAATATAAATATTAATTTTGTAGCTGAAATTTTTCATTGGATCTTTAATATCTTCGGTGTACTGGCACTTAAAAACACAGATCAAAAGTTATACAAGTCCCCCCCCCCTCCCCAGCCTTCTAACAGGGATGAGGAGGAAGTGCAGAGAAGGAGCTTCTGGTCCTAAAGCTGTATGCAACTGATCTGAGAGATGTCCAATGAGTCATTATCATATTCAAGCTATCCAGCTTACTCATGAGTGGGAGGCACAACCACACCCACCACATAATGGTGTGAGGTATAATGGTGTAATGTCGTGTGTGTCCTTGTGCTGGCGCCCCCTGCAGCCTGTGTGTGTATGTGACAGATACAACAGCTCCAGGCAGCCATGTTATAGCAGAACATGTCAGGTACTTGTGTAGCTGATGTCTGTGTCTCACACACATGTGTATTAGGAGAGCAGAGAATGTCAGCAGGTAAAGCACAGACACCAGCAATGCTTTACTGTACATTACACACAGACATGGGGAGAGGGGAGGGGTAACATGGGTGACATCACTGCCTCGGACCCTGTGACCAGCCTCATTTACATAATAAAGAAAAGAGGATTTTATATTTCATGTATGAATTGACGAGATAAAGGCTGGGATGGGATCCTTGTGAGCTGCTCCAACAGGTAGAGGTGACAGAAATAGTGACAGAGACCTGATGACAGGTTTAATGTTATTAACACTTTTCTACACAAAACAATAAGAGCACTACCTACTTTGTGTATCTCAAATTCCTATAAACCGTTGGAGGTTCTGTAATTGCGTTGCTGATTCAATATCACATGTATTACACCCATCTAAAATTGACACGTGTTATCTCATTAATTTCGTTTATGAATTTTTACTTTGTAATTTGCTGCCGGCGGCATTAACAAGCTTGGACATCTTGGCATCGATCGTCGCTCCCCATAACGTCATTGGGGAGCAACGATCTGTTGCCATGGCAGCCTCGGGTCACACAAAGATCCAAGGCTATCATGTTTTAGGCTATCTATTACAATGTGCGATTTGCACATTATAATAGATGGTGTGCAAAGTCCCCATGTACTGTCATACAGTACCTCAGACGTACATTCCCCCAGACGAAGGCTAGCGCCGAAACGCGCGTCGGGGATCATCCGGTCCGTGGTACACTTGGGACATACCAGACACTAGGGGTAAGCAATGTTCTCTCCGCCTTTCTGAATGCACCTTGGCTCAATATGTAGACATATACCTGTACCTTCTCCCAATATGCACTAGCACTTTGACTGGCCTGTTGAGACATTGTGGCAATCCATTATTTGCATTGTGCACTTTATGATATTAAGTGATACCTTCGCCCCCCCCCCCACTGATGTCCCCACGGTTATCTGACTTATCCATTGTGATGAATTTCCATCTTCACCCTCATTCCGATACCTGCATTATTTCCCTTCCCCCGTTTTATCTTGTATTTTAATATATATCTGTAATGTTCATGTATATATTCAATAAAGACGTTGTCACTTCATTTTCATGTGTAAATTGGCCTAATTTCTAAATAGGTGCTTGCTCTTGTCATACAGTACCCTAGGGAGTCTGAAAAATAGTAAAAAAAAAAAAAAAAAATTATATATAAAAAACCCCTAAAAATTCAAATCCCCCCCTTTGCCTAGAAGTCATTTAAATATAAATAAACCATAAAAATTATAATCACATTAGGTTTTCGCTGCGTCCGGAAATGCCCCATCTATCAAAATATAAAAAATTAAGTAAAAAGTGATCAAAAGGTCGTACAGTCCTAAAAATAGAAGCATTGAAAACGTCATCTAAAGTCCCAAAAAATGACACCACCCGTACACCAAAGTATGAAAAAGTTATTAGCGCCAGAAGACGGCAAAATGAAGAATTTTTTTTTTCTGTACAGGTTTTAATTTTTGTAAATGTATGAAAACATTATAAAACCTACAAATTTGGTATCCCCATGATTGTACTGACCCAATGAATGAATTGGACCTGTCATTCAGGGTGCACGGTGAAAGACTTAAAATCCAAGCCCACAAGAAATGGCCAAATGAGTTTTTTCATTATTTTCACTGCATTCAGAATTTTTTTCCTGCTTCCCAGTATACGGTTTAGAATATTAAATACCACCACTATGAAGTTCAATTTGTTACGCAGAAAGCAAGCCCATACACAGCCCTCTACATGAAAAACTAAAAAAGTTCTAATTTTTTTTAATGTTGGGAGTGAAAAATAAAGACGCAAAAACTAAAAAGCCCTGGTCCTTAAAGGGTTAAGGTGATTGTGTTTTTTTTATTATAAAGTTATATTTTTATACATGTTAGGTTGTGCTGAATGAAACTACTTATTTTTGTTGATTTACTACCAAATTTTTCCTTTTTTGTTTTGGCATTTTTTGGGAGTGTAAATTCTTGTTTATGTTGAGTATTGTGGTATATGTAAATCGGCTTGACTTAATGGGGTAGATGTATCAACCAGAACACTGGATTAATTAGCATCTGAATGACTTTCATCACATTTATTGAGGGTTTTTCCAATTTGTCTAAAAAGGGGGTGTGGTCCTGCAGAAAGTAGCCAGTAAGTAGCCGGTACACTAGTCTGTACTGCACCAGATCAAATCATCCAGCATCCGGGGATCAGGTCAGGAGGACACAGACAGCTGTAGAGTAGAAGAAGGGTGCAGCACAGGACTACTTTCTGCTTCTCACCTGCTGCTTCCTTAGCCTGTAGTGCCGTCAACCCTCCCTACATTCTGTGACCTGATGGCTGGGGAGCATGGCTGAGCTGAAAGGAGGATGCATTGCTAATACTATAACTTTACATCCTCCATTCCTCTGCTTCATTATATACCAGGCTGGACAATCCGTTTGAGAAGGTTTTACCTTCTTGAGATAGGTCTGGGTATTTGAGAGAGCTCTTGCAATTTAGTGGGCTTAAAATTCCTGCAGTTTTGTCTTGTTCATGTGATGTGAAAGAAACCGATTCACATGCGCTGACCATATTCTTTTATTTCTCAGGAACTGACCACTACACACCTCTTGTTTAGGAAATGCTATGACCTAGTTTACAATTTGGCCTTGATCAACTTGTATCACTGACTGCTCCCTTGTTTCCATTTCTTGTAATGGGATAGTCAATGTTATTCACTACAGCTGTCAGTGGTTTTAAAGTTCTGGCTGATCCATGCCTATGACCTATACAACCCTCTGCTGTTGTCATTTTCTCTAGATCTTAAAGCATGTATGAAAGCAAAGCATTACATTTTATTGGATGTTTTCTCACACTTTAGGTAGTAGTTAGAAAACGCTAAGCATCTGTTCTGTTTTTTTCTTGTCTTCTGTATTCTCCGGAGCTAAATGAGTACTTGGATTTTTAATGGATTTTTAATTTATGCTGTTGGGACGATTCTTTGTACAGAAATGGGTAAAATACACATCTCATGGACACAGCTTTCCCAGAGAGTAAACCTCTTTTGTCAGCATCTGTTTATGGCAGAGGAGGATTTTTGTAATATGGGTGATCTTTACCCTACTGTGCTTTTGGGGGAGGGGACATGGGGGAAAGGGAGGCTTGCCTAAAAGCCTCTGATGGCAGCAGCTGTTGACATGTAGAAGGTTTCATTCAAACAAAGGTTCTTCTGACATCTTTGCCGTTCTGCCTGGCCCCCCTCATAGGCCAGAGGTTTTATATAGCATATTTTAAAATTGTCTGGCAGTTTTTGAAAATATTTTCCTTGCACTGTCACACCATTTGGTGGCGACAGTTCTTTGACTTTGTTTCCATATACAGGCAGTCCCCGGGTTACATACAAGATAGGCTCTGTAGGTTTGTTCTTAAGTTGAGTTTGTATGTAAGTCGGAACTGTATATTTTATCATTGTAATCCCAGACAGAACTTTTTTGGTCTCTGTGACAATTGCATTTTAAAAATGTTGGGTTGTCATAAGAATCAATATTAACACTAAAGCTTCATTACAGACGCATTTGATAACTGTTATAACTGTTTATTGTAGCCTAGGACTAAAGTACAATAAATTACCAATATCCAGAGGTCCGTTTGTAACTATGGGTCGTATGTAAGTCGAGTGTTCTTAAGTAGGGGACCGCCTGTAGTCCTACACCTACCTGCCATGTGTCTAGCACAGCCACTTTACTAAAATGGATACTATCCATGTTGTGGTGGTTCCTTTGCCACTAGATTCGACCAAGTTCTGGTTGAAAATGGATTTTGTAAATCCATCATGGCTGATCCAGCTGATCTTGGCTCAGTGACATCAACACTGCCTTACAAGCAATGGGTAGCGCTCAACATCTGCATATGAAATGATATTTACCTACCATGTAGATTATAAAGCCTCTCGTCTTTGGCTTTAGTATATATCTGAGTAAATGACTTTATTAATTAGTTTGCAGTATTTACCAAGGTCGCACAGCCTGCGTTCCTTGCCTTCCTTAGCTATTTCCATTCACAACTGATGGGGGAGCTGCTGTTCCATTCAGATCCATTTGAAAAGGATTTTTTTAGGCTTGTGCTGCTAAATTGCTCAAGAAATTTGCTATAAGAACATAAAGCTAAATCTAGTTTATCGTTTCCATCGTTTAATTGTTCATGCAAGCCATCTCCTCATGTAGCGATTTACAGTAATCTCACTGAAATAACAATTTTGTGCCAAAGAATGAATAATGAATGTGATGAAAGTGTTGAGCTTCTTAAAATTTCTTTTTTAGAAATGTTTTGTACTTCTCCTGGAAAGCTTGTGTGTTGAATATGAGTTTGCATAGCAGTACAGTGAATGTTAAGTAGTTACCAGTGTAGGTATTTGTATTCCTATGTAGCTATTAGTCCTAGAAATGTGAATATAGTTACAAATCAGCAAAGATGAAATACTATGATTTTTTTATTTCAAAATTATATAAAGTCTTTTTCTTGCACTATGCATACTGGGTCAACACATTGGGGCTGATGTATTAAGACTGCTGTATTCTGCAATACTGAACACCTTCAGATCTTTATGAGAAGTTTGCCTCCTAAAAGTAGTATGATGCATCTCAGGATGTCCATTCGTCCATGCTCTATTCTCGCTAGGGTAGATATGTACCATGGGGTAAAGTATTTAGTCAGCTCACAGCTCACAGGCCTCAGCTCAAAGATGAGGCCTGTAATTGACGTCATAGGTAGACCTCAACTATGAAAGACAAAAGCAAAAATAAATCCAAAACATATTGTTTTTAAAGAATATATTTACAAATTATGGTGGAAGATGTTTTTGGTTGATAATAAAAGTTGATCTCAATACTTTGTTATATATCCTTTGTTGACGTTTTCTATAAGTCTTCACAAGGTTGGCAGACACCTGTTACTGGTATGTTGACCCATTCTTCCATCTAGATCTCCTCTAGACCAGCAATGTTTTGGGGCTTTAAACGGACAACACAGACTTTCAACTCCCTCCAAAGGTGGGGAGTTGAGATCTGGAGATTGGCTAGGCCATTGCCAGACCTTAAAATGCTTCTTATAAAGCCACTCTTATTTTGCCCTGGTGGTGGTTTACTTGGGATCATTGTCATACTGAAAGACCCACCCATGTTTCATCTTCAATGTAGTTGCTCATGGAAGGAGGTTTGCACTCAGGTACTCGGCTATCTTCAGCTACATGACCCCATTCATTCTTTCATATGCATGGATCAGTCGTTCTGGTCCCTTTTTAAAAGTAATAATTCCTTTATATAACACACACAGATTACACAGCGCTGCATAGAGCTTGCCAAATCAGTCCCTGTCCCCAATGTGGCTCACAATCTAAACAACATACCAGTATGTTTTTGGAGTGTGAGAGGAAACCCTCGCAAACAGGGAGACTACATACAAACTCTTTGCAGACATTGACCTAGTTCGGACTTGAACCTAGAACCAGTGCTGAAAGGCTGTAGTGCTAACCACTGAGCCACCATGATCCCTTTGCAGAGAAACGACCCCTCATCGTGATACCACGCCCATGCTTCATATTAGATATGGTGTTCTTTGGATGCAACTCGGCATTCACTCTCCTCCAAACATGACGATTTGTGTTTCAACCAAAGCATTCTACTTTGGGTTCATCTGACCATATGACATTCTCGCAATACTCTTTTGGAACATCCAAATGCTGTCTGACTTAAAGGGGTATGCACATGAAAGAAATTCTCATTTTTATACTCTTGTAATGTTTACACAATAAAGCAAAACATTAGCATCCTTACTTTACAATTTTATTCAGTTTTTTTTTATTGCTCTTTTGGCTTTGTCACTTAGTGATGGTCAGTGTAAGATTCCGGTGTCTCTCTGGCGGGTCTCTCTGGGCAGAAACTTCATGATCCTTCTAAAGCTATGAGATGCTGTGTGCTGACAAAATGCTTAGATTATTAGGGTCCCAGGTTTATCTACACTTTCAGTTAGCTTCTGAACGTTCACTAGTATCTGACACATCGAAAGAGAGTAGAGACAGATCATTAAATGAGAGATCAGAGATCCATGAGATGGATATATAATACACAATGGCACTCCAGCTCTGCTACTTTTTAGCCATAACACCTCCCTCCCCTGGATAAAGACCTTATCTCATGTGTAGTTTGTAGCCTCAATCTGCACGCTGCTTGCCGGCAAGAAGTATTTGTTTTGAGCTCGTCTTGCAAGAGGGGGGGGGGTTAAGGGCTGAATGCAGAAGCACTGTGTGCTGACATGAGACGCTATTCATGTGAAGAATCTGTCCTGCCCGACCATATTCAGCAGTTTTATGGTTGGTTCCCGGGGGAACCCAAGATTGTACACATCAGGATTAATAGACAGTTTGGTATTATATGTATGAAATGCTATATTTTTATTCATAAAAGTGTTTTTTTTTTGCTGTGCTGACTATATTTAAGAATCTTGTCTTCATGGGAATACCCCTTTAAGCAGTGGGACACATCCGGCACTGCATTATCTGACTCCCTGGGGGTGTTGTTACTGACCGTAGCCTTTGTTATGTTGGTCCCAGCTTTCAACATTTTGAACCCATGCGGTAAGATCTTGTGTGAAGCCCCTCATCAAGAGATTCAGTGTCTTTTTTCCATTTTCTAATTATTGCTCCCACAGTTGATTTCTTCACACCAAACTGCTTGAATATTGCAGATTCAGTCTTCCCAGCCTGTGCGGGTCTACATTTTTGTTTCTGGTGTCCTTCAACAGCTCTTTTGTCTTCACCATAGTGAGTGTGACTGTTTGACTGGTCTTGGACAGGTGTATTTTATACAGACAACAAGTTCAAACAGGAGCCATTACTGCAAGTAATTAGTGGAGGACAGAGGAGCCTCTTAACCCCTTAACGGCTTGGCCTTTTTTAGTTTTTTCACTTCCATTTTTCACTCACCACCTTCAAAAATCTATAACTTTTTTTTATTTTTCCACATAAAGAGCTCTGTGATGGCTTATTTTCTGCATAACAAATTACACTTCATAGTGACGGTATTTAATATTCCACTGCTGTGTACTGGGAAAAAACACATTTGCGATGTTTTCTTGTGCGCTTGGATTTTACAGCTTTCACTGTGCGCCCCAAATGACATGTCTACTTTATTCTTTGGGTCGGTGCGATCGCGTGGATACCAAATTTGTATAGGTTTTATAATGTTTTCATACATTTAATAAAATTAAAACCTCCTGTACCAAATTTTTTTTTTAAATTTTGCCATCTTCTGGCGCCAATAACTTTTTCATACTTTGGTGTATGGAGCTATGGGTAGTGTCATTTTTTGCAAATTTTGATGGCGGTTGCATTGCTATAATTTTTACGACTGTGCGACCTTTTGATCACTTTTTATTAATTTGTTTAGATTTTTCAAAATGGCAAAAAAATGCCATTTTTGACTTTGGACGCTATTTTCCATTACAGGGTTAAACGCAGTGAAAAACCGTTATTCTATATTGATCGGACATTTTCGGACGCAGCGATACATAATGTGTTTATGATTTTTACTGTTTATTTATATTTATATCAGTTCCAGGGAAAGGGGGGTGATTTGAATTTTTAGGTTTTTTTTATTATTTTTTTTTTTACTTTTTTTTACTTTTACTATTTTACAGACTCCCTAGGGTACTCTAACCCTAGGTTGTCTGATCGATACTACCATATACTGCCATATTGCAGTATGGCAGTATATGTGGATTTTACTCCCCATTCATTACAATGTGCAATTAGCACATTGTAATGAATGGGTTAAAACGAAGTAGCCTCGGGTATTCGGAACACCCGAGGCTACCATGACGACGGATCGCCGCTCCCCGTGTCGTCATCGGGGAGCGATGATCCGTGGCAAGATGATGTTTTTGAAGCCGCCGGCAGCATTGCACGAGGCAATCGAGGTGAGAACACCTGCATTATGCAGCAAAGACTTACCGGCTATGCCCTCTCGCGAGGCCTCTCCATGCACCGGGACCAGGTGCGTGCCGTACTAGTCGGGAAGGGGTTAAAGAAGAAGGTAGAGGTCTGTGAGAGAGAGAAATCTTGCTTGATTTAGTCGACCAAGTACTTATTTTCCACCATAATTTGCAATTAAATTCTTTAAAGATCAGACAATGTGATTTTCTAGTTTTTTATACATTTTTTAAGTGGGTGAACTTGCATAATTGGTGGCAGCCTGAATACTTTTCCCGCACTGTAGCTCTCAGCTGTTATTTAGTGGATAATTTTCTAGGTTGCTGGGGCCTTCCCATGTTCTGCCATGTTTAGTCCCAACAGGATGCATACATTTTTTTTAATGCATAAAAACATTTTTTTTAGGAATCCGCAATAACTGTAACTCAAGTATTAGGCATGCAAGCAGCTGCAGTCATAGAAACTTTCTATCTCTTAACATGATAGAATATATACACATCTATTCTTGACTATATTCTTAACTGATATCTATTCAGTAAATACCTTTTTTTTCTCTCTCTAAAAAATGACGATAGAATTATAGTGTGTATTTTCTTAAGACTGCCTTTCTTATCTCATTCCCCTAGATTCAGGGCCTTCACTTCTAATGTTTCATCTGACCATGTTATTGCTCTGTGGTGTCTTATTTTGTTTCGATATAATAATAACTCCTTACTTTATATAGCACACACAGATTATGCAGCGCTGCACAGAGCTTGCCAAATCATCCCCCCACCCCATGGTCTGTAATGTTCTGGGGAATAATAAAAATACATGCTAAAATCTGCCCAGGACAAAAATCATGACTTGAGAGATATTGTCGTCATATTTGAATAAACGTACTATTTAATGCACAGGCTTATAGGGGTATTCCAGGAATATGAATGTATAATACAAAAACCCATAATGCTATAAATAAACGAATATAACATAACCCAATGTCAATAGCCACAAAATGGAGCTTAAATAGTTTGATTTTATCATGTACAAAATTTTATGTTCTCTCTAACGTTTTCGGAGTAATCACCAAGATGGCCTCTGCTGCAAACTACAAATCCCATGATCCTATAGTTCTCATTAACTCCTCCTCCCTCTTATAGTCTGCTCCCAGTGATGAAGTAACAGACTGTCCTGCTCTGTTACCATAGTAATGTGTAATCACTACTCATTACCTCACTGAGATGACATCTCACCACAACACTGGCCATACTGGATGACTACAGCCAAACTAAGTAGTGATCACATGACCTGACCAGGCAGGTGCAGATCATGCAATGTGGACATGTGACCAGCAGCCATCTTCTGTCCTGTGTCTACTCCGCAGGGAGGAACTAACTGACTGATTGCATGGCCAGTAGCATTTTAATTCTTCATTACGGTGGGTATGTCAGCAGCATTTTTCTGCTAAGGGGAGCAAAATTTTAAATAATTAATTACATTTTAGCTTATATTTTAAGGACCTATTTGTATATGAATGATGCTGATTCCTGGAATACCCCTTAAAGCACTTCCAAGTCCTACCAACGAGTAGCCTATTCTGTGCTAAACAGGGAATAGTGCCTGCAATGGTTGTCTGCAAATATTTTTCCCATTGAAAAGTTTTTTCTTTCTTTTTGGAGAAGTGTCCTAGTCCTGACACTTACTGCAGCAGAGAACATTGCATTGATGATGATTATTTTAATTATCATCATTTTCTACAGAAACTATCATATTTCACAGCACTACACCGATAATGGATTACATATACAAAGAAAAAAGACAATAAAGATTATTAACCTGGTTGGTTGAAGCAATAGGGTTGGTTTTTAAGCGCTTACAATCTATAAATTGGTCAACCACAACACCTGTGCAAGGGCACCGACACACAGCCAACTGCTTGGATTGTCACCATAGGATACGTATTGTCTTAGCAAAAGTCACCTCGCATAATAGTACAGGATTTGGGGTCTGCATAGTAGACTTTAATGGATCCAGTGTTATCTTGTTTAACAGTAAATATACTGACAAATATTGAAACTCTACACAAAAGCTTTGGAGATTTAGTATATGTACTCTCCAACATGATGAATCATGACCAATAAAAGAAGCAGAGGAGAAACTCATTCACCATTGCCCTATAGCTCTGATCCAACAACCTTCTGTTTAGAATTTTACCACTTCAATACATGACCTACTATTAGATTCTGTGTTCCGTTCCCCACTACTAATAATGTAATGTGAGTGGATAGTGGGTTGTGTTATGGTCACTCGCTTTTAGTGATTCATTTACTGCCGAGTCTTCCCATGTCATCGTAGCTCCTCGTAAACTAGCTTTAAAACTTTTTATTTATTTCTTGAACTTTTTCACAGTGTTAAGGTGATCTTCATATTACTCATTTATTACAGGGGGCATATAACAAAAACATTGAGATCATTTGTTGAGCTGGAAAATGAACATCTTTAGTATTTTATCTAGTTTTGTTTTTTGTTTGAAATAATGGATTGCTTTTTAACACAAAAGAAAGCTTTCCTTAATTAAATCCCACACGGTATTGGCTGCTTAATCAATTGTATTGAAGAAAGCCTAGTGTGTAATTAGACCTTCTCAAGTGTTTTAGGAAAATTGACGGTGGCTCTTGTCTAGTTTTTGTTGGTGGCAGAGGTAGCAAAGGAGCTTTTTTTTTTTTTTTTAAATCTGGTATACAAATTTGATATAATAGATATATGTGCTAGTATCTCGATTCTAAAGCCATTTGAATCTTTGCTGCACAAACTGTAATGGGAAATGGTTATTATACCTTCCAGTCTAGTGGTGCTCTATAGTATAATTGTATAGCATAATGGGAATGACCTCCTATTGAGTACTTCTGAGTCGATGCTGCTTTGTTATCTACTCTGACTAGTCTGCTATTTCAGATTATGATTAGTATGTTCTCCAGTTCTTATGAAGCCGTATAAGTCTTAGCGGCCGGAAGCCATAACTGCAGCTGCTGCTCCCGTTGACTTCTATCTAGCTAGGCTATCAGTGCTAATTCTGGGAAAGCAAGCACAACAAAGAAGAGACAAAACACTTTTATTTACAAAGAATCTGCTGACAAGAATCTGGAAAGCAGCGACAAGTAATTTAAGTCTTTGCTTCCCCCCAAATCTGGGAGGATCCCCAGGGGACAATGATATGCAGCTGCTCTCATTGTTGTGAGGATGGCCTTCGCCTCCAGGTGTAATAGCACAGTCCATTGTTATCACTTGCAGGCTCTTTATTAGGGATAATATAGGCATTTATGGCCTAGTTCTCCTTCTTTCCACAAAGAACGATGTCTCAAGCCACATCATGTTGCATGAACAGCCGTACTCCATGTATGAGATATTTGTTGCAGTGAATCTCGTCTCCATCATTTCTAGAGCTGAAAATTGCCCTGGGGGATGCAAACAACATATCTGCAGTCTGCTTGTGGCCCATGTGTCATTGGCAATAAAAAAAAAACAGTAAGTTGAAAAAAAAGCTAATCAAACCTTGCATTCATTCATAACTCCATGCAGATATAATGGAGTGCACCCGGGACTTTGACCAACGTAGACACAGCCTGGATCCAGCTAATGGAAGACACCACTGCACTTTCTTATTTAAAAACTTCTTCATACATTATTCTTCATAGAAATAAAATACTACATGGTAACAAGTTTCCATGCTACATATTTGGTGGTCGTGCCCTGGGGTCAGAGACTTGTGGGGAGCGCTTTTTCGCATTTTATAATAAATTATGGTCAGATAATATTACACCACTTCCAGAACTTGGGCTATTGTCTATCATTCCTGGTTCGATCTCAGTGGTAAAGAAAGGCTTCCTGAGACACTGCATTTATGCCAGATTATTCCCAGACTCTGGAAGTCAAGTGTTTCCCCTTCAAGGGCTCAATGGGCAGAAGCCCTGAATCATATCATGAGAATGGAGGAGATGAGAGCTATGGAGGGGATGGTGGATTATCAGCTTGATAGATTCGTCAAGGTTTGGACTCTATGGATCGAATACCACAGTTCGACGGAATTTGCCTCTTGGATAGGAGTAGCTGGGGCAGTCCGTTGATCCCTACTATGTCAAATTCCTCCCAGGTGCAATTAGCAGTGGATAATCGGGAATCAGCATGAAATATTTTCCTCCCTTCTTCCCCTCTTCTTTTTCCCCTACTGTGTCCTCTCCCAGTGCCTCTTCTTTTCCCTCCCCCCTCCATCCCCAAATGTGCTTCCCTTTATCTTCTCGTGTAGTATATGTTTAATGGTTAATATTGTTAGTTTTTGTTCCTTAGAGACATGGAGGTCTTTAATACTCTCTTCATGCATTCCATAAAAGGAGTTAGCCTGACATTGACATTATTACTATTTTGACCATGATGAGACCTTCCATATACAGTCCATCTGTGATACTGGATGCATTATTTCTGTGCCTGCATGCTTTAAGATACATGTACTGCTTTGGTATGTGCTTTATTCACTAGTATACTTTAATTTTTGTTATAAAGTTTAATTGAACAGAAAATACTACATGGTGCATTGTAGTGCAGGTGAGCTATGTAAGCTGCCTATGCATTTCAGATCTCATACTTACTCATGGCCATAAGTAAGGATGATATCCGAAACGCATAGATGCCATAATAAAGTCCGCCTAAGACTGTATCCCATAAACATAGAAATATAAATGAGCACAAATTGGCCAAGAAAGAAAGACCATAACACACTCATTAGTTAAACGTTGTCGATTTAATTGTGTGTTAAAATGCACAAATATGTTTGACTATTTCAAATAAGATGATGAAAAGCCGTGTCGTCTTCCAGACTTATATGTTAGCACAGTTTGGTGAAGTCAAAGACACTTCCATCATCTGTTTGCTTCCAGTGAAATCAATAAACTACATCAGAACCAAGGGAACAAAACAAGTAGGTTTCTTAGTCATTTTTGATGTGTACAGGCTTTGAAACAAATTAACAAGCCGTAGCATGTGTTCTGTGCAAAGAAATGAGGTTAACCCATTAACTACGGGATAAGAAGTGACACTGAGGAGAAGAACCAAAATATATTTGTGATATTGAAGCCTTTATAGTTACACCCCAAATATGTATTTCAAGACATGCTTGACCTGAAATTGTGTGAGGAGTTAATAGGTGTTGGGATATCTGTCTGGAAGTATATCGGCGGTGCTAAGACTGATAAAGCAAATTTCACCTGAGTTGTCCAGGGTGACATCTCTAATAATAGCATTGCAGAGGCTTTCCTCTAGTTGTTTAATGGCAGGAAATGTATAGCCATGGGAGAGGGGTAACTCATTATTTTCATGAACCTCATTCAGCTCCTGAAGAAATCCAGCTATATCCATTTATTATTTATTTTACGCTTTTATCTAAATTCTGGAAGTAATATTTTCTAATATTCTTATCATTATGGTCCTTTATTTTAAAGTCCTGGAACAACTAATTAAGTTTTCAGGATGTTCCTGTATACTGAACCTCTATGTACAATGATGTCTTAGATGTATTAGCCAATTCCTATTTGCTAAAGAGATCTCCTTTTTTCTAATCACTTTAATTCCTAGTGAATTGTTTGAAGCATTTTATCTTGTTTCTTGCTGTCCCTTTGTTATACCCTTTAGAAGCTGTCTATTCACTGGCCCTCAATGTATGGGTGATCTTGGACTATAGAGCAGTGGTGGCGGACCTGTGGCACGGGTGCCAGAGGTGGCACTCAAAGCCATCACCCAGCACAAAGGTCGCCATTCAGGACCCAAGAACTGCTCCTACAGTCACAGGCAGCCCAGGACATGCCACGTCCAGCGCTATTTTAAAGTGACTTTAAGTGCAAGAGGAGCAAGGAGGTGTGGACAGAGGTGGATATCATTGGAGCCCCTTCTCAGGGCCTGTGATGCATCCTGTTAGGGGGACCTTAGAGGGAAACTACAATTTTATAATCTGAATTTCTCCTTCTTTCTACTGTATTGGTGCCCTCAGGACGCCAATATGATTGAAACCTGTGATCGAGCAGGAAGTAATAAGCTACTTTATATTGGCATTTGGCACTTTGTAAAAAATATGTGACTTTTGGTTGTAGTTTGAGCACTCAATCTCTAAAAGGTTCACCATCACTGCTATAGAGGAATATATCCTTCACTGGTAACGTCCATTTGTCAGGTTGCTCATATGATTATAACAGAAATAACTTTTTATTGAGAAAATTGGATGCAGAATTGTTGCATTATTAGGAATGCATTTTTATATAGAAACCAGAGAGATGATTAATTGCGTTTTAACACTGTGGTTTACGGTACATTCTTCCAATGAAGTTTGCCGTTTTTTTGTGTTATGCTAAACTTTTATGAAGATTATTTGTGTTCTGCAGCCTTGTCTCAACTATGAAACCTTATTGTGTTGTTTTCATGCCAGTCAAGGCATAACAGAGCAACTTTGCATCTGTGTGAGAAATCATTCCCAAATGGCTTATACTGAAAGCTTCACCAAATGGCAGAGCCGTTCAGGAAAGAATACAGAGAAGTTGTTGTGCCAACTGCTAGTTTGTGTGAGCCAAAGAAGCCTTATTAGTGGAAATAGTTTGAAGATCATGGTCACATAGGGAAATGAAGCTCCTGATTCTTATAAGATGGCAGGCAATGAGAATGGAACAGCTACTTCAGTTTTACATGCTTTAAAGGATGTAATCCCCTCTTGCTTAATGGAGCTGCGTTATTGAAAAGCAATCCAAACCAAAAAGAGGTTACAGCAAGTTCATCCCAGACATCTGTCAATTATTTTGCAATTGTCTTTTAGTGTGGTGGTAACAATATGTCACTGTGTGTACAGGCAGTCCCCGGGTTACGTACAAGATAGGTTCCGGAGGATTGTTCTTAAGTTGAATTTGTATGCAAGTCGAAACTATAATTTTATAATTGTTGATCCAGGCAAAAAAATTTTTTGCCCCAGTGACAATAAAGCTTCATTACAGACACTTTACAGCTGATCATTGCAGTCTCGGACTACAGTAAAGCATCCAGAGAGCTTCACCAGAGGTCAGTGTGGTCTGTCTGTAACTATGGGTTGTCTGTAAGTCGGGTGTCCTTAAGTAGGGGACCACCTGTATATTCTGTTTTTAATTTTTTTTTGTTTCATTTAATCACTTTATTGTTGTGCCATGCTTTTATTTTAAATAGTTTAATAGCATTTTAACATCTACAAAAAAGTTACACAATAACTAAAGGAATACAGAGACCCGCTCACCATTCCTAGGACATGGTGGACTAATAATGAGAACTCTAGGAAGGAAACTCCAGAAGTTGTGCCGCTTCAGTAATCCACGGTGGAGAGAGTCAGAAAATGATGGTTTCCATCAAGGATAAAATCAATAGCTTTTAATGAAAAATATTAAAAGTAGGTACATAGAAGTCGCGACACAGCTGCCATTGCCGGGTTTGGACGTGTTAGGGTATCGGTAGTCAGAATGGATACTCTCAAATATGCAAACGTTAAAAAGAAATCACAAAGAGACACTCCCCAAGTCCCGCCTCCTCAACGGACGGAACAGGAAGAACATACAGGGAGTTCACTGTGTTTCATTGCAGCCGATTAGTAAGATGAAACTTAATTTTTTCTCATTATTTGTATACTCTGCACCTCACCTTGACACTAAATAAAAACAGAAATGTAAATATTTTTGCTTATTTAACAGGAAAAACTGAAATATCACGTAGTCATTAGTGTTAAGACCCTTTTGCTGTGACACTGATATTTAACTCACTTGCTGTCCATTTCCTTCTGATGTTCCTTCAGATGGTTCTACTCCTTCATTGTAGTCCCATTGTGTTTAATTAAACTGATTGGACTTTATTAAGAAAGGCACACACCTGTCTGTATACATATATACAATTTTATTTCCATACAGCTGTTCCTTATAAGCCACCTTTAAAGAATGTAACAATAACAAATTTCCTAAAGACCACCATTTGTTGGTGTGAACAGCCAAGTGACAGATCATAAAGAAAGCAACTAACAGAATACTTTGAATATTGTGCACTGTAAATAAATAAAGCATATCATTTCATGCTTATAAGAATTATCACCCCCCCCCATATTATATTTTCTGCACAATATCCATATGTAATTATATCCACTATAAAGCCAAAAATATCTGAACACCCCACAACACTAAATGATGTAAATAAAAAAAAAATTGTAGCTAGCAATGCATATACAGACACTTTGGTTAAGGCCTACTACACATAATTGTATATTTGGGCGTTATGCAAACCGTTTCTCACTCAGTGATCTCACACATGTGGCTGAGGTTTTGATGGCCCTTTGTGTGAGCCAGCAGTCCATTTGTACTGTTAGTAGCAGACCTCACATGCCATATATAGCAATCAAGTGATTGAGAAGAAAGAATAGCAGAGTTGGCCACCAAGTGCTGAAGTGCTTGGGATGTCATTTTACTGACGTATGGCTGCATCTTATGTAGAGTAAGTTTGCAGCTGTCTATTCTTTTGAGGAATTTCTTTCCATAAACATTATCTCTAGTAGTTTATTTTTCTTAGGAACATTCTGACTTAATAACCAATGACAATTGAGTTTGATTAATATAGCATTAGAGGTTATCATGGATACTTTAATTACACGAGAAGAATAAGATTCATTGTCTCATTTTTGTAGCTGACAGCACAGGGGAGGGATCACAAGTGTGAGCTGAACAGATATGGCCACTAAGAAATGAACTCAAACTTGCTGTATTTTCTGAACAGAACAGTGAACATAAAAAGGACAGAAAGCACTGATATACTGTAGTATTGTATGTATCTCCTTTAAAATGTGGAGATACAGTATGAATGTACATTCACCTCCTTGGGTTGTGTTCAAGCCACAGCACTCCTGGTCTAGCCTTAATCCATGGGGCAGCCATGGATAACCCAAAATGATGGGTGTAGCATTACATCCAAAAGAGGGCTTGGGGATGAAACTTCTACTCCAAAAAAAAAAACGATTAGGTGCTCCATTTCATTGAAAAATTATAGGCTTTTATTTATAAAATAAATGCTTAAAATGCACGTAAATAAAATACTATTTTCTACAACACCCTAAAATGTGTATATACAAAGAGACACTTTTTATACATAATGGTATTTTGGTGCCAAATGGTCTTTAAATGAAAAACGGTATACACCATGTGTTACTGACTGATGACGAGCCTGGTCTGGATCTCAAAATTCATTTCTTTTTGACTGAAGTGAACAGTGGATGATACTTAAAAGTTTTATCAAGTTTAACAAAAAAAATTTTGAAGGTAGTAAATTGGTTTATGATAAAACCGCTCATCGCAACTACAGAACTACAGTAGAAGGTAACACCCGAATAGAACACCTGAACACCCTAATGGTATCCACCTCCGACAGTCATTGATGTAGATGTGTTTACTATAGACCTGAATGAGGCAGCTCCAGTCAGTTGCTGGCGAAGGTCATAGGCTACGGTAAAGGAGTTGACCACTAATAACAAACTTTACCAGTACAAGACCCTAATGGGGTTTTACTTAACCTCATAAAGTTTGTTCTTGGAAGCTTCATGTTTCCTGTGTCATGCTGACTTTTGAGGAATGATCACTGTCTGCACGACCCCTCGGTGATGACCACTACCAAAGCAGTGGTTAGAGGTCATGGTCATCCTCTAATATGTGAGTGGTTATCACAGCTGGGGTGTGCAGACAGTAGTCACTGTATACACCCTTCATACACCGAAAGCCAGCAGGGCATGGGACTTCACGTGACGTTCCAAGTTCACTTGACCCATAGCTTTCAAGGACTACAGACAAAGTTTTCCAGGTTAAGTACAATATGCCTAACCCTATTAGGGTCTTATACTAGAAAAGTTTGTTATTAGTGGCCAATTCCCTTACAGTAGCCACATGGCCAACGCCAGCAACTGACTGAGCTGTTACAGTCTTTTACTTACCCTGGTAAAATGTATTAGTGACCAACCCATTTAAAGAGAACAAGGACATTGCTGGTAACAGAGCAGAAGATATTAGACAAGATGGTAGCTTCCATATTCATGGACCTAAAATGGAAAAAAAAAATAGGTAAATAAAAACTTATTTGAAAACAAGATATTATAATTATAATACATTCTCTTTATGTCTGCAGTGTTTTTAGAAAGTAATTTATCCATCGTAGTATAGTTGATGGTCACTAAATTTTATGGTCCTATCTACGGACCAGCTTGGTAAGTTGTAGCTTATGGCTTATGACTTGCTCTGATGAGATGGAAAAATTATGTTTTGTTTTATTGTTCATTTTTGTGACCAGAGCATATTGCACTTGCCAGTTTACTTTACCATTTCACTGTTCTTATAATAGCACCAGGAAAACTTCATAGATTAGCTATAAAAGCCACAATCTACAATTATCCCCATAGCCCATGGACTAACTTATCTACTAACCCCATACACAGGGAACCACCCTGTTTTCATGATATCTTCCCACATATTTTTTTTATTTTTAAAAGCACCTAAAGAAGATGCGAAATGTGTTGTCTTGTTTTTACTTGTCTTCTGGAAATAAATGGATCCTACTTTGAACGAAAAGAACGTGCCAGCGCCATTCATATAAGACCATTTTTTCCCAATAATGGTGCACCACACGACGCACCACTATACATTTGGTTTAATGTTTTACATTCCTTTGAGATGTTGTCATTAGTGAGGAAAGTCAACTGAAACTTTACAATTAACTAGATGTCTCCAGAAAGGAAAGGAGTTTTAATTGTTAGGGCATCTGCTATTTATCTTCATAAAGGTTGTTCAACATATTCAGCAACTTAGTATTGCATATACACAGCACTTTGCTCCAGATACATTCAGTGATTGATTTGGAAGGTATGCCCTTCATGTGGCTGAAGTCAAATCATTTGATTCTGACCTTGCTTTAAACCCACATGTAAAAATAAGCTATACACCAATGTGAGTTACTATTTTAGGTTTTTAGCTGTTTGTAAGGATATTAAATAATACATATGTAAATCTGGACATAAATTTGTCTGCATACTTCAATATCTACATTGACCCACAGTAAATTTAAGTATTAAAAAGGATTACACTGCAGTGGAATAGGGTAAATTTTCCGAAGATAGAGATAAATGGTGTTTAGCCTTTTTCACGGTCTATTACGCACCTTTCTTTGTTTAATGTAGTGTGTCGAAATCCATGAATATTGATGTGAATCTAGTTTTGCAGAATGATAATGAGATGGGCTGTCCGGTCACTGATGCTGACATATTTATAGTGTTATGTCTTGCTACATTCCAAAGGGGATACTTTTTGATTGGTCTGATAATGAAAACGTATCCAATACAAACTAAATATGCTAATAGTACAGAGATCCTAGATTCCACAAAAAGATACAAAAATACTCTATGTGATGCCGAAGATAAAATGCCACACATCTGCTGCAACCATATATGTTGGAACCGTAAATGTAGGAAGAAAAAAGAAACAAGTGTATTGGCACAATGAATAAGAGCTGATGCAAAATGGAAATACAAACTTTATTGAACTCATAAAAATCCAGTGTTCACCTTAAGCTGTCCACAATGGAAGGGAAATGGAGGCTAGCCACTAATCAAAAACGTTAACGGCATAAGTGTACAACCATAATCTGGCCACCCACATTATACTTGCTCTGCTTAAATTTGGGGTCGAATTTGGGAAGTCCGCAGACCTGCTGCCCAAGGGTCACGTGATCTGCAGCTCCTGATGGTGAACCCAAAACTCTAACAGGATAAATAAAATGTGGGTAACCCTATTATGGTCTTATATTTATTCTGTTAAAGTTTTTGAATAGTGGCCAATTCCTTTAAAACAACAAGTTCCTGCCACCCTAGGAAATTTGGCAAAATCTGGGATAGGTGGTGTGATTCCCCTTTGGCTCTGTATTGGGTATTGACCCTATCCTCCTCGTTTTGTAACTTAACTTGATATTGAGTTTGAAGCCTCCAGGGTCATTGTTATTATTGTACTGTTATTTTAACTGATATTGTAACTCCACTGTAATATCTGATTAAGGCCTCATGCACATAACCATCTAGGGGACGTATGTATGGCTATACATGCGTTCCCCAATAGACGGCTATGGCGCCCCGGACTCGGTACGGTCAGCAGAACAAGTTCTCACCATTCCTAGCTATAGCCACAAAAAGATATGGCATCTTCTGCCGTATCAACGGCTGTGCGGCCACAAATTTCTATAGAGAGGGGCTGGGCTGAGCAGCACTCACTCCCTCCTCCTCTTCTGTGTGCCGACATATGCCTGCCTGGCTATAGCAAAGCAGGGATATGTTTGTGTGCATGAGGCTTAAGTGACAGAACTATGCTTTGTATATGCTATTTAAGTTTGTTTTGTGTTGTTTCTGTTACTGTAGCATTCCGCTCCATGATATGTAACACTCTTAAGCATTGTGAAAAGTGTGTGTTTTTTTTTTTTTTTTTATTGTGCATATGTCGATTTGAGCCTTCTATAAACTCGTACAGGCTGTACCCAGGTTACGTATTAGATAGGTTCTGTAGGTTTGTTCAATTTGTATGCAAGTCGGAACTTACAGATATACTGTTTATGTTCATGATGCACAGAATATTTTCTATACTTTAGCCGCTTTTATACTATAAAGTTCTTCTTCTGTAGATGGTGTTTTGAAGGTTGACTGCTATTTATATTATAGTGTGGTTAATGCTCTATGAAGAGCTCTGGCACAATTTATTCTTGTCATTTAGTACCTGCAGCAAGGGAACAGGGCCTGACTGACTTGTTTATTGTAACATTCGAGTGATCTTGAACCTTTGTTCCCTGGTTCAAAGCCCATGAGGCTCTGACTAGAACTGAGCTTTTCTTTACAGTACTCCAAAGCAGGGCATTATTGGGCCGGTGTAAAATTTGCCTCTTGACAAAATGCCTGTATAATTGGTTATTTTACAACATAATGTTCTCTCTTGTTAAGTCCTGTGGCTATGTGCGCTTCCAATACAGAGGACTCCCATTAATGTAAATATTTCTACTGTATGTTATATGAGCATGCAGATGAGCGCGAATAAGTGCTGCAGCTACGAAAGGAGACGCTACCGACATAAATAAGAGCAGTTCACACAATACACTCTAAAATATGTGCAAGTATATAGCAGCTGTGGAAATATAAATAATTCCTGCAAAACCATTTAGGATATAGCCGGGGATAGGACGTTTTTTTTTCTATTTAGCACTAAACAACGTTTCTAGCATATTGAGCACAGTCATTTCACTTCCACATCCATCTTACAGAACTTTCATGATATTTACCGTCTCTGTAAACTCTTTCCTGAGATAGGATTGCAAATATTTTTCTCTCGTAATTGAAGCAATTTTATGTATCTTTGGGCTGTTGTATGAGGATCTTTGTACTTTCTAAATATGTTGCTTGGAAATGAAACCCATTTATGGAAAATAAGCATTGCATTGTCATAAACACTTTAGGCTTGGGGTATAAACAGCAGTCGAAATTGTTATTTAAGGGAGAATGCTTCTTGCATATGGTCTTTACATTACGTATGATTAATGTGGAAATGTCTTCCCACTTGCCGCAGTAGTACGATGTTAAAAAATTATTTTGCCTTTTTCCCTTATCCTTATACTGAGACCAGGCATATAATTCAAATATCCTAGTAATAAGTCTTCTGGGCAATAAAGTATAGTCCTATTTGGTAAATGGTACCTAAGAAAGGCTGGGTTATGAGTCTATTGTATTAATGTGGTTAGTGCTGCAAAGCCTTCCCCTGCTTTACCACTGATTGACCACTGCTATGTATTTATCTCTACTGGTTGGGAGTCTATATTAAGGCAGAGTGAAATAAAGTGGTACTTTACCTTCACCTTATAGTAATTACCTGCTCCAGTTTATTTGGCAATATATGTGCCACTATTAAGTAAAGATCATTGCCTTTAACTTGTACACATCATATATTGTATACCATTCCTCCCGCATTCTGAACATGAATGAATCATGAATATGAATGCCCGAAGTACTCGGGCCTCGGTGCCCTTAGCTGATGTCACAACCAGGGAGTGCCGCCCACTTCAGTAATATCTGAATATGATTTTAGAAGAAGGGATGATACATATACCAGGCAGCATGATAAACATATTGTTGGAATTGTTGTCAGAGGCTCTCTCCAGCTGTGCTAAAACTTGTTTTTTTTTTGTCAGTAGCAGGTGAGTAACGGCATTGAAGCTTCGTTCACAATGACATTAGATATGTTTTGTAGGCTTTACCTTATACCTACTCTTGACGGTAAGAAAAAAAAAGATATAAAAACAATACCCTGACAGAATCTTAACCTTTTCATTATAATTCAATGGTATTAAGAGGTTGTAAGGGGAGCAAATTCATTATGTGTACTCTATAGATAGTGGCCACAGGAGGATACATAGGAATGACCTGTGGGTCAAGGGCGCAAGTAACATGACTATCTTTTCCATGTTTCACATACAATAATAGATGTTTGTCGGTTTTATATTGTAAAATGTAATAGTTAAAGGGAACCTACCACCACAAATCTACCTATAAAGGTAGATTGGGTGGTAGGTGGATCATTGGGACGTGAGGATAGCCCTTTTAAGGGCTAATCCTCACGTCCCTGCACTTTTTTGAGAACTTTAATTTGATATTTATTCAAATGTACTTATGCGGCTACCGGGGCGTGGAGTAGCCGCTTATGAGATTACACGAGGCGGCTACTCCACGCCCCGGTAGCCACTTTACTCCTCCTACTCACCCATCTTCGGCGCGCAGCTCCGCGTAGCTGCGCGCCCTCGTCCGGCGAGCCTGCCGTCTGCGCATGCGCAGAAGAGCAGGCCCGCGCCTGTTTCGGAGTTGTGACCGCGCAGGCGCGGGCCTGCTCTTCTGCGCATGCGCAGACGGCAGGCTCGCCGGACGAGGGCGCGCAGCTACGCGGAGCTGCGCGCCGAAGATGGGTGAGTAGGAGGAGTAAAGTGGCTACCGGGGCGTGGAGTAGCCGCCTCGTGTAATCTCATAAGCGGCTACTCCACGCCCCGGTAGCCACATAAGTACATTTGAATAAATATCAAATTAAAGTTCTCAAAAAAGTGCAGGGACGTGAGGATTAGCCCTTAAAAGGGCTATCCTCACGTCCCAATGATCCACCTACCACCCAATCTACCTTTATAGGTAGATTTGTGGTGGTAGGTGCCCTTTAAGAGAATGTTTTAGAGATCATGATGAAATAGACTTACAGTGATTTCTCCTATCCAATAGGGGAAGAATTTGCGGCAAAAGCCTGGTATAATGTACAACTAAATGGGGTGTACATGTTTCACACCATATTCGTTGCGTATGTTTCATCATTTTTATTCCCTCCTAAACAAGGGGCATGATTTAATGAAATGTTCATTTACCTTAAAAACCGAGGGTACTTGATAAGCCACTAAGCTACACTAAGTTACACATAAGAGTGTAAAGGTGCACTAGATCTGCAATTCTGCAGCAAATATTTCCTATTATGTGTTGCACTTTGATATGTTAAATAAAATCTAGATCTAAATAAAATATTAATACAATTCTTCTATTTTCTTGTAGATGAGCTGAGGAAGTTGAGTTGGTCTGGAACTCCAAAACCTGTCAGATCTATTACCTGGAAGTTGCTCTCTGTAAGTTTCTCCTTGACTGCTATTAGAAGACTTTGTGCACCCACACACACACACTGTCTTTTGGATGGTGACGGAATCTGTTATTTCCATTATGCTGTATTCTCGAGTTTGATTAGATTTTTTTTTTGTTTAATGAATTATTTTACTAGAAGATATTCAGGAGGAAATGTCGGCGATGTTTAGAGAAATGTATTAGTTGTCAGATTTGATCCTCTTTAATATTAATGGTTTTAACTAGTGCCTGTTATGTCTGCCAGTTTTAACAGCTGTAGAATTCTGGATGGATTCACTTAGACTCTGCTTACTCTGGAGAATGTTAAAGAGACTTTATCACTGGATCTCCATGCACTTAACCTCTGTTTAACATTCTGAGCTGTGCACATGAGTGTTTAGCACTGCTTTTTTTCCTTCCTTCTCGCAGAAAGATGCTTTAGACAGCTATCCTTTTTTGGCATAACATCAAGTGGGAAAACAAAGTGTTTACATCAGATTGAGTTTAATTTCCTCTGTTTAAAATACTTTTTACTCATGCTAATGAGTGCTAATATGTTTGCAGTTTAGTGGATTTTATTTAGGATTTTAACAGTTTTAATTGGGAATTTATGCAAGCTCAAAGCTGTTGTCTCAGTATTAACATTTCTGTTTTGTGAACATCATTGGATTGTTCACTTTACTATTGCACATTATACTGTCTACAATGAATACATTTTGTAGACCTGTATTTATTAAAAGGGTCGTATTTTAACGGCCGTCTCCTCCATTCATCTTGGACCCTGTTCTCGTCATCTGTGGTTCCCCCACCGATCAGCAAGTTAGGCTCTATCTACAGGAAAGGGCCTTACTTGTTTGGGAAAATCCCTTTAAAGGTGGTGGATCCATAAATACCCAGTAGATTGAATACAATACTAATGTTACTAAAAGGGTATCAGATGAGGTTCTGAAACTTATGTAGCCTGCACTCTTTAAATTGTTCATGACTTCTGTCATTGTCACTGTCTTTGGTGGTCCACAGAACAAGTTAAGTCAGGGACAACCAATCATGTAAATAAGTCCCAGGGTTATTTAAATAATTTATACCTTCAAGCATGATAAACCAGGGACATCCTCTCATAGATCTAGGCATGGGGACACTGGTATTCTTCTTTATTCTAAAATCTACTTGTTAATGAGCCAGAAGTGATCTAAGTGGGTATTGGCAGAGCCCCTCAATACTGCAGATTCACAGGCTGTTACTTTGCATGTCTCCCCCTGCTTCCTTAGCACTTGTCCCTCTCCCCTGTATTCCCTCTGTCTGCTATAATCTCACACAGTGGAAAGTTAAAGACTACCTGCACAATGTAGTAGCCTGAGAATCTGCAATACAGAGGGGCGCTGCTAACACCCTCCAGAGCATAATTTTAATAGTTGATTTGAGAAGGAAGGAGGCCAAGCATAGCAAATATTGTTTTTTTCATGCTGGTAGATTGATGGTAGATTGGCGGGTAGGATGGTAGGTTGAAAACACAACATTGCTTGTTATTTCACTGCCACAAGTTTGGGTCTCCTGACATATCTGGGCACTAAAGTGAGATTGTTTCTCAACTAGCATCTGGTGGTTCCCTGCAGTGAATTCCAGAAGATCTATGGGAGGTTAAATGGTGTAAATCAGTGCAACACCCCAAATATGCTGTCATCTTACACGTTAACCTGGTGTAATCTGACATGTAGTTAAACACCACCATGTAGTTCCTGTTCTCAGAAAAGAATGCTGAAAAAAACTGTATATCTTCTCTTTATTGATAGTAGACATGAAAATGTGAATCTATAGGATAAATAACGGTGGTATTTAGAATAAATTGCATTATATGGTACATGGAATACAAAATCTGTCATTCACTTTAGCTTAAGGTAATGGTTCAATCATGCTAAACAGTGTGCAGAGTAGGTCCGCATATACATGGATAATGTCCTCGCCAACTATGCTGGGACCGGCTGTTTATAATGATCCTGAGGTACCAAACAAGTAATGGAAGTGACTCCCCTCGCTATCAGTCATGAGGAAAGATGGCTGCTAATGCAGAATACAGGAACAAGAAACACCCACAATGCTTCTGGTCTTCCCATAATGCATAAAAGCTAGCAAATACACTAAACCACCAGTAGATGTTGCTGTTGGTGCTGTAACCAATCATAAAGCAGATGGAAACCTAATGGCTAGATTTGCTAGAGAGGACAGAACACCAAATGAAATGAGTTCACTGATAAATTTGGTTCTTGCCTGTTGCATTAACCCCTTTCATTCATGTTTCTCTCTCCACCTTTAAAAATCCATACTTTTTCATTTTTCCCTGTACAGAGCTGTGTGAGGGCTTAACAATTTTTACTTATCAATGACTTTATTTATTATTACATGCCGTGAACATGGAAACTTGTGAAAAAATTCAGAATATGGGGAGTTTGGCAAAAATCTGCATTTGCCACCTTATCTTAATGTTTGCGACTTTCACTGTGCCCTCCAAATGACATGTCTCCTTCATTCTTTGGTTCGGTGCTACACCAAGGACATACGTTGCATGTTGATTATTTATGCAGATGCATAAACTTCCTTGTATCCACATTGAACCTCATTTACCGACATAGTCCCCATGCCCTCCCTGTCCACCGGCCACTTCACCCCTCTAAGCACTGGGGGAGATTCATCACTGTTTCTACAACAGTTTACTGGCGTATTCATGGTTCCAATAGCAAATTCTTGGCATAGAAGCAGTGATAAATCTCCCCCAGTGTGTCTGTCACCCTGAAGCCCGTGAACAGCTGTATTACACTACACAGATTTGTGACATCTGCAAAAATAGGCACAGTGCTCTTAATTATAAACCTCACACAATACCTTACAGACAAGGGTGCAGATATTGAGTTTTACAAACGATTCAGCTGTGTACTAAAAAACTTCTTTTATTCCTCCTCAGTTGCTTGCTTCATCCTGTCACGGAGGCAGGAGCTTGTAGATCCAGTCAGTCCCCCCCACCTCCGCTCTTCCCTCCAGCAACCTAAACCTGCCCCTCCACCCTCTATGTTAATCACTGAAATAGTGCAGCCACAAGTAATAAAGAGACTCCACTGGTGAGGATAGGGTAGATTCTGGATATTTTTGTAAGGCACATATGCCATAAAGTCAAACTGGAATGGAGAAGTCAGATTGTGGTCAGTTAGTAGATTAACATTTGATAGATTAGATGGAGAGAATATGTGATGTTATAGACCAGTGTTTTACAGTAGTTTTTTGCAGACTTTCAGCTTTATTAGATGGCTTGGGATGTGATTGCAACGGGAATACTGTGTTATGCCAGGTAGCTTCCAGTGTTCGTGACACTTTGTATGTGTGGAATAGATTCTTGCATACCTTTAATGGTACTAGAGAACTTACTTAAGAAATCTGTATTTGTTAATGTTCAATACCATTGCATTGAAGCTTTTATGGTGAGTATAATCAAAGTAATGGGTTACTGATCATTATTAAATGAAGTCATGTGTCAATGTTGAGATATTTAAAATTTTATGATGGAATGCTTATGCAGGTTTAAGCCTGTCCTTAAGTTTATGAGCTACAAGCTTTTCTTGCACTCGCTGTGATCTTTTGCTTGTCCAGAAAGCATGAAAGGAGTTGTAATTTAAATGATAGCACATAAAATGACAAGCACTTATTCAAATTAAATCAGCAGCCAGAGAAGGTTTAGGACGCTATTATTAAGGGGGGTGTCATGGATCGCTTACCGCAACATTTTTGATCCCTTAAAATGTTACAAAATGTCAGAAAAGGACAATTTTAACTGTGTAAGAAAAAATGTATTTCTTGTTAAATGATTTCTGTTCAGAAGTGAAGATGTGCACATAAATATGCTATCCACCAGAGAACTTTCAGAATAGCCCAAGCGTCACCTTAGGGTTTATTATCTAACTAAAGCTAATACTAAGAAATACTAATTCAAACTAATTACGCTTTAAAGGAAATTTACCAAAATGTATCAAAATCCATCATGATAAAATGGGGTCACTTACTTAGATCCCAGCATCATGACTGTGGTAATCTTCTTATTTGTTATCAATGGCCTCCTTCCTTCTAAAATCAACTGTGACCAGAGCCCCTCGGTGCTGCAGCTTCATCAAGCAGAGGGGGGGGGGGATACAGTATAACAGCCTGTGAAGGTACAGCACAGATGGTCCCTAAAACAACTCCCAGATCCCTTTTGGCTTATAAGAATAATTTTAAAAGTTTCTTTTTAGACGAAAGGGGGCCACGTATACCAAATATATGAAGCTTACCACAGTCACTGTGCCTGGATCTATGAGTAAGTGTCCCTGGTTTATCATGTTTGATTTTGATGGTGTATTTCCTTTAAAGAAGACCTGTCTCCCCTCACACCAGTAATAACTGCTGGTAAAGGGTTAAAAGTCCATAGCACCTAAAATTATCTGCCACTGATTAATTATATCTTAAAGGACATCTATCACCAGATTATTGGTGGTAGATTGTCCCATTAAGGTTGCTTGTTTACCTCTAGGGGAAGATGGAACAGGTTCCAGCTAAATCCCACGGCTCTTGCCGAGAAGATATTGTAAAAAAAAAAAATAAAAAATTAGTCCGGGGTGCATCGCCTGAGCACTTCATGGCTTCTCTGTTCCCTAATCACGCATGCCCCCGGCTGGGGGGGGGGGGGGCCGGGGGGGAGGTAGGCTCTTATCTGAAACCTGTTCCATCATCTCCTAGAGCAGTGGTGGCGAACCTATGGCACGGGTGCCAGAGGTGGCACTCAGAGCCCTTTCTGTGGGCACTCAGACCATCACCCCAGGACAGAGCTCACCAGACCGGACCAAATCCACCAAATCTTCCTGCAGTCCCAGGCAACTGAAGAGATGCTTTAAATATAAAGATATTTTAAAGTGACACTTCATTGGCTGTTTGGAACTGCAAGAAAAGTGAGAAGGAGTGGACAGGGTTGCATTATTTTTGAAGGTCATCCTGCTGGACCCTTCATTCTTCCTCTACAGAGAGACCCTGGACCTTACAATGATGTTCTTTCAACTGTATTGGCTGCTTCCGGGGGCCAATATGATTGAAAGATATGGAAGAACAGGCAGCAATAAGTTACTGCTTAAAATGCCATGTTGGCACTTTATGGTAAATAAGTGGATTTTGGTTGTAGTTTGGGCACTCTGTCTCCAAAAGGTTCACCATCACTGTCCTAGAGGTAATGAACATCCATAATGGGACAGTCTACTGCCGATAATCTGGTGGTAGGTGTCCTTAAATCACAGCTATTTTTCTAATATGCAAATAAGTATGAGAGAGTCAGCCAATTGTTAGTAAGATATTAATAAATAAATGTAGACTAAAAATACAAACTTTTTAGAAGTCAGCGTAAATACTAAGGTTCCCCTCATAAAGTGGATTCCCTTTATTAATATTCAAAGACTCAAAATATGCATGGAAAGTCCAGTCACAATATTCAGCACAGCTCTGCTAGAAAGTGTGTGTGTGTGTGTGTGTGTGTGTGTGTGTGTGTGTGTGTGTGTGTGTGTGTGTGTGTGTGTGTGTGTGTGTGTGTGTGTGTGTGTGTGTGTGTGTGTGTGTGTGTGTGTGTGTGTGTGTGTGTGTGTGTGTGTGTGTATGTATGTAATATATATATATGAATATATTCACACAACACAACACAATGGGGCACATTTACTTAACCGGTCCAGTCGCGATCCAGCGGCGGGTTCTCCGGCGCTGATTCGGGTTCTGCCGGGATTCACTAAGGTCCGTGCGCCGATATTCACCAGGTGTCGCTGCTGCGCCGAGGTCCGCTGGAGTTCACCTGCTTTTTTCTGGTGTATGTGAGTGCTTGATCTTGCGACACAAGTGGCTTTTTAAATTCTGAGGTTTTTCCGAATCCTTCGGGTTGTCCGGTGGCCACGCCCCCCGATTTCTGTCGCGCGAAAGTCGGCGCGATTGCGCCAAAAATCAATCGCGTGCGCCACAATCCAGTGAAATACAGCGCAAAGCGGAAATATTCGGGAAAAACCAGACGGATTCGCGCCTGCGGACCCTTAGTAAATGTGCCCCAATATATATTATATAAGTGATAGAAGCCATGCAATGAAAGAAATCAGTCATCATGGCTGTGTAGTGAGAAATCGGCTAGAGCTCCTGATGGCTGTGCAGCAGCATAAAGTAAGGCACCGTTGTCTTTAGCATGTCCTGTGCATGGTGCCTTTGTGTGTATCAATCTTTTAAAGCATAATTATCTTATAAAGGCTTTGAAAAGGACTATGTATGTAGCTGGTTTATTATAATGTTGGAACGTTCAAGCCAACATCAATTTAGCTCCAAATGGGTTTATGAAACGGTTCTGCTGTTGAAGAAGAGGTGCTAAAAACTTTTCTGCTAGAAGCTATCATTTTTCCTATATTCCAAATGTCATCCCCAAGATGATATTCCCAAATGTCCTTTCCAGGTGATTGCCAGGCACTGAATTAAAATCTTGCTAAGAGATTTTTTTTTTTTTTAACTGATGTTTCATACTCCAGTCGATCCATACTTTGTTAAAGTAAAATATGTACTAGAAGGACAGGAGAAAAAGACTGGGTTTCCTTGAAGAAATGTTATCAGTTTTGCACAATGAGAAGCAAGGTTAGCCGGTAAGCATCCTGGTACGAAAGACACGGAAGTGAACCAGTGTCACGGACAAGGCAGTCTGATTAAAACCTTGCATGTTATAGATCAGGAGTAGTAGAGTAGATGATGTATAGTAATCCTTTAGGACGTGTAATGATGCAACCATTATTTGACCAGCACATGACAAGGGAAGGCTCAGTAGGGAGGAAATTGTGACTTACAGGTTATAGCAATGCAGTATAATATAAACTCTAGGATTTGTCTATTTTTAAGACCATAATATCAGTTGAGACATGCTGAGACTTGTCATTTACCCAAATCTGCCCGGTGTCTCAATTGTTCCCTGCTATCCTACAATAATAATTCCTTTATACACTCACCGGCCACTTTATTAGGTACACCTGTCCAACTGCTCGTTAACACTTAATTTCTAATCAGCCAATCACATGGCGGCAACTCAGTGCATTTAGGCATGTAGACATGGTCAAGACAATCTCCTGCAGTTCAAACCGAGCATCAGTATGGGGAAGAAAGGTGATTTGAGTGCCTTTGAACGTGGCATGGTTGTTGGTGCCAGAAGGGCTGGTCTGAGTATTTCAGAAACTGCTGATCTACTGGGATTTTCACGCACAACCATCTCTAGGGTTTACAGAGAATGGTCCGAAAAAGAAAAAACATCCAGTGAGCGGCAGTTCTGTGGGCGGAAATGCCTTGTTGATGTCAGAGGAGAATAGGCAGACTGGTTCGAGCTGATAGAAAGGCAACCAGTGACTCAAATCGCCACCCGTTACAACCAAGGTAGGCAGAAGAGCATCTCTGAACGCATAGTAGGTCGAACTTTGAGGCAGATGGGCTACAGCAGCAGAAGACCACACCGGGTGCCACTCCTTTCAACTAAGAACAGGAAACTGAGGCTACAATTTGCACAAGCTCATCGAAATTGGACAGTAGAAGATTGGAAAAACGTTGCCTGGTATGATGGGTCTCGATTTCTGCTGCGACATTCGGATGGTAGGGTCAGAATTTGGCGTCAACAACATGAAAGCATGGATCCATCCTGCCTTGTATCAACGGTTCAGGCTGGTGGTGGTGGTGTCATGGTGTGGGAAATATTTTCTTGGCACTCTTTGGGCCCCTTGGTACCAATTGAGCATCGTTGCAACGCCACAGCCTACCTGAGTATTGTTGCTGACCATGTCCATCCCTTTATGACCACAATGTACCCAACATCTGGCTACTTTCCGCAGGATAATGCGCCATGTCATAAAGCTGGAATCATCTCAGACTGGTTTCTTGAACATGACAATGAGTTCACTGTACTCAAATGGCCTCCACAGTCACCAGATCTCAATCCAATAGAGCATCTTTGGGATGTGGTGGAAAGGGAGATTCGCATCATGGATGTGCAGCCGACAAATCTGCGGCAACTGTGTGATGCCATCATGTCAATATGAACCAAAATCTCTGAGGAATGCTTCCAGCACCTTGTTGAATATATTCCATGAAGAATTGAGGCAGTTCTGAAGGAAAAACGGGGTCCAACCCGTTACTATCATGGTGTACCTAATAAAGTGGCCGGTGAGTGTATACCTTACACAGCACTACACAAAGCTTGCCAAATCGGTCCCTGCCCCCAATAGGGCTCAATTCATCAATGCTTAGACATATGAACAAAGATCCACGGAAAGTTTGCAGACAGCACTAAACCTATAACAACAATCTGAATAATTTGGGAGTTATGCTTCTTTCCAATTATAATGTACTGTTAAGTACCATAAAAAATAATGTGGGCATGCTGTGAGTTATTGCATCATAGCCATTCCAGAAGAAGGCATCTAGACCCTTCTTGAAGCTCTCTGCTGTCCTTGCTGTGACCAGTGCCTGAGGCAGACTATTCCACAGATTTACAGTTCTCTTAGTAAAAAAGTCCTGTCCCCTCAGGTGATTAAACCTTGATTTCTCCAGACGGAGACAGTGCCCCCTCATCTTATGATTTGATTTAATCTGAAACAACTTACCACCATCATTTTTGTATGGACCATTCATATATTTATATAAATTAATCATGTCCCCTCATAGTTGTTTCTTTTTCAGACTAAATAAATCTACTTGTTTTAATCTTTCCTCATAACTGAGACCCTCCATACCCCTTATCATTTTTGTGGCTCTACGTTGAACCCTCTCCAGCTCCAGGGCATCCTTTTTATGGACCGGTGCCCAGAACTGGACAGCATATTCCAGGTGAGGCCGAATCATTGCCTTGTACAGTGGTAATATTACATCCCTATCCCAAGAGTCCATACCACTTTTGATACATGACAAGATCCTACTAGCTTTAGAGGCTGCTGATTGAAATTACATGCTGTTATTTAATTTATGAACTACTAGTACCCCCAGGTCCTTCTCAACAAGGGACTCTCCCAGATTTACTCACCAAGGACATATATTGCCTTTGGATTATTATCCCCCAGGTGCATAACCTTACATTTATCCACATTGAACCTCATTTTCCGAGTGGATGACCAAACACTTAGTTTTTCCAAGTCACCCTGCAGCCTATGAATATCCTCCATAGACTGTTTTACTCTACACAGACACAGTGCTATTAATTCCTACCTCTATATCATTAACAATTGTATTAAATAGTAGTGGGCCAAGCACAGAACCCTGGGGTACAAGACTCATAACTGGTGACCATTCCGAGTAGGAATCATTGACCACAACTCAGACCCATCAGACGTCTATGAGGGACAGTGTCAATTGCAAAGTCCAATAAAACAGTATCCACAGCAGCTCCTCCATCCAGGCCTCTGCTCACCTCTTCATAGAAGCAGATCAGGTTAGTCTTATAATTTCTATTCTTAGTAAACCCATGCTGGCTGTCACTTAGTATAATATTTGATGTCACATACATCAAAAAAAGTATATAGACTTTTACTAACCCTTCCAATATTTTCCCCACAATGGAAGTTAAGGCCTGTAATTGCCTGGCAAAGTTCTAGAGCCCTTTTTATACATTGGCACCACACCACACATTACGGAATCTCTGAAGATTTTAGACAGCGGTACAGCAATAACAGAACTGAGTTCTTTAAGAACTCTGGGCTGTAACCCATCTGGTCCAGGAGCCTTGTACACATTGATTTTATTGAGCTTAGATTCGATCATGTCTACATTCAGCCAGTCTAGTATATTACAGGATGCTTGACCCGCACTGCTACCACACACGTCACAAGTTTAAAACCCATTAAGTATCTCCGCCTTCTCTTGGTCTCCAGTCACAGATGCCCCATTTTCTGAATAAAGCGTCCATCCTGCTCTGACCCATTTTTTTTTTTTTTTTTTTTGCATTGATATACTTAAAAAAAGTTCGTAGGCTTCATTTTGCTATCTTCGGCCACCTGTCTTTCATTTTGTATTTTTACTGATTTGATTTCCTTTTTGCAGAATTTAGTAAGTTTGTCAGATTTATATTTTTTGATTGCCCTCTTTTTGTCATTAACTGCCCTTTAAACTAGCCCGTTTATACTTGTTGACTATTGGAATAAATTTAGACCTATAATGACCCAGGATAGATTTGAATTTCTCCCACTTAACATCATGTCATCATGTGTTAGTATCATCATGTGATAGTATTTGATCCTAGTCTATATGCTGTAGTGCAGCCATGAATTTCTGGAAATTAGCCCTCTTAAAATTCAAAGTTTCTGATTTTCCCACCTGTTTTTGCTTTTTAAAGGACACCTGTCATCAGGTCTGTGTCACTAGTCCTGTCACTACTACCTGTTGGAGCAGCTCACAAGGATCCCATCCCAGCCTTTATCTAGTCATTTCATACATTAATCATTGTAAAATCATCATTTCTTTATTATTTAAATGAGGCTGGTCACATGGTCAGAGGCAGTGATGTCACTCCTGTTCCCCCTCCCCTCTCCTCCCCCTGCTCATGTCTGTGTGTAATGTATAGTAAAGCATGGCTAGTGTGTGTGCTGCATCTGCTGACATGCTGCATCCTCCTAATATACAGGTGAGAGACACAGACATCAGCTACACATGAATCTGACATGTTCTGCTGTAACATGGCTGCCTGGAGCTGCTGTATCTCTCCTATACACACACACAGGCTGCAGGGGGCGTGGCCACCAGCACTAGGAAGCACATCATTATACAGCCTCACATCATTATACAGGCTGTCAGTCAAGCACTGGGGGTGTGGCTGTGCCTCCCACTCATGAATAGAGTGGACAGCTTGAATATGCTAATGCTTCATTGGACATTTCACAGGTCATTTGCATACAGCTTTAGGACCTCAATGCTTAGGTTTGCAGGCATGTAGAGGGACAATGAAGGGATAGAGGCAATGCTCTCTAATGGCAGTTTATGAAAATATATTTAGTTTAGGGGGGTTATTTTGCATGACGGGTTCTCTTTAAAGTTTAAGAGGAAAATAATTACCATATATACTTGAGTATAAGCCTAGTTTTTCAGCACAAAAAAATGTGCTGAAACCCCAAACTCGGCTTATACTCGAGTAAAAAAAAATATAGTTTTTACCAGGTTTTTGTGGTAAAATTAGGGGCCTCGGCTTATACTTGGGTCAGCTTATACTCGAGTATATACGGTATGTTATGATTGCTTTTCCCAAGGGTTTCCCGGACACTGGCATTTTGGACAGTCTCCCCATTGTTAGAAATCACATGGTCCAATAATGCATCACCTCTTGTGGGATCTTCTAGAAGCTGCACCATAAAATTATCCTGCAGAAAGTTGATAAAATGTCTCCCCTTTACAGATGAAGAAGAGTTCTGAACCCAATTTATATTTGGAAAGTTAAAGTCTCCCATTATCACTACGACCCCCTCCTGTGCAGCCCGCTCCATCTGTTTATATAGGGGCCCCTTTAGAGATGTCAGGGGGTCTATAAATTACACCAAAAATTAAGGGTTAAGTACCTTAGATGACCTCACCCTGGTCATGCGTAATGATGTAACAGAGCTCTACCTCTTAATGTTCCAGCAGGGCATGATGTAAAACATTTAATATAGCATTTCTTCAAGACTATATTTCTCTAGTTTAATATTAACAGACAGTCCCTAAGTACTGGTAGAAGTGAAACAGTCGCCAGTTAGAGATCACATGATCCTCCATCTGCAGCCATATTATGGTCAGGAATGTCTGGCTGATGAGGTAAAACTTTACATATCAAGAAAGCTGTGCAGAACTTTTAATAGATGCATATTGGTAAATTACTTAATATCCAAGCTCTGTGTAGCCCTGCATAATCTATATGTATAAATAAAATAATCATTATCAATAATAATGATAGTTATAGTAATAATAATAATATCCTGCCCTTCCACATTTACACACACACATTACAAAGCACATGAGGTAAAGTGGACAACCCTTATGAGGGTCACATAGTCTTCTGGCAGTTCTATTAAGCTATTTGCACAAGTGGAGAGGACACCCCCTCAACCACCAACCAGAAATTCTTGAAGTGCTGTGAATTGAAAGTTGTGTATTTGTAGAGAAAGTGTATATAAACATCATTTTACAATGTCTGGCTTTCATTCCCAAGGACCTATGCCACAGGAAAACATATGTCAATTTGGGTAAATATCCTGGGGAACTTTTTTCTTTTTTTGGTAAAAAGATGTAGATACAAACTACTGGTAACTAGCATGAAATGAACTCCTAGATATGCTTGTGAAGTCAATTCAACACATTGGGAAATTGACGCATAAATAAACCTAAGGTCAAATGGTAGTCTAATGAATGGACTTGTCGCATCTACCTGTCTTGTGGTATTTATTCCAGAAGTATTTCTAGGCACAAAACATCTGCTGAAGAATTGTAAAGGCTAATTAAGTTGAACATTGAGACAATATGCCTTAAATTTCCTCACTTACAGTAAACACAAAACTGCATTTGTGAAGTTGATGCATCCGCTCCCTCAGTGAGATGTTGTCTGTTATTGGAGCTCTGCTGCTCCTTATATGAGCCGTGGAAAATGTTCCTTTACAATCTAAACCAGGCAAACTCCTAATAAATGTCTGCTTCTTAATGCCTTAACAGGCATGGGTGGATGTCTGCTTTCTGCAGTATTACAGAACAATTATTCTCTTAAGAAAATATTGTCTTACAAAAGATACGTGATGAGAATCTACATCTCTCCGGCTGGAGAAGCCATATCAGCATGCTACTTGAGCAAACATTTCCTCCTAGCTAACTTTTTATACCTCTTGCACAATTAATTATGAAGAGATACAAAGCTTGACTGGTTACGGCATTTAGCCTACCGCTTTCATATTCAAGCCAAAGAATTTAGCATGTTCCATAAAGTACAAGAGCTGCAACTGTGTTTTGCCTACAAAGTGCTTTTGCTCACTGAAATAGAAAGAACTTTGCAGTTATTGTAATAAAACATGCTGAGCAGCTCTAAATTTTGTATTCTTAAATGGTTAATAATGTAATGTGCCTGAATAGAAAATGAAACATTTACACATTCTGGATACTAAATAAAAACACCAAAAACATCAGATAGCAAAGCTTCTTCTCCTTTGTGAAGTGGCACTTGCTGAAGATGGCCTTCCAGTGCTGATTATATCACATGTCTGCATTTACTAGTTAGATAGAAGTAGTTGTGTTATGGCGGGATGATACAGACCCGCTATATCTATGTGTAGGCCTGTTACCTGCATCAGCGCTATCACCGTTTGAGGATCTCTATATTCCTGGACCTCTCTGCATTATGTGAGAACATAGGGAGAGGGGATTTTGGTAACTATCCTGGAGAACTTTCTTTTTTTTTTTTGCTAAAACATGGTAGATGCATATTTCAATGACTTGTAACTAGTTAAGAAATTAACTAGTTTTTGTGAAATATGTGCGCCTCTTTCCTTTTTCAAGTGATCAGTGAGTACTAATGCAAGATTAACTTTAGTAAGCGGCTCTTAGTGTAGTTTTTAGAGGTAACAGGTCCTCTTAAACTTAGAAACATAGATGTTCTGCGCTTTTTGTTTTTACAAGCTTTTTTTATTTAAAATATTTAAAATGATTTTAAACATTTTTCAAAATTAAACCAATGAACCCAATTCAAACCCTGATACCCAAAAACTAGCAGGGCTGTGTAGAGTACACCAGTCCTAGTTAAGTTGGCATCATGTCCATCATCTTCGTTCCCTCACCACGTTGAGCAGTTCACCTGTAAAAAGTAAAGTTCACATAACTGTGACAGTTTCTCTTAACCAGACCTATTTGTGCTTTCCTCGTGTATACACATAGAACCAGCCCTTTCAACAAAAGAGAAGCCAGGCACTGACACTCCACAGCCTACAAATTGTTGAGAGTCATTAGGCCAAGATAGTAATGCATCATCTCTGCAAACTTTTATTCAGAGAAATCCAGTTTCTCTTTATTCACTCCCTTTTCTAGATTCTCAAACCAGCTTATATTAGTGCTACTTTTGCCCCAGTGTTCTGCCTAACCAATGCTGTGCTCAGAAACATTCTTGGGATACACATTATACTCCATAAGGCTACCTTGCTAGTCTATTGTCTAAGCGGCATGACCTATAGTGGCTGTCGCTGTCCAGTAAGAGCAGGTCTTAAGACAGACCAATTCCAGTTTGCTCATTATGTGCATAGTAACCAGGCCAATGAACGGTGCTAATGGTGTGAAAACAGGGGCACGAGGAAAGGAAAACAGAGGAGGAGCAGGAGATCATACACTTGTTCCTACAAGGAAAAAAAAACAAACATGTCAGGTCCTCTTTAAATTCCAGGTCATATTGACAATATGATATACCTATATATATATATATATATTACTGTATCATGTAAATCAAGAAAGATTTAGGTTATGATTTTTTTTTTTTTAACTCATTTTTTGAAGTGGAAAACTATTGACAGTGTGTGAAACTAAAACCAGGTTTAACAGGCTGTCTAAGACACTTCAATACATTTTTACATATAAAAGAGCTCCAAAACACTCCAAAGAACCTGCATAAAAATGGGGAATATTCACACCAGTGTCTTATTACCTAAAGCAGTTGTCCATTTTGATAAACCTATTTTACTAGAGGGATCCCTCCAAAATAAGCTGATCCTATTGTGTCCCGCTCTCCTTGATAACTGCCCATGAAAAAGAAACTGGGGCATATTAAAAAGAAGCATCTTCAATTTGTTGCTATTTTTTTTATATTTTATTTCTATTGATTTTAGTGGTGAAAACCCTAGCATAAAAATCTGCAAATTTTAAATTTAATATACATGGGTATATGAACCATTGTGATGCTTTTTCCTTCAGAAAAATGTATTTCCACATGAATGTCAAAACGACATGTTTTAATGCAGTTTTCTCTTTGTGGTGGGCAAAGTCGGCAAAAGCTTTATAGTACTGTGGGAAAATAACAGAGAAATGCAGTTACACAAAATATGATTTTTTTCCAAAACCACAAAATGGTTTGTTTTTTAATCTTTCACCATTTATTTTGCTATATGAATACTGATTCAAACCTTTGAATGAAATGTCAAATTCATATAATTCATGTATTGAAAGTCTAAAGTAATTAACTTTATAATGCTCCCTTTTCTGTGGCCCCTTCCTCATAGTGCCTTTTCTGTAGCCCACTTTTTATACCACATATAACCAAGTATGAGTCGACCTGAATATAAGCCGAGGCACCTAATTTTACCACAAAATAAACTGGGAATCTTGACTTGAGTTTAAGCTTAGGGTGGGAAATGCAGCTGCTACTCATTTATTGAAATGTCCAGCAGCCTACCCTCATTAATAAAATGTCCACAGCAGTGTCCCCTCAAAAACAGTGGGCCTCCAAAGGGATGTCCAGCACTGCCCCCATAGTGATGTGCCCTGCCCCATAGTGATGTGCTCTGCCCCCATAGTGATGTGCCCTGCCCAGCCCAGCCCCCATAGTGATGTGCCCTGCCCAGCCCAGCCCCCATAGTGATGTGCCCTGCCATGCCTAGCCCCCATAGTGATGTTCCCTGCCCGGCACAGCCCCCAAAGTGATGTGCCTTGCCCAGCCCAGCCCCCATAGTGATGTGCCTTGCCCTGCACAGCCCCCATAGTGCCTTGGGGAGAAGAGGAGGATCAGAGCCAAGTATACCCCTGCTTTAGGGCGATATATTACACTCTAATCAAGAACATACAAAAATATTTGCCATATAAAAAGAATACAACAAAAGTAGACTTTTGGGTGGCTCTTTGGGTGAGTTGGGGGGCGGGGGGAGATGTGTGTGTGTGTGGGGGAATTTTTATTAAATTCCTGTAATGCGACATTTGAGCAGAACTTTCCTGGGTCTAGTTTTTTCTTGCATTTTTTTCTGGGTGTATGCGGAGAGCTTACTGAATTTTAACAGCATCCCCGATACTAGTTGTTACTAGTAACTGATTTGCTGTTCCTAACTAACGTTTGTTTTCCTTTTTTCTTTTTCTTAACGTATGTCAGGGTTATCTTCCAGCGAATGTGGAAAGAAGGGATGGGACTCTGAAAAGAAAGCAGAAAGAGTATTTTGCCTTCATAGAACAATACTACAACTCCCGAAATGATGAAGCAAATCAAAGCACATATAGACAGGTAAATATTGGATTGTGAGTGATTGTGGGCCATCTTACAGTATACACAAGTAGAATAAAAATTGCACACATGTATTGTAGCTCTAGTGGCCATATTCTCAAAGATACAATAGCTTGTTTGTTATCTTCAACTAAAGCATTTTTGTATAAATCAGTAGTGCAGATGATAATAGTAATCTTGCTGATATTATCACAATGTGATAATCTATAGTTGACTTTATTTTGAATTTTAAAGAATATGCAATAAGCTCTGAAGTGCTTTGGTGGGTTATAGTAGAACCCCTTCACCAGTTTAGTTGTCTCTGAGGAGCCGGTATGCTGCAGTTTCCGTAAGTTCGTCCGTCTAGCCTTGTCTACCCGACATTGTTGAAGCCAAGATGGATGAACTGCACAAGGGCGGGATTTCAGTTGAAACAGAGGAGTGATGTCTGTATAAGCAGGCAGTCCGGATAAAGAAAAGGGCATATCTTAATTGCAGCAGTGGTTGTTGATTATGTCCCAGGGCCGGAGCCCAGAGGAATTCTGTTAACGCTTCCCAAAGCCAGAGTCATTTACATATTTTTTTTAAATCGATTTTCGGGGTGTGGGGACAGCAATATAAAAGGCATGTCTGGATTGGTCAGGAGAATTTCTATAAGCAGGCATTCTTCGTTTGGGTGGTTAATTTTGCATGATAGATTTCCTTTCATGACATATTATAAAGTTTACTATTCTGACCTGCTGTATTTATTTCCGAAATAAAAAAATGCTTCAAATATTTATATATGTTGATTGAGATTAAGATTGAATATATATTTAAGAAAATGTGGTCATGGGTATCACAGCTCTGCTATTTCAGCAATCTGTTCATGTCCAGGTACTTGGATCACAGATTTCAGGAATATACTGGAATTGCGATATAATTGTATAAGTTTGCTACATGTTTCTCCTTTTTTATATTTGAGAAGTAGCTCTTTTATATAGTGTTAAATGTTTTACCTTTTGAGTATGTCTGAAACCTGACATTGCACACTGAATTAAGCAGACGTTTTGCCTTCTTCAATAACAAAAACTCCTTTATTCATATAAACCTAAATGCTAATTGGTCAGTTGCAGCTCATAAGTGATAAAATTCAAGCAATTGAGCGTCTTATTATCTTCCATAACTAATGTAGTCATAAGCAGGGTTTACTGTTTCAATTTAAGCATCTTATTCAAAGGACTCCACTTGCCCTTCAAATATTTCTCATCTGTTAGACACTAGTCAACAGAGGACTTGTAAATATGCAAATATATTACAGCAATATAAATGGAAAGCATGGACATGTCTTGTTGTCTAAATGAATTGTTAATGCAATGTGCAGTTGAGGGTTTAGTAATGAAACTAAATTGTTAAAGAGAAAGTGGCTGTGAAAATTGAAGCATATGTATAAGAATTAATATCAAAACTGAAGAAAAATCTTTTTTTGTGTGTGTGTTTGCAGATTCAGATAGATATTCCTCGAATGAGTCCAGAGACATTGATTCTTCAGCCAGTAGTCACAGAGGTTAGTACTAAAAGCATGTTCTACTTATCTATAAAATAAACTGTTCACACCTAATCCACATTTATGTATTATCTTTTTAGCTACCCCACTTGATATTTATTATTTATCCTTTTAACTCACCATCTATTATTATCATTGTCTATTGTACAGATTATAGACTTCCTTCTATGTTCTGGTTACCATTTGTAGCAAATCTCTCATTGGAGTTAGTAGACATGGATTAGTAGAGTGGAGAAGTGGATTACCTAGGCAGTAGTTACATAGCGCATAGACGTACATAAACTGATTGTACAAAGGGGGAGGGGAACGCGGCGGGCACAGAGATGCGAGAGCTGCTGGCCACAATAGCAGGGGAAATAGTGACACGGAATATGGACTAATCACAGCAGGTCCCAGTGGTTGATTGCTGTGATTGGTCCATTTCCAAGAGTGTGCATCAATCCCCTTTCAGCAGCTGTTTTAGTACTCAGAACCCCATTTATGTGCCCTATAATAACCCCTCTGTGCTTCCTTCTGTCAGTGAACAATATCCCTGACTGTCACCCAAGTGTCACCACCTTCTGCATCATTTTTACCTCAGTGACACTACCTCCTGTGTCATTGTCACCTTTCATCTCAGCGATAGGTCCTGCATCATCATAATCTGACAATCCAGTGTCACTGCCACTAGTTACATCAGTGTCATAACCATCTCAGTGTCCCCTGTCACCTCAGTGTAACTACCTCCGGTGTCATGGTCCCCTGTAATATCAGAAGTCCTGTTTCACTTTCATCTGTAATCTCACGGTTTGTTTCTGCATCACCATCATCTGTCTCTCCAATGTTAAAGGGAACCTGTCAGAAGAAATATATCTAATAGACCACTACTAGTATGTTGTCAAACGGGTAAGCACCCTCCAGATCATGTTTCTCTCATGTCCCAGTGTTGTGGCATAATCGAGAAAATCATGAAGTGAGTTTAAATTAGTTGTATGAAGTCAAGGAGGCAGAGCGTTTTACCACCGAAGTCAAGCTTCGCCTGTCTCAGAATGGCCTATTCACTGTAATTGATGGTTTTGCAGCCAGAGACATCGCTAACCTGATATCCTGAGTTGTGTTGCATGATATAAGTCACGGGTGGAGGTGTTCAGAGGCAGAGAGAGCTTGACTTCTGTTGGCACTGTTAAACTCTCTGCCTCCTTGACTTTATACTACTAATTTGCATTTCAATTCAAAGTTGATTTTCTGGCTGATGGCTTATTTTCTACATAACAAATTGCACTTCATAGTGACGGTATTTAATATTCCATGCCGTGTACTGGGAAGCGGGAAAAAAATTCCAAATGCATGTTGAAAAAACACATTTGCGACGTTTTCTTGTGGGCTTGGATTTTACAGATTTCACTGTGCAACACAAATTACATGTCTACTTTATTCTTTGGGTCGGTACAATTATGGGGATAACAAATTTATACAGGTTTTATAATGTTTTCATACATTTACAAAAATTAAAACCTCATGTACCAAATTTTTTTTTTTTTAATTTTGACCAATAACTGTTTCATACTTTGGTATACAGAGCTGTGAGTGGTATCATTTTTTGCGACTAGATGGCGTTTTCATTGCTATAATCTTTAGGACTGTACAGCCTTTTGATCACTTTTTATAAATTTTTTTTATATTTTAAAAAATGGCAAATAAGTGCCATTTTCGACTTTGGGCGCTATTTTCCATTACGTGGTTAAACGCAGTAACGAAAAAACTTTATTATATTTATATAGATCTGGCATTTTCGGACGCGGCGATACCTAATTCGTTTAAGATTTTTTACTGTTTATTAATATTTATATCAGTTCTAGGGAGAGGGGGTGATTTTAATTTTTAGGTATTTTTATTATAATTCTTTTTTTTAACTTTTTTTTTTATTTTCCCTTTTACTATTTTTTAAGACTCCCTAGGGTACTTTAACCCTAGGTTGTCTGATCGAACGTATCATATACTGCCATACTGCAGTATGGCACTATATGGGGATTTTCCTCCTCCTCTGAATGGGTTAAAACGAGACAGCTTCGGGCCTTCGTGAGACCCGAAGCTGTCATGGCAACGGATCGCCGCTCCCCGATGCTGTCATTGGTTAGCAGCGATCTGCGGTAAGATGGCGACACCCATACGCCGCCTTTTTTTTTAAGCCGCCGCCAGCATTACCGGCAGTCATCGACGTGAAAACGCCCGTGATTGATGCTAGCACAGATAGCGGGTGTCACGGTAAGCCTTTGCTGCAATATGCAGCGAAGAATTGCCGGCTATGGAGAGGGCTCGTTCTGCGAGCCCTCTCCATGCACCGGGGACCGCGTCGGGAAAGGGTTAAAAAACACAAAAAATATTTCAAATAAAAAAAATGTATCTCTTTTACGTTAGTATTATGATATGTGATTTTTTTTTCCAAAACGGGTAATTTAGTGGCATTATTGTTACTGCTCAAAAAAAAAAAAAAAAAAAAGAACCCCACACACAAAAATGACATAACAGTTGTACAGTACCGGGGAGGCTTTTGCTATGTTGTTTGAAGAAAGCGATTCTGACATAGGTGAAATTTTCAATGTAATCGTCTTCAAGCGATTCATCTGAACCACAGGTTAGTCTCCCTAGAGTTGGTGACGATGAACCCCTGGCTAGTTGCTCTAGAGTTAGTGACGATGGACCCCAGGGTAGTCATCCTAGAGTTAGTGAGGATTCGTAATACGTTTCAATTCACGTTGAGTGGGTCCCTGCAGAAAATAATGAACCACAGGTTCCAAAATTTTCTGCCATGCCTGGCATCAACATGAATGTAATTGGTTTTACTGAAATAGATTTTTTCAGCTCTTTTTTACCAACAAGTGAATGCACTTAATGGTGACACAAACTAACATTTAAACAGAGCATTTAATTACCCCAAATCCTCAAAGTAATATTGCCAAGCCCCAGAAATGGTCCTCACTGAAATCTGAAAGTTTTAGGGACTTTTGCTTAATATGGAGATTTCAAATAATGGAATGAGGACATTCTTCACCTCACCCCTCTTTACCCCCTTACCATGCCCAGGGACCGCTTTACCATGCGGCTAAAGCAACATTTAAAAAAATCTTTTAAAAAAAAAAAAATTTTTTTTAATTCATTTTTATAGCCACATGTTAGCAAATTCTGTAGAACATATGTGTGGTCAAAATACTCACTATATCTCTTGATACATTCTGTGAGGGGCTTAGTTTGCAAAATATGGTCTGTTGCTGTGGGGTTTTAATATTCTGTTATCTCATTCAAGCAAAACCTGCCCTTAAAAAGCCCAATGGCGCTCCTTTCCTTCTTTGCCCTGCTAGGTGTCCAAATGATACCTCACAAGCACTATTATACTCTTTTTGAATGCTAACATTTCAGGTCTAAATCAACATATTATGGATAAAAATGGAAATTTCACAATTTTCACATTTTGTCTTAATTCCTGTGAAATGCTCAAAGGGTTAACATACTTGATAAAAGCATTTTTCAATAACTCAATATGTGCAGTTTTAAAGCTAAAGTGTTCAAAAATTATTACAACATCAATGACATATGTCAGATTTTTAAAGAAAGGCGCGTGTCCTTAAGGTCAAAATGAGCTTGGTCTTTAAGGTGTTAAATAAACAGTAGGCCCCTTGCCTTTATAATAGATAGACTTTTTCTAATAACCAACACGGGCGTTACTACAGGAGTAGCAGCCATTGTGGACGCTGTGGGACCCTCTGTGTCAGGGGGCCTGGCGACCTGACCTGGTACTATGAAGAATGGAGGATGTGCACCATTCTATACATATTATTCAGCATTTTGGACTGCATAATATTTGTATAACAGAGCACATCTTCCCCCCACACACCAGAACGTCAGGCCTAGGAATCTCGCAAATCTGCTTCCCCGATGTGATCTTTAGTTACTGGGCTGCATGAAGCCTTATCTGTCACCTCCCAACCCCATCAGGTAAAAGGTGTAAAGATGATAAACTATTCTTAACCTCTGATCCAGATGTCTTCACTGTGGTTTGAAAGAGTGAGGCTAGTGAAGACACGTGCAGCACAGATATGAGGTGAAAAAAAAATAAAATCATAAAAAATTGTCCATTCAAAAAAATGGAGAGCACATAGCTGCTTCCCAGTGTTGTGTGCAGACTTATGTCAGTGGCAGTGTACGTCTGCCAGACTTACCAGGCAGGTGAACTGAACTTGCTCTACGTGAAAGAAAGAGTGGGTCACCCCACTATAGGTAGTGTGCTGATTGGGATAGAGACCTTCATATAGTTTTCAGGTGCATTCATATTCTGCACCTCTTGGTTGTCCATTTTGCTAGTAATCTTCTAAGATGTTAATAGATGCATTCAGCGCATAATTATCGGCAGTCACACTTCACACTACAGAGCGCTTACTGAAAATATTTATCACTTCATAGTAAGATACCTTTTATTTATTCTCCCTCATGATTGACAGATACATCAGCTTTTGTCATGCTTGATCGAGAGCCTAACCAATCATTTTATTGAAATATGCGTGTATTTTATTATCCAGGATTTCTTGTAGTGGAGAAATGATAGGCTTCTCTTTGTTCATAATAGTCTGGCATACATCCTTCATATTTAGTCTATTTTTTTGAAGTTAATAATGCAGCGATTTTTTATATTTCTATTGGAACAGTCAAATTAGCTATTTTTACTTGATTTTGTCCCTTTTCTAGAAGTCCATGTACTAGATTTCACTTATGTGGCAATACTTATGTCAGATACAGTGCCAATTTATATCATATTGTAAAGGCAATTGGTTTTCATATTGTGTAGGGGAAGTGCTCTGGACATTTTTATGATCTACTTTATTATGAAACTCTACTTAGTTTGTAAAGAAACATAGACTTCTAATTGCCTCTTAGTTACATTGTTGCTTCTGCATTGCTATGGCAACTCTGGTTAAGACTAGTCTTTATCTCCTGTTTGTTACACAACTTAGTGTTCTGTTTCTGCTCTCTCCCTCGCTGTAAAGGGATAAATCCTCACTACCAAAGCTGTTTAACCAAACACCAGGAGATTAGATGTGAGCTCCATAGACACACACTGTACGGGCTGGAAAACGGATCTCAGTGTGAGGAAGTTTTTTACAAATTATATTAATGAGGATGAAGGACTCTAAGCCCCTTGGTGCTGTAGCTTCACAGGCTGTTACAATGATCAGAGCAGATCTCCATTACCCCTGAACTTCCTAGATTATATAGGCAGAGAGAGAAGGGAGAGAGCAGGGGTTGGCTTCGACATATTCTGCTCATTGTAACAGCCTTTAAACCTTCAGAATTAAGGGGCTTTGGTAACACCCCTGGAGCCCTTCAGGCTCATTAGCATAATTATAAAAGGTGATTTTAGAAGGGAGGAGGCCAGGGGCAACATATATGAGAAGAATACCACAGTCACAGTGCCTGTATCTATGAGTAAATGTCCCTGATTGATCATGCTTGATTTTGATAGTAGATTTTCTTTAAGTATGAGGAATTCGCTGTGGAATTCACATTTTATGAATGGCTGATGTGCTTTCCTCCCAGCACATTCTGAGCATGTGTTCTAAATGGAGAAAAGTCTTTAGGCTGTTGACAGACTTCTCTGATGAGGACTTTTTTTTCTCTAAAAATAAAAGGATCAGGTATGTTAAAATTCAATTCAGTGTTGGAATCTGATAACATATGATCCTGTTCTCATTACAGGGGGTTTCCCATCTGGACTATTTATGGCATGTATACAGGATTCAGCCAATGGAACCCTAACATATTTACAATATTTATTATAAACCTAGTTCATAACAGTTTATTTTGCATTACTTGGTTCCCTGCCTGCAGCATGTGGTGAGTCCCAGGATGAGGCAGCTGCAGCAGTTTATGTTTGTGTGCCTGTGTGCATTCCTCCTCTCCTCCACACTTCCCCCTCCCTCCCCAGGTCTGCTCAATGCACTTGACAGGAAGGGGGAGGAGCCACTTGCGTGTGGAGGAGAGAAGACAGACACAGGCTGCATCTGCTTTCTCCCCTTAGGAATCGCTACATGCCTCTGGCAGGGAGCCAGGTAATTTAAAATAAATTATTAAAAACTACTGCATTTGAGAATGCTGACAAAGGCATTTTTAAAATCTGCGTGATGTCAGGCTCCAATAGTCTATGTTATTTAAAGATGGTATTCCTGGTGACAGGCTCACCAAGGCAGCATATAAACCTCTTAGTCATGATTATGAGAATGGACTGGGTCAACTGGGAACCTGAGGACTCTATAGTATCCAAGTCTGTTGTAGTATAGATACACTAGTATAATTTATCATTGTTAGACCCGTGTGCACTATGAAAACCACATAATGACATAAACATTTTGTATTGATGGGCGATGGACTTTCAAAAGCAGCCTCACTTTGCTACTGTTTTTTCGTTTAATGGCATTTAGGTAATAGGGTGATCCAGTTCTGATGTCATTTTATGTAGCAAAGAATTGATTTTGTACTTCACCCAAGATAATTTAGTTTTATGTAAAGGTTGAGCTATAGGATAGAGACTGCTTTAGCCACTTGCTTTTCCAGGTGGCTCATGAGTGTGTATATACAGTATATGTGTGTATATATAATATCCTGTTTCCCTGATAGTAAGACACCCACGATAGTAAGACGTAGTGGGGGTTTTAGGGGGGTCGGCTGATGTAAGACGTACCCCGAAAGTAAGACATAGTAAACTGTATGTTGGAAAAATATAAGCCACAGTACCAGTACCTTTTGCTGCATTAACTGCGGGATGCGGACGGATCTGGAGTGGAATGAGCGGAGGGATGTGGAGGCCGCGGGAGCAGCAGTAATGTTGTCCGTGGTTCATCAGGACCATGGACAACATACAAAAACACGCAGCCTCAGTGCCCTCATGTGCAGCCGCTGGTAGACCCTCTGATTGGCCTAGCGGCTCCTCCATGAGGAAGAAGAAGCCACACCTCTACCCAGCACCGCAGAGGAATTGATCCGATCGCCATTACGGTACCAAGTAAGCAATTCACAAAATGCAGCGTGTAAAGTTTCCTTAACTTTTTCCAATATAAGACATACCCCGAAAGTAAAACATAGTGGGACTTTTGGGGGTAAAAAGAATGTATGACACGGTCTTACTTTTGGGGAAACAATATTTATATATTATATATTATATTACTCTTGCTCTACAGACTAGTAGTGTAGATTTGTACTGTGTTAGCCATGGAGAGCAGAAGAAGAGTGACAAAATCAGGCCATACCTTTTTGAGGCTAACTGAGTATATTTGATGGTGAGATTTTGAGAATACTAGTTCTCTTCGTCAGACATGTTATTCATGAAAAACAAAATTCAATGCATTTTATATACATTACGCATTGATCATCAAAGAATATATAAAAAAAAAAACTTTAAGACAACAGTTAAATACAGGAACATCTTATTTACGACAGGAAGGCAATTAACACATTACAGGACGGCAATAATCACACTAAAAACCTGTGAGGCGTGACAAGAGCCTTCACTCTTATCTGCTTGTGGCCTCCAGGTCAGAGGTAGGAGGTAATGAAGCTGGCATGAATGTTAAGACCACTCTGTAAGGTGTTGAATCTCCTCATTAATTTATACTCCCATTCTTTCTTTTCCTCTGTGTCTTAAAATTTCTCATGAAAATAGTAACCTGCAAATCTTCCATAGTATGGTCCTCTCTGGAGAAATGTGCAGCCACTGGGAGATCTTTCCTTTAATTTTTAATATCAGATTGGTGCAAGTTCATGCGCTGATGGAGTCTCTGACATGTTTCCCCAACATAAAGGCCTGTGGTTGGACACTGTGCACACATAATAAGGTAGACCACATTAGAGGACCTGCAGGAAAATGTCCCCTTGATCTTATGTATCTGCTGAGATAGAGGTACACGTACCTTGTCACCTGTGCAAATGTGCTGGCATGTTTTACACCTTCTTTGCAGGCAGGGTGAGGTACCATTCTCTGATGGAGGTCTCAGGGCACTTTGGACAACCAGTTGTTTCAGGTTTGGTGGTTGCCGGAAGGACAGGAGAGGAGGGACTGGGAATATTTCTTTTAGTCTTGTATGTTTATGCAGAATCGGTTGGAGTTCCTTGGCAATATGACGTAGGATCTCCAGTTGTGGGCTGTAAGTGACTAATAGGGGTACCCTGGCCTCCTGTTGGGTCTCTTAATATGTGAGTAAATGGTCTCTGTCGATGGCTGCTGCCTTACTTATTTGGTTATCAGTCACTCTTGGTCTGTAGCCCAACTGGAGAAATTCAGACCTGAGCTCCAGGAAGTGTATTTCCAGATCTGTCTTGTCTGAACAGATACGGTTGTATGTTTGGGGTGGAAGCTGTTATGTCTCAGGTAGGCTGTTCTGTTTGTTGGTCTATGGAATATTGTTGTGGTTAAGCATCTGTCTTAAATCTGCATTGTGGTATCCAGAAACACTTATCTGAATAGCTTTGTTTCAGATTTATGGTGGGGTGAAAGTAGTTGTAGCCCTCATGGAATTGAAGCAGGGCCTCTTCACCTGCAGGAGAATGCAGTCCAGATGATCTGAATGTCCTCAATATAACTGAAGTAGATCATGGGTTTTGTGGTGCATGTGGATAAGTAAGCACCTTCCAGTTCAGCCATAAAAAGATTGGCATACTGTGGTGCACACCTTCAACCCATTGATGTTCCCATACACTGTAGGTACAGATCCTCTCCAAATGTGAAATAGTTGTGGGTGAGCAAAGTTGAGTTCTGTGACCAGTTCTGTTAGTAGGTTGTGCTTCTCCATGTGTGCCTGGCATGCTGCTATTCCATCTTTATGGGGAATGTTAGTGTATAGAGATTACACATCCATGGTGGCCAGAATTGTACCATCAGGAAGTGGCCGTACAGTCTTGTGTTTATTTAAAAGGTCAGTAGTGTCCTGGATGTAGCTAAGAGTACTTACAGGATTTCAGTTTTCACTTTTTTTCTAAAGTGGTCAATGTATGTATCCAGTGTTTAGTTGGTTCCAGATTTGCGGGTCCAGGTTGTTGGGTTGCTGTTGGACTGTCCTGTCTCCAAATCCGTGCTGTCAGGAGAGGCTCTGCCATGGAAATATTCTCTGATTCTTATTGCTCTGAAGAATTCCTCCACGTCATTGCAGAGTTTAATTTTGTCCACAGATCTTGCGAGGCAGAAGGACAGACCTTGGGAGAGAACAGACATTTGATGTTTGTCAGGCTTATAGGAGGAAGCGTTCACAATACAGCTCTGGTGACCTGGCTGAGCACTTGTGCCTGTGACAATGAAGACTTTTTGTCTATGGAGCTTTTTCTTTTTGTTGTTGATCATCGCACAGTAGACCATGTACCTGTACCTCAATCACCGCAAGTACATCAGGTCAAAGGGACATTTTCCTGCAGGTCCTCTAATGTGGTCTACCTTATTATGTGTGCACAGTGTCCAACCACAGGCCTTTATGTTGGGGAAACAGGTCCGAGACTCCATCAGGGTATGAACTCGCACAGATCTGATATAAAAATGAAAGGAAGGATCTCCCAGTGGCTGCACATTTCTCCAGAGAGGACCACACTATGGAAGATTTGCCTATTACTATTTTAATGGGCCATTTTAAGACACAGAGGGAAAGGAAAGAATGGGAGTATAAATTAATGAGGAGATTCAACACCTTACAGAGTGGTCTTAACATTGATGCCAGCTTCATGACCTCCTACCTCTGACCTGGAGGCCACAAGCAGATAAGAGCCAGGGCTCTCTTGTCACGCCTCACAGGTTTCTGGTGTGTTTATTGCCGCCATGTCGTAAATGTCCCTGTATTTATCAATCTGTTGTTTTAAGGTTTTTTTAATATTCTTCGATGATCACTGTTTAGTGTGTATAAAATGCTGTGAATTTTCTGTTTCATGCATAACAACATGTCTGACGAAGAGAACTAGTATTCTCGAAAGCTCACCATCAAATATACTCAGTTAGCCTCAAAAAGGTATCGCCTGATTTCTTCACTCTTCTCCTACAGAGAGGATCAGTCAGGTATTTTGCAGGAAGACTGATACACTGCTTTCATTCTTCCGGAGCTTGAAACCTTGTGACCATTCAAATGTAATTACGTCTGCATTTCCTTATGTTCTGGATTCATGTACCACAGACTGCCTTAATGGGAATTCACATTCTTATTAAATGTACCTAACCTTTTCCCAGACATGCCAATTTGTCTTTGCCTCGATCTACCCTGTTCCTTTTTTTTATCAGTTAGTAGTGCAGCACTTTTATGTAACACAAGCTTTAGAAGTGAAATGGATTTTTCTCTCTGTTCTGTGTTAAACTTCACTGCTTTGTCCAACTCAGTGGAGCTTGCTGACTATTGGGATGACCTTTGGGTTGCCCTGAGTGTAATAAAGATATTTTATGTTAAAGCTCCTTTGTTAAATGCTATCTTTCAGTCTTTATATCAATCACAGACGCAATGAATGCAATTGAAACATTACATTTTTCTTATGTTTGCTGTCCTCTGAACTCTACACTTGTTCCTGCTTTCTGTAGTCTCACTTTCTCATCCTTAAGTCTGTCATTCTCTCCAGCACTGTGTTCCTTACCTGTTCAGGGCTATGAAGCAAACTGTAAGTGATGGGTATAGCTTTGGAGTCCTTGCTGCAATCCTTTTTTTTTTTTTTTTTTGTAGTGAAATTGAGGGAAGCAATGATTCACTTGGCGGTAATTATCTTTACCTGTCAATATGTGAATAAATATTTTTTATCTATTTGTATCTGAAGCTTAATGTACATAATGCTTCCAAGTACTAATTGATGCCATGAAACAATGATGAGATACATATGGAAAGCAGCGATTACATTATCCAATTTTAATGGATGCTAAATTGTGATAAAGTAATATCATTGGAAAGACGCCAGTAAAAAATTTAGCTCTGCATTAAGAAAATAACAACTTGTGACAACTCCTCTATACAGTACTTGTAGGCACATGTAAACCTTTTATTAACTGTTTGTTAATATAAGGTTTTTTCTTTCAATATTGCATATAGAAGAATATGAACTATCCATCCAGTGGTAAAAAGTATTTTATTAAACAAACTTTAATTTAGATGTGAGATTCTTATAGGTTTTCCATGAAATTGACCATTACTACGTGTAATGATTCATTCACAAAATTACTCCATATTAATGTCCTAAACTGTGTTTTGCTGCATATTTTGTCATTTTTGACAACCAAAAGATGATATTACAGATATACAGAAATTTCAAAAGATAATAAAGTTGGATCATGCACATTGTGTCTAGTGGCCTAAAGAGAACCTGTCGCCACCTTTTGACAAAATGTTGGCTACAGTTTCCCATAGAGCCTTATTTTTCAGTTTTCAAAAAATAGATTAAATGGAATTTTAAGCCCTAGCTGGGCGTGTCCTCTATGGGGGATTTGAGCCGTTCTTTTTCATCTCCTGATTATTACCAGTTCCCCCTCCACCCTCCTTACTACTGCAGGTCATCTGGCCATCCAAATTCAGGCTCGCTCATTGCATATGCACAGCTTTGTGTTGTGCAAACTCTATGCTTAGCAACGCTGAACAGAAAGTCCTTCATGTGCAGTGAGTGGACGGAGGACACTGACCTGATCCAACGCTCACTGCACTTTACAGCCAACACAGGATAATGCGCATGCGCATGAATTCAGCCAGCCAAGTGACATGAGGGAAAAGGGGAGTTGTAATAACGAGGAGATGAGGAAGTGCAGGTCGACTCCCCCATAGAGGACATGCCCAGTTTGACCTGCTAGATTTCCTGCCTGGATACAGGTAGGGAATTAAATTACATATTATTAATTTTGGAGGGGTGTTTTTTTTTTTTTTTTAGCAGAGACAACAGTGCCCTTGTGGTATATGGGTTCTATGGGAACATATCATAGCACAAATTAGGTCAAAAGGTGGGGATGGGTTCCCTTTAATTCAATAAAGTTCACACTCCAACATTTTGCCATCTTTCAGACTTATAAACAGTAGAGATAGAAAAAGTATACTGCAATTTCATGTTCTGATAGATCAATATAACGGCCCCTTTAGAGTTTTAAGTACCGAACACCTCATGAGCCGCTCTTCATGAGCTGCTTAGAATTCTACAAGAGATGTTAACCACTGTACACTGGTTATCTAAGATATTGTTTGGTCATATATGATGCTTCCAGTATGACCCTCCCCCCCGCACATTCTCAAATTGAATAAGGTTTTAATGGTAGACATTGATGAAGAATTGCAAACCAAGCTCACTTACATACATAATGGATCCTGGTGCCCCTCTGTCTGGATCTGCTCTTCTTTAAGCTTTCTATGTCCTAAAAGGCTTTTAAAACTATGCAAATGACCCTGAGGGGCTCCAGGATCCATTAACACCTATGGAGCCTGGAGCCCCTCACACTAATTTGCATAATTTCCAAAGCCTTATTATAAAAAAACCAGGGCATAAGAAGCTAAAAGAAGAACAGATCCTGCCAGAGGTGGCACACAACTTCGTGTAGGTGTCCTTGGTTTCCAATCCTTGATCCTGGTGGTAGATGTCCTTTATAAAAAAAAAAAATCCAACTGAATACTGTGTGATGGGGGCTATGTAAAGTGTTGAGCAAAGAAGTACATTCTCTTAGAATGTAATTTCTTCATGTATCCTGGCATGATAAAAAGTAGACATTTGATCTTAAATCCAACCTCAAATGAACACCGCACCCATTAAGTTCCCCTTTGACATTTAGTTTTTCCCACACTGCTTTTCAGTTTTTATTTTTCAGTTGTTTTCAAATGCCTGCCCAGCTAGCATTCACACAAACCAGGAAATCTTGCCACTTTTTGGGGTTCGGGTATCATTTGTTTTCTTTTGTGACTTTAGCAGTTTAATGTATCATTCTAAATTTGCAGTTGTGATACATCCCACCTGGGGCATTACCCCTTGATCTCTACAGCGATAGGAAGAAGATTGATTAATGTCTTTCCCCTTCATCCCTCTCCAGTGATCAGGGGAATGAGAGGGTCATTTTCTCTCTCACCTCCTCCAGGGGATGAAGATGCCATAGAGGTGCGGTACCCAGTGCCAAGTCCTCCCCTCTCCACGCCTCGATCGATATTCCCTTCCTGGCTTACAGTTGGAGAAACTTATGGTGTCTTATTGAGTCCAACGGCATCCGCATGTGTTCCGGCTAATGATGGTGGAAAGTATTTGTGTTCCACAGGCCCAAGGATGATGAATTTTGATGTGTCTCACTGGAAGTGATGTCATCTCACAGAAAGAGATGGCAGGGCTGTGAGGCGGTTAGCAACGGTCTGAGGTCTCCCTATTACTTCTCTGACGCAAAGTTTGTACATCTCTGCCGGATATCAGAATTTGGTCTTTCTGAGCTACACAGGTTGATGCTGCCTTCCTCAGATATGGTTTTCTCATTATTGTTCGTACCTTATCCTCACAGATATAGATTCAAATTCCCCTCCCCCTTCTTTAAGTTCTGGAAGGGTATGTGGGAAGCTCCGGCGACTTCCGAATACCCTTTTTTCTACACCATTCTTCTCTCACTCTTTGGAAAAGGAGGACAAGTCTAAGTCAAAACTATTTCTAATAGGAGATGCAAAATGTGTTCTGCTAAACTATTAGACTCCCATAAGAAACCAGTCTACAAGTTTTGTATTGATAGTATCATGAGTGAAGTAAAGACATCCTTCAATGGTGAATTAAGATCAATCTTTCAATCCAAAGTAAAGAGTACAGTAACATTTCTTTATTAGGAAGGGCTTACTCCAAAAATAGCATGAGGTCCCTGATCCTGCTCATATCTTGGATTCAGATCAAGACCTTGCTTCATGTTCTTACCAGGATGTAGAAGAAGAACACATTTTTTCCTCCTGACTTTCTAAAATCTGAAGCTAGATTCCTTTTCTCCCTAGATAACCTAGACCCTGGATCATCCAGGATGAACTCTTTGGGTGTTTGTGAGCCAAGAAAAAAGTCTTTCCTGTGAATAGCACCGTAGCAGATCTCATCCAGGAGGAGTGGAAGGACCCAATAAAAAGACTTACAGTAGCCAAAGAGTTAAGAAATAGACTTGTCTTTTGAAGAGGATTAGTAAACAGTACTATGCTATTTTGGATAAATGACCTGGAAAAAACAGATTATAAGTGGATCCCTGAAGGAGAAACTGCTTAAATCATTACCCCTCCTGAAGTCAGCCATTACCTTCATAGCGGATGCCTCAGGTGAGTGCATCAGGTGCCTTGTTTATTTTGGGCCTTAGATCAAATTATGTGGCATACCCTTTTCAGGAGAATTACTCTTTGGTCCAGACCTAGTCATCATCTTGGAAAAAGCTGGAGTTAAGAAGAAAGGGTTCCTAGAACCCAAACCTCAACAGAAAAAATTGTCCTTTCCCGAAATAGATATCCATCCTTCCAATGGAAGGGTAAAAATGGACGGTGAGTTACCCGAAAAGGTGAAGAGGCCAAAATAACTCCGCTCTTTAAAAAGCACAAAGTATCGGGAGAATTGTCTCCTGTCCACTGGAATCAATCCATAAATAGTCAGTGGATTCTAGGTATGGTGGAAAATGGGTACAAAATCGAATTGAACTCCCTCCCCTTCATTCCTTTTTTGGTGACAAAACACCCATCACTGAACTGTGTCACCTTATGTGGGAAGAAATTCAGTCTCTCCTGCGAAAAAAAAGCTATTTTTCTGGTACCACCTCAACAGACAAATAAGGGATTTTACTCTCCCCTCTTCTTAATCAGAAACCCAATGGTTCTTACAGGATTATTAACCTGAACAAACACATAAAGTACAGAAGATTCAAGATGGAGTCTCTGAAATCAACAGGGCCCTTGATCCCTCAAGGGGCAGATCTCTGCATGATGGACCTGAAGGACACGTATTTTCATGTCCCACACCATGACAATTCTTAAAAATAAAACCATTATCAACTTCGGGCACTACCATTCGCGATCTCCTCCATGCCCATCAAAGTAATGGTTGGAAGTGGTGGCTCTACAAAGTTTAAAAAACATCCTAATAATACCATACAGGACTTAATAACCTGAAGAAACATAACCATAAAAACCTTGAAACATCTAGACTTTGAAAAGTCAAACCTACAACCCAGTACCAGAGATTTTTGGACATCCTACTGTTCATCAACTCCTTCCAGAAGAGAGCCCTAAAGCTCATACTTAAGGTACAGACTTTTCAAAAGAGACAAACTTGTCAAGTAATAGAGGCAATGAAACTTTTAGGACTTCTCATGGCCTGTATAATGTTTGTTCTTTGGTCCCGAAACCATACCAGAGACCTGCAGAATTGGATCCTGAGTTCATGGAACAAAGAAGTAAAACAATTGGAAAAGAAGGTAAAGATCCCCACTTATGCAAAGAAACTCCCTAACTGGTGGAAGCAGAGGGAGAATGAAGTCAAGGGACTAAAATGGAAGACAGATACAAGCAAATCAGGATAGGGAGCGAAACCTCCAGAAAGGTTCATGGTCTCGATAACTATGAAAAAAACCTCGAACTTCAGAGAGTTGAGGGCAGTATAGGTGACCTTTAAGATATGCTCAGACCAGCTTCAAGGCCAGAACCTCAAAATACTCTTGCACAATGTGACCACAGTGGACTGCCTGAGGCACACATTCCTCAGACCTTCTCCATCTATCAAAAAATACTTTCCAGTGGGCAGAGAAGAATGTATTATCCCTGACTGTGATCCATCTCAAAGATTCAGAAAAAAATGAAGCGGACTTCGTGAGTAGACACACAATAGACCCGCACAATCTAATGAAGAGTTATTCTCACAATTGATGCAGAAATGGGGAGTCCCTCTGATCTTCTACCCGAGAAAACAAGAAGACGGATAACTTCTTTTCTCTACAGAAACTCCCAACTATCTCCTAGACACCTTCAGTCACAGTTGACATACGAAGCTAGCATACGCATTTGCTTTGTTTCCCCAGATCTCAAAGACTGTCCAAAAAATCAGACTGGAGAACTTGAAGATCATTCTAATAGTTCCTCTCTGGCCAAAAAAGAGTTTCCAGCATTACGGACCATGGCTTTTTCTATATCAGGACCCAATATGTTATATCAACAAGGATAATGAGAAACAGATGTAAAGAGGCAAAGGACTATCAGACAAGGTCACTATTACCCTACAGGCAAGTAGGAAACCTGTGACTTTGGCTATGCCCAGGTTTCAGCCCTCAGCACCTTCTTCGATATTTCTCTTGCTGAACAAAGACGGGTAAGAAGATTCCTAAAAGCATCTGCTATGTTTAGACTTATTATTCCCATTAAAACTCCACCTTGGGAATTATCTTGCGCTTTCCATTAATGAACCTGATCTTAAAATCTTGGATAATAATGTTTATGTACAGTGCACCGTGTTTAGAAGGAGAAAGTTGAGGTCTGAAGCTGCCGCAGACAACTGGTATGCAGGAGAGTATCCTGATGTCGTAGACAGGGGTTGGGTGGGAGAACCAGTATGTTTAGTTGTGCTGCTAGTTTGTATCAATCTGGTGGATATAGTGTATATTGGTGTCAGTGTAGGTTTAAATACACATAGATGGCTATAAGGTATACAAAAGACAATTTATTTGACAATACTTTAGCTCAGAGGTAATCGGTAAGGCAGATATACTGTTAGTGGACGACGCGTTTCGGGGAGAAATACCCCGTCTTCAGGTCCAGATAATGTCTGAGCAAATGGTTCCGTGATGCACAGAGGCAGAGGGGCCAAGGAATGTAAGAAGCTGTAGATAACTTATTTACTTAAATATCCTTGTCCTCTATGGAATGGTACAGCTGCAGCCTAGGGAGAACGGCATACAGTCTGGGAGCGTGTGTATTCTGAGCCTCGGAATACACACCCTCCCAGACTGCATGCCGTTCTCCCTAGGCTGCAGCTGTACCATTCCATAGAGAACTTATTTACTTAAATATCCTTGTCATCTATAGCTTCTTACATTCCTTGGCCCCTGAGCCTCTGTGCATCACGGAACCATTTGCTCAGACAGTATCTGGACCTGAAGAAGGGGTAACTCTCCCCGAAACGCGTCGTCCACTAACAGTATATCTGCCTTACCGATTACCTCTGAGCTAAAGTATTGTCAAATAAAATGTCTTTTGTATAATACCTTATAGCCATCTATGTGTATTTAAACCTACACTGACACCAATATACACTATATCCACCAGATTTATACAAAGTAGCAGCGCGACTAAAAAATACTGGTTCTTCCACCCAACCACTGTTTAAAATCTTAGATGACAGAGTCTCACTAATGCATGACCCCAGTTTCCTTCCCAAAGTGACGACTGAGTTTCACCGAAGCCAGGAAATTATATTGCTCTTCTTTTGCCAAACTCCAAAATTACCAGAAGGATGGCACTAAATGGCACATCAGAAGGATGGTTCTCTACTATCTAGAAATAACAAAATTCTGGTGTATGCACTCAAATTTGTTTCTTCTATTCCAGGGCAAGCATAAAGGTAGGAAAGCTTCAAAAATTACCATCACCCGATGGAAGGCAGACCATCCAGGACTGCTATATACTCCAGAGCTTAGAAGTACCATCAAATCTTGAAGCAAAATCACCAGGGCAATGGCTACCTCATGGGCTGAAAGAGCAAGAGTATCACAAATAAGCAAAGCTATGACCTGGTCCACCACCGGAACTTTTGCTAAACACTATCACCCAGATTTACAATCTGCTAGAGACTTATCATTTGGTAGAAAAATCCTACGGTAGTCCCACCCTAAATAAAATTCTTAATCATCTTGTACATTTCAAGTGGGGACGTCAGGGAAAGCGCTAATTAGTCTCACAGGTTATTCGTTTTCCATTTAGTCCACCATGACTGCTTGGATTTTTCCCATCTCTTTTGCTGTGATACCTATCTGTATGGTGTTATTGTGTGTCAAGTAACATGCTAATTAACCTCTTGTATCCTTCATTGGTGTCGTTATTTGATAGACACTGGAGAGGGATGCAAGGGAGGGACATTTAACCTCAATTCTTTCTGTCCCTGCAAAGGTCAAGGGGTAATCCTTCAGGTGGGGATGTCATGATGAACTAAATGGGAAAACAAATTACTGGCGAGTCTAATTTTCGCTTTCTTTGTCTCTTTTTTGCGGGTTTTTCTTATATTTTTAATTACTTTTTAGGAACTAAGCATTCAGTCAGTTGTATTATGTTTTGTACCTAAAAAGTCTTTGTTTTGCGACTTTTTTCCAGTAAATTAAAGAAACCTAGATACATTTAGGAATTGTACAATAGGAACATCCACCTGCTAACTTTATAAGACCCTGGTGTAGTCGTATCAATGTACCTAAAAAGGCCCAAAAACAAAAAAGAAACACGGAAGAAGCAAAAAAAAACAAGTCAAAATAAAGATACGTCACTCTTTGTTTTACATTTCTTGCCATGGTCGGAACTGTCTACTACTGTGGTCAACATTATTGAAAGTATTCATGGGTATAGAATGATTGTCTCCCGTTCCTTCTAAGGCAATACGACTATTCTCCCTCTTCAGTAGTTGTCACTGACCATTTATGACTAGGGCACTGCTGTACTCAGAGAACATACAATATACTGAAAATGAATACGCCATGTCAGAATCTTGAGATTCATTTACTTAGCAGACACCTGTCTGTATTCGAGTCCAGGTGCTGGTTGGCTGGTTGGTCCCCTTTGGGACTGAGGGTCATTGGTGCCTGAATGTCCAGGTCAATTTTTGCAATTCTGTTATGCGCTATTTTAAATGACAATGTATTTCTTTCATCTTTTTAAAGTAGATTAAAATAACAAAATGACATAAACTTGCCAAAATGTTATAAATATGTACAGCATCATTCCATCACCCTTTCCCTAAGTTCAGCTACAAATTCAGAGGGTGCATGTACTTTTACAATTCTGCAAACTGCAAGCTCAGTCTTTTCTACAGCTCCTTCTACATTCTGCCTCCTGAACCCTACACCTAGAAACACAAAACTGGTATCATATTAAATAGGAGAATCTCCCCATAATATGTATGGATGCTTCACAGAAATTGAAATATCCACTCTTAAATTTGCAATGGGACATCTCAGAAATAGAAAGCTGTACATAAAATACTTTTTTTATCTCCTCCATTTTTAGTGTATATCTCTGGTTATAGCTGTTTGAATTTGGCCTCTGTCATGGATTTTATAGACATTTCTTTCTGTACGGTATATGTACAAAGGATGTACATGGCTATATGCCAGTCGTGAAGGGGTTAAATGGTTATTCCATTGACCACTTAAAGGGTACCTGTCACCACATATTCATATATACAAGTGACCGGTTCCTATAGAGCCCTATTAACTAACTGACACCCTTCTTTAAGAAAATTACGAAGGTGGCAAAAATCATGTTTGGCCTTCCCAAAGATTTGTGACCAACCCCTTTAATTAACTAAAATGACTAAACCTTCCACAATATAGGGGTTCAAATTCAACCAAAGAACAACCAAATGTAGTATTCACATTAAAAGATGGATCTCAAGAGCTGTGTGGAAGTAGAAGTAGAGGATTAGTACAAAAATATATAACAGTATAATATTTATATGGACACACCTAAAATGGGAATGGTTGTTTATGTCAACTTCCTGTTTGTGGCCCACTAGGATATAGGAGGGGTAAAACTTTTCAAGATGGTTGTTAACTATGGCGACCATATCTTTGTTTATAGCCATTGACATGTTAAGTTTAACACGTGAGGAGCGGATAGAAATTGTGTGGATGTCTGGTGAACGCGGTACCCAGGTTATTGTACTCAATTTAATGCGAGACACCCCATGAGACCAACTATTTTCCATGCTACAGTTCACTGCTGCATTTGCCAAAATGTGAACGCAAGAAAACCATCACAAATTAAGAAACATCAATGGCTGTCCTAGCTTCATTCAGCAAGAGGCTACGGTGTAGCAGTCACCGCATGTCACTGGAGAGTCGAACATCCCTTCGGCGGATATTAGCTACTCATAAATGGCAGCCTTCCAAAATCCAGCTGCTGCAGCATCTCAACGAGGATAACCCAGATTGGTGCACTGAATTTGCAGAATAGGCAAAAAATATTGGAACTGGAGCCTCAGTTTAAAAAGAACATTATGTTCAGTTATGAGACAAACTTTTTTTGTGAATGGTGAAGTTAACAAACAAAACCACCGCTATTGGAATGAAACTAATACACATTGGATAGATCCCTCTAAGGTTGTTCGGACCAAAAAAATGATGTAGTGTGGTATATGGGGTACAAAGATGATGGGGCCATTCTTCATCAATTGAAAGCTCAATGCCACTGCATATCTGATCCACAGGATAGGGCGTAACTTGCTGATCAGTGGGGGCCTCAGTGCTCAGTTCGACCGACCCCTCATCGCTCCATAAGAGTAACGGAGCAGACGGCCGCGCATGACATTATTTTCTATGGAGCTGACGGAGATCGGTGAGATTAATGGATCTAATAAATAGAGATTAATGGAGCAGAAGGTACATGTGCGGCCATCTGCTCCATTAATCTGAGAAGCGATGAAGGGTCCATTGGTCTCAGCACTGAAACCCCACTGATTAGCAAGTTAGGCCCTATCCCGTGGATAGGTCCTAACTTGTCTTTGTGGGTAAACCCCTTGAACCTTTGGCAGGGTTAACTTGAAGACCACCTGAAAAATAGAACTTACAAAGAACTTCTGCTTCAATATTTAGTAGTTTCTGCTTCAATATTTAGTATATTATAGTTTCAGACTCTCAGCCAAAGAGGTTGCCTCTTGAACTCATTGTGCTGGGCTTTATGGATGAAACAGTAGGATGAAAATGTAAGAACAAAAACCAAACTGAGCGGCTCCAGAACTCGACACCCTGCTAGAAGTAGGATAGCAATTTGCCCTAGACCCCCCCCCCCCCTCCCGCCACAACAAAAAAATTTTTTTAAGCTGACTTAACTCCTGTGGAACAACATACAAGAAGGAAAGTGTTTCTTCTCCACCTTTTTTCTTGTGAAATAGCCGAACAGGACATTTTGTTTGATTTATAAACATGAAACTGCTAATCATCAATATTGTCTTCAAGATGGAGTTGGTGAGTTCAGCAACTCCCTCAAGGAATAAGGAATGCTTATATGTGTATAATCAATTTTAAGAGATTTTTATTACCATGTACCCATCCATGAAACATCTTAATTTCTCACAAACAGATTCTTCAGTTTCAATTCAGGACATTACTCTTCGGCATCCTGTCAGCTCCCAGGACATTTTCCAAAATAATGATGAGGTCACAGCCTAACTAAGATCAGAAGGGATTCTAATAATCCCATACCGCAACAACCTACTTATTATAGAAAATTTGGCGGACATCCTACTATCCCACAGGGTATTACACAACTGTTACACACACATGATTAAGTGTGAATGATTATAAGCGAATACATCTAATACATGTAACATACTACATATATCATTCGGTAAAGTGCATAGTGAAATATGACACAAGAATGTGCTATATGTGACCAGAATGTGCTATAATTCTGGTGAAAGTTGCACAAATTACCACTAATGTAACACTTTTTTTGGGCGATTTAGACAATAAATCGTTGAGCTTCTCAAATGGGGTGTGGCTTAAGCGGAGACATTATGCTCCAAAATTGTATTTTTTTTCTTTTTGATCTAACCCAAGCATTGAAATAGGTGATATACTTTAAGACAAACAGTCTGAAGATGTGCCAGATTATCTCCAACATCTACCTCTGCAATTTTATAATGTGGTGTGAAGAAGTATATGCACCTTTCCTGATTTCATGGTGGTTCTGAGTCCCGCAGCTTTAGTTATGGGTTTACAATCTTCTCCATATTGTCCTTTGTTCCTTAATTTTATTGGATCTCCTCATGATGTCTAACGTCTGAGTATCCTGTGGTTTACTTCAGCTTGTCAGGCAGGGTCCTATTTAAGTACTTCGTTTCTTTAAAAAGAGATGTAGCAGTAATTAGGCCTGGGTGAGGCTAGGGAAACTGAACTTGGGTTCCCAAATGAGAAAACACAGTAAACTTATGTTCTAAGGGGAGGGGACAATTACTTTTTCACACCACTGTTTATAACTGTGTAGTCTTAAGTTTGTAGTAAACTTTCCCATTGTTAAAATTTTCTATTTAAATATTATATAGGTTACCTAACAAGTAATTTTTTTGTTCACAACTTCCTGTGGTACATTTAAAAGGGAAAACTAATGTAAATCAGCCTGAGTGGTTTGTTACAGTATCATTCAAATATGATATACCCTGCAAGCCAGGGGACACTTTTAGATATGTTGTACAGAAGGAAAGTGTTATCTCGTTTTCACACACCATGGAAAACTAGACATAAAAACGTAAATATAGTTTTATGAATAATGCATAGGAATATGCAGTTTATTTTGAAATTGTTGTGACTTGGCATATTTAGCTCAATATTACATTTGAAGGTAAGAAATCATTTTAGATGCCTATTATAGTTTTTCAAGTGGAAAAAATAAGTTAAATGATAAAGAGTTGTCTGAGTTGTGGCGGAACTTCACTGTCCGCTTGTGTAGAACATCGTCTACACTGTGTGTGTTAGGGCAGGGGTTACATTTATTGATCAATTATACTTTTAGTTGTACAAAATATTTTTACAATGAAACCTGTTGTGCTCCCAGATTCCGTTTTTGCACATTTACTACACCTGCTTCTCTGTGTTTTCATGGAAAAGGCAATATTAAGAGTAATATTAATGAATAGTCCACAGCAATGATTTATTTTTATTTTCAATTCAAATGGCATCAACGCTCCTGAGATCACATAAACTAGCATGATCAATCTACAGAGAAATACAGAAATTCACAAATTCAGCCTTCATATGAATGAAGCAAATAAAGCTCATAAAGCACTTACTTTTTAAACCTAGATGAGGAACTTTATACACTACGGTACAATGGTCTAAGAAGTTTATAGCTAACTGGAGATATGCTTTATATGTAGGCATTTATCCTTGTAGGTATGCTTTATACCTACCAGTTCACATCTCCATTATGTCTTCAATTATTTCCTTCAGTTATTTTGAGCCAAAGCCATGAGTGGTCAAATGCACAGAACGGGTGCAAGTCCTTACAGAGTTAAGGTATCATGGAAAGACTTGCTTCTATTCTGTGTGTTGGACCACACCCACTTTTCCCCAAAAAATTACTGAAGGTAATTACTGAAGACCTAACTGGGATTTGAACTGGCTCTTGCATGGGGGATAATAACAGCCTCCTATTGGTGAATTGGAAGGAAAGATGCATTACCAAATCTAAAAACTAAACTTTCTGAAAGGAAAACCCCACAAAGATGGTGATTTAAGCAGTTTCTGTAACACGGGTGACATCTGTAAATCTGGTGACATGTTCACTTTAAGAACTGCAGAAAAAAGAGCAGAAACAAGACGCTGGAAAACTGTTTTCTCAGCATTCTCTAATCCACTGTTTACAAAAATACAACATTTGACAGACATAATTCCAACCTGTCTTTATCAGACCTGTTGTATACAATTTTGTTGCCCGGGATCCGACTGTAAATCAGAAGTCTTGGGTTGGGCAGGACCAATTCTTCTCCTGTCTGATGCTGTAGTGAGCTCCTCTCTGCATTGGCCCCTCCCCTTGCATTCCAGGACAAGATCACACACACCAACTTCCTGCCGGCAAGCAACAGTGTGAAGAGACTTACCTACAGGCAAGATAATGTCTTTATCCAAGGGAGGGAGGCACAGCAGAGTTGACTGTGTTTGTTATGGCTGAAAGAGAGCATAGAATGTCATTGTTTTTTATATGCATCTAATCATCTCTCATCTGTCTCATCTCTCATGTGTCAGATGAATGTTTAAAAGCTAAATAACAGTGTATATAATCCTGGACCCTGATAAACTAACCACAGTATCTTAAAGCACAGAGGAATCATAAAGTGTCTGCTTAGAGAGTCCCCGCCCACACTCTTGAATTTTACCCTGACCAGCCTAGGGAGTGATAAGAAACATCAATAAAACTGATTAAAATTGTAAAGTAATGGATTAAAAAATATCTCTATTGTGTAAACATCAATAGGGGATTAAAATTTGAGAATTTTCTTTCATGGGCAAACTCCTTTAAGGATTGTTACCTTTTAATAGGCACTGCCTCCGGGGAGGACCCGACTGCAAATAACTGAGCATGCGTAACTGTTAAATAACACACTGGAATACATTTGTATTGCAGTGTGTTAGCTGTATATAAGCTTGACCAAGGAACAAGAGGATTGCTTGTTCAAGCTGACCTGTTGGAAATACGACCCAGTAATAAAAATAAACAAACCTAGTGAAAGTACCCTAAACACAACATATTACATATACATAACTAATAAAGTAAAAAAATCACAAAAAAACCCACATATTTGGTATCACAGGGTCCATAATAATCTGCACAATACATTGGAAACATTATTGGACCACTTGGTAAACCTGTAAAAGAAAAAAAAAATTGCAAAATGTTAATTTTTCATAAAATCTCTTTACAAAAATGTTGTAAAAAAAGTTGTGTGCCAAAATTATGCCACTAAGAAGATAACTGGTCACTCAAAAAATAATCCCTTAACCAGCCATGTCAACAGAAAAATAAATAATAAAGTTATGCCTCTGAGAAGATGACAATGCTAAAGAGATGAGATTTTCTCTATTTTAGTTTGTTTTTTCGTGACATAAAAAAATGACTAACTCACCTGGTTATGACCAAGTTGTTAAGGGTTTTTAGTGGATAATGATATACAGTAATAACCAAACTGTAATAAGTCATCCAACAGGACAGTCCATTCTCTATAATGTGGATTTGGCCTAATAGAGTATACCAACAGGGGTTGTCCAAAATAACAAATCCTTTCTTTGCAAATAAAGCTTCTTTGTAATTTAATTTTCTTCTTACATCTTTGTTAGCATTCAAGATCACACGAAAAGTCAGCTATAATGCTAAAAATCAAAGGGATCACATCATTTTAGTTCATCTTTTCCATCCATTAGGACCCAGAGAGACTTTCATATAGCGGACAGTTCTGCGCTTTGTTTTTCTGGGCATGTGATTACATCTGAAGAGCTTCACTATCCTCTTTTATCTTGGCTCAGTTGATAGAGTTGTATTCCACTGCTATATTTTTTGTTCTAAATAATAGATCATGGAATATCTGTCTATGGCATGTTATTCACTGTAAAATCTAAAACTAGACCTCTTTTGTGTTGTCATAACAGTTGCTTACTTCGCCTGTGAGTATGTGATCTTTACCATTCTATATAAAGTTTTTAGGTTTTTATTATTTGAAGCCATCAATTCAGCATCATGACTGCATTGAAATATTTTGTCTATTTTAAGATCTTTATCTTTCTATGTTTCCTTCTCCCATTATATTGTTTCTTCTTTCCACAGCATTTATTTCATATGGTTTTTAATACTTGTCCTGGTTCTTCTTGTAATCTCTTTAGGATCTAATGTTATGTTCATCATTTTCTTTTCTTTTTGTCTTTATATTTATACTACACATTATTTGTTATCTTTTTAAAGCCAAGCATTTCCATTGTCATATAGTTGTGCTAAATCACTGTAATGTATTCAGATCCCTTTAATCCTGCAATAATGAGACCGATTAGATGCCAAATTAACAAATATATAGCATTTTCTGATGATTGCTGCAGTGTTTACTGTGCAGAAGAAAGCAAAATAAAATGTGAGCATAACCAATGCCTTATTCAATAATCATGACAAAACTGTTTAGGTTATTAAAGGGGTTGTCTAGGATTAAAATTTTATATACATGCCTGTGTTCGTGGCTATAAAACAATAACCTCTTCTGCTCATCTCATGTGGTGCTCTCGTTTACCCGCAGAGCCATAAGTCACTGCAGGGGTGTAACTAGAAGAGGCAGGGCCCCATAGCAGACTTCTGAATGGGGCCCCCTGCCATATACAGGTGTACAGCATATAAACACACTTACAGTATATACACATCACAGACATACACACACATAAAGCATATATTCATATATATGTTGTATACATATTGTGTTGTACAATGTGCAGCTTAATATCTATATAATGGTGCACATCCTCCATTCTTTAGTTTCAGGCTGGATGACTGGCCCCTTGACACTGTGGGACATTTAGGGGCTGCTACCAACTTAGTTACGCCCCTCCTTCACTGCTGGTCTGTTATTGTTTACAGAGGCTGGTACTTCCATCCCCACTAGAGCCACACCACTGCTACACACAGACGCACAGCGAGGGTCAGGATGGCAGCATAGCCTCTTTAAACATCAAGAGGCTGGCAGTAAACAGTGGCCTTTCAGGTGAATGGTAGCCCAAGGGGAGGTATTTATAAGGTGTTTATTGTTTTATGCCCCCCCCTCCCTTTCTCAGCATACACCTTTTTTTCTATTATAATAAATCCTGAAAAACATCCTCAGCCTCCCTGTTATTGTTATTTACATTTTGTACATTCAATAAATGTACATCAATCCTGGATAACACCTTTAATGTTCATATTATCTCTGTTTTAAATGTAACACAACAAAGAGTAGGCTTTTCCTTCAAACAGAATTTTTCTGAATTTTTCTGAAGCAGCAGATTATGTGGAAGTTCACCAACACTCTCCCAGGGCTTCCCCTATTACCTAGTAGGCTACACCATTTAAGTGTCAGCACCTACCATGGCAGTATAACACAGATGACAACTGCACTTTTCAAACACCAGTACACTGTGATATTACTGTATTATTGTGTGTTTAAAAAAAAATGTTCCTAATCTCAAATTAATTCATGTTCATTTGTTAAATGTGTGGTATCTTATGGACTTGATCTTTTTTGCAGATCTTTGAAAGGATTTTGTTCATATGGGCAATCAGACATCCAGCCAGTGGTTATGTCCAAGGAATAAATGACCTTGTTACACCTTTCTTTGTTGTATTTATTGGGGACTATGTTGGTAAGTTATTTCTAGAACATATTGGTTTTGTACATCTTTAATTCTGTGATCAATAGATTACTTGAGTAAGAATCAGATCTCATTCATATTACGCAGGTAAATGTTTTTTTATTAAATGAAATTTTGGGTAAAATGGCAGCCAGTTCTTTGATCTTTCTTATTTACAAGTGATTGCGGGATTTTAATTAGTGATTTTAGTGCTGATGTTGTGCCTCTGATCGACTACCGGGATAATGTCAAGTGCTACTCATAACCACGTTTATTTTTTCTAATGTTTCTTGGTAAATCTTTTCATTGCTTTATGTTATATGTCATCACTAATAAAGTAACAAATCAAGATTCAATTTTAGAATCTGACACACCGGCTACATTCACACGAACGTGTGAAAACGGCCTTATATATGGCCATATATACAGGTACTGTACTTCCTCCTCCTTTTCAGCGGACCATACAACCATCCATTGAATGGCCGTACTGTGCACTGTACTGTACCGTTTTTGAGCCGTATACAAATATAAAGAATGTCCTATTTTCTCATGTATTTGCATCCGTATGCTTCATAGAAGTCAATGGGAACGTATAAAATTCATGCTGCGTACAGTTGTGCACTGTATGCTTCCAATATATACTTGGAGTATCCAGAACCAGTGGGAGGTGCATTCTGTCAGCCAACCATTAGTCAGCCATCCATCATTCGCCATCCAACCATATTTTGTACTGATACGGCGCCATATTTGCACATACAAATGAAAAAGGTCACGTACATATGGTTTTATGCGGACTCATACAGCGCAGAAATACAGGATAGGAGAAATCATACTTGCGTGTGAATGTAGCCCTAGGCCTTTGATCTTGGTACAAACCAGGTAACCCATATTAATAATGACCTTTTTAAATCCCTTGTTAAACCACACCATGGATATAGGAACCATCTTTGGGCTCCCCATTCCCAAAAGTATCTTGATTAGCTACTATTTCAAGAACAGAGACCCGACAGTGTAGGAAAACTGATTTTGGTGTTTGCATTCACATTTACATCAATGTGCTATGTCATTTCTATAACGCCTACTCACCTCTATGAAACAACAACCGCCAAGGAAATAACTGTTGTTGGCTTCCAATTAAAAACAGGTTTAATGTTGTTGGTCCAGTTTCAGAGTGACAGTTGTTTCAAATGCTAGTTGTGATGATGTGCCAATGTAAGCAACGGGGTTGTATTTTTGTCATTTCAATTTCAGTTATGAGCACATCTTATCTTAAGGTCAAGAAAATGGTTTAAAGGAAATCTACCATTTGTTTTTATTCATTGTGAAACAAACATACCTTGAGAATGCTTTAGCAACACAGATGCAGAAACATATCTTGTTGGGTCAGGGATTATGTTTCTGCATCAGTGTAGCTGCAGCATTCTCAATGTATGTTTTGGTTCACAATGCATAAAAACATATGGTAGGTTTCCTTTAATGAATTGAAATATCCTTTCTAGGATTCCCTCTTTTACGTGACATCTCACCTATATACCAAATATGACTCTCATTCCTTCAGATTACACCAGGTTTATAGCTCTAAGACTCTTTATGCATGGTTTTTAGTTTTGGATAAATTGCACCATTACAGAAATGGACAGAACATGTGTGTTAAGGCGATTGTGCTTTGTAGAGGTTAAATCATGTGGTAGATTTTTTACTATTGAATCTAGTATCTGTGCTCAGATTGTAACTTTATTTTGTGATGTTGATATATATTTATAAAAAGTATTAAGTAGTTGTTATGGTCAGGAATTTGGTAAAACTAAAAATTGTATATTTTTTCATCCCATCTGGTGACTGGGTATAAACAATCTGAAGCTCGAATCTGTTTTCAACAGACCACTAATATCCAGCTTAATGGATAGGTTTATGCAGTGCGGTACGGCTGCTCTTAATAGGAAACGCTTTTCCAGTTTCCTGTTTCACCTTTCCTTGACTTGGGAAGATACACTGTGTGGTAATGTCACGTGTAGTGTTAATAGAAAAGGGCAAGCTGCCCTTGAGTTTGGATTTGCATGGAAACACCTTTTTTCTTTGTTTCCAATTCTTGTTTCATTGGCGGTCTATTCATTGCTTAGCAACTAATGAGAACTACTGCTGCTTACTCCCTAATCATCTCTTAAGTAGGGTAGAGGCCTACTCCTGAGAGTGCTTGCAGTTTTTGCCTTTTACTCCCTCATTTGACAGATAATGAAAATGTTCTTAATGATCCTAGAGCAGTTGGATCTCTGTTGGAAGACTTTAGAGTTGTTAATTGAAATAAGAAGTTCAGCTGAGATGTGATTAGAGAATTGATATTCCATGTTAAATAGACCATTTAATTAATGTGGTAAATAAGTTTGTCTTAACTACTTTGCCAGCAACTTGCATTGTAGGACCCAAGTGACTGTTAATGCAGTAGCATCTGTGTCAAGATCATAGGTGAACACAAATACGTATTTATCTTCTCGCCAAATACAAGAGGGGTTTGTTTACAAGGATTCATATTTCTTAGTCTTCTTTTCTTTTTTTCTTATGCACCATCTACCTTCTACATGCAGTGACCAATACATGAACTCTTACCGTATTTACCGTAATAGCACAGCTGGATCTCATAACACATTTTATTCATTTATGGGCTCCTGATTTGTAATGTTAGCAGCTTTTATAGTTTTCTAGGATACTATTTTTTAATTTAGAAGGAAGTTGGTAACATATATATATATATATTCATATGTTTAACCGGTTCGCGACCGCCCGCCGTGTATTCACGGCGGCGGTCGCGTCGCGCTGCATGGAGAGGGCTCACGGGCTGAGCCCTCTCCATAGCCGGTAAGTCTTTGCTGCATATTGCAGCAAAGGCTTACCGGTAACATCCGCGATCGGTGCTAGCACCGATCGCGGGTGTTTTTACAGCGTGGGCTGCCGGCAAAGCTGCCGGCAGCCTCAAACAGATAGCGACGCATGGCCGCCGGCATCTTACCTGGGATCGCCGCTCCCCGTGACGTCATCGGGGGGGCGGCGATCCGTCTCCATGGTAGCCTCGGGTCTTCCGAAGACCCGAGGCTATTTCGTTTTAACCCCTTCATTACAATGTGCTGATAGCACATTGTAATGAATGAGGAAGAAAATCCCCATATACTTCCATACTGTAGTATGGCAGTATATGATAGGATCGATCAAACAACCTAGGGTTAAAGTACCCTAGGGAGTCTGAAAAATAGTATTAATAAAAATTTTAAAAAGTTTAAAAAAAAAATTATAATAAAAAAACCTAAAATTTCAAATCACCCCCTTTCCCTAGAACTGACATAAATATAAATAAACAGTAAAAATCATAAACACATCAGGTATCGACGCGTCCGAAAATGCCCGATCTATCAAAATATGATAACGGTTTTTCAATGCGTTTAACCCCGTAACGGAAAATAGCGCCCAAAGTCGAAAATGGCACTTTTTTGCCATTTTGAAAAATCTAAAAAAATCTATAAAAAGTGATCAAAAGGTCGTACAGTCCTAAAAATGATATCATTGAAAATATTATCAAATTTTGCAAAAAATGACACCACCCACAGCTCCGTACACCAAAGTATAAAAAAGTTATTAGCGCCAGAAGTTGGCAAAATCAAAAAAATTATTTTTGTACAGGAGGTTTTAATTTTTGTAAATGTATGAAAACATTATAAAACCTATACAAATTTGGTATCCCCTTAATCGTACCGACCCAAAGAATAAAGTAGACATGTCATTTGGGGCGCTCAGTGAAAGACGTAATATCCAAGCCCACAAGAAAATGGCGCAAATGCGTTTTTTTCACCATTTTCATTGCATTTGGAATTTTTTTCCCGCTTCCGAGTTCATGGCATGGAATATTTAATACCATCATTATGAAGTGCAATTTGTTACGCAGAAAACAAGCCGTCACACAGCTCTTTACGTGTAAAAATAAAAAAGTTATAGATTTTTGAAGGTGGGGAGTGAAAAATGGACATGAAAAAACAGGAAAGGGCCCGGTCCTTAACCGGTTAAACATTTACAAATGTATTTCATCAGCCTCATCACTTTTATAAATTTGTTTTTACCACTCCTTTTTAAAAGTTTTAAAATCTATCTCAATTTATAAAAAAACTAGATATAGGAAGATGAAATAGAGACTGCCTGTGAGGGAATACAGTCTTTATTTTCACCCACCTAGTTCGAGTTATTAAAATCTTTCTGGTAATATCCTAGGTTTTTCTTTTTGTCAATTCTGTTTTTATTAAATTTGAATTGCATAACAAGTATACATACATTACCTATTACAATTGACCAATATTACATTTCTTTGACATCATATAATACATTGCTCATAAAGTATTGACATATTATTACAGGAAATATGCTATTACAGGTATTATGATTTATTGTGTATGCATTTAGAATCAAACCATGCCCTAAACGCTCAGGGCTCTGCATGAACTATAAACTTTGAACTTGCTACTCGGGGGAGGGGGGTTGGGTAGAGAGGCGGGGGGGGGGGGGTGTCAGATCACCTATTCAAATGATTACTACGATCATTTGCCCTATACCTTCAAATTCTGCTCTTATTGGCTGGATTGTTGATTTGTCCTTCTTGTTATATAAGCCTGCCAAGGTGCCCAAATTGTCTCAAAGGAGTCATGTGTGCAGGCCGCCCAGCTGGATAATTCCTCCATTCTACAAATTTGAGCCACTTTCTCTCTCCAATTATCTAATTGCGGTGCGTCAGACCTCAACCAAAACGTCGGGATCAGTGTCTTTGCCGCAGCCAGTAAGTGTGTGACCAGCTTATTTGCGTGTAGCCTAATGTCCCCAGGGGTTAGTCCCAAGCTTATAAGAGGAAGACCTATTGTAAAGTTAGAGGAACAAATCGTCCTTATTTCCTTCTGAACTCCCGCCCAAAAGGTTGAGATCTGGGGGCAGCTCCACCATATATGTTCATAGGAACCCTTTCCCCTGTTACACCTCCAGCAATTACCTGTAGGGTGTAAGCCCCATCTTTGTAGGCTTTCCGGCGTTTTATACCACCTTGATAACAGTTTAAAGTGATTTTCCTGAAGCCTTACACATCTGGAGAAGCCATAAGCATACTTAAGGATCCAGTTCCTCTCACTATCTGACAGTTTGATTTTTAGTTCCTCCTCCCAGGCTGACAGATATAGCGGTTCTGATGGTGCCCTGTTTGTTAACATGCAATCATATATGTAAGATATGGTATTGGCCTTCGCTGCCCCTACTGCACAAGCAATCTCGAAAGGCGTGGCTACTCTAGGCGGGCCATATTTCTTAAGGAATGCTTTACAAGTCGATTGTAGCTGTATTGATATAAACTGAATTGATCCTTTGTTTTGTAATTTGGAGGTCAGAGACTCCTCTAAAGGGTGTAAGGTCTTCTGCAATAACTCTTTAATTGTCAGATCTTCCAGGGCTTCCCACCATGACGGGATGTCCCCCCAATTCTGTGATAATGTCATAGGCAGAAAACACGCTGGCATGAGAGGTGAGGGGTATGGGGCCAGTTTAGTCTTCAGATTGGCCTTATGCCATATTTGTATTACCTGTTTAGTAGATTCATTAACTTTCTCTAGTGATTTACCCCAAGGTGGTGGAACCCACGCTCCACATCTAATTAAGTGGCCCATAGTACCCCCTTCTGAGATGTGAGGAGATCCCCCGTTACTTCCTTCTCTTAACGGTATTACTCTAGATACCTGAGCCGCCCAAAAGTATAGTTGTGTGTCCGGTAATCCCATACCCCCTCTCTGCTTTTTCCTCGTCAGCAGCGTATGTGCTTGTCTGGGTCTCTTGCCCCTCCACAAATATTTAGAAAACATTTTACGTAGTTCCATGAAGAACTTTTTCGGTATCTGCAAGGGGAGCATCGCGATTGGGTACATAACCTTAGGAAATATATATGCTTTAAGAACGTTTTTCCTTCCTATCCAGGAGATTGTGGGTATATCATATGTGTCGAGCAGTTGTTTAACTGATTGTAGAATGGGTGGAAAATTAATCTTGTATATATCTTTGGGGTCCGCCGGGAGCTTAATCCCCAGATATTTTATAGCTGTTGGCTGCCACATAAAGGGGGAAAGTGATTTTAATTCTGCAACCGTCCGGGAGTCTAGTGAGACATTTAAAATCTCCGATTTAGTCAAATTAATTTTCAAATTCGTCAGTTGATTAAGTTTCTCAAAAGTGTTACATATTACCGGTAAAGCTTCTTTGGGGTTAGTAATCAAAAACACCAGGTCATCCGCAAACGCTGCGAGGTGGAGGGTTTTAGTACCTAGCTGTAGTGGGTGAATACGTGAGTCTTGCCTTATGTGCTGAACTGTCGCTTCTAGACTGAGAATAAATAAGGACGGGGAAAGAGGGCACCCCTGCCTAGTACCGTTGCTAATCTTGAATGCGGGGGAAAGTACTCCATTTACACGGACCTGTGCCGTGGGGTTTGAGTATAAGGTGAGTATTGCTTTCACAAACTCTTCCGGGAATCCAAATTTCCCCAAGGTTCCTGCCATGAATTTCCAATCAACCCGGTCGAATGCCTTCTCGGCATCTGTGCCGAGAAGGATCAAGGGCGTTTTTGTCCTGCGTGCATGATGGATGGCTCTCAACAACTTCCCTGAATTGTCTTTTCCCTCCCTCCCTTTTACAAAACCTGTTTGCTCTGGGGATATGATACCTGGTAGTAACGGTTGCATTCGACTGGCCAGTAATTTCGCCCAAATTTTTAAATCTACATTGAGGAGCGATATTGGTCTATAGTTACTTGTTAGCTCTGGATCTCTGCCTTCCTTATGTAGAATTGCAATGTGGGCTCTTAACATATGTGGATGTGGTAATTTGCCTTGTAAGAGTGAATTGCATGCCTCTGTCAGGAACGGTAACACTACTTCATCTAGCTTTTTATAGAACGCTATAGAGAACCCGTCTGGACCCGGGCTTTTCCCAGACGGTATGGAGGCAACTATTTTTTTCACTTCCTCTATGGTAACAGGTTGTAATAGACTTTCTTTTTGGGCCTCAGTCAAAGTAGGCAGATTTAAGTTTTCTAAGAAAACTCCCATCTCCTTCTCTCTGTATTCCTCATTTTGATCCCCTTCTGCGGACCTCAAATTGTACAGCCCTTCATAGTATTCTCGGAATACTTTTGCTATGCCATCCGAGTTAGTAACCTTGTCCCCTTTCAGTGTCTTGATGCTAGAGACAAAGGTCCGCGCTTGAGCCTTCTTTAGGAGGGCAGACATTACCTTACCACATCTATCCCCATGGGCGTAGAACTTATGTTTTGCTCTCATATATATCTTTGCTGTTTGTACATTAAGCGTGTCCTTGAGCTGTTCCCGCGTTTTTAGTAGTTCTTCTTTTGTTGCCATTGCCTGAGATCTTTTATAACACCTCTCTAACGATGTTAATTTTAATAATAAACTTCTGATCTTCCCTTTCCTCTTTTTCTGGACCCTTGCCCCCATTTCCATCAACAGACCTCTTGCTAATAATTTTAAAGCTTCCCATTTCATCAAGGGTTCCATTCCTTGTGAAGTGTTTAAGGTTATCAATTCTGGCAGCTTTTCTTTCAGCTCTTTTAGTAATGCCACATCTCCCAGTAATGTTTCGTTAAGTCTCCAAGTCCAGTCCCGGACTGGCAACTGTGGAGTGGAGAAATCCGTTGTGACTGGGGCATGATCAGAGATGGAAAGGACTCCTATTTCTGGTGTGTTTGTTAGATTCAGGTATCCGCTTTGTGTAAATAAATAGTCTAATCTCTGAAATGACCCATGCGCCCCCGAGTGAAAAGTGAAATCCTTAGCTTGAGGATTGTGGTATCTCCATATGTCTATCAGTTGCACATCTTGAATAGCTATCTTTGCCTTGCGTAAGGCTCTAAAGGACAGAGCTGAGTGTCCTGTAGATGAGTCTAAAAGCGGATCTAATGTGATGTTGATGTCACCACCTACTATTAGTGTGCCCTCCGAGAATTGTTTTAACACCCCTAGAATTTTGCAGAGCCATGTACACTGCCCCTTATTAGGACCGTATATTGACGCAAAAGTATATGTTATACCTCCTATCTCCCCTTTAACAAAAATTGCCCTTCCCTCTGCATCTGCATACTCATCCTTCAGTTTAAAAGGTATATCTTTGTGTATTCCTATACTGGTACCCTTAGAAGCCGATATGGGGTGGCAGCTATGAAACCACTTATCAAATAATGATGTGGGGAGTTTTGGGGTCTTTTTTTCTTTAAAATGTGTCTCCTGTAGCAGGATTATTGAAGCCTTCATTTGTTTCAAGAGAAGGAAAAGTTGAGTTCTCTTTGCCGGGGTATTAATCCCCTTTACATTCCAGGTAGTTACCCTAATGTCTGCCATTGTATATCATTACAACTAATCCATTTAGAGCTAATTTTTCTATAGTCTAGTAATTGCGTGGGATCTGACTGGGTAGGTATAATAAGGGATTGAAAACATAACATAGAAATCTTAGATAACAATTTAGAAGTAAAACTTTTAGGATGGTTATAGGGTGGTATCGTGGAACATCTATATGATGAACCCCGATGACCCTTTTTTCCTAAGCGCCTTTTTTGCGCAGGGGGTATTATGTACCAGCCCATGGCTGAAAGCGCATACGGTAGCAGTGAACTCCTATTATCTCTGTTTCTATAGGTGGAGCTTTAACATTTAAATCTTTTCCAGAGATATCTATAGATTAACTAATACAAATAGAGGCTTCTCATATACCCCAAACGGGTTACAAGTAAGGTAAACATAAAATGCTTTTAAATATACTCATGGTTTTATACGGAGTCTGATGTTCATGGAACTCCCAGGATTGTCCATTGTTCGTGCTGTGTATTATCCACATCCGGATTTTGGTTTTAGGATGCTGGAAACGTTTCTCGCCGTTTGCTTGTTTATGTCAGTCGTCTTCTCTTCTGGGAGTCTTCTTCTTGTTCTTTTGTTGTTTCCATGGGACTGTAGTATTCCACGGCTGCATAGATTTCAGTTGTGGGAGAGCAGTATCTTCCGCAGACGGCAACCATGATTTAATGTCCAAAGGTGCTATACCCAGGCACTTCCATGCATTTCCAAGATCTCTCGGGTGTCTAATTATCACATGTTTTGAGCCCTTAGCAAAGTGGAGACCAAAGGGGAATAGCCATTTATATGGTATATCTTGCTCCCGAAGTTTGAGCAGCAGCGGTCTCAGGTTTCGTCGCTTTGCTAGGGTAGATGAAGCTAGGTCTTGGAAAATGGCTAAATTGGCCCCCTCATATTGCAACTCCTGTTCTCTTGCTTTCTGCAGGATTGCTGCGGTGTCTCTGAAACTGAGTAGTCCACATATTATATCTCGGGGTGGCTCTGTCGCTGCCGGTTTTGGCTTTAGAGCACGATGTACTCTCTCTACAACCACTTCCCCTGCTCTTTCTGCTCCCAGCAGCGTGGTAAATACCTGGGCCATTACTTTTGGCAGTGTATCAGGAGCCCACGTCTCAGGAAGACCTTTGATCCTGATGTTTTTCCTCCTGCTCCGATTCTCTTGGTCTTCCAGGAGTGTCATCGTGTGGGTAAGTTGCTCATCTTTCTCATAGAGTTTCTTACGCACCGCCTCTGCAAACCCCGTGAGTTCTTCTTGGGCGCATTCTAGGGCTTCTACCCTGTGGCCAATATGGCGGACGTCTGTTTTAATCTCGTTCAGCTCCTGCATCACTGGTTGCAAGGCTGAGGTAATAATATCTTTAAGAACTGTTCTGGACATACCCAGCACGTCCGTTTCACTCACTGCCTCTAATCGATCGTCTTCCTCCTGTGCCACATCAGAGTCTCCAGCGGCGGGAAGCGCCATCTTGGGTCTCGGCACTAATGGTGAAAGCGCGTCTTTTTTGTCTCCGTTAGTGCCGGATTTGAGTCTTTTATCGAGCCGGGGTGAGCTCTGGTGGTTGTTGCGGCCACTACCTCCGTATTTGACCATGTTCTATGCGTAAGCCTCTTTTAATCAGGAGTTCATCGGCACCCGCGCACGGAGCTCTCGATCTATGCTGCCATCTCGTGCAGCGGCAAGCTCCGCCCCCTACCTATCCTAGGTTTTTCAACACAATACAAGTACTGACATGGAATTAGCATTTTTTTATAGTATGCTCCAGTATTTTGGGAAATATTCAAAATTTTAAAAACTATTGCTAATTATGGTGGCAAAATGCTGTTGTTTATAGGCAAATTGTATTTCTCATAATATCAGTTTGTGTTAATTTAAAACATCTGGTGCATCTGCCATTTTGTCACATTATTATATTTTCATTTTTTTCACATTTTCAGAATGTTGGTACCACGTGAGTCTTATCAGTGGTAGAATACTGATTATAACAGAAATATAACAGATTACATTTTTTTATTAGCCTATTACTTTTGCTACATGATTATGTGTAGCAAATAGTGGGGGTTTAGTTTGTTATTCAGTTGATGTCAATCATTTATGAGCAAAGTACTCTTCGCCATAAAAGGGGAACCATGATGCTCTGTTCTACCCAACCTGAAGCTGAAGGACTTTTAGTAGATTTTATATTCAAAGTCTATGCGATTGACAAATGAGGCAGCTTAATGCCAAGCCATAGACTTTGGAACTGTGTGGTAGAGCATATTCTCAAAATTTAGGCTACATATTCATTGTAGTTTGTGGGTTAAAACGAAGTATGCTTTCAATTTTGGGAAAGCACTAGATCAAAAAAGTAATGAATCTCTATAATAATATTGATAATTTGCAAGAAAACAGATCTAAATGTGGTATCTAAATCCTATTCATGTGAGAACAGATGCCTCTTATCCCTCATAATATAATATTTTGATACCTAACGTAAAGTTCAGAGTTTCTACTCTAGTATTTTTTTTAAAAGGGAATCTCTCATGAGAATTTAGGCTTATAACCTGTTATCCAAGACAGTGGCAGGATCACATCAGCACTATGGCAGATTATACACAAAAAGCCCTGTAAATGAACTGTAAGGAGTGACCGGGATGGAAAAATGTCACGTTTAGATACCCCATCCTGACTTTGGCTTAAAAGTAAAAAAAAAAGTTGTGGTGGAAGCTGCTAAGGGAAACTTATGATGATTTACTTGTCTTCTGGAAGATAAATTGGTTTTGTTCATTGAACAGGTAAAATATTTGTTATGATTGGAACGCACACAGGATACGGTATATCCGCTCTTTTTGCCTAAAATGGCACTACTGTCTTGTTCTTAATTTTTAACATCTTACAAAGATTTTTATTACTTTAATAATTAGTCTGAGTTTATTAAAAATGTACTTGTTTCCTGTATGCAAGGACAATATCTTCTGGAAACAACCTTGGCTGTAAGTATTTACAGGCTGGGTAGATAAATGCTTCAGGCTCTGCTTCTCTCTTGCCGATGTCAGATAATTTTCAATTTGTGATATTGTTTGTTTAAACACAGACATATGGTCTACTGTCTAATGTGTTAGCTTTAAAGCTGGCCATGATTTTTAGCTTAGATTTCAGCATTCACTTAATTATTATTTCATTTTGACACATGATCTTATGAATGCTCTGAATTCTAAGCAGCAAATTAAATGGCTTCAGTCACTGCATCCTCAATTCCCATTATCTTTTAAATGAAGCTGTAAGTAACATTCTTATTCCTGGTAAAACCATCCCGTTATTTTTGTATAGTCGTTCAATCATTTTTCACCAGTTAATCTATTAGACTCCTCATATGATTTTTTTTACATAAACTTTTTAGCCATATGTATATTGCTAAGAAGAATTGTGCTCAATATTTTTGGTGGATTGGGCGTATGGATTGTGAAAACGCAAAAGCACACGTGGGCAAATTCTTGGTGCAAATAAGAATCTGCTATGTTAGCATGTAATTGGCCTTAAAGGGAACCTACGAGCAGGAATTAAAGGGCACCTGTCATCAGGTCTGTGTCACTAGTCCTGTCACTACTACCTGTTGGAGCAGCTCACAAGGATCCTATCCCAGCCTTTATCTAATTATTTCATACATTATTCATTGTAAAATCATCTATTCTTTATCATGTAAATGAGGCAGGTCACATGGTCAGAGGCAGTGATGTCACCCCTGTTCCCCCTCCCCTCTCCTCCCCCTGCTCATGTCTGTGTGTAATGTATAGTAAAGCATGGCTAGTGTGTGTGCTGCATCTGCTGACATGCTGCATCCTCCTAATATACAGGTGAGAGACACAGACATCAGCTACACATGAATCTGACATGTTCTGCTGTAACATGGCTGCCTGGAGCTGCTGTATCTCTCCTATACACACACACATGTACACACAGGCACTGGGGGTGTGGCTATGCCTCCCACTCATGAATAGAGTGGACAGCTAGAATATGCTAATGCTTCATTGGACATTTCACAGGTCATTTGCATACAGCTTTAGGACCTCATTGCTTAGGTTTACAGGCATGTAGAGGGATAATGAAGGGATAGAGGCAATGCTCTCTAATGGCAGTTTATGAAAATATATTTAGTTTAGGGGGGTTATTTTGCATGACGGGTTCTCTTTAATTTCTGTATATTTCCTCGTTCATTTAAAGGACTCTATAAAAATATTTATTCCGGGGGCGCACTGTGGGACATAGCATCTATCAAGTGTGCACTATACTGGAAGCGACTGTGAGTCAATAAAAAGCTGAAGACCTCTTGTTGGCAAATTCTGAAAATCTTTTTCATTACTTGTAGAATTGTCATGAAGTTCTGTAACCAAGAAGAAATGTCACCTGGTCCTAGATGAAACTTAATCCTTTATCTAATCAGTGCTGTGGTCACGGAGATAAAAACATTCTAGTTTGTAAGACAACTCTTGGCATTTGAAATGCTATTTATAGGGGATCAGAGCCAAGTCAGTTTTATCAGGTTGATGACAACCTCCTCTCAGTCACATTATGGTGTCACACAACGAGAGTTCACTTTTTTCTGTGTCACATGACTGAGTGCTGTACTAACACAACAGGGGGTCCTATTTTGTGATCACCCAATATGCATACATTTAAATGCATAAGTCCATATCTGTTATATATTCTCTCTATGCTGTTTCCTATGTTCTTTACTTTGTGTCGTTTGCTCACCTTCAACTTAATGATTGAGTTTATTCCAATGTATAAGAATAATATTGCCATAGTGGAATTGTATTGTGATATGTTACTGCATTGTTAACCAATGGGAGAGCATACAGCAGTTTTATACAAACAAGATGAATTGTGGCTTTAAATTTGTTTACTTATAATAAAACTGGAAAAGTCATCTGGAATTGTATCTAATGTTAGTGGGAGTTCCATAATATTTTTAGCTTGCAGATTGAAGAGCACCAGGAGTCATAATTAGTGTAACATTGGCAAGGAGAGCAAGCACATGGTGTCTTAAGGGACCTAAAGGAGCAATAATGCATGCAATTTACTATTAGATGGATCTGAGTGATGCCGTTATTCTTTAGCTAGTTCCAATCATCAAAGTGTAAATTAAAGTTTGAGTGACAGGAAAGGAAAACTAGTGTAGTTATAATGTTGGTAAATAACAAGCAGTTGTACTTCCTTGCCTTGTTTGATTTCATTTTGAAATAGATTTTTTGATGTTTTTCTTGATCTATGAACTATGCTCATATTTTCTTAGAACTATTAAATGGGTTTTGGTAGGATAACAAATATTTTTTTACATATCCATAAAATCGGTCATTTATAGCAGGATGGTTGAGGTCCAACATACAGCATTTCCATCAAATGCTCTATTCTCTGTGAACTGCGTCCTGGTCTGTTTACTGCAGATCTGCCCTGATTCATTTAGTTGGGCGCTAAGTTGCAGTGACCTATCAGAGAAAGTATCTGCCTGTTGCATCATTTAATATATTAGAAAGCAGTTACACAAACTATAGGTCAAACCATAGATATTACAGTCCTCTGTGATTTTGGCAAATAATTTTAAGTAATTCTTTTAATTAAGTCTTCGTGCGCATCAGGCTGTCGAACGTGAACAGACGTGAACATGAGCCTATAGAAATGAATGGGGTCATGTGCTAACCGTTGAAACCATGGCTAGCAACATCCAAAATTCATGCTTCTGTGCATGAGCCCTAACCGTATACAGGATTGTGGACTACACGGGTTCACCAGGTTGCTACAACTGGGGGCGCAGTAGTCGGCATTCGTAGGCAGCTGAACCAAGTTGGTTGCCTTATTATTACTGTTAAGGAACGTTTTCCCTCCTCTGGAGAGTTTTTGAAGTATAATCCATCATATAAAATATGATTCCTGGGACACACAGCTCAGCATAGACTCAAGGAAGCAGATTCACAACCAGGGCTGTGGAAACAGTAAGACAAACATCCAACTCCTCAAATTCCCTAACTCTGATTCCAACTCAGACTCCAACTTCAACAAAATGGTCGTCAATTCCAAAGGCCTTTTTCCTGGTCACTCTAGCAGTGCCGAGATAAATCTAGGCAGTACAGTTTCCTCTGATTTGTAGGGAAGGAGCTTCACTACTGAGAAGATAAATAAAATGTAGCCACACTCATCTCATTTAATAGCCTTACTCAAGGTTGCACAACCTCCGTCTAATGGGCACAACCAGACCCTCAAGCCTCGAGTTGCGGCTGCACCCTGCTTACAGTCTGAGTCCATAACTGGTGAAAGCATTTATTGGTGCAAGAGCCTGGGTAGTAGTGAGTACAGAAGTCATTCCGCTCCCAGGTCCTATCTCGCCAGTTCGATTTGTAGCCTGACCCCTAATGCTGGTTGTATGCACTGGAATCAGGATCCAGGAGTAGTAAGTACTTGTCAGCTATACTGCACTGCTTCCAGGTCCTCTCTGGGCACAGCTGTGTCCTGGGCCCTGATGCTGGTCGTATGCATTGGTAACAGGGTCCAGTAAGTACTTGTCAGCTGTAAAGCACTGCTGTCAGGTCCTCTCCAGCCACTGCTTTGCACTGGGCACTGATGCTGTCAGAATTATTGTAGTCTTCTCTGGGGGCTCTCCAGAATTATTGTCTTCCGTGGGATTGGGGGGGTCTCCTGTATTATTTTTGTCTTCTGTGGGGGGTCCCCAGTATTATCTGTTCTCGGGTCTTCTCTATTGACTACTCTGAATACAGTATTTGGTTGCTGAGGGGGTATTGTATTGTTGTTTTACTATGGTATTTATAATTTCTGTGGTAGCATTTTATGCTGTAGTGTGGTTGCTGGTGCATTTTACATGTTTTTGCAATAAAAGTTAATGGAATCAATTATTTATTGTAAACTGTGGGGCAGATTTATAATAACTGTTGTGAGGTTAGGCAGTGCACTAGACTTATGCTGCGCAAGATTCATATTTGAGCCTGGTGCTGGATGATAAATCTGCTCTCTTATATAACTGTCTAATTTTACTATATGCATCACCTATCGGGTGCTTATTTTATGCCACAAAATTCAATTTGGTATTTATGAAACACTGACTGTGCTCACTTTGGTGCCAAGCTGTGCTCTTATTTCGTAGGCCACACCTCCTTTGTTGTACTAGTCATAGAAGTAAATGAAAGCTGTCTAAATGAGGCACATTTATTTAAACACTTTTTTTTTGGTGCGAAACGCAACAGTATTCTGTCAGACATATTAATAAATCTTCCCTGCATATATGTGTGTGTGTGTGTGTGTGTATATATATGTATATATATATATTACACAGGTGTTCCGCTATTTAAGACCACCTGACTTACAAACGACCCCTAGTTACAAACGAACCTCTGGAAGTTGGTAATTTACTGTACTTTAGCCTTAGGCTACATTAAACAGCTGTAACAGTTATCAAAGGTGTCTGCAGTTAAGCTTTATTACAAGATTAATTCTTGTTCTTATGACAAGCCAACATTTTTTTGTGTAAATAGTAGTACATAGACAGAATAAGTCAGCAACTTTCAATAAAACTACCTATTTTACAGCCAGAATCCGTAACACTGCAAATCTAACCCAACTTTGTTAATAAATACTGCAGGCTAAAGGATTTCTGTATTCCCGAATCCGAAGCAATACACCTTCGTTCCAGCTATGTATATTAAGCACAACATGGTGGTGAACACAAAATAATGTTAGTAGTTTAGTATAAGTGGTAATGGTTTAGTGTCCAAAATCCAGAAAAGGTAGTAACAGAACAGGGCCGGATTAAAGGAGGGGCTCCTGGGGCTAGAGCCCCGGGGCCCCCACCACTTTCAATTTTTAAGGGGCCCCCACCAGTTTCCGACAGTCGCTGACTCTCTTTGCGAAATGCACATAGGGGTCTAGGATGTCAGCTGTGTCAGTTGAACACAGCTGCCTCCACTGGGGGAGATCGCAGAGATCGACATTTTCTACACGGGACTGGCGGCCAAATTCTACAGGGGGCTGGTGGCTGTATACTACAGGGGGATGGCAAGCTATATACCTCCAAAAACATTGTTGGAAGGGCCCCCACCACCCTTAATCCGGCCCTGTAACAGAAAATATATAATCATCAGTCTCAGCATTTAGCCAGTGATATTATTAACTAGCCACAAGCGTAGTACCTTTAGGCATCTCTTCAGGAGAACACCATGCAGCCTTGTCTGCCTTATTAAAAGACTTTGCAGAACCTCCTCCCACTGGGGCCCACTGTAACACCTTAAAAATTAGCATCTAAGATTTGCCAAAATCTCGGCTTTGTCCTTGCGCGCCACTTCTCCTGGGATGTTGATCACACTCCATATACACTTCATTGGTGTGCCATCTATGCACCCGGTACTTTAGCGGGTTATACTGTCCGGTCCTTGGCAGATCCGCTGCCGTGTCCTCTGCCTTACTCGGCGATCAAGTGCCCAAGTGTTTTCTGACACTGACTGGAGAGCTTCGCGGGAGGAGTAGCCTGAGATGCTGCTGTCTCATCATGCCGCAAGTACCCCCCAATCCAACATTATATATATATATATATTTGAAATTTTTCCTGATCTTGCTGTTAACCACATCTTTCTGTTCTTGGCAATTAAACATTCTAAAATATTTTTAAATATCATTATGCTACAGTTCATCTTTATAGATACATTAATTAATCAGTTTTTTAACCATGGCAACTTTGCTTCAGATTTTAACAGTAGTAAGGTTAATTTGTTTCTACAGATTAGTGCTAGATAGCAGAGTGTAGTGGGAGTTCATTGAAAAGTACATTAACTGAAACAGCAAGTTGGAAAAATGTTGCGTCAGGGGAATGCAAGGAAAATAAGATTTTAAATAATGATGGCAGGAATCAAATGGAGTTGAACTAAAGCCAAAAGCTGATTGTAGGTGTCAAAATTAAGGAATTATTAAAGAGTGGAAAGCTAATTGCAATTAATGCAATTGTGAAAAAAGAAAGGCATTTCAGGAGAGCCGCATAAATTTAATTTCAAAATTTGTGTGTTTTTGCGATTCACTGTGGTATTCAGTTTTATCTGGTTGCGTTGAACCTTTGTAAAATAAAGATTCATATCTGTTAAAAGGGTTTGCCCATGAAAGAAAGTTCTCAAATTATAATCCCCCAGTAATGTCGACACAATAAAGGTAAATTTTAACCCCACTTAACCAAATGTACCATTTTATACTTTTATTGTTGTTTTAGCTAATATCACTACATAGGCAGGGCAGTGTAAAATTCTAGAGTGTGGGCGTGGACTTTCTAAGCAGATACTTCATGATTCCTCTGTGCTTAGAGATGCTGTTTGCAACAATGTGCTTAGATTATCATGGTTCAGGTTTATTTACACTTTTATTTAGCTTCTGAATATTCTACTAGTAGGTGATACATAGAAAAAGAGAGTCAAATCAGAGATGAGACATTCATGAGATGGATATAAAACACAATAACATATTCATTTTTGCTAACTCACCTAATCAATAAAACTAAGTCGGCTCTGCTATACACGTATCCATTGTAGACCTGTGTAATGTCTATAGGTGTTACATATCAGGGTTGTACAGGAGGAACTGCTCGCTTTAATTAAATCTTTTTTTAACCCCTGCCTGCTGATGCCCTTTTTTTGTGGTTCCGATATTCATTTACACAGATGTTACTGGGTATGTTTTATAACAAATTGTGTTTCCTAGTGTCTGTATTTTAAGAAACACTCCTGTCAAAGCAGGTTTATTGAATGCTACCTTGTGCCGGGCCTGCAGGGAGGAGTATGACTCCAGGTTTTACAAAGGTTCTTGGAATACAATGAAAATTAGTCATGCTCCTTTCTTCAGACCCTGCACCATGCATCATTCAATGACTTAGCTCTGACTGGAGTTTTCCTTTAATATGTATTTGTAAGGTTGAAAAAAATCCAAAAAACATTTCCATCTCCTTGTGGGCATGGTTTTAGTGTACAGACCAGTGTAACCTTTTTTGCAAGACAAACTAACAAGCTTTTCGGGGAGTGTCCCCCAGAATTTCTCTTTCTGGCAGCTATCCACCAGAAACTCCATAGGTCATCAGACCGTATGCCAAGATGTTGCAGAGGCAGAGCCAGTTTATTCTTTGGTGCATACCATATACTACAATACTGTATTGCGGTGTATGGGAATCTTGCAGCTGATCTGTATTGTTCTGCCTTTGGTTGACTGTTACACATCCTGCTTAATGATTTTAATGGTGTTAGGAGTAAAAACATGTTATGTATGATGAGGGCTCAGCCCATTAGTCTTCTTCATAAAACCTTTGCCACATCACAACGTAAAAATCAGTCATTTTGCGGCAAGGGTTAGGATAACTTCATTACTGAAACTTGTTAAGGACCCTTGGTAGGAATGTGAATAGCTTTAAAACAATTTATATGATTATACTGTCTGCTGCCATTTAAAATATAATTAGAAGGAACCTATCAAGAGTGTCCATTAACTTGCTATCCAGCACATACACCACCATATTTAAGGGGATCTTTGCCCTCCTTTGATGTCATACTGTTCTGTGACCGCTGTAATAGTAGGATCTGCAATATTGTATTAATGATCAGACCTCTTGAGTTCAAATACTCTAGTAGGCCTAAAAATAGTAAAAATATAAATAAGTAAAATAAATACCCCACACTCCTTTTAAAGATGATGCTTTACACTCTCTTATATAAGGGAATAGCAGATTTGTGTTAGATTGTAGCAGTGAGGACTACATTGACTGCACAATGTGCATCTTTAAAACGTCAAGCTACTTGGCATCATTTCAATGGTCTTTAACCCCTTCATGCTCTGTGCTGTACATATACGGTGCAGAGGTGCCAGGGCTGTATGAAGAGGGCTCATTGGGTGAGCCCTCTTCATACAGAGGGGGTTTGCTGCATATTGCAGAAAACACCCAGAGCTAATCCCTGCTATTGGTGCTAGCACCAATAGCGGGTGTTAACCCTTACAATGCCGCTGCCGGCATTTAAAAGACAGTGTACCCGAGGCTGCTTGGCATATGCAGTTTTGTAACAATGAACTGGTGGCGCATTGTAATAAATACTGTGTAAAAGTGCCATACACTACAGTATTCTATTTATAGAATATAAATAGTACATAAAAATTCATTTAAGGCTACATTCACACGAACGTATGGAGGACGTATATACGGCCGATATACGTCCCCCATACACTCCTATGGGCGCACGGCACCCTACGGGAGCGGTACGGTGCAGCACACGTGCGGCACCGTACCGTTCCGTACCCGGGAAAAAGATAGGACCTGTCCTATCTTTTCCCGTAATACGGGGCCGTGCGCCATAGGTTGCTATGGAGAGGGGCGGGGGTGAGCTGCGCTCACCTCCTCCTCCTCTCCCCGTACACTGCCGTTGCCCGCTACGGTACGGGCGGGCAACGGCAGTGTGAATATAGCCTAACTGATATAAAAAGTAATAAACAGTAAAAATCACAAACATGTTAGGTATCTCTGCGTCTCAAAAAGCCCGATCTACCAAAATTTAATGGTTATTGCTGACGGTGAACCCCATAACGGAAAATAGCGCCCAAATGTCCGAAACTCAACTTTTATCTTACATCACATAAAAAATGTAATGAAAAGTGATCAAAAGGTCTTACAGTCCTGAAAATGCTAGCAATGAAAATGTCAGCTAATTTGAGAGGTTAACTCAAAAAATGACATCTTACACAGCTCAATAGGCGAAATTCTTGAAAATGTATTAATACACAATAAAACTTTTTGTAAGTTTGGTATCACAGTGATTGTACTCAGGGCCGATTCTAGCTTTTTTGCTGCCTGAGGCGAAAACTGAAATGCTGCCCCCCCCCCCCCAAAAAAAAAAATCCTAGCCCTGAACTCCTCCTATATTTAGCCCACTGTAATTACAAACGCAGCGCTAGTGTACAGGGGCGGACTTGACCAGATTGTGTATACGTAACGCATGTGATCGGTAACCAGAACCCGGTGTCTTGCAATAAAACAATACAAGACACCGGGTTCTGATTGCTTACCGCTGCAAAAATTGTGGTACATCAGCAGGTGGTAGATGGAGGGGGAAAAAGAGTAACTGAAGGGGTCAAATGCGGACCAAAATAAGTAAGCAGGAGGAGGAGGGAAAATAGCAGCTAAGGGAGGTATGAGGTGAGAGAAGCTGAAGGAAACCCCATGTGTCAGCAGTTTGTGGGAGAGTGAAAACCTCAGAGTTGAGCACCTGGAGTATGGAGAAGGGATCAGGAGAGACATTAGTGGGGCCGGACAGCCATGTTCTTCTTCCTGCGCCATCTCTGCTTCTCTCACATCCCCTTCTGTCACTGCCGACAACACAGCAACCGTCGCAGATCAGCGGGGAGGGGAGCCTGTAGCTCTAGAAGACACGCAATTAGCACTGGCAGAGCGGCACCATACATACACAGCATACACACACTGAATATACATGCAGCATACACAGCATCACACACAGCAGGCGGCAGCATACACAGCATCATACACACATAATTATACATACACAGTATCACATACACACATCCAGCATCATACACAGCATCACACACAGTATCATCCACAACAAGCAGCAGCATTTACACAGCATCATACACAGCATATACATGCAGCATCACACAGCATCATACACAGCACAGACATGCAGCATTCACACAGCATCATACACAGCATATACATGCAGCATCACACAGCATCATACACAGCACAGACATGCAGCATTCACACAGCATCATACACAGCATATACATGCAGCATCACACAGCATCATACACAGCATATACATGCAGCATCATACACTGCATCATACATGCAGCATCACACAGCATCATACACAGCATAACACAGCATCATACATGCAGCATTCACATAGCATCATACACAGCATATACATGCAGCATCAAACGGCATCATACACAGCATCACACAGCATCATCCACAGCATATACATGCAGCATCACACAGCATCATACACAGCATCATACAGCATCATACACAGCATATACATGCAGCATCACACAGCATCATACACAGCATATACATGCAGCATCACACAGCATCATACACAGCATATACATGCAGCATCATACACAGCATATACATGCAGCACCACACAGCATCACACACAGCATATACATGCAGCATCACACACAGCATATACATGCAGCATCACACACAGCATATACATGCAGCATCACACACAGCATATACATGCAGCATCACACACAGCATATACATGCAGCATCACACACAGCATATACATGCAGCATCACACACAGCATATACATGCAGCATCACACACAGCATATACATGCAGCATCACACAGTATCATCCACAGCAGGCAGCAGCATTCACACAGAAAGCAGCAGCATACATACACAGTATACACACAAAACATACACAGCAGGCTGCAGCATACACACAGCATATACATGTAGCATACCTGTAGATTACCACAGCAACATGCACAGCAGACAGCAGCAAACATACAGCTGCTGCTGATCTTCAGAAGCTCCGAGCTGGTGGGCGGGGCTTGCTTATCTGAGCTTCTGCAGCAGGAGCAGAGAGCTCAACTCACCGGAGGATCGTTAATGGCTGTCTGAGGCTGTGGTGGAGCAGCAGCAAAGTGATAACACTCCAGCTGACTGCTGCTCCACCGGTCAGAGAAGCCTCAGCACAGCCATCCCGCTGGACCCTTCAGCCAACAAGGAGCAGCACACCGGGATCCAGCCTTCCCCAAACAGAACATCGGGCCAGTCTGCCCCTCCATCCTCCTGCCGGGCAGCGCTGCTCTATGGCTCTGGAGGAAGCAGGCGGGGTTTGATGATGTCACGCCGCCTGCGTCCTCCAGAGCCAGAGAGCAGCGCTACAGTTGGCAGGTCCGTAGTGCTAGTGGGTGATTCGGGCGAGTGCCCAAATCGCCCACAGCTATTTTGCCGCCTGCCTCAGGGCTCCGAAATTTTCATCCCGCCTTATGGCAGATGCGGCCCTGATTTGTACTAAATCAAAGAATAAAGCAGAGGTGTTTTTTGGAGCGCACAGTGAAAGCCATAAAAACTGAGCCCAAATGCAAATGCAGGGTTTTTTTTTTTAGAAATTTCACCACATTCAGATTTTTTTTTCCAGCTTCCCTGTACACGGCATGGAATAATAAATAAAACCACTATGAAGTAAAATTTGTTCTGCAGATAATAAGCCCTCACACAGCTGTGTACACGTAAATTGAAAAAGTTATGGAACGTAAAGAGAGAAAAATGAACAAAAACATGCTGCGCCCTTAAGGGGTTAATGAAGTCGCCCTAATCCTAGGATATGTAAACCATATTAGATTGGTGGTCGGTCAGTCATTTGACAGCAGAATCAACAGGTAGAACATAACCAGTAGAACATCGTACTATTTTAGCTACAGTTACCTGACTGTTCTGGCCTTCATTCTCTGCATTCATTCTGGGTTCCATTGTCACTGTCAAACCCCAATTGATCTGATATTGATGACCGATCGTAATATCAATATGCTGAAAACAGCTCTAATTATCATTTCCTAAACCATGATTGTTCACAGGATGTCAATAATATGTCCTTCAGTATAATTGTGGTTAAAAATAAAATTGTACCCATTGTTCATTGTGTTCATTTTGTTTTGGTTTTTATATTATATGATTTTGCAATAGTGCTATATTTGTTTGTATTTTTTCAAATACATAATTACAGTAGTTTTTAACCCTTTTATGACCTGTGACGTAATAGCACATGGGCTGCACCAAAATATGAAAAAGTTAGCGCCAGAAGATGGCGAAATCTGAATAAAAATTTTTGTACAGGAGGTTTTAATTTTTGTAAATGTATGAAAACCTGAAACCTGTACAAATTTAGTATCCCCATAATTTCAACAACTCAAAGAATAAAGTAGAAATGTAATTTGTGGTGCACAGTGAAAGCGGTAAAATCCAAGCCCGCAAGAAAACGACGCATATGCCGTTTTTCACCAATTTCACTGCATTTGGAATTTTTTTCCAGCTTCCCAGTACACGGCATGGAATATTAAATACAATCACTATGAAGTGCAGTTTGTTATGCAGAAAACAAGCCGCCACGCAGCTTTTTATGTGTGAAAAAAAGTTTTTTGATTGTGGAAGTGAAAAATAGAAATGAAAAAACAAAAAAAAGGGTGAGATCCTTAAAGGGTTAAGTTACTTTTAGTATGATGGTAGTCAAAAAATATCTCTGTTTCATTTATTTCTTCATTATAAACTTTCTTTTTAATAAAATTGATGCAAGTTTAACAGCAACCTCTTGTTCTTACAGCAGAGCCTAGCCGTGCCCTTATTACTTATGGCGTAATAATTCAACCTTTTTGTGAGCCATTTGTGTTTCTATAGCTCTTTTTAGAGAGTCATCATGTATTCTGTATTCATTCAACCAAGGAGACCTGTAATGTTTGTGATAGATCATGTACTCTGACAGTTTGATGTCATTTTATCAATAAATTTTCTCTCTAGTCTATTATTTGTTATGAATTGTCCAGTAAAAGCAAGAATGTATGAATCCTCAAAGAACTATTAGGCAAATAGATGATATTTCATCAATGAGTTATCTCCTATTTTTAAAAACAGCCATGAAATTATACAAAGTGTTCAAATGATATATTCACTTGGTTAAAACTTGCAAGTTACAAAATATATTTATATGTGATTTCACATTCAAACCACCAGATATTTTTTCTAAAAGAGGATTTGTTTATCAAAAATGCAGATTGAAAAAAGGAGCCCATGGTTTGCCTGCTTTATCATCACTTTTCTAAATATATCTCTCTATCATACAATGCTCAAAAAATAAAGGGAGCACTAAAATACCTTCCTACTTTTCAATGAATGAAATATTTCAGTTACTGTACAATTCTTTTATTCATTACATAGTGGAATTTGTTGAGAACAATAAAACATAAAAATTGTCAATAAAAAATCTAAATTAATATCCCATGGAGCTAATATCCCATGGATTTGTAATGATTCTTGAAATTAAAGGGAAAATTCAAATTTCAGTCTGATCCAAGTTAAGTGGCAATGCCTCAAGTCAAGGAAATGAGGCTTGGTAGTGTGTGTGGCCTCTGTGTGCCTGTATGATAGTGCTATATAAATCTATAGATATTTATTATTATTATAGCATCAGCGCCTTCATGTTGCAGGAACTGCGAACATACTTTAGCCACATGAGGCCTGACATTGTTGTCTATCAAAAGGAACTCATGGCCCACTGTACCTGCATATGGTTTCACACTGGGTCTGAGGATCTCATCTTGATATCTAATGAGATAGGACAGAGGGCGCACTAATTTATTTCCAGGAGAGTAAAAATACTCCTCTTTCCTTTTTTGAGGAGTATTTTTAGCCAAGGAGGAGTATGATCTTTTTAGTAGAAATACTCCATAGTGGGAGTTTAAAATGGACAGATGACATGTAGTAGTGAATGTACAGTACATCAGCCCATTAGATGGCTATTACAGGCAGTCCCCGGGTTACGTACATGATAGGGTCTGTAGGTTTATTAAGTTGAATTTCTATGTACCGTATATTCTCGAGTATAAGCCGACCCTAGTATAAACCAAGGACCCGAATTTTACCACAAAAACATGGGAAAACCCATTGACTCGAGTATAAGCCGAGGGTACAAAATGCATTGGTCACAGCCTCCCTATTATATAGCCTGCCGGACCCTGCCCCATAGTATATAGCCAGCAGCGGTGAAAGCCGGAGAGGTGAGTTTTGATATATTTTTTTACTCGAGTATAAGCCGAGTTTGGGGTTTCAGCACAAAAAACTAGGCTTATACTCCAGTATGTATGGTAAGTTGGAACTGTATATTTTATCATTGTAACTCCAGAAATAATTTTTCCGCTTCGTCCCCCATGACGGCCCAACCTGGAGGATGCCCCTTGACCTCTGCAGGGACAGGAAGAAGAGAGGTTAAATGCTCCCCCCCTTGCATCCTCCCGCCAGTGTTCTTCCTGTCCCTGCCGAGGCAGGACAAGAGAGGTGCCCTCTCTCCTCCAGGGGGGGGGGGGACGAAGTAAACTTACGGGTAGTCCTGGCTGGCTAAATCCCGGCGGGCTGGGGCGTTCGGTCGGCCTTGTGTCCTCCCTTTCGCCGCCCTTCCAGTCCGTTCGTCCTGGCCGCCGCTCCGCGATCCGTGTGTGAGCGCGCGGCGGCCGAAAAAACTACAATTCCCGGCGTCCTCGAGGTCCGATGACGACTTCCGGTCGCGACCGGAAGTGGCGGCTCACAGGACCGCAATGCATCCCTGGGAACGGGAGCACGGCGCAGGCGAAGTCTACAGGGGGATGGGCTCCCCATTAAGGTATTTAAGGTCACCTGGAGCAGGTAGTCACGCTGATCTCAGGTCTAAGATCTGTGTGTGACGCTGCGGTGCTGGTTTCCTGTGCTGTGTATTTCTGAAATTTTCCTGTGCGCTTCCACGGCTTTTATGATGGCTGACGAGGCAGACCCTACCTTCCTGCATCCTCCGGTTTCTGTAAGTGGGATTTTGTGCAGGTTTGGGTTTTTTACTGTGTGTAAAATAGTGGGTCATTTATTATCCTCCGCTTGCCCTTTCAGGAGAAAGACCAAGGGTCTAAAACGAAAGGCAAGGAGGATAAAGGGGATAAGACGAGCAGGTCTGAAAAACCCGAGAAAAGCCGGCTTAGAAAGTGCAACATGTGTGCCCACTCTATGTCCGACTCATACAAAAAGCCGATTTGCAAGTCTTGCATCGACAATTTTATGAGAGAGGAAAAGACATCCTTCTTAGACGAATTAAAGGGGTTTATCGAGGAGAAAATAAGCTCTTCAGTGGCCGCTGCTACGTCCAGGCCTCCACCGTGTAAGAAACCTAGAGTGGAGCCGGATTCTTCTATATCTGAGGGGGGGGATGATTCTGAAGCTCCCTCATGCTCATACGTAGAAGATGATGATCCTACGGACTCACAAAAAACAGAAGATTCACGTCATCTGTTTCAGTTCGAGGAACTCGATGGTCTCTTAAAAGCAATTAGACAGACCTTGGAAATCGAGGAGATTCTTCCCCCTAGATCTAAGGAGGAGGAACTATTTGGGGGATTGAAGGCAAAACGCCAGAGGGTGTTTCCCCTGAATGACACGTTAAAGGAGCTGGTTTCTGAGGAGTGGCAAGAGCCAGAAAAAAGGGTTATCGTGTCCAAAAACTTTAAGAAGAGACTTGTTTTTGAGCCCGAGGAGTCTAAAGTATGGGACACTTGTCCAAAGATGGATGTGCAAGTTACCAAAATAGTAAAGAAGACTGACCTTCCTTTTGAGGACGCGGCCCAATTAAAGGACCCTATGGACAGGAAGTCTGACTCCCTGTTGAGAAAGGCCTGGGAGACCTCCATGCTCAGTCTGAAAACTAACTTGGCTTCCACCTCAGTCGCAAGGAACTTGCTGTACTGGCTGAATGAGTTGGAATCCCACATCAAGGAAGGGACTCCAAGATCAACAATCTTGGAGAACTTTCCTTTGCTGAAATCTGCAACAGCCTTCCTCGCAGATTCTGCTGCCGAGGGAATTCGTTTCGCTTCAAAGGAGGGAGCACTTACTAACTCTACCCGACGGGCGCTGTGGCTAAAACAGTGGAACGGGGACATCAGATCCAAGGCAAAACTGTGCAGTCTTCCCTTCTCAGGGGAGTTTGTGTTTGGCCCAGAGTTGGATGCTATACTTGAGAGAGCATCAGATAAGAAAAAGGGCTTTCCTGAGAGATCGATACCCAAGAAGCAGCCCTTTCGAGACTTCAAAAGGGATTCCTACAAGGATAAAGGGAAAAGGGGACGCTGGAGCTACCCGAAAGGAGGTAAAGGGAGAGGGTTTCTGTTCTCCACCCCAACAGACCCTAATAGAAACAAAAAACAATGATGCCATAGTAGGGGGAAGGTTGCTAAGATTCAGAGGAGAATGGACGAAGGTCACTTCAAATCCCTGGGTCTTAGATATATTACTGCATGGTTACAACATCGAATTCCTCAGACTTCCCCCTACGAAATATATGCCACCTTCACCTTCCATGTCACTTACATCCCACAGTTTAATATGGCAAGAAGTAACTTCTCTTTTGTCTTCTGGAGTGATTATACCTGTTCCACAGGATCAAGAGAAATCCGGTTTTTACTCTTCTCTTTTTTTGGTAAAGAAACCGAACGGCACAAACCGACTAATCATCAACCTGAGAGGTCTCAACGAGTTTATCGTCTACCGGAAATTCAGGATGGAGTCGGTAAGATCAGCCACACACATTATTCACCAAGATGCATTAATGTGCACTATAGACTTAAAGGATGCATATTATCACATCCCTATACACCATTTCTCACAAAGGTTTTTAAGGTTTTCTGTCTTGTCTCCAGAGGGTGCTACACTACACTTTCAATTCTGTGCACTCCCCTTTGGAATATCATCTGCACCAAGGACCTTTACAAAGGTGATGGCAGAGGTGGTGGCGTCTCTCAGACTACAGGACGTACTGATCGTCCCGTACCTAGACGACCTGCTCATTGTTGGCCAAGACAGGGGGAGCTTACTCTTCTCCAGAGATCTCACCCTAGAAACCTTAAAAAGACTGGGATGGATAGTAAACTACCAGAAGTCAGAACTTTCCCCAGCTACTGTGAGGAAATTCCTGGGTGTAAACCTGAACTCAGTTTACCAAATGTCGTTCCTTCCACAGGACAAGGGAGACCACATCAAGGATCTGATAACAAGGTTCAGGAGAAAATCAGTGATCTCTATCAGAGAAGCTATGAAGATTCTGGGCTCTCTAACAGCCTGCATCTCCTCGGTAGCCTGGTGTCAGGCCCATTCCAGAATACTCCAGGGATGGATCTTAAGATCCTGGAACAGAAAACAGGAGGATCTGGACAGGAAAATCCCAATCCCACCTGCCGTCAAGGAGGACCTGCTATGGTGGTTGGGAGACGGAAATCTGAGGAAAGGGATCTTCTGGTCAAACAGCCCTTACATCCCAATCCAGACAGACGCGAGCCAGAGGGGCTGGGGGGCAGTGATGCCTCAGCAAATTTCCCAGGGTACCTGGACAGAGGAGATTACAAGAAGGTCCTCAAATTTCCGAGAGTTGCAAGCAGTATGGGAAGCACTCAGCGCGAACACTCCTCTTCTTGCCCACCAACACCTCCTAATTCTATCAGACAATACAACTACGGTCTCCTACATAAAAAGACAAGGAGGAACCAGGTCTCCTCTCCTGAGTACCCTAGCTCGGAAAATATTTTTGTGGGCAGAACAACACACTCTGTCAATATCTGCCACTCATCTAAAAGGCACGGAGAATTCAAGGGCGGACTTTCTAAGCAGAAGAAAGATCCTACCAAACGAGTGGAGCCTCAAGGAGGAGATCTTCCAGCGGCTAACATCTTTGTGGGGTTATCCTCTAGTGGACTTGTTCGCAACAAGGGAGAATACCAAATGCCTGCATTATTTTTCTCTGGAAAAAGGGGAGAACAGGGAACGGCTGGACGCCTTCTCTCACTCCTGGGACATTCCACTAGTCTACGCCTTCCCCCCAATTCCCCTGATCGCCAGGGTCCTGAGGAAAATATTTCAGGAAAATACCAGAGCCATCTTCATCTGCCCGAACTGGCCGAAGAAAAGCTGGTACCCACTCTTGAAGAAGATGTCACCAGAGAATCCAGTCATTCTTCCGCTATCAGAGGACCTACTACATCAGGGTCCAATCCATCATCCAAACCCAGGGAAATTACAGCTGTCTGCCTGGATCCTGAATCCAGCTTCTTAAGCTCTCAGGGACTCTCATCTGAAGTCATCAAGACCCTGAAGGCAAGTAGAAAACCAGTCACCTTTGCCATCTATCATAAGATATGGAAGAGGTTCTGTTCCTTCTGTAAGGACAGTCCACCTTCCCAAGCTAACCTTAATATTTTGCAGGTGCTTGAATTTCTTCAAAAGGGTTTGGAGTTGGGTTTGTCTACCAGCACCCTGAAGGTCCAGGTGTCGGCGCTTAGTGCCTTCTTCGACCAGCCTCTCATCGAGCACAGGTGGGTCAAAAGATTTATTAAAGCTGCCTCTAGGTTAAAGCCTCAGACTGTTAAAAAATCATCAGCATGGGACTTAACTCTAGTTTTGAATGCCTTAATGAAGGAACCATTTGAACCTATTGATTCCTCCAGTGTTAAAAACCTGACACTTAAGACAGTTTTCCTGATAGCCATCACTTCTGCTAGAAGGTTAGGTGAACTTCAGGCTATATCGATTAGGGAACCCTACATGAAAATTCTAGATGATAGAATTGTGTTGATGTTGGATCCAAATTTTGTTCCCAAGGTGGTTTCCGACTTTCATAGGAATCAGGAGATTATCCTACCCTCCTTCTGTGAGAACCCTTCTTCGGCAAGAGAACGCGAATGGAGTTCTTTGGATGTAAGACGTTCTGTCCTAAAATACCTACAAATTACAGAGGCCTGGCGTATTGACTCTAACCTTTTCATCCAATTTCAGGGGAAAAATAAGGGGAGGAAGGCGTCGAAGGCGACTATTGCAAGATGGCTGAGACTGGCAATTGCCTCATGTTACGACCTACAGAAAAGCCCGATACCAGCAGGAATCCGAGCTCACTCGACCAGGGCTATGTCCACATCTTGGGCGGAAAGAAGAGGAGCGTCACTAGATCAGATTTGCAGAGCTGCAACGTGGTCTTCATCCACTACATTCTCCAAGCATTATAGGCTGGACTTGCACTTGTCAAAAGACCTATCTTTTGGACGCAAGGTGTTACAGGCTGTAATCCCTCCCTAAAAAAGCTTACTAATTTTGTAAGTCTCCAGGTTGGGCCGTCATGGGGGACGAAGCGGAAATTGTGAATTAGATTACTCACCGGTAATTCTATTTCCGTTAGTCCACCATGACGGCCTATATATTTTCCCTCCCAGCTGGATTTCTTCCTTTCTTTGTATTATTATTTCCAGATAATTTTCCTTTGTATGTGGAGCAAACATACTAAATAAATCTGGTTGTATCTTCCTCAGCATGGTTATTTTGTAATCACTGGCGGGAGGATGCAAGGGGGGGAGCATTTAACCTCTCTTCTTCCTGTCCCTGCAGAGGTCAAGGGGCATCCTCCAGGTTGGGCCGTCATGGTGGACTAACGGAAATAGAATTACCGGTGAGTAATCTAATTCACAATTTTTGGTCTCTGTTTCAATTAGATTTTAGATTTTAAAAATTAGATTTTAAAAATGTTAGATTGTCTTTAGAACTAGGATAAATAATAAAGCTTAATTGCAGACACCTTTAATAGCTGTTTATTGTAGCCTAAGGATAAAGTAATAAGCCCCCTGTATATATAAACCCCCTGTATTATATAAACCCCATGACACCAGACAGGGATGTTTCTAGGCTATTTGGTTTGCCGAGAGGGCTTTAGAGAAGTCCCCCCCGCCCCCACACCCCACACATACTGCTTACATTATTACACACCTCATTTGCAGTACTTCCTTGTACACACCTCAGCCGCTGTAGAACCTCCTTGTACATGCCTCTGTTGCTGCAGTACCTCCTCATACACACCTCAGCTGCTGAAGAACCTCCTCATAAACTTCTCAGATGCTGCAGTACCTCCTCATAGATTTTTTTTTAAGTGGCAGCTGCAGCTATATTGGACGCATGCAATACTTTGTGGTCATCTTTGAGATTCATTTTTGTCAAACTTGTATTGATGTCCTAAACTTACAGCGATGGCCAGAAATATATTATGTATGTAGGGTAAAAAGAAATTGAGTAAATATATGGAAAACAGCACTGCACAGTTGATTTTTTTTCTTTTTCTCTTTTTTCTGTAGTAAAATTTCAGTTACTGGAGGGATCTTGCTGGTAGTAATTAATTCAGACCATCTAATATGTGCTTGTATATTTTATAAACCCCGGCTATTTTTCTTACAACTTATTCTGTGATCTACACTACCAGGGCTAAATGATCGGATTTGTTTCAGAAAGTTCTTTTTGTGTGTGTGTGTTTTTTGCATAATTTTGATGGATTGTCATTGTTTTTATGTATTATTTTGAATAGTAAAATAATTATTTAATAAAGGGGCACTGAGAAGACCTTAAAATGTATTGAATGATCCTTGCTTTGCTTTTTAACATAACAATTTTTCCAGTATGTTTTAAGTTTAATATCTGTTTTTTATGAGACTGGTCATAAGTAAAAATGCTTAAAAATGTCTGTATATACATTTACTAGGAATAGATGCTATTATATGAGATCTTCCACACCCTCCAGGCGATAAAGAATATCCAGGTTGCAGATTATTTTCTGCTTTTCTGGCCTACAGGGAATTTCATGAAAAATTGGTTTGTGTCCTACATAGAAATAACACTAGCTAATGGAATTACCCGCAGCTTCAAAGCCTATCATAGAGCCACGTAACTGATTCAGTCTTCTCTTTTTTATTTTAAAATACCTGTTTTTCTGTTCTTTAGGTAGAACATTTCTTAAAATTTAATAGAGTATTTATCTATACTTACTGGATGTTCAGAGTACAAAATGGTTTAATAGAGGCCATTTGAATAGAGGTATAGGTTACACGTGGTAAAATTATAGTCATAACCACACAGTTGACAATATCAATAAAATACATGACTTAAAATAAATATACCATCAAAATCAAGTATGATAAACTAGGGGCACTTACTCATAGATCCAGGCGCTGTAACTGTGGTAATATTCTTTATATTTCTTTTTATCCATGTCTTCCTTTCCTCTAAAATCAACTATTAAAAGTATGTCCTCTCCCACTGTGTACTGAAACTTCCTCTGCTGCAGTGAGATTACTTCAGGTGGATGGAGAGGGAGACAGTGTAACAGCCTGTTAAGCCACAGGATGGAGAAACTCTGGAACGCTTCTCTTTGGGCACTTTAGCACAATTTCAGTAGATGATTTTAAGAGAACTTAAAGAGGATCTGTCACCCCTAAAAATACCTCCACCAAATATGTTCCCCCTAATCCTCTCCCCTGCCCCTTTATATTTATTACATTTTTAGTAAAATTTGTGTGTGCAAACTTTGTTTTAATATGTCTGACCTCTTACCAAATAAGAGGTTGGATCCACGTACAGGTCCCCTGGCAGTCGGCCGTATTCATGAGGGGGCGGACGACACACCCCCTCCACGCCCCTGTCAGTCGGAGACCTGTAACAATAGCCGGCAGCAGCACATATATTGCACAATCGCTGCCGGCTCTCTGCGATGTGGTGTACTGATGCTGTCAGTTCCTGGAAAGTGCCTGGATTTATGAATAAGTGTCCCTGGTTTTAGGGAACTGATTTCTCTTCAGCAAATCACACATAGCTAACGTCACCCTCATTCCTGAGGGAAGGGGATATTGCAGAAGCGAGTCTCACAGTGACTCGGCTGGAGAAAGGAAGCGGGAGGCTCAGCTGAGCTGGAAGCACATGAATATGCATAGTTGATTCCACTTTGAAATGGATTATAGGTTTAGTTCGTGTGGGTTAATTTCACTGACCGGTTCCCTTTAAGGAAATTATGGCTTATTTCAAAATTTTAATAAAGGGAGAAAACTGTGTAACCTAAAGAAAAAAAAGTATTAATCACTCAAAATTCCTCAGTTGCAGTGGCAGCAGTGTGCTCATCACTGTTTTCAGCTGACCGTAAGTGATGTCATTCTGTTGGCAGTTAAGTCACCTTTGAAGCCAAACTGGCCTCATAAGTGATGTGTGCACAGTTTAATAGGTCTATACTGCATTGGATGTACATGCACATTAAACATTCTGCTTCACCGAACACTGAATTGACAAGACTCAACTTGGTTAAAATTACATACTCACAGTGCCACTAACTTCATTAAAAAGCGTAAATTAACTGCTTTGGCAGTTCATTGCACATCATAGAGAGGTACTGAAAGCCCTGAGAAAGTGCAAAGGGCTCCTGACAAATTAAAGCGATTCCGATTAAAAATATATATATGTGTTCTGTGGGAGTGGCTGTATTATAAAAATGTTTATGCACCTTATTCAGTAATAATAAGAATTCTTTATATAGCACACACAGATTACGCAGCGCTGCACAGAGCTTGCCAAATTGGTCTCTGTCCCCATGGGGCTCACAATCTAATCAACCTACCAGTAGTAATGGAAAATACTTACATAATGACCATTTAAAACTGGTCTAACTTTGCTCTATCTTTGCAACACTTTTTATATGACTGCCCAATTGATTTTATTTATATGAAAACATAAGTGATTAAGTATGATTATTTATGCTATAGAGCAGTGGTGGCGAACCTATGGCACGGGTGCCAGAGGTGGCACTTGGAGCCATTTCTCTGGGCACTCAGACCATCGACCCAGGACAGAGTTCACCAAATAGGACCAAATCTTCCTGCATTCCTAGGTAACTAAAGCCACACTTAATTGGCTGTTTGGAACTGCGGGAAAAGTGAGAAGGTGTTGACAGAACTGCATTATCTTTGAAGTGCATGTTGCTGGACCCACCATTCTTTCTCTACAGAGAGACCCTGGCGAGAAGCCACAACCAGAGACTACATTTTCCCTCCTTGTTTCAACAGTATTGGTGGCTTCAGGTGGCGGATATGAATGAAAGATGTGGAAGAACAGGTAGCAGTAAGTTACTGCTTAAAATGCCATGTTGGCACTCCACAGTAAATAAGTGGATTTTGTTTGTAGTTTGGGCACTCAGTCTCCAAAAGGTTTGCCATCACTGCTATAGTGGATTGAATGTCCCCAACCATCCCCTGTCCTAGCGCCCAATGCACATGAAATTAATGGTATCAGGCACTGGGACAGGGAGCGAGGGTGCGTGCCAGGTGGCTGAAAGTAGTTGGAACCGAGCGTGCCTGCCCCTGTAAACGAACAGGAGCCCAGCACTGACGGACGATGGCACTGGACACCTGGAGCACGGGATAAGGTAAGATTCCAAGAGGTGAAACCAGCATCTATTGTTCATTAATATATAACTACATCTATGTCCCCCACACACTCCATGCTGGACAGGAGGTGGTCAATAAGACTCCTCAATTCCCTAACTTTGGAATGAATACGCATATGGCGCTTTTAATTGGTGCATGATCTGGTCACAGTATTATTTCAGTAGAATATGTGGGATTCAGGTCGAGAGGCTGTTGGAAACCATACGGTAATCTATGCGACTTTGTTGTTTGTTGTGTATGCTGAAATAAAAGCTGTGGTCAATCTGGTCTGGGTGTACAGCTCAACACAGATCATCAAGATGGAGTTTAGCCAATTGCAATTCTACTCTGCAAATAGCAGCATAGGAAAAAGAGAAACCACAGAAATGTCCAGAAACCGGTCCAAGGGCATGTTAAATTGCCCAACCTCCAAGGTGATCAACCTGTTGTTCAAGAACCATAATTCCATAAGCAACCTGACCTCTATGGGAAAACCATATTATCTATGGTTGAGACATACAGTCATGGCCAAAAGTTTTGAGAATGACACAAATATTATTTTTTCACATGATCTGTTGCCTCTGGTTTTTATGTGTGTTTGCCAGATGTTTTTTTTATCACATACAGAAATACAAGTGCAATCATATTATGAGTAACAAAAGCTTTTATTGACAGAATGAATTAATGCAGCAAGTCAATATTTGCAGTGTTGACCCTTCTTCTTCAGGACCTCTTTAATTCTCCCTGGCATGCTCTCAATCAAATTCTGGACCAAATCCTCACTGATAGCAGTCCATTCTTGCGCAATCAATGCTTGCATTTTGTCACAATTTGCTGGATTTTGTTTGCCCACCTGTCTCTTGATGATTGACCACAAGTTCTCAATGGGATTCAGATCTGTGGAGTTTCCAGGCCATAGACCCAAAATCTCTGTATTGTTCCCTGAGCCATTTGGTTATCACCTTTGCTTTATGGCAAGTGCTCCATCATGCTGGAAAAGGCATTGTTGATCACCAAACTGCTCTTGGATGGATGGGAGAAGTTGCTCTTGGAGGACATTGTGGTACCATTCTTTATTCATGGATGTGTTTTTAGGCAAGACTGTGAGAGAGCTGATTCCCTTGGCTGAGAAGCAACCCCACATATGAATGGTTGCAGGATGCTTTACAGTTGGCATGAGACAAGCCTGGGGGTATCACTCACCTTGTCTTCTCCGAACAAGCTGTTTTCCAGATGTTCCAAACAATCGGAAAGGGGATTCATCAGAGAAAATGACTTTACCCGAGTCCTCAGCAGTCCACTCCCTGTACCTTTTGCAGAATATCAGTCTGTCCCTGATGTTTTTTTCTGGAGAGAAGTGGCTTCTTTGCTGCCCTCCTTAACACCAGGCCTTGCTCCAAGAGTCTCCGCCTAACAGTGCATGCAGATGCACTCACACCTGCCTGTAGAGCACTCACCCCTGCCTGCTGCCATTCCTGAGCAAGCTCTGCACTGCTGGTAGCCCGATCACGGAGCTGAAACACTTTTAAGAGACGGTCCTGGTGCTTGCTGGTCCTTCTTGGGTGCCCTGGAGCCTTTTTGTCAACAATGGAACCTCTCTCCTTGAATTTCTTGATGATGCGATAGATTGTTGACTGAGGTGCAATTTTTCTAGCTGCGATACTCTTCCATGTTAGGCCAGTTTTGTGCACGTGTTTCTTTAGAGATAACCATGGTTAACCATGGTTAACAGAAGAGAAACAATGATGCTAAGCACCAGCCTCCTTTTAAAGTGTCCAATGGTGGGATTCTTACTTAATCATGACAGATTGATCTCCAGCTCTGTTCTCATCAAAACCCACACCTGTGTTAATTGAGCAATCACTGAAACGATGTTAGCTGCTCTTTTTAAGGCAGGCCTGTAATGAAGTTGAAATGTGTTTTGGGGGAAAAAGTTCAAGCTGATCACTCTTTATAACATTCTGGAGTATATGCAAATTGCCATTATAAAACCTGATGCAGTAGACTTTGTAAAAATTAACATTTGTATCATTCTCAAAACTTTTGGCCATGACTGTACACCAGAACATATCCTATCCGGCAGGGCCAACTTTTCAGTTTCACGGCGCCCTTAAAGTTTGGGAGATTCCACGGTTGTGAGCATGTGACGTGGTGCCATCATTGAGAGCCACTAGTTGGATCAAGGATTTCCATTCCTTGTGGAGGAACAAGATGTGACAAGCCAGATCAGGCAAGATAGACAATTAAGAAATGTAGTTCACAATTGGCTGTTCTGATTGAGTCTCTTGCTGTATAGCCTTCTACTTCTTGGAGAAATGTTGCCTGCAGTCCATGCCCCAGGGTCAAAAGGGATTTGAGGACCTGGGGCGGAGGTGCTGTTTTTAATCCCAGGCATCATCCCCTGGGTCACCTTTTGTGATCAACCTTGAGGTACACTGAGACTTGAATTTTGTATTGTTTCCACATAAATGGAAGTAGAAACATTTTTCTCTAACTACATATTAAATACTTTTTCCTTCTTATGCAAATAGGTTCTAAAGTTCAAATAAATTGCTACCTTGTATTGCTTCCCCCTTTTGCCATCAAACATGGTTTTCAGGAAGCCTAGTGACATGTGTGATTAAAGCCAAACCAGTATATTTATTCCAGAAGGAACAGACTGTAAACAACTGTTTCAATGTGGTTGCATCTCTGCAGTACATTGTAGGGAAATGTTGGCTGAGTGAGAGACTTTTGACTAGGGTCAGGGAGTAAAACTTCTTTATTTAGAGAGTTTGCTGATTAAGGTTTTCTTGCAGCCATGTGGAGACTTCTAGCCTTTGATGCCAGGATCGGCTCCAGGTTTCAGTAGGCCTCAGTGGGCCCTTTGCAGAGAACTCAGGTGACTGCATTAAAAATTCAGATTCTAAAACAGTTTCCTGTTTCCTAAAATATTTCCTAGTTTATCATACCAAACAGCCCCTTCATGGTTATTTTATATAAAGTCTCCCTCATCCACTATGGATTAATTAAAAACAGCCCCTCTCAACCCCATGGATTCCTTATGTGCAGCCTTATGTGCCCCCCCCCCAGCAGCCCTGGGCCCAGGCACTAGTCCAGGTATGCCCAGTGCTGGCACCGGACCTGATTGATGCTCCACTATGGGATTCTGGGATTCTGCAAATATGGGAAATTTAAAGGGATGCAACCACATAGAAACAGTGCTGTCTACAGTCGGGAATCTGTTCCTTATGGAATAGATATACTGGTTTATCTTTTATCTCGTATCATGTTGTTAGGCTTCCTGAAAGTCATGCTTGATGGTAAGGGGGTCTTACAAGATAGCAAAAGAGGTGTGGTTTTGCTTGTCCTACCTTGGAAAAATTATTTGCATATTTCCCTGAACCTGTTTGCTGAGCATCAATGGTTTCCACACACCTGCAAGGCGGCCTTAATGTGCAAACTCAACATAAGGAGAACTGTTATTCCCTGACCTGAAATAGTTATACAAAAATATTATTCAGTAGCAGTCTCCTTTTTCGGATTCAATTAGTAATTAGTCATAGATCCTACAGCAGCTTAAGATTGGTTGCAAGTGTTTATGACTGTAGCTTTTGACTTCAGTTTATGAAGTAGATTTTTATTTCGATTTGCTGGTATTTCTACAATTAAAATCCCTACAATGATGTCCTTATATAACATACACTGCATAATATCTTCTAAGACTTGTGACTGCAGGTTTTTGAGATCTATTTCAGAATTTACATTTGTGACATCATTCTATGAAATGCTTTAATTTATGAATAGTAGGGTTTTGTTCCTTAGCATGATTTGCCCTTATTTCAGTGATTGTTGTCGACTCATAGCAGTACTCAATATGTTAACAATTATGTTTCCGTATTATGTGTCGAAAGAAGCAGAGAATGTTTGCTCATAGCTTGTATAATGGAGCCATTTGCTGCAGTCCATTTTCTTTTAGCTGATTGCGCATTGCCCAGTCGCTTTGAAGATGCTAGCAGATAAAAGAAAACATAAAAGGAAAAAAAACACTTCAAGACAGCATCCTTTCTTTGATGCTGACCTACTTTGCAGTGTTTCAAAAGCATTCATCTGAAAAGAGATACATATCTGATTCATGATAGATCTGGAAAAGAAATGAGTTGCTCTTGAAGGTAACACAGATGAGTGCATTCGGACATCTGGACATCTGACCATCAAACATTATGAACTCCACAATCCTTCCTAGTTTACTTACTTTACATTGTATGGCCTTATGCCTAGGGGAAATTTTGACATGCTAAAAGAAATACATACCTTTCTGGAACCATGTACCAACCCATGTTTTGCTCCTTCTAAAATAGCAGTTACTGTAATGTGTCTAGTTGAGCAAATGGCTGTATTGTTGTTGATTCCATTATTAGTTCTAGTCATAGATAGGCTTATTTCATAAGATAAAAGAGAAATCCTTTTATATGACCCTGCTATTTCCAGGAGAAACTAAAATATATTGTCAGCAAATAGATGTGTCCTTTATATATTCCATTTGCATTAAATTTTCTCAATTCATTATAAAGGGATCTGAATTACAGTTTTCTATATTTTTGTAAGAGAAAAAAAAATTGAGTAAAAAAAATAAACATGCTGTGCGTACTGCAAATTAATATGCAAAATGCATTTTCTTATTGTCACGGTGTCCTTGTGATCCACATCTCAGATCGTAGACACAACGGTGCCCATCTCCACTGTGCCCCAGCCCTCACTAACCTCTCCGCGTTCCTGCTTCTGGGCTGGCTGGTCGGCGCACGTCTTCTCGCATCTTAGGACACGCGCACCAGCTCTCGAAGATTTAATGGACCAACACATTGCTGATTGTCGCTGGCCACTTCCGGGTTTATACTCCGGCAGTTCCTATCACCTCCCGCTGATCTTTGAGCTTCCAGCCTTAGAGAAAGCTTCCAATACATTCCCTGTTCCGGTTCGCATTTCCATTCCAGTTACTGCATCGATCTCCTGTTGTGACTCTGAACTTGACTTCTGACCTTGCATCACTGCTGACTGCCTGCCTGTATCTGACTCCTAGACTGCCCGGTGAGTTTGTATTTCGACCTTGGCTGCTACGTGGGCTAGTCGCACCTGCGGAATGATCTGGTGCCACCATGCCGCAGCAAGACCATCTGATTTGTGGCGGGCTCTGTTAAAGACCAGGTGCCACTTAGATTCTGGTCCCAGGTGTCAGCTAGTGTCATCTCCCATGGTGGTCTGGTGGTCCACTGACCCCGATCCCTGAAACTCATTTCTATATTTATTTAAAAGATGCCTGTATATAGTCTGTTATAAACCGTAATGGATTGTATTTAAATATATACCATTCATATCAAGTATGATAAAACAGGGACACTTGCTCATAGATCCAGGCACTGTGACTGTGGTAATCTTATTTTTTTATCCATTTTAATTATGCTAATGACCTCAAGTGTTCTTGGGTAGGGAGGCACTACCAGAGCCCCTCAGTGTTCTGCCTTCAGAGGATATTATACTCTGCAGGATCATGTCTAATCCTCCCCCTGATGGAGGGGGGAGGGGGTACTGCATTGTGTAACAGCCTATGAAGGTACAGCACTTTAGGGACTCTATTGACCCCAGATACCTTAATTAGCATAAATTTCAAAAGTTGATTTTAGAAAGAAGGAGCTTGAGAAGTGCTCCTGGCCCACAGGTTCATTAATGTGCCATATATAAATATTTCTTCAATTAGATGTTATTAAAAAAAATGTACCTGTGTGAAGACAATTTCTCATAAATGTAGTCATATGGTCCCTTAGAAACAAGTCTGTGTCCCTGGATGCGTCCACCTCTGCTGGAGGGATTGCACAAAATAAAATGTCCTGGAGTTACTGCAGGTCCCACAGCCGTCCTTTGGTAGTGGTCGCTGAAGCCAGGTGGTCAAGCAGGGCTCAATAGTGCATCTCTGGCCATTGCTGCCAAAATGTGAGGTGGTCGTATCCAAGGAAGCCATCTTGTTACTAAGGGACGACATGGCTACATTTGTTTTAACAAAAAAATATTCTGGAACTGGGATAAGGATTGTACGTAGCTCATATAGATATTTTGGGAGTATCATCATATTATAAACTACTGCTCAACCAAACCATGATAGAATATATTTATATATATCCAGTTCTACATTTTCCTGGGTATTTCAGGTCTATTCCCAGATATTTTATATTTTGCTCTCTCCAATCTGGTTCATATTTCTGTTTTAGGTTCCTCAACAAGTTTTTGTGAATATTGACCTGTAGGAATTGTCGTTTTTTTGTTATTTATCTTATAATACGAAATCTCACTAAAATTTTCCATTACAGTGAATATGTGTGTAAGAGAGGTTTCCAGATTTGTAGAGAACAAAATAATGTTGTCTACAAATAGCCCAATTTTCTGTTCCATATTGCCGATCTTTATCCCATGAATATCTGGGTTGGATCTTATCGTTATTGCTAGTGGTTCTATGGCTAGTATAAATATGATGGGTTATAGCGGACATCCTTGCCTTGTTCCGTTGGATGAGGTGAATGCACAGGTATGAACCCCACGTCAAACAGGAAATAAGCTAATGTCACCTAGAGACATAGTAAATGTCTTTATGGAATACTACTCTGAACTATATAATCTAGCGAACAATAACTTGTTACATTCCCCCACAGCAGATCTGATATCGGGCTTCTTATATAAACTTCATCTTCTGAAAAAAACAGAAACACAATTAACGCAACTAAAGGAACCCATAACTACATAAAAAAATTTGTGAAACCATTAAAGCTCCCACTGAACAAAGGGGACCAGGACCACCAGATGGACTTACAGGAGTGTACTATAAAAAATTAGCAAAAATCCTAACTCCCATACTTAAATTATATTCCCTGGCTGCACGAAATGGGAATTTTCCCAAAGAATTTTTAGAAGCTATAATCATAACCCTTCCTAAACCAGGGAAATCGCCTGACCGCCCTGTCAACTTCCATCCAATTTCCTTGTTGAATGAGGACATAAAAATATAGGCCAAATTGATAGCTAATAGGCTTAAACCAATATTAAAAATACTCATAGGACCAGACCAAGCCGGGTTCATCACCTCGAGACAAGCTCCCGATAACACCAGAAGGACTAAAAACTTTATAATACATTGCGAGCTAAATAACATTCCAGCTTCCTTTATTACTGTTGACGCCAAAAAGGCGTTTGACAGGGTAAACTGTGAATATTTATTTGCAGTACTTCAAAAGCATGGTCTGAAAGGCTATATTTTTATGGCAATAAAGGCTCTCTACTCTTTCCCATCAACCTGCAACTTTTAATGTCTTGAAAAGCTACTTCAATTTAGCTAGGAACGTGGAACTACTTCCATCTTTCATACTTCAATTGTACATTCTGCTATATAGTTCTGCTATCTTTTGTAAACCTGAGATTCACAGCGAGTATCCCTACATAGCAGTACTGATTTGTCGTAGCTGACCCTTATTTGGTCTGGCAGGGACTAATGTCACAGTATAGGTGGTGTTTTTTGTAGCCAGGGGAGGCAGCAGCTATTGTAAAAGGCTTGGGGGCTGGGCACATAATTTCAGCCACATTTACATAAATATAAACACTATTTTTTTCTAACAAGCCTGTTGGTATCCCTAATAAATTTTCATGCCTACATCTTGAAAGCAATGGTGGAGCTTTGTAGCGGTTATATTAAGCTTTAGATGTCCTTTAATCTTCTCTGATCTTGATTTCCAGTTTTGAGGGATTAAAAAATTATCATTTAACAATCAATTATATTTTTATTTGTTTACCCAAGATTAAAATCCATATGTTTGACTAACAACATTAAAAAGTATTCTATCTACCTACCTAAACTCCTCCAACCTTAATCTGGCCCTGGTGTTCTGTGAACGAAAACTATGCCACATGTATCCTTGGTTCCTACATCTGTGATTTCATTATATTGGGGCCGTACTAATCCACCGACGATTGAATACTGGATTAGGAAAATTGCATATTTAGCTAGAATGGTATAAATTAACACTTCTGGAAAAGGTTGATAGATTGCTGGCAATTAAGGATTCTTGTTCCATTTATTTGGTAGTAACCGCTGTAAACGATAACTTGCTAATGGGGACAACTAAACATATTACCAACCCATCCAATGTTCGACTTCTGTACATTTTCTATGACAGAAAAGCTTGTTTAAACTTCAGTCTCCTATGTATGTTCATTATAAGATAGTAAGCTCTTAGAGAGAATTGTCATTCCCATTTCACAAGTATAAATGTATGTAAATTATATTTTCCAATATTTATATTCTGTGCTACCGTCTCATCTGTGTGCAATCTCTGCAGATAATACAGATGACAGCACTGCAGATTTTGACAATATGGCTGAAGCTTTGAAATTCATAGTTGGCACAAACTTCCACTCTACAATGCCTCTGCTCACAATGGCAGGATCAAGAAATATGCAATCGGGCAATATAAGGGTGTCTGGGTATCTCATTCCACTAAATACAAACATAAATGGTTATCACAATATGTTCATCCTGTCAATCGGGTTGACCAATTACTGGGAGGGGTTGGTGAGGATCCAGCAGTCATAGTCCACATTGGCTCCAGTGGCAAATTAAGAGGTAGGTGGAAGGTCTGTGAAGAAGACGCATGTTTTTTTTTATAGTATTGAAAACTGGTTTTCTGTAACTCTGGTTGTGGTACATTAGTTTCCTGGTTGGTAACTTCTGTGTGAATGAGTGTGAATGACTTCTTATTCTACTTCTCTCATTGGGCCGGCCACCTAATGCTCTATTCTCTTCTGTTTAGTATCACTGGGAGCTGTGTACCAAAACCAGGGAATGTGCTGTTACAATGTAAAATTATGTAATATACTATGTAATATATGTTATGTTCTACTTACCTGCAGCATGGTGGGTCTGCTCTGACCTTATAAGAAGCAGGCCAGCAGCAGCTCTGGTGTTTTATAGGGTAACCTGCAGAGAATTGTGGGTATCTCAATTGTATAAAAGGTGTCACTGACCAGCAATCTGGGGGATTATGATTGTGGAGATTTGTGTTTTGCCTTCTGCTGGTCTGTGGAACTACAAGGGCCTGGTGTCTATTGAACCAATTATGTTATACACAGATTTTTCAAAATAAACTCCTTTGGATTATTTTCATCAAGCAAAGCCTGGTTATACATTGAAAAGCCTATACCTCACAAGGTCCTTAAAATGATTTCAGGGATTAAGGCCATAAGCGCAGGGCAAGGACCTCAAAAGAGATGTAAAGTTATGCACTTGGACAATTTTATGTTCTAAATAGTCAATTACTTGGTAAAATTGCAGCTAAAAAAGATTTGGGGGTATTGGTGGATGGTAAACTTAATTTTAGTGACCAGAGCCAGACAGCTGCTAATAAAGCAAATAAAATTATGGGATGTATCAAGAGAGGAATAGATTCCCATGATAAAGACATACTTTTGCCCTTATGCAAATCACTGGTTAGACCACACATGGAATATTGTGTACAGTTTGGGCACCGGTGTATAAAAAGGACATAGTAAAACTAGATGGGTGCAGAGGAGAGCAACCAAGATTATTAGGGTAATGGCAGGGGGGGGGGGGGGGACTAGAATACCATAACAGATTACAAAATTTGGGATTACAGGCAGTCCCCGGGTTATGTACAAGATAGGTTCCGAAGGTTTGTTCTTAAAGGAAACCTACCACTTGAAGTGGCAGGTTTCAGAAGAAAACACCGAGCACCAGCTCAGGGTGAGCTGGTGCCGGTGCTTATTTTTGTTAGTGTTTTAAACCGCGGTATCGCGGTTTAAAACACTTTTTAAACTGTATAGCCGGCGCAGGGAGGTACGCACTCGGCGATTACCATGCGCGCGACCGTGCATGCGGCTACATAGGAAGTGAAGGAGAGCCGCGCGCATGGTAAGCGCCGAGCACGTACCTCCCTGCGCCGGCTATACAGTTTAAAGAGTGTTTTAAACCGCGATACCGCGGTTTAAAACACTAACAAAAATAAGCACCGGCACCAGCTCAGCCTGAGCTGGTGCTCGGTGTTTTCTTCTGAAACCTGCCACTTCAAGTGGTAGGTTTCCTTTAAGTTGAATTTGTGTGTAAGTCGAAATTGTAGTTAGAGGCAAATTTTTTATTTAGCCCCAGTGACAATTGGAGTTTCAAAATTTGTTGCTGTAATGGGACCAAGGATTATCAATGAAGCTTCATTAAAGGCACCTTAAAGCTGATCATTGCAGCCTGGGACTATAGGAAAGCATTCAGAGAGCTTCACTAGAGGTCACAGTAGGCAGAGCGGTCCGTCTTTAACTAGGGGTCGTCTGTAAGTCTGGTGTGCTTAAGTATGGTACCGCCTGTATTCAGTTTAGAAAAAAGACGGCTCAGGGGAGACCTTAATGCAATGTACAGGCTATACGAAGAACATGGCACACACCGGTTTTTTTAGATCTTTTCAAATGATTTTTTTATTTATTTCAGTGAATATATCACATTGCAAAGCCTTCACCGTATTGTATGTGGATACAAGAGTAATTTTTCACAGATCATAATTATTTAGCACAACGTTTCGGTCATCTCGACCTTTGTCAAGTAGGATCTGACTATTAAAGCTTGTAAAGTGGAGGGACGTGAGGCTGTCCTCACCTCCCTCCACTTTACAGGATAAGTGGGCATCCTCTACGCCTAGAGGCGGTTCTATCATCAACATAGACAAAGGTTCTTTACTGTAAGAGCAGTGAGACTATGGAACTCTCTGCCGCAGGTTGTTATGGCGGAGTCTATGTACATGTTCAAGAGAGGCCTGGATGCCTTTCTGGAGAGCAAAAATATCACGGGTTATGGGGATAAAACATTTATTTAATTCTTAAAGGTTGGACTTGCATATTTTTTCCAGCCTTATATACTATGAATATTTCTGTGCTGAGGCTTGTGTGTTCACTAAACAAATTATCTGACAGTAAGTAGATATAGTATATCTTTCCTTTAGCTGTCAGTGATGATGGGGTTTGTCTAGGATCACATACGTTTTTTGCAGATAGTTGTACATGACCTAGCTTTATACATTTGCACACTCTGCCTACACTGTCTTCTCTGTATTTTTTTTTTAGCTGAAGAAGAAGAAGTGGAAAATGTTGATGTTTCCAGTCTGCCCGAAGAGGTTCTGCGGAACATTGAAGCTGACAGTTTCTGGTGCATGAGCAAGTTACTTGATGGCATTCAGGTAAATTGATTCCCCCTTTCTCGTGCATTCTATATAACTGATTTATTTCATGAATTTGAGCTTCTGCTGGGACTCTAAGAAAAAAATGTGTAAGCTGAGAAATAAGTACATAGGGGAAAACCTTCTCCATTGAGGAAATCTGTCTACATTTTATCATTACTGCTTCCTTATAAAATGAAAAATGGGTTCACTTACAAAACCTGCTTGCACTGTGTAATGCAGGGTTGGGGATAGAACCCCTGGGATATTGTTTTCAGTCTCAAGGTATTAGTAAAGATGGCAGTCAGTTGCGGCACATCAGATTTCTTGTTTGAGGTAATTTGAGGTTAGGTTTTCAAGTATTTATCCCGTGAGTAAACTCCCCGAGCATCACATCAAAGTAGCGTATGCGAATGTGTAAGAGGGCTTCAGTGTTTTATTTTATAGTCTATGTCCCATCTTCATGATACATTACGTGTACTTTAACAAACATAGTTTTTGGTTTTCTTTATGCATCCACACTAAAAAACAATAAAGAAGCTTCCAAATTGACCTGATTAAAATATATCCCACTGTTTTTTGTGTATTTAACTGTTATGCAAATCTGTAGGAACCAGGTTGAGACAATGGAAACCCATAGCAAAGCCTGCAGGGATGCGTTACATTGCCTAAACACCTTCAGTAGTTGTTGGACTAATATTAGTCCAATGCAACTTGCTCAAAGATGCATTTGTTTACTGACTGAAACAAGGATAGTGGAGTGCTGACAGACACCTTTGTGAGGATACAAAGGGTCAGCCATATTGAATACAACATGTTCTTTTTTCAATCTGCAAACAAAAGAATTAGTTTTTGTGGATTTGAAAAAAAAAATGCTGGCGAATGATGTCCTTATAAAGGATGCGTGGATCCATCTTTTACATTTGGGGACATCCTGCATGATCCAGACATGTTGCTGGATTGCCAGACATTTAGACAATTTGTCAAATTGAGGCCCCTAGCTACTAGCCATGGGTGTAGCTATGGATCTACTCATCTCTAGTCATTAGCTTCTCCTAACCTTGACTGGTCACATGATTCTGTTACTGTCTGCACTTGGACGACACCCACGTTGCACTTATATTTTCTATTTTCTCAAATCTATGAAAAAAACACTCATGTTTATGGGTCCATGTATTGAGACATCCATCCCCTTTTCCAAAGCATGTTATCATTGCTTTGGAACACTTAGTATACTCAGGGAAAATTATTTAACCATTGAAAGAAAGAGTGCAAGATAATGCGTCATGCAATGTACACTAAGGCCAGAATTCAGTAGATAAGATATTCCAATATTAGAAATACAGGGCATATAGTCCTGTAGTAAAGTACATTCAAAAATTCATAAAGGATTTGAAGTAAGTAAGTCTTATGTCTTAGCTTTTCATGAACCTTCTATTACACACACATACCACTTATGAAACCCTTATGAAGGTCTGTGTGTGTGATGAACATTGTGTAGTCAAAACTGAAATGAAAGAATACACAGTAGCTATATAAGTGGAAATCATTAAAGAAAGTGCCCTGCCACTGTACACCTATGTCCATTTCAGTGTCTGCTGGCTGTCATTCTGGAAGATGTTCAACAGCCAAAGCTGTCTCCTTGCAAGTACGATATGTATGTGCGTGTTTACATACCGTGTATCCTCCAAAAAAAAGACAGTGGGGCACATTTACTTACCCGACTGGGTCCCGATCCCTAATCCGGAATGTCCGCCGGAATGTACATCTGCGGCGATCCACGTAGATCCTGCACCCGATATCCGGCATGTGTCGCTCCCCGCTCAGGTCCGCCAGAGTTCATCTTCTTTTTCCCGATCCATGTAAGTGCTTGGCTTGCGACACAAATTTGAATGTTAAATCCTGCGCTTAGTCCGAGTCCGTCGGATCGTCCAACGGCCCGCCTTAGATTTGTGTTGCGTGAAAGCCAGCGCGTTTGCAACACAATCCAATCCTGTGCGATACAAACAATCCCCGGCGTGAAAAGTCCATAGAACCGAGGAAAATGCGGCCCTTGGGATCCCAGGAAGATCTCAGGGTAGGAGTAGCAAAGACCCTACTGGGGCATGGAGTAACCGGGACGTGTAGCCTCATGTCTGGCTACTCCACGCCCCAGCAGCCGCTTTACAAAATTTACATATTAGGGCCATAAAGATTTAATAAAAGATAGCGGGGACGTGAGGATTAGCTCTAAAAAGTGCACATGCACCTACCACCTGTTCTACCTTTATAGGTAATATTGTGGTGGTAGGTTCCCTTTAAACCTGCTTTGTCATTGCTGATGCCACCATTTAAACTGAATTCCCTACAATATTATATATACTGTATGTAATATAATATATATATATATATATATATATATATATATATATATATATATATATATTTAATATTATGATGTCTTTAATTAAAAGCAAACGGGATAACTGGGACTTAAAGCTCAGGAAAGTGGATGCACCTCATTACTGGAAAAGTAAAACATATTTTCAGTTAGAAAGCACATACACACAATTTCTTTGCTCTATCGGGTATTATAAGTCCAGCCATGTCTCTTCTTGGCTCCTCGATGCTATTCCAATCTCCTAAACATCACACAATGATTAAACTGCAGACATCAAGATTCAGGGTGTAAAGTGTGTGCACATAAAAGTGTGCCTTTGCTTTACATAGATTGCCCTAAAGCTATTGTCGGTTGCAATAAGTGGCTTCTAAAGAGGCAGTAACTCATTCTGTCTGGCTTGCAACCTGCTGCCAGCTCTACAATGTAGGAAAAGAGATATCCTTTGTTGGTAATATACAATGTCACGTACTAATGGTATCTGTGATTGAATCTATCACAGGCTGCAGCATAATGGTGAATACACTATGTTTACTACTCTCTGCCATTCTAGAATTATACACTGGTATCTGTGCTTAGAAAAACAAACATTTTGTAAATGAAGTGCATTCATCCAAGCCCAACACCTCACTTTCTAAATTTGTACGATTTGTCAGGTTGTGCCTGTTTTAATTATGTATTATTTTACCCCCTCTATACAGATCTTAAACAACTCAATTCTGTTTTTGCTATGCCACTGTTAAAAATCTTCAGCGATTCCCTAATGACTGGTATGGTGCTAAATGAGTGGTGCGGGACAAATGTGATGTTCAAAAAGGGCTCTTGATGTTTTGGAAGGGATACTAAAAGCCTACATACAGGATGGGTTTACTAAGGATAGAAATTGCCGGACTAACCTGATCTGCCTTTATAAAGAGGTGAGCAGATGCCTGGACAGCTGCTGTGGATATTGTGTTCTTGCACTTTGCTTAGCCATTCAACACTGTCCCTCATAGACGCCTGATGGGTAAAATAAGGTATGTTGGTTTGGCAGAAATAGTTTCCAATTGAATTGAAAACCAGCTATAGGATCGTATCCAGAGAGTTGGGGTCAATGATTCCTACTCAGAATGGTCACCAGTTTAAGTGGTGTACTCTGGGGTTCTGTGCTCAGCCCACCACTATTTATTTATTAACCTCTTATAACCCCGTATGGGAACATCACGTTTAGGCTGTGATTGGAAAAGGGCTGATGAGCTTAGCCCGCTCCTAGCTGGTAAGAGTTTGATGCAAATTGCAGCAAACACCCACAGGTGGCACCCATGATTGGTGCTAGCACTGATCGGGGGTATTAACCTGTCGATCGCCACTGTCAAAGCTCGCGGTGGCTTGTCTTGGCTCGTCGCTCCCCGTGAAGTCATCAGGGAGGGTTGATCTGTTGCTATGAAAGCCTTGAGTCACACAAAGACCCGAGGCAGTCTCGGAAATATGATTTCTCCAGTCCCGTATTTACGGGCTGTATATACGTGACGTTTTTCATCCGTATGCAGCACGTATGTAACCCGTATTTTATATGTCCCCATAGACTTCTAGGGCATATGGAACTGAAATACGGGAGAAAATAGGACATGTTCTATATTTTTATACGGCTAGTATACGGTACGGAACAGAACGGAGTTAACAACGGCAATATAAATGGTCAGACGTATTGTCCATTGAAATGAATGTGGCCGTATGTATCTGGAAAAAAATGGTACAGTACGGATACGGCCGTTTTCATACGTCCGTGTGAATATAGCCTTAGTGTATTAGACCTTTATATGAAAGCTGTAATTAAACTACAGTTTAATAGAATCTACTATATTCGTTTACAGTTGAATAATAACTATGGAGAATTAACTTGATTGTATGGAATTCTGCTACTGTAAAAGGGAGTTTCTTACAGCATAGACAAATGTAGCTCTGTGCCTCGAAAGTTTGATGACTAGACCCTTTTCCAGCAGGCCATTAACATGATATGTGTGACTTGATCTTATCTTAGTGACTGGCGTAGGATTGTTGCTTAACTTCCTGATCATGCACTCCTTTAGTTTATGGTAGTTTACATTAGAAGAGGTAAATGAGTGATTATTGCAGAGAACACACTTTCAGCTTTTCTGCAGCGTGTGCAGTTCAATGCAACCAGATTGCGGCTGGATTGTTAGTCAAGGTCCTTTGAAAAATAAAAGATTGGCATTCATCTATATTCTCAACCAATAAACCCTGGTCTCATCACAAAATGATTGAATATGTTATTGACAACACCAACAAAGGAAAATTATAATGACATTGAGATCTTTATTTTGTTACACTTTGAAGAAAAACAGTCATCCATCTTTTACACTGCTCACATTGATTGAATATTGTCTAACATGACAAGGGTCTATATAACAAATTAATATTGTCCTTGACAAACTCATGAGCCTAATAAGCATAACTGTGAAGGACTTTCTTTTGGGTGGGACCAAACAACCTCTTTATGGTAGATGAGATAAAATGTAAGCACCTGTAATTTTTGATTCCCATAAAGAAAAGTCATAGAGAAAAATTGAATGTGAAAAAAATTAAATGTTTTACTTTCTATCAGTCTAGACACGCTTTCTTCTGAATTCCAGAAAAACAATGTCTATTTTTATGCACTCATGTCTTTGTCCCAAAGCTGGGGTCCTGAATACCGTGAGTTGGTAGAGGAGTATTATGCATGTATGGTCACCATTTCTCTTGGACTCGTCAGTACCATACCAGTGCCTGTACATGTGTACTGCTGCTCCAAATACACAAGGGAACCTGTTATTTCATGGACCCTGGTCTTTGCTGTTAGTCGGGAAACCCTATTTAAAGCGCTTAACCCTAGAATGCATGACCATGAAAATCTACACTTTTACATACCTGGGGCCTTTTAGGCCCGTGTGCAAATAACATGGAATAACTCAAATAAAAATACTTTTTAAAGTTTATTTGAAAAATGCAAAGTAAGGATGCATTTCTACTAGCATTGGTGTCTGCCGGGAGGGGATCTGTACTGGATCTGACCACCTGGTGTCCCCAGCTAAGGCTGGTAGAATGCGGGCATTCCGGCAGCCTTAACTGGAGTTACCAAGAGATCATATCCATTACGGATCACCTCCTGGCAGACACCAGCACTAGTGAAAATGCATCCTAAGAATAATTCAAAACATTTTGTGCAAAAAACAACAATAAAGCAACTGAACGGGCTTAAAACGCCCAATATACTCATTCGATATAACTCTTTATAATAACGTTTTTTTGTCTGAGGGCGCGTTCACACGTTGCGTTTTGACTTGCATTTTCATTGCGTTTGAAACGCATATACAACAGCTGAGGAGGGGTGATTTGCCTAATTACATCACTGTTAACATTTCCGTTTACAAAGCGCATCGTAAACGCGATGTAAACACATGTGTTAACAACGTGTTAACGCATGTGTTTAGTTAACACATGCGTTAATATTGCATTTACAAACATAAACGGTAATGTAATTGGGCAAATCACCTCTCATCAGCTGTTGTATATGCGTTTCAAATGCAATGAAAAGGCAACCAAAACGCAACGTGTGAACGCGCGCCAAAAAGTTTTTATATATATATATATATATATATATATATATATATATATATATATATATATATATATAATTTGCAGTAAACATGCTTAAAACATGCAGTAAACATGATGCTACTAATGACCGCAACATCTTTCACATGTTATCTGTAATTCAACATCTGGAAGATGAAATTGTAGTATTTTACACAGGACTGTCTATCAAAAATGATTGCTTTGATTTCTTGGTCAGTCAAACCCCTGGATGTAGACTGTGCCATTGTAACCTTAGAAGTCAGTAAAGTATAATGAAAAAAAATGATTACAATAAGGGTTGTAGACTCTTTGTTAGTCTGTGCAGCCCCCTCCTCTCACGTTCAGCAGGTCACCACTTTCTTTTAGGTGAAGTGGAAATCTTTGGATTTTTGGAGCTCAGAGTTTCTTTTTCAAGAAACAAGAAAGCTGACTCCTTCCTCCTTCCTGTTCAGGAACTATGATGATGTCAGAGACGCATGACATCATGAGGTAGCCTCCTTCCCAAGATCACATGACCATGTAGTCAGGCACAATACACAACAGCAGAGTCATAAACACTAAGGCTACATTCACACGACCGTATGGGGGACGTATATATGGCCGACGTATATACAGCCGATATACGTCCCCCACAGACTGCAATGGGCGCACAGCGCCCTACGGGAGCGGTGCAGTGCAGCACACGTGCGGCACCATACCGCTCCATACCCGGGAAAAAGATAGGACCTGTCCTATCTTTTCCCGTAATACGGCGCGGTGCGCCATGTATCCCTATGGAGAGGGGCGGGGGTGAGCTGTGCTCACCTCCTCCTCCTCTCCCCGCACGCTGCCATTGCCCGCTACGGTACGGCGGGCAACGGCAGTGTGAATGCAGCCTAAGTCACTGTTTTCTCCAGCAACAGAAAAGACAAAAAGACTTAGGATCACATGTAAACCTAGTACGGGCCTAAAAGGCCCCAGGTATGTAAATATGGGGTATTCACAAAAAAGAGTTATTATACCGAAATGCCTGTAACATAAAAATATATGAACAACTGGAAATGACTAACAACTATATAACTGAGGAATACCTAGACTTTCAGAATTCTAACTAAAGCAGTCTTGCAGTAAAAAGAAAAAAACTAACAGAGCGGGCCTGCGAGGCCCCAGGTATGCATTCTAGGGTTAAGGGTATCTGCACACGTTGCAGAATGGTTGCAAGATTTTCCCTTCAGCTATTCTCACGCATCTGCAATTGGCTGGTTTGTGATATAAATAATACTGCTTTTTAGGGGTGTCCAGCGTAGTGGGAACGTTGATTTCCACTCCATGATTCACAGCAAAAAGTGACATGTCTTTTTTTAGCAATGTGTGTATGAGATTTTCAGTAATTACATACACTAAAATGCTACAGTAGCACGCAACAGATATGCCACGTGGTAAATCTACAGCCCTTACAATACATGGTCAGATACCGTGATATTTCTTACACAGAAGTCCAGATGTCACATATATACTACGTGAGACCGATATACGTTTCAATACAGATTTTTATGTTGAACATTGAAGTTAGGCAACAATTAGCCTGTAACAAGTGATATGATTTGCCTGGTTTTAAAGAATGTCTTTCATGCTCAGTAATTGTGAAAAATACCTTAGCAGTTGAATAAGAACAACGAGTAAGAAAGTATGAAAACACCTGCTGATGAATTCTGTTTTATGATAAGGAAAATGATCTTGAAGTTATTTTGCCAGCTTGTTTATGAGTGTGCTATGCTTTGTTTACTTTAATAGCTACAAGTATGGCTGAATAATAGCGATAATTAGAATCTACCATCTGTGTACCTGTCCTAGCAGAAACCATCATGGTTTTCTCCCCTTTGATCAGGTTAAACAGGGTTCCATGCAGCATCATTACAATCTAGTATTGATTTCTCTTTAGTGCTGTGAATTAACCAAATGCACATTATTAAATGTTGTTCCATTTACTTGGCCTAATGAGCGCAAGACTTGAAAGATTTTTTTTCTCCACTGAGGCATTAGTAAATTGGTTGAGAAGCAGTCAGTATAAAGCCTTTCTGTTCTAGGTATTTTGGACTTTTTACTTAGGCCTGCTTATAGCTGCATATATGCAATTCTGTTAATTAGTTGCCTTTTCTGGAGTAAGAATAGAATAATGAAATCTTAGCTTTTACTTGAAATATGGTCGTTCACCAAGGTATAGAGCTCTAGAGATTTTATAATTGGATGCTGCTAAGTGAGGAGGCATTCACCAAGTTCTTTATTTAACTTACAGGAAAGCATAACAAAGTCAGAGAATGAAAAGGACCTCCTTTGAAATCTTTTACAATAATTCAGAAACTGAAAAAAAAATAAATTTACAATCACATATCCTATCTGCTCCATAAATAGCATTCAGCTCTTTTTGTTATTAAAAACTTTATAAATCCAGATCCAATGTTTTTATTAAAGACATTAATCTGCAGATACCCAAAGCAAATACAGGCAGTATCCGACTGAAAGGGACCTTTTCACCAGAGTGCTATTTTTAACAGGTTGCTGTTGACAAAGTACTGTATATGCCAAATATGTTTTTTTTTTTTTTTTTTTATAAAAAAAAGGTCTGTGTTATATGGTATTTGAAATAAAGTATGTGGAACTTTCCTGGCTCACTGCCAGAGGAAAATATAAAATGACAACTTATGTCTACTCTATAATATATTAGCTGCTGTGCTGGCTCCTGCCCCTCCCCCAACCTCTCCTTGCAGTGAGATGTAGAAGGGAGTGATTGTCTAACACATCGTCATGGGGAAGGAGGGAAAGGAGCCAGGAGTAACGTTTAGAGCAGTAAATATATTATAAAGCAGACGGTAGTTGTCATTTGCAATTTTCCTCAATGGGACCCGGACTGAAGCATTTGGCAGGGAGCCAGGTATAGTTTCACATACTTTATTTCAAACGCCATGTAACGTAGACATTTAAAAAAAAAACATATTTGGCATATACAGTACTTTGTCTATAGCAACCTGATGATAAAAAACACACTCTGGTGTCATATTCCCTTTAAGGGACAGACCTCCCCCTAGTTAAAAACCGGCCTCTCGGTCTGCTGTGAGCTCTGGTAACGCTGTCTGGATGCTGGATATTTACTGAACTTTAGCCCCAGGGTGTAATGAACAACTGTAAGGTGTCTGAAATAAAGCTTTTTGCTCATCCCTGTTTCCCAGTCAACCCAACATTTTTCAAATCAAATTGTCAGGGACCAAACAATACTTTGGCACTGTTACTGTCGTGATCTCCTTATATTTGTTATCTATGGCCTCCTTCCTTCTAAGATCAACTTTTATAGTTATGCCAATGCACCAGAAAGGGCAAGGAGAGTGTTAACCCCTTAAGTACGCAGGGTATTTTCGCTCATTTCTCGCTCTCCATCTACAAAAAGCCATAACTTTTTTTCATTTTTCCATATACAGAGCTGTGTGAGGGCTTATTTTGTGCGTAACAAATTTTACTTTCCCGTGATGTTATTTATTATTCCCTGCCATGTAGTGGGAAACCGGAAAAAATTCCAAATGTTAAAATGTGTAAAAGTCGCGTTTCGGACATTTCCCGTCTCAGAGGTCACCGCCGTCAATAACCGTTTTTATATTTTGATAGATTGGGCATTTTGGGACGCGACGATACCTAATGTGTCTGTGATATTTACTGTTTATTAGGTTTTATATCAGTTCTAGGGAAAGGGGAGTGATTTGAACTTTTAATATTTTATTATTTTTTTTTACATTTTTTAAACTTTTTTTTTTCAATATTTTTTAGACCATGTAGGGTACATTAACCCTAGATGGTCAGATCCTTCCTACCATATACTGCAATACTTCTGTATCGCAGTATATGGTGTTTCTGCTCACTATACATTACAATGAGCCACTGGCTCATTGTAATGGATAGGCAGAAGCCATTAAGCCTCGGGTCAGACGAAGACCCCGGGCTACCATGGCAACTGATCGCCGCCCCCCGATGCCATTCAGGGGAGCGACGATCGGAGGTAAGATGGCGCCGCCCATGCGCCGCCATGCTTCCAGTGCCGCTGGCGACTTTGCCGGCGACAGAGAAAAGGTTAACACCCGCGATCAGTGCAAGCACCGACCGCGGGTGATGGCGGTGGCTCTGTGCTGCGATATGCAGCAAAGTCCATCTCTGTATGAAGAGGTCTCAGCCCGTGAGCCTTCTTCATACACCCTTCATTGCCACGGAGCATGAAGAGGTTAAAGAAGCTCTAATTTCACAGGATGCTGTTGCATAGTGCAACAGCTTGTCTCGGTCTCTCCCTGCTACGTGCATGTTCTCTAATCTTTGCTGCAGTGTGCACACGGTTGGAGGGGGAAGTGATCCTGCAGAATGTAACAACTTGTGCAACTGCGGCATGGAGGGGCTTCTGATAACACACCAATAGCCCTTCTGGTTAATTTATCATAATTTTTGAAGAAAGGAGGCCATGGTTAACCAGTATTATAAGATTAGCACTGTCCTAGTGCCCCTGATCTTTAAACTTTGCAATCTAATAAAACAGTGAAAGGTGTTTGTGTGTTTTTTTTTCATTCTCTTATTTCCAAACACATTTCTTTACCTTTTCAGTCATCATAGCTGTTTAATGTCTGTTTTGCGAGTTGAATTTAATCTGTTTTCTGGCAATCTCTTTTGGAACCTTTAATTTCCAGATTTTTTTTCTTTGTACATTGCTTACCATACAGTTTATATTATATAACTTTGTTTTGCAGGCATTTTAATTCCAAAGACACCAAATTTGTGTATTTGTACTTTTGCATGACTAAAACACCTAACCCTTACCAACATGTGACATATCTGTATGTCACACGTCGGCTGCAGGTGTATGGAGAGGGCTCACGGCTGAGCCCTCTCCATACAAGGTGGGTGTTTGCTGCATATTGCAGCATACACCCATCGGTAACACCCTTGATTTGTGTTGGGTATGACTGTGTCCCCAAAATATCTGATCTTTCAAAATATCATAACCATTATTCCAAGTGTTGAACCCCGTAATGGAAAATAGCGCCCGAAAGTCTAAATCGCCACTTTTTTGCCATTTTGCAATGTATAAAAATTTATGGTAAAAAGTTATCAAAAGGTTATTCAGTCCCTAAAATGGCAGCATAGAAATGTCAGCTCATCCCGCAATACTTGACAGGTCACAAAGCTCATTACACCATAGTATAAAAACGTTATTAGTGCCAGAACATGGCACAACAAAGATTTTTTTATTTTTATTTGTTTGTCAGCAGGTTTTCATTTTTTTAAATGTATTTAAACACAATAACACCTATATGAATTTTGTATCCCTATGATCATACCGACCCAAAGAATAAAGGCGACATTTCATTTGGGGTGCACAGTAAGCCTTAAAAACCAAGCCCACAAGAAAAAGGCGAAAATGCGGTTTTTCTGTAATGTCACTACATTTGGAATTTTTTCCTAGTTCCCAGTACATAACATGGATTATTAACTCCTTAGCCGACGTTTGATGTATAGTAAATTATACATAAGCGGTCACTGTATAGAGAGGAGTCCAAACTAATACAAAGTGTCAAGCTCCAATTTAGAAATATAGTGTGAATATATGTGTGACTTTTTAATGGACTATGGCACAGTCTACAAAAGTATGGTAATGTATCGTTGCCTCTGTTTTTCATCGAGTTGTATATAAAGAAGAATTGAATATGCTCATGGTCTTATTAGTATCTTTAATATGCTACTGTGTAGAGAGGACTCATGAGCTGAGCCCTCTTCACACAATGTGGGTGTTTGCTCAATAACACCGGTGACACCTGCGAAGGCAGCCCATAAAAGCACTGTGGGAAACGTTTGTACGTTAAATGGCATGTAAATACTTAAACACTGGCTCATATCTCTTACCCAGCTCTCAGCATAATGCTAGTATAGTGAGAAAGGATTTACTCCAGCATTGCAGCCCTGTGGTTAATACTGGATTTCTGTTTCACATCCTTATACGCTTTTACTAAAAAAATGGTCTAAGGAGGGGCAGTACAATAGCAGAATATGTTTCAAAGGGTTGAGTCTTCCCTGCTGAAAAATGTTTTCAGCATGCAAAATTAAATTTTAGTGGACTGTTGTTAATAAGTTTTTTTTTTTTTGCCTTTTAAACAACAATTATGCTTGAGACTATACTAGATTTGAACAGGAATATGCACATCATGTGCATTTTCTTTTTATAATAAAGTCATATTTAAGATCCAGATGTCCAATTTGCACCGTTTTCATTATGCACTGCTGGAGAGGGAGAAACAAATCATAAATTATACTTTTTTATGAGACTATAAGATATCAACATATATATGTGCAGTGCAAACTATAGAAAATGCTAATGTTTTAGTTTGTTACATTTGTAAGACTAAAAATTAAATCTAGAAATGTAATTGTATAGAAGCTAAATTGTTGTTTTGCAGGCGGTTTCTTTTTTATATTAAGAAATATAAAAACAATAGGCATATGATTATTGTCAATAACCAAATAACCAATGTGAATTCTCCAGACTTATTCCACCCCACCCCCCCTCCACCTAATTTGTAAAGATACCTGACAACCCTATTGTGCTGATAAGGCCTTAATGTTTTTTCTTTTAAGGCTGAGAAGCTGCTGTAGCAAAAGAATTTTAAAAAATTGAAATAACCTGCTGGTTTATAGCTGTACTTGCCCTGAATACTGCTGTATTCACCAAAAATGGGAAAACAGCTATATGTTTGTCGGGTATCATGATGGCTAAATGGGTAGCACTTCGCCCTTGCAGCACTGGAGTCCTGGGTCCCACCCAGGTCAACATCTGTATGTTCTCTCCGTGTTTGCGTGTGTTTCCTCCGGGTCCTCCAGTTTCCTCCCACACTCCCAAACATACTGGTAAGTCGTTTAGATTGGAACCAATTTGGGACCAATTTGTCTTGATTTGTGCAGCGCTGCGTAATCTGTAGGCGCTATATAAATAAAGAATTATTATTATTATTATTCAGAGCTATGCTCCTGTAATTTAGTTAGGTTCCCTTTAAAGTTAATTTAGCAGTTAAAGGGGTTATCCGGGTTTAATTTTTTTTTTATGGCCGGGGTGGGGAGGGATAATTAAACATAATAAACACGTACTTACCTCCTCCGGTGCTGCCGATGTCCCGCGCCGCGGCCCGTCTTCTCCGTACGCCGGTTTCAGTAGAAGGGCGCACAGGGAGCTTCATGCTTCATGTAAGTCCATGTTTAAAATAGAAAGAGCGTGTATGGGGCACAGCTTGTTTAGTTTAATCTTATAGCGGGAATGAACGGGGTTTGTCTAACCCTTTTGGCCAATTCTTCTTATGGAAAGTATCGCCTGTAAGTAAATGCAAGTGATGGTGCTCAAATTCTGACTAGCACAGGACAGAGTATTCAAACTTCAGAGGAAGAAAGGGAAGAAGATTTGGCACTCACCACGTAATAAAGTGTATCTTCTTTATTTCTTACATCGTAGACATCGTAAACATCGTAAACAGGTACCACACAGACAGGGGAAGGGACGTGACAGCGCGGGAGCGCTAGTTAGGGACGACTCGTTTCGCGCATTAGCAAGATGTAAGAAATAAAGAAGATACACTTTATTACGTGGTGAGTGCCAAATCTTCTTCCCTTTCTTCCTCCTAAGTCCATGTTTATTATGTTTAATTATCCCTCCCCACCCCGGCCATAAAAAAAAAAATTAAACCCGGATAACCCCTTTAAACTAAACAGATCTTTGAAACTGCTATTATACAGAAGTACAACTATCACTATATTCCCCCGTGCCTGTAAAGTTCCCCAGTTCATCTGTAAAGTTGACTCATCATTTATACAAATGACTTTGTAAGTCTGATCATCATCTTTCCTTTGAGAAGGGTCCATCATATTCATGTTCTTCCAGCTCATCCACGCTTCTAGGTTCATGACTGAAAAGGGGGATTGCTGTGTGACTTGTCTCACCTACCTCACTTCTCTCCCCCTCTGGCATGAGAAATGCTGGCTTTGTGTGACTCGCTGAAGAAAATTTCTGAGTGAGGGGCAAATGAGGCAGCTAATTTCTCTATAGCTCTCTAAAGTAGTAGGTGCTGAAAAGACTATCGTATACTTATTCAGTGAATTCATTTAACTCCTATAATGCTTCTAGCAGTCCAGTGGATTGTTCCAAACGGTGCTTGACAGTGATTTTACAAAAAAAAAAAATGTTTCCTTACCATAACAGTACCCACCAAGAAAGGGTCCACCCATCAGGCAAAGAAAATCTGAATACAAAAGGGCACACCTCCATCCAGTCCTCAGTTGTTTCCTATCCGTAAAAGGAGACCTGAGTGCTGTCATCCAAGGCAATATTATGACCTTGTCCCGGTGGGGGCTGGGATGGGCTGAGTACACCTGGTCCATGCTGCCAACTGCAGTGGTAGCTGAAGTAGTGCGGGAGACTGGTCCGGAGGCCCACCATCTATGATGGACAAGGTTGCATTTGCAAGCGCAGCAAACTGACATTCTCTCTGAAACGCGTTGCGCGTTTAACCTAACCTTATGACGTGAAGCTTTCGATTCACTGTGTGCGCCCTTCCTGACAGTCCCCCACACACTCTACTTGATCCTGATCCAGACCATCTTGGCAACCACATCTTGATCACGACTGTACTCGGGGAGCACCTAAGATACCCTCACCAGACCCTAACAAAGGAAATATAGCATTGTGCCTAATACAGCACAACCGGATCTGGTGAGCCTCTAATCATATATTTCTAAAACCATCATATTATATTATAACTTTACTACCCTATGAGTGCTATTTGGTCTTTCCTTGTCTGCCTTCCGGTTGGTAAGACAGTTTTTTCCCTTATTACTCCTGCTATTTCAGTGATGTAATGGAATTTTGGGATTGTCTACAACAGTGATGGGCAGCCTTTTGAGCTTGGTGTGTCAAAATTTGCCAAAAAAACGTGCATAACTCGGGTTATATTTAGAGTTTAAATAACAAATATGTGTAATTATTTAACTCACCTGCTTAGTGACTTTGTTAATCTGTCAGTTGGTTTCTTTTGTTGGTCTTGCTGTGTGGGGTCCCATGAACTAAAAAAACTAAAAAAAAGTTCCTAAATTTTCAACAATAGGAGATTCAAACCCCAAAATGGTAACACTGGAAAAAGCATCTCATCCAGCAAAAAAAAAAATGCGGTCACATGGCCCCAATAACGAAAAAGCAAAAATTTTATAGCCAACAAAAGGAGACAATGAGAAAACTAAAATCCTGGCAGCTGCAGGGCGCTCCTTCCCTCCTGTGCCTCACAGTATGCCCATAAAACAAGTAACGGCCATGTGTGTGTGTGTGGGGGGGGTGTCTCTGTACTCGGGAGAAATTGTAGAACAAATTGTTTTTATCTTTTGGAAATTTTAGGCTATAACCGACAAAATTTGACCCCCTTCCCTAAAGCAGTGCACATTAACCGCCTCTGTCTAACACCCTTAGACAGAGACAGGACTAGCAGTGCTCAATTCCTCAATTAAGATCCCCCCCAACAAATAACAAAAAAGCAGTGTACCTTTTAACTAGTTGTAAGGACATTTGTGTCCTGAGAATCCCCCCCCCCCCCCCCCCCAAAGCAGTGTACATCACAGCCCAGCCCGGCAGAGCTCAGCTCAATAAATTAACTTACCTAACTGGCTCAGGCTCCAATGTCGCCTCGGGCCTCCTTTACTCCTCTACTCCTGTGCGAGCTGGGGCTGTTCTGTCTCCACACTCCACTCAGTGCGTGGCCTCCGCAGAGCAGGATGGGAAGACAGGAGCAGCAACTTCCTTCTCTCTGACTGAGATGCAGCCACTCGCTGCAGACCACATCACTGGGCATCACGGTGTCAAACATAATGTTGCATGCTAGTTGGCCAGACCGGGTGGGCCCAGACAACGGTGACCGGACGTAGACAGCCGCAATCAGTTGGCCCCTACACTAAAGCAATTTTTCTCCAGTGGGCGCCGTGTCACTGAAAATGGCTACGCATGTCAGTGCTGACACGTGTGTCATCGGTTAGCCATCACTGGTGTATAAGCACAAGGAAATTATGACCCCAGGAATGCAGTTAAAAGATCTGTCACATAGAGTGCAGGGACAGACTGCCATCTTCTTATGAGAAATTGACTTTATGTGTAAAAAATTGTGGAAGAAGAACCAGTTGGTTTGTTAAAGTCAACAAGCAATATGATTAAGGATTAGGTAAAAGCTGTGTTAAAAAGGCTACAAGACCTTATGCTACAGTCCTCGTTGACCACCATAGTACTTACTCAGCAATATATATGAGTGCTTGATCTAGCTCAGATGAAGAAGAAGGTCAGACCCATGCTATTCATGGATCCTCTGTATCTGAAGATTTGGATGAGGACGATACTGGGAAACCGTTTTTTCCTCCAGAAGAAACAGAACACTGCGTTAAGTTGGTTAGAGCAACTGTTGATTTAGAAGAGGTGCAACTGGTTAAGACTGTGCACGATCTGATATTTGAATGGCTTACAGACCCAGAAGAGTTTATCCTATCCATAGGAGTATTGCAGAGTTGATCAAAAATTAGTGGAAAAGACCAGATAAGGCCTTTACTCCTAAAGCTGTTATGTAAAGGTATCTATTTGATGAGTTAGCATCAGTTTCTAATTACCCTTTGTAGGGTTTTAAAGGAGCCCATGGACAAAAAAGCTGATGACTTTCTGCAGAAGACCCAGGAGTCAATGGTGGCAGTCTTTAAGCCCAACATAGCTGCTACCTGTGTGGTGCACTCTTGATAAAACGATAAAAGTGGGGGAGCATTTATTGTGAATGTTTAATTTATTAACCTAAGGCTTTTCTGCTAGGTTTATAGCCTTGTCAAACTCCACCTGTAGAGCCCGATGGCTTAATAAATAATAATAATAATAATTCTTTATTTATATAGCGCACACAGATTACGCAGCGCTGCACAAGCATGTCAAATTGGTCCCTGTCCCCATGGGGCTCACAATCTAAACAGCCTAACAGTATGTTTTTGGAGTGTGGGAGGAAACCGGAGTACCCGGAGGAAACCCACGCAAACACGGAGAGAACATACAAACTCTTTGCAGATGTTGACCTGAGTGGGATTCGAACCCAGGACCCCAGTGCTGCAAGGCAGAAGTGCTACTCACTCCGCCACCGTGCCGCCCAAAACCGGCTTAAAACTGATCTGGTTAATTAAGTTCCAAGAATAAGTTGTGCAGTCTCCCTTGTGAGGCCTGGCTCTTGTAAGCTAGTACTCAAGAGGAAGGGTCTTTTGTAGCTGAAAGATTGTGACCTGTAGAAGATACTTTATAATATGGAAAGGCTTTTGGTTTTTTCAATGAGAGTCAGAGAAGTGTATGCATTGTCACCAACCATGTCACCAAGTTTCACAAGCTCATCTGTAAGTATTGGAAATAATTGGTAATATTCCTTTGTGGCTACACCATTGCTGTACATTGTGCTTGTCCCCCTTTTTTGGTGTTACTGGGTTCATCTCATTTGTACAAAAAGGCCAAGGTTGCTCCATATAAGTGAACTCTTCATATGCATAAGAAGTTTTACTGTTAGTACAGTTCTCTGTTTGCAAATTGCCTAGAAACATCATCTGTGTCAGACAGGGGCAGTGAGGTAATAATGCAATGAATATATTCAGTGGTGTTCTGTAAATTGAGACCATCTTCACTGTGACGCTTGAAATAAAAGATGATGAGTACAGATAATAAAGCTTTGTACATATTATCTACATGGCGCCAGTAGATTTGGGGCGCCCACTGTAAACATTGACAGATTTTGCATTTCACCCTTGCTGAGAAATCTGGACTGAGGCACTAAGAGCTTAATGATGGGGAAAGGAGTTGATACTCTGCAGGGGGCTAAGTCTGCTGTATTAACTGCAATTAGGTATATGGTCCCTAATGCTTACAGACAGCTGCAGGGCTAGAAATAATGTCCTGCAAGTTGTTTCATTTTACAAACTGCCATAGGGAGGAGGACAAATAGAGTGAAAATAGAAAAATGAGCAAGTAATAAAACAAAGATTTAGTCTAAAGAAAATAGATAAACCAAAATGGTGGAGGTGATGAAATAATGCAGAATTACAGTTTACAAATATGTACTATTTATCTATCTAGAAGCTACATCAGAATAACTTGAGTGTTTAAAGTGGTTGCCTGACTAAAATAAAACTTTGTATCTAGGCTGCAAACCTTAGTATTTACCGGTCTTCTGGTATTTCAGTGGCTATTACCACTCCTGAATAAAGTATTTTTGTTCTGCTTCCATTCTGGTCACCTTTGAAGCTATTCACGACTGCTGATCTTTCTACAATTGACGCTAGACTGCTGAGACCAGTTGGTAAGAGCTAGAATGCAAAACTGGAAAACATAATAGTAGATGATGGTAGTAAACTATGTAATATACAGTCCTGGCCATAAGTTTTGAGAATGAGACAAATATTAAATTTTCACATGATCTGTTGCCCTCTGGTTTTTATGTGTGTTTGTCAGATGTTTTTATCACATACAGAAATACAAGTGCAATCATATTATGAGTAACAAAAGCTTTTATTGACAGTTAGAAGGAGTTAATGCAGCAAGTCAATATTTGCACGCTTCTTCTTCAGGACCTCTGCAATTCTCCCTGGCAGCTCTCAATCAACTTCTGGACCAAATCCTGACTGATAGCAGTCCATTCTTGCACAATCAATGCTTGCATTTTGTCATAACTTGTTGGTTTTTGTTTGTCCACCCGTCTCTTGATGATTGACTACAAGTCCTCAATGGGATTAAGATCTGGGGAGTTTCCAGGCCATGGACCCAAAATCTCTATGTTTTGTTCCCTGAGCATTTAGTTATCACATTTGCTTTATGGTAAGGTGCTCCATCACACTGGAAAAGGCATTGTTGATCACCAAACTGCTCTTGGACAGTTGGAGAAGTTGCTTTTGGAGGACATTCTGGTACCATTCTTTATTCATGGATGTGTTTTTAGGCAAGACTGTCTGTCCCTGATGTTTTTTTCTGGATTAGAAGTGGCTTCTTTGCTGCCATCCTTGACACCAGTCCTTGCTCCAAGAGTCTCCGCCTCACAGTCTCTCCTTGAATTCCTTGATGATGCAATAAATTGTTGACTGATTTTCAATCTTTGTAGCTGCGATACTCTTCCCTGTTGGGCCAGTTTTGTGCAGTGCAATGATGACTGCACATGTTTCTCTAAAGATAACCACGGTAAACAGAAGAGAAACAATGATGCTAAGCACCAGCCTCCTCTTAAAGTGTCCAGTGGTGTGATTCTTACTTAATCATGACAGATTGATCTCCAGCCCTGTCCTCATCAACACCCACACCTGTGTTACTGGAGCAATCACTGAAACAATGTTAGCTGCTCCTTTTAAGGCAGGCCTGCAATGAAGTTGAAATGTGTTTTTGGGGAAAAAGTTCATTTTCTGGTCAAATACTGACTTTGCAATTAATTGCTGTTAAGCTGATCATTCTTTATAACATTCTGGAGTATATGCAAATTGCCATTATAAAACCTGATGCAGTAGACTTTGTAAAAATTAACATTTGTATCATTCTCAAAACTTATGGTCATGACTGTACGTTATTGAAGACATGTTTTTACTTTTCTCCTTCCTTATTTATTGCAGCCGTTTGTGTAAATCAACTTTCTGTCATGTACTACAATCGCGGGCGGTAACCCACTGATCGCCACTGACAAAGCTGCCTGCACCTTAAAAAAATTGCGCCGCTTGGGTGGTGCCATTTTGCTGAGTATCGTCGCTCCCGTGATGTCATCTTCCTAAGACCCAAGAAGTGAGGAGGGAAATCCCCATATACTGCCATACTCTAGTACGGCAGTATATGATGGGATCTACCAGACAACCTTGGGTTAAAGTACCCCTAGGGTGTCTGAAAAATATTAAAAATAAAGTTTAAAAAAATTATAATAAAAAAACCTAAAAATTCAAGTCTCCCCCCTTTCACTAGAACTGATATAAATAAACAGTAAAAATCATAAACACATATAGCTGCGTCCAAAAATGCCCGATCTATCAAAATATAAAAACGGTTTTTCACTGCGATTAACCCCGCAACGGAAAATAGCGCCCAGAGTAAAAAATGGCACTTTTTGCCATTTTAAAAAATATAAAAATTGTATAAAAAGTGATAAAAAGGTCTTAAAGTCCTTAAAATGGTAGCATTGAAAATGTCATCAAAAGTCACAAAAAATGACACCACCCACAACTCCGTAAACCAAAGTATTAAAATGTTATTAGCGCCAGAAGATGGCAAAATAAAAAAAACTTTTTTGTACAGAAGGTTTTCATTTTTGTAAATGTATGAAAACATTATAAAACCTATACAAATTTGGTATCCCGTAATCGTACTGACACAAAGAATAAATTAGACCTGTCATTTGGGGCGTATAGTAAAATTGGTAAAAACCAAGCCCACAAGAAAATGGCGCAAATGTGTTTTTTCACCAATTTAACTGTATTTGGAATTTTTTTCCTGCTTGTCAGTACATGGCATGGAATATTCAATACCACCATTTTGAAGTGTAATTGGTTACGCAAAAAAAAACGCCCCGCAGAGCTCTGTACATGGAACAATAAAAAAGTTGGATTCTTGAAGGTGGGGAGTGAAAAATGAAAACGCAAAAACAAGAAAGGGCTGCGGTGCCAAACGGTTAAAGTGCCTAATGACATAACTCTTTACAGTCAGTCCCTATATAATCTAATCTCTTTACATAGATGAATCATCAAGGCAAATATTCTTTTGGTATTTTAAAAAATAATAATTAGCCTCCTCATCTATCTGAAGTGATTTCAGAAGGCTTTTTGATGCACGGTCTACTATATGATAGAGCAGAGACCAGGCACTGAGAAATGCCGTTATAAAGTATATTGCAATGTTTGTTATTCTGCTCATTTCTAAAAGGAGAAAAAAAAGAAAAAAGAAAATAAAATCATGTTTTGGGCATGCCCAAATGATTTTGAGATTTGCTGCCTGTTTTTCTCAATACAGCCTGTAGAAATGTTCATGCTTCTCTATATTGTAAAACAAGTTAATTCTAACCAGTTATGTAATGTATTCTGTAGTATTACTGTATAAAAATTTTCCTTTTTGTATCCTAGTTTTATCTGTCTAGCAGTTTAGGAAGTTACAAAAAACCATTTACTTTCTGCTACATGTTTCAGCATTTAGTTACAATAAAATTATGTGTAAAGGGATCTCTTAAAAAAAATAAATAAATCACTCCACTGGACTTTTGACTTCCCGGGTGGTCTCCCAACTAGAATAGCCCACTCAGCCAATAACTGCAGTGTCCCACTATCGCTACTGTAGTTGTTAGCTAAACAGCCTCTAGTAGCATTAACTGACACCTAGGCAGTGAAGTGCAATTGGGACTTGGATCAACCTGGTGGTAGGAGAGTGGATAGTAATAGGTAACACTTATACTAATGGCAACCTGTCATCAACTATTGACCTAATAAACCACTACCTGCATATTGTCAGGTAGTGAAATAACTTCTTGATTAGTTTCTTTCATGGTCTTGTGTGGGGACATCATCATTCTAAAAATCAACTTTGAAGTGAGCTTTAAATTAGTTGTATAAAGTCAAGGAGGTGGAGAGTTTAACACTGAAGGCAAAGTCTGAACGCCTCCTCCTCTGTGATTGACATAATGCATCACACTTAAAGAAATCTTGTTAGGGATGCCTCTGGGTGTAGGACCATCTATTACAATGAAAGGGGTTTCTGAGGAAGAGAGAGTGTTTGATTTCAGGATTAAAATCTCCGCCTCCTTGACTTTATACAACCAACATGCGTCTCACTTCAATGTAGATTTTCTGGATGATGCCACCAAACTGGGTCATGAAAGAAACATGTTCGGGAAGGTGTTCAGCTGCATAGCAACATACTAGTAGTGGTTTATTTGGTCAGTTTCTGCTGAAACGCCTTCTTCTCAGAAATCATTTTACATTTTTCTAAACAACCCCTTCAATTTATGCAGTCAGCACTGATTTCCAAATCTGTTTATTAGTAGAATTTTGTAAATGTACCATGGCTGGCATATGTTGGATTGAAACATTTGCAGTCTTCTATGCAGCTCCAGAGTGCCAAGGAGCTGAGAAATCTTTAAATTTATATTTTAACAAAAAATCTTTGTGCTGTGTGTCTCTGCCTAAAGTTTTGTTGACAACCTACAATTTTCAAGCTGTTGCAAAGGTGAAAACAGCACAACTTGGCAGACTTTTTTTTAATCTGCAAGTGAATGTGTGACCAGTGAATGGGTTATTTGTAAATCTTCCTTGGAGAAATCCAAAAATGATGTGCATTATCTCTCCACTGGCAGCAAAGCAGCTTTCATTTTTCTTTCTTTTTGTTACACAGCGTGTGAATGGTTTGAAATGGTTTACTATAACATTAGTTGACTTCTAGGAAATCACTTATGTCAGGATTGCTTAGTGCAGTAATTTATTAGTTTTCGCAGACACAGACACTCTACTAATTGCTGTCTAAAACTCTGAATTTATACTTTATAATGGTAGGTGACCTAAGGTTGTAGCATTTTGGCTCTTTCTTTTGATCAATATATTAGGCGTATCAAAAAGGGTTTTAATGCAAATGTTCTTTCATTTTTAACTCCTGTTCTTTTACCTTACATTTACTTAATTATAAAGTGAGTTACTGTAAGTTTTATTATGCATTTGCTTTGGTTCTCAATCAGTATCTTTTTTTCAGTATTTTTTTCTTATGGATAACTAAAGTTATAAAATTACAAATCTGCAGATTTGTCTTATTGCATTAACCAAAATCACCCTATCCATGTCTAGCCCACCGGATGTGCTTCTTGGCTTTACTCCCTGTACTGTTCTCCTCAATCACTTGATGTACTAATAGTAATAATAATTCCTTTATTGATATAGTGCACACAGATTATGCAGCGCTGCACAGAGCTTGCCAAATCGGACCCTGTTTCGGAGTGTAGGAGGAAACCGGAGGACCCAGAGAAAACCCGCACTTTGCAGATGTTGACCTGGATGGGAACCCAGGACCCCAGGGCTGTAGTGCTAACCACTATAGTCTGTGTTGTTGTAATCTTCCCCATTGAGTATACTAGAAGTAGTTCTGTAGGACACTATAATATGTGTAGGAAAGCTTCCCTTGAGAGTAAAGGATTTGGGAAGATTGACTATTTCAATTGTGCCCTACTAAGACTAATTAAAAATGCCAATAGCCATGACTGTTTTGTAGCTTTATAGCAGAAATAAGGCATTCATGCTTTAAGGGATAGAACACCTTGGTCATTACCATGAAAAAACATACCAGGATTCTTAACCAGTTCGCGACTGCCCGCCGGTCTGAAGACCCGAGGCTATTTTGTTTTAACCCCTTCATTACAATGTGCTGATAGCACATTGTAATGAATGAGGAGGAAAATCCCCATATACTGCCATACTGTAGTATGGCAGTATATGATAGGATCGATCAGACAACCTAGGGTTAAAGTACCCTAGGCAGTATGAAAAATAGTAAAAATAAAAAGTAAAAAAAAAATTATAATAAAAAAACCTAAAATTTCAAATCACCCCCCTTTCCCTAGAACTGACATAAATATAAATAAACGGTAAAAATCATAAACACATTAGGTATCGACGCGTCCAAAAATGCCCGATCTATCAAAATATGATAACTATGATAAATATGATAACCCCGTAGCGGAAAATAGCGCCTAAAGTCGAAAATGGCACTTTTTTGCCATTTTGAAAAATATAAAAAAAATCTATAAAAAGTGATCAAAAGGGTGTACAGTCCTAAATATGACATCATTGAAAATATTATCAAATTTCGCAAAAAATGACACCACCCACAGCTCCGTACAACAAAGTATAAAAAAGTTATTAGCACCAGAAGTTGGCAAAATCAAAAAAATTATTTTTGCACAGGAGGTTTTAATTTTTTTAAATGTATGAAAACATTATAAAACCTATACAAATTTGGTATCCCCTTAATTGTACCGACCCAAAGAATAAAGTAGACATGTCATTTGGGGCGCTCAGTGAAAACGTAATATCCAAGCCCAAAAGAAAATGGCGCAAATGCGTTTTTCACCATTTTCCCTGCATTTGGAATTTTTTTCCAGCTTCCGAGTACATGGCATGGAATATTTAATACCATCACTATGAAGTGCAATTTGTTATGCAGAAAACAAGCCGTCACACAGCTCTTTACGTTTAAAAATAAAAAAGTTAAACAGGAAAGGGCCGGTCCTATTTAACACCCATAAAGATGCTTTCTATTTTTCACATTTCACAAGTAATTGAAACAATGAGCATCAGAACAGTGAAGTCTGTCAGCTAAAAGAGAACAGTTTAGAAAATACAAATCTGAAATGTTTTTCCAAGAATTATTAGAATTGAGCATAAGCTTTAACCAGTTAACGACTTCACTTTCATTAATTTTTGTGTTTCCATTTTTTTGCTCTCCACCCTCAAAAATCTATAACCTGTTTATATTACTGTGTACAAGCTGTACAAGAGCTTGTTTTTTATTCAACAAATTGTTCTTCCTAGTGATGGTATTTAACCCCTTAATGACCGCCCTATCGGGATTCTACGGCGGTCATTAAGGGTACTTCTTCTGATGCGACGCCTTTCTACGGCGGCGCATCAGAAGAAGATTTCGGGACATCGGGTTATTATAGTGCCGGTGTCGGGCTGTGATATTACAGCCCAGACCCGGCACTAACACCCGGGATCGGAAAAACTCCGATCCCGGGTGTTTAACCCCTTGCACGCCGCGGTCAAGCATGACCGCGGCGTGCAAGTGTGTCCCCCGTGGATCGGACCCCCCCGGTGTGCTTACCGGGGGATCCGATCCCTCCTGCCGCTGCCCCGGGTTCCGACGAGTGACCCGGGGCTGTCGGCTCCTCTTCTCACCGGGTCCTGCCTTCCTGGCAGGACCCGGCTGTAAGTAACTGAGCATGCGCGGCATGCTCAGTTACTTACACTATACACTGCAATACAAGTGTATTGCAGTGTAGAGGCTTGAATAAGTGATCGGATGATCGCTTATTCAAGCCAAGAAGTAGAAAATGTAAAAAAGTAAAAAAAAAAAAATTAAATCTTTTTATAATATAATTAAATAAATAAATAAAATAAAAGTCCCATAATCTCCCCAGTAACACATAAAATGCAAATAAAGTATATAAAACACAAAACACGTACATATTTGGTATCACCGCGTCCGTATTAATCTGTACAATAAATCTAAATCAATATTGAACCCGCTCGGTGAACTACGTAAAAAAAAAACTCGAAAAACTTCCCATAATATACAATTTTTCATCAAACACCATCACAAAAAATGTTCTAAAAAGTGATCAAAAAAAGTTACGGTACCTAATATGATACGACTGAAAAGAACAACTGTTTTCGCAAAAAATAAGCCCTCAACCAGATCTGACAACAGAAAAATACAGAAGTTATGGCCCTGAAAAGTTGTCAATAGTAAAAACAATGCGATTTTCTCCAATATTGGTTTTGCTCAGGAAAATTGAGCAAAATAAGAAAAACTATATAAATGAGGTATCACCGCGTCCGTATTAATCTGTACAATATATCTAAATCAATATTGAACCCGCTCGGTGAACTACGTAAAAAAAAAACTCGAAAAACTTCCCATAATATACAATTTTTCATCAAACACCATCACAAAAAATGTTCTAAAAAGTGATCAAAAAAAGTTACGGTACCTAATATGATACGACTGAAAAGAACAACTGTTTTCGCAAAAAATAAGCCCTCAACCAGATCTGACAACAGAAAAATACAGAAGTTATGGCCCTGAAAACTTGTCAATAGTAAAAACAATGCGATTTTCTCCAATATTGGTTTTGCTCAGGAAAATTGAGCAAAATAAGAAAAACTATATAAATGAGGTATCACCGCAATCGTAGTGAACCAGAGAATAAAGATAAAATATTATTTTTACGTTACGGTGAGCGGGGGGGGGGGGGATGCTCACAATCCAAAATAAAAATTGATGATTTTGTTTGTGTCCCCCTTGAAATAGTTAATAAAATCTCATGAATAAGCTTTAGACTCCCAAAATAAATTATTTATACATTGTATCTCATCCCATAAAAAATAAGCCCTCATATGATCGCATTATCAAAAAAAATAAAAATTTATAGGTCGTACAATGTGACAATACAAATCTGCTGTGGACGGCGCCTCCATTCATTCTATGCTCGGCCGTGCGCCCGTACAGCAGTTTACCACCACATATGGGGTATCAGTAAACTCGGGAGGAATTGGGCATCAAGCGTTGCAGTGCGTTTCATCATTTAATTTATTCTGAAAATGTCAGTTTTGGCCTAAATGAATGTATTTCCAAAAAAATTCCATAGTTTCTAAATCGCAGGTCCATATTTTTTAACCCATGTGAAACACTTAAAGGGTTAATGAACTTAATAGAAGTTGTTTTACATATGTTGAGGGGTGAAGTTTCTATAGTGGGGTAATTTATGAGGTTTTACTATTATTTAGGCCTCTCAAAGTCACTTGGAAGCCGAGTTGTCCCTCAAAATGTGAGTTATGGCAATTTTCATGAAAATAAGAAAAATCGCACCTAAAGTTCTGCGCCTCATAACATCCTAGAAAAATGACCGGAAGCATAAAATATCATCCCAACATAAAGCAGATATTCTGTAAATGTTAATTATCAAACTTTTTGGGTAGTTTTACTTCCTGTCTGGAAACCAGAACATTTCAAACTTGGAAAATGAAGAATTTTTACAAACTTTTGCCAAATTTTCACTTTTTTTCAGAACGAAACGGAAAACTTATCACTTAAATTTTATAACTAACATGAAGTACAATGTGTCACGAGAAAACATTCTCAAAATCACCAGGATATGTTAAAGCGTTCCGAAGTTATAACCAATTATCGTGAGACATGTCAGATTTGAAAAATCGAGTCTGGTCATTGAGCTGAAAACTAGTGTCGGTGATAAGGGGTTAATATTGCATGTCATGTGCTAGTTATATGGATAAAAATAGATGAAAAAACACATTTTTGTGTCATTTTCTTTGGTGCTATTTTCCACTACTGGTTTCACCTCTGGGAATAACAATTTTTATATTGTGATAGATCAGACATTTTGGGACGTGGTGATACCAAACAAGTTTATGATTTTACTTAATTTTAACACAACAAACTGGGAAAACCTATTGACTGGAGTATAAGCCAAGGGTGGGAAATGCATTGGTCACAGCCTCCCCAGTATATAGCCAACCATCACATGCTCCTCAGTACATATAGCCCCCAGCCCTCTTCCCCCTAGTATATAGCTAGCAGTCCCCTTGTATACAGCCAGCAGCAGCCGCCTGCCTGAGATGCCAAAAGACCATTTTATATATTGATCTCCATTTTCAGTTTTTACCCAGATTCTAAAGAGGTCAGAGTTTAGTAAAGAGAGAGCGTCATTGGCATTGAGAAAAGGATATGAAATTTCATCTCATACATTGCTTTGTTCACTTTATCATATAGAATATAGACCTCCTATGTAAAACTCCTTTGTATTTTGTAGTGGCTTGAGAAATCTGCCTTCAGTATAATAAGATGCACAGTTACAGTTCCCTGTAGTTTCATTTTCTGTAAAGATTAAATGGTAAAATACTTTATTATTTGCAGTAGTTTCTTTTTCAATTCAGAAACTAATTTCTTTAAGATATCCTGCCTAATCCTAGATCACATGCTTCAGAGGAAATGCATATATGTTCTGGCCAAGCCCTTTCTCTTGCGTTTCAAAACGCAACTGAAAGACTGCATGTTATCTCGGCCTCAATATTACACAGTTAAAGATATTTCTTGCACACAAATGTTCCACACATATATGAACACACAACATGTATTACACATCACATATGTATGATTAACATTAAACATACACACATATATACACATAAATAACACATATTACACAAATACATATACAGTGAGCATGGAAAGTATTCACACTCCTTTAAAATTTTTCACTCTTTGTTTTATTACAGCCAATTGGTAAGATCAAAAAAGTATCTTTTGTTTTGTTTTATTATTGAACACTCTGCATCCCATCTTTACAGAATAAAAAAATGTATTATTGTATATTTACAAAACTATATTTATACTAATTTGTTAAACAAGAAAAACTGAAATATCACATTGTATTTAGACACTCATATTGAATTAGCATGCTGTCCATTTCCTTCTTATCCTCCTTGAGATGGTTTTACTCCTTCGTTGGAAAGAAAGCCAGGATTCCACCAAAAGTTCAGTATTTTATTCAATTTCATACTAAAAAATCAGAACAGACATTTTATAAATTGAAGTCTGTGCTGGAGGAACAAATATCCTAGGGACATGGGTACTACCAGGATGATGTGGAATCACTGTTAGTATTCTAATATTGAGTTACAAAGTATAGAGAATCGCAGACATTATATGTACAAGACAATATAAAACCGCTGATAGCAGTTTTCCTTTGCATAAGACCAGTGCTGTAACCGAGAGTATATAAATGTAAATACATTACATATTTTTTTATTATTCACTGGAGTAATAGTATCCCACGTCCTCCCAAGTGACTGACATCGTGACATTCTATTTGGCAGCCAGGCAAGGGTAGGTATATATATATATAATACAGCTGATGGGAACAGTTGTTCTCACCCAATGGGATGTAACTATTAAAGACCAGTGCCGTTCTATCGGGCGCATGTAGCGCTTCAAGGTTCCTAAGAGCACTGTGGCCTCCTTAATCTTTAAATGAAAGAAGTTTGGGACAATTCTTCCCCGTCCTGGCTGAGAAAGCAATGGTGGTAAAAAAGAGAGAGCAGTAAAGAAGAAACCCAAGATCACTGTGTCTGAGCTCTAGAGATGCAGTAGGGAGATAGGAAAAAGTTCCACAAAGTCAACTATTACTGACTTTGCGTGAGAGGCGTGAATAATTAACAGCCTACAGCCCCGGACATTGCTCCCAGCACTCTGGACTTGCTTTTAAGGACTCCTTCTTATCAGTTTCCTATCAGTCCCTCCACCCCAGTCTGGGATTCTACAGAACTTTCCCTGTCTCTCTCTGCACCTCATGCTGCAGCTCTTCCCACACCTTGTACAGTATCAGCTCTGTGCAGAGAAGTTATTAAGCCTTAGTGCTGGTACAGCACAGGCTATAGACTTCATGTAACTGGTTTACTTATGATTTCTTTCACCTATTACATGTTCCCTGCTCCTCAATTTGATGGAAGCTGACAGGTTGTCAACAAATATATCATGTATGTGCACTGTGCAGTGTTCAGTGGATTTACTTGTGGGAAACTAAACATATTTAATGCTAATTTACTTTGAGAGAGAATACAAGGCATCATGGGATCTGTGGGCAAGCGAACTGGCCTCAGCTTGAGGGCACAGACTGACAGATCTTAGTCTCCGCCCACTTCACCCCTAGTGAGAGAGGTTTTTGTTAAACAATTTCATAACAGAAAATGCCATAACTTTGGAAACAAAAGGATGAGCAGCACAAATTAGGCACCATTCTGGTTGTTTTTAAAGGGGGGAATCACATATAAAATTCTGTAAAATTATCATAACTTTACAGTTACGTTTTAATGAAGACCAGCATCGGGATCCTGGAGATAACTGCGATTATGTTTTAGTTTAGTTTTACTTCCACATAGTGGCAGATTTCAACAAAAGACAGCATTTTGTTGCAGACTATGAGGAATTTAGTTGTAAACAATTTGATAAATCTGCTTTACTTTGGTTATCTGGTGCAGACTAACTTTTGATAGTATTAGTAAATTTCAACCAAAATGTCTATGTGCACCAGTGGTAAAGTATGAAAGTGAAGACTAGATTATGGAAATAAATAATAAATATCTGGGACCAATGTTCCAAACTTGTCTGTGGTTAAAAAGTTTCACATCTTTGCTACTTTCCGTTTTCCAAATGAAGTGCACTAGTCAATGTTTACTACTCCATTTAATTTGCGGCCATATAAAATACCAGTCCCCTTTGTAATAGTGTAATAAACAGAGCCCAGTTCATGTGTTCTTTTGTGGTTTCACAGCCTTTATAATTATTAGAGCTTAACATTGATCTGTTTCTTAGCTCCAAGCCTTAGGCATCCTGAGCACCTGTGAAAAGCCTGTAAAGTTCAATACTATCTGTTCATTTGTGTGATTACTTGTATTTGGTGCTAACATTGTCAAATGTACCTTATCCATATTATAACACAGATACTGGCGTACCACTGGACTTATAAATGGACATGATGCTTTCAATATACTGCATTAATATAGTTAGTTCTAAATATAATATATGTTAAATAGTCTCATCTTTTATACACCCTTAAAGAAGATGAGTGTCTAGAATGTAACCGTTTTAGATTTAAAGGTTTTTTTAAAATTATTTTTACCCACAACTTTTGATGAGCATGGTCTCTCATATTTTCAGGCTGCTGGTTAGCAAAGTGTGGATCTTTGGCGATGATCTATTGAGTGGCGTAACTACAGGGTTACTGTATATGTATTAATATGATTTATATATCATATATGTGTATTTGATTTGTTTGTACAGTATGAGTGTGTGTATAACATCTACATACACTGTATGTTTGTGTATACATAAAATGGTTTGTATAAGATCTGTATAAAAGTTTATATGAGTGCATAAATGTGTGTGCTTTAATGTGTTTATACGTATGTGTGTAAAAGTATTCAAGTGTGTACGTATATAGGTATATAACTGTGTGTGGCAGTATACCATATATACTCCAGTATAAGCCGACCTGCATTTAAACCGAGACCCCTAATTTTACCGCCAAAACTGGGAAAACCTATTGACTCAAGTTTAAGCCGAGGGTGTAGAATGCAGCCAGCCAGCCCCCTGTAGTATATAGCCAGCCAGCCCCCTGTAGTATATAGCCAGCCAGCCCCCTGTAGTATATAGCCAGCCAGCCCCCTGTAGTATATAGCCAGCCAGCCCCCTGTAGTATATAGCCAGCCAGCCCCCTGTAGTATACAGCCAGCCAGCCCCCTGTAGTATACAGCCAGCCAGCCCCCTGTAGTATACAGCCAGCCAGCCCCCTGTAGTATACAGCCAGCCAGCCCCCTGTAGTATACAGCCAGCCAGCCCCCTGTAGTATACAGCCAGCCAGCTCCCTCTAGTATACAGCCAGCCCCCTGTATGCCAAGCACATTAAAAAAACAAAAAAACAAAACTTAAAACTCATTCCCCGGCTATACTCACTCACCCCTGATGCTCGGTGCGGCTCTCAATCCTTGGTGCGGCTCCCGGTGGCTCCTCTTCTCTTTTTTTCTCTTTCCAGCAGAGTCCGTGAATGGGATCTGCCGGCTGGCGCACACTTTGATGCGGCGGTATGGCTGCTGATGACATCATCAGCGGCGACACGACCGCATCATACTGTGCCCCCGCTGAGAGATCACATGAACACGACTCTGCTGGCTAGACAAGAGAGAAGAGGAGCTGTCGGGAACCTCTTAATTGACTCATGTATAAGCCGAGGTGAGGTTTTACAGCACATTTTTTGTGCTGAAAGACTCAGCTTACACACCGGTATATACGGTAAACATGTTCTTATGTTCTTATTGTATTTTTGTTGTACATCATTGGAGATTTTTTTTATAAGAACTTTGTTTGACTTTCGTCCAACCAGTAAGCAGTAGCTATTTAGAATCAACTTTATTCAAACTGTTCAGAAACATCACTGGTGTGTACTTTGTATGTATGTATTTTAGTGTGTATTTAGTTTTTTTTGCTTATCCTACTGGCCTTATGACACAAATTGCATAAATAAGAGAAGCCACAACATAGATTTAGTTCCAGTTTTCCCTTACGGTCTCTTTTTCAGTAAAAATTTTTTGTAAATTTCCATGACTTTTTAACTTGGACTTTAAATGAAACCTCCTGTGCAGATGTATCTACAGTTTTAGGGTGATGCCACACATCACGTTTTTGGACCATTTTAAAGCATGCATTTTCAGTCCTTTTTCAAATGCATCTGTTTTTGAATGTTTAACATGCGTTTGGCTGCTTATCTTCATTTCTTGAAGTGTAGGCAGCTGTGAAACCGATTAAAACCACCCAAACACATGGTAAACATACGAAAACGCATCAGTTTTACAAATGCATGTGTTTTTAAGTGGACTGAAAACACATGCTTTAAAATGGTCCAAAAACACAACGTGTGGCATCACCCTTACAGCCGTAGTAAGTTCTTCAGCACAGTACAATCATTGAATGCAAACAAACTTTGAAACAACTTTGAAACAAACTTCAACGTGAAATAAGACAAATCTAGTCTAAAGAGTTCCACTGTCTGCAGAAGCTCAATTGGTTTTAACTTTTATATTTTTAGATTTGAACTTTTTCGTCAGTAGCTTATTTTGTTTTATTTTCCCTTTTACTCCTATAGGATAACTATACCTTCGCACAACCAGGAATTCAGAAGAAAGTGAAAATGCTGGAGGAGCTGGTTAGCCGCATTGATGGTAAGGTGCTTAAAGCAGATCTGGCATGGTATAGTTACACTGCTAAGTGATCTTACTACTCTTATCAGTGCAATTATGTGTTGTGCCAGTCTTCCTCAGCATCTCATATGGAATGTCATCCTCAATCAGCATGGTGCACGGTGGTGCTTGAATTACTTTTACTATGCAACATTTAAAGCGAAGCTAGTAGACCATGAGCATCTTCCATTACTTGTTTTAAGCCTCCATAATAAAAATTCAATTGCAATCTCCTTGTAGCAATAAAAACACCAGATACAACAAAACATCTATTTTAAGCATAGTTTATTGTTTTATAGGCTTCTCTGCTGGTTTTACTGTTTTCTGTGTATTTATACACCTTCTCTTTCAGTTCTTATTTTTTCAGTTGCGTTCCTGATATGGAAAATGGCATCAAAGTTTGAGATAAATTAGTGTGTGTGTGCAAACATGATTTGTAGTTAGACCTCCCGTTCTTAAAAGAATTCCCTTTTGTGAGACGCTGACTGTCATCATGCCATTGCCGAATTTAATTAAAAGAAATTCTACAGATAATGCCTGGCCATTCTTAACATATTCTCTTGATAGTTTGTTAAATTAATGAACAGGGCATTAACAAAGTGATGCCAAGCAGAACTAAGCTTTTTGTGACACTTACTTGTCAATGATGGCACTGAAAACAAAAAATGATTTTTCCTGTCTTCTCAAAATAGCTTTAAAGAATCTTGTTAAAAGATTAATTCCATCTGTTTTTTATTTTATGTTGTCTAAAATGCCAGCGCCCACACTGAAGCATTTGCATATTTTAGAGCTCACATCTCCTGAAAATGAACAAAGGACCAAACATCAGAAAACAAAGTCTTCCCGCATCACATAAGAATGTCTGTCCCCTCACCTCTTCAGTTAGAGAAAAATTATGTGACTAATAAAGTGACAAAAGATTTCAGCCACTTCTTTATGTCAAACTTGCTGCACATAATATTTTTTATTCATTGTAAATTTAATTACGTTAAAGGAATGCCAAAACCTTCTTCATCTGTATATCAAATGCTACGACATAGGGAACTGGTTGAGGTTCCGTACTAAAGCAAATAAAACTAATCACTCTTCTATCCTGAAAGCAATTATTCTTCAGTAGGATAGATTATAAAATATCAGTGCTTTTGCGATCCCACCAATCATCTGAATCCAGCTTGCTTCCAGTGTTGGACAACAGAGCTGTAATGGCCAGGCAACCAACTCTTGTTTAAGCACATATGAGGTGGTTACCACATGTAAATACATTACAATTTGTTCTGTTTGGCTCCATTGCCTGTGTTGATTCTGATTTTGATGACCATATATATATACACACATTTTTTGTGTGGAACTACAGCTAAACTGTGTTATAAATCTTAACTTAAAATGATGTAAGAAGAAGTAGACATGTTAGTCCTGACTTCCCTAGAATCCTTGTTTAGGGTTCATTCAGACGGCTGTCTGAATTTGCAGCCGCATGCAAGTTCCCATAGACGGCAATGGCCACCCAGCGGCGGCATGATGCCACACATGTATGGCAACATTCTGTGATGTACACCAGGAAAAGATAGAGCTGTGCGGCCGTGCGCCGCTGTTTCTTATGGAGGGTGGAGGGGTCACCTCCTGTCCAGCTCATGGCAGTATGCCTGCACGATGGGCGTACCGCGTGTGAATGCACCCTTATATTGATCTTCTGTACAATAATTATCAGGCAGAATTAATGCAGGGAAATGTGTCTCAGACTTTTTAATACTCCACTTATGCTTTGCACAGGCACTGCATAAAAAACGAAAAACATGGCAGCATTGTAATTGTATTGACAAGTATAGGTTATATCACCACAAAGAACGGAATGGGGCGTGCACAGCTGTAGTATAGACTGGTCCGCACACCAACAAGAGACAATATACACTAAGAAGAAAAGAAGTGTGCTATTCCGGACCCAAAACTGATTTTCAATACAATTCAATCTTTATTAAATAATTCATGAAATACACAACTGCTTGTTTAAAATCAATTAAAATTATCAAAAAAGGACACAGGACAGAGTGGGTGCATCACCCTACTCCATCCACCACCCCTTACCACAAGTGTATGGACGATAGGTTAAGATGTAAAAGTATACAATAAATAGCAATACGTTTCTGTGGCTAGGATAGGCAAAAAGGTGCAAACAATGCAAAAAATATGTACATCCAAATAGCATATATGTAAAGGTACGAACCATATAATGTCACCTGCCAAAAAAAACGATCAAATACTTACAAACCTATAAAGCATAACACATGAATACACATGTAGAAAGTGCAAGTGCCATATAATAATGAAGTATAGACAAAACCGGGTAGACCTGGGCCTGGCCAAACGCCCAGGTGTTCCCATCCACAAACCTAAGCCACCATGCACACCATACACAGAATAATGGTGGGGGTGGGAGGCTGTGTTATGCTTTATAGGTTTGTAAGTATTTGATCGTTTTTTTGGCAGGTGACATTATATGGTTTGTACCTTTACATATATGCTATTTGGATGTACATATTTTTTGCATTGTTTGCACCTTTTTGCCTATCCTAGCCACAGAAATGTATTGCTATTTAGGTATTGTATACTTTGGCACTTTTACATCTTATCCTATCGTCCATACACTTGTGGTAAGGGGTGGTGGATGGTGTAGGGCAGTGATGGCGAACCTTTTAGAGACCGAGTGCCCAAACTACAACCAAAACCCACTTATTTACCCTGATGTGCCAATGTGCCATTTTAAACAGTAACTTATTTCTACCTGTTCTTCCACTTCTTCAATTGTATCGGCCGCCTGAGGCCACCAATACAATTGAATCAAGGTGGGCAAATTAAGACTATTATTGTAGCTTCTCTCCAGGGTCTCTCTGTTAAGGAAGAATGGTGGGTCCAGCAGGAGGACCTCCAAAGATAATGCACTTCTTTCAACACATTCTCACTTTTCAAGCAGTTCCAAACAGTCAATGAAGTGTCGCTGTAAAATAGTGCTGTGCGCAGCATCTCATAAGTTGCCTAGGACTGCAGGAAGATTTAATGGATTTGTTCCTGTTTGGTGAACTCTGTCCTTGGCTGTTGGCTTGAGTGCCCACAGAAAGGGCTCTGAGTGCCACCTCTGGCACCCGTGCCATAGGTTCGCCATCACTGGTGTAGGGTGATGCACCCATTCTGTCCTGTGTCCTTTTTCTCATCTCATCTTGTGCTCTTGCTAACATTCATAAAGAAATAAAGCTACTCTTCAACTCTGCTATTTTTTATATTTACATAAGAAGAATTGAGAACTCTTAAGCCAGACTAAATTACTCTCAGCATTGACACTAGTTATTACATGTCTTCTTTTTATGAGGTCACTTTAGAGTTTGTATTCTTATTGCTCTATGTTTAGGGTACTACGATTTAGAGCACAGAAAGAGCACTAGAGTTGTTTGTACTTAAATGACACCCAGCTGAACCAGTCAAATAAAACGTTGCCAGTCAGATATTCCATTAACTAGCAAACAAGCAATTCAATCAAGTATTTAAAGTGCTTGTTAGCAGTGAACAACTGTTTTCAGTCTTGAAATGTTCAGTAGCATCTTTATTTACATTGATAGCTGAATGCCTTTTTCTCATTTAGAAAAGCATCCTGGTTTTAAATAATTTCTTATAGACAACATTGGGAATGATGGGACAAATGAGTTAGTTAGTTTGCATGCCTTAAGTGATTATTTCCTTCTGTTTAGAACCATTGGCATGCCTGTGGATTTCTTGTGTATCTAGCACAAAAAGGTTAAGCATTGTTTTAACCTTCCTCTCTCTGTCCTTTACTGTTTCAAATATGTTGCACTTTGCACAAGCTCAGTGTAGCAAATTGGCTCTTGTAAAAATTGGAATCCATTGAGGACTCTTGTATCCAAGTTCTGCAGATGTTAGACATTTGGCAATGTTCTTGTTTGGCTCCATCTGTACATTTGTCAGCTGATTGAAGCATATCTGGTAATTATGTTTGCAGTCCAACTCTATGTCTCTACGCCTTTTTCATTTTTTTTCTTCCCTTTTCTTTTTTTTTATGTTTTCTAAAGAAAATGTAAGTTAGATTTGCAATTTAAAATTTCTGGAATATACTTTTCCAATGCTTTGGTACTTGTGTCCCAGGGTGGCATCCACACTGTATTAGTAGTTCAGGCAATACAAAGGATCACAAGTGACATATTTTGACTTTGCTGTCTGTTTTAGACAGCCACAATGCAAGTTATTTTTTGAAATCCACTTCTTGATGTAAATAAACAGAAGTGAACAGAACACAATGACCATTTTATCGGCTATATATTTTAGTTTTTTTAAAATATACTGTAGGGAGCACATTATTGAGCTGGAAAAGCTGACCAAGTTGATGTATAGTTTTAAATGAAAAGATTTAGGATCATTTGTAATTTTATTCATTTATATTTGTGTTCCTGAGGTGTAAAGTATGGCAGTTTTTATAGTGACTGCCATCTCTCCATGAATCCATGTACATTCATAGATCCCAGTCCCTGATTGGACTGCCCCATGACTTCTCAGAATATAGATTTAAATGTGGAATATACAACGTGGGATTGAATATTTTCCTGCAAAGCTACATATCAACCTACTGAGCTTCTCTTCTTTTCTATAACATGCAAGCTGCAGATGACGGGTTCACTTTAACCCCTTCCCGACATTTGACGTAATAGTACTGCATGGCGGGAGGTGCGTTCCCGCAAAATGCAGTACTATTACGTCATGCTTCTGGCCCCGGCTCCTGAACTGAGCCGGGGCCAGAAGCTGCGGGTGTCAGCTATATATCATAGCCGACACCTGCCCCTAACACCCGCGATCGGAGATTTCTCCGATCGCGGGTGTTAACCCCTAACACGCCGCGGTCGCGCTGACCGCGGCGTGTTAGAGGCATTTAAAGTTTAAGAAGAGGGAATCGGACCCCCCCGCGGCGCTTACCGGGGGGTCCGCTGCTCCGATCGCAGCCCCGGGACTGCCGGTGCCCGGGGCTGCGAGATCTTCATCCCGGTGCCGGGTCCCTGCCTCCTGGCAGGACCCGGCTGTAAGACACTGGGCATGCGCAGCATGCTCAGTGTCTTACATTACACAGTGCAATACATCTGTATTGCACTGTGTAACCTGTAAAAATGCTTGAACAAGTGATCAGAAGATCACTTGTTCAAGCTTAGATGGCAGTAACTGTAAAAAAAGTAAAAATAAATAAATAAAGGTTTTTTTAAATAAAAATAAATAATAAAAGAAAGTGAAAGTCCCCCCAAACACCACATTTCCCTGTACACAAGTAATAAAGTATAAAAAACACTAAATCACAAAAAAACCCCACTTATTTGGTATCGCTGCGTCCGTAACAATCTGTACAATAAATCCTAATCATAATTGGACCCCCTCGGTGAACGTGGTAAAAAAAAAACCCCAAAAACATGCCAAAAATTTAAACTTTTTATCAAATTGCTTTACAAAAAATGTTCTAAAAAGTTATCCGAAAAAGTTACAAGCACCAAAATGATACCAATGAAAAGAACAACTTGTCATGCAAAAAATAAGCTTACAACCAGCTCCGTCAACCAAAAAATACTATAGTTATGCTGCTATAAAAATGGAAATACTAAAACAAATGCAATTTTTTCTATTCTAGTTTTCCTTCAATAAAATTGGACAAATATGAAATAAACTATATAAATGAGGTATCACCGTAATCGTAGTGATCCGTAGAATAAAGATAATATATTATTGTTATGCTACAGTGAACACCCCCCAAAAAAATGCTAAAAATCCAAAACAAGAATTGATGATTTTATTTTCCTCCACACGTAAAAAGTTAATAAAATTGCTTCAATAAGCTAAAAACCCACTAAAATTAAGTTTTTTTTACAGTGCATCTCATCTCGCAAAAAATAAGCCATTATGTGTCTAAATTGCTTAAAAAATAAATAAAGATTGTATAGCCTATTCCCAACGCGCATTGTTATAGAACGGTGCGGCGGGTAGTGACTTGCCAACACGGTTCAGACACAGTGATCGGGGCAAGACGGCGGCTGTTCCTGACGGCCATTCATCCTGCCTCATGGACCAGAAGGGTTACGTCCCCCCCACATGATCGCTGCTACTGGCTCATCAATTCAGACCAGCCAATAGCAGCGAATTTACTTATGACGTCAGTAATACCGGTCACCATGTCTGTAGACACGGTGATCGGGGCAGGGTGGCGGCTGTTCCTGACAGCCACCAATTTTGCCTTGCGGTCCAGAGGGGTTTTGTTGCCCCCCTCTGTCCATGCTTGCCGCTATTGGCTGGTCGATTTGGTCCAGCCAAAAGCAGCAATATTCGTCACAATGGGCATCGCTAGGGTGAATAAGAGCAACACTTGGCGAAAATTTCCCTACGAAAAAACAAGATTTGGTACAAAAGCACTGGCCGTGCACATTGTACAGATTACGCTGTACAACTCTTACGTGCTGTTCCAATGTGCACGTCCTGCCGTATCATTTCTCCATTTTCAAGAGGAAGATATTAGGAAACTAATATTGGGACAAGAAGGACGGGGCCCCAGTACCTCTGGTTTAGATGTTCCTGTGTTTTGCCAGGACAGCATTTTCCCGGTGAATTCTGCTGCTTCTAATGGTAGGACTCAATAAAGAGTCTGTTCCAAAAGAGAAGTTAGGATGGACACTACATACTACTAAGAGACCTGCGACAACTCCAGAGTGACAAAAGTTTAGTTGGTCCCTTGGTATATTCCACCTCCTTATACGCAACACATTCACAATTCACGCCCAACCTGTTGTGAATTAATTTCGGTAAAATGAATAATTGTAACAACTGTTAGGTTACGATGCTCCCTATAACCCTCCATTATTTCATATGGGGCGCCACATAACGGGCACTGAACGTTCCAGAAATAATTGCAATTTCCATCTCGGACTCCATTGTACATGATATTTGGAAACCACCTATATGTTCAAAATGCTCATTTCACCACATGTATTACACTATACCACATATTACACCTTGCTATATTCCCCAAGGGGTGTACATTCAACAATTAGGGTCACTTTTAGGGTTTTCCTCTGTTTTGGTACCACTACGGCTCTCCAAATGTATCCTGACACATGTGAAGGATTTCTGTCAAATTTGGCCTCTAAAAGACAAACATCCCTCTTTTCCTCTACTGTGCGCCCATAAAGTATTTTATATGCACATGTGGGGTACTTCTACACTCGGGAGAAATAGTTTCACTCCTTTTTTGGGGTTATTTAATATATTATCCCTTGTGGCTTACAAAAATTAGGGGTAAAGTGACATTTATAGGAAAATTTTCACCTTTTTAATGTTTAGGGCCTAATTGGATCATTCACCTGTAGGGGCAAATACATATATTACACATTGCAAAATTCTCTAAGGGGTGTGCATTCAAAAATTAGGGTCACTTTTCGGATTCTTATCTGTTTTATACCACTAGGGTTCTCCAAATGCATGTCAAACATTTCTGTCAAATTTGGCTTCTAAAAGGCAAACATACCCCTTTCCTTTTACTGTGCGCCCATACAACATTTTATATACACATGTGGGGTACTTCTACACTTGAGAGAAATAGCTTTACACATTTTGGGGGGTTATTACATTTTTTTTATCCCTTGTGGCTATAAAAAATTAGGGGTAAAATGACCTTTATAGGAAAATTTTTAACTTTTTCCTATTTAAGTCCTAATTAAATCAAACACCTTTATGGACAAATACACATATTACACCTTGCTAAATTCTCTAAGGGGTGTGCTTTCCAAAATGGTGACACTTGTTGGGGTTCCCCTCTGTTTTGGTACCACTACGGCTCTCTAAATGCATCCTGACATATGTAAAGGATGTCTGTCAAATTTGGCTTCTAAAAGTCCAACGCCCCTCTTTCCCTTCTGAGCTTCACTGCGTACCCATACAACATTTTATTTGCATGTGTGGGGCAATTTTATACTCGGGAGAAATGCTAGTACACATTTTTTTGGGGTTGTTTCATCTTTAATGCCTTATGGGATACAAAAATTAGCCGTAAAAGTGACTTTTTTGGGAAAATGTTCATCTTTTTCCTTTTAGGGACCTATTTGAAGCAAACACCTGTAGGGAAAAATACACATATTACACCTTGCTAAATTCTCCAAAGGGTGCACTTTCCAAAATGGTGACACTTGTTGGGGTTCCCCTCTGTTTTGGTACCACTAGGGCTCTCCAAATGCATCCTGACACATGTAAAGGATGATTGTCAAATCTGGCTTCTAAAAGGCCAAAGCCCCTCTTTCCCTTCTGAGCTTCACTGCGTACCCATACAACACTTTATATGCAAAAGTGGTGCAGTTCTGTGCTTAGGAGAAATAGTTCTACACATTTATGGGGGGTGTTTCATCTTTTATCCCTTGTGGCTTACAAAAATTTGGGGTAAAAGTGACTTTTTTGAGAAAATTTTCACCTTTTTTCCTTTTTGGGGCCTAATTGAATCAAACACCTGTTGGGGCAAATACACAAATTACACCTTGCTAAACTCTCCAAGGGGTGTACTTTTCAAAATGGTGTCTCTTATTGGGGCTTTCCTCTGTTTTGGTACCATTATGGCTCTCCAAATGCATCCTGACACATGAAAACTTTTTCAGCCATATTTGCCCTCCAAAAACGAAACAACGCTCTTTCCATTCCAAGTGCCCCCCTGTGCCCGTACAGCAGGGTACAGTGACAAAAGGGGTATTGGCATACTCAGGAGGAATTGCCCTCAACATTGTAAAATGCATTTTCCTTTTTAACCCATTGTGAAGGTGCAAATTTTAGTGTTCAATGAATCTATAGTAAGATAAAATGACATTTCTCTAATTTCACTTTCATTTATCTTTCACGCTCATGAAACGCTCAAAGGGTTAACAAAATTCCCAAAGGTTGTTTTGAATATTTTGAGGGGTGTAGTTTCTAAAATGGTGTCATTTGTGGGGGTTTCCTGTCATGTGGGCCTTATAAAGTCACTTCTAACTAAATTGACCCTCCAAAAGTAGGTTTTGATGATTTTCGTGAAAATCTGAAAAATTGCACCTAAAGTTATAAGCCTCCTAACATCCTAAAAAAAAGGAAAAGATGTTTGAAAAATGATGCCAAGTTAAAGCAGACATATGGAAAATGTAAGTTAGCAAGTTATTTTAGTGATATGACCAACTTTCCAAAAAGTAGAAAATTTTGAATTTGGAAAACATAGTTTTTTTCAAAATTTTTGCCAAATTTCCATTTATTTCATAAATAAATACTAAACATATTGATTAAATTTCTCAACCAACATGAAGTACAATGTGTCACAAAAAAACAATTTCAAAATCAACTGGATATGTTAAAGTGTTCCAAAGTTATAACCATTTATAGTGACACAGGGCAGATTTGAAAAAATGGGCCGTGTCAGGAAGGTGAAAAGTGGCTTCAGCGTTAAGGGGTTAAACTATTGTATTTTGCATTGAATTTTGAAATGAAGTTACTCCCGAACACAGATGCGTTTAGACCTGGACTCTTGTGTTCAGGATATGACAAGATGTGTTTTATTGGTTAACAATCTGTAACTCCTCCCCATTGTGCTTTATTTGCAGTTCAAAAATCACTTATTGGGCAATTTGTGAAGGCCCCCAGAAAGTGATCCAAGTTACTGTAAATTAGAAAGTTGTTATAAACCAGCTTTATTGACTGAAACCTAAAAACCGATATGTATTTTAATTTTTTTTTATTTTGGACTAATAAATAGTAAAGTAAAACCCTGTTAGTATGATGATAAGGTGGTTGTTTAGTGCCCAAAAACCTAGTGACGGCTTGTCGTTAAGAAAACTGTCTCACAGACTGATTTAGTAAGTTGTTATTCCATTTTACATTGACTTGGGAAACATTGTTAAAATTCTTTTTATGCAAAAAGTTTAAAAGCCACACAACTGTTTTATTCAACATGACTATTTACATTTGTATTTTACATGTTAGAACGGTCTCCTTTTCCATGGTTTAATATGACAATTATGACGCACTTCTCTAAAGATCTTACTTTGTTCAGCAGTGAGTTTCCAAATACATAAATCATAAACTGTTTTATTTTGTATTTAGATTTGTGCACTTGTATACAATTGACTCCTTAATGGCCGCTGTATCAGCATTCAGGTATTTAATATTCTATGCCGTGTACTTGGAAGCGGGAAAAACGCAATTTTGAAAGAGGGTCCAACACTCTCTTACATTGTACAGCAGCAGCGTATCCCACTGTATGCTCATACTACGGAATATGTCCCGGATTCAGCTTCTCCCCCTGAAAGCGGGAGGAGGAGCGAATGTTGGCAACAGGCAGTGATTTGCTACTGCTGATGTTCACGGTGTTCCACTAGTGACTGACCTTGTATGGTACAATCAGAGAAGGCTTGAATGTTTACTGTCTTTTGTCCCTAATGTCCTCCACGTATACAGTTTTTTTTTCAGGAATGCAGGATGAAAAAGTACACGCTATTGTGCTGTTTTATCCAGTGTTTTAGCTGGATATGCTGTATACTGAGTGGCAGAAGTATACCCCTGTCTGGCATTATTAGGGCTTTTGTGCCTAGACACTGGCGTAGAAGACCTGAAATAAATGAAAATGCTATCTTATAGCTAGCACTTGCGATTATTATTCCCAATCCACCACCTTTCCTCCAGTGAGGTGAGGAGGAGCTTTAAAGGGGTTTTCCCACAAAATAAAATTCTCACATTTCAATCTCCTAGTGACGTTAACACAATAAAGATCATTTTATCCCCTTACTTTACAATTTTACTCAGTGTTATTGCTGTTTTAGTTCCCATCACTCTCTATGGTGCTCAGTGCAAAATCCCAGGGTGTGGTTGGCCTCTCAGCAGACACATTGGGGCAGATTTACTTACCCGGTCCATTCGCGATCCAGCGGCGTGTTCTCTGCGCAGGATTCGGGTCCGGCCGGGATTTAATAAGGGAGTTCCTCCGCGCTGAAAAGCATCTGAACGCACTGGAGTTCACCAGCTCGGGCTGAGTGAAGGTTCTTAAATGCGGCGGTTTTTCCAAATACGTCGGGTTTTCGTTCGGCCACGCCCCCCGATTTCCGTCGCCGATGCGCCACAATCCGATCGTGTGCGCCAAAATACCGGGGCAATTCAGGTACAATCGGCGCAAATCGGAAATATTCGGGTAACACGTCGGGAAAACACGAATCGGGCCCTTAGTAAATGACCCCCATTATGCTCCATGGGGTTAGATTTTCAGGGTACAGGTGTATATACACTTTGATCTGATGTATGACATTGTACTAACACACTGACACATCGAAAGAGATGAGACGGATCAGAAATGCATGAGATCCATTAGATTACACACACAGCATTGATACATCTGTGTTCAGATGTGCCTGCCTCCACAGGACCACTTATCTCCTTGTAACTTGTTGTTTGCAGCTTGTCTCTTCTCACAATCTCCTGCCAGGAAGGAACTGCAGGGGGTGTGGCTGCAGGCATTAGACAAAGAAATCTCATCTGCACAATCTCACACAAAAATCCAAGATGGCTGCCATCTGACCCTATAGCAGGACTGGTAGAGACAGGTTGGACATTTATCTGTGAAATGCTTGTTTTCGTGGGAATACCCCTTCAAGGGGGGCACAGCCATCTGGACAGTAAGCTTCCTGTCCCGTGTTTGTGCACTTGTTACATCCAGCAAATTTTATATAGGAAATGGCTGGCTGTGTTTATTTCTTTGCTAGGCAGGGCCTGGTGTTGAGAGAGACTCTGCACATTACCCGCCGGATACGTCTAGGTTAAAGCCTCTTAATGTATCCGGCTGTGCAAAAGTATAATAAATAAGCCCCTATATGTACATGTACAGTGGGAGCTATGTAGATGCTCAACATGTTTGCTATGCACATTGTGAACAAAGATTTTATTAAAACCCATACCTTATAATTTTTATAGGGGGTCAGGCCTAGAGTTTCTAGACACGATGACCTAGATATATCATTGTGTTGGCGCCTGTTTTTTGGCAAAGTTTGCACCAGAAAAAGAGTCTTTGGAGCTTGCACATGCATTTATGAACAATGTGCTTCTGCTATCCACATGTCTAGACATTTAGCTTCCTCTGTTTGTTCTTTGATCCCCTATTTTTTGTTGAGGCATATTTTGTTCAGAAGGGGATTTAATTGAATTTTAGAATGAATAGCTCAATCTAGTTGGTTGTCTTCACACACAAATTATTAATTATATAGGGGTTTAAAGTTTGAAAAGCTGGACATGTACATAAATGCTAACAGTTGAAAAATTGCTGAAATAATGATCTTCAAATACATTAGAAATTTGTCCTTAATCACAACCTATGAAGAATAGCTGACCCACCACACGTAACAAAAAAATTTATAACCAATTTCAGTTTACCTTGCTGAATTCTGAAACCCTATTTTATAATATAAATTTTAATTAGATTTTTAAACTTCTTAAGGATAACTATTTGGCTTCCCAATGCTAATTCTCCCAAGATATTGAGAGTAGACTAATTAGTCTTCTGTTTGATGGGCAAAAACAATTTGGCAAGAAAACAAGTCAATCTCAAACAGATGTCTTTCAGGGACATGATATTTTTTTAATTTACTGGTTCATGTAACAAATTTGATCTAAGGATTGAGATAAGCCACTTCTCTGAGTAAAGTTTGTGTCTTCTAATTTGTATTTTCCCTTACTGTTAAAGACATGGTATGTTACTAAGATGTCTTCTGTACAGTTTTCTGAAGTTCAGTTCCTAAAAGGACCTCTTTCCTTAAAAAAAAAAAAAAAATTCTTTTCATTGATAAAATGGATTAAATGGTTTCCCTCACAGTCTCTAATTAAACATTATATTTGCAATAGTTACCGTTTTCTTTTATTATTTATTGCGATTTTAATATTCTATCTTGATTTTTATTGCATTTTTTGGCAACGCGGTACTCTTTGTACTCAGACACCTCATAATTTAGACTCTGATAGTTACACACTGAACTTATGATGCGATTTCATTTAACTTCACAAACATTTGCATGGTTTTATAACTTATGCTGATTTTATTTTGGTTTATTTTAAAAGAAAATGTATGTTTGAAAGAAGTCTTTTATAGTTCTACCCCAGAGTATAAATTATGAACAGAATGATCACAAAAAAGTTATGGAACACTGTACTGTTCATCTGTGTTTTTTTTATTCTTTGATCACGATGGTAAATGTGTCATCCGATAAGATGGGACTTGGAAGCCTTCAGCAAAATTACAGATTAGCTAAATAATTATGTATTTTGCAGCACCAGGTTTTCTCTGTTATAAATACTAAAACATGCTTAGTATTCTTTTCTTTACACTTCAATAGGTTTCATTTTTGGAGGTATTGACCTGAAAGAAGCAGGTTTCCATTTGGTATCTGGCTACAAGACATCAGCCATAGATACTGAAAGTTTCAAGGCGTGGGCTTCTCTGGTGCTCCTGTGTATGTCACACAGGGTTCTTGCCGCTCTGTCTAATCATAATTATGCATGCCCCCTGTGTGGTCCCTCTCCACCCACTCCTTTCCATTTCCCTACTTGAGAGCTGCACACTCCCTCAACTGATAATAATTGGATCAATCCATGTGGTTGATTTCCTTTAAAGAGTAACTGTAAAGGTTTTTCTTTTTGCAAATCAATAGGTCTTAGGATGTAAAACAACGTTCCTTATTATCTTTATTACCTATATCCTGTAGTTTCTTTTCTATACCCCTCAGATTACCTCCGTGCTGCAATGACTGCTTCCGCTTCATGTGCTAATAAGCCCATTGAGACTGTATCTTGTTTTACAATTTGTTTCTTAGATAGTTTCATGGGAGGGGAGGAGCTCCCTGCTTACAGGGCAGAAGGCTCTGTGCCTGTGAATCTAGCAGAAGTAGAAGTGTACAGAAAAGGGATTGCAGATGTTTCCTTCACAGAATAGTGAGGTACGGGATCTTCCCTATTGCCTTTCAGTACCTCCATCCCAGTTTGTGATTCTACAGAACTTTCTATGTCTCTCCTCTCATTGTGCTTGTCACTTCCCACACCTTGTCATCGGCATTATCAGCTCTGTGCAGATAAGTTATTAACCCTTGGTGCTCACACAGCACAGGCTATAGACTTCATCTAACTGGTGTACTTTGATTTCTATCACTTATGTTCCCCGCTCTTCTATGTGATGGAAGCTGCCAGGCTAGTCACCATATACATCCTGTATATGCACTGGGCAGTGTTCAGTGGATTTACTTGTGGGAAACTAAATGGATTTAATGCTTAATTACTTTGAGAGAGAACACAAGGCATCATGGGATGTGTGGGCAAGCTAACTGGCTGAGCCTGAGGGCATAGACTGACAGATATTACTCTGTCACCTCTGGTAAGAAAGATTTTTGTCAAACACTTCTAGTACAGAAAATGCCATAACTTTGGAAAGAAAAATGTGAGCATCGAAGTAGGCATCTTCTGTTTGTTTTCAAAGTGGGAATCACATCAATAATTTGGTAAAATCACTATAGCTTTATAGTTACACTTTAACCTCTGCTTCACATTGCCTCAGCTAGCTTTGTCTTCTTTCAAAGACAGATAAATAATCAGATATAGTTATCTTGTTTCATTGCACGATGGGCCATTTCTGCTGCTCACATAACCATTATCAGTTTTGAGGCATGGTACAGAGCTCCACCTGGGGAATCTGATCAGTTGTTTTGCTAGATCAGAGGCTGTCCTTCCTTGGCCTTTTTTTTTGGTAGGAACGCTTTTGCACATCATGAAGGTTGATTCCCTGAACAGGACTTTCCTCTAGTAGACAGAAAAGAAAGGCACATTGTAATACTATTTTTTGGATCTCTTATGGATCTGGACTTTCTGTGGTAGACCTGGAATGGCCAACAGGTTGTTTGTCTCATCAGTCAGGTATGAAATATGTAGAGTTACAATTGCAGGCTTATGTATAGTTGATTATGGTAATTTCTTTTGTAGCATCAACACAATGCAATGACTAGTCTTCAAGTTTTTGTGAATATTGAATTAGCAACCATAACTTACCATTGATTTTCCATAACTTAGGAAATCCAGAAAACGTGAGCTATATGAAGAGGGTATAATCAGTCAATCTATTTGAGGTTATCCCATTTCACTGATTTTCTCACAATTTAAATTTTTTTTCACTTTGGATGATTTTTTTTTATCCTATTTTATGTGATATGAAGATTTTCTTAAACAGCAGGAACTGTGAGCACTCACACTGCTTTCCTCATGAAATGCCTCTACATATTTATATTATGTTTCAGACTGGTTCTGATCATATAGCTGTGGTTTAAGAGGCAGGTACATAGTATTATAAACCACAAATTCACCAGTTATTAGAGTGTAAATTACCGTAGCCTAGAAAGTGTCCTTTATACATATGAGAGAGATGCAGATATATCTCCATATTCTATTACTATGTGCACTGAAGGATGTAAATACGAGTCACTATACTGATAAGGACAGTCCTCCTCTGAAGCAGTGATTCCCACTGCTAAAACACATGTAAAGTTGACATAAGCAGCACAAAACAGACAAGGCTGTATTCACATGACTGAATAAGTGATTTCTGCAGTCTTGTATTTTCATGCCATATGAATCTGTATATATGTGGTGCTTTTCATCCGTATATGCACATATGGCACCTTAACCGTACCGTATTCGTTTAAAATACGGTGGGCTGGCAAATGATGGATGGCTGACTATTGGCTGGCGTATGGACGCAAATAGAAGAGAAAACAAAACATCTAGATTTTTATATGGCTCATAGACATTACCGTGCGATACAGTGCATAATACGGACATTCAGTGGAAGGCTGTATTGCCCATCGAAAAGAATGGGGACGGATGGTACCTTTATGTACGGCTGTTTTCACACGTTCGTGTGAATGTAGCCTAAGCTCACGGTAAAATCGGTATTAATGGAATCCTCCAGTTCCATCTCAAATGCTAATACATTTGTTGATCCACTTATTAAACATCATTTTGTAAACTTCTTTATTAATAAAAACATTAAGTGAATTGCCCGCTGAATGTGCTTTGTGATTGATCAAAAGAGACTACTGTAGAGATGTGCTGGCGCTGACAAGAAGATTAATGTGAAGCTTTCATTTCACTTTAATTGGATGCTTAATAAATGAGCATCTTTAGTAAAGCATACTTTTTCTTGTGTTTTATAAGCTACCTGACCAAAATTTAAGATTGTGTCACAGCATTTGCTGTCTTGTATTTATTTGTCTTATGGAAAGTAAATGGCTGAGAAGTGACATCTTCTTTTGTCAGCATGTATGTAGCTTTTATTTTATACGCATTAATTTGTGGACGTCAGAGTGCTGATTATGTTCAGTTGTATATTCTCATATTGTCATAGACTGCACCGATGTATCCAATGCTTTAGCAATTTTATGTTTAAGCCTGGGGGAACACTGCGTGACACTGGGTTTGAAATTATACTAAAGAGATGATCCCTGTTTCATGCACCACCTTCTCCAGCTTTGTTCTTGTCATAGCAACATGTCATTTTTGCTATAAAGTTCCTTTACTTCTAGCTAGTTTTTTGATCTTTGTGCCAAAACCCCTGCCTTCTCTGCAACTAATTAAAAAGCTTGAGCTTTTTTTGTAAACACAACATATCTGTGTGCAGTACATATATTTAATTGTTTTGATTTATCAATTTCTTTTGAAATAGTGTATTCCTAGGGTTTGGCTCATGGAACTCCCTCCATTTTTTATTGAGCATACCTTCATGCTAATGGTGCCCATGTCTGGTATCGTGGCTCATTCTGGTTCATGCAAATGGGAAAAGGCTCTACTGAACTGTGGTCACCAGATACTTTGAGATGTGGCTGTGCCTGTTCCTGGTAATAAGCAACTGTACATGGAGCTTGTCAAAACTCAACAAACATTGGGGTAGATTTATCAAAGCACATGTAAAACTTTGTAGGTGTACATCACTTTCGGCTTATGAACAAAGTACACCAAAAAGAAAAGAATATTTGACTTGGTGAACAATTTTCCACAATGTGCACAAAAGAAGGAATGGCTTTATAATAGTTCAGCCTTCATACAATTGTGTGTAGCCCATGGAAACACCACCATGTGCCTTCTGCTTTCTTCTGTAACAGTTACTACTACCATGCTGGCTCAGTAGACAAGAAGTCCTTGCATCATATTTGGGCATAATGCAAGGACTCCAGTTCTATACAATGAGTGCAGTCCAAGGGATCTGCCTGACATAGGGGCCTTTTTCCACAGGTTTCACATATTGGTGTGAGTGCAGTCGTAAGTATCACAGTCATAAATTATGCCAAATTTATAATCCAGCATGAAATGCTTAAACATTTTGCAACACAATGAATCTGCTGCATCAAATATGTCTTATTGTGCACTGTGTTACCTTACAGCACTTTTGATTTATCTGCCCAATTGTTGCTAAACAAGAACTGATACCCCAGAACACAGGCCATGCATTAACCAACAAAAGAGGGAAATCTCTATTGCCTCTAGTAAAATGAACCTAGTAAATTGTGTCATTTTCAGGAATAACATGGTGAGACTATGTTTATCAGAACAGTCTGATTGGCCAAAGTTTAAGCTAGGACACACCTGGACAGCATCCAGGTTCAGTGAGGTCTGGACTAACCGCAGGGCATGGGATACAGGCAGAAAGCCAAGTACTGGAATGTGATTATAATCCAGTGGACGTGAATTTATGTGCTGTTACCTTGGATGTGCCAAATAAGAAAATAATACAACTTAACGATGAGGAATCCCAAGTAGTGATGGCTTCCTCTTCCTCTGGGCTCTCCGATCATCTTATTATAATGCAGCTGAGGATGCCTGTAGCATAGATCTCTTCATTTAAATGATGCTTATTCCCTATAGATATCCTACATTTAGAGGACAATCTTCTGCAAAGGCTAAAAAGGTAAACATTTAAGAGTAAAACATACTAACCAGTAACACCTAGTAAATCTGATTCTTTCCTATTTTGCCAGGTGTTGTCAGACATCTATAAGACGGCGCTGATGGCATGCTTGGGTACGCACAAATAAACAGTACCTGCAGATGTAATTTGTATTTCTTTACCACCAGTGACAGCATGACAACTGCTGCCGATTTATACTTTCTAGTAATATAATAGATGACAAACAGACCTGAAATTTCTCATTTTAAATTCAAGAAATTGTGGTTTGCAACATCTTTTACAAAAGATACTTCATCCTGGGCCATAATTTTGACATGGTAATATATTATTCAAAACAGTTAACTGTATGTTGAAGTGCCACTTGATTAGCTTTGATAATGACATGTCATCTGTGGAATTTACTGACATTTCTGCATTTATTTTTTCACCAAAGACAGCAAATAGATTTTGTTTTAAAACTGTTTTTTATTAAAGGGGTTGTCCGAGTTCTGAAAAAAAAAACTAAGGGAGGCCGGGAGGGCGCTGCTTAAAAAAAGAAAGTCCTACTTACCTTCCGGTGCCCTCCCGACAACCCGACAACCTTCCGGCCCCAATACACAATGCTGTGTATAGGGACGGATAGGTGTGCCCGGCCACGGCCAGCCGGAAGCTGAATCCAGCGCTGCTCCGGTGGCCATGTTTGTTTACATGGCGCCCGAACCGGAGTGACAGCAGCACTGGATACCGGAGGGCACCGGAAGGTAAGTAGGACTTTCTTTTTTTTAAGCAGCGCCCTCCCGGCCTCCCTTAGTTTTTTTTTTCATAACTCGGACAACCCTTTTAAGTACAAATATAGTGGAGACATCAGAGTGTTCATACAGAGCTGTACATTGTACAATGTTTACATTTTTGTAGGCATTTGAATTACAATGATGCTTACCAATTAGCATAAATAGTGTATATGGGATAGGAAGGAATGGACATGAAAGTATTAGGGTGGGGGGAGGCGGAGGGTTGGGTGTGTAGACTTGTTGCATTGCTTTTTTGATATAAAAACCAAGGTGTCCAGGTTTTCAGGAATTTTTGTCTTGTCCTCCCCTCCCAGTGGGCTAATTCTTCGAATCTACAGATTTCAGTGACTTTGTCTTTCCACTGAGAGAGGGAGGGGACCAAATTTCTCTTCCAGTTACATGGGATGAGTAGTTTTGCGGCTGATATAAGAATGGTGGCTAAACCATTCTTCTGGAGAGTAAAGTGAGGGTCAGGTTTCCCCAACAATATAACACTGGGCTGTCGAGGTAATTGAGTTTTACATATCTGATCTATTGTTTTGATTACTTCTTTCCAGAAAGTCTACTGAGGGTGGCAGAACCACCATATGTGAGCCATGGTGCCTACTGAGGTGTTCTCCAGCACTTACTATCTATTTGTGGGAACACCTGATGAAGCCAATGTGGCGTCTTGTACCACCTTGATACTATTTTATATGCATTTTCCCTAATTCTAATACATCTGGAAAAGCCATCAGATGCTTTCAACATGGCTATTCTGTCTTTTTCCGTAAAAACCTCTTGTATTTCTTTTTCCCGCTGTGTTAGGAAATATGGTGTGGTAGTGTTCTGTATTTGGAGAATTGACGAATAGGTTCTTGACAGTAGTTTCTTATGAAGAGATGCTGCAACAACCTGTTTCTCTAGCCAAGTGGGGTCTAGGTTGTTTTTTGGTAGTGACATGAATTCTGAGCATACTTCATCAAAGTCCTTCTGGTGTAAGAAATTTGTTAACCTAAGGCCTGTCTCTCTAAGTGTGCTTCGTCTATAGTGTCTTGTTTCTGAAAAAAAATGTGGCTAATGAAGTGTGACGCAATCTATTCCAAAAGGTGTGAACTGTCTCTTTCTTGGGATGTATTTTTAAAGGTAACAAGTCTAAAGGTATTAGGGGACTAAGGTCAGAAACAAACTGGTGAGATTTTTGTGATTTGTGAAATGTCATGCCCTATTCCTCTATGTAAGGCACTGCACCTCTTGGGAACATTGAGTGGGGGTTTGAGGCCCCACATAATGGCTCTACTTTCTGGAGTTAAAAGGGAGTTTTCTACTTTATGGTCCGGTGCTTGAGATATTGATAACCACTGTGAAAGTTGGCACGCACAATAATAGGCTTTAGGCTCAGGGAGACCTATGCCTCCTCCGTGGGGACGGAATTCCGAATTGTGTCAGGGTAGCATATAAGTATTCCCAGCTAACTGTGCCGAGAAGGACCAGTGGCAGGTGTTTACTTCCTGCAGAGTAGCCTACAGGTGTTATCTTTACCCTGTTTGCCTTGTACAAACCTGGTCTGTTCCATACCTACCAAACTCAGGAGAAGGGGGTTTAGGCGGAAGGCTATAGCTTTGGCCCACCACTTGAGGTCGCAATTTACGAGGGATATAGGGCGGTAGTTGCTACATAGTTCGATGTCTTTCCCCTCCTTAGGTATAATGGTAATGTGTGCTTCTTGGGCCTGTTTAGAAAGAGATCCACCCTGTAGAAGAGAATAAGAGAGGGAAGAGGGATTTGCTTAAACGTTTTATAGTATGAGATGGGTAATACATCGGGTCCTGGGCTTTTCCCGGAAATAAAAGAACTGAGATGTAGTTCCTCTTCAGTGAAGGGGGTAGTTAAAATCTCAGCCATTGATCGGGATATGGATGGAAGTTGGCAAGATGATAGGAATTCATCTTATTTATGTGTCCAGTTGCTAGTGGAGGAGGATTTTGGGATGTTATATAGGGTTTCATAAAATTTCTGGAAAGCTTTCCCAATTAATTCAGTAGATGTTACTTTTACCTTATATACGTTTTTAATGAAATGGATATGTGCTTTATCTTTTTGCTTGTGAATAAGATCTGTCATAATCTTGTTTACTGTGTCCCCGTGAGCGTAGTATTTAAACTTAGCTTTAGTATGTGCTTTATATGCTTGTGGATTCAGTAATTCTTTAACTTAGTTTCTGAAATCTTGGAGTTCCAGTAGGACTGCAGCGTCTGCTCTCCTTTTATGGGAAGATTCTAGGTGAGATATACGTGTGAAGAGTAAATCTAGTTTTTCCAACCTTGTGACACATCACCTGGTGCTGTATTCCTAAAATGTTCTTTCAATTTAGCTTCAATCTGAGCCTTATGAGCTGGTTCAGCGGTTATTGTGTCATTGAATCTCCAACACCACTGACCTTTATGAATTTTACGGAAGTTCAATGAGCCCAGTACAGGGGCATGGTCTGATATATGAAGATCTCACCATAGGGCTAAATTTCCTAGAGAAAAATATATAACCCAGCCTATGGTACGTGCCATGTGGAATAGAAAAATATGTCTATTCTTTGGAGAGGGGATTATGTGTCCTCCAAATATCAATGAGATCCAAATCTGCTAGTGCTCTAGAGATCCGGGCTAGTTTTTTGTTGGAGGTGTTTGTTGGGTTAGTTGAGTCTAGTGAAGAATGTAAAGCTATATTCAAATCTCCTCCCAGCAATAATATGCCTTCCATAAACATTTTAAGTCTGCTGAGGATTTGGGTAGCCCACATAGATTGGCCCGAGTTGGGTGCATACAAATTAGCAACCGTGATTGTTGTAGATCCAATTTACCCTTTAATAAAAAGGTATCTCCCTTCTGGGTCTGCCAACTCTGATAAAAGGGATACGTTTCTGGATAGCAACTGACACTCCTCTGGATGCTTTAGAGTAGGGGCTATGAAACCGTAGATGATATTCTTTAGTAGGCAGAGTCAGGATCTTATGTGACTTAAAGTGGGTTTCCTGGATCATGGCTATTCCAACTTTGTTTTTTAAGTATTCTCAGTACTTGGCTTTTTTATGTGGGGTACCCAAACCTCAAACATTGTAGGATATAAACACAATTTCAGACATACTAATTATTCATATAACTGAGAAGATAATATATAGAAGATGTGTATTGGACCAGTTTGTAGAAGACACTGCAATAAAGGTGGGGGGGGGGGTCTAACTGTGTTAAGCTGTGTTCAGATCTGTGGGTTTACGAATCACTATATGCTTCCCATTTTTTAATATTCTGAGTCCAAATGGATACAGCCAGCAAAAGGGTATATTAGCAGAAGAAATTCTCCACGGAGGCTCTCCACTGAAAGTGAAGCTTGAAAAGAATACAGCTAAGAAAAAAGAGAATTGACATTGAAATTTAAGTGAACATGACACATTTATAACTTCCTTGGACTTTTCTTAGTGCTGTGTGTTAAATTTGTTACATTTGGAGGAATAAAACTGCACTTTCATTGTCATATAAGATTACAAAAACGCAATCCATGTAGTGACAATCGTTTCAGCCATGCAGGGCATGCTCAAGCATGCGTTCTTTTCCTGGCTTGAGAAATGCCCTGTGTGGCTGAAACAATCGTTGCTTGAATGGATTGCTTTTTTCAATCGTATGTGGTGCTAAAGGTGAAGTTTTTATCCTAGACTGGTGCCTTGGGCTCTAAACTTATCTGCTTGTGTGTGACCTTTAGGATGTAGCTAGTCCAAAGGGCACAGTAGTAGAAGAACACTGCTGGAGACCACACCAAAAGGGACTACAAGATAGAAGGCTGGGAGACAAAAGGGTGCATGTACATAAGACTATGTTGGAAGGATTCAGGGAGTGCAAGGAAGGTGATTTTTTAAAACTTTGCTTGTTGGTGTATTTATAGGGGTTGTCTCTGTTTTGAAAAACATGTCTGCTTTCTTCTATAAACAAGGTAATACATGTTATTGCAGCTCAGTTACATTAAGATGTCTACAGCAGAACTGTAACCAGGTGTTGCACTGATTGTGGAAGAAAGCGGTAATGCCACGTGACAGACAAACTTTAAAAGGAGGAGAGTGCGTTTTACATAGGACTGTATGTTGGAGGTGAGAGATGGTGAAGATATACAGTATGTGGAGGCAATCAGCAGATTTTTATCTAGGACTCAAAACAGTCCTTATCATTTGCAAGGTGACTTTTGTATTAACCCTTTCATGGCTCCCCGGTACCGGGACAAGAGCAGAAACTAAGACACCAGTCTCTTAGAAAATGCAGAATCCCTATCCTTTATTAGTGCGCAGCCGCTTATATAAAACACAGAAGATCATCAGCATAGGGGTCGTGGAAAGAATACTGCACTGCTATTGGCCATAATGAATATACCCCCATAAATTCGCTTTCCCAAAACATGTAGACGAACTTTACATATTATTTTTCACACTGAGCACTGTCTCCAGGGAGACAGAATGTTTATACTAATTGGCCTTGTGTTAGCTCTGTATAAGTCACAACATGGCCTTCAAGCAGAGAGGAGCGAGAACACAGTAATTTCTAAACACTTTCACACTGGATGAAATCTCCAGTCATTTCAATGGCTTTACACAGGTCAACATAATCCCCAGCTAAGATTAAAATGTCTGCTATATGGCTGTTTCAGGCTTCAATTGACATATCTGAAGTACTGCCGTAAGTTGTACAAAAAAAATCAGAAGGCTGCTCCAACCCCCCCCACCCCCCCCCCTAGCTTCCTGGTACATTTGATGAAATACTAAATTAAGTGACTGAAAACATATTTTTTCCCCCACAGTTTACTACCCCTCATATGACTCCTTAACTTAAAAAGGTAGAAAATAATTATAGCTGTATACTTTCCTTATGTTTTTTTTTTGTTGTTTTTATATATTCAGGGGATTTTTATTGATTAGAAAAATTAGCTATTATTTTTTGTGCTTTTTAGGGGAAGTGATATAAAAGTGAACATTTTTCCATACTCCATATATAAATTACACACTCATACATTACAGCTTGCTGGTAATCAAAATGAGAAGTTCTCTAGATTTTAATACACATGTAATACTTTTTGTTGGCTTAGTCAATAACTTGTTTGTCATGCAAATGATGCAAATCATATTATTGTCAGTTTGCCAACTCATAATCACACTGTTTGAAATATAAGTCTAAACGGGTGTATTTCATTGGCATTACGTATTCATGGATGCACTCATAATCCTTCAGATTTATTGTAAAATAATGACATACATTTATGTTTCCTTCACTTTTATTTGTAGGTTATCAGTAATTTTCAAAAACATTTGTAAATTAATAATTTATATTTTTAAAAATGAAGCCAAATGATGAGAACCAAATCGTGTTTATCCGGTTCTATGTAAAAAAAAAAAAAGAAAAAAAAAAGATATATAGATTCTGTTTTGGGGTTTTAAAACATAACTTCTAAGACACCACACACAAAAAAAACTTTGAAGTCTGTATTTATAATGAATGGCATACTTAGATGGCCATAATGTGTAACAAATGAGGACCTGTTACTACTCCTGAAATTTTTGTTATTGGCACTTATTCTTTTTTTCTTGTGAAGTTACAATTCTAGAGCATCTTTTTTCAAAGCTCTACACTTTGCTATTCCCTTGTTATTTCTACTCGAAATCATTGAAGTAATTGAGAACTGGTTTTTACAATTCCCCTTGTCAAATAGATGTCCATGTTCCATTCTTTGTGTGAGTATCGGCTGACTGATCCTTGGTGTGCCATCCAAAAAAATCTAGTAAACCCCTTTAAAACTGGCACATGAAATAATATAATGCCCCATATAATAAAATACCACATATGTTTCACCTCAATGAATAGTACCATTTTGGTGTTTAATGGCCAGCAAACATAGTTTACAAAAATTCCACTTTCCTATTTGTTTCTGCTGAATAACAATAATCCTCATTTTCAGCAACACCTCTGTGTTTGAGTACTTTGTTTCCAGCTGGATGCTCTGGGTTATTCTTTCCCCGTGCTTTTTTCTATAACTTTATAAACACACTTTGATTAAGACCCTTTGTACGCTACATATTAATATAAATCAATAAAGGGATGATATTCGGTAATCCCTTTGTGTTAGCATTCCATTTATATAAGCCAGAAGCTTTAGTAATCACATTACTTAGGAATTAATACATACTTTTTTTTTTTAAACTGCCTGCATGGGAAAAAGACAGCTATTTATTCAGATGGAATAAGTTTCTCTCAGAAATAAATTGGGAAGACTATTAACTATGGCTTGAAAGTACTGAAGATTGTAGTAAATGTGCTTGTCTTTTCCTGTATTTCATATTAGAAGCATTTGTATGAACACCAAGAAAGACTGTTTATTATCTTGATCGTGGGGATGCCAAAGATCAGACCCCCACCAATGATAATGCTATAGTATTTCCTAAGATGGGAATGCCTCTTTTATGTATACATAACCTTTGCGAGCAGCAACAATAAATCATAAAGTGCTCTTAAATTTCCTGGATAGCAGCCTCAGCCTATGTGTTACATGTTTTAGGGACAAATACATTTTCTTATTCTTAAATGCAGTATACAGTTGTGCTCAAAGGTTTATATACCCCTGAAGAGTTGTAGCTTTATTGGCCATATTTTGGAGAATGTGAATACCGTATATACTCGAGTATAAGTTGACCTGAGTAGAAGCCAAGGCCCCTAATTTTGCCACAAATAACTGGGAAAACTTATTGACTCAAGCATAAGCCTAGGTTTGGAAATGCATTGTTTACAGTCTCCCCAAGTAATTAAATGCCCAGCAGCCTCCCCCAGTTATTAAATGTTCCATGCAGCCCCCATAATAGATTGCCCAGCAAAAGACCCCCTAGTAATGGAATGCCCGATTCAGCCCCACCTAATGATCTGCCCTGCAGCCAGCCCTCCCCCCCCCCGCTGATAAAATGCCTAGCAGTTACCCCCCCCCCCCTTCTGATGGAATGCCCTGTAGTCCCTCGGTGTATAAAAATTAAACTTATATATTCAACTTTGTAGCTCCCCAATGCTCCTTGTGGCTACTACTCTTCTCTTCACGAGAGACATCCATGTACTCAACACACAGTATGACATCTTCATGGGCGACACCACCGCATTATAGTGTGAGCCGGCGGGCAGAGCACATAGTCGCGTCTCTGCCCACTTTATTACATGCAAAGAGAAGTCACATGGAGCATCAGGGGCGCCGGAAGGTGAGTATGTAAGTTTTATTTCTTAGAAACTCATGTATAAGCTGAGTTGGGGTTTGTTTTTGTGCTGAAAAATTCTGCTTATACACAAAATATATAGTAACACGAAAACATGTTTTTTCCACTCGTGGTAAATGGTTGGTTGGAGCTATTTATTGTCAAATTACTGTGTTTTCTATTTTTAAATCATAATGACAACCAAAAACATCCAAATGATCAAAAATTCACAGACCTTGGTGATTTTGGCTTCTGTGCATATATCAGGCTAACGCAAAACGCTACTAAAAGTTCAGTAACATCCTCACCTGTTTGTTTGTAATCAGTGTGTGTGTATAAAAGCTTGGTGAGTTTTTGGAATCCATACCGGCTCTGGCATCTTTCAACCAGCCACTGACCATCTGGCATAGTCATACAGCCATTACTGTGCAAATGCCACAAATTATCTCGCCTTTAATACCCCAAACAGCACAGAGACCAGCCTCAAAACTTCGGTAACAAGGTAATTTGGGGAGATAATCATAAACATTCTATTTGGAGAGGTGTCAACAAGGCCTATGGAACACCATTCTTACTGAGGTGGATCGCTGATGACGTGGGGAGCTACAAAGGCACAGGAAACTTGATCAAAGTTGAAGGAAAGATGAATACAGCACGTTATCAGAAAATTTTAATTTTTGCATTTAGAAAGCAGTGCATGGGGCGAACTTGGACATTCCAACATGACAATGATACAAAACCCTTTACACTGTTAACTGCTTTACCATCTTAGAAAATAAAGAGCCTCATCCGCAAATACCACAAAAGACTTCAAACTATCATTGATGTTAGAGGGTTCTGTAAATGGTAGTTTGGCAATAAATGGCTTCACCAAACACTTACCTTGAGTGGGAGAAAAGTTTTTGTGTTTTCATTCATATTCTCTGAATAAAGGTCATGAAAGCCTGCAGGGGTGTGTGTAAACTTTTGAGTAAAGCTGTATTGCCTAGTTTACATTTCTTCTAAGTTTGAGTGTACTGCTGATAAAGCCTCTACATGTGCTTCCTGAGCCGCAGCTTAGAAACTGCTAAAAAAAATACAAAAAACAGGGTTTGTTATTTAGAGTAATGTTAATATATGATTTTACTGTTACATAATCCATCAGTTTTTAAAGATCTACGTCTTAATCTTATATGGAAATATAAGACTAGCACTAAACCAAGAATCACAATGCAAATTTCTGTCAAATTTCGCTCTCGCTCTCTTTGTGAGGGCTTATTTTGTGCGTAACAAATTTTACTTTCCCGTGATGTTATTTATTATAACATGCCGTGTACTGGGAAGCAGGAAAAAAATTCCAAATTTGGAAAAATTGGAAAAAAAACACATGTGCGTCACGTTCTTGTGGGCTCAGTTTTTACAACTTTCTCTCTGCGCTCCAAATAACACCTCTACTTTATTCTTTGGTTCGGTACGATCGCGATGATACCAAATTGATACGGGTTTTAAGCCATCTTCTGACGCTAATAGCTTTTTGGTACTTTGTTGTACAGAGATGTATGATATGTCATTTTTGTGAAATGAGCCGACGTTTTCATTGCTACCATTTTGAGGACTGTTCGACATTTTGATCACTTTTCATTAAATTTTTTATGTCATATAAAAAGGTGTAAAAGTCACATTTCAGAGGTCACCGCTGGTTATAACTGCGATACCTGATGTGTTTGTGGTTTTTACTGTTTATTATATTTTATATCAGTTCTATGGAAAGGGGGGTGATTTGAATCTTTAATATTTTATTAATTTTTTTACATTTATTTTTCTCTTTTTTTTCACTATTTCTTAGACCCTCTAGGGTACATTAACCCTAGATGGTCAGATCATTCCTACCATATAATGCAATGCAACTGTATCGCAGTATATGGAGTTTTTGCATGTGATACATTACAATGAGCCACTGGTTCACTGTAACGAATATGCAGAAACCATTCAGACTCTGGTCTGACGAAGGCCAGAGGCTGTCATGGCAACCGATCACCACCCCCCGTTGACGTTCAGGGGAGCGACAATCGGAATAAACATGGTGGTGCCCATGCGCCCTCAAGTTTGAAGTGCTGCCGGCTACCAGCACTGACCGTGGGTGTTAGCGATGGGTCTTCGTTACAATATGCAGCAAAGCCCATTTCTGTGTGAAGAGGGCTCAGCCTGTGAGCCCTCTTCATACACCCTTCATAGCTCTGCGGCGGATATATCCATTGCAGAGCTTGAAGAGGTTAAGTTATTTTACATTGCACAAATCCCAGTTTATTACAGCCTATAATAAATAGGTATCCTAAACAAGAAAAAGAGAAAAATAAATCACTCTTTTATCTAGGTGATGGATCAAAAAAAAAATAACATTTTTAAAATCGTAATCCATCATTCCAACCCATTTGGACATGATGATGTTGTATAATAACCAATCGTATACGATAATTTAGTTGAAGCCTGATGCAACATACAGTACAGACCAAATGTTTGGACACACCTTCTCATTCAAATAATTTTCTTTATTTTCGTGACTATAAAAATTGTAGATTCACACTGAATGTGTCAAAGCTTTAAATTAACACGTGGCATTATATTCTTAACAAAAAAGTGTGAAACAACTGAAAATATGTCCTATATTCTAGGTTCTTCAAATTAGCCACCTTTTGCTTTGATTACTTTTTTTGCACACTCTTTGCATTCTCTTTATGAGCTTAAAGAGGTAGAAATGGTCTTCCATCAGTCTTGAGGGAGTTCCCAGAGATGCAGAGACTCTCCTTCTTGGTCAAATAGCCCTTACATAGCCTGTAGGTGTGTTTGCAGTCAATGGTGGTGTCATGCTGGTTCAGTATACCTTCAATTCCTCAACAGTGCCACTAGCAAAGCAAACCCACACCGTCACACCACCTCCCCTATGCTTCACAGTGAGAACCAGGCATGAAGAGTCCATTTGTTCAACTTTTCTGTGTCGCACAAAAAAACGGTGGTTGGAACCAAAGATTTCAAATTTGGACTCCTCGGACCAAAGCACAGATTTCCACTAGTCTAATTCCATTCCATGTGTTCTTTACCCCAAACAAGTCTCTTCTGCAGTCTTTTGATAGCAGCTATTTTACCATGAAGGCTGCTGCTCACAGTTTCCTCTTAACAGTTGTTGTTGAGATGTGTCTGCTGCTAGAACTCAGTGTTTTTCTTTACTGAGCTGCTTTTATCTCAGCCTTAATACAAATTCTAACAGGCTATTCAGTAGGACCATCACCTGTGTATCCATCTGACTTCTGCACAACACAACTGATGGTCCCAATCCCATTTGTAAAGCAAGAAATCCCACTTATTAAACCTCACAGATGACTTTCTGGTGACTACCTCTTGAAGCTTATCAAGAGAATGTCAAGAGTGTGCAAAGCAGTAATTAAAGCAAAAGGTTGCTACTTTGAAGAACCTAGGATATAAGACATGTTTTTAGTTGTTTCACACGCTTTCTTGTTAAGTATATAATTCCATATGTGTTAGTTCATAGTTTTGATGCCTTCACTGTGAATCTACAATTTTTATCGTCCTGAAAATACAGAAAACTCTTTGAATGAGAAGGTGTGTCCAAACTTTTGGTCTGTACTGTATATTGTGAGAATATAGTGAGATTTATTAGGGAATACTCTATTTGTCCCCTTGAAAATTGGGGGTTAGTGTAACCGTTCATGGTCATCCATTTCTTCAAACTATTTAGTGCAGTTCTTATAAATTCTTTTCCACCAGCATTGCCCTAATATATTTATATCATTTCTAATTCAGACCCTTCCTATTTTGTGCTGATAGTATGGTCTCATTCCAATTGAAATGTGGATGTTCTTGCTATGGCTTTGTTTGGGAACAACCACCAAAGGTATTAAAGTATTTTATATAGAAAACAAGGTCCAAGATGCAAAGAAAATTCCCTTTGCAGCATATCAAAAGTTTAAATTCCTCCAGTAGTGAATAAATGTTGCATTAAAACAATACTCTGGATATCCAATATATTTTTTTTTTTTTGCTATCATAAAGTAAAAACGTAAATCCTAATTACAACTGTGCCAAAGTGGAGCATTGTTTAAAATATGCGTACCCTAGATGTCCCTTCCACATTTTGCCATATAAGTCCTATAATTGAATGAAAGTGTGGGACACATTTGCTATGATTTTTATTTCATCCATTAGTATGGGATGAATATTGGGCGAATTATCTGGAAATACTGACCCTTGAAATGGCTTAATCTAACGAAGAGCAAACCCTCCCTGCAGTTGACAAATACAAAATAGAGATGATTACTCTATGTAAATGCAGCCAATGAACAAGCACATTTTGGGAATCCATTTTCATGGTCAAAATCATTGTTTTTCACACCAGTTCAGGTCAAATGGTCCTCAGTTTGTATTCACATCTGCAGTTTGCTTTCAGATACAAGTCTATTCTTTGGGAGGTAATAACAAAAAAGAGAAAAAAAGACTTTGCGAAATATATATATAACACACATATGTGTGTGTATATATATATGTATATATATATACATTTTCTTGTGTGTGCCCTCCTATCAAATGAAGTAGTTTAGACTAATGAAAAAAGGCTAATAATTATCCTGTAATCATCCTCATCCTGTAAGATACCAACTGTTGAAAGTTGTCTTTGAGGATTCTCGAAATCAATGGGGTATTCCGAGAATATGAACGTCTGATACAAAAACCCATAATGCTATAAATAAATGAATGTAACAAAACTTAATGTCATTAGTCACAAAATGGAGCTTAAATAGTTTAATTTTATGATTCACAAAATGTTATGGCCTCTCTAAAGTTATCACTAAGATGGCCGCCACTGGAAACTACAAGTTCCATGATCCTTTAGTTCTCAGTAACTCCTCCTCCCTCTTATGCTCTGCTCCCGGTGATGATATAACTGGTTTTCTTGCTCTGTTACCATAGTAATGATGTGTTACTGCCATCACCAAAACACTGGCCATACTGGATGCACTGCAACCAACCGATTACAGCCAAACATAGTGGTGCTCACATGACCTGCTCAGGCAGGTGCAGGACATGTGATTTGGACATGTGACCAGCGGCCATCTTCTGTCCTGTGTATGCTCTGCAACGGACCGCGCGGAGGAAATCAATAGACTGATTAAAGGGCCAGTAGCATTTTAATTCTTCATTATAGTCTATGTCACCAGCATTTTTCTGCTAACGGGAGCAAAATCATAAATAACAACTAATTACATATAAGCTTATATTTTAAGGACCCATATGTATATGAATTATGCTAATTCCTGGAGTACCCCTTTAAATGAAAAACAGTTTTCCACAGTTTTAGTTACCTGTAGTAAAATACTTTATTGTGAATGAACAAGGAAGCCATATTCATGCATAAAGTCGTCTGGTTATCTTAACAATAGGCTGTATATTTATATTTGCAAAAAATATATTTTTTTATCTTGAGTGCATGGTTAGTAATAAAATGGTACATACCTAGGATTTAACAACAGTGGAGGTTAAAAGCTACATGAAGGACATTGTGTAGTGGCGCTCATGACAATGCATGCAAAGAATGATTTGTCCTCTTGAGTATAAGAGTGATTCAAGTACTTTGGAATACACTAACTAGGAAAGAGGTGTTGAAAGGGAGACATAATTAACATTTAAGAGCACCTAAGAGACTTACACATGCTTTGACATCATTATTTATTTTACAAAGAAAGTCATATTGGAGGGTATAGCATGCAAATAATTAAGTACAAGGTAGTCATAAATCAAGACAATTATATTTTTTTTTATCCAGTGAAATGTACTAAGCTATGGGAAAGGCTTGAAAGGGCATTGAAATGCATAAGAACATGGTAATACTTAAAATATATGTTGGGAGGATTACAGTGTTCTTTGCCCCTACACAGAAACAAGGCTTTAAATAATTGTGACAAATTTAAAGCAAGTACTAAAAAATTGAGTTAACATCTGCTGCAGTGCCTATAAAACCTGCGTCCTATATATTTAAAATTCTTTCTTCAGAGCATTGAAGAAAGAATTTACATAAGACAGTGTAAAGGTCTGTGATGCATTTATTGACGTTTTAAATTTTGTAGCCTCTAAATTCTTTTTTCTTCAAATATAAAATATGAAATAGGGGCAGTTGCACTACGTCATGATTTTACCGTTCTTTTCGGCTCCGCCTAGCAATATGTGTCATAATATGGATGATGCTTATACTTGATCGGGCCAGCCGGGAAGGGGGTTTGTGTGAAAAACAAATGTTGAAGTACCCCTTTTTACTATGATAGCCCATATGTTGTCTGGGTTTAGACATAAGGACAGTATACAGATGTGAAATTAGTTTGTCTATCAATGAGGCTGGTAAATGGGGTCCTGTTGGCAGCTGCATTTACCACTCTGGCCGTATTTTTGGTGAATTGACTTCATAGTAATTATAGGATGTCTATATCAAGCTGTGAATGTGGGGCTATAGAGCTTCAGACACACTGAAACTTTTATAAATCACTACTATACAGTGTGTTCATTTCATCTGAGATTCTTACATTTTGGGAAATACAGATGTCACTCTGACTCTATACTGAACCACATATGACTGAATATTTATGCACTAAGTAGTCTTTAACTTTGTAATCACATATTGTATGGTATCACAATGTCCTATTAAGGTGGGCAGAATGAGTGATATCTTTCACAACCATCTTACTCATTAACATGACACATAGGTATCTTACTTATAGAACTGCCACGTCCAATATAGATTTTTGATTTAAATTAGTTGGAAACAAAAATATGTCGTCATGCTGACTGGCTCAGTGTCAGGCTCTGTGACGTCCAATATACTGTACTGATTAGTCTTCTTAGTAGTGGAAGGTATCATTTGTCTCTAAGGAAACCTAGTGACTTGTTATGGAGAGGAAATATGACTGCAAAATGTTAAAAGTGCTGAGAAATGTGTTTAACAGCGCTCGCTTAAGCCTTGTACATTTTTATATTAGAGCTATCATTTTCCTTCACTCTTGTATAATGTTATTATCATAAACTGCTGCATAAGTATTTTAGGAAAAATATTTTTTGGTTGATAGATGACAATAATTACATTTGCCTGTTCATTCATTATGGGCAAATGCTTATTTCTAGTGAGTTGGAAAATTTAAATTTAGAATTATTGCTAACCAAATTACCTTTATCTGCAAAAGTGCATCTGCTCACAATTACTTCTAAGAAGGAAGAATGAATTCATTCAGCAGTTGCCATTGCTTTTCTTGATCAATATAACTGGCGAGCGGTGCTCATAATTTATTGGGCCATTATTCATCATTGTTTAAATGCTAGTGATTCTCAGACGCTTACAGGGCTTATTAAAGCTTGCAGTTGGAATCATGATATGTAAATCCAATTATCAGATTTCATTATGAATTTTTTTTATATATTTCAGAGTAGGAGTAGTCTTTCCTCCTTGAGAATAAGGTTATCAAAGCTAAAAATGTAATGAAATGCACAACTACGTTAGGATTGTGTTTACACAGGGAGGCATTTGGTTTGTAAAGGTGAAAACGGCACCAGATTTTCATAGCATTGGTTTAGGCACAATGAGGAAAGACATGTTTTTCATAGCAAACTCTAATGCCTGTGCTACATACCAGTGTCAGTGAGAGGCAGAAAACTCTTAAACCCCACGTAAATAGATGTGATCTTTTACTGTGACAGATTGCAGAAAGCATGTTAATTTACGTCATGACATTAGCCTACTTTAACGACTATATCTCCTGAACCCTGGCACCTAGAAACACAATTATGAAGTCAAATTAAACAGGAGAATATCCCTTTTAATATGATATTAGTGTGATTGTGTATGAATGTTTTACAGAACCAGAGATAAATTAGTTAAATTTGTGCAAAAAAAAAAAGTTGATTTTTATGTACAACTTTCTATTGCTGAGTGGATATCTCAGGTTCTGTGAAGCATCCATACACAATCCTTATATCATATTATAGAGGAGATGTTTTATATGACACTAGATTGTTTCTAGGTGCAAGGGTTCCGGAGATGTAGGCATTTAAAGTGTGCCCCCCCCTCAGCCTCTTACATGAATGTAGAAGGGAGTTGCAGGAAACACTTTCACTTTTCATTATTAATCATATTTATAACATAGTTTGTTAAAAGTTACTACTTTAATTGGAATAGTGACAAAAAAGCTTATTTTTTCATATTTGTAGTCAATTATTGCCACTTTAAATATATATTTATTAAAACAATCATATCAAGATAAATTCTCACATGTCTTGAAAAAAAACAAAGTAAAATTTGTTATGATAGGTAAAGCTTTTCCAGAGATATCATTAAAAATTGACCTGGACATTCCGGCATCAATGACCATCGGGCTTATTAAATTCAGCTTATAGACTGAAAATGTGGTAAGTGAGAAATTATTCTGTAAGGATAAATCTCATTTGGGGGTGGAAAAGGTTTTTTAATTTTTTTTTTGCATGATTAAATAAGGAAACAAGAAGCCATTTTTACCACAGTGCTGGGTAAAACTTTCATATCTCTGTTATTTGCTATTCATTTTGTTTTATCCTTGATTGAGAAAGGCCTTGTGCAGCGGAAGCGATTGGTGCCTATATGGATTGTGCTTTTTCATCTGATGTGATACAAAAACTGTTTTATTCCTAAATTGGTGCTTTGGATGCCAAACTTTTCTGCTTATGTGTGCCCATTGGGAAGGGGTGAATACAGTGTTATTAGAACACTGCTGAAGAGTATACCAAAAAGGTGTTTAAATCCAACTGAGAACCCAATATATAGATACTTAACAACATCTGGTCATGCACAAACCTTTCTCAATATGATGGTAACATAATGATGTTAAGATCCTAATAACCCAACATTGAAGATGGTTATGGTCAAAATTGTGTGATGGTTTCAAGCACGCTGAGAAGTTGGACAAGGGTCAGTGGAGAAAATCCACCACTACAGTGTAGTTTTCTTTCGTAAAAGAAAATGTGATACTGTAGTGAAAGTTGCCTTCATAAATGCAGCAAGATATTGGTAATAAAGTGCCTTGTTCAGAATCTGTAAGCATGAGGAAACAAGCTGATGGATAGCCTGATTCTGGAGCTACAGAGAAAGATCTGATAACTGAGTACCTTATTAGATCTGATCTAGCATGTCTGCTGGTATGCAATGTTTGACACGTTTTTAATACTAGATTTAATGTATGCATCTTGTACTAAAGATTATCTTGATGTGGTCATCTTGGAATCCTGGTGCAGTCTTATCTGGCATTGGCAACATTCCAGCGTAATTGGCGCACACACATTACCACTAATTTCCAGGCAGCACCCAACCAGTGCCTGTAGGTGCTATATCACCATAGTCAATGAATTATATATACCATAATCTCTAACAACGCTGAATAACTAGGATATTTATAGACCCCAATTGATTCATCATTTTATTCTATTGCGCACAATATTTACATTTATATAGGAAAATGTTATTGTTTTTGGATTTATTTAGTGGTGTTCAGTGTCATTATATTATTAGTGTGCATTAATGTGAAGCATCTGAAGATAGAACAAGTGGTTTTATTCTTGCTTTCAGAACAAGTACACAGACACTTACATCAGTATGAGGTTGAATACCTTCAATTTGCTTTCCGTTGGATGAATAATCTTCTGATGAGAGAGGTTCCCCTGCGGTGCACCATCAGGCTGTGGGATACATACCAGGTGAGTCCAAACAGCAGGTGACCCACTTGTATTAAGTGTCAGGTGTATAAACACCTGCTTCAAATGTTTACATGCATATCTAAAACATTGTATAGAATACATTATTATCACTAGTGACTTAGAGAATATTTTGATATAAGAATTTCATGACCCACAATGCAGTCTGCATTGGTTTATGTAGTATTACAGTGTAGTAGAACCAATTTCACTGCATTCTTCTAAACATTGATCAGAATGTTATCACTGTTTTCTAGCAAAATGATTTTGGGCTTGTTTCTGGCTTAGTGTTAATACAGAGTTTATGAAGGGTCAACCTACCATAGTCTTTACCATAGATCTGTGTGCTTTGAAAGGAGTAAATGGCGATTAACACATGGAACACCCACTTGTATAAACTGGTGTCCGTGGAATTGGTTCTGTAAATGTGGCTTAATAATGTTCATAAATACATAGACAAAATTATCTGCTGCTACTTCCAACATTTTAATAAAAGTTTATTTTATTAAAAAAAAACTTACACGGGTGTTTAACCCCTTACATGTAAGCGTGTCCCACATGGATCGGACCCCCCCTCCCCCCCGGTGTGCTTACTGGGGGAGCCAATCCCTCCTGTCGCTGCCCCCGGGTTCGACAAGTGACCCGAGGCTTCCGGCTCCTCTTCTCGCCGGGTTCCGCCTCCTGGAAGGACTGTATGTACTTACACTATACACTGCAATACAAGTGTATTGCAGTGTAAAGGCTTGAACAAGCGATCGAATGATCACTTGTTCAAGCCAAAGGATGGAAAATGTAAAAATCTCCCCAGTTGCACATATAATGCAAATAAAGTATAGAAAACACAAAAAAAGTACATATTTGATATCACCGCGTCCGTATTAATCTGTACAATAAATCTAAATCAATATTGAACCCGCTTGGTGAACGACGAAAAAAATAAACACATGAAAAACATCCTGTAATAAACAATTTTTCATCAAACACCATCACAAAATATGTTCTTAAAAGTGTTTTAAAAAAGCTACGTTCCCTAATATGATACAAATCAATAGAACAACTCTTTTTGCAAAAAATAAGCCCTCAACCAGATCTGATAACAGAAAAATACAGAAGTTATGACCCTGAAAAGTTGTCAATAGTAAAAACAATGCGATTTTCTCCAATATTGGTTTTGCCGCAATCACTGCAATCGTAGTGAACCAGAGACTAAAGATAAAATATTATTTTTACGTTACGGTGAGCGGGGGAAAAAAAAGTGCTAAAAATCCAAAATAAAAATTGATGATTTTATTTGTAGCCCCAATTAAAAATTGTTAATAAAATCTCATGAATAAGCTATAGACCCCCCAAAATGAATTATCTATACATTGTATCGCATCTTGTAAATAATAAGCCCTCATATGTTCACATTACCAAAAAAAAAAAAAAAAAATTATAGCTTGTACAATGTGACAATATAAATCTGCTGTGAATAGCACTGCTTTGATCCTATGCTCAGCCGTGCGCCCATACAGCAGTTTACCACCAAGTAAGGGGTATCAGTACACTCGGGAGAAATTGGGCATCAAACATCGTTTCATCATTTAATTTATTATGAAACTGTCAGTTTTGGCCTAAATTAATGTATTTTCCAAAAAAATTCAAAAGTTTCTAAATCGCAGGTTCATATTGTTTTAACCCATGTGAAACACTTAAAGGGTTAATAGACTCAATAGAAGTTGTTTCACATACATTGAAGGGTGAACTTTTTATAGTGGGGTAAGTTATGGGGTTTAACTATTATTTGGGCCTTTCAAATTTTCGCAATTTTCATGAAAATGAGAAAAATCGCACCTAAAGTTCTGCGCCTCATAACATCCTAGAAAAATGACAGGATGCATAAAATATCATCTCAACCTAAAGAAGTCTTTACGTAAATGTTAATTAACAATATTTTTGGGTAGTTTTACTTCCTGTCTGGAAAGCAGAACATTTCAAACTTGGAAAATGAAGAATTTTTGTAAACTTTTGCCAAATTTTCACTTTTTTTCTAAACGAAACGCAAAACTTATCACTTAAATTTTACAACTAACATGAAGAACAATGTGTCACGAGAAAACATTCTCAAAATCACCTGGATATATTAAAGTGTTCCAAAGTTATAACCGATTATCGTGAGACATGTCAGATTTGATAAATCGAGTCTGGTCATTGAGCTGAAAACTAGTGTCAGTCATAAGGGGTTAAACTCTGCCCCTATAACATACTTCTTGTTGTTGACCTATCTTTATTTACACTATACAATAAAGGATACAATACAAGGATAGAGTCCTATACTGGTCAACAACAAAAAGAAAAGTTTTTTATCATTGGATCTATTGCACAGACTTTGCATAGAGAACTAAAACACAATATGAGGCCAATAACTGCACAGAGAAATAAAGCTTGGACCGTTTCTGAAGCAAGATGTTGTGATTGATCATAAACTTATGATTGATAACATTTGGGCACAATTTTTTTTTTCTTTGCTTTAATCTTTTATTTTTGTGACTTGTTTTTTTATGCTTAATACAATCTTCCTTCAAAGTTCACCTTTTTGTTTTGCAGCCTTCTCCCACCAGGTGTAAGCTCTTGATTGTTTTTTTTAATGGTTTTTAATTGTCTTTTTACATTTACAAACAATATGGTGGGGAGTGGCCTTGCTTTGGAGGAGAGCGGATGTGCAGCACATTGCTCTGACCTGGGCCGAATCTGTGCCAAACAATAACCCAGCAGCCTAACAGCGCCCACACATGGGACCCTGAAAAAAGAGAATAGTGAAGACCCCTTCACCCCTTGAGATCAGTGTTCCATCGAGGGGTATTAGCCGATACCTCACAAGCCTAGCTTCCTGCTCTGCATCCTCCGATTCCACCATTAGTTGTGGTGAGCGACGGACCAATGACACCTGCTGGCAGTCCGATTCCATGCTCAACCATTAGGGGATGACTACTTCATCCCCAACCTCCACTGTTAAACCAAACACATACGCAGCTGCCAAGATGGCTGCCGACCACGTGGGCCCACTCCTGTTCTGGACTCATGGGGACAGACCAGAGTGCCTGCAGCAACTGCCCGCGACTGGTGCGGAGGATACAGCTGCCCACCGTGAAGAAAACTGAGAATAATCTGAGGTGGGTCTGGGACTCTCGTACCCAACCTGGCGGCAGACAGTTTTAGTGGATCAGCTGCTTAGCACATGGGCCCACTCCTGCCCTGGCAGATGGAGCTGGCGCCCCTGTTACTGCCGACCATAATGTACACTGCTGCAGTCTCACAGGTGTTTGGCATCAAAATATGCCGGCACAGCAGGAGTCCATCAGCCTTCCACTACATGGGGGACCCTCTGCTCACAGGAACAATCCTCTCCTCCTGCTTTGTCTTCTATGTTATGGCCCCATCCTGCAACGCAAAATAATATGGGTACTACTCTTGCAACCTGTAGCGGTGGGACTGGCTTGCCGAGTGCAGGGTCCCCAGCCAGCAATTCTCAGGTCACTATCAGGAGATTGATCTGGCCCTCCTGAGACCCCTGCGCTGACTTCCATGGCTACAGCGTCACACTTTCTGCTTCCAGACCCCACCTGAGAAAACTCCGGATTATATGCTCAGACATTTTTAGAGACCCTTTGTAGAATTGCCTGGAATTGGTAACACCATGTTGTACCCTGCCTCAGGCCTCCTTTCTACACTCTCCCGCTGCATCTCCCCTCATGTTCATGGCTACCCAGTCTCCAGAGGTGACAGTTTTTCCACATCCCTCTGTTCCCAGCCCGGGGGGCTCATTTTCCCATCAGGCCCCCCATGTCACCAGCCTCTGACTCCTATCAGACGGCGTTATTTGCTCATTTGTTTATTACTGTTTATATCTGACTGATGACGTTCGCATATCTAGAACAATCTACCCGAGCATACTCTCCTACTGCTTGGTCATTTAGTGCTGCAGAGCTTGGTCTCACATACTGTTACATTCTTTACTGTCTGTGTCTCTCTATCCTTTATTATGTGGAGACTCACACTTCCCCTTGGATTGACCTCTCTGAATTAGATACATTTGGATATATATATTTAGATGAGACATCAATTACTATGACTACAATTTCTATAGTTCTGTATGGAGCCTTCTTTTCCTTGTAAACATGATTTGTTTTTGTATATTATAACATGATTCTCAACTCTCAATTGTCTGATGCAAATGCACTTATTTTATGTTGTCTTTTTGTTTGATTTTTCATGTGTTCTGTTCAATAAACTTTATTGAACTATGCAAATAATACGGCTTACACAGCCAAAAACTGTTGTATACATTCAAAAAAGAGAGCAGGCGTAATAGAGGACGCAAAAGTTATTATAATATCATACCTACAACTCTAGCAAACCCCAAACCCACAACCACCCCCCACCAAAAATGTTGTCTACTCCAACCAAACACAAAGGGAAATTAGTGTTTGACAATGAATTACTTCTAGAGAAAACCATGCAGGATATTTAAAACCATCATAAAGGTTTTGACATATTGCCAAACCATGACCTTGTAAAAACTTTCCTTAGATCATAAAAAACGGTTGCTCCTTCTTCTGAAGGACAGTATTTATCTGATTAACAGGTATTCAACTTTGGCTTACACAATGAGAGATCGAATCGGATTAGGATCCTCCCAAAAATCTTGCGAGTAGCACTACTATTAATAGTACCATATCTTGATAAGAACTTACAGGCTGTAATGTATTCAAACTAAGGGTAGTGTTTAAACGGTCTATAACAGTAAACCCAGGTAGGTGGGTACACCACTTAAATGCATTGATAATCTCTCCCAATTAATACTAGACCGCGAAGTCCTATATATTTCTTTAAGTGTATATGTCACGTAAAGAAAATTGTTGCGATCTTCGTCGTTAGAAACAAATCCAACTTATGACCCATGCTTTCTGTAGGAAGGGCAGTGATCACCCGATTAATATAACTAAGAATTTTCAAATAAATTGACATCCAAATAACCCTGAAAATTTCTCACTGGCAGCAAAAAAGGGAAGCGCCTGAAACTTAAAATCTAACATATCCTTAATAAGCCTGCAACCTTGCTTTTGCAAAATCTTGTAAATGGATGGTGGTTTACCATCTAAAAATAAAGAATTGCCAGTAAAATAAATCCAAACAGGAAACTGATCATGCATTTTACACATTTTTCTGAATAGAGAAAGAAGCAATTTATTAGAATCGACCTTGTGGCAAGTGGTCAGTGGGCAGGTGCAATAATGAATTAAAACTTTATATAGGACAGCAATCTCTATCCAGACGAAAATTAGTAAAATGTGACACCCCCCAAACCAGTCTACAATGCAACAGAACTGGGAAACCAGAGAATACTGTATACTTGAGTATAAGCTGACCTGAGCATGAGCTGAGGCACCTAATTTTACCACCAAAAACTAGGAAAAAGTGATGACACGACTATGAGGCAGTCCCCTTTAGTATATTGCCAGCCAGTCCCCTTTAGTATATTGCCAGCCAGTCCCCTTTAGTATATTGCCAGCCAGTCCCCTTTAGTATATTGCCAGCCAGTCCCCTTTAGTATATAGCCAGCCGGTCCCCTTTAGTATATAGCCAGCCGGTCCCCTTTAGTATATAGCCAGCCGGTCCCCTTTAGTATATAGCCAACCGGTCCCCTTTAGTATATAGCCAGCCAGTCCCCTTTAGTATATAGCCAGCCAGTCCCCTTTAGTATATAGCCAGCCAGTCCCCTTTAGTATATAGCCATCAAGTCCTCTTTAGTATATTGTCAGCCAGTCCCCTTTAGTATATAGCCAGGCAGTCCCCTTTATTATATAGCCAGGCAGTCCCCGTTAGTATTTAGCCAGCCTGTCCTCTGTGGTATATAGCCAGCCTGCTGCCGTATATGGCCAGCCATCCCGCTGCAGTATATGGCCAGCCATCCCGCTGCAGTATATGGCCAGCCAACCCACTGTAGTATATAGCCATCCAGCCTGCTGTAGTATATAGCCAGCCTCCTGTAGTATCTAGCGAGCCAGTCCCCTTTACCATAATAATAATAATTCCTTTATGTATATAGTGCACACAGGTTACGCAGTGCTACACAGAGCTTGCCAAATCGGTCCCTGTCCCCAATGGGGCTCACAATCTAAGCAATACCATGCCAGTCCCCTGTGGTATTTGGCCAGCCTGCCCCCTGGATAATATAGCCATCCAGCCCCTAATAAGCCCAGCACATTAAAAAAATAAACTGAGTACTCACGATTCCGATACTCCAGACAGGTCCTCTTCTTACTTCTAGCCAGCCAGTCCCCTTTAGTATCTAGCCAGCCAGTCCCCTTTAGTATCTAGCCAGCCAGTCCGCTTTAGTATCTAGCCAGCCGGTCCCCTTTAGTATCTAGCCAGCCGGTCCCCTTTAGTATCTAGCCAGCCGGTCCCCTTTAGTATCTAGCCAGCCGGTCCCCTTTAGTATCTAGCCAGCCGGTCCCCTTTAGTATCTAGCCAGCCGGTCCCCTTTAGTATCTAGCCAGCCGGTCCCCTTTAGTATCTAGCCAGCCGGTCCCCTTTAGTATCTAGCCAGCCGGTCCCCTTTGGTATCTAGCCAGCCGGTCCCCTTTGGTATCTAGCCAGCCGGTCCCCTTTGGTATCTAGCCAGCCGGTCCCCTTTGGTATCTAGCCAGCCGGCCCCCTTTGGTATCTAGCCAGCCGGCCCCCTTTGGTATCTAGCCAGCCGGCCCCCTTTGGTATCTAGCCAGCCGGCCCCCTTTGGTATCTAGCCAGCCCCCTGTGGTATATAGTCACCTGGCCCCCTGTGGTATATAGCCAGCCCGCTGCAGTATATGGCCAGCCCGCTGTAGTATATAGTCAGCCTCCTGTAGTATCTAGCCAGCCAGCCCACTGTAGTATATAGCCAGCCTGTCCCCTTTACCATAATAATTTCCTTTATGTATATAGTGCGCACAGGTTACGCAGTGCTACACAGAGCTTGCCAAATTGGTCCCTTTCCCCAATGGGGCTCACAATCTAATCACCCCTGTGGTATTTGGCCAGCCGGCCCCCTGTGGCATTGGTATCTAGCCAGCCAGTCCCCTTTGGTATCTAGCCAGCCAGTCCCCTTTGGTATCTAGCCAGCCAGTCCCCTTTGGTATCTAGCCAGCCAGTCCCCTTTGGTATCTAGCCAGCCAGTCCCCTTTGGTATCTAGCCAGCCAGTCCCCTTTAGTATCTAGCCAGCCAGTCCGCTTTAGTATCTAGCCAGCCAGTCCGCTTTAGTATCTAGCCAGCCGGTCCCCTTTAGTATCTAGCCAGCCGGTCCCCTTTAGTATCTAGCCAGCCGGTCCCCTTTAGTATCTAGCCAGCCGGTCCCCTTTAGTATCTAGCCAGCCGGTCCCCTTTAGTATCTAGCCAGCCGGTCCCCTTTAGTATCTAGCCAGCCGGTCCCCTTTAGTATCTAGCCAGCCGGTCCCCTTTAGTATCTAGCCAGCCGGTCCCCTTTAGTATCTAGCCAGCCGGTCCCCTTTGGTATCTAGCCAGCCGGTCCCCTTTGGTATCTAGCCAGCCGGTCCCCTTTGGTATCTAGCCAGCCGGCCCCCTTTGGTATCTAGCCAGCCGGCCCCCTTTGGTATCTAGCCAGCCGGCCCCCTTTGGTATCTAGCCAGCCGGCCCCCTTTGGTATCTAGCCAGCCCCCTGTGGTATATAGTCACCTGGCCCCCTGTGGTATATAGCCAGCCCGCTGCAGTATATGGCCAGCCCGCTGTAGTATATAGTCAGCCTCCTGTAGTATCTAGCCAGCCAGCCCACTGTAGTATATAGCCAGCCTGTCCCCTTTACCATAATAATTTCCTTTATGTATATAGTGCGCACAGGTTACGCAGTGCTACACAGAGCTTGCCAAATTGGTCCCTTTCCCCAATGGGGCTCACAATCTAATCACCCCTGTGGTATTTGGCCAGCCGGCCCCCTGTGGCATTGGTATCTAGCCAGCCAGTCCCCTTTGGTATCTAGCCAGCCAGTCCCCTTTGGTATCTAGCCAGCCAGTCCCCTTTGGTATCTAGCCAGCCAGTCCCCTTTGGTATCTAGCCAGCCAGTCCCCTTTGGTATCTAGCCAGCCAGTCCCCTTTGGTATCTAGCCAGCCAGTCCCCTTTGGTATCTAGCCAGCCAGTCCCCTTTGGTATCTAGCCAGCCAGTCCCCTTTGGTATCTAGCCAGCCAGTCCCCTTTGGTATCTAGCCAGCCAGTCCCCTTTGGTATCTAGCCAGCCAGTCCCCTTTGGTATCTAGCCAGCCAGTCCCCTTTGGTATCTAGCCAGCCAGTCCCCTTTGGTATCTAGCCAGCCAGTCCCCTTTGGTATCTAGCCAGCCAGTCCCCTTTGGTATCTAGCCAGCCAGACCCCTGTGGTATATAGCCAGCCAGTCCCCTTTGGTATATAGCCAGCCAGTCCCCTTTGGTATATAGCCACCCGGCCCCCTGTGGTATATAGCCAGCCCGCTGTAGTATATAGTCAGCCTCCTGTAGTATCTAGCCAGCCCCCTGTAGTATATAACCGTCCTCTGTTGTATATAGCCAGCCAGTCCCCTTTACCATAATAAGAATAATTCCTTTATGTATGTAGTGCACACAGGTTACGCAGTGCTACACAGAGCTTGCCAAATTGGTCCCTTTCCCTTAATGGGGCTCACAATCTAATCAATAGCCTGCCAGTCCCCTGTGGTATTTGGCCAGCCGGCACCCTGTGGTATTTGGCCAACCTGCTCCCTGGATAATATAGCCAGCCAGCCCCTAATAAACCCAACACATTAAAAAAATAAACTGAGTACTCACCATTCCGATTCTCCAGACAGGTCCTCTTCTTACTTCATGTGATCATACTTCAAACTGTGATCATAGTTTGTGCACCGGCTTGGCTTTGCGCACAGACATGTCCCTGACCTGGAGCAGGCACCGGCGGAATTGTAAGTGCAATTTGAGTATACTAATGCTTCTAGCTTTACTCTCCTCTAAATAAAATTAGGAAACTGTTTATACTCTTCCCTTCAGAAATTGTAAGCAAAGCTGGTATTGTCTGCAAACAATATAAAAGCTTTGGGATTTTAATAGGATGACGTTGCCCAGAATATGAGAAATTGTAGTGTTTCCAATGAGAAAGAAGAGATGAAACCGTTCTCAATAGGTGAATTATTCAGTTTGTACAAATTATGAAGATATAGCAGGAAGATTGATACCTAAATAAGTTAAATGACCTGCACACCATTTAAAAGGAAAATCGGTTCCCCGTTGTCTCCGTATTGTCCACAATGTAGGAAATGCCTCTGTCTTTTCATAATTAACTACAAAGCCTGACTCTTTACCAAAATATGACAACCTGCATAAAGGGTTTAATTAAATTTAAGGGATTTAATTGTAGAAAGAATCTCCTCCAGTACTACTGTCTGTACCGCCAATAACCTAGGAAGAGTCACTTTCCTAACCAAGTCTATATGTTTTTCGAAATTCTCCGGTCCAGAGGCATAGAATGATTTGTAGTAAGAGTCGGGCATAGTCTGTATCCACTCTACTCTGGTTGTCTTCCTAAATGGTCGAGTCAACATAGCAAATAAATGAGAATTCTGCACATCTGAAAAAGCAGATTAGTCTAACAGGATCTATCCCTCATAAACCCATGCTGATGCTGGGTTATAAAGTTATGTACAGTGAGATACTCCAGGGTAGCATTTTTATGAAATCCCTCAAATATTTTCCCCACAACAAAATTAGACTTGCACAATCTGTAGTTTCCAGTATTACTTTTTGTTCCTTTTTTTGTATTTTGGTATCACATTTGCTTTGCACCAGTCCTGTGAAGCAGAACTAGTACTCAGGGAATCTTCAGATATTAAAACTATTAAAAATATTAAAAGTCAAAACACACTGCAAGAAAAATAATACTAATAGCCTAATACTTTGATCACCACTGTCCTGCAGTTTCTTTGCTCTTAAGTTTACCATGTCCTGTAGTTGTTGTCTCCTCTTGTTGTGCTGCTTATTTTAGTGAAACCATTCTTTGTGCACACAAGAAAGACTTTAGTTGCTAGTGGGAAGGGGGAAGTCATGTGATACTCTGTTTAGCTAGCATAGGAGCCTTGGGTTTGAGCAGATGTGTGGATGCAGAAGTCTCCTTCAAGCAATAGTAAGGCAGAAGGGCATCAATCCATTCAATCAGTATGGGATTCTGCTGTTAACCCTTAGTACTCATACAACAAAGACTATACACTTCAAGTAAATGTGTCACGACTGGTTTCTACTACTTATTCTATGCTTCTATGATGAAAAAACTACCAGGGTAATCAGTATGTAGTCCTGTACGTATACACTATCCCATAGCTCATTGAATTTTCAACTAAATTTCTTCATGATAGAACACAAAGGATCATGGATAGCAATGGCAGCCTATAATTGACTCAGCTTTAAGGCAAGGACAGGAATAGGTTTATCTCTGCCCACTTCACTGCTTCTGAGGAACACTTCTTACAATAACAGAAAAATCCCATAACTCTGGAAAGAAAAGGATTAGAAGCACAATATGGGCCTTGCTCTATAGTGAAGGGGGGAATCCCCCTGATGATTTGGTGAAAATAATTATGAAATAGGAGTTAGTCTTTAATAGTTAATTCTTTTAGATGTTTGTGGCAAGCAATGGGGCTAGTTCTATTTTACAATAATTAGATACCCTTTATAATCAAAGTGTTTACTGTTTTCTTTGTATTTTATTGCCAGCTTCATTGTGCTTATAGTTTATATCTTGTTAGTTTAAAATGTTTTAAATGAACAGCACCAGACGATTCTCCGAGGAGCAATTTGTAGAAATACACTGGACAAACAAGATAACACAGCTTGCTGAATCGCATAGTAAATAAAATGTGTCCCAAGGAAATTATTATCAAGTTTAATCAGTTATTCACTGTGGTATACTTATAATTTCATGGATAATCATTGAACTTGTCCTAGAACCTGTACTGAAAAAATAAACAAACTGGCCATCTAGCTGTTGTGCAAAAAACAAAATCTTTTTTCCTCTTATAGTTGTATTTTATCCAATTTTCTGCTTGATTATTTTAAATCTGGCTGTTACTGATTGTTTGTAGTGCTAGGTAAATTGATTATACTATTCTCTAATACTTGCGAAGAAAGAGGAGATAAAGGAGGCAAGGTTGTAAAATACCCAGAAAGAAGTGAAAAACAAAGCTGGAGAGGCTGGTGAACATATGTGGACCAGCAAAAACATAAAAAAAAAAGTTTTTGGAGGAGATGTTCGTAATGATGGACCACTTTAGCATAAAGAAGTTGATGACTAAATGGCTCAGGGAACAAAACAAAGAAATTTTGTGTCCATGGCCTGGAAACTCCCCAGATCTTAATCCCATTGAGAACTTGTGGTCAATCATCAAGAAACGGGCGAACAAACAAAAACCAACAAATTGTGAAAAAATACAAGCATTGGTTGTGCAAGAATGGACTGCTATCAGTCAGGATTTGGTCCAGAAGTTGATGAGAGCTGCCAGGGAGAATTGTCCTGAAGAAGAACGGTCAACGCTGCAAATATTGACTTGCTCCACTAACTCATTCTAACTTTCAATAAAAGCTTTTGTTACTTATAATATGATTGCACTGGTATTTCTGTATGTGATAAAAAAAAAATCTGACGCACATAAAAACCAGAGGGCAACGGATCATGTGAAAATATTATATTTGTGTCATTCTCAAAACTTATGACCATGACTGTATGCGAAAATCATAACTAATAGGCTTATTCTGTAATGCATGTGTTATTTAAACTGAAAAAATAGTGCAGTAGCCACATAATTTTTCTATTAAAATCGCAAGCATAACGGATGACTGCCTAACTGAACATGATTACTTGAAACTTACATTGATTCCAATAGGATTTTTAACTGATGAATTAACCTTCCGTTCTTAACTCTTTTTTTTTTTCCAGAGGTTAGTAACGGAAGTTTAAATGTTAATGTGAACAGGACCTTACATGGAAATAGAACCTTATGTGCTCTATCTCCAAAAGATAGAACAACTTAAAACGTAATTCCTGCTACTACTTTAATGGGAAATGCACTTAGAGGTTTCTCCATGAAAGAAAATTCTCAAATTTTAATCCCCTAGTGATGTTTACACAATAAAGATCATTTACAGTTTTATTGCTCTTTTATCTCCCATAACTCAGTAAAGGTCATTGTAAAATTCTAGAGTGTGGGCAGAGACTCTCTAAGCAGACATATCATGATTCCTGTGTGCTGAGAGATGCTATGTACTTAGATTATTGAGGTACAGGGTTCATGTACATTTTTTTTAGCTTCTGATTATTCTACCTGACACACAGAAAAAGAGAGATGAGACAGATCAGAGTCATAAGATGGATATAAAACACAATGACAAACACAGTCAGCACTGCTATGCATCCCTCCCCTTTATAAAGACCTTATTTTGTCTGTAGCTTGCAGAGTTAGTCTCTGCAAACTGCTGCTTGCTGGCAGGGGGTGCCTGTGTCTGTAGTGTGTCTGAGCTGATCTTGTCTGTATTGGTCTCTACCTCCTGCGCCCTCCCTGCATTACAAGTGAATCTATTCATGAGAAAAATCTGTCCATAGTCAGGACTGATAGAGACAGGTTGGAATTATATAAGTGAAATGCTGTATTTTTGTTAATAACAGTGAATTAGAGAATGTGTTATTTTGTTTTCATGAGTATATTTAACAATCGTTGTGTGAATACCCCTTTTTAAAACCTTTAGTAAAGCTAGCTACACAATAAATATTGCTTGTTTTTTTTACAATCAGTATTATGCTGCAGTAGGACTTTTCTATGCTTAATAAAACTAAAAAAGAATTAGGTGTATATGTAGTGCTCATGGAGATTGTATGCTTGTGTGCTTTATATTATGTAGAAGCAGATGCCAAAGCTGAGGGAACTGCCTCACTGCATGACCTGTTCAGCTGTATGGCATGCAAATATTTGGCTTAATTTGCAATAAAAAGTAGAGATTGTATTCTTCCCAGGTAGACTTCATCACATTAGACGGTCTGAAAAGAATAGGCCTGGTGACTGTGCTGTATGGTTTCTCAACATCTAAATGCCACTAGTGCTAAAGTTTTGTCAGCTTCACCTCTTGAGAGCGGTATTAGAAATCAGTCAACCTGATCCATGGCAGCCAACCCTGGTCAAGCCTGCTGGGAATTATAGTGGAAGAAGTGTTAATGCATCATGTTGAGAAAACCTTTTTGTGAAATGTTTCTCATTGTGAGAACACTATGTTATTGACATTTACAAGCTTACATATCTACAATTGCATTCTGTTATCTATAGTAGTATTTAATAATGGGAAGAGAATGTGTTCTTGAAATTTTTTACATGCTTCAGTTTATTTCATACTATGTAAACTAAATAAAATAAAATGTTAAATGTGCCTGTAAAATATAGCAAACATGTGGAAATGTCGAAAATATTCTGCTTCCAAGACCTGAGCTCTTTGTATTTACACACAGAGTAACTAGTTATACATAAATATTGGCCCACATTTATCAAAAACAGTACAAACTGCACTAAATGCAGTTTGCCTGTGCAGGGGGCGCCAGATTCTTGAATGCGTACAACACAATTCTGCCGGACTCTTCATGTTTAATGTGGCGCATGGTCTGAACGCCCCTTTCAATGCAGGATTTTGTTGCGCAGGTTATAATGCAGCCGTGGCACAAACACTTTATAAATACACGAGAATGAGTTAACAAAAATTATTTTATATGTATCTATAAACCGTCTCTGCCCCTTTTTTATAAACTTTTTTCACTGTTTCTGTCCCTTTTTTATAAACTTTTTTTTACGTCTCTGTCACTGGCAGTCACTTTATGTAACTGTAGCTGGCAATCTCTTTCAGTGACTCTTCGCTGGCAGTCTCTTTCAGTGACTTTCTGTCGCTGGCAGTATCTATCAGTGGCTGTCTGTCGCTGGCAGCCTCTATCAGTGGCTGTCTGTCGCTGGCAGCCTCTATCAGTGGCTGTCTGTCACTGGCAGTCTCTATCAGTGGCTGTCTGTCTCTGAACCAGATGTATAGTGGTTCGTCGTGTGGCGCACCCCTAATAGGAAAAAATAGTCGTCTATATGAATGGCGTTGGCACGTTCTTTTCGTTCAAAGTAGGATCCGTTTATTTCCAGAAGACAAGTAAAAACAAGACAATGCGTTTTGCACCTTCTTTAGGTGCTTCCTCAGGTCTAAAAAATATGGGAAGATATCATGAAAACAAGGAGGTTCCCCGTGTATGGGGGTAGTAGATACGTTGGTCCATGGGGGATATGGGGATAATCGTAGATTGTCTATGGAGTGTATGATAGGTGTATCCAACTACATTTTTTAACACATAATTTACATAGGTAGGGTGATTTTTAAATGGACCATTATAATAAATATAATAAAAATATATTTACATACCTTAATACATTGAATCAATTTCATTAAAATCTAGCATTATATATGCATGTATAAAATGTATATAGAGAAATGGTAAAATCACGTACAGACATATATACACTGTGAGACACTGAAGGGGTTAACTGTGGATGGGCGGTATGTTTCCCCTAGGTTTTGCTTCTATGCAAGGCCTTAGTGCTGAGGTGGGTTTGTCCAGCACCTTGGACACAGGTGATGGGAACAGCCTAATTAGCCTGGATAAAATGACTCAGCAGAGTTGAGTGGGTTGTCTCTCTGTGGAAGGAGGCTGAGAGGACACAGCTCTGACCTGTGTGTCTGGAGCAGCCACGTGATCTTTGTTTAGTGTGAGCTAGTGGACTATTTGTATAGTTAGCACCCTGACGGGTAGGTTTTCTTTTGTTTATTCAAATACCTGAATGTAAAGGCTGGTTTTATTTTGCTGCAATAAACGCAGGCGAGACCTGTTTGGACTGTACCCTGGTGTCCCTGTCTTGAACTGCATCCCAGCACCCCGCTACCACGGTCTCTACTGGGCCAAATCCCCACATATGGTGCTTCGGATTGCGGGCAGTTCAAAAAGACATACACCTGAAAGGCTTGATACATCCTGCAACATTGCATGGCCTGGGTGAAAGCAGCAGGCAAATTGCAGGATACAGCCAAGATGGAGGACTTTATTAAATACCTGCAAGAGGAGGCCAGAGCTAATCGGCAGCAGCAGCAGGAAGAGTCCCAGGCTAATCGGCAGCTGCAGCAAGCCATGCTCCAGCAGCAGGAGGAGAGGTCCCGTCAGCAGCAAGCCATGTTCCAGCTGCAAGAGAAGAGGTCCCGCCAGCAGCAGGAGGAGAGGTCCCGCCAGCAGCAAGCCATGTTTCAGCTGCAGGAGGAGAGGTCCCGCCAGCAGCAGGAAGAATCCCGAGCCATGTTCCAGCTGATGATGGAGAAGTTTTCTGGCATGATGGCAGCACCGCAAGCGACGACTACTGAGGGGTCCCATACTGGTCTGCAAGGGTACCCGGTTGTCCAGCATTCCGCACGGGCTGCAGTACAAAAGGCTTTACAAAAAAGCGTATCTCACTGTGTTCGAGCGAGTAGCTGAGCGAGAGGAGTTACCGGCTGAGCAGTGGGCAGATGTCCTGGCACCGTTCCTGACCGGCGAGTCGCAGAAGGCTTACTACGACCTGAGTGAAACGGAGGCCCGTAAGTACCCCCAGCTAAAGGCGGAGATTCTGGCTCGTCTTGGGGTCACCGTTCAAGTTCGCTCCAGCCGGGTCCACCAGTGGGCTTACTCAGAAAAATTACCCCCACGCTCCCAAATGCATGACCTGATCCATCTTGTCCGGAAGTGGCTACAACCAGAGGACTGCACCCCAGCACAGATGGTAGAGAGAGTGGTCCTCGACAAGTTCACCCGTTCTCTGCCCTCTCGGCTCCAGCGGTGGGTTGGACAGGCCGGTCCCACAAAAGCTGAGGAGCTTGTGTCCCTTGTAGAGAGGTATCGGGCTATGGAGGACCTTCTACTTACCTCTCCCACACGAAGCAGTGCCAGTGACAGGGTCACCAAACCAGCTGGTAAGACTGCTACTGCGGAAAAGGGGAGACATGTCAGGTTGGGAGGGGGTTCATTGGGGGGCGTGGATACCCAGAAACCCAGTGAGGCTCGTGACAGAGGTCATGGCCGTATCCAGTGCTGGCGGTGCCATGAAATGGGCCATATTGCTGCCAACTGTCCACTGTCAGTGGAGCCAATGGACTGCAACCAGACCCGGCGAGTGTCACTGTTTGCCCGGCCAGTTCTGGCGGCAGAGTCAGTCACGGATGCAGAACCCCAAGTATGCATGGTCACAATCGGTGGTCACACAGTGGAAGCCTTGCTAGACTCAGGGAGTCTGGTCACCCTGGTGCGGGGAACTTTGGTTGATCCTGGACTATACAGTGGGCGGAGAGTGGGAGTGTTGTGTATACATGGGGACACTCGCGAATATCCCACTGCTGTCATCAACCTACATACCCCTTGTGGTACTGTTACCCATGAAGTGGGGGTGGTGGGGACCCTTTTTCATGAGGCTATTATCGGCAGAGACTTACCGGTGTTTTGGGACCTCTGGAGACGAAGACCCACCTCAGGTGCTGTTGCAGATAATGGACATCAGGTATGTCCGGCCTTGGCCCCTGAACCCTTTGAGGCCGATGTACACACACCAGCAGTAGGGGTGACCCCATGTGATGAATTCTCTCCCCTAGAGGTCCTAGCTGGTGAGGTCGAGGGCCACGAGGAGGTGACCGACATGCTGGACCTTGAGATTTCCCGTGACAATTTTGGGGCTGCACAGCTACAGGACCCTACCTTGGTTAAAGCACGGGAGAATGTCAAGGTGATAAATGGGGTACTCCAAATACCAGGGGCTGATAAAATATACCCCCGAATGGTGATTATTGGGGAACTGTTGTACAGGGTCGACCAGATACGGGGTGAGGAGGTTGAGCAACTTGTAGTACCCCAATCTCACCGTAGGCTGGTGCTAGAGTTGGCCCACAAACATGTGCTGGGAGGGCACTTGGGTGCTGAGAAGACCCGAGAGAGGATCCTGCAGCGATTTTTCTGGCCCGGGGTATGGGAGGAGGTAAACCGGTATTGTAGCTCCTGCCCTGAGTGTCAACTTACTGCCCCGGTCTCCCACTTCAGGAGTCCTTTGGTCCCGCTACCGATCATAGAAGTGCCCTTTGAACGGATTGCAATGGATCTGGTTGGCCCCATAGTCAAATCCTCCAGGGGGCACCAATACATCCTAGTTATCCTGGACTACGCTACGCGGTATCCCGAGGCGATTCCATTAAGGAACACCTCCTCCAAAAATATTGCTAGGGAGCTGTTCCAGGTGTTCTCACGCACAGGCCTCCCCAAGGAAATCTTGACTGACCAGGGTACCCCATTCATGTCTAGGGTAATGAAGGAGATGTGCAAGTTACTACAGGTAAAACAGCTCCGCACCTCTGTGTATCATCCTCAGACAGATGGCCTGGTCGAGAGGTTTAATAAGACCTTGAAGGGGATGCTTAAGAGGGTGGTCAGCAAAGATGGGAAGGACTGGGATTGTTTGTTTGTTGCCCTATTTGATGTTTGCCATACGTGAAGTTCCCCAGTCCTCCACGGGTTTCTCACCCTTTGAGCTGTTATATGGCCGTTCCCCACGTGGGCTTTTGGATGTAGCCAAGGAGACCTGGGAGCAGGAGAGGACCCCCCACCGTAGTGTGATAGAACACGTCTCCCTTATGCAGGACCGCATAGCGGCGGTAATGCCCCTTGTAAAGGAACACATGACAAGGGCACAAGAGGCCCAGTCTAGGGTCTACAATAGGTCAGCCAGACTCAGGACCTTTAACCCAGGCGACAGAGTGCTAGTTCTGGTGCCCACCGTGGAGAGCAAGTTCTTGGCCAAATGGCAAGGGCCATATGAGGTCATGGAGAGAGTGGGGAAGGTAACCTACAGGGTATCTCAGCCGGGGAGGAGGAAACCCGAACAGATATACCACGTGAACCTCCTAAAGCCATGGAGGGAAAGAGAGTCCCTGATGGCCATGGGAGTAGAGAAGGCGTCTGTCTCCAAGAAGGGGACACCGGAGGTAGGTGTACCCGATGCCAAGGTGCCTGAAGTACGGATCTCGGAGTCCCTCTCCAGGGCCCAGATTCAGGAAGCGAAGGAGTTTGTGCTCCGAAATATGGAGGTGTTCTCTAAGTTACCGGGACGTACTTCAGTCATCAAGCATGACATCATAACCGAACCCCACATCCGGGTACACCAAAAACCTTACCGGGTCCCTGAAGCGCGCCGGCTTGCCATATCCGAAGAAGTCAGGCAGATGTTAGACCTGGGGGTTATCGAGGTGTCCAAATTTGATTCCTATCCCATGCCCAGGGTTGACGAGTTGATAGAACGACTTGGACAGGCTAGGTTCTTCTCCACCCTTGACCTGACGAAAGGGTATTGGCAGGTACCCCTGACTGACAGGGCTAAAGAGAAGACCGCTTTTGTTACCCCTGATGGGCTTTTTCAGTACGTGGTACTCCCCTTTGGGCTAGATGGGGCTCCCGCCACATTCCAGAGGTTAATGGATCTCGTGCTAAAACCTCACCGGAGTTATGCCTCGGCCTACTTAGATGACATTATAGTCTATAGTAACGACTGGGAGAGTCATCTAGCCAAAGTACAAGCAGTGGTAGACTCCCTGAGAGCAGCAGGGCTGACAGCGAACCCCCAAAAGTGTGCACTGGGTCTGGAAGAGGCCCGTTACCTGGGGTACCGTATTGGGCGAGGGGTCATCAAACCCCAAGTAAATAAAGTAGAGGCGATCCAGCACGACCACGGCCACGACCTTTGAGCAAGAAGCAAGTGAGGGCTTTTCTGGGCATAGTGGGCTATTATCGCCGATTTATCCCCGATTTTGCGACAATAGCGGCACCTCTGACTGACCTGACTAAGGGTAGCAGGGCGGTGATGGTAAAGTGGAGTGAAGAGGCTGAGGGGGCGTTTCAGCGACTTAAGACGGTTTTGTGTGAGGGACCGATACTGATCACCCCTGACTTCACCAAGACCTTTATTGTGCAGACTGACGCTTCTGACGTGGGCTTGGGGGCTGTCCTGTCCCAAGTAGTGGAGGGTGAGGAACATCCTGTAACATTCCTGAGCCGCAAGCTCACACCTCCTGAAAAGAACTATAGTATAGTTGAGAGGGAGTGCTTGGCGATCAAATGGGCTCTGGAATCCCTGAGGTATTATTTGGTAGGGCGGCAGTTTACACTGGTGACCGATCACTCTCCCCTAACCTGGATGAGTCAGGCCAAGGAGAGGAACGCCAGGGTCACAAGGTGGTTCCTAATGCTCCAGAATTTTAAATTCACGGTGGAACATCGAGCAGGAAAATTGCATGGGAATGCCGATGCCCTATCCCGTACCCACTGTCTGATGGCCAAAAGTGTTCGTCCCCACAGGGTCAAACAGAGGGGGAGGGTATGTGAGACACTGAAGGGGTTAACTGTGGATGGGCGGTATGTTTCCCCTAGGTTTTGCTTCTATGCAAGGCCTTAGTGCTGAGGTGGGTTTGTCCAGCACCTTGGACACAGGTGATGGGAACAGCCTAATTAGCCTGGATAAAATGACTCAGCAGAGTTGAGTGGGTTGTCTCTCTGTGGAAGGAGGCTGAGAGGACACAGCTCTGACCTGTGTGTCTGGAGCAGCCACGTGATCTTTGTTTAGTGTGAGCTAGTGGACTATTTGTATAGTTAGCACCCTGACGGGTAGGTTTTCTTTTGTTTATTCAAATACCTGAATGTAAAGGCTGGTTTTATTTTGCTGCAATAAACGCAGGCGAGACCTGTTTGGACTGTACCCTGGTGTCCCTGTCTTGAACTGCATCCCAGCACCCCGCTACCACGGTCTCTACTGGGCCAAATCCCCACAACACACACATATACATACACACACATACATACATATACACACATATATACATACATACACACATATATACATGCAGACACATGTTACAAAGGGAAGCAATGCCAAGAAAACAGAGTGGTGTGCAAAGAAACAAAGGTCCATACAATATTCACAAAAAATAAATCTTGAATTTATTCCAAAACACAGAAAAAACACCAATAAAAACATTTAAAATTGCACGTATGAAGGTACGTGCTACAATGGGGGACTGGTTATGATGCAACCAGTCAAATTCCCCCCACACACAAGAACTCCTTATATAACCATATGCAAGCAAATCATGAATAAGAAACAACTTGAAGATCAAACAACTGGCTCAAAAAGCAAAAAGGTATCTCCATATCCAATGTATAAAGGCTGAAATAGCCTGGGTAAGAAAGTATGCGGTAGCCAGTATGATCTGGTATTACCTGATCCCCACTTGCAATGAGGAGTGATTGTGGGCTAGTCCCCACGCGTATCGCCACCACTGTGGCTTCCTCAGGGGTGATTTGGTGTTGGTAAGTCTACAATATATATACAAGTTCTGTGAGCCTGTGGGCCAATGGCAAATAGCATGTATTGACTGCACCTGTTGCTGATGATGCGTCTGTCGCGAGCCTCCCGCAACATCTCGCGGCACCCGCGCATGCGCAGCCGCCCCGGACCTCCACCTCCATACCGGGGAAGCCGCGCACGCGCGGACCGCGCAGACATCGCGAGAGTTGTGCCGCGACCGGCGCATAGCAACGAAATGGTGCGGATACGTATCCAGGTAACAGTATGCAAAGGGTGCTTTAAGATTACCAAAAGGTGTTTAAATTAATGTAAGATATAAGGAGCAACTTCCTGATGGTAGGAGAATTCTTTAGTACCTAGGGTTCATTTGATATTAACAATAGTCTACGAGGACATATATATTCAAAATGTTGCCATGCACAATATATAAATATTATTTTCATTTAGAAATAAAATACAGTACAGATGATGACATACAATGGTGTATCCAAAGTGCTTTGTGCTTAGTTATAAGGTGCATATACTATTATTAATTAAGTTTTCTTCAAGATTGTCAGTGTTGATGGTTGAGTTGGGGTCTAATATAAAGTGCCAAAGTGCAGAAAATCCCTGAGAGTGTGAAGATGCCTGAAAAAAAGAAGCGAAAAACATTCCTGTAAGAGGCAAAGGGAAAAAAAACAAAATAAATACAGAAGTGAAAAAACCAAACTATGTGTACCGCTTTTAGTAGTGTCTTTTATTACTTAGTGTGTTAAGTATCCATACTGTCATGCAAGTACATTAATTGGATGCCACATTTGCATGGTAAGTATCATACTTTAAGATGTGGATACTAATGAGGATTCATATGTCTATTTTTTATAGAATCCTGTAAAAAGGAATTCCTCATTCAATCCTCTTGGTACCATGGACTGGGTTTGAAAAATCCATTTTGTTTCCTTTTGTAGTAACTGGGGGGTTGTACTTCCCCCTCTGATATTTAATAAGATTTTCTCCAGTCCCACTATCCGGATCCCCCCGCACTTACCTCCATGATGACCATAGAAGTGTGAAGCTACGGAGGTGAGGCTTTTGTCTCTGCTGAAGTCTCGTCTTGCTGTGGAGATTGTTGATAGATGCTTTTGGATTCTTTTTCTTAGTTCCTGTGATGTCTGTCCTATGTAGATCTTGGGACAAGAGCATGTAATTGCATATATTACATCCTTCGTACGGCAGTTTATATAGTGCCTGAGTGGGTATGTCTTACCATTTACGGGATCCTCGAAATGATCGGTAGGAGTCATGTATTGACAGATGTTGCATTTGCCGCAGGGATATGAACCCTTTAGCTTATGGCCTCCCGTTGTGGTTGTAGGGCGTTTGAAGTGGCTGTTGACCAAGATATCTTTTAGATTACGTGCCCTTTTGGATGTTATTGTCGGATGGTTATCAATGTATGCTTCCAGCTTGGATTCGCTTAATAAGATGTTCCAGTTCTTTCCCAGAATTTTGTAAAGGTCTTGCCATTGATTATTGTACGTTGTAACAAATCTGACTTTTTCATCTGGTGGTTTAAATTTGGGTTTCAAGATGTCCTCTCTGTTGGAGTTCTTCGCTCTCATATATGCCTTGGAAATAATTTTTTTGGGGTAACCCCTTGCTTGTAGTCTTGCGGTCAGTTCGAGAGCATTCTTTTTGAACTCGCTGTCATTGCTGCAGTTTCTGCGTACTCTCATGAACTGGCCGGTCGGGATGCCGTTTTTTTGGTGTTTCGGGTGGAAGCTTGTATAATGTAGTAAGTTGTTGGTAGCTGTTTTCTTCCTGAAGAGTGTAGTGGTAATGCTGCCATCCTGAATGGTTAACTTTAGGTCTAAAAAATCAACCTCACTCTCGGAGATCTGTGGGACCAAGTAAATATTATAGGGGTTAGCATTCAGTTCTGTCACGAATTCAACACATTCCTGTTGGGTTCCCTGCCAGAAGAGGACAATATCATCTATAAATCGGTACCAATGAAGTACCTTGGTCCTAAAGGACCGCAATGGGCGCACCCTGGTCTCCTCCCACCAACCTAAAAATAGGTTGGCATAGGAAGGAGCACAGCGCGCGCCCATTGCAGTTCCCGACACCTGGCGGTAAAATGCCCTGTCAAAGGTAAAATAGTTGTGTTTCAATACAAAATCCAATAGCTCCAGCAGGAAGGAGTCGTGCCCCCTATCTGAGTTTGTCTGTTTGTCAAGAAAGTATGTAACTGCCCCCACACCAACATCATGAGCGATGTTGGTGTAGAGGGATTCCACATCCATTGTGACAATTAACGTACCTGGTGGTATGCGTATGGTGTTTAGACGTTCAATGAGGTGCATGGAGTCACGCAGGTAGGAGTCCAGTTTTAATACAAAGGGCTGCAAGAAATGATCAAGGTAAGTGCAAGCTTTTTCACTCAGGCTACCTATACCCGCCACTATAGGTCTTCCAGGTGGAGTAACAAGAGATTTGTGTACCTTTGGTACAAGGTAAAAAGTAGGTATTACTGGGTGGTCCACCATGAGGTATTTCATCTCTTGTTTGGTAATGATATTTTGCATTAATGCTTGTTCAATCAATCGGTCCAATTTTCTTTTAAAGATGTCTGTTGGGTCTGTGGGTAAGATAGAATAGTAACTTTGGTTACCCAGTTGTCGTTTTGCTTCTGTCAGATACATATCTGTCGGCCATAGAACAATGTTACCCCCTTTATCTGCCATAAGGAAGGCCTGATTTTCCCTTAGTGTGCATATCGCCCTTTGTTCCTCCCTACTAAGATTGTTTTGTCGACATTTATCGATCAATAGTGCTTGAATATCCTTATAAGCACTCTGGAAAAAAATGTTAATGGCCGGGCAAAGGCTAAAGGGGGGCGTATATTGGGAAGGTACACGGATAGGAAATCTACTCGCCTTATCAGTGCTGTCTTCATTTTCCTGTAGTAAGTCCAATAAATCTCTGAAGGTTCTGCGGTCATCTTCAGGGAATGTGTCCGCTAAAGAGGGCTGATAACACAGTATTTTAAAAGTTAGTTTTCTACAGAACAGGTATAAATCCTTCACCAATTCAAATTTGTCTAGTCTGTTGGTGGGTGTAAATGTCAGACCTCTTTGTAGGACTGATTTCTCTGTTTCCGACAAAATATGGTTAGAAAGGTTAATTACCTGTAGCTGATGATCAGCCTTAGTAAGTTCCCCATTTTTTTGTGTTCTTAATGGCGTTTGTAGCTTCTTTTGTATTTCCGGTTGATCGGAGAGAGTTCTCCTCGTTTGAGCCCTCTTTTTCTTGTACTGGCCCTTTCTTGTCCAGTGTCCTGATCGCTTGTGTCTGTGGACAAAAAATCACTAGTGCCTGACTCCGTAAGATTAGGATTATTTTGATGTTGTCTTGGTTGGGATCGGGGATCGGGAAGACTACCGCTCAAATAGAGCTTACAAATGGACACACCATGGCAATAAACGTCAGCCATACAAAGGAGGTGACAAGAAAACACAACAACCAAGAAAAAGAGGGCTCAAACGAGGAGAACTCTCTCCGATCAACCGGAAATACAAAAGAAGCTACAAACGCCATTAAGAACACAAAAAAATGGGGAACTTACTAAGGCTGATCATCAGCTACAGGTAATTAACCTTTCTAACCATATTTTGTCGGAAACAGAGAAATCAGTCCTACAAAGAGGTCTGACATTTACACCCACCAACAGACTAGACAAATTTGAATTGGTGAAGGATTTATACCTGTTCTGTAGAAAACTAACTTTTAAAATACTGTGTTATCAGCCCTCTTTAGCGGACACATTCCCTGAAGATGACCGCAGAACCTTCAGAGATTTATTGGACTTACTACAGGAAAATGAAGACAGCACTGATAAGGCGAGTAGATTTCCTATCCGTGTACCTTCCCAATATACGCCCCCCTTTAGCCTTTGCCCGGCCATTAACATTTTTTTCCAGAGTGCTTATAAGGATATTCAAGCACTATTGATCGATAAATGTCGACAAAACAATCTTAGTAGGGAGGAACAAAGGGCGATATGCACACTAAGGGAAAATCAGGCCTTCCTTATGGCAGATAAAGGGGGTAACATTGTTCTATGGCCGACAGATATGTATCTGACAGAAGCAAAACGACAACTGGGTAACCAAAGTTACTATTCTATCTTACCCACAGACCCAACAGACATCTTTAAAAGAAAATTGGACCGATTGATTGAACAAGCATTAATGCAAAATATCATTACCAAACAAGAGATGAAATACCTCATGGTGGACCACCCAGTAATACCTACTTTTTACCTTGTACCAAAGGTACACAAATCTCTTGTTACTCCACCTGGAAGACCTATAGTGGCGGGTATAGGTAGCCTGAGTGAAAAAGCTTGCACTTACCTTGATCATTTCTTGCAGCCCTTTGTATTAAAACTGGACTCCTACCTGCGTGACTCCATGCACCTCATTGAACGTCTAAACACCATACGCATACCACCAGGTACGTTAATTGTCACAATGGATGTGGAATCCCTCTACACCAACATCGCTCATGATGTTGGTGTGGGGGCAGTTACATACTTTCTTGACAAACAGACAAACTCAGATAGGGGGCACGACTCCTTCCTGCTGGAGCTATTGGATTTTGTATTGAAACACAACTATTTTACCTTTGACAGGGCATTTTACCGCCAGGTGTCGGGAACTGCAATGGGCGCGCGCTGTGCTCCTTCCTATGCCAACCTATTTTTAGGTTGGTGGGAGGAGACCAGGGTGCGCCCATTGCGGTCCTTTAGGACCAAGGTACTTCATTGGTACCGATTTATAGATGATATTGTCCTCTTCTGGCAGGGAACCCAACAGGAATGTGTTGAATTCGTGACAGAACTGAATGCTAACCCCTATAATATTTACTTGGTCCCACAGATCTCCGAGAGTGAGGTTGATTTTTTAGACCTAAAGTTAACCATTCAGGATGGCAGCATTACCACTACACTCTTCAGGAAGAAAACAGCTACCAACAACTTACTACATTATACAAGCTTCCACCCGAAACACCAAAAAAACGGCATCCCGACCGGCCAGTTCATGAGAGTACGCAGAAACTGCAGCAATGACAGCGAGTTCAAAAAGAATGCTCTCGAACTGACCGCAAGACTACAAGCAAGGGGTTACCCCAAAAAAATTATTTCCAAGGCATATATGAGAGCGAAGAACTCCAACAGAGAGGACATCTTGAAACCCAAATTTAAACCACCAGATGAAAAAGTCAGATTTGTTACAACGTACAATAATCAATGGCAAGACCTTTACAAAATTCTGGGAAAGAACTGGAACATCTTATTAAGCGAATCCAAGCTGGAAGCATACATTGATAACCATCCGACAATAACATCCAAAAGGGCACGTAATCTAAAAGATATCTTGGTCAACAGCCACTTCAAACGCCCTACAACCACAACGGGAGGCCATAAGCTAAAGGGTTCATATCCCTGCGGCAAATGCAACATCTGTCAATACATGACTCCTACCGATCATTTCGAGGATCCCGTAAATGGTAAGACATACCCACTCAGGCACTATATAAACTGCCGTACGAAGGATGTAATATATGCAATTACATGCTCTTGTCCCAAGATCTACATAGGACAGACATCACAGGAACTAAGAAAAAGAATCCAAAAGCATCTATCAACAATCTCCACAGCAAGACGAGACTTCAGCAGAGACAAAAGCCTCACCTCCGTAGCTTCACACTTCTATGGTCATCATGGAGGTAAGTGCGGGGGGATCCGGATAGTGGGACTGGAGAAAATCTTATTAAATATCAGAGGGGGAAGTACAACCCCCCAGTTACTACAAAAGGAAACAAAATGGATTTTTCAAACCCAGTCCATGGTACCAAGAGGATTGAATGAGGAATTCCTTTTTACAGGATTCTATAAAAAATAGACATATGAATCCTCATTAGTATCCACATCTTAAAGTATGATACTTACCATGCAAATGTGGCATCCAATTAATGTACTTGCATGACAGTATGGATACTTAACACACTAAGTAATAAAAGACACTACTAAAAGCGGTACACATAGTTTGGTTTTTTCACTTCTGTATTTATTTTGTTTTTTTTCCCTTTGCCTCTTACAGGAATGTTTTTCGCTTCTTTTTTTCAGGCATCTTCACACTCTCAGGGATTTTCTGCACTTTGGCACTTTATATTAGACCCCAACTCAACCATCAACACTGACAATCTTGAAGAAAACTTAATTAATAATAGTATATGCACCTTATAACTAAGCACAAAGCACTTTGGATACACCATTGTATGTCATCATCTGTACTGTATTTTATTTCTAAATGAAAATAATATTTATATATTGTGCATGGCAACATTTTGAATATATATGTCCTCGTAGACTATTGTTAATATCAAATGAACCCTAGGTACTAAAGAATTCTCCTACCATCAGGAAGTTGCTCCTTATATCTTACATTAATTTAAACACCTTTTGGTAATCTTAAAGCACCCTTTGCATACTGTTACCTGGATACGTATCCGCACCATTTCGTTGCTATGCGCCGGTCGCGGCACAACTCTCGCGATGTCTGCGCGGTCCGCGCGTGCGCGGCTTCCCCGGTATGGAGGTGGAGGTCCGGGGCGGCTGCGCATGCGCGGGTGCCACGAGATGTTGCGGGAGGCTCGCGACAGACGCATCATCAGCAACAGGTGCAGTCAATACATGCTATTTGCCATTGGCCCACAGGCTCACAGAACTTGTATATATATTGTAGACTTACCAACACCAAATCACCCCTGAGGAAGCCACAGTGGTGGCGATACGCGTGGGGACTAGCCCACAATCACTCCTCATTGCAAGCGGGGATCAGGTAATACCAGATCATACTGGCTACCGCATACTTTCTTACCCAGGCTATTTCAGCCTTTATACATTGGATATGGAGATACCTTTTTGCTTTTTGAGCCAGTTGTTTGATCTTCAAGTTGTTTCTTATTCATGATTTGCTTGCATATGGTTATATAAGGAGTTCTTGTGTGTGGGGGGAATTTGACTGGTTGCATCATAACCAGTCCCCCATTGTAGCACGTACCTTCATACGTGCAATTTTAAATGTTTTTATTGGTGTTTTTTCTGTGTTTTGGAATAAATTCAAGATTTATTTTTTGTGAATATTGTATGGACCTTTGTTTCTTTGCACACCACTCTGTTTTCTTGGCATTGCTTGAATTTTACAAGGTGTGGGTCCTTCTTTGATAATGACCCTACGTGGTTAAGCCTAATCTTACTTGGCACATGTTACAAAGTGAGCATATACATAAGACCTTTTGCCCTAAGGTTTTCAGTAATGTAGAACTGATATATAGATAATGAATTTATATAGTAAAATTGATCGATGAACCAATGAAAAAGTAATCCGTGGTCTGGCAGTGATAAATGAATAACAAACAACAGGTACATACACTCACCGGCCACTTTATTAGGTACACCATGCTAGTAACGGGTTGTACCCCCTTTTGCCTTCAGAACTGCCTCAGTTCTTTGTGGCATAGATTCAACAAGGTGCTGGAAGCATTCCTCAGAGATTTTGGTCCATATTGACATGATGGCATCACACAGTTGCCGCAGATTTGTCGACTGCACATCCATGATGCGAATCTCCTGTTCCACCACATCCCAAAGATGCTCTATTGGATTGAGATCTGGTGACTGTGGAGGCCATTTGAGTACAGTGAACTCATTGTCATGTTCAAGAAACCAGTCTGAGATGATTCCAGCATTATGACATGGCGCATTATCCTGCTGAAAGTAACCATCAGATGTTGGGTACATTGTGGTCATAAAGGGATGGACATGGTCAGCAACACTACTCAGGTAGGCTGTGGCTTTGCAACGATGCTCAATTTGTACCAAGGGGCCCAAAGAGTGCCAAGAAAATATTCCCCACACCATGACACCACCACCACCAGCCTGAACCGTTGATACAAGGCAGGATGGATCCATACTTTCATGTTGTTGACGCCAAATTCTGACCCTACCATCCGAATGTCGCAGCAGAAATCGAGACTCATCAGACCAGGCAACGTTTTTCCAATCTTCTACTGTCCAATTTCGATGAGCTTGGGCAAATTGTAGCCTCAGTTTCCTGTTCTTAGCTGAAAGGAGTTGCACCCGGTGTGGTCTTCTGCTGCTGTAGCCCATCTGCCTCAAAGTTCGACGTTCTGTGCGTTCAGAGATGCTCTTCTGCCTACCTTGGTTGTAACGGGTGGCAATTTGAGTCACTGTTGCCTTTCTATCAGCTCGAACCAGTCTGCCCATTCTCCTCTTACCTCCGGCATCAACAAGGCATTTCCGCCCACAGAACTGCCGCTCATGGGATGTTTTTTCTTTTTCGGACCATTCTCTGTAAACCCTAGAGATGGTTGTGCGTGAAAATCCCAGTAGATCAGCAGTTTCTGAAATACTCAGACCAGCCCACAACCATGCCACGTTCAAAGGCACTCAAATCACCTTTCTTCCCCATACTGATGCTCGGTTTGAACTGCAGGAGATTGCCTACATGCCTTAATGCACTGAGTTGCCGACATGTGATTATAAATTAAGTGTTAATGAGCAGTTGGACAGGTGTACCTAATAAAGTGGCCGGTGAGTGTATATAAGTTATTAAAATGACATTGCTGCATTGGCTACAGATTGAACAAATGTGTTTTTATCTGAAGTTTTGGCGCCTAAAAAGCAGGAAGTGTTTTTTTTTCTCTCTTTATTTGTCAGTGTATGATAGTTTCATTTAATCCATATGGTTTCAATGTATTTAATCTGAAAATCCAGAAGACCTCCCTCTTGCATAATGTTTCATATCTTTGGTGTGTGTTCTCAGGGATATGGTCAATGGGCGTAATCTTGATGAGTTTTTCATTTTTGTCTGATAAGGAAATGTTTTGATAGACCATGTGAGAGGTATCCGTCATTTATATTGCGTCTGTGGCTGTTGATGCGTTCGTGTAGTGTCTGTGTGGTGCGTCCAACGTATTGTTGTCCGCATGGGCACTCCAGAAGGTATATTAAGTAGCTTGTGTGGCAAGTCATGGAGTGGTGGATATTAAAAGTCTCTTGTGTTACGTTGGATTGAAAAGATGTTGCCTTATGGTTGATATTATGACAGCATAGGCATTATCACTGGCCAGATTTTTTTTGATAATGGGCTTATTCTCGCTTTTAGTGTGCGTTTTTAGTTGCCTGATTTGGCTATGGGCTAAGATGTTTTTTAGGGTAGCAGCTTTCCTAAATGTGACTTTTGGATTTCTTGGGTTGATTTTTTTGTAGGACCTTATCTCCTCTCAGTATAGGCCAATGTTTTCCTAATATATCTTGTATTCTTTTATGTTGATCATTGTATTGTGTAATAAAGTTTAATGGCATCGATGATACCCCTTCTGCTGCTCTCTGAGGTTTATCTTTGAGGGTCAGGCAGTCCTCTTGAGACATTGCTTTGCTCCTCTGGTATGCCTTTTTTAAGATGTGGGGAGGGTAGCCCTTTTCTTTAAAGCGTTTTTGTAGGATTCCTGCTTGGGCGGTAAATGTGGAATTGTCTTTACAGTTTTTGCGTACTCTCCTGTATTGACTGAAGGGGACATTATCTTTCCATTTCTGGAAGTGTGAGCTCTTATAGTCCAAATAACTATTTGTATCCACCTCTTTGAAGTGAGTAGATGTTATGACTCTGCCTCCTCAGATTTGTAATTTCAGGTCCAGGTATGTGATCTCGCTCGGGTTAGATTCCATTGTCAGGGAGATGCCCCATAAGTTACTGTTGATCAGATCCAAAAAGGCTGATGCATCTTGGGCTGTGCCCGTCCAGATGTAGATGAGATCATCTATGTATCGGCGATACGTGTGTATGAATTTTCTGTATGGATGGTCAGATAGAATGGAATTGGATTCGAACACCCCCATAAATTAATTGGCATATGAGGGTGCCATACGTGCCCCATAGCTGTACCAAGTTGTTGGATGTATAAGGAAGTGCCGTAAGAGAAAATATTATTTTTGAGTACTATTTTAAGTAGTGTTATGAACAGATTTTTGAATGGATCTGACAGCAAGGGATCTTGGGATAGATAGTGTTGAATACAACTAATTCCCCTGCTGTGATCAATATTAGAGTACACTGCGCTCACGTCCATAGTTAGGAACGTAAAGTGTTCAGGTAAGTCGATGGAGGAGAGGTCCCTTATTAGGTGGTCTGAGTCAAAAAGCTTTTTAGCTTTGTTACATAGCTTTGTAGGTATAGGTCTATGAAGTGAGATATGTTACTGATCAGGGAGCCTATCCCTGATATGATAAGCCTCCCTGGGTTTCTTCTGGTTCTTCTGAATCTTTCGACAATGGGTAAAAATATGGAAGTGTGGGGTAAGGGATAAATAGAAACTTCCTTTCTTCCTTGGAGATCGTTTTTTGTTTTACTGCCAGGTCTAGTAGACTCTTAATTCTCTTCTGTAGGTTTGAGGTGGGGTTGATTTGGATTTTCTTGTAGTAGATTGGATCTGAGAGGATATTTAGAGCCTCTTTGTCGTAATGCTCGAAGTTCATGATGACTAAACCTCCTCCTTTATCCGCTGGTCTAAACACTAGCTCTCGATTTTCCTTCAGAGATTTGAGTGCTCTATGTTCTGCTGGTGTTATGTTCTTATTTTTTGACTGGATGCTTTTTCTTTTGGTCTTACTATTTGTATTTGCAGTTAGTTGTTTGAAGTCATCCATTACTGCATCCTAGTATACTTTTATATGGTGTCCCTGATCATGTAGGGCGTGATCATGTAGGGGATAGAACTGGGATTTATTTTTTATTTTGTTTTCTCTTGTTTGAGGTTCTGTTATTTCTAAATGGGTTTCACTTATTGGGGTCTGGTGTCTACTGTTTCTTTGTTCCTGTAGGGCAAAGTGACGTTTCAGTGTGAATTTTCTTACAAATTGGTTCAGATCTAGGAATAAGTCAAATTCTTTTGGTGAACTGTTAGGACTGAACAATAGTCACTTAGATAACAGATATCATCTTTAGTCAACTTGTAGTTTGTGAGATTGAATATTTTTATTGTACTATTTTTTGAAGGGGCTTCAGTTTGGGGATGGCTCCTTGCTTGGTCTTTTCTCTTTCTCCCTCCTCTCTTTCCCCACTTACTTTTTTCTGTCCTCTAAACCAAAAGAAAAGGAAAAAACTATCAATGCTTTTGGTTTTCATGGCATGTGTGTGATAATTGTTTGTGGTGCCTAAAACCCCTTCCTTGAGTGTATCCCAGGTTGTGTTTTGTCTCTGTAGGTGATGTCTGGTGATCTTGTGTCCCTTGGTGCGTGGTAAAGTCTAATAGGCATGGGGAAAGGGGAATGTTGATACCAATTGAGTAGTCTGCTGTGCTTTTCACTTCTTCCTCGTGCCTTGGGGATTTTCTGCCTACTAGAGAGCCCCGGGTCTGAAATTGTAGTTTGATTTTGTTTGACGTATCTGCCGGGGAATTAGGCTTAGATTAAATCCTAATATCTGTTCTAATTTGGCTTATGGTGGCTGAAAAAAAGGGCATCTCATTTTTGTCTTTCTGTAGTGAGTGGAGCTGGTAAGATGTTATTAGTGGTCGGGGGATTCGATGGGATGGATAGCTGGTGTGGTTTTAGGGACTCTTGCGTGGAATGGTTGGTAGGGTTGAGACGGTGTTCTGAGAGGGGGTTGAACCTATTTGTGAGTGGAACAATGTACTGGTCGGATTCAGGATGAAGGGGAGGTCTGGGGGCTAGGTGCAGATTCCTTTAGCGGACATACATACATACTCTCAACTTTATATAGTAGATGTGCAAAGTCATACAGAAAACTGGTGCAGCGGCTTTAATAAATGTAGCTCTTTATATCCAAAGCATGATTTTAATTAAATTCCTATTAAAATAACATATATATATATATATATATATATATATATATATATATATATAATATATAAAAACCAAGGAAGTTAGAGTCCAAACTAAACCAGTCAGAGTGTACTGCAGCAATTATACATTTATGTAGTGTTGGTAAGCCTCAAATTATTCAAAATACCAATATGAATAGAAGTACTATTATCTTCTCATATAATAATGTTGTAGTCTAAGTGTTAACGTTCTACTTCTACAGATGGCGGCAAAACGTTTACTAAGAACATCTCCTCTTGTGACTAAGCACTTATATCCTCCCTAGAGAAAGCGAAGGAATCTGTGTCTTAAAGGAAACATTTCACAACTTTAACACTACAATACTACACCACTACAACACTACAATATTTTTAGAATTCCTTCTTTTCTGTTTAACTTTGGCTGTTTACCTACCTAGTATACTAACAAATATACTTCAACGTTATTATCAAATGAGAAGAATATACCCTGAGATGTTACCTTAGATGCATCTCTTTTGGGGAATTTACTTCAAACACTTCTATTTTGTGCTGCACAGCAATTAGAATTATGAGATACAGAGAAACCAGCAGTTAAAAGCAATCTACCGTCTGATTCATACCTTATAAATTATTGTCATTGACTGAATGTACCCTGATGCAGGATCTGGCTTTAAAGGGAACCTGTCACCAGAAATTGGTCCAATAAACCACTAGCCGTATGTTGTCAAAAAGCTGAGCAGCCTCTGGATGATGTTTCTTTCATGGTCCAGTGTGTTGGAATCATCCAGAAAATCAACTTTGAAGTTAAATGTAAATTGATTTTATTAAGTCAAGGAAGCAGAGAGTTAAACGCTTTCCCTGTTTAAGAACCCCCCTGCACTGTAATTGATGGTCCTGCATCCAGGGACATTATTGATCAAATTTTGTATCCAGTGAATGATATCAGTCACATGAAAGGAGGTGTTCAGAGGCAGGGAGAGCTTGACTTCAGTGTTAAACTCTCTCTTTATACATCTAAGGGCTCATTCACATGGCCGTCTGCGGGGACGTACATGCGGCCGCATGCGGGTCACCTCCTGTTCCTCTACAGCACACGGCGATATGCCTGCACGGCGGGCTTACTGTGTTTGAATGTACCCTAACTTACGTCTCACTTCAAAGTGGATTTTCTGGATGATGCCACCAATAAACACGCCCTCAAAATGCATTTTCATTAGTATGTTTTAAAACATTTTTAGGAAAAGTACGGTAGCTTATAGGAAATGTACGGTAGTTTATAAAAACTATTTAAAATCCTGCATCGGGATTTGATGCTACGTGTTCATAAAGAGTGTGAAGAATTTGAGCTGCAGATAATGATCCAATTCCAGACCATACGTTCTACTTCCTGCATCTTAAGTTCTATTTCACAAAGACCCACTATCCGGATACATAAATGACCCTGGTCCGTAGGAGTCTCTCCTGGAGGAGGCTAGTATGAAGTGGTGGCTGCTGCATCATGTATTGTATATCTATGTATCTAGACACTATAGGTCAGTGATGGTGAACCTTTTGGAGACCGAGTGCCCAAACTACAACCAAAATCCACTTATTTACTGTGCAGAGCCAACATGGCATTTTAAGCAGTAACTTATTGCTGCCTGTTCTTCCACATCTTTCAATCGTATCGGCCACCTGAGACTACCAATACAGTTGAAAGAAGGAAGTAAAATTCAGTCTCTCGTTGTAGCTTCCCTCCAGGGTCCCTCTGTAGAGAAAGAATGGTGGGTCCAGCAGGATGAGCTTCAAAGATAATGCAGTTCTGTAAACACCTTCTCACTTTTCCCGCATTTCCAAACAGCCAATGAAGTGTGGCTTAAGTTGCCTGAGAATGCAGGAAGATTTGGTCCTATTTAGTGAACTCTGTCCTGGGACGATTGTCACCCGTGCCATAGGTTTGCCACCACTGCTATAGGTAAATAAAAGAGTCAATGGCCTAATGTGTTTGTGACAGTTTTCTGTTTGACTTTGCACTAGAACAAGCAAACTGCTTGCACATGTGTTTATAAAATACTTAACAATAATTGTTAAAAAGAAATCAAACCAGTTGCCTATTAAATGACGGCGCGAAGAGGGAAGGGAAGGAATGGGGGTCCGGTATTCCTTATGGTCAGAATAGTCTATGGGGTTTTCCTCTGCATGTGTTTATAAAATGTCTGCGCCAGTTTTGTGTCCAAAAGGGGCGTGTCAGTGCTTAGTCAGACCGTGAGCTGCAATTGTGCTGCTCCACACTTCTGCAGTATGAACTAAGTGCACCAAAAAAAAAAATGGTGCACACTTCGAGAGCAGTGCAGGGAATGCTAGATTAATGAAGACTGTGCGCTAGTTTTGATTAATCTGGCGCATTCTGCACACTCCAAAGGCAAGCTGCACACTGTGCAGTTTTCACGTTTTTTAATAAATATGGGTCATTATGTTTTGTATTGTCAAAGGATTGGGAGCAAAGGAACAGCCAAACAAAACATTTTGAGGCTGACAAAGTCCTAAGCCTACAGACACTCTGAGTTTCTGTACTTTTCCAGAAGTGCGTGGATTGTTCTATGGGCAGGGCAGAGAGAGAAGGGCATATAAAGAGAAGAGACTTCTTTCTAGTTTTTCCTTCCTTCTGCCTTTTCCACACTGTTGTCAGAATTTATCTAGAAGGGGGTTTCTTATTGAGCTAAGGTGTTTGTATTGTAAACCTGTCTCTGAAGTTACAAAGGATTCCTCAACTACTTTTCTTTTTATTCACATTTCCACTTTGCAGCTTCCTCAGTATCCACATTCTGATAATCACGGTTACCAATTTTCCATATGATTAGATCAGATAGGATGAAAATGATTGTCATGCTTTAGTAAATTCCTTTATGCTGCTTAGCGCAGCTTATCTGATCTAATACCGTCAAGTCCCAGGTGGCCAGAACCAAAATGCTTGTCAGGCTTTCGTAACTTATATTGTGAATTTTAATCTTCTGCATGTGTTGGATTTCATCTAAGTATTTATGCATCTGAATTTTGTAAGGGTTTATTTTAGTAAAATGTAATTCCTGTGGTATGAAGGGAACACTTCATTTGTCAATGTATAACATTTAAATAAAGTTCATTTCTTGACAGCCTAGGCTAGAAAGAAAATGACATAAAAGCCAAGCGCCAGGCATCGCGATTATTATCCCCTTCACGGCAGTTCCACTTCTGGCGGCAGAGTGCGCTGGTGTCCCTGCCCCTGCACACTCGCTGTAGCTAGCGAACTTTCACTCAGTACAGAATCCTCCTGCAGCTCCTTCTGGCTTGGAGATATTTTGAAAGGATGAAACTGCAACAGAAATCTTTAGCATTTCTTGTATTGATCGTGCTACAGATTTAAAATGCACACATTTGGGTCCATTGTGCCGTTATTTGTTGAAAGAGAATACAACGATTCAGCCTCTAGTTGCTTGAGTGGTGTGCCATTCATGCCTCGTTTAGAGCTTACGCATGTGGGGTATTTCTTTACTTTCAAGGAACTTTTCCATGTAAGCATCTTTATGAGGGCTTGTTTTCTGCGTAACAAATTGCATTTCATAGTGACGGTATTAAGTATTCCATGCCGTGTACTGGGAAGTGGGTGAAAATTCCAAATGCAGTGAAAATGGTGAAAAAACTCATTTGCACCTTTTTCTTTAGGGCTTGGAGTTTATGGCTATTACTGTGTGCCCCAAAACCTCCAAAAAATCTTCATTTTGCCATCTTCTGGCGCTTCTACATTTTTCTTTATACTTGGTGTACGGAGCTGTGTGTTGTGTCATTTTTTGCAACTTTTGATGACTTTTTCAATGCTACTCTATAGCCTTTTGATAATTTTTTAATAGAATTTTTTAGATTTTTCAAAATGGCCTCACCAAGACCCTCCGCCATACCAATCACAGCCAGATCTAACTTGACAAAGGTCGGGATGACTGATACGTCATAATTTGTGATCTGTTACTTACATTTTATCTTTATATTATGGTGAATGCTATAGTATGTGAAATACTCATGAAAATAAAATAAGGAAAAATAGAATATTCAACATGTGTGCCATGTTGAGAATCCCACATTGAGCACCACTACTACAAGAGTTTGTGGTTTCTACTGTTCCAGATACCATGTCTATGGATGGAGTCCTCCAGATTAGACATGCTCTTGAAGGCTGGGAGCTAGCTACCCTGGAATCATGATTTCCAGTGACCATGAAAGAGAACAAAATTCATTCATTACAAATCCGCTTCATTCGGAGAATTTACTTAACACTACTCCACTACTTTCATTAATCTGCGGATAGCTGTTGGATAGTAGGACAAAGGTATCTGTTGTTTCTTATAGAGCGCCTGGGAACAGAAACTGAATAAAGAATTTACTCTGGATAAAGCCTTTGCCTTGACTCTCAAACTTTCAATTTCAGCGCCAATTATGGAAACAAACTTTAAAATCCTCTCCAGATGGTACTGCAGCCCAGTCAGGCTCTATAAAAATTTTCCCTCCAGCATCTACTATGTGTTGGCATTGTAATGACACTATGGGATCCATGCTACATATTTGGTTGGTTTTCTCGTGGGTGAGGGATTTGTGAAATGCAGTGCTTGTGCTCTATAATAGGTTATGGACAGACTCCATTCCGGCAATACCTGATATAGCTTTACTCTGGATACTCACTGGCTCCTTGTCCTCCATTACAAAGGGGTTCCTGAGATGCTGCCTTTTGGCAATGCACCAGATTATCCTCAGGCTATGGAAGTCCTCAACCAATCCCATCAGAGCTCAGCGGGTTCAAGCCTTTATCATATCATGCAAATGGAGGAGGTGAGAGAGCCAAGGACTGTTTGGTAAATCTCCAGATTTAAAGATGTACAAAGATTTGATATACAGGCAGTCCCCGGGTTACATACAAGATAGGGTCTGTAGGTTTGTTCTTAAGTTGAATTTGTATGTAAGTCGGAACTGTATATTTTATCATTGTAATCCCAGCCAGAACTTTTTTGGTCTCTTTGACAATTGGATTTTAAAAATGTTGGGTTGTCATAAGAATCAATATTAACACTAAAGCTTCATTACAGACGCCTGTGATAACTATTATAGAGGTTTATTGTAGCCTAGGACTAAAGTACAATAAATTACCAATATCCAGAGGTCCGTTTGTAACTAGGGGTCGTATGTAAGTCGAGTGTTCTTAAGTAGGGGACCGCCTGTATACGCATATTGATTTCCAAGGCATTGTGGAGTTCAGAAGTTGTATAGAGGGTTGACTCTGGCAGGTGATTCCTTTTAAGTGGAGCTGTTAACTAATGCTTTTACTACTGATCTTGACTACTTAAATGTCTGCTGTTTTTCTTCCTGTCCTTTCCTTCTATCCCGTCATACGTTATATGTTCTTACTTATGTATGTGCAGATTATATTCTCTGTCTATATGCCTCATTTTGGTCTCTCCCCGTGTTAACAGTTTAGAGTTAGATTGGTGTTTGTATTGGTTGTCCATTCCAGATCTTTGTTCAGACAGTCATTACCTCACCCTGTCTGCTAATTACTTGTGTGTGCCTTTTTGATGCAATCTTATATGCTATTTTGTATAAACTGTTTAACTGTCTAAGTTATATATAATGTTTGTAATACAATGGGGCACATTTACTTAGCGTCCGGAGAAGTTCAAGAAGTACGTAGTGTCTGACGATCAGGCACTATGGCGCTGTTCACTAAGATTGTGTGCCCGATATCCTGCATGTGTTGCTTCTCCACTCAGGATGACAGAGTTCACATTCTTCTTCCTGGTGTATGTAAGTGCATTGTCTTGCGACACAATTGAAATGTTAAATCCTGCACTCAGTCTGAATCAGTCGGATTGTCCAACAGCACGCCCCCCAATTTCTGTCGCATGTAAGCCAGTGCAGCTGTGCCACAATCCCCAGTTAAATTCCTTTCCCAGAGGCGTAAATCCTGAAAACTTCGAAAATCCAGCAAAAGTACGATCCGCGGCCCCCTTAGTAAATAAGACCCAATATCTGAAAGGGGTTATCAGAGTTTAAAATATAATGAAAACTGGGCTGGGGTGGGCTGTTTCAAAAACATAAATGCGTATTTACCTCCTCCTTCGCTGCTGGTGTTCCACGCCATAGTCCGTCTCATCCGTTTGTTTGTTTACAGGGGAAAGAAGCCACACACAGGGAGCTCCGGACGGCCGATGTGGCCACCTTTCCAATCCGCCCCTATCTCTCAGCATTGTAGGGTACTGGGAGATGGTGTCTGATGGGAGCTCCCTGTGCACCCCTGTAAGCAAACCGGGGCACAGATCAGAGAGACTGCAGTGCGGGACATCAGCAGCGCCAGAAGAGGTAATTACATTTTTTTTTTTTTTTTTTTTTTTTTTTTCAAATAGCCCACCCCAGCCTGGCCCTGAATTATTTCTTAATGTCGGATAACGCCTTTAAACTATTATTGAACAGAAAATAACATTAAATTATTATTCTTATAAGAAGCAGACATATGTTTAATGTTAGTCTAGGCACCCAAATGTGTCACTGTGTATAGTATTCGTATTTGTCCCTACAAACTACGATTCATTCACTCATTGACATGTCCGATTGCAACAGTTCGGACTTTAAAAGTTATCATTAACAATGAACCCATTGTTACAGAGGGATTAAACTAAATCCAAGAGCTGACCGACACATGCAGGTTTTTGTGGTGCTTTAGATATGTGGATTTAAGCTTTACTGGCATTAAGTTTAGCATCGATTTTGCACAGCATTTGACTGATGTGTGTTTTTTCATTTGTTTGAGCGTGTTTTTATGGACAATTGCCTAAGCTCGCATTGATAATCTAAAGGTATTCCTGAATATAGATTTTCTGTTTTTGTAAGTCAACAAAGGGAGAAAAAGAAATAAAATGATTGCAGCTTTTGATGAAAAGGTCTTAAATTTTGATAAAATCTTGAGATGCCAGTCAATAAATACTGCCGGTTAGTGGGGAAATGCTTGTTTGTTTATGTTTATACTGTACTTCAACAAATAATCATGTTAGTTATTGTCGTTAAACATGTCATCATTTGAATCAAGTTAGTCTCCGAAATTGCCAAAATACATTTTGGCACTATGTTTTTGACAGATTGGAACAGATGGGTGTAGATAAATGAAAATCGATTTCTTGCCAGTTTTTTTATTTCTTTTTTCACATTTTAATCGTATACATGTTTTTTATATAACTCTCTACTATAGTTTGTCTCTTTTGTCTGTAGTGTACAGGAGAACAGGTGAATAGATATTGATCCTTTTATGCATACGTTAATTATAAGAGGCCATTTGTTTTAGCCTTATCTGCTTCTCCACTGAGTTTTTAAATAATGCTGTGTGTAAGTATAACCCCTATAAATACAGTAAATCGGGAACAAATTAGTCGTCTATATGGTTTTACACGTGTGCCAGACTGGGTCCGTCCCTCATCACCCTTACCTGTGTATATGTGGACTGTCATTAAATCAGTGACATTTCCGACATATATTTATATTGCTCTTTATACTATACATCTTCTTATAATACAAAACTATACATTACTAAGCAATTCACCGCCGACACCACTCTCCCTAACCAGAGGTCGCATTAACGCCTCACCATGCGTCATAGGCGCATAATAAGGCGCCATTACCCCCCTAAATAATTGCCATTTATAAAAGTACGCTTGGCAATTATTCCCTGTAGCGCAGGCTGAATGGTCTGGCGCGCGCTGCAAAGGAGGGAAATGTCGATTTGCGGTGTGCACCAGACTGCTCAGCAGGACACGTGATGCAGTGATCCGTGTCGGTGCTGGAGAGACAAAATAACCTCCCCTTACTCACAGTACTGAGGCCTAGATTTTATACCATAGGTAGCCTGCAGAGGGTAGAGGCAGTGGGGAGGGCGATACAGAAATGAAAAATAAGATTCATTTAATGCGGAAGCTGTGGAATTGATAGCAGTTATGAGGATGGTGGAGGCCTCTGCTTCTGCGATCCTATATAAAACTTTCTATAGAGCTATAGAATGTTTATAACATTCTTCTCTGCTGTAGCATCTGCAAAATAATAATGGCCCACATTTATTGAAGTGTCTGCGCCAGCTTTATGTCGTGGCTCCAAAAAAATCATGCGCACCCACGCACTTCACAGGAAAACTTCATGGAATGCAGTTTGCACTATTTTTGATAAATGTGGGCCTTTGTCTTCGAAGAATTCAGAGGTTACTCTGCGATAATAGTTGATCCCCAACGCATAGCTAATGAAGCACAACCCAGCAAAATTTCCACAACTGAAGGAGCTGCTGACTCGAGGAAAGAATCCATGAACACTAGCCTTGGAAAAGTATTCTTTGACTGGAGTGAGTTTGTTAATGGTGTCTGGAGTATTGAGGCCCCCTGCACACCAATGTGATCTGTGGTCTGTGGCTTAACAGCTGTCATGGTGATGGCATCTGTGTGACATCACATGACCATGGACAGATTTATATACACTGGTAGTAAGTTTACAATCTTCCTGTTATCTTCTCTTAGGGTACATTCAGACACCCGTCTATGCGGACATATTTACGGCCGCAAGTTTGTGGCCGCATATACGTCCCCCTAGATGGCAATGGCGGAATGGTGCCACATGTGTACATGCTGTACACTGGGAAAAGATGGCACTAGCTCTATCTTTTCACGAGTGTGAGGCTATGCTCCGCTGTTTCCTATGGAGGGGTCACCTCCTCCTCTCTAACGCACGGCGGCATGCCCGCCCGGAGGGCATAGCGCCGTGTGAATGCACCTTTACTCAGTAATATACAACCAACATCTTCATGGTGTAGGGTTTACTTGCAACATAGTTGCAATTGAGAGATAAATCTGAAATATTTTGTTGCATTTTTTGTTATTGATATCAGAAAATAGGAAGTGTAATGTTATATAAATAAATCAGGGACATTTTGCACATTTAAATATGTCCTATGTTTATTAGACTTTGTTAGTAAGTTAGTATTCCAGCTTTGTGTTTTGCTCTTCCTCTTTAAATTTCTATGAGATTGTCTGGATTCTCTGTAATGTGTTTAATGTTAGGAATAATTTTCCATTTGTTTTGGAGATTGTATGTTATTTAATATTCACTTGTCCCTTGATGGTTATATGGAAGGCATGTTTTAGGGACAAGTGCACATGTGTGAGAGGTAGGCTTGAAACAATTGAGATTCAAAATCTTTTTTTAGTACTCTCCTGATAAACTTACAATGTGGAAGGTTCACAGTTTATAATCACACTGGGAGACATAAAAGCTTGCCAAAAGACCTTGTGTAAATGAGTAAAGCTGGTGTGTGTATTTCTCCTAGAAGTTACAAAGAAGAAGGATGAATCCAGCCTTTCTCTGATTTATGAGCCTTTTCATCACCACTGCTTCCCTGAGCAAAGTGACACTCTGGAGTGTGACCATGCATTCATAAATATGCCTGTTAGTTGGCTTTATTTCAATCCATAACAAGGCACAATATTTCCATTAAATATTAATTTTATTAATCTATCGCCTATTTGATGAGGGTTCTAAAAAGTTAGATAATAATATGGTGGAGATGTATTATTAGTTCATCTTTTCCATGAAAAAATGATTAGTCTTTGAATTAGTAAGTACTAAATCATTAGCTAAATAAGAAGCTAAAAGAAGAGCAGATCCAGACAGAGGGGGCACATACCAGTATGTAAGCCTGCTTGGTTTACAATCCTTCATCCTGGTGGTAGATTTCCTCTAAGGGGTCCCAATATCAAATGTCATATTGTCATATTCATTCTATTGACCACTGGTGTCTTATGATGTAGGAAGATGTGTAAAGTGTTGGAAAAAGCACGTGCTCAGTCACCTTCCACAGAGAAGCCTGAATTTGTTTTGACTCTTCTAATGCTTTGGTATATTGTGATATGAACAGTTTGGGCTCCATTCAGCTTCCCCTTCAGAAAATCTAGGATCTTAACAAGCAAAAACATCACATTATTAGTTTTTAGCCATTGATGGCAGATCAAGCAGCAGTAAGAGGGAGAGCCCAGAGTACACATTTGGGTATGTTTATACATTTTGGTTTTGCCTAAATCTGTGCCATATCCAAAAACAATTAATAACCAATGTATGTGAATAGGGTTTATTTAATTGTAATCTACTGGGGAATGCTATTCATATCAGGTGGTAACAAATAAGGGCAGATCTATCAGAGCTTTTTTGCCAGTTTTCTGGCATTCAAGACCTGAAATAGTTACAATTCCTGCCGCTATTGTGAGTATTTACCACTACAGGGCGTGAAGGTTGTGTCTGGCACAGAGGGGCCCTCCTGCCCACTAGCTATGGTAATAGATCCATTCGACACCAGGCAGGGCCAGGGTGGCAGGTGTATTAGGCCAAAGCCTCTTAATATATATATAGGGCAGGGCTAACATCATATGCTAATACTCCATTTAAATAACTGTAGGGCTTATCCCTATGGATCTACATTCTTTGTATGAAATCACATTTGGCCTTTTACTTGTGCATGGGATTTTAACTCAAAATAGGTCAGAAAGATGCTAATTAGACACATGAAAATCGGCCTGTCAATATTCCTCGCTGGATCATTTACATAATGCATGTACATGGCAAACATTGATGATTTTGTGTTAGTTATACAATAAATATAATGGTGGGACAATTCTTTTCTTTATATATAGGGAACACACTTATTCTCTAAAATAAAATCTGATCTGAAAAGGTGTTATAGGAGGTGATTGTATTTATCACTGTAAAAAGTGATCTCTATTTCAAATCACACCCAATTGTATTACATATCAGAACTCTATGGGAATATTTTTTTTTCCCCATAGAGTTCCCATAGATGGCCCGTATTCATAAAATATGCAAATCTATAACACAAAATGTGCTATACAGATGGGAGTGTTCGATACTAAAATTGAGGTTTTATAGGGTTATAAAAGATGTAACTGTATTGATGTGATACTGATAAAAATATCAACGGGTAATCCCTTGGATTTAGTGACAACTTTAGCAATCTCATTATACAACTCGCATGGTGTTATTACAGTTTTAACTTTGAGATGGCTACACTTAGAACTTATTTTGATTTTCGCCAGATGGTCACTGCATAGATTAATATAAACGCTGGGAAAATTAGCTTAACATCTTTATTTTGTTGATCCTTTCATAACAGCTTGCAAATGAAAAACCTAAATAGATGTTTTTATGTTACTTATGGCTGTTGCTATCTTACTACTACTGCTGCTCATGTTGAGTATTAAAGCTAAGCATTAAAGTTCCAAGTGGAAATAATAGTTAATAAAATGTCAGGGGCTATGTAAATCTAACATTTGTGACGGTTATATATGATGACTTAAACATATTCCAGAATGGAGCACAATAGATGAAGGTATGTGCGTACAATACATTCCCAAAGGTTACAGTAAATACCAAACAGTGCATTGCCGTCTAAATAAAGGCAACATTTTGCTACTCACAAGCATTATTTGATAATCCTGCATGTGGACATCTCTACAAGTGGTTTTATAGCAGATATGCTACAGTGTATGTTCAATAATGCAGACACACAAATTAGAAATTCTTTTAGCTACCTTTTCAAATTTGGTTACAAACTGTTGGAAACATATTTTCTCAGCAATGACTATGAATACATACTGACAAAATATGAGTGTGATCAATACTATATATTATTTACTTTACTCACAGCCTTTGCCACAACCCTTTCTCAATCAACTTTGTGTTTCTGTTTCTGAGAGCTTTAACTCAAGTTTGTCAGCATTCCTTACTACCTAAGATTGTGTAGTATTTGATCTGATGACATTATGTAGAAAAATATTTATCCATATTGCAAATTATTATAGAAGCTCCAAGCTGCAGATACCACCCACTGTGTATTCTTCTATAGCTCATGGCTGTAATACAACAGTTACAGACAATGGGGCACAGAATTCTGCCGTAATTTTGCACCAAAACTTTTACAACCAGTACGACAAAAGGAGCATGGCTTCACAAAAGTCTGTTCTCCAAAAATAAAACTAATGTGCCATAATTTTGGGCCAGCTTTCTTGCATACACTAAGCCTACTAATCGGAGGTTCAAAGTAGAACTAGAAAGTCTTAGCCTAGAGCAGTTATCATCCAGCATCCGACACTGTAATAAATCTGGTGCAGCCTTAGACTAACTCTGTTCTGTCTTACCTTACAACACTTTTGATAAATCTGCCGAAAATGTGTAACAATGTCTTTAGACTTTTAGAATTGCAGCAATCTGAGCTAGAGTCTGTTAGAGCTGTTCTGTTTACCATTACTTCCCAAAGATTTACATGTAAAAGTCTTCTACAATCATGTTTCTATTATTTACAATGGATAACATGGTGCCCCATGTCATTCCAATAGCCTGTTATAGTGATTATAAAAAATGCCATTGTCAGGATTCTGAATCATTTCAATAATGTATAATAGTTTATCATACATTACCTGGCTCCCTGCCAGCAGCGAGTCCAGGGAGGGGCAGCTGCAGCCTATGTCTGTCTTCTCTCCTCCACAGTCATGCAGCTCCTACCCACTTCTTATCATGTGCACTTATCAGGCAGGAGAGGGAATGGGGTGGTGTGGAGTCGAGGAACACAGGATGCAGCTACCCCCTCCTTTCCCCAGGGCTCAACACACGCTGCTGGCAGGGAGCCAGGTAATGTGAATCAAACTATTATAAACTACTGAAATGAGTCAGAATGCTGACACAGGAATAGTATAGGCTATTGGAGCCTTTCACCTGATAAAAATGGCATGACTGGTTCACTTTAAATGGACCTTGGTTTTCATAAATCTGAATTTATCAAGTATGTTCTTTATGTTCCAGGTTTTTTTAATCCATTGAAACAAAAATGCAAATAAACATTTTCACTGGTTTACCCAGAGCCCATTCTCTAAACTGTTTAAATCTGCATTTGTCATTGTAACTTGTTGTTTCGCCTTTATTTTAAATGTTACACATTACAATTCTCTTTGAAGCACATTGCTGACTGCTTAGCAAGAGGCATGCTTTTGTCTTTATTTAGAGCAAAAATAGAGACTAAATGGAGACTAAAAAATAGTAGAAAGGCATGCATATTTCATCTCTAGCCTGAAAATGAAGAATGTGGAGTATAATTAGATAGGGGTTATAAGGTATGTTTGCTTAGTTCTATCCAGTTTTACTGTTCTGAAAATAGACTAGCTTTGCCTCTACTTAAACAATTGATGTTGCTTCCAAGGAAACCAGACTGCTAGTATTTACTGCTCAAGACACACACACATTATTTTACTTTCCAAATATGTACATATTTTTTACATTGATCTCTGCTAAACCTCATCTGTTACCAGCTCAGGCATCCAATCTGTCCTAATCCTTTTTTCAGAGAATATATACACGCTGATCTGACTTTACTGGCTTACATAATTCATAGTGGCAAACAGACTTTACTGAAAATTTATACTACATTTAAAGTGGCAATAGCATTAATTAAAGTGATAGTGCACATCTGTTTATAGAAAATTGATTTTGCAGTCCATCTGATATACTAATTGATATACAATAGGGAAACTGATCGAGTATTTAGTCATAAATACATTTTGTAATACTAACATTTGAGTAGCACTCAGCGGTGAGAAAATATTCACGTAATATTAAAGGTCTGGTAGAGTTTTTAACTATAAAAGTATATTGAAATGCTCAAATTGCAGGTTATCATATTACAAGAACCTTAAAGGATATCTACTATTTCAAAATGGTCATTCTGACCCAATCATACCTTTACACAGGGGTAGGTATGCTGATGCTGTAGGTGGTCTTGATAAGGCACAGAAATCCGCAGTTTCGTCAAAAAATTGATTTATAATCTAGGCAAATCACCCATTCGGCGGTCCTCGGCCCCTGACACAGGGCACTCAGCGCTTGGTCACAAGCATAAAAATGCACACACTTTGCGTGCCTGAAACTTCTCCCCCAGCCTCGCTCACAAGGGCTGGTGATGTCACAGTCTCAAGCATGCCATGCGCATGCAGTGTTATGCTAGTGACCCTGCACCCTGTGTCAGGAGCCCAGGAGAGCTCAATGGGTCATTTGCCTACTGTACAAGGTATTAAACCTGTGTAAAGGTATGTTTGGGTCAGAATTACAGTTTTGAAATGGTTGATTTCCTTTAAGATGATACGTATAGTTAGGTAAAAAGGCTATAAGTCAGCAAGACCATCCTGTGGTTGCCATTGTTCTCTCTCTTGGGTAAAGATAGTTAAAGGTTGGCAGTCTGGCTACTATTTTATTGGCAGTTTAAACTTGACTGGAAACCTGGGTTAGTCCCCTAGTTTTTCTTTGGTGATCACAGATTGAGTTTTTATTGCCAAAAATTATTTAGAGCCAAGAGAGTGAATGTTAGCGACCTCTGCAACTGAAAGCTGTGTATCACTATGACTGGGGAAAATAACATTGTTTGGGACCCAATGCTTTATGTATCATGATAATCTGTATGGGTTAATATGTTGTTCCATCTAGGTCTATTCTTATTATCCAGGCTTGTGAGGTCAAGTACATGCCATGCCACTCTATGTACAATAACTGCATAAGTAAATGAACAAAATAAATTTCAAAAGTTCATAAGCATTATTAGAGAATTACTATGTTTTTAGGCCTAAGACATACAATATACCTTTAACAGTATTGTGGCTCTAGTAGTCCACATGCTAAAGACTTTATCTCAGTTCATTGACACTCATCGATTGCAAAGTTATTTTGGGATTCTTATGATTGTACTGTACTTACAGTGTGCTGAAACAGCTTCTTAAAGGAAACCTACCATGAGAATCTACCATTAGCAGTAGATCTGATCGTAGATTCTTCCTGCCTGCCTCTGCCCCAATATGTAATTTAATAATCCTGAAACCTAACTTATTAAAAACTTTATTTTAATGATAAGTAAATTAACTGCAGGGTCTACTAGGGTGTGTATTAGCCCTGCCAGGCTCAGATCTAAGGCTATTCCACGCCTAGTCGCCAGGATTATTAAATGACAGATTAGGCCAGAGGCAGACAGGAGGTATCTACCATTAGATCTACATCTGACAGTAGATTCCTCATGGTAGGTTTCCTTTAAGGCATATAAAGCATAATTTCAATGTCAGTTGCCAGGCACTTCAGATTTACATAGTCATAAGTCAAATGACTTCTCAGTCAGTACCAGAATTGTTATTTGTTGAGAAGCTTTAATAACATCCCTGTAACTACATTTCCCACTGTGATGGGTCATTTCGTGCTTTTAATGCCACTCTTGTTCTTTTGTGGATGTCCATTAGATTTGCCAATGCTAAAGTGCCAATTTTCATCTTATTCATATGCTTTTATTCAGTACTTTATATGAGGCCTGACGCTGTTTTCAGAAACATTGTTTGGTCTGTCTTTCATGGAGCCTGGGCATCTCCTGGTTAAACTTTTTTCTTCTAAGCCTGAAAATGAGTCTTGTTAAGGACTCCCTGGGTCATTAAATATATGCTGGGATCTTCTTAAAATATTCTGTCTAAATCCGTTGTAAACCAGAAGGTTAGAACTGCCGTTAAGCATCCAATTATTACAGTGTTTTCCTGCTCCATTCTGAAAGCTGAGCATCTTCCCGATACTCCTCTTTTAAATCCTCTTCATTTTGACGGTAATTCAAGCCTTGTACAGGGTTAAAGCTTAACAGGCTTTACTATCTCAAATCTTTGTGATTATAAAAATGTTGGATGAAAGACTGCTTTTTTAGTTTATTATAACCCAATAATCCATGAGGTTTCAGTCTTTTGTGGCACTTTGCAGCTTGCAAGCTATAATCTTGTTTCTTCTCTTAAACTGTATGAAAGCTCTTTATCTCTCGTGGTAGTAAGGCCCAAAACCCTTTAATTTCTTGCCTAGTACTGTTATATTTGTGTGTGGCGATGTGCTACTATATAGTTTAACACCCAACTCTGTCAGTAGTAAGAAAAACTGAAAGCAGGTCACAAGTTCTTGATCGCTTGCATAGTACTAACTGGTGAAAGTCAATCATATCTGTGAAGAAACTAGTTATTATTGTCAGTGAGTCATCTGTTTTTCTATACTATATTGTGAATTGGTTGTGCTGGATAAAGCAGTGTATGCAGATCTAAATGATATAATTAAAGTATAACCAGGCTTATTTCATAAATGAATAGTGCAGCTAAATATAGTAAAGTTTGTAATATATTTATTGCACAGTAATATGAGACTGTCTTATTCTGCTAGATTTATCACTGTGTCTGCAGCTGAAAGATGCATCTGACATAGTTTAACACTCTCTAGTCTAACTGTGCACCTCCCTTTAATTGTCATATCTGGTGCATTTGCATACAGTGTGTAAAATCTGCCTTAAAGGGGACATGTCACCACATTGTCACAGAGTGACATTATCTTAGGTGCTTTTACCCCTTAATAATGGAAAACTGTACCTCATGCATGTATATGACCACATGAAGTCACAGCAGCCTCTATGGACTTCTACTCCTCTGCATCCTCCATGGAGGCTGCTGTGATTTCATGTAATCAGATACGTGGTGTACAGTTTGCTATTCTTAGAAGGCTGAGAGACCTGCGATGATGTCACTGGTCACATGTCATAAATGTAACACAAGGCACAATGTAAAAAAAATTACACAACATTATCCATCTGTAAATAGAGGTTTATATGTCTGTAGTTGAATATTAGCAGACAGTCCCTAAGTACAAGGAGGCAGAGTGACATAGAGCTGTCAGTCAGGACGAAGGGGGCGTGGTTAACTGCCAGAGAGATGAGTCAGAAAAGTGTCTGTAATTAAGGTAGATTCACACTAAAGGCTTAAAAACTATGACATTAACACATGTAGAATTATATACTTAACAAAAGTGCAAAAAAAAAGAAAAATATGTCTCATATTCTAGGTTCTTCAAAGTAGCTACCTTTTGCTTTGATTACTGCTTTGCACACTCTTGACACTCTCATGATGAGCTTCAAGACCTAGTCACCTGAAATGGATTTCCAACAGTCTTGAAGGAGCGTCCAGAGATGCTTAGCAATTGTTGGCCCTTTTGCCTTCACTCTGTTCATCTGGCATAGCACCCTATCACTCTTTTTCTTGGTCAAATATCCTTTACACAGCCTGGTGGTGTGTTTGGTTCATTGTCCTGCTGAAAAATAAATTATTTAACCCCATAGCGCAAAAAGACGTACCCTTACCTCTTGTTGCGCATGGAGGAGTATGAAGAGGGGAATCGGGGAGCGGCAGTCCATTGCCATGACGGCCTCGGGTCACACAAAAATCCAAGGCTATCATGTTTTAGGCTATCTATTGCAATGTGTGATTTGCACATTATAATAGATGGTCTGCAAAATCCTCATATACTGCCATACTGTAGTATGGCAGTATATGGTAGGATCAATCAGACAACCTAGGGTTAAAGTACCCTAGGGAGTCTGAAAAATAGTAAAAAATAAAAAAAAGTTAAAAAATATATATTAAAAAAAAAATGGTGCAAATGTGTTTTTTTCATCATTTTCACTGCATTTAGAATAGTTTTCCTGCTTCCCAGTATAAAATTCCCAGAATATCAAATACCGTCACTATGAAGTGCAATTTGTTATGCAGCAAAAAAGCCCATACACAGCTCTTTATATGGAAAAATAAAAAAGTTATATATTTTTGAAGGTGGGGGAGTGAAAAATAAAGACGCAAAAATGAAAAAGGGCTAAAGGGCTTGTATGCCAGAAAACTGCTGTACAAGCTTTGATGGACCCCAAAACCATTCACACTCAAAACCATTTGATGATTATCAGTAAGTGGCCACATAATTGTGTCCGAACTATCTATCATGAATAAACGGAGTAGTGACTAGGCTCCTTACCTTTGTGATGTTATGTCTGTATTTTGTGAAAACTAAGGTTATTCTTGGCCCTGTTATAATGAGTGTGTTTATTCCAGTATGTTCCTACCAGTTGTACAGATTGCTCCTTTTTGCATATTTATTTCTGGAGGAATGTGAGTTTACATTGCGGGATATTATGTAAGATATACAATGAAAATGTTAAGTTGTGAAATAACATTTTTCTTCTAATTAGAAGAACTAGGAAAAACAGCAAACCACACTCTTTATGTAACTGTGGGATACTTAATAGCAACAGTTGGTGTTTTCATAAAAAAAAAAAATCTTGCTCACTATTTAGCTCTGCAAACCCTTAAATTTCTTTGATTTTTGATTTTACCCTTTGAAATGATGCTTTTTCCACACCTCCAGCTGGTGCCACCGCCCAACAGTCAGCCTCCGCAACATTTTCCAGACACCGATTCCAAGCTCTCAGTGTGAATAATCTGTGTTCAGTGAATAAAAATAGCTACTTTTTAATATAGCTTTTTACATAGTGGGGTGTTAATTACAATGAAGTCATTAACAGCATTAATGTTTTATTTATTTGGATGCTGCTTGCACCTATGCTGCCGAGGATTATTAAATGTGTTTGTAGCACTAACTACTTCATTGTAATTGCTATACAAACAAATGGGAGATCAAAGCTAGCAATCTGCTGTGTGCCCTGTGAACCTCCTCACAGTAGCACTCCATTTTGTGAAGACAAGCAGACACCATTGAAAGCCGCTTCCAAACATTTTATTTATCAGTCCTTAATAAACCTGACAGTCAGCAATATTTCCTCTAAGCACACGACTGGCACCAATTGAAAACCTGACTACTCAGATGTTGCTATTAAAATAAATGAGTTCTTTTACTATATGCAGGGCACTTGCTGCAGATCAATTGCCAGGTGCCGACAATTATCTTTGTCCAACAGCTGCAAGAATGCAGGAGTTTATAGATCTAGAAATGATGCCGAATATATCAGAGAACTGGAATATTATCATTAGCGAGAGCTTTGCTTTACTTTGGGCTATAACCATTTGCTTTGAATCTTTTGGAAACATGTTTAATTGCCTCCTTTGCCGGAGAATGTGATCACCCAAAAACGATAATGGATGAATACCTTATGTTCCAGCTTACTGAAGAGTAAATAAGTCATAAGAAATGTGAGTCGAGAGTACCCAGTGGGGATTACTTTCTCCTTTAATTGGTACCTGAGTAACATAGGATAAGTAGGTCATAGAATAACTATCAAGAGAAATTTGACTGTGTGGATGCAATCTATTATATAGAGAAAGCCGTGGATATGATGGGAGAAGAATCAGTTGATGTGAATTCTACAAGGAGATTTTTATTTTGTTCACATTTGTTTTAGAATAAAACACATTGACAGATAGTATGGACATTTTTTTTTTTTTAAGTTAACAAAAATGTAATTGAAATGCGAAGACTTTAACCTCTTAGCGACCAGGCCCTTTCTCATTTTTGCGGTTTAATTCTTCACTCCCAACCTTCAAAAATCCCTAACTTTTCTATTTTTCCATGTAAGCAGCTGTGTGAGGGCTTGTTTGCTACGTAACAAACAACACTTCCTAGTGATGGTATTTAATATTCCATGCCATGTACTGGGAAGCGGGAAAAAAATCCAAATGCAGTTAAATTGGTTAAAAATGCACTTGCAATATTTACTTTATTCTTTCGATCGGTGCGATCACAGGGCTACCAAATTTATATACGTTTTATAAAGTTTTCATACATTTACAAAAATGTTTTATATTTTTCAGAATGGAAAAAAAGTCAAACGCCCACAGCCGATGCATGATGTAGTATAATACGTCAAACGTTGTTAAGGGGTTAAAGGAAATCTACCATCAAAATCAGGCATAATACATATACCAGGAACACTTACTCATAGATCCAGGCGCTGTGGTAATATTCTTAAATTTATTATCCATGGCCTCCTTCCTTCTAAAATCGACTGTTTAAATTATGCTAATGAGTCAGAGGCTCTGGGGGCATTACCAGAGCCTCTTCGTGCTGTAGCTTCACAAACTTGTTACACTGTCTCTTACACTGTGCTCCCTTGGCACTTGCCCCTCTGTCTTCTTGCTGTAATCTCACACAGTGGGACCAGGGAAGAGCTCCTGCACATTGCTACAGCCTGTAAAGCTACAACTCAGTAGGTCTCTGGTAAATTGCCCTCAGAGTGTTTCAGGCTCATTAGCATAATTTTAAATGTTTATTTTAGAAAGAAGAAGCCCATGGATAACAAATATAAGAAATTTTCCACTGTCAGTGCCTGGATCTATGAGAAAGTGCCATTAAGGTTTATCATGTTTGATTTCGATGGTAGATTGTAGCTACTTATTGCAATAGATGTGTTGTTTAAGTAAGTAACTAAGTGAAGCATTACTACATGTAATGAAAGACTGTAATGTGATCTGTTGCACAGAATTAATCAATGTGAGCTATTTTTAGGGGAGTTGTGTTAAGCCCTTAACGACATGTGACCTATAGTTACGTCACACGTCAGTAGAGGGCTCACGGACTGCAGCAAACACCCACCAGTAACACCCACGATTGGTGTTAACCCTGGGATCCTGGCCGGTGTTAGATAAATAGAGCTTCATTGCATGGGTTTCCATTTCTGTGGGGTTTCGTTTAAAACTTACATCACCAAGAATGGAGTGGTGTAAAGTAATAATAATCTTTATATAGCGCCATCAAATTCCTTAGTGCTTTACAAATCATAAGGGACATATACAAATATAATACCACATTATAGAGTACAAACAGTCATATGGAACAATAGGAGTGAGGGCCCTGCTCACAAGAGCTTACAGTCTATGAGGATGAGGCGGTGACACAAGAGCTTACAGTCTATGAGGATGAAGGGGTGACACAAGAGCTTACAGTCTATGAGGATGAGGTAGTGACACAAGAGCTTACAGTCTATGAGGATGAGGGGGTGACACAAGAGGTAAAAAAACTTTTATAATGGTCCAGCCATTCTTTATAAGGGAACAGTATAAAATAATTTAATACATAAAAATTCTGCTGCTTGAACGACCGATCAGCCGCCATCTTATTTACAGGGTCCTAGGTGAAAAAGACTGCAGAGAAGCCTGGAACTTGGTATATATCTGCTGTTTGCCGGATAACAGACAGGAGATAGGACATAGGATGGAATAGTAAAGGGAGAGTCGACGTTTCAAGCAGTTAGCGAGTGTGATAGGCTTGCCTAAAGAGATGGGTTTTAAGAGCATGTTTGAAACTTTGGAAAAGTGAACTATTACTAGACTTTGTAGCTGAAAAAAAGTTTCTGTGGATTTATGACTGATACTTCTCTATTTGGCCCGGCATGATGGGTAAAGGGGTATTTCTATTTCAGCATAAAAATGTTATTGTTTGTAATGAAAAGTTATAGCATTTTTTCTTACTCTTTCTTTATCAATTCCTCATGGTTTTCCAGATCTCTGCTTGCTGTCATTCTATAGAAAGCTTGTCATCATTGTCACACACGTGCACAGCTCGTTATATCCCACAGCTCTGATTACTGTGTTATAACGAGTCGTGCACCTGTGTGACCATGGTCAGATTTCTATCCACTGGAAGAAGACATAGAAGCTTTCTATAGAATGACAGTTAGCAGAGATCGAGAAAACCATGAGGAATTGATACAGAAAGTATATTGGAAAATTGTAGAATTTTTCATTACATAAACAAATTAACATTAATTTGCTAAAATGGGACAGCCCCGTTAACTTTGAGTTTACTTGGAGAACATTATCTGCCTGAACAAGATTTGTAAACTGTAAAGCTTGGTGGAGGAGGGAAAATGTGATGCCTCCAGTTCTATTAAAGAGAAACGCTTTAGATATTTGAGATAGCTGTATACTTTTTTTATGGGCATGCGCAGAGCCCTTATCTCGCCTGAACCCATTCAACACTCTCTGATGAACTGTAACAGAGATTGTGAGACATCAGTGTCTGACTTCTTTTGGATGAATGGTTGAATATATCCAAACTCCAAATACTTGTAGAAAACCTTTGCAGAACATTGGAAGCTGTCTATGCTGAGAAGACCAACTGTAATTTTTTGCCAATGGATTGAGAAAAATAATCTCTTGTAAGTTTAATGTTGGAGTTGACATTTGTCCATAATGGAGTTTTAAGAAATTATTCCCTTTTACTGAAGAACCTCCTAGAATAAGAAAAACTACTTTGGTGTCTTCTAAATCTTTTCTTAATTTGCTACCTGTTTTATCCGAATTTGTAAGCATGTCCCTTTGTTTTTTGGTTAGCATGTCCCTAGTTTATTTAATTTTTCCAGTACCTTGAGGGCATGAAATCATATAATGATTGTCAAGAGAAGATGCATATACAGTTGATTTGTTTCTTAAAGCCTTTATGTCTCCATCTTATTTTTGGACATATCCTATCACTGCAAACAATGTAAATTACTCAGCCTTTACATACAACGGATCTGTCAGTGATTATTACCTGCCTCACTCTGCAGAACTTTTTATTTCTAATGATTTGTGCACAGATCAGAATGCCCTTGGAAAGCCTGTAGTACTTTTCCTCTTCAGTTATTATGTATGTCCCTCACACGGATCTACGATTTACCTTCCCTTGTTGTATTTATTTTTTGTCATGCATACATTCATCTACAAGAATGAAAGTATGCACGCAGAGAGGATGGAGGTTCATTGCTATTCTAATAGTGTGACAGCACTTCCTCAGGAAGACTATTGAATCCTTGGCATTCGTTCCCAATGCTGTTGTGATAGCAGAATAAAAGAAGCTTTGCAGCTGATTGAAGTCAAGTAGCTTGGCCATTGTGGAAGCTCACTTAAAAATTACTTCTGAATACAGTTTTTGTTAAAGGGTTGGGTCAATAATCTGTATGCACACAACTTCCCTTACAGAAAGCAGCGAAGCATCAGAGTCTATATTAAAAGAAAGTGTTACTTGCCAGTTTAATTGACTGTGGTAAAGCTGGTTTAGGGCACTTATTTACATGGTGGACATTATTTATACAGCAGTTTTCTTTTTTTAAATTTATTTAAGACTACAGTTGTATATTCAGAAGGGGGGTGATGTTTTTTTTCCAACTTAAAGTAGTTGGTTCCCATACCTCATGTTTTTAGTAATGTGGGTGTAAGTGTAGGGGGAGGCAGGATATTAGGTCATTTATCAATATACATCTGTTAATGGTTCTGCTCTGCTTACCTAATATCTAAAGTGAAGCCTCCTGTCATCAGCCAAACATTACTGACTAACATGAGTGAATATGGAGGGTCATGTAACCTCTATCTGTTCATGAACAATTGCCTTCCCAGGACCTTATGATAGTATTCAATGGAATAACCAGAGGAAATTATAAACCCGTCACCCTTACACCCATATGTATGTAACTCATATAGTTAATATAAAAGCATTCATTATAACTTATGCTGGGTCTGTGGTCTATTGGCTTGGTATGTAAAGTATTTATAAACCCCTTAAAACTTTGTATTTTCTGGCAATAAGTATTATTTCACTGTACTTGTAACAATATGGTGTATACTAAGGAAGGTATTAGCACTGTATCACATATTGTTTGTTTTTTATTTCTAGTTTGATCAAAAAAATTTAGGCTACACTTCAGGACTTCAGCTGTCATCAGATAATATTGATGAGTTTTGTATTTTTTTTGTCACTATCAATATAGTGTCAATAAAATCTACTTAATTTTACTAGAAAATAGCATTATTTCCTTTTGTATCTGAAATTGATCCTCTTTAGAAGGCTACAGTGCAAAACTTTACGATTCTTTCAACATGTCTGTGTTTGTAAGAACTCCTTGAGATGATGTTACTTAAAATTAACCTCTCAAATATTTACAGTTTAAAAACTGTGCATAAAGACTCCTTACATCAAATATCTCTATAATACAAGGCGCTCCTGTCCAATGCACTGTGCACGCTGCTCTGTGGGAGCTGACCAGCACATGGGTCCATTACTGTGTTAAGTACAATATAGGTGACCTTATTAGGGTCTCGATGTGTATATATATATATGTGTATGTATGTGTATATATATATATATATATATATATATATATAATATGTTTTATACATAAAGAGAACCTGTCAACAGATTCACTGTGCCCACACTGTTTTTAGCTTCAAAAAATACATAGTTCCTTTCCCCAGAAAATTAAGTTTGTAAGCCTAACTGGCACCCTGGAAGAAAGATCAGGGTGTCCCAAAGGTGTGTGCTTTCATGAAAAGCAATATATCTCTCACCTCATGCCTTCAGCAAAGTCCCTCCTCATCCTCCTCCCTTGTTATGATAAATCATCCTCTGAACTACAGGAGGGAGGGGCAAGAGCAGACATGAGATGAGAGACATTGCCTCACATGAATAGCACCAGCCCTGGGGACACCCTGCTCTATCCGACATGCTTCTAGGTACAGGTACAATGTTCTGGGGACAGGAACTATGCATTAAACAGTGTGGGCATAAGCTACTGGAATTGGGCTTACTAGTGAAAATCTGATGATGACTAAATAATTGTATTCCTTTATTGTAGCTTTGGTGAGGCTGTAAAGGAATTTTGTATATTTTAATTACTGTTGTTAATGATAAAAAGGGTGCCCTGGAGCTGGAGAGGTTCAACGTAGAGCCACAAAAATGATAAGGGGTATGGAGGATCTTAGTTATGAGGAAACATTAAAACAACTAGATTTATTTAGTCTGGAAAAGAGACGACTACGAGGGGACATGATTAATTTATATAAATATATGAATGGTCCATACAAAAAATATGGTGGTAAGTTGTTCCAGATTAAATCAAATCAAAAGATGAGGGGGCAGGGCTTTTTTACTATGAGAACTGTCAACCTGTGGAATAGCCTGCCTCAGGACAGCAGAGAGCTTCAAGAAGGGTTTAGATGCCCTTTTACACCTAAATAACATTGATGGTTATGTTATATAGAATTGTTTCCCCTAAATCCCTTCTAGTGTCTTTTTTTCAACCGTATAAACTATGATGAACAACAGAATAGCTTTTATACCAATTTATTGAAGGTAGCTTTTTACATTAGTGATGGAAAACAATGGAACATCTTTTGTAAATTCAGCTAGCAACCTTGTGTTTTATAACCACATAACCGCTCAGCAACATCTTATACTTGTATTTTTACATATAGATTAACATTATTTGTATTATAGCATTTATCATCAATGATTAATATAAAGAAAATATCAACAGCCTAGTCACACAATATCTGAATTTTTAGTTACTTTTTTTAGATTTTTTTTTTTAAAACTTAAATGGTGGCCGTGATAAAAATCTAATAATAAGTGGCAGTTTATTGATAATGAAAGATGAATGGAGGTGATTGTCTTGTAAAACATTTCATTATATAAAAGAGCTGAATTGATTTACTTAATCACTTCTGATTACACAGAGCACTAGTCATTAGTATACTTTTTAATGGTTATTTTCTTCACATAAATTAGCATTTAATCTGTAGTGTCATTGTTTGCCTTTTTGCTTGATTGCTGCACTGTATGTTTGAAGTATGTAACACTCAATATGTAAATATCTACTGGTAGCTAAGCAGTTATACGCCTATAGGCCTATCTGAATAGTTATATGATATTCCACTCTAATATCGTGAGTATATCTGTTATGGGGAAGATTAGACTTTCAACCAATAAATGTAATAAATATAATTTTTTTTCTCATGGTACCCCCGTCATACCCCGAGATGAACAGCGGGCTGCTCCGTTTATGGCACTGACGGAGATATCCATACGCATGCGTGACCGGCTACTTTTCATCTTGGGGTACAATGAGGGGTATAACCCCTGCTCTCTTGATCTGTGGGGTCCTATCACCGAGACCCCCACTGATCAGCAAGTTAGCTGGTTAACTTGTAAGTCACTAGAGAATTCCTTTAAGAACCAAGGCCAATTTTTAATCTGACATGTCAGTAATAACTTTTGATCACTTTAACTTACCAAAGTGATTTTGAAATTGTTTGTTTGTTTTTTCGTGATATGTACTTGATACAGTTTGAATTTATTTTTTTAAAAAGTTGAAAATTTTGAAAAAAATGTGCCTTTTTCAGAATTCTAAATGTTTTTGTTTCAGTCAGATAGTCCTGCCATCCAAATTTCACTCTCAAGCTTTAAAAATCCATAACTTTTTCTTATTTTTCATTGTACAGAGCTGTTTGAGGGCTTATTTTCTGCGTAACAAATTTAACTTTTCAGTGACGTTATTTATTATTCCATACCCTGTCCTGGGAAGCTGGGAAAAAACTCCAAATGTGGTGAAATTGGCAAATTTGCGTCACTTTCTTGTCGGCTCAGTGTTTACGACTTTCAATGTGCGTTCCAAATGAAACCTCTGCTTTATTCTTTGGTTCGGTACGATCACAGTGATACCAAATTTAAATATGTTTTCTTGTCTGTTAATACATTTTAAAAAATTAAACAAATGTAAAAAAAATTACCATTTTCTGATGCTAAAAACTTTTTCATACTATGGTGTACAGAGGTGTCATTTTTTGTGGAATTAGCTGATGTATTCAATGCTACTATTTTGAGGCCTTTGATTACTTTTTATTGCATTTTTTTATGTGAAATGGTATTAAATTAGCGTTTTGGACATTTGGGCGCTATTTTCCGTTAAGGGGATCACCGCCGGCAATAAGCGCTCCTATATTTTGATAGAATGGGCATCTTGAGACGCAGCAATACTGCTGATCATTATATTTTATATCAGTTCTAGGGAACGGGGGGGGTGTTTTTTACTTTTTTTTTTATCCTGGGTGGTCTGATGGTTCCTACCATATACTGCAATATTACTGTATTGCAGTATATGCCATTTTTATGCAGTATTCATTACAATGAGCCACTGGCTCATTGTAACGAAGCTGCATATGCCATACAGCCTCAGGTCTGCCCACGCGCAGCATTGCCAGCATTGGAAGTGTTAATACCCGCGATCGGTGCGAACATTATATGAAGAAGGCTCAGCCTTCTATACAAACATCTATAGTACATTCCTGTTATTTTTGAACAAATCATTTTTTAATTGCAGACCATATTGTTCCTACTTCACTAACATCCTAATAACTATCCAAACACTGCATTTCATGCTGAATTTCTTGAAGCTCCATTTTTCATCCATGTCACAACCTCTTGCAGCCTCTAAAAAAATCTACTAATGCCAATGCACGTTTACTGGGAGCTTTATGTCTTATTTTCAGGGCAGGCCTTCTATTTCTATGCTTTAAAAAAATTTTTTTACAGCTTTAAAAAGGGTAGGGCTTTTTTTGGGAGAGGTGGGTTATTTTTAGGGAAACTGGGTAGTGGGTATATGCTCAGAAGGAGCCAGTATTTAAAAAGACATGACAAGTTATAATGGAGCTTTTCTATCCATATCATATTTCAATATGGAAAGCACTTCAAGCTCTGTGACATACCACCTACAGATTATACTGCATTTTCAAAATGACAGTCATTCCTTTAAGATTGAAAGTTGCTTGATTTAATTTCTGTCATTGATTTAAAATGCAAAAAAGTGTGATGAAACACCGAACTGAACGCGTTCCTTAGTTAAAATAATTGCTGTCAAAACTTTGAATGTAATTATAAAAGTTGAAATAAACTAGAGGTAATGCTAATTATTTTGTATCTTACAAGCTTAACAGATTTAAGACTGATAGATCTTCTCTGACTTCTTTAATTAGCTTCATTCAGGTTGTTAGTAGGGACATGATAACAGCAATTGTATGACTAATATCTAGCAGAGCCTGTACTGATGTAAAATAGCTTTGTATTTTGGCAGGCATAATCGAGACACTGAGCCTATTTTATTGGGTTTTTTAAATTAAGACAGGTAGTTTGTCTATCTAAATGACTGATGTCTGTTCTTCCTTGAAATCTGCACTGATCATTATCTTACACCTTAAAGTGTATTAAATGGGTCTCACAATGCTTCTTACTTAGGGTATGTTACAGCTTGGAATACAAAATGTTAATTCTCGTGAATGAAAGATTGAAAATGATAGTAAAGTTACCTGTAAATGAAGTGTATTGTTGTGCTCTTAAAGAATACAACAGAGTCTAGTTCATTTCATGTGTGCTCAGTTCTGATTTACACCCACTGATTGGGGGCATGTCAATCAACATTTGACTCTTAAGCCAATCAATGGATTTGGACAGAGAATTTGAGCTTTTTTAGCTGAAAATGTGTGGCAAATTCAGTTATGTGAATACACCTTAAGGCAGTGATGGCAAACCTTTTAGACACCGAGTGCCCAAACAACAACCAAAACCCACGTATTTTTCGCAAAGTGCCGATAAGATAATTTAAGCAGTAACTTATTACTCCCTGCTCTGTCACATGTTTAAATTATATAGGCACCAATACAGTAGAAGAAGTTTAGATCATCCTTGTATCCTTCTAAGGTCCTGGGCTGCCTGGGACTGCAGGAGGCCTTGAGTCCTGTCTGGCGAACTCTGCTCTAGGGTGATGGCGCAGGTGCCCCTAGAGAGGGCTCCGAGTGCCACCTCTGGCACCCGTGCCATAGGTTCGCCACCACTGCCTTAAGGCTACATTCACACTAGGTGAGTGCTGTTCACCCGCGCCCCTCTCCATAGTGATATACATTTATTAAATGTTCCGCACAGCTTTCTAGAAATGTAAAGTAACACTCCCCATTTGCAAATGTCTTTTACCTTATGAGCCAGCCATTCCTGTCCATAAAATGTCCAGAGATGGAGGGTGATCATAACTGTCTTCAACCAGTCGAGCCTTCCAGAATCTTATGTTGGTGTTTAACTATACACGTTTAAGGTCCTGGAAAGTCAGTTGCTCATGACCCTCCATTTGCACCCATTTTATGGACAGGAATGGCAGCTGTTGACTTAGAAAGACATTTCTTAACCAGAGGCTTTACTTTAATAGATGTATAATGGTAAATCACATAAAATATTGCCCCTCACACTTACACAAAAGTTATAAAAGACATGATGTGAACTGGCCAACCCCTTGGTGCACGTTTCTATATTGTTCTGGCAAAGAACAGCTATGCTAAGGGTTAGCTGCTGTTTAACCCTCTAGATGGCAATACTATTTGTAGCACTTTAAATGCTTTGTAAGGGAAAAGAGCACTTTCTCCCTTGCTATTGTCACCCGCACGGCTAACACAGGGTGCTGATGGTTGTAAACATTGGTGTATGGAGTTAATCAGTGAACAAAAGATTGCAATGCGATGTCCCCAAAGGGGGCTAAAAACAATAAAAGGTGAAAAATATAACATTCTAGCAATAGACTAATTTACAATTTTGCTTAGTATACCCTTTTGTCCTTTTGTCATTATGATTTAATTACGGTACTCTAATTATAACAAAGTTTTTCAAATGCTTTTTTTCAGTACACTGAGCACATAGGCTTTTTCTGTAATATCTTTTATGTTTTTGTATTTTGTATTCATTTAACTCACCATACATTTATGATTTAATGCAGTAACCTCATATTCTATTATCATGCAAAATGCATAATATAATGTACAAATCTGACCCCATAGCTGAATGCCCAGGAGACAATATAATATAAAGTACTCATTGTTGTTAAGTATGGTAATAGATGAATATCTGTAGGAATGGATATGATTGTGTTTTCTTTAATGGACTTACAATTTGATGCAGAAATCTCTGTGGTGCCATTGTTAAATATAAAAGGTAGGGGAAAAACAGACATGCAAATGAGCCTGGTTCACAGAAAGAATTGAAACAATACTGGCAGTTTCTTTATTGTGTCCATTAATTAATGCCATATTACTCAGCTTCTCTGGGAAACAAGTAGAAAAGTAATTAAGATGATACATGAGGTAAGTAGTTTAGACATCAAAATGTAAAATATGTAATAATTATATTGTTAGATTGGGGTATAAGTTGTTTGTGATGGTGATAATTAATCTTCTGCCGTGTAGGACTGCATATTATTCAACCAGCTGGACTACCCTTCCAAGTAAATAGGACTAAGACACCCATTAATGTCTGTTAGCACCAGATAGAAGAGAGCAGTATTCGCACACAGGCCCTATTATCACTCTGAATTCAGGTGATAAAACCTATCCTAACCATGCAAAGTGGACTCATTAGTTTTATTGAATGTTTAACTTCAATTTCCCAAATTATGCAGTTATTATGTTATCTTGAGGCTTGCTTATTCTATCTTTCTAAGGCTACATTCACACTGCCATTGCCCGCCGGTACCGTACCGGGCAACGGCAGTGCACGGGGAGAGGAGGAGTAGGTGAGTGCAGCTCACCCCCGCCCCTCTCAATAGGAAGTTATGGTGTGCGGCGCCATACTACGGAGAAAGATAGGACATGTCCTATCTTTTTCCGGGGTACGTAGCGGTACGGTGCCACACGTGTGCTACACCGTACTGCTCCCGTAGGGCGCCGTTTGCCCATTGCTGTCTATGGGGGACGTATATCGGCCATATATATATCGGTCGGCCGTATATACCTTCTAGATAGCCAAAAACCCAGGATTGTTATAGCTCAAGGTAGGTGGACAGGATCTGCAAAACGTTGCTAGTACAATTAAAAATGTGTGGCCCTCCTGCATAAGTGGACACGGTGACATATTAACTAATATAGGCAGTTCTGATTTAGACATCAAACTTGCACATGGCTTCTAGTTACAGACAGACCTCTTTACCCACTGTAGCCTCTTGTTCTTATGACAACCCATAATTTTGAAAATCCAATTGTCACATGGCCATCAGCAGTGAGCATAGGCATAATGTCAGTGTATAGGACTTACCATAGCACTCCTATGGTTCATTAACCCCTTACCGACAATTGACGTAATAGTACTACATCGCGGGAGCTGCGTTCCCGCAAAATGCAGTACTATTACGTCATGCTTCTGGCACCGGCTCCTGTAAGGAAGCGGCACCAGAAGCTGCGGATGTCAGCTATATATTATAGCCGACAACGACCCCCGCCCGCGGACTGCCAGTGCCCAGGGCTGCGCGATCCTCTTACGGGTATTACACTGTGTAAGGTGAAGAAGAGCTTGAACAAGCGATCAGTAGATTGCTTGTTCAAGCTAACCTGTAAAAGTAAATTAAATCTGTTAAAAACATTGAATAAAAACATTTTTTAATAAAAAGAATGAATTAAATAAAGTTAAAATCCCCTAAACACAAATATTCCCTATACACATGCAATAAAGTGAAAAAACACGAAATCACAAAAAAAACCACATATTTGGTATCGCCGCATCTGTAACCATATGTACAATAACTGTACAAACAAAACCCAAAAAACTCGCCTAAAATGTAAATTTTTCATAAAATCTCTACACAAAAATGTTCTAAAAAGTGATCAAAAAAGTTATGTGCACCAAAATGGTACCACTGAAAAGAACAACTCAACAAGTAAAAAATAAGCCCTAAACTAGCTCTGTCAACCAAAAAATATTAAAGTTACATCACCGAAAAGATGGCGATGCAAAAACAAATGAGATTTCCTCTATATTAGTTTTTATCCAGTAAAATTGTAAAAATAAATGAAAAACTATATAAATGAGGTATCACTGTAATCGTAGTGACCTATAGAATAAAGATAATATAGTATTTTTAGTGTACAGTGTTCGACCCCCTAAAAATACAAAAAGAAAATAAACCAAAATTGACAATTTTCTTTTCACCCATACATTCAAGAGTTAATAAAATAATAAGTTAATGACCCACTAAAATGAAGTATTTGTAAAGTGCATCTCATGTCGCAAAAAAGAAGCCCTCATATGTCCAAATTGCCAAAAAAAATAAAGATTGTATAGCCAATAAAAAGTGACAATGCATAATCTGCTCCGAATGGCGCAGCTTCCCTTCGATGCCCTGGCGTGTGCCCATACAGCAGTCACCACCACATATGGGGTATTGTTATACTCGGGAGGGATTGGGTATCAAATTTTGTGGAGCGTTTTGTTATTTTATCCACTGAGAATTTGTACATTTTTTGAAAAACGCATTAATTGCATCTGATTTTGTTTTAACCCCTGTAAAACAATTAAAGGTTTAACAAACTTCATAAAAGTTGTTTTACGTACGCTGAGGGTTGTAGTTTCTATAATGGGGTAATTTATGGGGTTTTTCTTTTATTTTGGTCTCTCAAAGTAATTTGAAACCTGAGCAGGTCCCTCAATAGCAGGATTTTGCGTTTTTTTATGAAAATGTGAAAAATTGCACCTAACGTTCAAAGGCCCATAACATCCTACAAAAATAAGAATGTGCATAAAAAACCATGTCCACATAAAGTAGACATTCAGTGAATGGTAGTTATTAAGTATTTTTGCTGTTATGACTATGTATGGAAAAAATAGAACATTTTGAAGTTCGAAAATCAACAATTTTTCCAAATTTTCACCAAATATCTGATTTTCTCATAAATAAATGCAAAATATACCACCAAATTTTTTCAACTAACATGAAGTACAAAGTGTCACGAGAAAACAATTTTAAAATCACTTGGATATATTAAAGCGTTTCAAAGTTATAACCATTTAAAGTGACACAGGGCAGATTTGAAAAAATGGGATGTGTCAGGAAGGTGAAAAGTAGCTTTGGCGTTAAGGGGTTGAGTCCAGAATAATGTAGAAATGGGAACCACAGATTATATTGTTGAGACTGAATATACCACACGCCTTTGGACCCTGTGCTATTGAATAATTATTATCTTGAACTTTGGCAGTTTGATGAAAAAAGTTACCCCTTTTTCTAGTTAGTTATCTTAGAAAGTATTCTTTTTCTTAAGTGATTTTAAGGTATGGGAGTTTTTTTCATTAGAAATAGAATCTTTTTCTCTTGTCTAGCTGCTATAACAGTGAACTATAAGTGATTTTTTATTTGGTGCCAAAGGACAGATGGTTTTGTAAACTACCCTAGTCATAAGTAATATTGTAATTTCTGAGTTAATTTTCTAGTGTTAACGTTCTCAGTAAGTGAAAAAATAGTGAATTGAAGGTTACTTATTTTGGTCAGTTTTTTACCATATACAGTACATTTACTTATATAGTACCAATACAGGCGATCCCCTACTTAAGGACACCTGACTTACAGACGACCCATAGTTACAGATGAACCCCTCTGCCGACTGTGACCTTTGGTAAATACTTTAGTCCCAGGCTGCAATAATCAGCCTTAAGTTTTGTTGATAATCCTTGATAACATACAGCAAAAAATTTTGAAACTCCAATTGTCACTAGTGCAAAAAAAAAAATTGTCTGGAACTACAATTAAAAAATATACAGTTTCGACTTACATGCAAATTCAACTTAAGAACAAACCTACGGATCCTATCTTGTACGTAACCCGGAGACTGCCTGTTGTGACATCTAAACAAAGCCTGTTCTTCTGAAAAAACACATCTTAGCCTGGCAGCTTAGCCTTTGGGGTGATGGTGTTTTACACCACAGTCAGAGCCAGTAGAAGTTCCAATCATAGTCTGAAAATGCTGCACCAGCTATCAATTACACAACTTATGTATGGGGTAGTAAACACTAATATGGGCATGGGCGGTGTTCTCAGGGCCCCATTTACATGTAGGCTAGAAAACTACATTGACTTTAAGACTTGCAATACATTTTGAGATCCAAGACATACTTAATTTGATGATGAAATGTTTTACCCTTCTGACATTTCACATTGTTTTGCTAGGAATAATTTATATTATACAGAAATTCAATGGAAATAATCTTTTCTATCATATTTTTAGCAGCATCTAATCATCCAATAGTTATCATAGTTTTTGATGTTCTACCACTAGGATCAAGGATTGTAAACCAAGCACCCTGACATACTGTTGTGTGCCCTCCAGTGGTAGGATCTGCTTTTAGCTTCTTATGCCCTGGTTTAAAAAATTGCTTTTAAAATTATACAAAAGGGTTTGAAGGACTCCAGGTTACTATAACACCCGTGGAACCCGGATCATTTGCATAATTTTAAAACATTTTTCTGTAAAGACCAGGGCATAGGAAGCTAAAAGAAGTGCACATCCTACCAGAGAGGGAATGTCAGTATGTCATTGTGCATGGTTTACAATCCTTCATCCTGGTGACAGATGCCCTTTAAATAATTGGGGAGTTATGTGCTATAAATGATTTCTTTAAAGTAGACATAAAGGGAAGACATACCTATCATATAGGGATTTGGTGTGAACTAAATGGCACAAATGCCAGACTCTTTTTTTTTTTTTTTTTTTTTTTCCCTTTGGGGGGAGGGGGGGGGTGGTCTTTGTTTGAATATTGAATTAATTCTATGTTTTCAAAATATTGCCCTGAAAAAAATGCTTTTATTCTATAAATAGCAATTTTCCACAAAGATTAAAAGGAAGAACTATTCAATTAAACGCATAAGAATAGTTATCCAAATAAAATACAAACTTAATATTGATCTCTTTGTTTTCTAATATTGAGAGTGAAGTATCAGACTCCAAATGTATGGAAAATTTCTAGGATGCCTGGAGAGAAGAATGTTGATTTTATTAGAGTAGATAATAACTTTATCCAATGGGACAATGTAAGGCAGTTAGGCAGTTTACATTTTAATAACACTATTTTTCTGGCATACAACATTAATAGCTTTATTAATTTCTTGGCATGTTTAGTGAGCAGTAGATCCTCAACAATTCCCAATAAGCTTATTACTGGGGTGCAAACTCTTGGAAAGCTGAGATGGTATTAAAATAAATGTTCATCGCTCAGGAAGTTTTGTATATAAAGGTGCAAATAGAAAATATTTTCAGTAGATATATCTAGTTCTAGATAATATATCCATTTTTTATGTTAGGTTTAACTTACAATGAAGTGTACTAATTACACAATTGGTTCATAGCTATTCCATAAACTACTATCCATGATATCATCAATACCATCACAAATTCTTAGCCCAACTTGTTTTTCTTCCAGAAACCTTACCCTCCCATTAAAGTACATCAGAGGCCCAATAATTCAATAGAACCAAATAAACTGAAATTCACAGAAAGGACATGTGTTATATTTCAATCATTCACTATATCAGAGTCATATAACATCCAGAGGTATCCAACATAAATTGAGGGTCACAGAACAGGTTATAATAATATAATAATCAACTACTATCAGGGCCAGTTCAAAATCGCAAGATCCTCCATCTGCAGCCATTTTATGGACAGGAATGTCCGGCTGATGAGGTAAACGGCAAAAGGCTTCACTTTACATATCAAGAAAGGGGAGAAGATCTTTTAATAGATGTATATTGGTAAATTACCTAATATCCAGTCCCCCACACTTAAACACACTACAAAAAACATGACATAAAGCGGCCAACCCCTTTAACACATGTCTTAATGCTGCTGCTTTCCCTTGCAGGATTCTGCACACTTGGGGTTATATCAACTTATTATATTCATGATATTACCCAGGACAATCTTCCTACCCAGGACAATCTGAGAACACATTTGCTCTCTGATTCTCATATATTTAGCGATTTATTTTTTACGTAACGTTATGGAAGCGATGAGCATTCGTTCCGCCTCACCTAATGTATCTTCTTATTAACACTGCGACCCAGAACATGTCCAAAATGTTCTATGTAACACAAAAAATACACACAAATTCCTAAGTAAAGTTTTTATTTTACACCATACTCTATTATTTACACCCATGTTATGCTGTTCTTACTCAAATTCTCATAAACCACGGAAGGTTCCATTATTGCACAGATATTACAATGGCGCACATCTAAAAGTGACTTTTGTTATCTCATTAGCTTGGTTTATGGGTATATAGCTTTTTATTTTGGTTACCACTGTGTAAGGGAGAATGCAATAATATATCTGTATGAAGCTTAGTGCAATTTTCTGCAAAAATTTGTGACGCACCCATGGATATAACATTCCCTTTGCTGCATATTTCAGTGAATATACATATGTGCGGTATGTATGAACTCCTCACATCTTACTGTTTATAGGATAATACATTTTCTTCATGTAAAGTAGCCTGGAATTGAACATAGTGGGGCAGATTTACTTACCCGGTCCATTTGCGATCCAGCGGCGCGTTCTCTGCGGTGGATTCCGGCGATTCACTAAGGCAGTTCCTCCGACGTCCACCAGGTGTCGCTGCTGCGCTGAGGTCCGCCGGAGTTCACAAGCCATTGCCGGGTGAAGGTAAGTGCGTGTCCAGCGACATTTTTTTGTAATAAAATGCGGCTGTTTCTCCAAATCCGTCGGGTTTTAGTACGGCCATGCCCCCCCCAATTTCCGTTGCTGATGCGCCACAATCCGATCGTGTGCGTCGAAATCCCGGGGCAATACAGGGAAAAATTCGGTTAACCCGTCGCAAAAACGCGTAATTTTCGTGTAATTTTTGCATTTTATCACTGTTTTCTGCAAAGTTGCACGAATGTGGTTGTGTGTGTATATGAATTAAATAGTGGATTAACCTCAGCTTTGATGTTAGTTTTATTTAGAAAAAAATATGTTTTCATTGTATTTCAATGCATTTCTTTTAAACTTCTGTTTGTCACAAAGTTGCATTATGGTGGTATGGGCTGTCAGCTGTTAATCAAGACAAATGCAGGTGTCAGGTTGTCTGCTTTCAAAAAATGTATGGGCTTTAGGGGTTCCTTTACTTTAATCTGTTCAGTTGCTCTATTTTGCAGGTTGTGACTGTCTTAAAACTTCTAGATGAAAAGCAGATTTTTTTGGTATTTTAGTTTGTCATATTACAATGAATTATTCGTATGAACATATGACTATGAGGTATCGATGAAACTAGACATGTTCATCAATTACATTTAAGAGATGTGAAGCTACCGTATATACTTGATTATAAGCCGACCCGAGTATAAGCCGAGACCCCTAATTTTACCACCAAAAACTGAAAAAACCTATTGACTCGAGTATAAGCCGAGGGTGGGAAATGCATTGATCACAGACCCTCCCTTCCCCCCCAGTATACAGCCAGGCAGCCCCCAATAGTATATAGCCCCTTAAGTATACAACCAGCCCAGCCTGCCCCCTGTAGTATATAGCCAGCCCAGCCTGTCCCCAGTATTATACAGCCAGCCCTCACTAGTATACAGCCAACCCAGCCTGTCCCCAGTAGTATACAGCCTGCCCCACTAGTATACAGCCAGCCAAGCCTGCCCTGTGTAGTATACAGCTTGCCCCCAGTAGTATACAGCCAGCCCAGCCTGCCCCCACTAGTATACAGCGAGCCCAGCACTAAAAAAAAAAAAAAAAAAACTTATATACTCACCCTCCGGTGGCCCCGATGGTCCCCCGGTGTCAGCGCGGGTCCACTTCTGTCTTTTATCTTCTTCTGTCTTCCGTAACATCCTGCAGGGCGCCGCCAAGCTCTTCCCGGCCAGCAGGCGCATAGTATGACGCAGCCGCTGCTGACTTCATATTATGCGCCGTTCGGGAGAAAGACATGGCGGCGCCCTGCAGGATATTACAGAAGATAGAAGACAGAAGAGGACCTGCGCTGACATCAGGGCCGCTGGAGGGTGAGTATATAAGTTTTTTTTTTAAGTGCCGGGCTGGCTATTGACTCGTGTATAAGCTGAGTTGAGTATTTTCAGCACATTTTTTGTGCTGAAAAACTTGGCTTATACACGAGTATATATGGTAAATATTTTGTGTTTGGTGCACATTTTTTGTCATCAAATTACATTTTTTTTTTTTCATATAAAATTTCTCATTTTGAATCAAAATTGCACTTTTGTCTATGAACCATTTAACGCAATTTTGAAAACAGGGCAAGTGGCTTTCAGAAAATATATGGTTTGTTAGGGTTCAGTATAATTTTGTATGTGGTAATTTCTATTTTATTTGTACTTGTCAAAATTGTAAAAATAGTTCTTGCCGATAACGCAACAAAATTTTTGGAAACGCCTGGCAGTGAAAGGGTTAAAGTATGATACTTATATGTCAATGTGTCCAGCGAAGAGGTCTGCTAAGGAAGGACAAATTTGTAGTTATACCACCGAATACAGGGGAATTTGTGCTTTTTCAGTGGAGCTCCCACATGTTGCTTCCTGTAAAAAGAACAATTCAATGAGTGACCTTATAATAAAGAGTTGCAGTTACAGTAATATGATTTTCTATTATAAGCAGCCCCAAACCATTGACTCACTTGCCAACTACCAAGTGTGCACCATTGATTTCTTTTTTTTTTTTTTTAGCTTCATGCTCTCTAGGCTCAGAAGTACTTTGTTTATAGAAAATATGTGTAATGTGGTTTATGTCATTTTTGTTTCTAAGAACGTTTTTAGATATTTCCAGGCAGTCCTTTTCCAGTTTCTAATGAGATTTGTAAGACATTTAAAATAGCATGTGTTTCTTTAAACCGTAATGCCATCTGCTTACATTTATTAGATAAGAGGATACTAAGAGCTGCACAATGAGAGCCTGCAATGTGATATGCGGCAAGTGAAGGGGTCTATGTGGGGGAAATAGTAAATAATGATGCTCTTGCACAGCATTGTTTATTCGTATCAGCACCACTTCACACAGTGGATTACCATTGAAAGGTTGTTTAAAGGCCTTTTTTAAGGTTCGAGAGAAAGCAGCATTACATAAAGCAGGACACTGTATTCTGTCCTAATGCTTCTTACGTTTGGGTTTTCTTACGTATAGTTGCTTTTTTTTATTGTCTAGCATGGTTTAGAACACCACTTAAGGAGAATAATTTATGTAAGCTGTAAAAATAATTTATTCTGGAAAATGGAGGTCTGTGAAATTTATGACTACACAGTAGTACATAGGAGAAAATAAAGACTGTTGTATAGAACCAAAATTCTAAATCTTTTACCTAGAAAGATGGGACCAATAAATGTGAGTGGTGTGAATGGGGGCATGGATGATGGCAGAATGTGCGGTGTGGGGTTTTCCTTCTGTTTACTATAGCCAGGGACTTTCAAGCTGAACATTTGCTGGTTAATGGGGCATGATTTGTATGCCAGTGCTGCCCAGGGACAGGGTTTCATTATATGCACAATAATTCTCCTCCCTTGTCTTTATGTAACCCCAAATAACTTCAGTGATATTGAGAAGGTTCTTTTATAGCTTTCATTACTCCTTATTATTTACACAGAACCTGGTGTTAATAAGATTGGCTATATGTTTAGTGCTGCCGCCTGCTTCAAAATAAATTTCACACACGTTTTTTAGTGAGAATTTGGAAGCATTTTCTCCACCAACATCCATGTGGAAAAAAGAAAACTTCAATTGACTTGAGTAAGACCTATTCAAACAAGATTCTTAAGCAAAAGAAAATAAGAAGTAACATGTCCATGAAGATTCTGCATTATTGTATTACTACTAATAAAAGGGACAAACTTATCAAAAACTGTACAAAATCTCATCAAAATCACATTAATAACAAATGGGCTCTGTTCATAATGTGAACAGAAGACTTCTATTTGTAAAGGCATCATAAAATATTTTATATTAGAATGTACACTTAAAATATGTCCTTAATTTGAAGAAATACAGTATATTTGAGTAAATCAGTTACAAATAATGTTTTTTTATTTTTTTTTTAGTCGGAACCTGAAGGATTTTCCCACTTCCATTTATATGTATGTGCTGCCTTTCTAGTCAGATGGAGGAAAGAGATTCTGGAAGAAAAAGATTTTCATGTAAGTGATTGTGTTTTACTCTCTATAACATATGGATGCAAATGAGGCCACACTTATGTGCCTATGGTGACTGTAGTAAATCCACTAAACAAAGGGAAGTAATTACAAACTGTAAAACATGTGACAAATTGCACACTTAAACAAAGTCACCTTTGGCATCAGAAACTCTTCAAATCCAGGTGATTTGTAGTGAGCAATAGTGTTCCAAGCCCCAATGCTTGTGGATTACTTAAGTGAGTGTTGCACAGCATAGCCAAGTAAATCGGCTCCATTTAGTGTATGTGGCAATACAGAATTTTACTGGGTATTAAAAATAAAGTTCATTGTATTAGTGGGTTGTTGTGGATTACAACTATTAAAGAGCTACATACACATCTTTACATTATTAAATATTTCAGGTGTAGTTAATCCGATTTTCAGTCTTTTTCTTATTTTTTGTCAGTCTTAAATAACCATGTATATATTTTGTTTTATGCTTTTTTTTACTTTGATTAACAAGATGGGGGAGGTGGCTTGCTGAAAAGAAAAAAAAGATTAACATCTGACAGTGAGAGCCACGGTTTTACTAGTCCAGTGATCGATCATTCTTATGACAAGTAAGCCAACCAAGAGTAGATGGCCTAAAGTTATCACCCACTAAAATTCATCTAAATGTTTCACAGAAGTAGTAAATCATCCTGTCCCCACCAGAATGCTGTTGCAATTTCCACCTGAAATGCAGAGCTCCACATTTATAACGGGTTTCAGGCCATATTTGGACAGTTTTCCAACTCAACCAAAAAGGGGACATAGCCTTCAGAAAAAAGGTCATGGTCTATCCCAGAGCCACAAAATTCTGGTGTAAACTAGACCACCTAATAACTGGTCTAAAGTAGACTCCACAGTCTTACACTGTACCAGATAAATCATCCAGCATGATCTATCTGGCACAGAATACGCCTGTGGAGTTGGACTGTGGTCTATTCACTGACAAGTTTAATAAATCTCCCCCATTGTGTAAGGCACTACCCGCTGTTATATAAGATATTGATAATTAGATGCCTGGAGAAATAGACAGAGTTTAATGTTTGACTTAAAGGGGTTTTCCCATGAAAATGAAAATTCTCAAATTTCAATCCTCTAATGATGTTTACACAATAAAGATAATTTTTAACCCCTTACTTTACAAGTTTACTCAATTTTCTTGCTGTTTTACCTCCTAACACTCTGTGAAGGTGAGTGTAAGGTTTTGGACTGGACTCTGCAAGCAGACACATTATAATCCCTGTAATGCTGTGAGATGCAGTGTGCTGACAATGTGGTTAGATTATCAGGGTACAAGGTTTATCTACACTTTACCTTTACTCTTTTTCATTTACCTTATGAATATTGTACTAGTATTTGACACATAAAAAGAGAGATGAGACAGATCAGAAATGAGATGATGAGTTACATGAGATGAATATTACACACAATGACCCTCTCAGCCCTGCTACATCTCTGCTTTGCCACACTGTTAGATCTGATGTGCATCCATCCTCAGATAAAGAACTTATCTGCTTGTAGCTTGTTGCTCTCCTCACGATGTGATGTGTTGTTTGCCAGCAGGAAGTGAGTGTGTGTGAGTGTCTGAGCTCGTCCTGGAATGCAAGGGCGGGGCTAGAGACAGAGAGCAGAGATACATTTAGCGTCAGCAACCTTCTTGTTTTTTCTGTCTGTCCCTAAAGTCAGACAATCCAGGGTCAGAAATCATGGGCAACTGAAATTGTGTACACCAGGTCTGATAGAGACAGGTTGGATTTATATCTGGGAAATGCTGTATATTTGTTAGTAACATTGAATTAGAAAATGTGTAATTTTCTTATCTTGAGTACATTTAGGAAACATATTTTCTTGGGAACACCCTTTTAAAAGAAAATAATTGCCATAAGTTTATTTACAGCTGCTGTTTTGCGAAATTACAGCCTCATTCATTTTTTTACCTTCAATCTATTTTTTTATTTGCACATGGTTATTGTTTTTAAAAAATAACTTCTCACGTAAGGGAAGAAATTTCTCTGATAATCACCCATTTGGATTCACTTTGTAATATTGGCTGCCACTTATTACGAGCACAATCTGTTACCTCCACCAATTAAGGGTTGCTAGCCCTTCTACTAACAGGTTCACAGGTTCCCTTATAGGTTAGTAATGGGATCGTCCCCTAGGATGCTTGTGTGTACCATCAAATGCGGTATACAGTACCATGAATCATGCCTTTTATAGATTGTTATAGATAGATGAGAGATGTCTGTAGATTTTGCTCCATTTTTATAAGCGCCTGCTGCAGTTGTTGCCTTCTTTGCATATGTCTTCTATAGGTTATAAAATTCTATACCAAATCAAAATTTATTCCCGAGAGTAGTTGTGCTTTAGAGAATCACTTAGGTATATAGCCAGGGTAGTAACTTACTTTTTATTGAGCCTAGTGCAGCATCTGTACCTGTCAGAAGCGGTTTGTAAAATTGCTGAACATTTGTTATAGTTGGTACAGAGTAGCGCCTTGTGTTGTATTCGGTTTTTTTTGCACTAATACAGTTACAGCAAGTGTATTTGGTGTGCTGAAGCCAACATTTTATGAGAGGCTGTGACTTTATAGTGTAGAAATTGAGATGCGGAAAGTATCTACGGCCAAAAAATGTGTTTTGCTTTAATTAGTATTTAAATCATATGCCATTTCACCTTTCACTGTTTTATGTGTGTATTAGCAAAATTCTGGTATATCTTAGCAAAATCGCTGTAATAAAGTGCATTTTATGTAATTGCTGACCTCAATCAAGAGAACACATTCGTTCTAAAGTCTTCTTCATGTAATAAATGGTAAAAATGTAGTTTGAATTTAGTTTGCGCTGTAAATTGTAACCATGCGTACTAATTGTATTATTGAAGGCTTTTGCACAAAAGACTTGCTTTGTCACTGTGGTGGCTTTTATTGGATTAATAGGAAAAGAAACACTTTACTTCATTTCCTGAGTACCAACCTAAACTATTAAATTATATCAAATACCAGTGCATGGACCAATAATAGGGTCCATGTATCAAGTGTCCCAAGACATGAAGAAATTGAATCAGCTTTGGATGACTATTTGTAAGCCATATTCCAGATATTTCGCTCTTATTTCACTCCTCCTAGAAGGCAAACAGGATTGTGCTAAGCTGTTATAATAGCTGCAGATAATATACAGCATTACCGGTTTTTACCAAAAATAAGACTTGCCCTGAAAATAAGCCTTAGGCTGCATTCACACAAACGTGTGTATTCTCCAATCCTGTATTTCAGTGCTGTATGAATCTATAAAAATCCATATATACCTGCCGATTTTCATCTGTTTCTGCACGTATGGCACTTATCCGTATAAGATACGGTGGGCTGGCAAATGATAGATGGCTGACTATTGGCTGGCTGACAGAATGCACATCCCACTGGTCCTGGATACTACAAATATATACGGCAGAATACAGTGTACAACCGTATGCCGTATGTATGCAACCTATATTTTATATGTTCCCATAGACTTCTATTGGGCGTACGGAATGGAAATACATGAAAAAATAGGATATGCTCTATATTTTTATATGGCTCTCTTATGGTACAGTACTATGGGCAATTCAGCCATGTAAGTTATAAAATTACACTAGAACTGTGTTTCAAGGTACAACAGTTCAAATTATATTTCGGTTTCAAATCTGAAAAATTGGAGCCAATAATTCTAATGGCAACAATCACAGGAACTTCTGTTGAATTCAGGGTTTGGATAGTTATGATGATGATTTTTTTTGTTCCAGAATAAATGTGGATTTTTGTTCATGGAAAAAATTAGAGTTCCCCTGAAAATAAGCACCTAGCCCTTTTTTGGCACAAAAAAATTAAGACCCTGTCTTTGTGCAGAGAAACATAGCAATTCATTGCATTGTGCCTATTATTACTTAGTCCCATATCTTTATGGAAAGCTGTTCTATGTAGCAAGTCTTTTAATACTAAAATACGTGCTATTTGAGAAGATAAAACCCTTTAACTTGGAAAGAAACATTTTTGAATTGTCAAAGTATATATAGTAGGGCATTCTTGGAATACGAATATGGAAAAAACTAAGGCAGAAATATCACAGTCCTTGGGTTTAAAAGCACTATATCTGTGATTGAGTAAATTATATGTTAATTATATAAGAAAACATTGTGGGTAATGCCCTTCAAAGGGGGCAAACTAGTTTTTTTTTTTAAATATGATAATTAATAAGATCTTGTGATATAGGACTGTATTATGAAAATATTTGTGCAGATCTATTTGTACAGATCATAACTATGAATAACAATATAGAATCAGGGTTTCATGATGCATCGATACTTGTGCGATTCTTTCAAAGTCAGAACGGTTCAGTATTGGGTTTCTGTAACTTGCGGTACTGAATGGCTTCTACTGTTCTACAGACTCCTTGTATCTGTCTGCAGAGGATTCCCATAAAGAAGACATCGGGCAGGGAATCCTTTGTGCAGATTGTCAGGTTAGCGGCAGAGCAGGGACCACGTCATCAGGGAAATATCAGAACTGTCCATATATGGTGTCTCTACATCTCCCAGAGCTTCCCCAGACACAAAGCTCTAAATCATTGAATTAAATGATTTTTAATTTTTCGCCCAGCCCGGGATTTGAACACACAACCTCCACACTCCACCTGCCATAGATATACAGGACAGCGCCTCTATCTACTAGACTTACTGGTTTTTCAATGAAAGGATTTAGAGGATAGGAAGGATATAGAGATAGATAGATCTTTGCAGAAATCTCTCTGTATATAATCACATTATTATTATTATTATTATTATTATTATTATTATTATGCATAAAATACTATTACATTAAATTAATTGGACAAAAAAATTTAACATTTATGAGACAAAAAAGGGCTCATTCAGATGGGCATGTCTGCAGCGTATCTGCAAAAAATGTGAACGCTCACTTCATATTGTATCCGTTTTTTTTTTCATGTCTGTATGTAATTTTTTATGCCATTTTTTTCACATATGCAAAAAAAGTAGGTTTCTAATCTACTTCCTGCCCTGCCCAGTTGGTTGCCTACCATCATTTGAGAAAAAAAAAATCATCTTTGCGGATCCACTGACTTCTATTGATGTAAGTGGTCTGCATGTGGGACAAAATAACGCATGCTGCAATTTCTTTCTCGCTGTCTGCACATCCGTAAAAAAAAAAACAGACGTGAACAGAGCCATAGGAAAAAATGGGTCCATTTGCCATCTACAAAAAAGAATAGCATACGTACATCAAAAACCTAAATGAACCCTAAAGTGTACTATTTTATATTAACATTGCCAGAATAAGCTTTACAATACATATATTACACGGCTATAAAACACTAAAGCTCTCCTGGTAAAAAAAACACTGGTTGACCGTTACTGATCCCATGTGTTTCAATGGAAATGCATGTGTGATTGGACTGAGCCCCGCCCCCAGATATTTGTATTGCATTTCTAGACGCAATGTAAATGCACCCTAAACACTCAGATAATACTTTTTTTCTGTTCTTGAAAGTTTTGTATCGATATCAAGTATTGTGAAACTTTTCTGGGTATTGTATCACATTCTGTTATCGTTGTAACCCTATACAGAATGGTGTTCATGTCTATGATATTAATCCACTTTACATTATTTTTCATGTATATTACAATGCAGTATAATTAAACAGTAATGAATGAAATATGTTTTATATTATAGGGAGTAATATCCTGTGCAACTAGATGTTCTTTTTCTTAGTGAAGGGCAATACAAAATGTACCATTAACAAAAATATATTCTTAATTACCACCAGCTGTTTTCACTTATTATATATTATTTTCTTACATTTGTTTTACACTGAAAAATAAGAAATTGAGAAATCCTAAATTTGGCGACTGGTATGTCTTTGATAAAACTATACTGCTCAGTATTCATCTGCATGGACAGCTGCTCTCTCCTGCATTAGCTGCCAAGGTACCCAAACACTTTATCATAGTTATTACGTTCTTGAAATACCTGATGTTTCGGATTCCCATTTTCCTTGGCCTTCTTGTCTCGACTAGGCCAGCTTGCCACTATTAATAGTTGTTTTTGTTTGATGTGCTTGTCTGTAGAATTGTTAAGTTGACAGTGATCTGTCCATGATTTGTGTCAGTATATTAATAAAATTGCTTTGGTGCTGTCCTTAACCCGCATCTATTTTTTTGTTTTAACATGGTTTTTTTTTTATTGTAGTAGTAAATGTTAACACTGTTCATGTAATTAGGACTTTGTTTATTAGTAATGTTCGCATAAATTGAGCTGATTGATGGATGCAAAATGTTTTATAGCAACATTCACCAATTTCGTGTACCAGTCTTATAAACTCTTTACAAAGTATCTGGTATTGAGGCCTTGGTATAGAGTATCATTGTAGAAATAAAACATTTGACTACTCTTCACATCACCAGACCTTTTCCTCTTACCATATGAAGCACGAAGACATAGTATGTAGAATGTATTACAAAACATTATAAAATAGTAAGCTTATTCATACGAGTGGGAAATGTGTATACTTATTTTTTTGCCATAGAAAGCAAAGGCTGTAGTAAAGCTATGCAAGTCTAGTAAGTCATTGCTCTATTTTGTCATTAATTCTGTTTGGAAAAGCCACTTTAATGACAATGGGACTAATCCTTGGGAAGATATTTCCCAGAAAGCCCCAGATTTCTGCTTTTAATTCTTTGCTTTACATTATAGATTTAATCAGGGAATCTGACATTCCCCAATATAGTACAGGCAGTCCCCGGGTTACATACAAGATAGGGTCTGTAGGTTTGTTCTTAAGTTGAATTTGTATGTAAGTCGGAACTGTATATTTTATCATTGTAATCCCAGCCAGAACTTTTTTGGTCTCTGTGACAATTGGATTTTAAAAATGTTGTGTTGTCATAAGAATCAATATTAACAATAAATCTTCATTACAGACACCTGTGATAACGGTTATAGCTGATCATTGTAGCCTAGGACTAAAGTACAATAAATTACCAATATCCTGAGGTGCGTTTGTAACTAGGGGTTGTATGTAAGTCGAGTGTTCTTAAGCAGGGGACCGCCTGTATTCCACATGTCCATTTTAGTCTATACTTGGAATGGATAATTACTATATAGATAAGTATGTATCATTATAAATAACATATATGAAACTTATAAACAAGGCTACGTGCACACCAACTTTTTTGCAGGTATTCTATTAATTGTATTTGCCCTGGTCCAAAACATTAATCATCCTTGGTCATACATAGGCTAAAATTGGCATCTAATTAAATATGTTTGAATTAAAGTTCCTTTGAGAACTTTAATAGGGGTGCTTGCTATCTCCCTTGTAATGTTCTTGCTCTAGGAATATTTTTTGCATACTCTGTGCAGAGATTCCCTTTGTAATATGTGGTTTGGACTATCATTTAACTCTCTTAATAAGCTTTCTCTTTTTATATGCCCAGGATATTTAAATCCTAATTTGGTATTCAGGACTAACTGCTGTTCACTGACTTTATAGCTAGTAGAATATTGGGAAACGTGTGGTGTAAAAACTGTCCTATAAATCCATTCCAGTAGTCTAACTATTTAAATTCTAGCAGACCTTAAGTATGTCTATAATAATTACAATAATGAAGTTATCCTGGCAGCTACAGGTAGGTGTCAAAGCAGATAAACTTCTGTAAGTTTATGCAATAAATCATTAAGAAGATGTAATTACATGTATGGTCTTATTTAAATGACTCAGCTAAGTTCTATCCTTTGCATATACTTCAATTTGGCACAGCACTTAGAGAAGGCCCAGTACAAATGTAGTGTAAAATTAAATTATCTCTCACCCTTGAGAAAGTGGGACTGCAGTCCTGTGCTAAATTCATTTGCTAGGCGTTTTATCACAAATTATATGGCAGTCCTGTGTTGAGTGAGAGACGGGTTGCAACTAAAATCCCCAGTATACAGTCTTACAATCTGTAAAATATAATTAAGATGAAACGTGTAGATACAACTAATGATTGTAATTAGTGTAATTTAGCTTTTAGCACTAATTGTAAAAACAGTTCTTTACAAAAGTGTACAAAGCTCAGACAATTTAGTCTTTGCATATCGCTTGTTCAAAAATTCTCAGAACTGAGCATATTTGCACATGAATGAATACGACCCAAGACACTTTTGTACTGCAAGTACCCTGGGGAAGTCTAATGTTCTTTCTTTGTACCTACTTATTATTTTTCTTTCTATGTACTGTGAGTGAATTTTTCCGTCTAGCTGTAGACAGAAAAATATTAATTTACATGTAAACTAACTTACTATAATGCGTCATGGCATACATTTATGACTTTGCTGTGAAATTGTTCATATTCAATACATACAAAAGTGTTCTTCTAGGCTTTACTTGTATTATAATGAAAAGATTACAAAGATCTATTTAAAGGAGTTGTCCACAATCGATAGGGGTATATCTTGCTGATCATTGATGGTCCGAGTGCTAGGACCTTCACAAATACGACAACGGGTCCCCCAGAATCCAGAGAATGGGAATCCTGTTCTCTAATGGGTGGAGAGGCAGGCTGAGCATTTGCCCTACCGTTCCATCAAATAGTGAGAATGAGATCCCTGTTCTTTAGGTGTCCTGTTTCCCTAATCGGTGGAGATAGCAAAAGTTCTGTCCTATCCTGTGTATATCTTTTAAATTTGTCCTTTTTGCATTTTCTGTGCCTTTCTGATCTACGTCTGGTTTTGTCTTCAATACCTGCAGAATAGGCGAAAATAGTTTGGACTTCTGTCTGAGACTAGAAGGCTCAGTGATGCCGTGCTGTACGTGGGCGGAAGCGGAAGGACACTACAGAAAGGAGCAACCGAGCCTTCTAGTCACAGGCAGAAGACACCTATTGTCCACCATGGATGTTCTTGATCGAAATACAAATGAAAACAAAGTTCAATGTGGAAACTCAGCTTGTACATTTTTATCAATTCCTTTCTGCAACTGTTTAAGTAAAGCATTGTTAAACTGTATCGCTGTATATGCAGAGAGAAATAGACTGGTGTTGGAGATCAAATGAGAATATGAACCACCACTTTTGATAACAGAATTTTTTTTTTTGCTGTGTGTTCCATCAATGTTCAGACACTTTGCCTGCTTATAGTGGGGAAATCCATTTCTCTCTGTTTAATGACTTGACCGCAGATTGAATTTTCTAGCCATTGTTGATTGTAGAGGGAAGTCTTCTATGGGGATCTCATATCACATGAGACTGTCATTTATCATGTACATTATCATGTAACATTGTACAAACAACCTCACTTCTCTTTTGAGAAACATGATCAATGTATACATTGTCATGATGAGATGCATTTGGCCACTCACTACATTTTTCTTGTTATTTCCTTCAATCAATAAAAGGCTTTATTCTCCAATTAACAATTCTATCTTTCTTTCCTCTGTGGGCTCATCAATATTTTCATCTTTTTTGGATGCAGTTCTCTGTCTCACCTTGACAAGATGTGATTGAATGGATTTCATCGATTTGCTGAAAATGTTACAATTACTATTCAGTTCATACATCAAGCAATTAGATAATGACTGTTATGTGCCATCTCTTAAAGGCAAAAAATACACAATTTACCCTCTTCTTTATAACTTCAATTATTGCTACTTCAGTGCCAAAGGTTCCTTGGAGAATTTTGTTATGGAGACCCAGAAAGACATTTCATACATTTTTATTTTTAAAAATGAAGAATTATAATGGCAGTATATATGTATGTATGTGTTAATACTAATATATATATATATATATATATATATATATATATATATATATATATATATAATTTTTTTTTCTGTGTATATTTGTAACCTTTCATTAGCAGTGGTTTAGGTCAGATTTGATGTGTGTGTATAAAGGAGTTATCTTATTTATAACTCATTTTACTGTTTTGTTGGTTATGGGCCTCCTATTTAGACTATATTCTATAAAACGATATGTAAAAACATTTAGCTTTAGTTGTAGATTCCTCTGAGTTCTGTCTTGATTACAGAAAGGTGTCGGATTACTTAGAAGCTCATTGGAAGGGGAGCAGTCAGTCACCACCTAGCACTTCTGATACAATAGCAAACTCACTGACAGATGCTCCATACATGAGACTTGCTGAAATGATTTATGCACATCAGTTTTCTGAAAGGTTATATGTGCTTTAAAAGGACATCACTCCTTGCCTCTGGTTGCCGCCTCCTCCACAGCTTCATCTTCTTTTGCCTCCTCATCCAGTCATTATCATGAAGGCACCACCAGTTTCAGCAAAGCCACACACCCTCCCGCCCCCTACAGTAACTCATTGGATGAACAGAAACTATTAACAAAAACAAACTTTTTAGAAGAACAAAATTTCTTTGGAAAAACAAGCTTTTTAGATGAACAGAACCAAAGCCAGGTTGAAGTTCATCCCGTGCTTGTGCATGTTTTTCAACTCACTGTCGTAACTGGAGCGTGGCTGGGGGATGAGGCACTTCTCCATGTGGGGACAGATTGCTTTTGCATGAGAGGAAGTGACAGGTTTTTCCTATAGCCACCAGTGATGAGTACTGAGTGGCCACCCTAATGGATCTGCTCTAAAAAGATCAAATAATATCTTTGATTTTACCGCTGTTGTTCATAATAGAAAATGTATTGAAGAATGTACTAGTGGCTGAGTTCCCTTCTGACATAGAGGACAGTGTGAGGCCAAAGAGCAGGAAGTCACCAGTACATCAGGGGAACCATGAAGGACAATCGGAAAAGGGAAGATGTGGGAACCAAGGTCACAGTTTCTAATTGACTTTGCAGTTAAAATTCCTTAAAGAGAATCAAAATGTGAGGGTTTCTACATTTTGGTTGAGATGTAAATAAAGAACATTTCAGTAAAAACAAAAATACTGTCACTGCTCTATTCGACAGTATGAGTATAGAAATGAGCTACTGTCACTGCACTAAACTCCAGTATGGGGGATATTCATGAAATTCGTCACTGGTCTTTTATCATAAGAGCAGATAGATATTTACTTATAGTTCTTCAGACTGCCTGAAAAGGGCCATAATTAATTATCCATGACTGAACCTATCACCAGTAGCATCCTATCTCTAGCTCTGTTCTGATCCTATGAGGATATCCATGTAATTAGTACTGGCACTGCACTTTAGGAATAAATGGATCTGGTGAATACAGACACTGCATTTAAGAAATGTTTATGATTGTCAATGTTGTTTCTCTGAACTGTAATGCTTTCTTTTCCTTTAAATAAAATTTATTTTAAAAAAAATTCATGCAGTATAAAGTTATCTATAAATAGTACTAAGCCTTTTATTGTAAAATATCGCTTTATTATGGAAATAGTACTAAAGCAGGAACTGGTCCTTTAAGATATTGTGGTATGATACTCGAACAGCAAATAGTATTAAGACTGTCCCTTTAAGATATTTAATCAAACAGTAATATAATTAAAAAATATTATTTATATGAGCACAATAAAGCTGTATCCACCTCAAGCCATAGATCAAATGTTCTGAGCTGCTGTTTAACAGAGAATAACTCTAGAATAACTAATTAAACCACTACACTGAGAATGGAGCTGTTACTTCCATCTTTTATCAGCCACTGAGGACTCCTGATCTGTGGGTCGCATGTCTTTAACCCCCCACAATCTGATTTTTTTCTGTTAGGATAGGTCATTGATATTATAATCCCGGCAAAAACCTATTATAGAACACTTTAAAAAAAATTGTGTTTTTCATTATTGATAAATGGTTATTTCCACCTTTAGGCCCTTCAGATTGTGGTGGCCTCCAAGTGCACTATTTTGTAGACTGAAGACATGTGCCTTTGTCTGGATCTAAATCTATATAGCTACTGACACAGTTTTAGCTTGAAATATCCACCTAGTCAGTTATACCGGCAGCTGTAAAACCTTGTAGTACGTATAATTGTGCTTCTTCTGTATGTTAGGCTGACCTTTCTGTAGGACATTTCAGATGCATTGATTTGTCTGAACACTTGAATTTATGCTTAAGTGGGTATTCCCATTTCAGCTAATTAATGTTATTATTTTTTGATGAAAAGTTATAGTTTTCCAATACACATACATCTGTATCAATTCTTTTCTAGACCTCTGCTTGCTGTCTTCTATAGAAAGCTTCTATGTTTGCTTCCAGTGGACAGTATCTGACCATGATCACACACATGCACCTGTGTGACCGTGCTCAGATTTTTGGCCACTAGAAGCTTTCTAGAGAATGACAGCAAGCAGAGATCTAGAAACCCATGATTAATTGATACAGAAAGTATATTGGTAAATTGTATAACTTTTTATAATAGAAATAATAACTGTACTGTAATGGAAATACCCCTTTAAGACTAACCATGAAAATGTGACTGGCCTTATGGCAGTTAGTGTAAGGGCATACTTGGCAGTCCATGTTCCAACACTTGACTAAGGGCCCCCATCAAGCTCTTCCCCTTTATTTCAAGTGATGCTTATGTGAATACGCACCTAAAGGATTTATCTTATAAATAATATACCAGTCCACCTGCCCACTGAATGTCTTGAAAAATATCCCTAAATAACTTCTGACTGCACCCCTGCTACTCCATTTCCTTTATCACAACCCACCATAAACCACTCCATTCACTTTAAGAACACACTTCAAGGTAAATATGCATTCTTTTTTTCATTTTTTGCATTCAGTGTATAAACAACCTTGCATTTTTGCCGCATTACAATCATGTAAATTTGTGACAAGAAAGTTGCAGCTAGCCCGTGGTGATTGTCCACATTAACAAGCACTTTCCCAAAATCCACCAAAGCTTTAAATGTGTTAAAAGTAATCCCTTGATATATGAATGTATTTGAAATCTTTTCATTTTTGGTTATTAGCATCCACTCAAGACAGAGTATTTAAGAAGTAGATACTTCTCGCTGAGTGCAGTACTTTGCTAGGCAATTTTCTCACACACCTATAGCTGGGATGGATGTTTAACCTCTCGCTTTATCACTTTCCTGAAGATCACAAAGGACTTAAGTAATACTTTTTACATGACAGTAATTTAACATGTTATTTTTAAAGCCATGTTGTTTGGTAACACAAAATTAAACAAAAATAAATGTGTATTGAGTTTTAAAGAAAGCAAATAAACCTCTTACACCAGGGAAAACAGGTAATGGAGAAGAAAGTAATAAGCTTATAAAATGTTTCCTCTCTTGGGATGCTGAAAATTGAAATGCATAAACTTATAAAATATTTTACATGCCTCTCTAAGTACTGGTTAAAGCTAAAGGCTTTTATGAGATACCTTGACTATATCTCATTGAATGAAGCTCTGCAGATAAAACAGGCTTTGCATCTTGGTGATTAGATTTGAAAAAAGAACGTTTAGGACTTTTCTTTACTCATTAAATTCTTGTAAACATTTAGAGGAGAATATAACTTAACCCGTTAGTGAACGCCCATATGGATTTCTCCGGTGGTCACTAAGGGGCCTTAGGCTAGGCCAACGGGTTTCTCCAAATACCCCTCCCTGCAGGTAAGAGCATTGCCATGGCTGTCTTACGACTGCTGGGGCCCTGCTATTACAGTCCAGATCGGAATGAGTTCTGATACGGCCTATTTAACACTTTAGATCCCGTTGTCAATGCTGTGACTACGGGATCTACATACCTGCAGAGGGAGGGGGCTCCCTCCCTCTCGTCCTGGCACCCCACAATGCGATTGTGGGGTGCCGTCTTTACTGCCAGGCAGCAAGGGACCTAATGATGTCCCCTGACTGGAACGAGTAGCTGCCTGTCAGGCCTTGCAAGTGCACATGATCAATGCTTCATATGATAGTATTGTAAAAATAAAAAGGGGTAAAAAAATCACAAAAAAATTAAAATTCAAAATAAAACACATATAAAACAAAAAATAATTAAAAAAAGTGGAAAACAACCCCAACATATTAGGGATCACCGCGTCCTAAAATTCCTAAGCTATAGAAATCTAAAACTATTATTTTAGGCGGTGAACGGAAAAATGCGCTCAAATGCCGGAATTGCCACTTTTTCGCCGTTTCACAACACATAAAAAATGTAATAAAAGCTGATCTAAAGATCACACAGTCCCCAAAATGGTAGCAATGAAAACGTTGTCTCTTCCTGGAAAAAAATTACACCTTAATCAACTCTTTCAGAGTCAGAATATGGTAAAAATATTAACACCTCATAAAACCTATATAAATTTGGTATCCCTGTGATCATACCAAACCAAAGAATATATTAGAGATGCCATTTGGAATGTACAGTGAAAGACGTAAAAATGGAGTCAACAAGAAAATGGCCCAAATGCGGGTTCTGAATGTTATTTGCACTTCCCAGCATGAAATATAAAATACTGGGGGTCATTTACTAAGGGCCGAATCGCTTTTTTCATCAGTTTCCCGAATTTTTCTGATTTGCGCCGAATTGCCCCGGGTTTTTGGCGTACACAATCGGATTTTGGCACATCGGCGCCGGCGTGCACGTGGCAGCAATCGGGGGCGTGGCCGTCGGGAAACCCGACAGATTCGGAAAAACTGCTGAATTTTTTTTTTAAAAAGTGTTGCTTGACACGCGCTTACCTGCACCCAGCAACGGATGGTGAACTTCAGTGAACTCAGACGGACTTCAGCACAGCAGCAACACCTGGTGGACATCGGGCGCACTACCTTAGTGAATCTCCGGAAGACCCGAATCCTCCACAGAGAACGTGCGCTGGATCGCGATAGGACCGGGTAAGTAAATCTGCCCCACTGTCACTGGAACAATTTGTTATGCAGAACACAAGCCCTCATAGAGCTCCGTACACAGAAAAATAAAAAAGTGATTTTTAAAAGTGACGTAAGATGGTGTAAAAGTAGCGTTTCATACATTTGGGTGCTAATTTCCGTTATAGAGTTCACCGCTGGCAGTAACTGTTTTATATTTTAATAGATCGGCATTTTGAGACATGGCAATGCCTAACATGTTTGTGATTTTTACTGTTTATTACCTTTTTTATCAGTTCTAGGGAGAGCGGTGATTTGAATTTTTAGTTTTTATTTTTAAACTTTTTTTTTAGTATTTTTTTTTTAAGACCCCCGAGGGTGCATTAACCCTAGATGGTCTGATCGTTCCTACCATATACTGCAATACTACTGTATTGCAGGATATGGCATTTTTAAACAGTATTCATTACAATGTGCCACTGGCTGGCTGGTAACAAAACTGCAGATGCCATTCAGCCTCGTCTGACGAAGACCCGAACCTGTCATGGCAACCGATTGCCGCTCCATGATGATGTCCTTGAGAGTGAGGATCAATACAAAGATGGCACCACTGTTTTTTTACATGCCGCTGGTGGAGCATCAATCGCAGGTATTTTCAGTGGGTGTTTGCTGCAGTATGCAGCAAACCCCACCTCTTAATGAAGAGCAGTTTTTTGAGAGAAAATAATCAATTTTCCTTCTAGCCAGAGCTCCAGAGTTCTTCTAATTCTTCTCCTATAGTGTTAGCTATCCATTCAATGAAATCCAGCATTAGCAATGACAGATCCTTCTGATGAAACTATACCTCAGTTCAGACCAGCACCACCATGTTTGTTCCCCTTTCGTCTCTTAATTGATTCTTATCAGACGATATTGCTGCGAGGAACATACAGGCAATATTGTCTGACAAGAATCAATTAAGAGACGAAAGGGGAACAAACGCGGTGGTGCTGGTCTGAACTGAGGCATAGTTTCATCAGAAGGATCTGTCATTGCCAAAGCTGGATTTCATTGAATGGATATCTAACACTATAGGAGAAGAATTAGAAGAACTCTGAAGCTCCGGCTAGAAGGAAAATTATTTTCTCTCAAAAAACTTTATCATTGAGACGTTGCTTTATCATTGAGACGTTGTGGACCGGTCTTGTTCCATGAGTAGCTCTGTAGGGGCGAGTTGTGCACCGCAACAACAATTGTCTTTATGAAGAGGGCTCACCCCTCCACATCTCTGCACCGTACATGCATAGTGCAGAACGTTAAGAGCCTTTACTGTGGTGTCTGCTTTATAATACTGTAGATATACTGCTTATCTTTAACCTCTTTTTTTTTTTTTTTTTTTTAAAGAGGTAAACTTTATTATGCAAAATATACAAAATATAAAAGGTTACATCCACGGATTAATGAAAAATGTTACAATATTTAGAGGTTAACCTTCTACCTTTTACAAAATCTTTAAAAATTTACATCCATCTTTTTTTTACTGTGTCTATTCCAATACTAAGACGTTCTTTCCAATTGTGTTTATGCATCATCTTTTTCATATACATGCAAAAATTCAACAAAAACACATATCACATGGAATTACATGTCATATCCACGTATCTACGTCTGTACACAAGTATTTGCATAACTTGCCTACCCTTCCTCCCACCCCCTCCCCGAACCGCTGGAGAGAAAACCAAAAAAAAAAAAAAAAGGAAAGGGGGAAGGAAAGAGGGGGGAGGGATAAAGAATCACTCCAATTTAACCCATATATTTTCCCATTTTGCCAAAGTTCCATTTTTCCTAGCTATATTCTTTTCAAAATTTTTGATGCGAAGGGTATAACTCTGCCAGGCTTCAACTGAGGGAGGGTTTTCAGAACCCCATTTTTGTGCAATACAGACACAAGCTAGGTTCATTAGTTTTAGAATCAGTCTGCCGTATTTCCTTTCTGCGTCTAAATTCTCAATTAATCCAAATATCGCACTTTGAACAGACCTGGTTAAATTAATTTCCAGCTTGCAGGAAATGTACCCAAAGATACCTTCCCAAAACACCCCTATTATTTGACATCCCCAAACCAAGTGAAAAAAATCAGCGTCCAACATCTTACACTTCCAACAACTAGAATTTGCTTTTACCCCCATTTTAGATAAACTTAGTGGCGTATAATAAATCTGATGCACAATTTTAAAGTGAATAATCCTATGGTTAGCATTAATTGACCCTTTTTTTGTATTTTTGTGAATTTTTCCCCAATCTGCCTCTTCAATATTACCTATCAGTCTTTCCCACTTATTTTTGGCTTTACATTTTTCCCTCTGTGCTACCCCTACTACCACGTGTCTATATATTTTCGAAATCAATTTCCTATTAGTCCCTCCCTTCATAATCAACTCAAACCCTGCGTGCGTTTCAAATCTTACCGCGAACCTGCGTGCATCCTCCTTAAGAGCGTGTGAGAGTTGCCAATAACGGATCCAGTCTGTATTTTTAAGACCGTATATCTCCTGCAGTCTATTAAATGATTTTACTCTATCCTCCTCCCAAATTTGTGCTACCTGTCTAATCCCCAGGTTTCCCCAGAATGTTCTGTCCGGAATTTTATCTGCTTCTATTAGTTTCCTATTGAACCAAATAGGGGTCTCTTCCATAAAACCAGTGATATTTAAGAGTTCTTTATAAATCTTCCAGGATTTTGTTATTGCTCCACAGAGTGCCCATTTCTTAAAGGGGTCTTCCGACCCTAGATAACTTTCCAGAAACTCAAAGATGGATTTGACCTTCCCCTGAGACCTTAATACCATCTTGTTTAGCCAGTGTATCTCTTTCCATTTTGCCAAGCGAGCAATCTGTGAGGCGATAAAATAGCCCTTGAAGAAGGGGATCCCCAGCCCTCCTTCTCCCACTGGGCTATACAAATATTTCATTTTCATTCTCACCTTCTTTCTGCCCCATATTAGTTCGTTCAAAATGGATTCCATTAACTTAAAATAGGAGTCCTCAATCCAAATGGGGGATGAGGACAATACATACAAAACTTGTGGCAGCACTATCATCTTTATTATCCCTATTCTGTCTGCTTGCGAAAATGGTAGCTTACTCCAACATTTGACTTTGGCCCTCACTGACCCAATCAGAGGCTGCAAATTCAGCTTATGAAATTCAGATATAACTCCCGATATTTCAACCCCAAGATAGCGAAATTTTTCCCTGCATTGTATTTCACAACCCCCTTTCGCCCATTCTTTAGTCTCTAAGTCCAGGGGCATAATCACAGATTTGTTCCAGTTTATCTCCAGTCCCGATAGACCCCCATATTCTTCTACCACCTGGATGGCTTTGGGAACCGAAGTAGGAGAATTACTCAAGTACAAGACCAGATCGTCCGCGTATAAACATATTTTATCTTGTGGGTCCCCACATCCCGCCTGCACACCCTCCTCTTTCCTGATTTTAATAGCTAGAGGTTCTATATAGATGGCGAACAGAAGGGGGGACAAGGGGCATCCCTGTCTGGTTCCCCGAGATAGTTGGAAAGCCTCCGATTCTCTCCCCACTGCTCTTACTCTAGCTACCGGCGCGCTATATAAGCATTTTATGTATCTAATAAAAGCTGGGCCTATTCCGAACCCTTCCAGGGTCTCCCATAGAAAGCTCCACTCCACCCTATCGAACGCTTTAACAGCATCCAGTGACAGGATGGAGCGGAGCTCTCCCTCCCCCATTTCGATAACAGAATACATCCTCTGGATGCAGTCCCCCGTGCTCCTTCCAGGAATAAATCCATTCTGATCTTGATGTATAATATCCTTCATTACTTTTTGTAGTCTTGTCGCCAATACTTTGGCTAGAAGTTTCACGTCGGTATTCAACAATGAAATAGGGCGATAGGAGGCTGCATCCAAGGGATCCTTGTCTTGTTTTGGTATCAATATAATACCTGCTTCTGCCATCGACCTCGATACTGTCCCTCTTTGAAATATTTCCCCACACACCTTCTCCAATTTCGGAAGCAAAGTACCATGATATTTCTTATAAAGGGCAAATGGGATTCCATCTAGGCCCGGGGAGGAGTCTTTGCTAACCGAAAAAAGTGCCTCCTTTAGTTCGTCCACTGATATTGGGGCGTCCAAGCTTTCCCTATCCACCTGGGAGATTCTCTGGTCCTGTACCTTACTCAAATATTCCTTAGTTCTCTCAATCGGTGCTTCCTTTTGGGACTGATATAATTTTTCATAGAATTTGCTTAGAATTTGTACTATTTCAGATGGCTCCCTTGTTATTTTCCCATCCTCTCCCCTGAGCGCAGATATTGTATTGTTTTTCCCATTATGCTGGATCAACCTCGCTAAAGTTCTACCTGATTTCCCCTGTTCTGCAAACTGATTCTGGTCCCTAAAAAAGGACTTGTGTTGCGCTTTTTGCGTTAAGAAATAGTTAAGGGCATCCCTACTTTTCAAAGCTTTCTCCCTACAGCTCTCCGTTGGCGATACCAGTAGTTCTTGCTCAGCTTCCCTCATTTCCCGTTTCAAATTCCGCTCTTCTAATCCGTATTGAATCTTTGCCTGTTTAATATGTTTAGAGTATATCCCCTTTAAATGTAGTTTATAGGCATCCCAAACAGTTAATAAGTCGGCTGTTCCCACGTTCTTAGCCCAAAACCATTCCGACTCCTCAATCATATCCAGCTTAGGTTCTAGTAGCGTGATCCAGTATGGGTTAAGTTTAAAACGTCTAACGCTCCTCTCAGGGTTCTTTAATATAATCATGACTAGAGCATGGTCCGAAACCACAATTTCCTCATATACCATTTTCCTAATAAACCGTAAAAATTCTTTATTCACAAGACACAAATCAATTCTAGACAAAGTCTGGTATGTCTTACTCATGCATGAGAATGCCCTCTTGTTCCCATACAGTGAACGCCAGACGTCCACCCAACCCAAACTTTCGCATAAGTAACTAAGTTTACCCTTTTTACTTAATGCTGGTTGCAGTCCCTGGCAAAATCTGAAACGATCCTTATGTTCGTCCATTACCAAGTTAAAATCGCCCATGACCATAAGTGGCGCGTCATCTAAATTTTCCAGGAACTTTACCAATGAGTGAATTATCTCCAGGGATGCTGGTGGGGGAAGATATACAAAGGCCAGAGAGACTTTTCTTCCTTTTAGGATACCATGCAAAAAAATAAACCTCCCTTCTTTATCTATTCGTTTCTTTTCTATCCTGAAATCAATATTCCTGTGTATAAGAACTGAAACCCCTCTTGAGAAGATATTACCAAAGGAGTGGAATTCCTCCCCTACCCAGTTCCTCCTAAGCCTGGTCACATGTTCTTCCGTCAGATGAGTCTCAATCAATGAGATAATTGCTGGCTGATGTTTATTAATAATATCAAAAATCTGGCATCTTTTAAGTTTTTCACTGCAGCCTCTAATATTCCATGATATTATTTTAACCTCTGTCTCCATTTAGCATGAGAGAGAAGAAAGGGAAAGAAGGGGGGGGGGGGGGGGAAAACCCACCACCTCCAGCGGACCTCCCACCCCCATCTCCAACTGACACGGTTACGTACAACCTCCATCTACTCCGGGTCTCAAGTTTTCCTCCTAGCGCCACCCCCCCCTCCCGCCGATGCCCGCCCCCACCCTCGATCCTTACCATAATTTCACTTTTATTTCATTTTCGGTGTCCATTCCAAAGCTATAAACCTAATACCAGATATCTTCCCGCCTGATATTACAGGCCCTCCTGGTCCAACCATTTATCCACTTCCTCTGGTGTAGAAAAAAACTGTGCTTTATCTTTATAGATGACCCGTAATTTAAACGGGAATAACAGTGCATATTTCAGTTGTGCTTCAGCCAACCTTTTTTAACCCCTTTAAATCTAGCTCTTTGTAACTGAGTTTCTCTGGAGTAATCGGGGTAAATAGAAACCCTAATACCGTTTAAAACAGTTTCAGCTTTCTTTCGACTTTCAAACAAAATTCTGTCTCTATCTTGTGAATTAATCAATTTCACCAGCACTGCTCTAGGGGGTAGACCAGGTGAGGGTTTACGTAGGGGTATACGGTGTGCTCTTTCTACCCCAAAGACGGATGATAGACATCCGCTACCAAAGGTCTCCACTAACCCTTTTTGAATGATCTGGGGCAACTCTCTATTATTTTCTTCCTCTGGAATACCGACTATACGAATGTTACTTCTTCTGGATCTATCCTCCAAATCTGTAATTTTTTCCTGCATACTCCTATTTTTCTGCCTACTCAGCTCCATCTCCTTTTTTATTTCTTTCAGCTGATGCGCCAGATTATTACAGTCTTTTTCCATCTCTTTAGATTTTTCCTTAAGCTTACTCATTTCATCTCTGATAACCATAACCTCTGACTGCAAGGAGCCTAATTGCTGGCTTAGTTCTCCTATTGCCCCCTTCGATTCTTCCACTGCCATCTTAGTTTCCTTAACCGTAGCCAGAATCTCTTGTAGGGTCTCTTTCAGTTCCCCTGGCAATTCCTCCACCTGCAAAGTCGTAAACCGAGAGCCCCCCTCTGCTCCTCCCTCTACTTCTTTGGGGTTTTGTCTAGTTTTTGCCGGGGAACCTTTCCATAATTTGTCAATCCCCCCCCCCTGATTTCCGCTGAGCGGCTTTGGGGCCCATTATCCTCCCCTTTCCCTTTCCAGGGTCTCAATCACTAGTGCTAATCAACTCTGAGTTTACCCCTACTTCTATTCTTCTTATCAGCCCGTTTTCTGCCTTCGATATCTAGTCAAATACCACAGCTTATTTAATGTTTACTTATAGTGATAACAGGGTAACCAAACCATGTAATGATTTAAACAAAAACGGCAATCTACTTCAGTAGCCTACAGAATAAATATCTCCTGTTAATAAATACACGTAAATACAGTTAAACATTCCGCATTTGTATAGCCAGAAAGAAAGGGAACAGTGGATGTTAGTGGAAAACAAGCGGGCTCCAGCTGAAGTATGACAGATGTACAAATATACGATGATATACTGTGGCTCCTCTACAGTAGCTGACATGCCATATCCAGATTTCCACTTCAAACTTTAAGAAACCGGGAGTTAAATCCCCCTAATTGTGCCTCCAACAACTGTAACGAATTCAAGCAAGTGTGCTGGACCGGTTGCCAGCGTCGGAGCAACTCAAATGCTCAGCTTTCAGGTTAGTATATATTATTCATTACTCATTAGTAGTGTGTTATTTAAAGAGTCCGTGTAGACACTCCATGCTACCGTGTAAACGAGACTCTCAGTCCATGATTCCGCTTACACAGATATTCACGTTATCGTCAAATAACGAACCTCAGGTTCTAAGGCCTGATATACCACAGAGAGTAAGTTAGAAGGACATGAAGCAGCCAACATAAAACACAGTAGAGCCAGAGCGGTGCACCGTTAGTAGCTCTTAGTTGGTTAGTTAGAGAGATATGCAGAGTAATTTAAGTCCGAGCGGAGGAAACCCTCTTTCCCACTCCGAGCTGCCGCTTAAGCAAGCTTCTCCATCCGTAATTCTTCTAAGAGGCCATATAATGACCCTTATACAACGGAACGTGGTGTTCCACAAAGAAGGGTTAGATGGACCTGAGACAACCAACTTAGGACACAGCAATGCCAAGATGAAAGGTTTAGATAGGCATATAGCGGCAGAGTTAGTACAATGCGAGGCCGAAAAAGTAGCATGAGAGGGATCCAAGCAGCTGACACACAGGGAGGGTGGGGAACTCACGTATAGACGGTCACCAACAGTTCTCAAAACGGCTCCGGTTCCACTCTACACCTCGGGCTTCCTCTTGCCGTTCAACGGAGACGAGTGTTACTGATTTTCCTCCACACCTACCCCTTTCCTGTCGTCATCCTCTCAGCAGCGATCCTTTTCTCTCTCGTCGTGTTGCATTCCACGTCTCGCTCACCTCTCCTTCTGGTCAATAGAAAAGTTCGCGCTAAGGCCCAAGTCACGATGCACCTATCCTGGCGCTGTATAGTATTGCAAGCACTCGGGATCAGCGGTACATTTGGACCGCGGCACGGCCAGCACAGACGGGGATCTGCATAATCGCAGGGACGCCGGGTCTCGTCCGGCACTAGATCGAGGGAAGGCGGTGCCGCCGGGAGGGGAAGAGGAGCGGCCTCGACGTAACGCTCCTACGTCATGCCGTCTCGCGCCCCAGCTTATCTTTAACCTCTTAGTGTTCGCAGGTAAACATAACCATGGCACCTTAACAGAGGCAGCACTTGGGCATTGCCATATTGGTGTTGATTGGTACCCCCACAGACTTCATTTGAGGATGTTAATTTGTTGCCAGGACAGCCAAGAATTTTTCAGAGATGGGATCTTCTAGATTCCCTATTACACAACACAGTTTTTGGATTTTGGAATGCAAGCACTTATTGTGGCTTTAAGGGGTTAAATACAAAGAGGTATTATTCAGATAATAACTGCCACTAACACCCACCACAAGTTCTGGTTCGGTTGTGCGTTTTAACCATTTCAGTGGCAGTGCATATACACTGTCATATCAGATTATAGTGCCACCCTTTAATGACCTCATGTGAACTGGGGGTGGATGGGCAATCAGTTGTTAACACAGCCTGAGCCAGAGTGTAAAGCAGGAGTAATTTACCAATATAATTCAGCACAATTGTATTGCAGTATATTATCCAAGCAATCAGACCCCTAGATTTAAAAACACCCTAAAGAGACCCAAAAAGTCTTTTTAAAATATCTGATCACTCCCTTTAACTGAAATGCAAATGAAAAATAAACAAACACATCATACATTGGTGCATCTGTTTTTTGTACTTTATTATTTTCTACTCACGTGATAATTTGGGAATTACCTTTGAATATAGAATTAACACAAGCCCACAGCTTGTGAGTGGCTCTTGATACTTAATGAGAACATTTGTCTTAACTGTAGACCATATTGCAATTTCACTGTTGCTTAGCTGTTTTGTTTTCAGAAAAAGGTTATCCATGAACAAATCATAGATGACTTTGACATAACATTGTTGATAGCGGTGATAAGACATATACCTGACAGAGATTTAAAGGGAACTTGTCAGCAGGAATTGCTCTAATAAATCACTACCAGTAGGTTGTCAAGCAGATGATCACCTTCCAGATTCCTTGATGGACCAGGTTTGTGGCATAAGCCAGAAAATCAGCTTTGAAGTGAGATATTAATTAGTTGTTTAAAGTCAAGGAGGCAAAGTTCAACACTAAAGCCAATCTCTCCCCATCTCAGAATCCCCCCTTTGTTATGATTGACATCATGCATCAGCCTTCAGGAGAGGCAGTTGGTGATGTCTCTGAACACAGAGCCATCAAGGAGACATTTTTAGGCAAGGAGTACTTTACTTCAGTGCTGAAGAACTCTCCGCCTCCTTGACTTTATACAACCAATTTACATATCACTTCAAAGTAGGTTTTTAGGATGATACCAACACACTAGACTACAAAAGAAACATTGGGGCAGATTTATCAAGTGTCTGAAAGTCAGAATATTTCTAGTTGCCAATGGCAACCAATCAAAGCTCAGCTTTCATTTTATCAGTGCTCATGAATATTTGAAAGAGGAGCTGTTATTGGTTGCCATGGGCACCTAGAAATATTTAGACTTTCAGACACGTGATAAATCTCCCCATTATGTGGAAGGGGTTAATCTGCTTCACAACATACTGGTAGGGGTTTATTTGGACAATTTCTGTTGACAGGCTCCATTTAATAGTTACAGACACTGTAAGAAAATGGTTGCAGCAGGCAGAAAAAAACATTTCTTTTGGTAAAAAAATATTTTTAGGTTTTACCGCAAATGTGTGCATCATATTTGTCTTGAACTTTAAGGAATAGTGCATTATTTGCGTAAATATTGTTCTTACACCGTTCATTTTTTTTGGAGTAACATTCTGCAGAAATTTATTGCATTTTACAGCAAACAAGACAACTGTAATTGCAGTGCTTACTTCCCGGGATGCCAGGGGTGAGTAATACGTGAATAACTGCACTATCCTTGTTACACAAAAGTTACACACTACTTGCATAGAAACGCTGAAATATACACTCACCGGCCACTTTATTAAGTATACCTGTCCAACTGCTCGTTAACACTTAATTTCTAATCAGCCAATCACATGGCGGCAACTCAGTGCATTTAGGCATGTAGACATGGTCAAGACAATCTCCTGCAGTTCAAACCGAACATCAGTATGGGGAAGAAAGGTGATTTGAGTGCTTTTGAACGTGGCATGGTTGTTGGTGCCAGAAGGGCTGGTCTGAGTATTTCAGAAACTGCTGATCTACTGGGATTTTCACGCACAACCATCTCTAGGGTTTACAGAGAATGGTCCGAAAAAGAAAAAACATCCAGTGAGCGGCAGTTCTGTGGGCGGAAATGCCTTGTTGATGCCAGAGGTCAGAGGAGAATGGGCAGACTGGTTCGAGCTGATAGAAAGACAACAGTGACTCAAATTGCCACCCGTTACAACCAAGGTAGTCAGATGAGCATCTCTGAACGCACAGTACGTCCATAATTAGTAACTATTATGGAACCGACAGTGCTCCACAATTGCCGGCAGCTCCTTAGGTGGTTAATGGAGAAGAACGGTCATGCTCCATTAGTCTGATGAAGTGACAAGGGGTCCGACCGCCCCCTCGTTTTTGGGATCTGTGGGGTCTCAGCACTGAGACCTCAACAGATCAGCAAGTTGGGTCCTATCCCGTGGATAGGGCCCAACTTTTGTTCGTGGGAAAGCCTTTTTAAGGAAAATGGTTTTCTTTGCCTTCTCTTTTCTTCTTCTTTTTCCTGTGGTGAGCAATGTTTCTACTGTCTTAAAAGTATGTAAAAATCTTGACAAATATTTTGCTAGTTGTTTTTAACAGTTTTTAATGCAAATTACGATAGAATTAAACAGCGTGTAAAATTTTCCCAATATTGATCAACTGTGAACATCAACAGAAAGTGTGACAAAGTTTGAGGATAAGTAGTAATAAGTAATATCTTGATGAGATAATGGTATACGATCCCAGGTCTGCTGCGCAATTTCCGCTCAGCCACAGAGTCTGCAGCAAAGTATACAATACAATTTAATACAATACAACCCCACTTTAGCCAAGTACCGGCCCTTAAGCTGCCTGGTTGTTGCTGCCACTGGAGCCTTGGTGCAGCGTTCCTCCTGACTTGATTAAGCGGTAAGGCTCTGGTTTTGATCACTTACATTTCAGGTGCTCCGATGAAGCAGCTACTGGTGCTCTTGGCTTCCATAATCCGGTTCCGGTGCTCTGTTGCAACTAGTTGTGCAACATGGAGTGCCTGCTGCTGATGATCCGCTTAGTGGTGTGTGTTAGGCCAAGTGGGGGTCAAAAGCCAGAGCTAATGCACAGGCAGCTACCTACAGCAACACCATCTTGGCAGTTCATCTTTTCCTAAGTGCCACTACAAATACACAAGATTCAGAGGGGAAAGAGGTAATGGTGCTTTTCAGATAACATTTTGAAAGACAAGAATTAGACATGCTCTTACAGATTAAGTCCCTTAGTTCCGTTCTGGTTCAATTCTGGTATAATTCTTTTGCACTTAAAAATAGCTGCGATTAGAAAAAGATGCACTGGGTATGACCATGGTCAGGCATGACCTGTAGTCTGTTATTTTAACACCCAGATCAACTTGGTAACAGCTGCCAGGTGTTAATCAAGAGGGCGGAGAGACACAGCAAGGAGTCAGGAAGTCTCCATGGAGAACAGGGAAACAGATTTGCATTTACACAGACCAATAACATGAGACTGCAGAGAAAGACAAGAGATTCTGGGACTTCTGGTGCCACATTAAGCAGACATGGATAAGAGAAATGATTGGTGAGACCGGGTGGAGATAAAGACATCCCAAGAGTGTAAGGAGGGACCAGGGACTTCTATTAGCTAAGGGGCAGAATATTTTTGTACAATTTTGTTTAACAGTAAAAAGTTTCTTCTGACATATTAATGCATAGCCCAATGACAGCCCTGCCATAAAATAAAACACTGGAGAAATTATATCTGCTGCTTCAGTAGTAAACTATTTCTGCATGGTAAAATAAGTGTTGGACCAATTTCCAGAGAGCCCCCAATAATCCTGAGTATATTTTTATGTGTGTGTATGTATAAATATCTTGAATTTATTTAGAACAACTTACTTAAAATGATAATGTGAATATATATTATATGTTTCCTGCAGGCAACCTGCTGCATAATCCAAACGCAAATTCAGATTCAGATCTCCTGCATTTGTCTATATTTCTTAAAATAGTAGTGTATGAGTACAATTGAGGTTATACTGGGTACGGACCTGGGAATGTTATGGAGATCAGGTTATTTTAACATTGCCTGGCTTTGTGTAATTACCGCTAATTTCTACCATGTTAATATTATTTAGCATAAAAAGTCAGATTCTTTTCTTCCAAAATCTCGGTTCAGAAAAGCTTTAAGGCTGTCTTTTTAAATTTCTGAATGAAAGACCTGTCAAAAGTAATCGCAATCACAGCATCCAATACGGCTGACTGGCGGCGCATGCAGCATTACTGTAAACTAAAGGTGCTGGTATGAAGATTGAAATTCTAGTAGACGTTTTATGGTGGCTGCAGCCTTTCTGTGGCACCCAGCAATAATGTATAAATATGTTTGCTTTTGTTTTTGTGAACTGTGAAGATATGGTCACTGTAATATAATTTTAAATCACAGAAAAAACAATGTGAATGTTGCTAATAAAACTGTTTCATTATCTAGTTTTACTTTCTGTCTGCATGACAGAAAGCGACTGTAAAGATGAAAGGAAGCCATACCGGGCTCCAGCTTTTACAACATAAAGAAAAATGGAGCAACTGGTCTGCCACATACTTATCTGCTATCACTGTGCAAAATTCTGTTCCATTTTATCAGTTGCTTAATGATTTCAATCTCTGACTGTGCTGTTCAGTTTTTTAAATATTTGCTTACAGATAGTGTCCAATAGAGCGTAAAATTGCCTAAAGGGGTGTGGAATATCATGGTGCTATATAAATAAATATTTATAATCAATAACTGTATAATTATAACTAGGAGCTGCCTATATTGTAAGCACTTAGGACTACTCTCAAATTCATATAATATTCCTAAAGTTTAAATGAAATGATTTTTGTGTTTTTACCGTTACCTTTTTCAATGTTTGCAGAATTTTAGTTTTTTGTCTCCATCCTCTTTAAATGCTTTGTACAGGAACAGTTCTCGTATCTCTTTCTCTTCAAAGTGATACTTTCTGTATAAAAAGAGGTGTTTTACAGTTTTCATTGTGTGGTGATAATGACACATCCCCTTTATTCTTTGGATCAGTACAATGGCAAATTTATACAGACATTGTTATGTTTTAATACCTTTAAAGAAACATTAAACTCTTTCAAAAAGAAAAGGTTCTTTATACCTCCATTATTATATATGTATACACGGGTGGTTCAATAAGTACCTGTGTTTGACGACACAGGGCGTTCCTGAGGGAAGTTGGTGTTATCATTGTGTGCTGTCATCTATCAAATGACGGCAAAACAAATTGCAGACTGATTGATTGGTTTTGATATGGCAGCCATTTGATTAAGACGTGTTTAGTGATTTTTGCTAAGATGGAAAAAGAGCAGTATCGTTCGGTAATTCGCTTTTTGTTTTTGGACGTGAAAAATGCTAGGAGATAAACGCAAAGTTGGATGCTGTGTATGGGGACACTTCGCCATCTATGACCACAGTTAGATATTGGTTCAACAAATTTAAACGTGGGCGAACATCTGTTTATGATGAGGAGCGACCAGGATGCCCAGCAGACGTGGTTACCGAGGAAATCATTCAAAAAGTCCACAAAATGATACTCGCTGATCGACGAATTAAAGTGCTCAAAGTAGCAGAGGCCTTGGGTACGTCGACCGGAACAGCAATTAATATTTTACATGATAAGTTGGCAATCATAAAATTGTTGGCCCAATGGGTTCTGCGATTGCTCATGGTGGACAACAAGCGGATGCGATTTTTAATTTCGAAGCAGTGTTTGGAGAAATTTAAGCAAAATCAGTAGGAGTTCTTGCGTCAAGTTGTCACCGTTGATGAAACCTGGATTCATCATTAGATACCAGAAACTAAGCAACAATTCTCCCAGTTAATCTGCTCCAAAGAAGGTCCCATCGGCTGGAAAGGTAATGGCGATGATTTTTTGGGATGCGAGCTGCGTCATCCACATAGATATTTTAGAAAAAGGAAGAACGATCACTGGACAATACTACAGTGAGTTATTGGACCGCTTCGACACAGGCACATTTGGCGAAAAAGAGGTTGCTGTTTCACCATGATAACGCACCAGCACATTCATCCAGAGTTCTCACCAAACCACATGAATTGTGTTATGAATTGCTGCCCCACCCCCTGTATTCACCCGATCTGGCTCCCAGTGACTTTTTCTTGTTTCCTAACATGAAGAAATGGTTAAATTTTTAGCACAAACAAGGAAGTCATCGCCGAGACAGGCGTATTTTGGAGAGTTTGACAAATCCTAAAAAGGGGACTCTGTTGAAAAATAACACGGGTACTTATTGAACCACCCTTGTATATATATGTGTGTATGTGTGTATGTGTGTATATATATATATATATATATATGTGTGTGTGTGTATATTATATTGCATCATTGTACAGTGATGTGTAAAGTGCTGTTGTTTGCTGGCCCAGCTGATGTTTTCATCTATGCCATTCCTAGTTTTAATACCATTTTTAGATACTTTTATTCAAGTTTTTTTTACTGGTTAAATGGCAGAAAAGTTGACTTTTCTGTTACTGTGCTTATCACAAGGGATAATGTTTAATGGATTAGGCATTTTGGGGTGTGCAGATAACTACTGTGTTTCCTTATTTTATATGTGTTCTAGGGAAAGGGAGGGGGATTGACTATTTTTCTTCTTTTTTTAAACATTCCCCAGATAATACTCATTTTCTTACAGAAAATGATTGCAATCACAAATTCTTTCGTATTAATATCTTCATTTTTTGCTTGCAATGAAAAAATACAAAAGAGAATGAAAAAAAAAAGGAAAATCATTGATCATTTTACACAAAACTCCAAAAATGGGCCAGATAAAAGTCTTGACACCCTCAGCTCAACCTTTAGACAAAATAACTGCGAACAAAAGCTTCCGGTAACCATCAATGAGTTTCTTACAATGCTCTGCTGGAATTTTAGACCATTCTTCTTTGGCAAACTGCTCCAGGTCCCTGAGATTTGAAGGGGGCCTTCTCCAAACTGCTATTTTGAGATGTCTCCACAGGTTTTCTATGGGATTCAGTACTGGACTCATTGCTGGGCACTTTAGAAGTCTCCAGTGCTTCCTCTAAAGCCATTTTCTAGTGCTTTTTGAAGTGTGTTTTGGGTCATTGTCCTGCTGGAAGACCCGTGGCCTCTGAGGGAGACCCCGCTTTCTCACACTGGGCCATACATTATTATGCAAAATATGTTAGTATTCTTCAGACTTCAAAATGCCATGTACACGGTCCAGTGCCTGAGGCACATCAGGGAACCTCCACCATGTTTGACTGTAGGGACCGTGTTCTTTTCTTTGAAGGCCTCTTTTTATTTCCTGTAAACTCTATGTTGATGCCTTTACCCAAAAAAACTCTACTTTTGTCTCATCTGACCAGAGAACATTCTCTCAAAACGTTTTAGGCTTTCTCAGGTAAGTTTTGGCAAACTCCAGCCTGGCTTCTTTATGTTTGTCTGTAAGAAGTGTGGTCTTCTTTGGTATCCTACCATACAGTCCCTTCTCATTCAGACGTTGACGGATAGTACGGGTTGACACTGTTGCATTCTTGGACTGCAGAGCAGCTTGAACTTATTTGGATGTTAGTCGAGGTTCTTTATCCACCATCCACATCATCTTGCGTTGAAATCTCTCATCAATTTTTTTTTTTTGTTCACATCTAGGGAGGTTAGCCACAGTGCCATGGGCTTTGAAATTCTTGATGACACTGTGCATGGTTGACACAGGAGCATTCAGGACTTTGGAGATGGACTTGTAGCCTTGAGATTGCTCATGCTTCCTCACAATTTTGATTCTCAAGCCCTCAGACAGTTCTTTGGTCTTCTTTGTTTTCTCCATGCTCAATGTGGTACACACAAGGAAACAGGACACTGGTTGAATCAACTTTAATCCTTTTAAACTGGCTGCAAGTGTGATTTAGTTATTACCACCACCTGTTAGGTGCCACAGGCAAGTTACAGGTACTGTTAATTTCACAAATTAGAGAAGCATCACATGATTTTTCAAACCGTGCAAATACTTTTGTCCACCCCCTTTTTTCTGTTTGGTGTGGAATTATATCCAATTTGGCTTTTTGACAATTTTCCATTGAAGACAAATTAAATGAAGATGATACCAAAGAATTTCTGATTGCATTCATTTTCTGGAAAAAAAACTGAGTATTATCTAACTGAATTACAGGGGTGCCAATACCTTTGGTCACCACAATATAAGGAATGTTACATGACAGACCTGGAAGCCCTAGAGAGGTTCTTGGTTATCATGGCAACCAATAGCCACCACTTGATGTTTAAGCTACATAGTTTTATTTTAGCACCTATAAGGTTTACAGCAAAATAAGTGCAAGCCCTAATCACAGCTGTGAATTGTTAGTATGTGCTATACACTAAGGCTCAACCCTCCCCAGTCTCTGAATGGTAACATTGTACTGTACAGGACACACCAAAAACCTTTTCTGGTGGGTATGACTCCACCAATATTATAATACTCGCCTATGGAAATGCATAACCAAAATTAACACACCGTAGACCATAAACTAACAGATCGGATTAGCCAAAAAAATAAAACCACATAAATAATAAAGGGGAAAAAGTAATGTTCATTTCAACAGTCATAAATTTATAAACAAGACAATGGACAGGCATGGAGACCTTAAAATACTAGACCCCCCTCCCACTATGCATATAGTACAAAGCAATGATACTCAGCCGTATTAGACATTTCCAACTAAAAACATGAGCAAGTAGAGGATTTTAGGACATAATAAAGCATCTACTGGAAATCGAAAAATAATCCAAAATTAGTTGTAACGTAGAGTAACGAAGACACTACCAAGACACGGGGATGACGACACTGTGACTTGCGTTAGGGCTCAACCATACTCTGTGGGATAGCCACTATTTGTTACTTGTATTATTGGATATTACAATGATATATTTTTCCACAGTGATTATCACAATATTTATTTTCTGTGCAACTACTTGTAAATATAGATGTCCGACATAGACTGCGGGATGACTTCCATAATGCTGCATTTTTATCTTCATTTTAACTTTTAACCTATCCTATTAATAGTTAATTTGTGGGGTTGCAGGATCCCCATTGATCAACTTCACACTATGGATAGAGCCAGAAACTGCTGTAGACTAGACATAATGTTAATGCCCAAATGTAAGCTGTCAGTCTGGATGGGAAAGTAGAGGTAATCTCATAATTAGACTGGAATGTTATATAGATAATATATAAACAAATGTAACCATTGAGTCTTCCTCTAAAACAAATCTCTAAACAAATGTCTGTACTTTTGCAATGAAGTCACACATTGCTATCTCCTTCCATCATCTACAGTTACTATGGACTGCACCTCAACCGAATGGTTGCATTTGAGTAGCCAGTACATCAATGGTACCCGACAACTGATAGTTACAGTATATAAGTGTACATGTGTGCACTGTGGTTTAAAGTTTACATATTTGCCAATGTTGATCATTATTTTCTTTTAAGTGCCTGATGTACGTGACAATTTATCGCTTCCATCCAGTCATTTTTTTTTTTTTTTTTACTTGAAGGATGTGTTGGATTTAAGTAATCCTCTTTGTAAGTGGTTTTATATCAACCATACACTTTACGGATTTGCAGATCTGCTTTTGATATTGATTGGCATTACTGAACGCTGCCAGAGTGTAACAAAATAAATGCATAAATAAAAACCATGAAATGACAGGACTTATTTTAATTCATTTGAAGAAGCCTGTGATTACTAAGGTTGAAGGTCAGCAAGGTTAAAACGCGGAACACGTAAACATTTCTTTTTTATGGTCTTTGAATTATATAATCCATATTTATTTATTTTCCTTGTTCTATCCTGTAACAGATTTTACAGCTTTAGGCTGCACACTTTTCATCTTAGTATAATCTTCACATTCTAGAACAGCAGCTTGCAGAAATTCTCGCTTTTTGTCCTTGTAAGGTCTCTTTGCTATTTCGGGAACTTGCAAACAAAAACATAAAGGGCCTCATGCATAAAAGGTAGTGTAGCCAAAAAGTTGAGCAATTACCCAAAGTAAGAAGCAACCTTTTTATTTATTTTTTTTATGAAATTCTATGTAAAACTGTCTTCTTTTTTTTCTACTCTCTACTTTGTCATTTTCTTTTGTGTATTATTTTTTGAGCTATTGTGCTTGCCGTATGGTTATGTTTGTCTCCTAATACGATACTAGGACATTTACTTTATCAATGAGATTGTCAGCCGCAGAAAGCAGACAAAAAGCTTTAAAACTAGGTTTACTTGTTTGAAAGGGCGCAGATTTATTTTACTATTGGTAAAATAATTGTTAAAAGGAACCTGTCGTGGCGATTTGGGACACTTAACCACGCACAGGTCCTTATGTGGTTTAGTGTCCTACAGTTCCCTTTATGATTCATGTCCATGAATGCATAAAAAAACTTTTATATTTTTCTCAGGAGCAGTTTACACCTGCACAGTGCAGCAAGTGAACCCAGCATAGTATATGCCTTATGTATATGTGTTCCTTAAGTACGACACATGCACAATGAAGCCGACACATTATGCAGGCTTCAATGAAGCATTGCGAGAAGAGGCTCTAGTACCAAGAATTCCAGATATAACGGGCACTTTTTCTGTAGCATACAGTCAAGCTGCACCCACAACAGCTCAATGGTGTTGAAATCTGGTGGCTGGGCTGGCCACTCCATTAAAGATACCAGCTGCTTGCTTCGTCCCTAAATAGTTCTTGCATAATTTGGAGATGTGCTTTGGGTTATTGTCCTGTTGTAGGATCAAATTGGCTCCAATCAAGCGCTGTCCATAGGGCATGGCATGGCGTTGCAAAATGGAGTGATAGCCTCAAAATCCCTTTGACCATGTGCAGATCTGCCACTTTACCATTACCAAAGAAAACCCAGACCATCACATTACCTCCACCATACTTGACAGATAGCGCCAGGCATCTTCCAGCCTGTTTTCAGTTGTTGTCCGTGTAACAAATGTTCTTCTGTGTGATCATCTTGGATTCATCTGTCCATAACACTTTTTTCCAATCTTCCTCTGTCCAATGTTTGTGTTGTTTTACACATATTACTTTTACATAGTACTTTTTAATGAAGCAGCCAGTTGAGGACCTGTAAGGTGTCTGTTTCTCAAACTAGAGATACTAATGTTATTGTCTTGTTGCTTAGTTGTGCATAAGGCCCTACCATTTCTCTTCTTCTTTGGTAAGAGCGTGTCTATGTTCTCCTCTGACGGGAGTAGAACACACCTTTTGTAGGAGATCTCCAGTTTCTTGGCAATTTGTCACATGGAATGGCTTTCATTTCTAAGAACAAGAATAGACTGTTGAGTTTCACATGAAAGTTTTTTTTTCTGGCCATTGTGAGAGTCTTAGAACAAACAAATGTGATGCTCCAGATTCTCAACTAGCTCAAAGGAAGGTAGTTTTATAACTTCTCTATCTGCTATCATACTTGAACAAGGGATTTCTAAACATCCATTAGCCTTCTTACAGTTAGCAAACATCATGTACCATTAAACCACTGGAGTGGTGGTTATTGGAAATGGGCATATATACATAGATATTACCTTAAAAACAGTCATTTACACCTAGAATAGTCATTTATCACATTAACAATGTATAGAGTGTATTTATGATTCATTTAATGTTGCTTCATTGAAAGAAAATGCGAATAAGGACATTTTTAAGTGACCCCAACCTTTTGAGAGTTAGGGTAGTTGCTGGAAAGACTTTCTCTGTGTGATCAACAACTCCTGGTTTTGGCTCACAATAACTGAAAATTGAATGGAGATGTGAGCCGCCCCTAACAACAGAGCCTTGCATTGCATTAGCATAATGCTACAAAGTGGTCACTTTCCCATATGCACAAGTGGATTTATCTTGCTGTTTTTTTGTCTTTACAAAATTAGATTTAAAGTGTTTGACTGCTAATATACATATAGTAACAGTTCTGTTCTGCTTTTTGATATGTAAATTGAAGCCTCCAGTATTTTACCTCATCAACCAGACATTCCTGACCATATAATGGCTGTAGATGGAGGGTCATGTGATCTCTTTTTGTCAAATAATATATTCATGAATACTATGATAATCCCTTGGCAGGACGATTGTTCATAGACAGTTAGAGATTACATGACCCTCCATCTGCAGTTATTTTATGCACAGTAATTTATGGTTGATGAGTTTAAAAACAGGAGGCTTCACTTTACATATCAAGAAAGTGGTGCAGAACTTCTAATAGATGTATATGGGTAAATTACCTTACATCCTGCCCCCACACTTACACACACATTACAAATAACATGAGGTAAAGTGGCCAACCCCTTTAATGATTCCAATTACAGTCAACTTGGTTTAATACACCTCTTTTTAAACACAGCAGTTACTCTTCCATTAGAACAGAACATTGGCTAAGTTTTAGGTACAGTGCGTCTAATATTGGATAATGGTCCACCGAACCTTTTCCGTATTCCTTCAGCAGTCTAAAATCAGTAATCTGCTGATGAATTCTAATAGAATTCCTCATGTAATATCCATGGGCAACAGTGGATGGAATGTTTGATCAATCTCGTAGTTTTAAGGAACTTTTCCAATAATAATTTGACCAACCTTAATAGCAGATTCCATTTTAAGCAATTCCCAACTACATTTGTACAAAGTAGTATTAAAGTGAGTCTAACTCTTAAAAAAGTTTAATTAATATTGTTTCTAAATTAAATCTTCTGTGCACCTTAATGGATTATAAATGGAAGGATTTTGTTTATATGTCCAGTTTTTGCAACTCGGTGGAATATGTAGGCTTTTTATAAATAAATGAGTGTGTCAGCATGTTATTCTAATGCTATTGTAATATTAATATTCTTTGTCTGTCGCCTTGATAGCAACACAGAGTCATCCAAAATGGAAACACATTTTGTGCATAGCATTAAAAAAAAGTCAGCAAGAAGGTTGCTAAATGTTTTAAGAGCACTGTGATAAATAAATGAGTTGCTGATCATATAGAAATATGCTGCTGACAGAGTATGAGCTTTCATTGCATATTTCTGTTTTGATCCATAAGAAAGCTCCAAGCTTAAAACAAGTTTTGAACAACATAAATATAGGAGTGTAACAGCATGACCCAACAGCATGAACCTCAAACTGTATGGCTTTAATTGATGCCTTCCATTGATTTACCCTATAGTCCTGCTGTCTCAACAAAACAACAATACGATAGCAGAGCTGTCATATTATAACAAGTAGAGATTTATGAAGGAAGTGTAAAGTCTTGATGCTTTTTCAAAGTTTGGTCTGACATAAGGAATTTATGTTTCACATTGATCATGAGTACCATTCTAGTAGATTGACTATTCTTGGAATATAATACATACATTTTTTTGTACTGTATGTGAGGGGATAGGAATGTATTAATAATTTATTAAGACTGGCAAGTTGAACACCTGTCTTAAAATTCCCCCCGGCGCCTCTCCAGTGCCCATCTGGCACAAACTCTGCCATTTCAGGCCTGTAGACCAGATCTGAACTGGTGGAGTTTTTTTTTTTGCTATAGTCTGACCGTTTTCCAGGCATTTTTCAGCATTGACACCTCTGCCCAGGCCTAGAGTGGTGTAAGCGTTGGGAAACTGGTGGGGAGGGTACAGTTTCTGTGCCTTCTCTGTTTCCATCCGAATGAGCTTCAAGGATGCAGCTTTTATGAGCTTTGAAAGGGTTGGTAAGGGTTTATGTTTTTGTAATGTGTGTGTAAGTGTGATATTAGGGGGCAGCATACTGTATTAGGTAATTTAACAATATGCAGCTATTAAAAGTTCTACACTGCTTTCTTGATATGTAAAGTGAAGCCTCTTGTCTTTTACGTGTTCATTAGGTCCTGGCATGGAGATTGGTCAGTAAGAGATCACATAACCCTCCATCTATATCTGTCTGTTATGGCAAAAGCACTGCTTCCTTACATATCAAGAAAGCGTTGTAGAAGTTTCAATAGATGTATATTAGTAAACAACCTAATATCCTGCCCCCGACACTTATACACATAACAAAAAACCTGAGGTAAAGTGGCTAACTGCTTTATGTTTATAACTGTAATGTACATTTGATCCATCCACGGTGTGCTGTTAGTCTTCTGTCTCCTAGCTTGTGAGGAGGCAGGATATAATAGTCTTACACCCAGATGAAAACTCTCATATCACTACACCACATGGTGTACATGGTCTGTTGTTTTGGCTCTTTAGATTGACATCATACCTTATAGTTGACTATGATGATGTATCTTAACTTACAAATATGCATATAATAAACATCATATTTCCTTCTATGATTTGCATGCTTTTTTTTTTTTTGAAAGGTTTGTTGTGTAAAGTGGTCATAATTCTTAATGGCACACATAAAGGAGCAGCAAGGAAGTTTTGCTTCCACTTCTGTGTTGGTATACGTTTGCCAAACTGCTCTACTAATCTTAATGAGACATGTTTTATTCCCTTTACAGATCCATAATAGCTACTCTTGGTCTCCTGTAACCTTCACTGTAGTAAATAAATAAAGTTCTTGTGATTCTGAGCAGTGCTTCTACACAAAGAAATACCTCTTTCTGGAAAAGGGCCAACCACATTTAAGAGGAACTTCCGATACTAGTGAGTTACTGAGCTGCCCTGTCATCTTTCATCAACAGTGCGTATCTTCACGCATTCTCCCTGCATTCTTGAGGCATGTTCTCTTTTTTTTTTCCCCTCAGCTGTTCTTTTATTTCTTTGTACTTCTTTTATTTTTTTCCTATGCCTTTGAAAACAGCTGGTCACTCTATAATATTTATAATGCACCCAGAGGGGTGCAAACCTGTAGACTATGTATATTTTTTTGATGCCAGATTTTGAATGAAAACTCATCATGCTGTTCATTTCACAAATTTATAATTCTTCTAAGTTAAGCATGATGGAAGCCTTTATATTCAATATGACCTAATATATTAGAGGAAGTCAGTTTTATATTAACAGGACAGGGAGAGCAGTGTAGATGTATCTGGGAGGTTGCATGACCTTCACGTCTATATATAAGTGACTTCGCGTTATCTGGTTAGTGGTCCCTCTGAAGGCTATAGTTGCCATCTCAATCATTGTATTATTTTCTTTTTTTTATATCAAGGGCAAATTTGTATTGTGCTGTAATTCAACAGGTCTGGACACACTTTGTCACAATGTGACTTTCTCTTAAGTACTTTCTGTTCAGTAACTTGCTGTTTTTATCCCCACAATTCACTCCCCCAGTTTTGAGCAGACAATCATCTTAATTCCGTTGAAGCAGATGGGCAGCTGGAGAAGTACCATCTATAAGCACTATGCGATTTTGTCAATAAATGTATGTATCCCTAATCCATAGGGATGCCACTAGAACCTCATTTTGGCTGAGGTTTAGCTTATTGACAAGCTAGAGACTAAGTCTGGAAAGTATGAGATTCCTTAAGGAGATTTTGCCAATAAACGCATTTGCAGGCGTTTGGATAAGATACATAAGCCATTATTTGTTTTTTTGTCTTCAGGATGTTTCTAGGAATGTCATTTTTAGCTGGTTACAAGTTCAAATAGCCTATGCTATGCGGATTTCAAAAATGCCTTTGTCAGCATTCTGAATCAGTATTTTATAAAACTTTATTTAACATTACCTGGCTCCTTGGCAGCAGTGTGTGGTGAGTCCCGGGGTTGGGTCTTTGCCATGCCAGCATTCTAATACATTTCAGTATTTTATAAAACTCTATGTTACATGGTTCCCTGCCAGCATTGTGTGGGGAGAAGGGATGGCAACTGCAGTAGCCTGTGTAAGATATCTTAAAAATCTTTGAGCTTACCCTTGTTTCCCATTAGGAGACAGCAAGTCCTTTTATTAACATCCTTCAGCCAATGTCCATAGTGAAGAAAATATATGGTGCAGTATATAATTGATGCATCTGAAAGGCTGTCAGTGCTTACATGTCTACATAATCCCTTAAATACTTATTGCTTACCATATATTTAGGTATTTACTTTGTAGAGCAATGTGCTTCTTAGTGTTTCTCCCCTAAAGACATGTACAGTTTGTCATCCTTCTTCCTATGTAGAGTGATGTATTTATTTTTGTGGTGATGTATTTTGTGAATGCTGAAAAAGCAGTGTATGTTTTCCGCTGATTGTAAGAGAATCATGAAGGTCAGTCTGAAGGAAAAGCGTAGACTGGCAGCTTGACTATAGGCATTTCTTGGGAAACAAATACTCTGGGTTAGTGTCATTCCTACTAAAGCTTATCAGATTTTGCTGTGTTTTATTCATGGTGTGCTTTGGGAAATATTTGTGACCCTTTTGTCAGTTTTCTATCATTTTAATTGGATGCATATGTTTAATTAATGGGAGTGAGATGATAAGCAGGCCATTTGTATAGATGTGACATATTCCGCTAAGAGCTACACCGTCTCTGTTCATATTTTGAAGCATATGGATGATGTTGCTGAATTGTTTTTATCTTACTTGTCTGCACAATTATGTGATCACATGGGTTGCTGTTGGATTATTAAGGCATTTAGACAGGTTGGAAAGGCATTGGATTCCAGACATAAAGGTCAGTGGGTAATTTGTGATTTTCTGTCTCTATCTCTGTTAGGGATAAGGGCTCATAAATAATAAAGTACCTGCTAAGCTGTACTCTACGAGTAGGTGTTAGATTATCCCTTTTCAACATTTTTCTAGGGCCATGATTAAAAAGCTTTGTTCATGGTCTTTTCACACCAGTAGATGGTTTAGTATTGGCATTGTACTATATCCTGCCTAACAGAAACAAGACCAGCCTACGTTTTATAAAGACATTTTATGTTTTATCTTATTTGCTGTTTAACTTTTATAATTTTTTCATGTTGCATGGACTATGAATTACCTACCCAACCTACTGCTAAGTTATGTAGGGCTCCACATCTCACTGGACTCGGGAGTGACAAGGCTGAAGTGGGGGTATGATGTGTAAAGGCACAGGGTGGTTGTTGTTATTGTGGGACTTAAGCCCAAAGGTGCTCTGCTAGCACCCCCAAAACACTTTAGTCAAACAATTGGAACAAAAATATGTGTGACATGTGCATATAGTAACATAGTAGTTAGTTTAGGTAGGTAAATTCCTACAACTTATTAATAATAATAAATCTTAATAAAGCTTCATCATTTTTTGTAACGCCTTACAGATCATGAGGTACATTAGCAGACAAAATAAGATCTTACAGAATAATAACTTGGCCAGAAGCAACAATAAGAATGAAGGTCCTACTGGCAAGAGCTTACAATCTTAAAGAAAATCTATCAGGAGATATTGCCTTTATCAACCATTTACACTGCTGGGTATCTCCCAGCATTGGGAATGGGGGCATTTGTTTATTAGGAGCTTTCCTCCTGTAGTTTGGTTATACAATTCAATTTCATCTTTATTCAACTAACACATAAATGCTTGGGAGACATGTCAGGAAATGTTATATATACTATTTTTGGGGGGGGTCACTCAGGAAGTGGTAGACTCCCTAGGATTGCTACATGTAGCCAATTGTTTCATTTTGACATATGTGTTTGCATGTGGGAGGATTCTTTGTTCTGCACTTGGAAACTGCAGCATTAGGAGCTGGTAGCCTAGATGGAACTATGGATGTTTTCTTCTTGCCGTTGTGGCAACATCTTGTCGATCATTCTGTTGAACAGTGCTTTACAATCTACTGTGAGACTTGAGTTAGTATGCGAGTTGTGCACAGTATCCTGTTAACCTCCGAGTTACATAGATCCAATCTGATGTGTGTTTCCTGGAGTATATTCTTACATTGCGCCTTTCGCATCCAGGCAAAATTAGAATAGACTATTCTGTAGTTGATAAGATGTCAAGGACATTACTGCTCTCAGACACAGATATCTACCGTGCGTTTACAATGATGGTTGCTATTCAGATGTCAGCCTTTCTAAATTCATTCCTCTGGATCAGAGCTAATATATTGGTATGGAGCATTGTGATGTCGTTTGCATAAAATTGTTATGTATTTTGTACTAATTTTTCAATCTATTTAGTCATCTGATGCACATCTAAGTTTAAGAAACCTTCCATGTGTGAATGCACCCATGCTTCTTATGCAATTTGTTGCCCCATTCAGCAGAATGTAACAGCAGAGTCTTCATTTACTTAGTAATTCTCTACTGTCACTGGAGACATTTCTCTCTAAAGAAAACCATTTTCTTAGAGTGTTTATTTCTCAGGTAGAATATGCTGAATAACAATGTCAGTTATTGGCCTTATCAGTGTATAACCCCAGAGATGAGGAAAATCACAGGAGCTTGCACACTTGACTACTAAATTCAATCAGAATAGCTGATAAGGAAACTAATAGAAACTAGAAGTGTTTGGAGTATGAGCACCATAATAGAATCAAGTGACACATGCCGCTCATTGAGGGGAGCTGATTTTGGATTAGCTTTTCTTTCTATTTTTTCCATTTCTTTTTCCTACTTGCTTGGTGACCGGATTTATGCAGTTAGATCCCAGGAAGACAAGTTTCTTGTATGTACTCAGGATAACAAAATAACACATTCTCTAATTCACTGTTATTAACAAAAATACAGCATTTCCCAACCTGTCTCTATCAGTCCTGGTGTACACAATTTCAGTTGCCCCTAGACACAAGCCTGTAACTTCTGACTTAGGGTCAGGTTGCAGCCATCTTGGATTCTTGTGTGACAGCGTGGAGCTGAGATTTCGGTGTCTTACTCCTCTGAGCCTGTAGCCACACCCCCTGCACGGTGCTCAGAGGCACTCACTGATCACCTCCTGCCACAACATCATGAGCAGAGAGGAGTCGCAAACTACAAGGGGATAAGTGATCGAAAAAGGCGATTGCAGGCAGGCATATAGCTGTGAGACTGAGAACAGAGATGTAGCAGATGATGACAGTGTAAAAGTCTGTCAGCCTGTCCGTCATGCCGCTGTCCGTCATGCCTCGGTCCATCAGCAGATCAGCACAAACTCTGTCAGCTTTGGATCCGCTCTAACAGCCTTCTCCTATGTGTGTGGCTCGTGTCTTAACAAGCTTGTTTATTAACCACAACCTAGAGACTTGAACCACCATAATCCCTGTTAATAGGGGGTTATCAAATGATAGAAAGGGTGTCTGGCACTCAGCATATGCAGCTCATAAACTGGAAGCAGACAGCTGCTTTCTCATAGTATCTCAGTATATGAGGCTGGAAAATAACCCGTGATATTATTGCTCTCCAGAAAGTCATCCAGGCCTTTCCTGAACATGTACATAGAGTCCGCCATAACAACCTCCTGCGGCAGGTGTATTGGAGCCACATACACTGGTGCTCTCAGCTGACCCCACCTGGTGTGGCACCTCAACTAATCACTTATTGCTCACCTGTCCTGTGGAAAGTTCATTAATATTTCTGGCCCAGAAAGCCCCTTTATTGATCATAAGAGGTGGGTAACTGTAAAAGCATAAATAATTCCAGTCTTCATACTTATTTCTAAATGATATTTTAATCATTTATTTATTTTTAAGCAAGCAATGTGATGCCTGTATAATTGGCCTGGACTGCATTTTAAGTGCCTTAAACAGATCAGTTAAAATCAACATTTCTTTTACCTTTCAAGACATGAAGTGGCATACATTTTTATTACAGCTGAATATCGCAAATGTGTTTTATTTAAATGATTTATTCCTTGATTATTGCAATAAGGATTCCAATTCACAAAGGCAATTCGTTGTGACAATTTAATGGAATATGTTATACTCCTGAGTTGTCTTTATTCCCTTGAAATGAACCTTCGATTTATTAAATTACAGAAATCCCAGACATGACTTTATTGTTAAATTAGGCATCAAAGAAATTATTTAAAGTAGGTGTCAACATATCCTAATATTATAAAGTGCTTATGCATTTCCTTGAGTAACTGATGTGTCCGGCACCTCAAAGCATTTAGCTTTCCTTATACGGTTCCATGTTAGGACACGAATGGTTTTTCCCAATAAAGTGATATTTCATGGCTCACTTTATTGACACTATTTGCTGACTGTACTGCAGTCTTTTTCATGACAAATAACTTAATGTTGGCCATAACGGAAGGTTTAGAGAGATACCTGCTGTTCTGAATCTAAGTTACTCAGCTGGTGGCAAGGATCGTATATAGCACATGGACACATGTAATATTGGACCAACACGTGTAAAGTTAAAGAAGCCGAGAAAGCAAATAAATCACTTGGTAGGTACAACTCCATAATTTTATTTTAGGATATTGTTGATGTGTTTTGGATACTGGTAGACTTACTGCACACGGTCCAGAATGTTATGCAGTAAATCAGCAGTAATACTGTATTGCAGGTTTAATACAGATTTTACTGTATGTGGATTTTTAACCTGTTTTTTAGCATGTCATCTACCATCATTTCCAGAGCTAATCTGAATGTATTTCTATGCACTAATCCTCATAAATACATAGTTTGTTTTGGTTTTTAATCTGTCATCAGCAATTGACATAATAAACCACTAGTAAAATATTGTGAAGCAGCATAACACCTTCTAGTTTTTGTTTCTTTTATGACCCAGTATGGTGGCATCATCCAGATAATCTACTTTGAAGTGACTGTAAATTGGTTGTATGAAGACAAGGAGGAGAAGAGTTCAACACTGGAATCAAGGTGTGAAGTTCTTAACACCTGCTACTATGTGATTGATATCATGCATTGGACTAGTTAGACTAGTTAGTGATGCCTCTGGACGCAGGATGATCTATTACAGTGCAGGGGGCTTTCTGGGAAAGAGAAAGCTTGACTTCAATATTAAAATCTCTGCCTCCTTGACTTTATACAACTAATTTACACTTCACTTCAAAGTAGTTTTTCTGGATGATGCCATCACACTGGGTCATGAAAGAAATATGATCTGGAAGATATGTATCTGCTTGACAACATACTGGTAGTGGTTTATTAGGTCAATTTCTGCTGACAGGTTCCCTTTAAACTTACCCACACTAACTAAAGATATCTTTGAAAACTGCTATTATACAGCAGAATCGCTGAAAAGTTCCACTGCCCATTTTTAAAGTTGACAAACTATCTATGCATATTCATGTATTTCTAGCTCAGCTCCTCCTCAAGCTTTCTGATTGACAAGAAGCAACATTCTCTTCAGTGGTGCCAAATCGGCCCAGCTATGTCATTTGCATGTTGGCTCTGTGATTGCTAAAGAGAATTCCTCAGGGATGGACGAATGATAGGGTTGAGAGAGACGCTGCCTGTATGTGATTGGCTGGAATTCTCTTCATTAAAGGTAACTGTAGGCCTGGCTGAGCAGGAAGGACATGAATATGCTGGATTCGCATTGATCTGATTCGCATGGGGTCATTTTCTTAGTTTGTCAACTTTACAAATGAACTGGAACTTTTCCTGCATGGAAAATATCAATATTAGGCATATTTGTGCTGCTGTATAATAGTAGTTTTCAAAGAAATGTTTAATTATTATGGGTTAGTTTCAGTAACAGGTTCTTTTTTAACTTTCATGTTACAGTAACGTACACTAAAAACCAGTATCTGTATGGACCTCCTGATTCATTTAATTTACACATGGCACACCAACTGATCATCTACATTACTTTAACAAAATCACTTTGACTTAAATGCACTGTATTATGTATTTTATGTAATTAATTTAATGAATGCGCTAGAATTTCCACAAATTTAGTAGTGTTGAATCTTGGCAGCAAGTTACATCGCTACTGCTCCACATGAGAAGATCTGAATCACCCTATGTATAAATCAAACACTGGGGCACATTTATAAAAAGTGTCCTAAGGTTAGACAGTGCAGAGTTAGACTAGACAGTCTTATTCTGCACCAGATTCATATAAGTGCCTGGTGAAAAATCTAGTGCAGTATGAGACTGTCTAGTCCTATATTGCACCTCCTATTAGTTGGCTTACTTTACACCAGACTTTACTCCGGACCCTTTGCCAACCTAGTCGTAGGCGAGCCAGAAAACGATCTAAAACTCTTTATAAATATAGTACAGACAGTTTTTTAGTGCAAACTATGACAGAATTCTGTCTTAGATTAATTAATCTCCCCCACTGTTTATAGTGGAAAATGCCTTCACTGTAAACATATGCACCTTTCCTCATTTTTTTACCATAAAGAGGAAAACGTAGGACTTCTACTTACCACGGACTTGTATTCAGTATGAAGCCTTAAAAGCAGTAGACTAAAGATGCTTATGCGGACAGTTATTCCTCCTCACATCATGAAACACATGCATGCTCATGTTCAGTCTGGCCAATTGTGCAAGTTTTAGTAGGAAGAGTTAAAGGGGTTTGATAGACCTATACTAATAATCTTCAATAATATTTGATCTCTACGTGGTAAACATCTGCCACCTCTTCTAATCAGCTGTTTCTGTGGGCATAGTTTCAAGAACACAGTTTTGTGTGTAGTATATCAGCCATCTACAGTTTTCATAGAACTTTTCTTGCATTGTGGGTGTGCAGCCAATACGTTGCAAATGCTGCTCTGTTCTCTGCCCAAATTCTAGTTTGTTTATGTTGCTACCACAAGACCTGGGCCAGATGTTGTACCCCCAACAGTTGACTATTAATAACCCATTCTTAAATAAGCTGGTACATGCAATCTGCCAGCAGCTTACGCAAAGGATTGGACATGGTAAAATCAAGCATGACAATCATTCTTTTCTCTGGTATCTAACCTTCAGAGAAGTCACAACATCCCCACTCAGATTGCGATCATGTTACAACGATATGGAAGGGTTCTGCTGACAACGATTACAATGATATGGGAGGGTTCTGCTGACAGTATTATTATTGCCACATTAATGGGATTTCACTGCAGATATAACCGTATGTTATTAAATATAAGTGTTTATAATTAGATATTTTGCAGAGTTTGCTCTATCTAAATGGTTATATTTACTAGTTGCCTTTGGATATGACTATGAATACAGTAATATTCTATGGCTTGAAACCCAGGCTGGCTCTGGGGTTATAATTGTATCCATAGGCAATCTACCATATCTATAACTTTGTTTACGAAAATACATACCTTTTCATGGCCTACACATTTAAACATGGTACATGGTCATGGTACAGCTTTTTTGGTCATATATTTATCTCCATTAATCTCCCAATGGTCTCTCTGGCCTGAAGCTGTGTCCATCACAGGTGCTATACTTATATTTTATTTCAGCTTAACTGGTGAGTACATGAGGAGTGTAATTATTGTGGTTTAAGTGTGTATCTGCCAAAGCAGCCTTCAGCAATTTTCATAAACCCCAGCATTACAAAAGGAGCTAGATTAAGGTAGCAATTTAAAACCTGAGTATAGAATTTGAACGGAACCTATTTTTCAGTCAAAAGAATTAACCAAATGCATATATATTAACCTTTTGTAAATTTTGTTGGCAGAATGTATCATGTTTTTTAGCATTTCCAGAAATTGCTTTGCCAGTTAAAATATCAATATCCTTTTCTTGTAAAATAATTTCAAATTGCTCCTTGGTGAAAGCAATATGTTTCTTTTGATAAGACATTTATTATGGCCAAATGTAATGAATATTATTTGTTTGTGCCATGCACTGAATAAATATTCTTCAGCCATAATAAATACAATAGAGAACATGGATAACCGCTTTCCGTAATAAAGATGGGCAGTTTACAGATACTTAAAATGAGTTTACAGATCTATTTCCTACAATTTATATTCATTTTCTGGAATTAAATAATGCAGTCATTTTAATGAATTGGGTCTTGACAATAATAAAGGTAAAAATGTGAATTGGACATTTGGTGGCTGAATTTGTGAAAGCGAAAGTATAATGTTGATAAACAGTTTAGTAAGAGGTTTCAACTTCTTCGTGATTGTGCCACTGTAAGACAATTGAAATCTATGCCAGGTCCAGGTAGGTTCAGCTAAATTTTGCTGGGCTAGCTATCTCCATCCTGATAACATTGTTTCATGCCTTGTTATTCCCACTTTTTAAAACAAGTAACACACATTGCATTAAAAGGGCAACAAAAAAAAATCACGATTTCCAGGTCATGCACTAGAAATTGCAGCTTTTCATGCCTTGTTTCATGCCTTTCATGGTGCACATGGCGCAATACATCAGCCCCAATGGTTGTACATACTTCAATTAAATATGATTCAGTACTAATAGTTATTCTTATTCCCTCTCTTGAATGGGTTTACCACGACTTCTATGTTGCTAGCCTATCCTTATGAATAACCCATCTCCATTTACTGTGTAGTGGCCATGCCAGGTTATTGCAGTTCACTTCCCATTGAGGGAAAATCATTATCCACATTGTCTACTAAAAGGCCATCTCTGTTCAATGGGAGTGTTGGTATAAGTTTTGCATCCAAAGAGGGGAACTCTGAATGGATTGTTTCTGAACTGCAATACGATCCATCACTCCCGCAATGTGCAGCGGAAACACTTCTTATGCTGTCTCTGTAATTTCAATATTACTGATATTGAAAATGAATAGGTACATTTTGCAGAATGTGTAGCAGTTGTTGAAGTTTTATCAAGTTTATTAGGTATGTATAATCTAAGATGTAACTTATAGAAGATGTTGCAGTTGGGGAAGGAGATTTCACAGTTTTAAATACCAGAAGTAGCACCATATATACTGTGTGTAAAATCTTGGATGGTAGCATTTCCCATTTAATGTGGCATGGTAACAAACTTGCTGTAACATGTTTCTTGAGGAGAAAGTAAACACTATTTTTCGCTTGAGTTCTTTTATGACTTTAATCTTGCCCGTCTCTCCTTCCTAATTCTGTTTACCTTTATGCCATCTCCTGGATTTGCCAGCTCTTAAATCTTTCTTATACATCTGAGAAAGGATTTACAAAAGTGTGAATAGCAATGCCTTTCAGATCTATAAATAACACACATTAGTTATGAAACGCAAGTTATTCCAAAGTATGTACATACACTAGTTCCACAGTGCCATATGTCTTCTAATCACTGGCAATGTGTAACCGTGTGTAACATTGTAGCTTTTCTTATATATATATAAATTTATTGGATATTTTAAACTTTTTTTAAAAAATAAACTGAAAAGTGGGGCGTGTAATATTATTTGGTCCCCTTAAGTTAATACTTTGTAGCACCACCTTTTGCTGTGATTACAGCACTTGGGGGCTATATCTTTATCAGTTTTGCCATGGAGAGACTGAAATTCTTACCCATTCTTCCTTGAAAAACATTTGGAGCTCAGTGAGGTTGGGTGAACAGTGTTTGTGAACAGCAGTTTTCAGCTCTTTCCACAGATTCATTGGTTATTCTAACACCTAAATACGTTCATTTGTGAACCATCCCATTAAAGATTTTGCTTTATGTTTGGGATGATTGTCCGTCCCATTCTCAGGTCTTTTGCAGACCCCAACAGGTTTTCTTCTAGAATGATCCTGTATTTCGCTCCATCCATCTTCCCAACAATTTTAACCATCTTCACTGTACCTGCTGAAGAAAAGCAGGCCAAAACCATAATGCTGACACCACCATGTTTGACAGTGGGGATGGTGTGTTCTGGTTGATGAGGATAAGCTGTGTTGCTTTTATGCCAAATATATCATTTAGCATTGTGGCCAAGAAGCTTGACTTTGGTTTCATCTGACCAAAGCACCTTCTTTTGCATCTTTGGTGTGTCTCTCAGGTGGCTTGTGGCAAACTTTAAACAAGACAGTTTATGGACATCTTTGAAAAATGTCTTTCTAACTGCCACTCTTCAGTAGAGGCCAGATTTGTGCAGTGTACGATTAATTGTTGTCCTATAGACAGACTCTCCCACCTCAGCTGTAGATCTCTAGATCTCTGCAGTTCATCCAGAGAGATCATGGGCCTCTTGGCTGAATCTCTGATCTGTCTTCTCCTTGTTTGAGATGAAAGTTGTTGAGGGACGGATGGGTCTTGATAGATTTACAGTGGTCTGATACTCCTTCCATTTCAATATGATCGCATGCACAGTGCACCTTGGGATGTTTAAAGTTTTTGAAATCATTTTGTATCCAACCCCAGCTTAAAATTCTCAACTACAGTACCACAGACCTGCCTGGTGTGTCCCTTGGTACTCATGATGTGCTCTGCACTTTAAACAAAACCCCAATACTATCACAGAGTAGGTGTATTTATACAGAGACTTGATTAAACAAAGGTGGATTATACTTATCATCATCAGTCATTTAGGAGAACATTGGATCATTCAGAGATCCTCACTGAACTTCTGGAGTGAGTTTGCTCCACTGAAAGTAAAGGGGCTGAATAATATTACACGATTCACTTTTTACAAAAGTTTAAGATATCCAATAAATTCACAATTGTGCCCCACTTGTTGATTTTTCACCAAAAAATTTTAATTTTATATATTTGTTTGAAGCCTTAAATGTGGCAAAAAGTAGAAAAGTTCAAGGGGGCCGAATACTTTCGTAAGGCACTGGTTGTATGTATTTATGTATGTGTGTTTTGTAGTGTTGACACTGAATAATAATAGGTGGGCAATGTGTTGTTCTCTACAGTGGGTACGGAAAGTATTCAGACCCCTTCAAATTTTTCAGTTTATTTTGCTCATTAATTTTGACAGCAAAAATGTATACATTTGTTTTTTTCTAATTTATTAAACAAGAAAATTGAAATATCACATTGTCATAAGACCCTTTACTCATTATTGAGCAGGATCACCCTTTTTGAGCTAGAATGGTCAAGAATGGTCACAGAATTGTTCTGAAGCCACTGCTTTGTTATTTTTGCGGTGTGCTTAGGGTCATTGTCTTGTTGGAAGGTGATTCTTCGGCCCAGTCTGAGGTTTTTATCCATTACTTGGCCTTGGTCCCTTCAGCTGTAAAACATCCCTATAGCATGATGCTGCCACCACCATGTTTCACTGTTGGGATGGTATTTGACAAGTGATGAGCAGTGCCTGGTTTTCCCACACGTACCACTTAGAATTAACACCAACAAGTTCAATCTTTGTCTCATCTGACCCCAGAGAATCTTATTTCACATAGTCTTGGAATCCTTCAAGTTTGTTGTTTGCAAACTGTGTGCAGGCTTTCATATGTCTTGCACTGAGGAGAGGCTTTTGTCAGCACACTCTGCCATAAAGCCCAGACTGGTGAAGGGGAGCAGTAATAGTTGATTTTGTGGAACTTTCTCCCATCTCCCTACTGCATCTCTGAAGCCCCGTCACAGTGGTCTGGGGGTTCTTCTTTACCTCTCTCAACAAGGCTCTTCTCCCATAATTGCTTAGTTCGGATGGACGGCTAGGTCGAGGAAGAGTTGTGGTTGTCCGAAAGCTCTTCCATTTAAAGATTATGGAGGCAACTGTGCTCTTAGGAACCTTGAGTGCTGCAGAAATTTTTTGTACCCTTGGCCAGATCTGAGCCTTGCCACACTTTTTTCTGAGCTACTTGGGCAGTTCCTTAAACCTTTTGGTCCTTATTCTCAAACTGCCATATACTGCCAGAACTGATATAAAAATGAACAAAATTCTAAACATGTTGGGTATGGCTGTAACCCAAAAGTCATGAACTATCAAAATATAAAAATGGTTATTCCTGTCAGTTAACCCCATAATGGAAAGTATTGCCCAAATGTCTAATTTGCCACTTTTTTTTGCCATTTTGCAGCACATAAATAATGTAATAAAAATGTGATAAATAGGTGTACAGTCCCCCAAATAGTAGCAATGAAAATGTCATCTTGTCCCACGAAAAACGACACCTTTCATAGCTCTTTACACATCAGAATGTGGCGAAATTAAAATATATTAAAACCTAAATAAATTTGGTATTCCTGCAATTGTAGCGATGCAAAGAATAAGGGAGTCTTGTCATTTGGAGCTAACAGTGAAAGACATAAAAACAAAGCCCAAATGTGTTTCACCACATTTGGATTTTTTTTTCCGTCTAAATGCCATCAAGGAAGTACAATTTATCATGCAGAAAAAAACGTATGCAGCTTTGTACACCAAAAAATAAAAAGTTCTGGCTTGTGTAGATTCAGGATTTTATTTTTACCTGAGCTTTAGCCTCACTGCTTGACGCCAACTACAAAAATGGACAGTCATGTTTTTGATAAAACAGCATAAAGTTTCCACTTTGCCCAGTTATATTATCTCATTGCTACCAGATCACATTTTCATTAGGTCTTCAGTTATATACATCAGGTATTTTGAGCCAAAACAAGGAGAAGTCGAACAGAACAGGTGCAGGCCTTTCTATTTTATCCTAAGACTTGCTTATGTTTGTTTGACCATTACTGGTTGTGGCACACTATTGTGTGCACCCGGTCTAAATGGACCACATGTCGGTGTGCAGTCATTGGAATCAATGTATGGGCCCCTTTCTGATGCAAATTTGTGAAGACTTGACAGAGATGTGAACTGGTCCTTAGAACAAATATCAGTTAACAGCAGTCATGCTTTGTCAATTTCCATTGGCATTTTTGGTCGCCATGTCCAGGCGTATATTGTTCTATAATTCGCAATGCTATTTTGTTTCAGAGTGGAAAACTAGGGTTATACTAAGTTTCATCTACAGAGCCTAAGTTTCATCTACAGTCTACTATGCATTCAAGAAATACAGTTCTGTACTTCCCAGCTATTTCACTAAACTAATTGAATCAGGTAATAAGTTTATCCACCACTGCTCAGCTATCTCCTTTGCGTCGGTACCGATTGCTCGGATATGTGCAGCGGTATTCTTGCTATTCAGTGTAGCTTTTAATGTAATTGACTTCCTTAATCTATTCAGTAACCTTTAAGGTGCATATTTTATTAATTTGTTACCTTCTGTTAATTGTTTTGTACTGTCTATGGGTAACTTTTAATATTCTGTAGTAATGATCTACTTATCCTTAGATCTTGTGAATAGAGATTTCAGTCAGCTCCCGGAAAGTTAAGCAGATAATGTCATGAGCTGTGATAGTAATTTTGTATATTCATAATGATATAAAACCCTATTCAGTGGGAAGCAGTGTTACAGACTATTTTAACAATTTGCAGATAATATAACAGCTGTGAAGGAACCTTGGAGCACAATATAGAAAAAAAAAAAAAAAAGCCTTTCTCTAAGTGAACGAACTGGCAGTCTGAATTGTACATCAGCACATATGTATAAAAACTGATAAGAACTGTTCTATATGTTTTCTTTGATGCCCCTGATGCAAAGAAAGCTCATAGCTTGCTCCCCATGTACACCATGAAACACATCTATTTGATGTGGCTCCTCTATTTCATGCATACTAGTTTCACATAACACTATTTATATCCATACGTCAAAGCTTAAACAAGGAAAAGGTCTTAAACACAGAAATGATACAAGTCTTAATATTATAGAGTACTCTAAAGGGTTGATTTCAAGTTTCGGCATCCAAATACTGCCATGTGAAACTACCTAAGCCACTTGAGCATCCGCAGATTGTCTACCGTACACCATGCTATGAGCTGGCTTTAAGCTGCTGTGCATAATCTTCCCGTAGACTATGCTTCAAGTTGCCATAGATGGTGTTAACTTAAAAGTATGCTGGTCTTCCCCCACTACTGTGCTTGCTCTGGGCTGCTGTAGATGATCTTCCTCTTGCACTGGTTAGTAAGTATCACGTTTTAGCATAGAATGTATATCAAGTTCACATTCGCAAGTGGAAGTGTGTGTGTGTGGGGGGGGGGCAACTGCTATCATACCCATCAGTTAGCTTATCTGTTTCAGAAAGAATCATAGAAAGTAAAAACATAGCTTCCAGAGTACAGAAATAAATGCAAGGTATAGAACAATCTATATTAGACGTTCTACCATTAAAATCAAGCTTAGATAAACCACGGCTACTTGCCTATAGATCCGGGCATTGTGACTGTGGAAATCTTCCTATATTTGTTATCCATGGCTTCCTTCTTTCTAAAATCAACTTTTAAAAATGTGCTAATGAGAAGGGTTACTGGGTTGGTTCCCAGAGCCCCTCTGTGCTGTCGTTTCATAGGCTGTTACACTGTGCAGGAGCACTTCCCACTCCCATTGTGTGCTAAAACTTCCTGTGCTGTTGTGAGATTACATCAGGCAAAGGGAGGGGAAGGTGCTGAGGGAGCAGAGAGGAGGGTGAGACTGTTTCACAGCCTGTGAAGATACAGGCTGTGAGCCTCTGGGAAATGGCCCAGTAGCCTTTCAGGCTCATTAACATAATTTAAAAAGTTGAGTTATGAAGGAGGGAACCCAATTATAACAAAATATAACAACATTACCCCTCTCACTGTGCCTGGATCTATGAGTAAGTGTCCCTGGTTTATCATGCTTGATTTTGATGCTAGATTTCCTTTTATCTGCTTTCGATTTATAAAATACATTTGATGTGTTTTTTTTTTCTTTGTGCAGTGGTGTCCTTAACCTTAAAGTTGATATTATCTTTAATGTGACAATATACAATATAAATGCTAATTAACCTTATGATAATTCCTGCACTTTATTATTTTGTCTTAGAACATTTATCAGCTCTAAGTCTTGACTGCATTAAATGAAACAGACTGCACATTAAAATGTAAAATGAGTTGTTTACAATTAACAACCTGCTTCTATCTGTTGTGTTAATATAATCAGAGTCTAGTTATATTGCTCATTAATGTTTGAATTAATATAGTTTTATGCCCTCAGCAGAACCTCCAATGACTTCAATTACCTGTAGACTGTGTGCAAAATGCAACACAACTGATGTGTTTGGGTTAGCATATTAAAGTGAGTAGAATATAGTTGTTAAAGGGGTTGGCCTCTTTACTTCATGTTTTATGTAATTTGTGTGTAATATACATCTGTTAAAAGTTCTGCTCTGCTTTCTTGATCTGTAAAGTCAATCCTCCTGTCCCTGCGGGACAGATAAAGATCACATGACCCTCCATCTGCGGGCGTTTTATGGACAGGAATGATGAGGAATGACAGGAGGCTTTCAAACATTACTGCCACAAACGTAAATATGTTTTATTGATATTTTACGTTAAACTTAGGCTACATTCACATGAACGTATGGGGGATGTATATATGCCCGACATATATATGGCCCCCATACAATTCTATGGCCTCACGGCACCGTACGGGAGCGGCACGGTTTGGCACCGTACCATTCCGTAGCCCGTAGAAAGATAGACCATGTCCTATCTTTTGATGGAATATGGCGGTGTGCACTGTATCTTCCTATTGAGAGGGCCTGGGGTGAGCAGCACTCATCCCCTGCTCCTCTCTCCGGTGCTGATGTATGCCCACCATACTATGGTACAGCGGGCATACATTGTGTGAATGTTCCCTGAAACTGTGTCAAGTAAAGCATTTACAATTAGAGTACATCTACAGCATCTATAATTTACTCTCAGTTTTATGAGGTTTGTTAGAGAATATTGAAGAACAAACAACTCAGGAACACAAACATGTCAACTTAAGGTTTAAGTTGTAGCAAAGTGTTAGGCTTAGAAAAAATAGCCCAAGCTCTGAATATCTCACAGAGCGCTGTTGAAACCAATCATCCATAAATGAAAGGAGAGCTCTAATTGGAGAAGCAGAAAAGAGCCTTAGGTAGGAGAATCTTTCCACAGGACAACTATTAGTCATGTTCTCCACAAATAAGACCTTTATAGAAGTGTGGAAAGCAAACCATTTTTAATTTGAAAAGAGCCAGGGGCATAGAAAACATATGGAAGAATGTGCTCTGATTAGATGAGTCCAAAATCAAATGGTGTTTGTGGAGGGAAGCCAACCCTGCATATCACCCTGAACACATTGGTTGTATCATGCTGTGGGCATGCTTTGCTTCAGCAGGGTCTGGGAAGCTGGTCATAGATAATGAGATGGAGCTAAATGCAGGGCAATCCTTAACCTCTTAAGGACAAAGCCTTTTTTTTTTTAGTTTTTCACTCCCCAGTTTAAAAAATGTATAAGTATTTACTCTTTCCATGTACAGAGCTGTGTGAGGGCTTGTTTGTGTACTGGGCAGGAAAAAAAAATTCAAATGTTGTGAGATTGAGATTGTTCCTGTTTGAGGTCATTTACAGCCATTTTCAACTCTTTGTAATAAGTTTCAGTTATAATGCAAGGCAGCTGTTGCATAGCTCTTTCAGAAACCACTAGTTACTCCTCCTTTCCCCCCTTGACGTTACTAATGAAAATATAAAGTGTGGAAACTTTTAGAATGTGCGTTATATCAAAATAACAAAAGCACCAATTCTGCACACAATCTACTATGATACCTAGTACATCACAAAAAAGCATTTTTTTACACAAAATTATTTGCAATTTGGCAGAACTGCATGATAATTGCTTGTTTGCTGATTTTGAGTTCATTTCATTTTCATTTTGTCAAAGGACAAAAACCTCCAGAAAATGTACAAACAACTTGTTTTTCACCCTATTGCCACCCAAAAAATTGGTAAAAAAAATGTTTAAGGTATACTGTTCCCAAAATGGTGTCGATGAAAAAGTTTGCTGTGCCGAGACTCAGAACTCAGTTCTTTTTATTAAGATTTACAGTGTTATCAAAAACATTACAGCACAATAAAAACCATGGAAATCTGTATATAATAGGCAATGGTATCAACCAAAATATTTAAGGGGATGTGTTATTTGGACTGCAAAGTTGCAAAGACAAAGTCTGCTAGAAAATCTTTTTTTTTTAGTCATTTTCAATACACTTTTTTTTTTTTTCTAGTTTCCTAGTACATTGGGGCACATTTATTAAGAAAAGGCAGACTGCACTATGCGCAGTTTGCCTGTGTATAGTGGAGAGTGAGCCAGATTCAGGATTTCTGGCACATGTTCTTCATGAATCTGGCGCTTACTTTACTGCCCCGACAGAGTGCACCAACTTAAGTACCGGTACCTCTGCAAGCAGTTTGAACCTAAAAGAATGTGCAAAGTCAGAGAGAAAACTGGTGCAAACCCCTTAGTAAATGTACCCCATTGTGTTGAATGTTACAAAGTGCTGCTAGGAAGTACAATTTGTTCGATTGAAAATTAGAGCTCCAATACCAGTACAAACTATGATCAGGACAGAATCTATTTTTGGAAGAAAGTTACCATGTTTTCAAACTCTGGACAATCCCAAAGGCAATAATTTGGTAGGGGATTGTAGAAAAATTGTAACTGTGTTTTCTGTTTTTTTTTTTTTTTGTTCTTATCCTTATGTTATGAGCTTTCTGATATAAATAAGGGGTGTATGTAAGTTCAATTATGGAGACAAGAAAATTGTATAATTTTCCGATACGTTTATATATTAAGATTTATTGCTCTTAAAGTGTGTTATGTGGAGAAAAAAATGTTGCCATATTCTTCAACTTCTATTCCAATAACTTAGCAATGTGGATGCATGTTTTTTGCTGTGCTTGTTGCCACCAAATGTAGAAGTAAAAAATACTTATAAACTGTTAAAATATATTTTCACACATTGTTTGAGCCCCCTCCATTAGACTACCGTATTTTCCGGACTATAAGGCGCACTTAAAAGCCTTGGATTTCCTTGGAAATCCAAAGTGCGCCTTATAGTCCGGTGCGCCCTATGTATGGCGCTGGGCAGCGGACCATACTTACATAGGTCCCCGCTACCGGAGACCGAACAACTTCTGCCGCGTGGTCTGCAGTTCCCGCTGGAGATCTGCTGTCTCCGGTAGCGGGGACCTATGTAAGTATGGTCCGCTGCCCTCCTCCACCTCCCCCTCACCTTCCCCGCGTCGCCGCGTCTCGTCGGGTCTCGTCTTCGGGTCGCGTCGCGTCTCTTCTCCGCGTCTCGTCGCGTCTCCGCTCCGCCCCCGGACCTCCGACACGCCCCCGGACCCCGCGCCTTATAGTCCGATGCGCCTTATATATGGAATTATTACATATATGAGGCGCATCGGACTAATGCGCCTTATATTCCGGTGCGCCTAATGGCCCGGAAAATACGGTACAGTTTAAAATTGGCTTCAGCTTTAACATACAAGAATACTTTTTACATTAGGAGACATATACACAATTCAGGGAAAAGGCATAGCGTAGGAGTAGTATTAGTAATATAAGCACTACATATATATAGGATCAAACATCATCTAAAGACCTATAAGGTGCAGTGCAAGTTATTCACACCACTGGTTTACTACTCATCCCCACTGCTTCAAGTAGAATAGCTACGGAGAACTAAAACTTGCTTCTGTAGTTATGAAGTGAAAATTGTAAGAAAAATGTATGAGGGATTTAATTGCTGCCTTAAGTGGGTCTTGTATTGATCATAAAATATATGCCCCAGTGTATGATAAAAGAAATATGAATAGCACAGACCATCAATGTGTCATAAGCTTTTATTTTCAGGATATAAAGGTACATTTCTCCATGGAATTTCTCCTACTCAAAAATATGAAATTAATTACACAAGCAATATACCTCCCTATGTTATCAGAAGATTAACAGAAGATTGCTCTGTCAAAGTGTCACCTTCCATTTTTCACTTTGTTGAGAGCTGTCAGCCCGAGTTGTTGACCAATTTCAGAAGCTGGCAGTTGTGTCCTATTGAGCTATCAATGTCTCTCTATTTTTAGCAGAGGATTCTTCCACAACTTGACAAGATATTCAAACTAATAACAAGCTGTCAAAGCAATAAACTTCGAAAAGCTGCATCTACTGATGCTTAGAGATAACTACTAGGGGGAGGTTTGGCCCCATGTTTAGAAGACCATGGAGGTAGAGTGGGTAAAATGACAATTTGTACTTTGTATTCCACAAAATGGAACGGGCGGCATAGAGACGATGCACACGGAGTCTAGCCGGGTTTTATTGGGTTTGATAGCATGACAATAAAGATTGACTTTGCTCCTATTTAGAATCAAGAACGAGTCTCCACCGTCAGATCCGAGTCAGTGCTGAATGACCTTTTTTGTCTCTAGTTACTTTCATCTTTTCAGTGTATCAGGTTGTGTTCTCTGTTTCTTGATCCATTGTCGAAAAGGTCATAGAGTGTTGTTAAAGGTTAAAAATAAGATAAATAAGGATGATCTTTTCATAGGCAATTTATTACAAGAAACTTTTAGACAATAGAATACTTAACTGCTATTTCAAATCCAGATCTTAAAGTGGAACATGTGCCCACAGGCAGCAGGAATTTAATGACTTGCTTTATTTAGATGACTGCTTGATGTGAAATGTGCAAAACATACTCTGAACAGGGGGTTCCCTCGAATTGATTTCATACCAAAAGGCTGCATTTTTTAAGCAGATTAATGTTTGTCAAACCATTGATTTGCTGTGGCTGTATGATGGTTTTTTCATCCACTCCCTGTTCACAACACATGAATGCTTGACAAGGTAAGGCTGATAGGAACAGTGTTGTTCTGATTTGGAGCTAGCATGTGTACACACCCCAGAGTAGCATGGAGCGGAAACGTTTCAGGGGACCACTCTCTTTCTCGAGAAAAGTCACTAGACCTTGCTACTCTGTAGTGTGTACATATGCTAGCTCTGGATCAAAAAGCCTCTCTGCTGTACAAGTTGGATGGAATATGTTTCTAGTGATACCCCTGCTAGATATTGTTCAATTGAAATTCTGTTATCTGTGTTTGGTGCTACAGGAATTTATACGCTGCTGTATACTAAAGTAAAAGTGTAAATTACAAAGGTGCTTGGCGAGCATTATCAATGTTTTGGACTTTGGGGATTATTTATCATGTGTTTTGCAGGGCTTTTTTGGCATAATAAAAAGCCTCAGACCGTTCAGGTTTTTTGTGATTTTTCACTGCTAAAAACTAGCACTGTACTATTTCGGCAAATTCACTATTCTGGGGTAAACCTAGACTTACTGTTGGTGCAAAGCCACATTGATGACTTTTTTAATACAGTCACATAAAAAGTCGCAAAGTCATTTCAGTCACCTGCTGGCATATGTGCTTGGATTATTTTTTACACATTTTGCAAATTTTTATTTAAAAAAAATTTCAGACAGCAAAATAAGCATAAGAACATTTATTAAAGGGCCGGACAGTTTGTAGAGGTTAATCAGGGCTGCTGGGTCTACCCAGTACAGCTCTGATCACACATCTGCATCCAAAGTGGTTTGTTTCCCTCTTTAACTGGGGCTTTTATAGATGCACAGAGGAAAAGCATAAAGTTAAACAAAAATGTAAATAAAATTAAAAAAAGAAAGAAAGAAAACGGGTGTAAATGTCCCCTATGGTTCTTTATGATTGGGGGATATACAAAGTTAAAACACACATACACATGTCACATATTAATAAATATTTATAAATAAACATTAATATTCCCCAATAAAATTGCCCTGTTTGCTTCAGACCATACAAATTGTATATTAAAATGACTGTCACAAAATGCTCATTTTGTGCTCAGAAGGAAAAAAAAAATTTTGTACAAAAAAATGTGTATATATATATATATATATATATATATATATATATATATATATATATATATGTATGTATATATATATGTATATATATTGCATTTAAATTTCTTTTACATAACATTTCTTTTATTTTTAAATACCCCTATGTGTCACAAAAAATGCTGCTAAAAATGTTATTATATTGCACAAAAAAAGTATTTTATGGCCCTTAAACCAATAAGTATGAAAATTTGTTAAAAATGCCCTGGTCATTAAAGCCTTTTAAGGCCTGGTCAGAAAAGGGTTAAAATAAAATCCAATGAGCCGGCCTGTAATGCACAAAAATATGTATCTATAAATTTGTTTTACTTCCCCTTTAAATCCCTTCTTTGTTTAGAAAATATGCCGTCTTTGAGATTAGAAAAAGTCAACATTGAAGTTGTAACAATCTGTAAAAATATAAACAAAATTTGAATATTTTATGTACTGCAGCTGTCATGAATAAATTAATTCCATGGTTATTCATGACTCAGTAGACCTGCGTATTGAGACTTGCTGCTGCTTGATTTGGGGAATAATATTTAGTTCAAGAACAAAATGCGTTAAAAATATATTTCCTCCTTACTAGATGGCTGCTTAAGTGCTCAGTGGGGATGTGCAAACTAGATGAGTACAAATGTGGTTTGAAACTACGGAGGATGTAATTTCTCTTTGCAAGCACCTCTGAAGCAGTGTAGATCAGGCGGTCAGTATTTATCAAGATGTTTATGTTAATTAACCAACTTAGTGGTTTTTCATCTGAAACTACAGTGAACGATGGTTTTCACCTCATGTACACAGACTATCACCTTATAATATGTGGTTCGGTTGAAAAGTTTTTTTTTGAAGGGGAAGTATTTGACCTTATTAACACAAAGATTTTTTGTACATTTTTTCCAAAGGAGTCCTATGGGATGGAGAAAAGGACTATGCCCATAGATTGTGTTACAAATCACTACCCTATTCATTTCAAATGCAGTAAAATTCTAAAGTACTTATGCTATGCTACTTTCAGGGGTACATCATATTAGATTAGTCAGACTGCAGTGGACCCGAACGCTCATACTGTACTCCAGACTCTGGGGTGCAAGCTGCCAGTGTTGCAAAAGTATAACTGCATAAGCAACCCTGCGCTTTAAAGTGCAACTCAAACCATGGATTCTACTCTAGAAAGTAGTGTAAAATAGAGGGGAAATTTATTATATGCCAGAGTTTGTACGGTTGCATATGATATCTCTGGCGCTAACTACCATCAAAATCAATCATGATAAACCAGATCCAGGCACTGTGACTGTGGTAATCTTATATTTGTTCTGCAGATTGACAATTGTTTTCTGGTCATTTGATCTTTCAATTGTTTATTTGCGACTTTTTAAAGAAAAAGGCTGGACAAAAGTAAAACATTTTTTGAGCATCCCATTGTAATCGTTTACCCACAGGGGAGTAAAGTTTTTGTGCAAATAAAATTGCAACTTTGCAGCTGTTGCGCAAAAAATTTACACCATTTTTATAAATCCACATCTGGGTTCCAAAGACTGTTGGGAGTGCAACACAAAAAAAAAAAAAAAAAACTAGACTGCGGTGATATTTGCTGGGAGGGTAAAAAAGAAACAATTTTTGCACAAATTTACCAATGCAAATAGAATTTTAACTTTATAACTGGTATTTCTGCTACCTGTAATTTAACAGCTTCCAACATATCCTGTATCATTCCCTTTTTTCCTGTAAATCCAATACTTATACAGGTGGTCCCCTATTTAAGAACACCTGACTTACAGACAACCCCGAGTTATAAACTGACCTTTGGTAATTGGTAATTTACTGTAATTTAGTGCTAGACTACAATAAACAGCTATAACAGTTATCAATGGTGCCTGTAATGAAGCTTTATTATTAATCCTGGTTCTTATGACAATCCAACATTTTGAAAATCCTATTGTTACCAAGACCAAAAAATTTGCAGGCCTTTTGGTTTTCATTGGAAGGTCACCATCTCCTTTAAAAGAATGCTCCAGTCAAAGCTACCGTATATACTCGTGTATAAGTCAACCCAAGTATAAGCCGAGGTCCCGAATTTTACCACAAAAACCTGGTAAAACCTATATTTTTTTTACTCAAGTATAAGCCGAGTTTGGGTTTTCAGCACATTTTTTGTGCTGAAAAACTAGGCTTATACTTGAGTATATATGGTAATTTATTTAATAATGCATGATGCAGGGCCTGAAGGGAGGAACAAGACTTTAGGTTCTAGTAAGGTTCTGAAAACAATGAAATTAAGTCATGCTCCTCCCTTCAAGCCCTGCACCATGCATTATTCAATGAATCAATTTGATTGACGTGTTTCTTCAAGATTTACATTACTATTATCTTATTTTAATGCATATCTAGCTATGATATCATGTACAACTGTTCCTGCTATGTATACATATGTCTTCAAGTACCTAAAGCTCACTAATGACATAGATAAGAGTCTCATTTACTCACAATTATTCATTATTTTCTCATAACTGCATAGAGAAGAGATAAAACAATAGCCGTTAAGTTGTACATGCAAACAAGGGAGATTCAGGTTAATTGGTCTAATACACTTTCCAATCACATCTGCACAAATTAGCTTGTGTCTTCACGTTTAGCAGTGTAATGAGTCATGATGGCAATCAAGTGAGGAGGATGTTTTAGTAATGAATAGGTTTTTGATGGTAAGCTGTCAAAGGAGACATTTCAGACAATTTGGAGTTGGAGTTTAGGAGTCTTAGTAACTGTTTTTTATGTTGATTCTTTTAATGTGATTTATTTTTCTTTGTCAAGATTTATATATGTTGCACAGCAGGGGATTTTCATTTAAGGACCTAGGGATTGTGCTTCGCATATCCTATTGTAGCTTAGCAACATAAATTGAGTATAAATTGCAGAAGCTTCTATTAGATATGAAATGCTCACTGTAGGACATGATTTATATGTTTCCTATCATCTCACCTGTTTTTAGTAGGCCATCCTAAGCTGATATTTTCAACACGTTTGCACAGATTTCATTATTTTTTTCAATAAAAAACTGATGCTTAAAAGGGACACTTTATTAAAAAGACTTTGTCTTTATTGTTTACTTGGGGGTCTTGTTCTAAAATGGTCATCTATCTTTCTACATCCTATTGTTGCATGAAAACATCATTATGGATTTTCATTAGAATGCATTGCTTGAGTATGCTGTAACTGCTAAACAAAAACAAATAATCCCTATGTATGCAAGTCATTAAAATATTCTTATAAATAATCATAATGAAGTTTTCAAGTGTTTCAGTCACTTTATTACTTGTATTACTAATTAGAACAGATCTTTGCACACAACAACTCCGCAGGTGGACTATGAAATATTCTTTTACCACTCCCTCTTTAATCTTAATCATTTACCTCTTAAAAATCTTCTCCAAAGTCATATACAGCAGAGAAGGCTTGCTTTTTGGCAAACCTATAGCAGCTGCTCTGTGTGCTTTAAAACCAGACGTAAAGGCAGTTAAAAATATAGAAATGTTAGCTGCACATAAAAATACAATTACCAAAACTTGGGTAGTCTATTAAGACCAACAGGAAAAGCTCAAAAAGGAGTGGAAAACTGGCATTTTACATGCTTTCCTCACCAAAAAGTCTTATATTCTTGTTGTGGAATTATGGCCCACCTCAGCCAGATACCATAAACACAACTGGGATTGAGGTGAATGTGCACTTAGACATACTAAAAAAGAGAGGAAAGCGGATGTGTAGATAAAACAAATCAATTTTTTATTATATCGAAAACAGATAAAAACATTTAAACACCCCTAATGAAGGGGATGAGAATAAAATGGTCTCTCCACAATAAGATAAATGCTGAATATACAACAGCATACAAAGAATAATCTAGTGAATGACAAGGTTGCAGACTATTCATGCACAATCAGAGCTGCAATATGTATAAAAAGCTTTTTTTTAAAACAAAAAATCAAGTTCCAATTAGAAAATAGTAAAGTGCAATGTGCAATAATGTAACCAATTAGTAATGAAACAATATAAAGATTTAGCTCTGCAGTGTGTATAAATCAAATTGAATAAATGAGTTTAGCTAATGATACAGATTATATTACCTAAAGTGCAAGCATGGAAATGAGAGACCAGGAGTTCCCCGCGCGTATCGCCCATATAGCGGGCTTCCTCAGGGGATCACAAGAAAGTGATAACCGAAACTATTTAAACTATCTAACCCTGCCCCCTGGGTGCGAAAAAACTGTGGCTTGCCGCCCCTTCCGGTAGCGATGCGTGTCACAGATGCGCTCCACTTAATACAATGCAAACTACTTCCAGGATCAGAATGATGTCGGAGTTTTAATCATCAATGTGTATATGATTCCAAGTAACAGAGGCAGACCCTGATACAGTCTACCTAATACGCGTATATGATTCCAAGTAACAGAGGCAGACCCTGATGCATTCCACCTAATACGATGCTTCCGGGACAAAATGATGTCAGGTTATTAGTCATCAACACGTGTATGTTTCCAAGCAACAGAGTCGGGCACTGACAATTGAACGAAGGTCAGACCTGTTGTGAGACAAAATCCCTAAAGGGCTGCCGCCGAGCTAGGTAAGTATGCACTCACGTTACAGGTTACAAGTACAAGAAAGAATGACGGTAGGAACAAAAAGCTGATCGCCGCGTACAGTAATGTAAGGGTCAGCGTAACAGCCTAACCAGTGGCGAGTAGATGAGTTTAATACGATGGAGGATATAAAGAATATACAAAGCGCTGAAACAGGAACAGAAGTACAATAAAAAGACGAAATAGGATTAAGCATACCCATTGACTGTATATAAAGAAAACAGATCCACTACCAAAAGCATATAATTATGAGTTCCATATGTATAGTGCATAAAACAAAAACACAAAATAACAAATAAAAAAACTAAATCTACATTACACCTTGTGTTCTAAAGTAAAACGAAAAACAGAATATACCCCACCAAGAGATGTAAAGGCGACCGGCTTAGAATAGTGCAAAAAGGATGCAAAAAGAAGGCACAAATATTGATATTGTACTAGTTGAAATCAAATGAAATATAAACAGTTATGTAAAAAAGCTCCAACATTTAAGGAAAACCTAGTAATGGCATCAAAAGAACAAAAGGGGCGGCATGGAAGGGCAAATCAGTTGTAAGCAAGAGTAATTTATAGAATATAATGACAATATTTACAAGGTTAGTCAAAGATATAAATCAAGGTCACTGACGATTAGCAGAAAATAGGAACTGACTGTAAACAGAAATGGCCACATTTTATACATAACATGTATAAACTTAGCCATATCCCAAAAAAATCCAAGACAGAAAGCATCCGTGGAATTGATCAAAAAATTGGTCAGAGAAGATAAGGAAGTCCTTCGTGCTGGTTGGAAGAGAGTATCCAGAAGATGACTGTAGTGGTCTCTATATAAAAGCAAACGTTGAGTGGGTCTAAATATTGGAGAAGATCTGATCCCTTCGTTTACGCTGTGAAAGAAAAATACCTCCTATATAAGGGAGAGAGAAAAAAAAGCAAACAAATTGGTGACTAAATAACAATAGTGATCTTATAATAAGGGGCCCGGGAATGCAATCCAGACTTAAGGGGTCCGAGAAGTGAACAAAAAAGTGAGTAGATGGCTATGTGAATGGATAGTGTAAGCCGAGTACACCAAAAGATATGTAAAAGATCCTTATAGACAGTGTCTAATAGACATAAAAACCAAAAGAAGGAAAAATGGAACTCAACCCAAGAAAATAGTTATAGAGACCGCTATGATTCAGAAGTGTTCTTTTCTGTTTTTATTTTTTATAATGACCTGTAAAGAGTAGTTCTTCATTCAAGCCATTTAGGGCGACAGTGTCTAGAGTGTATATCCATCTAGATTCACTTCTAAATAGTTGTGGCACTGGATTTCCACCTCGGAAATTCTGTGACATCTTCTCCAAACCCAGAATACGAAGATCCTGTGCTCGACTTCTGTGAAAATGAAGGAAATGAGATGCTACCAAAGTGAGGGTTTTTCCTTTATGCAAGTCCGATGCCGCTGTATTGATAGTAGACAAATGTTTTTGACATCTCCTACGTAACTCTTGTGTGGTTTGGCTCACATGTAGTTTCGGGCAGGGGCAAAGTAACACATAGACAACTCCCTATGTTTTGCAATGTATAAAATCCCTGATCTTGAAGTTCTCATGGTGAGAAGGATCATGAAATTCAGAGGCCCGTATCAGGTGTGGACATACCGAACAATTTCAACATGGAAAATACCCTGTCAAACGGGTTCCCCTCCCCTGCAAAGATGATGGGTGCTGGAAATGGCTGTTGGTAAGAACATCCTTCGAATTTTGAGCGTGTCGCGCTATAAGTGTGGGTTTGTCTGTGAGAAAAGGAATTAATCTGACATCACTTTTAAGGATCCCCCAATTTATGTTCACAATATCATAGAGATCACCCCACTGATTGTTAAATACAGTGACTAACCTTGGTTTAGAGTCCATCACACGGAACTTTGATTGAAGAAGATCTTTTCGTTCACTTAACTTGGCTTTTGTCAATGCTCCAGAGATTCCATTTTTCAGGTGTCGGGGATGGAAACTGGAAAAATGTGACAAGTTATTAGTCACTGTTGTTTTGCAAAAAAGAGAGGTAGTCTGGACCGGATCGTTATAGGTAATAGTAATGTCCAAAAAGTCAACTGATGTGGTTGACATGTGGGTCTTAAGTTTGATATTCCAGGGGTTGTTGTTCAAGCCAGAAATAAATTCTTGGCAGTCCTCCAGAGGAGGAGAATGTCATCTATGTATCGAAACCAGCCAGACACCATGGTCTTATAGGAATCCAGGCGATATTTTGGTGTATTTCGGCGCATTCACTTAAATTTTATGTCTTTTTCATAGGACATTCACATATGTCTGTCACTCTCCATCACTGTCCATCACTTTAGATAATGAATTTAGGCACGTATAGGGTATGGTACTGTATTTTATTAAGATTGTACTTGTTGACATATATGAAGACAAGTTGTTTGTTTTTCAGATTATGTACTTTTTGTTCCTACTGTCATCCTTTCTTGTCTCTGTTTACACAACCTCAGGTTTTTACTTTACTCACATCACAAAGGATTATACAGAAAACTTTCAGTGGGGCTGGACCTGGGCTTGGTTAGTTTAAGATAAAAAGTAACATCCATAGTTCATTGGTTAGTAAATTATGGACATCACAGGAACAAAAGGCTCTGTTCTTGGAGTGGGTGGTATCATAAGTCATCCAAAGCCCACATTCTTTCGCTGCACAGCAGAGTGTTATCAAACTTTATCCATAGTCTGGCATCATCTTAGTTTCAGCATTTAGCAAGCATATAAAATAAAAAACATTTTCATTTAAACATATAACAATACTTCACACTTTGATGTGGAGTGTGTGTGACTGGATCTCCCCTGCTGTGCTGACTTCATGACAAAGTTGGTTCACAGACATCTGTCTCTATTCAGATCCTAAATGTCATTTCCAGTGGTAGGAAGACAAAAAGATATGGCAATATTTGTACTATTACCACATAATGCGATTGAAATTAAGATAAAAATTTGTCTACACTAGGTAGACAAGCTAGCTTACAGGTGCTATTACTCCCATTGGGTCTTGATCAGGGTTTAAATGCAGCATTGAAGTTAAAACCAGATGTGGATCCTAGAGGCAAATGATATGGAAATCTACCACTTCTCTTAATTTTTTCCACATTTGTTTTTAGCCTCATACCTGTATAGAAACCTGAAATCTTAACCTGACTCACTATCAGAATGTGTAATACAGCAGTAATAACCAGTACAGGACATCATAAATAGGGAAATGTTAATTAACTGGTTATTGGTCAAAATGATGATATGTCAAAAATGTTTTGAGTATTTTGTATCAGTGTTGGTCAGAGCACTTGCCCTTTTATATCTCCTGAATTGATGTTTTTGTGGGTAAAATGGAAACCATCGGTTGAGGTTGAAGAAGCCTCTTTGAATTATTAGTGTTAGTAACTTTACTTCTTGGAAGACCATGATAAGGCATCTCTCACTTGTGTTTACTCATGATGAACAATTATTTTGTTTCATCCTATGTTATAAAAATGCAGTATATACCTCTCTTTTGTGGTGTTATAATTCCGCATTCTATACACGCACTTGTCATTGGCTCTGTCCATCACATTGATCTCATTATGTAATTGGGCTTGTAGTTTTCAAGATGTTTGAAGGGATTCAGTACCTAAATTTCAACCTCTATAAAGGAAATTGAGAGCACAAATAATGTGTAATGTTGGTGCAGCGATTAATATATTGAATTTATCGTGGTTTTGAGAAATATAGTTCATGTTTATGGTAAGCTACATGGGTCAGGCGATAAAGTTCTGTAATTTATCTTAAAAATGTTTACATTTTGCTTCAGGTATTATGCAATATTTAGCGTAAGTGTGTTTTATGGTACGGAGTTCTGAAAACTTTTACCATCTTGGAGTAATAAATGTGAAGCAAATCACTGTGAATTCCACTGTCAATATTTAATAATGTTGGACAGTATAGACAGTATTGCATAGTCTGCACCATTCCTGCATCATTATTAGTCACGGCTGGAGGTTTTCAGCACCTGCATCACTTGCTTCACAGCCAGAGCAGTTTCCAAGCTCCTGCTGGTAATAAAGACATAAGGCTGACATAAGTGGCATGGCTGTTAAAAATTGATGGAAAACAAAATCAAAGAAAGTGTATGGTCGTTTCATTTTCCCTGGGAATGTATATTTTTCTTGCTCAATTTAAAGAAATGAACTTTTTTTTTCATCAATTACTGTATGCATCAGCCGTATATACTTCCCCCAACGGCCGTGTGAATGTGGCCTAAGAGATATACATGTTTATGTAAAATTAACTTCTGTTAAGATATGTAGATTATTTATTTTACTGCCATCAGATTTTTGACCATACATGACCTGGAATAACTTTGAATATCAGCTGCACACTATAATGTACTCTCAAACTGTAGGAGTTGATTAATTAATTGATGGTGTTTAAGTGTCATTGGACTATATTAAGAAACTTGTGTCTGCAATGAGCATACAATTATTGTGTTCTGTAAGAAAGAGACAGAGGAGAGATATGACAGATGTTTGTTCTATGCCATTGTCAGGGTTCAATTTTCATTGAAAAAAATATAGTCAAATGTAGAATAAAATTACAACAGATGATGATACAAATTGCTTTACTACGAAGATGATTTATTCACAAGCTAGTGTGGTGGAGCTGTTGCTCAGCTTTATCACATTTGCCAACCAGTTTTAATACCATGTATCTGCTAAACTCCTATAATGATAATCTACTGACTGCTGCATCTTAGTTGTTTAATTGGAAGTGATACTTCTTTTATCACCTACACAGTTATGCCAGTGTGCCAATTGCCTTACATGGCAGCTAGAGGCAAACTGGCGGCCCCCATGTCAGTCTGCAGTGTGTACAAATTAGGCTGGTTCTCACTGACCACATAATACACTGCACTACATAAGAAGTGTAGTTTATACTGTAAGTCATCACATGTCATTGTCCTCCTGTGCAACTAAAAACCATTTAAAAATATAAAGCAATTACTGATTTTTCTTGGCAATCAGAATGTGGGATTAAGAGGAGAGGGGCAGAAAGCAGATCATTAGCAGACAAGGGTATAGATGTATGTTGGAATGTATATTGCTTTTCAGCTATTGCAGCAATTTAAGAAAAACTTTATGAATTTTACAGCTAGGCTTTAAGTTTTCCCAAGTGGAAAGTTGCTGTGTATTCTTAAAAATAAAACCGTGTCTTCTATTAATTTTTGCTCCTAAAGAGGGGGAGGGGAGTGTCTTTTTAGGGCACGTCTTATTTTTCCATGAACAAATACCCACATTTATTGTTGAACAAAAATCAACATCAATATACTGTAGTCATGCCATCACATACATCAGCACAACCATGTACAATAATCTATAGTACATTTACTGATCATGCTATTTATGAACAAAAGGCAACATCATGTCAATAATTTCTGTAGCATCCTTATAACTGTGAATTAAAAAGTGTATACACAAAAAGCAACGTTTTATTCATAGACCGTCAGATAATCATCCTATCAAATGTCGTCATAATTCTCCAGACCCTGTATTTCATGTTGAATTTTTTGTGACTCCATTTCTTTTAGAGTTATTAAACCCAATCTTTCATGATTAGCACTTTCCTTGTCATCCCTTCTTCAAGAAGTTGCTTGTAGCGCATTTGCAGTGATTTGTCCCATGAATTCTTCACCCATGTCAAAACCCCTTGCTGTATCTAAAATATCTACTAATACTAATGTACGGCGTGGGAGGAGCTGCTGCAATGGCTGCCGCAAGGTCTTATTTTCAGGATAAGTCTTATATTTCCAAGCTTGAAAAAATTGCACTAGGTCTTGTTTTCAGTGGATGTTTTATGCAAACTCCATTTAATATAATTAATTGCAAAGTTTTTGTAATATAATTTTATACAAAGAAAAATGAATCCTGACACTGCAATGCCAAATGTGTTCCTTAATTATCCCCATCATCACCGTAATACCCAACAATAAAGATTCCCTTAATTATTCATTGTGTGTCTCCTGTATTAGCTGGTGTAAGGGCTCACTTTGTGTGCTATATTTAACCCTTTTGAGACAAAGTTGACTGTTTTAATTTTATTTTTACTTGGATGCTATTGTTCTAATGACTAGGGTCAGCCCAAATTTTTAAATTGTACTAAAAGTACTAAACAGAATGTTCCTATTGAAGTAGTAGACTTTTATATATACTGCACAGTTCATTCATAATTAGAATGTATAAATGCTGAAGGCTGACACAAAGGGGTTTAGCCTAAAGTAGTGTCGATGAGGTTCAGTATAATGGAAAACGTCATCATTTGGATCATTGATCCGAGCACCTAGAAGTCTCTATCTCTTTTGTTTCTGAAATCACAAGTAAGCGACGCCTGAACCCGGCTAACATATCAATCTGATTGTTGCTTTGCAAAGGTTAGTAGGTCTTTCCAAAGAGATTTCTTTGTCTTTTGTCCTGCTTATAATTGAGGTGACCATAAAAGCAAACCTAAATGTAGTTAGCAGATTTTATTTTCAGGCTCCTGCCTTACTGTCTTCAAAGGTCAAACAAATAGAATTTTCATCTCTTTAACATTTTATAAGACAGAGGTCTGGACAGTTTCATTCACCCTTTATCTACTGAACCTGGATCCCTAAATTAGATTTTGAAATTGAGTGTGTAGCTTAGTCAGTAAGTTACCATAATGCCGGAGCACCGCATTCAACCCTAGAACTATAGAGGTCATAGTAATATAAAGTGAAATGGATTGAAAACGAAACTCTGAAAAAAAGAGCAAAGTTATTTCTTATCTGGTTTTAGCAAAGTGAGCATAGATTTTAGAAATCATTCAATTGTAGGCTGAAATTATAGTGGGAATGGGAGCTGTAAAGCATATAATATAGAACCAGATCGCCTCATATCTCCTCTAGGGTATAGAAATGAAACATTTCAGTAAGAATAATGCATTGTGTTTTTTTTCATTGAAATACTAATACTTTAAAATTCATCTTAATGTGAAGACTTAGGTTGCATGTTTTTAAATAATGCCTTGTGAGACTATATAACAATAATAATCAGGACACCAGGTCTTACCTAGTAGACACGGACTGTCCTGAAACAATCTGCAGTGATCTAGTCAGTGGGGATCAATGTAACGTACAGATGCAGCAAGACCTGTGTGATGTCACATGGGTTCCCCTTGGATATTTTTGCTTTTTTATAAACATCTGGATTAAAAAAAAAGCTTATTCTTCTTTCACTTTTTTAATGAGCAGCAGTCCTTTTTTGTCTTAGAAGGTGCTTTTTTTCAGGTATTGCAGTAATACAGTGTTATGCTACTCATCTGGTTTTGCTTATGTTACATTATGTTATTGCTTTTTTTTCCAATACTACAGCGTCACCAGTGAATAATACCTACTGGGACTCTTCTGCTTATCTAATGTCACATGCTTAGACTGAAAACTGTATGTACCAGTTTGTTTTCCTGCATTTACAAATATATGTTATTTTTATATCTTGCAGGGGTTGTTGGTGCTTTTGCAGAATTTGCCCACAGACCACTGGGGAAATGAAGACATCGGCGTCCTCTTGGCTGAAGCCTACAGATTAAAATTTGCATTTGCTGATGCCCCCAATCATTACAAGAAATAATTCAAAATGTGCAACTTTGAAGAATCTCCCTCCTTAATGATTTATATGAAAATATATAAATATTATAAATACTTTTTTTCTCCTTTTTTATGGCAGTGCTAAGATTTACAGCAATCAACATGAAACCATTACTAAATAGGCTTTGGTGTTTTTCTGTAGGGTAACTTATGACATAAACATGCCATATACCAAAGAAGATTATTTTTAATTGTATTTACAGGGTAGAATTGGAATAATGACATCATCCCACTTGTGATTCTAATCCTCATGACCAATGTGATGAGAATTGTTTTGATAGGTGTGGTAAATTGGAATTAGACTTGCACAGTGGCAAATCTTTGTATTTCTGCAATGAACTATTTGGAACATGTGAAATGTACAGTACGATAAGCATTAAACCTCTTATAATATATTAACCATATCATTGCTTGGATCTTCATTTAATGTGTATAATAAAGAAACATAATATTTCACTGTACAGAAAGCTATAGTGCATGAAGTTGCAGCTGTGTCAGTTGCGTATCCGCCCTAATCCGTGCGGTCCCCACACCAGTAGAAGAAAGTGAATAACAACACAAAACCAGGCAAGTTCTGGTGATATAGGGCCTAGAGTCAAATCCAGTATATAAGAGTAAAATTAAATATTTCATCAATATGCATTAAAAACACTTAAAAAACAACAGGCATCACAGAGATGGGAACAACCAGACACCTCAAGTACAGGTTAGCTGGTATGCTCACCCCCCCCCCCCCAACGTCCAAATAAAGGCATGTATGATGACATACAGGGATTAGGTTAAAAATACATGGGTAACAATAAGTACAGTGATAGAGCCATGTAACATTACCAAGTGTTGTCAGATCGTGGGGGGTGGGAGCACTGCCCCACGCATATCGACACCTTGCTGTGGCTTCGTCAGGGGTAGATTAACATATCAATGAACAGGGTTAAATACCATTTGGCTATTTCAGATCCCCTCCACCATTGGAGCGCGAAATCTCTCGAGATCCTGGGCGTCGAGTCATCACTGCTCATGCGCAGTGCCCCACTCCTCCTGCCTCCAATATGAGAGCACCGCGCATGCACGGGGAGACACGAACGTCTCCGGATCACCATAGAATCCGTCTTGGTTGCAAATAGGTATATGCTTATATCTCGAGCAAACTTATGCGTTAAGATGAGTCCAAATTAGGTTTCCACGGTGTAGCAATTTCAAATTGTTTCGATGACCTTGGAGCAATCACGGCACCGGTTGATTTATAGCAGTCTCGGTCTCTTTTTTTTTTTCCTCTTCTTTCTTACGAGGTAGGTATGTTCTTTTTTATTCCCTAGTGGTTGGTGACATCAGGCTCCGCCCCTCACACCATACATCAGGCGGCATCCACACATCATACATGAAAAGGTTCTCTAGAGGGGGAGTTGTTAATGAGGTAAGTAAATGTACATTCTGCACGCATCTATGGGCCTTGGTGTTATCTGAGGAGGATAATGCATGTCAATAAAATATTTAATTTTACACTTATATATTGGATTTGACATGGGAAAGACATAGGGGAAAATTTATGAAAAGTGTCCTAAGGTTAGACCGTGTTAATCTGCACCAGATTTATATACCCGTATTTTCCGGTCTATAGGGCGCACAAAAAAATCCTTTTGATTTTCTCATAAATCAAAGGTGCGCCTTATAGTCCAGTGCGCCTTATATATGAACCGCACTTACAGACAACAGCTGCCTTGAGCTGTGCACAGCCGTCCTGCTGGTCATTCATCCTTATAATCAGGTGCGCCTTATAATCAGGTACGCCTTATATATGAACCTAGACGTTTTACACCAGAAAAAAAAAGGACAAAACTCTGTAGTATTTTTGGCACACAGACTTTTTTGACTTGACGTCATGTTTTTTTTTTTAGTGCAAATTATGACAGAATTCCCCTATAGTTTACAGCCATTTTTGGCAACAAAATATTTTTCCTGAGAAATTTTCCATAAGCAATCATTTCTTAAGTGCTTAATGGTCTTAATCGTTTGATGATCCTGTATATGTGTTTTATATGGAAAAATATAATGCTACACTAGTAGTTAAAGGGAACCTTTCACCAGTTTTTACTCCACTAAACTAATTGCAACCTCAGGTAGTGTATGAAATGTCCATTCTAGAATTTCCTCATTAATGTTAAATATCAATAATTTACCTACAAATAACATCTCCTAAAATGGTAAACTCACATAATATCACATAATAGAGGTTCTTCAAAGCTGTGCGCTGGATTGTATGAATCTCTCATTTTCAGATAACAGAGAAAAGAGGGGCAATGTCCTGTTACGCCACCTGAGTTATTCTAGAATACTTTCAGACAGGAAACATAACCAGCAGTAATAGACTTAATAAAATAATTGTATGGAAAATTGGTAGGCTGCAATGTTTTTTTTTAAATAATTGTGTTGTATGTGTCACATAAGGGTAGACATGTATCATATGCTGGTGCACGGTGCGCCAGTATATGATGGTAACCAAACCCCCTACACACGCCAGAAATATCAGGAGGCTGTAGCCGCTGGCGTGTGGTGGGGCAGTTCTACAACAGGTACTGCCTATATCCTGCAGAACTTCTTGGTGCATGTGATAGGTAGTGCACAGGCGCGGGGCAGTAACATCTGTCTAGCTCATCTGTGTTCACTTAATACTCTATAGTAAGCTTCAGTGAAAAGTGGAGTGGGTTGACAATAGTCGCAAACAAGACAGAAAACATACATCATATTCTGTTCTGTTCTGACAATACAATTAGGACCTCCCTTTCCTGTATCCAAGCCAAATACCTGGGCTGCAAATTATATAGCAGGGCCTATTCCCATCCATGCTTGTGTTTCAGGCAACAGGCTCGTGAGGCCTTACGGTAAAAACTAACTGGTCCTTCTGCTGGGGTGTGAGGGAGAACAGCTTGGAATGCACTGTGGTAGAGACATAGTGACACTAGGTGGGATTAATAATGCCTTTTCTAATAACAGCAATTAGATCTGTATTTTACACTTGTACACAATGACACCAATACAAATAACAGGGGGCACAAATGCAATGAATGTCCCTCCACTAAATAAAATTGTTCCCAAACTCAAATCACACCACTTGGTACACAAGAAACATGGATGCACTTCAAATCTGTGGACAATATAACTTGGTTGCTTGCACATTAAAGGGGTATTCTCGTCTGGGCACTCACATTCAGTTTCATTAATCTGCCATATATTAACACTTCTTCAATTAGATGTTATTAAAAAAAATGTTCCTGTGTGAAGATAATTTCTCATAAATGTAGTGATATGGTCCCTTAGAAACAAGACATTGTCCTTGGATACGGCCACCTCTGCTGGAGGGATTGCACAAAGAAACAAAAGGTGTTTGTATATGAAATGTCCGGGAGTTACTGCATGTCCCACAGCCGCCCTTTGGTAATGGTCACTGAAGCCAGGAGGTCAGGAAGGACTCAATAGCGCATGTCTGGCCACTCCTGCCAAAATGTGAGGTGGTCGCATCCGAGGAAGCCATCTCGTTTCTAAGGGTCAACATGGCAACATTTATGAGAAATTATCTTCACACAGGCACATTTTTTTTAATAACATCCAATTGAAGAAATGTTAACGTATGGCAAATGAATTTAATTAAATATGAATGCCCAGATGGGAACACCCCTTTAACTCATATTGAATTGTATTGATTCATGAAAAGAATATGCTGACTTATTAATTCATACATGTATGATTGATCATACAGTTTAATATACTTGTTTCAAAGATAAAAAAGTAGCAAAATGTGCGTCTTTAAATTTTATCTTTTAACATGCAGGAAATATATGTGGTAGGTAGATGACACAGTGTAGTTGCTTAGTTGGCAAAACTCAAAAACACCAAGCATATGTGAATTGTAAAGTAATTTTTAAAGACCTCACAGTTTTTCTATATATAGGCAACCATTTTGATGTCCACTTGCTATAACTAGGTATTGTAAGCAGTTCCATAGCTTAATTGTCATTATACTGCACACCCCCTCCTTGGGCTATTTGATGATGTCTGCACTTTTCTGAAAGCACAAGCTTTGTTTTACATTGAACTTAGAGCATCATCGTGTATCAGTACGGTCACCTCTAAAACAGATCCAAAATAAATAAGCCACATTGTACTGCCCGGTCATAGCAAAGCTTTTCTATTCTTATCAGTGGGGTCTTAGATCTGAAACCCCTCCTGATTTTTAATGGAAAGGTAGATAATATTGTACTGAAAAGTTAATGGATAATCTTTTATCAGCTTTGTGAACATGTACAATATCTTGCTTTGTTGTATCCAAATGTTTAGAGTTTTGCAACACAATTTCTTTATCTCTTATGTATCTTTGCTTCTTGTGTTTTGGCTTATATGAGTCTTTTGTATGTACATATGGATGTCAGAATGGTTTGTAAGTTTTTCAAGAATATATACTTTAGAGAGTCTATTTGGGGAATTTCTGTAGCCTGGTCACATTGTGCACCAGTCTTTATTTCCCCTTTCCTGTTGGTGCACAAAACTCCAGACATACTAACAGGGGCAACCTGGTGTAGAATTAAGCTATAACCTGCTTCAGCTATAACCCTGCCTACCCTGTGTTTGACCCCTCTATACCGACTGGCATAAAAGGAATAATAAATACCCCAATGTTCACTCAAATATTTTTATGTCAGATATACAGATTTAAAGCGTAATGCTGATGGATGTTACCAAATTGTCATTGTGATTCCCCCTAAAAAACTTTCAATGCCCATATTGTGTTCCTTGTCCCTTTTTTTCTAGAGTTATGTCATTTTTTGTTAGTATTAAAATCATCTTCACCGGTGGTGAAATTGGCAGAGACTAGCCTATTCCTGTATATGCCCTGAAGCCGAGTCAAATTCACTCTGCTTTTATATTTAGTCATATTGCAGCAAATCCTGAGAGAAGTTCACTGTACACTGCATAGTATACATAGAGGATGTATATACTGACTAGTCCCGCAGCTTTGATCACATGAAAGACGATGAAGCATGTAATAAACAGTAGAAACTAGCAGTGAAACAGTTACAAAGGGTTAATAAATTCTCTGTTGTGCAGACAGTGTCCAGAAAGCAGAATGTTGGGGAAGGGCTGCATGACACACCGCAGAGAAAGTTCTGTGGAATCACAGACTGTGGGGAACAGGGAAGACATTTTACCTCACTATTCTGTGCAGGAAACTTCTGCATCCACAGATTTGAACATTCAGGTCTGCTACACTTCTCAGCTACACACAGAGAGCAATGTAACAAGACTCTCTCTCCCTCATTTTCTGTCAGTGGAGCAGAAGCCCATACCCTTCACTGAATTAGTCCAGTAAACAGCTTTACAGAATCATAGGCATGTTCAGCACAGAAAGGGGAAATTGCTACTTTAGGAATAGGACAATCTGAGGAGGATGGAAAAGAAGCTGCTGCACATAGGTGATTAAGGTAATAAGCAAAGTTATTCTATATTCCAAGAGCTATTCATTTATGAAAAAAGTCAGTGTTAGGCTTTAACCTTCATTTTGGTTGTTTCCAGTTTAAATGGAGAGCTACTGGATGGCTGAAGCAGGGGCAAAAAAAAATTAATGATATGTTCCTTTCTCTGGCATGACACACATTTCTTTGTTGAAACTCTGAACTAGGTCAGGTCAAGTATGCTATACTTTTTGTAGTAAGATTTTCCATTTTTAAATATAATTTTCAAAAGAAACCATTAGTGGACATTTGCTAAGTTAAATGTAACTGTATTCTAACTATGTTATCACAAAGAAAACCAAAAGACTACAGCGTACATAATGAGTTAAAACAATTGTAAAATAGTAATGAAACTAAACTAATGACTGTAGAGACAGAGACATTTAAACCATCCTTTAAAGAGAACCTGTCAGACAAATTAACCCCCAAAACTAAATATATTTAAATGAACTGCCATTAGAAAGCATCGCCCCTGTCCCTTCATTGTCCCTTTACATGCCTGTACTAAAGCTGTATGCAAATGCTCCAATGAGTCATTATCATATTCAGCTGTCCATCTTATTCATGAGTGGGAGGTAAAGCCACACCCCCTAGTGCTTGACTGACAGCCTGTATAAATGATGCTGGCAGCCATGCCCCCTGTAGCCTGTGTCTGTAGGAGATACTCCTATACACATGACTGACAGCCTGTATAATGGTGTGATACTCCTAGTGTTGGCTCTTCCCTATACTTCCTGGTGCTGGCAGCCACGCCAGTGCAGCCTGGGTGTATGAGATACTCCTATACACATGACTGACAGCCTGTATAATGGTATGACACTCCTGGTGTTGGCTGCTCTCTATACTTCCTGTTGCTGGCAGCCACGCCCCCTGCAGCCTGTGTGTGAGAGATACAACTGCCCTGGAATGCAGATTATAGCAGGTTATAGCAAAACATGCCAAGTACTTGTGTAGCTGATGTCTCTGTCTCACACATGTGTATAGTAGAACATGTCAGGTACTTGTGTAGCTGATGTCTGTGTCTTACACATGTGTATAGCTGAACATGTCAGGTACTTGTGTAGCTGATGTCTGTGTCTCTCATGTGTATAGCAGAACATGTCAGGTACTTGTGTAGCTGATGTCTGTGTCTCTCATGTGTATAGCAGAACATGTCAGGTACTTGTGTAGCTGATGTCTGTGTCTCACACATGTGTATAGCAGAACATGTCAGGTACTTGTGTATCTGATGTCTGTGTCTCACACATGTGTATAGCAGAACATGTAAGGTACTTGTGTAGCTGATGTCTATGTCACTGATATATGTATAGCAGAACATGTCAGGCAGTGGTGTAGCTGATGTCTATGTCACTCACATATGTATAGCAGAACATGTCAGGCAGTGGTGTAGCTTATGTCTGTGTCTCACACGTGTATATCAGAACATGTCAGGTACTTGTGTAACTGATGTCTGTGTCTCACACATGTGTATAGCAGAACATGTCAGGTACTTGTGTAGCTGATGTCTGTGTCTCATACATGTGTATAGCAAAACATGTCAGGTACATGTGTAGCTGATGTCTGTGTCGCACATATGTGTATAGCAGAACATGTCAGGCACTTGTGTAGCTGATGTCTATGTCACTCATATATGTATAGCAGAACATGTCAGGCAGTGGTGTAGCTGATGTCTATGTCACTCACATATGTATAGCAGAACATGTCAGGCAGTGGTGTAGCTGATGTCTGTGTCTCACACATGTGTATAGCAGAACATGTCAGGTACTTGTGTAGCTGATGTCTATGTCACTCATATATGTATAGCAGAACATGTCAGGCAGTGGTGTAGCTGATGTCTATGTCACTCACATATGTATAGCAGAACATGTCAGGCAGTGGTGTAGCTGATGTCTGTGTCGCACATATGTGTATAGCAGAACATGTCAGGCACTTGTGTAGCTGATGTCTATGTCACTCATATATGTATAGCAGAACATGTCAGGCAGTGGTGTAGCTGATGTCTATGTCACTCACATATGTATAGCAGAACATGTCAGGTACTTGTATATCTGATGTCTGTGTTTCACACATGTGTATAGCAGAACATGTCAGGTACTTGTGTAGCTGATGTCTATGTCACTCACATATGTATAGCAGAACATGTCAGGCAGTGGTGTAGCTGATGTCTATGTCACTCACATATGTATAGCAGAACATGCCAGGTACTTGTGTAACTGATGTCTGTGTCTCACACATGTGTATAGCAGAACATGTCAGGTACTTGTGTAGCTGATGTCTGTGTCTCATACATGTGTATAGCAAAACATGTCAGGTACATGTGTAGCTGATGTCTGTGTCTCTCACATGTGTATTGCAGAACATGTCAGGTACTTGTGTAGCTGATGTCTGTGTCGCACATATGTGTATAGCAGAACATGTCAGGCACTTTTGTAGCTGATGTCTATGTCACTCATATATGTATAGCAGAACATGTCAGGCAGTTGTGTAGCTGATGTCTATGTCACTCACATATGTATAGCAGAACATGTCAGGTACTTGTGTAGCTGATGTCTATGTCACTCATATATGTATAGCAGAACATGTCAGGCAGTGGTGTAGCTGATGTCTATGTCACTCACATATGTATAGCAGAACATGTCAGGCAGTGGTGTAGCTGATGTCTGTGTCGCACATATGTGTATAGCAGAACATGTCAGGCACTTGTGTAGCTGATGTCTATGTCACTCATATATGTATAGCAGAACATGTCAGGCAGTGGTGTAGCTGATGTCTATGTCACTCACATATGTATAGCAGAACATGTCAGGTACTTGTATATCTGATGTCTGTGTTTCACACATGTGTATAGCAGAACATGTCAGGTACTTGTGTAGCTGATGTCTATGTCACTCACATATGTATAGCAGAACATGTCAGGCAGTGGTGTAGCTGATGTCTATGTCACTCACATATGTATAGCAGAACATGCCAGGTACTTGTGTAACTGATGTCTGTGTCTCACACATGTGTATAGCAGAACATGTCAGGTACTTGTGTAGCTGATGTCTGTGTCTCATACATGTGTATAGCAAAACATGTCAGGTACATGTGTAGCTGATGTCTGTGTCTCTCACATGTGTATTGCAGAACATGTCAGGTACTTGTGTAGCTGATGTCTGTGTCGCACATATGTGTATAGCAGAACATGTCAGGCACTTTTGTAGCTGATGTCTATGTCACTCATATATGTATAGCAGAACATGTCAGGCAGTTGTGTAGCTGATGTCTATGTCACTCACATATGTATAGCAGAACATGTCAGGTACTTGTGTAGCTGATGTCTGTGTCTCACACATGTGTATAGCAGAACATGTCAGGTACTTGTGTAGCTGATGTCTGTGTCTCACACATGTGTATAGTAGAACATGTCAGGTACTTGTGTAGCTGATGTCTGTGTCTCACACATGTGTATAGTAGAACATTTCAGGTACTTGTGTAGCTGATGTCTGTGTCTCACACATGTGTATAGTAGAACATTTCAGGTACTTGTGTAGCTGATGTCTGTGTCTCTCATGTATATAGCAGAACATGTCAGGTACTTGTGTAGCTGATGTCTGTGTCTCACACAGGTGTATAGCAGAACATGTCAGGTACTTGTGTAGCTGATGTCTGTGTCTCTCACATGTGTATTGCAGAACATGTCAGGTACTTGTGTAGCTGATGTCTGTGTCTCTCACATGTGTATAGCAGAACATGTCAGGTACTTTTGTGGCTGATGTCTGTGTCTCTGACATGTGTATAGGAGAACAGAACATGTCAGGTACTTGTGTGGCTGATGTCTGTGTCTCTCACATGTGTATAGGAGAACAGAACATGTCAGGTACTTGTATATCTGATGTCTGTGTCACACATGTGTATAGCAGAACATGTCAAGTACTTGGGTGGCTGATGTCTGTGTCTCTCATGTGTATAGCAGAACATGTCAGGTACTTGTGTAGCTGATGTTTGTCTCTCACTTGTTTATTGGAGAACATGTAAGCAGATAGAGCACTGACACTAAGTAATGCTTTGATGGGGGTGACATCAGTTTCTCTCTCTATGTGCCCAGCCTCATGTACATGATAAAGAAAAGATGATTTTAAAAATGATTAATATATGAATTGACTAGATAAAGTCTGGTAGTAGTGACATGCTTACTGACAGAGACCTGATGACAGGTCTCCTTTAATTAATTTTCTAGTTTTGATGGAAAGCTCGTGGACGGCTGAAGCAGGGGCAAGAAAAAATTAAATTATGCTTTCCTCTCTCTGTTTTGGTGGCATGACACAGGTCAAGGGGTTACAGGAAGAGTAATGGTGATTTCAGCATAACGTGAATCTGATCATGTGCTTCAGCAAAAGCCATTCAAATCAAAACAAGGTGAAAAAAAGTTAAGATCGGCTGCAACTTTTACTCTAACATACTAGTTGTCATGTTTAACTTGCCAACATCTTTACCATGGACATAAACCTCATATGTCAATAATAAACAATTTATAAATAATAATTTATTTATCCTCCATATTTTGGTCAAACATTGCTCATAAGTGCCAAAGCTTTCTCTACAAGGCTACTTATCTTTATACCTGTGAGCAACTAGTATTCGTATTTCAAAAACTCTATTTTGCTGCACTTATCCCTTCCTTTACCTCTCATTGACTGGTCAAAAATATGCCAACTGGTCATTAAGGGTCTATGGAGAGGAAGCTGTATTATTACTCCATCGCGCGTGCCCTAGAAGACGGGGACCGTGGAGACGGAGACGTGACGGAACACACGGACATTGGAGGCCTCTGAAGGAGCCAAGGAAGGTAAATGAGCAAGCAGGCTGGCTCCGAGGGCACAGAGGGGCACCCGGGACCGCCTGCGACCTATTATATAGGTCACAGGAGCACCCGTGACAATCATAAACGTGATCTCTGAATCCCAAAATACCTTATTCATCCAAATATAACACAACATGAGTGCCGTAAGAGAATAAATATCAAAAAGTCAGACCCACTATCGTTTTGCCAGCCATACAAATTTAATAAAAAATTAATCAAACATCATCTCATCCCACAAAAGTGACATCTTACACAGCTACATTCACCGAAGTCAGGACCTTTTTAAACATATCACTCATAGACTATACTGAAAAACAGATGAAATACTGATGCAAATTGGGAGTGAAAAGCAGAAATCAAAATTTGTTTTTGCCTTGCTCAGGGGTTGGTAGCCTTATTGACATGTTAAAAACAAAGTAACTCAGTTGATTGTAGTTGAAACACATGGGTATTTGTAGTACTTTTTGTAATTAGATTTTCTATTTTTAATTATCCTGTTCAAAAGAAAACATTAGTGGAGATTTACTAAAATAAGTTTAGTAGTTTTCTAGTGATACTATGTTGTGCCAAAGAAAACCAAAAGGCTACAGAGTGCATAATGAGCTAATACAATGCTTAGAAATAATGAAAGTGTACTTGTAATGACTGCAGAGTCAAAGACAATGCTGTAGCTTCTCTACAAATAAAGCCTCGTTATTAACCCCTTAAGGACGCAGGGTTTTTTCGCTCATTTCTCGCTCTCCACCTTCAAAAATCCATAACTTTTTCATTTTTACATGTAGAGAGCTGTGTAGGGGCTTATTTTGTGCGTAACAAATTTTAGTTTCCCGTAATGTTATTTATTTTAACATGCCATGTACTGCGAAGCTGAAAAAAATTTCAAATGTGGAAAAATTTTCAAAAAACCGCAAATGCCTCACGTTCTTGTGGGCTCAGTTTTTACGACTTTGACTGTGCACTCAAAATAACACCTCAGCTTTATTCTTTGGTTTGGTGTGATCGCGGTGATACCAAATTTATACATATTTTATGGAGTTTTAATACATTTTCAAAAATTAAACGAATGTGTACAATAAAGAAAAAAAATGTTTTGCCATCTTCTGAAGCTAATAACTTTTTCATACTTTGGCGCACGGAGCTGTGCGAGGTGTCATTTTTTGCGAAATGAGCAAAAACATTGCTTTACATTGCTACCATTTTTAGGTCTGTGCGAAATTTTGATCATTTTTTATTCCATTTTTTATGTGATGTAAAAAGGTGTAAAAGTCCCATTTCGGACATTTGGGCGCCATTTCCCTCTCGGAGGTCACCGCTGGCCGTAACCGTTTTTATATTTTGATAGATCGGGCATTTTGGGACGCGGCGATACCTAATGTGTCTGTGATTTTTACTGTTTATTATGTTTTATATCAGTTCTAGCGAAAGGGGGGTGATTAGAATTTTTAGTATTTTATTAATTTTTTTCTTTTTTAAACTTTTTTTTCTTTTTTTTTCCACTATTTCTTAGACCATCTAGGGTACATTAACCCTAGATGGTCAGATCGCTCCTACCATATACTGCAATACTTCTGTATTGCAATATATGGCATTTTTGCAGCTCATTCATTACAATGAGCCACTGGCTCATTGTAACGAATCTGCAGATGCCAGATAGCCTCGGGTCAAACGAAGACCCGAGGCTACCATGGCAACCGATCGCCGCCCCCCAATGACGTTCAGGGGCACGGCGATCGGAATAAAGATTTTTAAATGCCGCCATCGACTTTGCTGGCGTCAACGAAACGGTTAATAGCCGCGATCGGTACAAGCACTGACCACGGTTATTAGCGGTGGGGGTTTGCTGCAATATGCAACAACCCCCACCTCTGTATGAAAAGGACTCAGCCCGTGAGCCCTCTTCATACATCCCTTATACCTCTGCGCCGTAGAGCTACGGCGCAGAGCGTTAAGGGGTTAAATAGAGGATGTGACTGTCGCTCATAAACTATGTGAACATTTTGAATATTCAAATTAAAGGATCCTAGAAACCATGGCCACAAGTTAGAGCTTTTTGAGCTTACTTTACAATGAGTTGTGAAAGTGAAAAACTGATTTAATTTGAAAAAACAAAAAACAACTGAGGCATAAATGCAAAATAGTTTAATGTAACTGGTTGACGTGAAGTTCTGTTTTGCAAATCTAAACAGTAAATAATATATAAAGTATTTGTTATTTTGGTCATCAAGCTGTTCTCTAAGCCCTCAAAGTGTACACAATTTAATTTGATATTGCTTTTCTACCTGCTGAGCAAATAAAATGCAGTTCTTGTGAATAAGCTGATTTTCCCAATTATATATGTGCATAAACAATAAGCTCTGAAGGGGCTTCCATCTGTAGGCATCTGCTTCATTTATACAGAATAACACAGTTCTTACAGTAACAAGCTAAACATCTTGGATGTGGAGAACAAACTTTAAGGCTTATGTAAAAGATAACCATCATACTGAGAAAATTCTGCTCCAGGTATCCCTGGGAATTATTCCTCAAAGTGTTTTGCCTTTCAGTCCCCATTTATTACCTTTTTTTGGCCCATAGCAACCAGGGTTTCCAGCTCTAAAAATAACTACAATTAGCAAGATAGAGGGGCTAAATCTGCCTCCTGCAAGCTTTACAAGCATGTGCTGCTGACCATTGAGATCATAGCTTGTGCATGATAGGGGGCACGGACACAATGTTCCCCCGACTAGATTGAATAGATTGTCTCAAAATCAAATAACACCACAAAAAAAGGAAACAAAAACCAAAGTGTAGAAAGCATAAAATAACACTTCATTAGATCAGTTAAAACAAATCCGTTTAAAAAGACAACATACATAGAAAAAGTCCACCAATGGTCAAATAACTAAATATACATGATATTTATATACATATATATTTGTAAATGTCTGTCTAATAAAACTGCAGCGCAGCTCATGGGGCAGATTGGAGACTTGCATGGGCACAGTATTACTCCTCTCTCTCATGTCTGCCTTTTCCTGCTGCCATGAGGTAAGGGTGTAAGTGTGTATTTGTTTATATACAAGTGTAGGGAAAACTATTCACTGCATTAGTTAGGGCTCATGGCAGCCATGAGGAGAATCAGCTGAGAGCAGGGGGAGAGGGGGTGTGTCTCACATGTACATTTTCACTCCGTATTCAGCCCAGTGTGGACAGAAAGTGCCTACCAATGGCCATCTGAGGAGTCACTGATAGCACTGGAAAGGCTGCAGAATAGCAGTGAAAGGAGCAAGATACGGGTAACTAATCCAATAGCAAAAGGGTTTATAATTGCATGAATACCAATTCACCAGATCCTAAACATACAATGCACAGCCTGCAAAACTCAAATCTAAATGTACCTACTAATTGATTTTATGTCATGTGACCGTACTATTGATATTCTTTGCATATGTTAATAAAATTTGTACCTTTGATAAATCATGTGGTGATTTATTGTTGTATGTCATTACAATTCTAGCATGGAGTCTGTATGTAGGTACATTTAAAATTGCATGCCCTACAACATATCAAAATTTTTTTACCTGACGGTTACACTCGCATTTGCTTGTTAAAGGATGGGCATCTTTTCCTTTACAAGGGTAATCATTCACTTTAAACTTTAACCTTCTATTTCTTGGTGGGAAATACCATAGCCCTTCAGTTTAATAGCCATGCAATTAAACCCCTTCCCACAAATGAATGTAATAGTACTGAACTGCAGGAACTGACATCCCACAAATTGCAGCACTATTATGTCCAGCTTCTGGCATCGGCTTACAAGAGTTTCTGAATATTGTTTTTATTCTGTAAAATTGGTCCAAATAAATGTAATAAGTTATCCACTTAATCATAGTGACCCACAGTATATAGATAACATATTATTTTTATGGTATGGTGAACTATGAAAAAAAAAATAGAAATCCTAAACAAGAATATATTGGGGCACATTTACTTACATTGCTGCTGAAGTTCACAGAAAGTGCATTGTCTGACTCTAATGCACCCTGCTGCGATTCACTAAGATTGTGCACCCGAAGTCATAAATGTGCTCTTTTCCTGCTCAGGTCCAACAGAGACTGCCTTCTTTTTTGAGGTTCATTTAAGTGCTAGAGCTTGTGACACAATTTGAAAGTTAAATCCCATTCTCAGTGTGAATGAGTCGGACCGACCGATGGCACGCCCCCTAATCTGTGTTGCATGGAACCCAGCAAGCCTGTGCCACAAAAAGGGTCGTGTGCGCCACATTCTCAGTGTACACATTTCTTAAATACCTGTGCAAGCCATGTAAGCCCCGAAAAAGGTGAACAGTCTGGCGAAAGTGCGGCGCGCAACCATTAGTAAATGAGCACCATTATTTATGTTTCCTCCACACAGAAAAAGTTAATAAAATCTCATCAATTAACTAGATGACCCAAAATGAAGTATCTCAAAAGTGTAACTCCTCACACAAGAAATAAAAAAAAAATCATAGCTCCTACAATGTGACAATGCAAATCTGCTTTGAAAGGCGCTCATCCACTTCAGTGCCCTGTCCCGTGCCCATACAGAAGTTTACTACATTTACTACATTGAATTTTGGAGAGCTTTTTGTCATTTAACATGATTCCGACTGCTCACTGCCGAAAGACATCAGTGGGCATTGTGACACATCCTTATGACATCAACATAGCTGGGAGTACTATAAATCGCTCTATACTGACCTGGGTACTTCTTTCTTAGAACAAGTGGAGTAATACGGGTTGAGCCAGGGCCAGTTAACTGCCTTGAAAGCTTCTGTAATGGTCGAGGAGATATAGAGTACTATCAAGTCATTGTTAAAAGGACAAGCGCACCAGGGCCTGATGGCTATTAAGGAGAATTCTACCAGGCTCTATAGATTCAGGGTTCCCTTTCTAACTGAACTTATTAATACAGCATACATCAAACTCCTGCCTAAGGAGGGCAAGGATCCAGAGTCTCCTTCCTCCTACTGCCCCATATTGTTAATGAACATCCTGTCAAAAATCTTTGTCAACCACCTGGTGCAAATTACGCTCTCTCTAGTTAAACCAACATTAGTTGACTTTACAGTGGGATGATTAGCGAGGTGAAGAGTGCTGTCACCCATGGATTCCTAAATACAGTCCCTGCCCTAGTCATAGTTGATACAAAAAAGGCATCTGCGTGTTGGGGGGTGGCTGGGGCAGGTGCTAAGTCTGATGAGCTTCACGGGCCCTTTTTGTACTTTTTGTCAGCGCAATATGCTAAACCTAGGGCCACAGGTTTCCTGTCCCCAGCCTTTTTACTGTAGAAGGGCACATGTCGGGGTTGCCCACTCTCCTCAATCTTGTCCAGTTTAGTACTGGAGACAATAGCCAAACATTCTATGTATGATCAAGATGGGAAACACTTCATTGCGTTTAGCTCATTTTACAGATGACTTACCCCTGTTCATAGTGGACCCTGAATGCCACTTCCTGGGGGTGATACAGTTGCTTTCTGAATATAGTATTTTCACAGGGTTTCAGATCAATTGTGGAAAATGTGAAATACTTTTCTAGGGGCTCAGCTGACTGGCGACCCCCCCTCCAGCTTCAATATGTAGAATTCCAGTGGTATGGTCCTTTGTGCGGTATCTTGGAATTAGAATTGGTATAACCCTTGACATGATTTATTGGCTAAACTACCCTTTTTGTTTCAAAGAATCAGCTAAAATATGGTTTTGAAAATATGGTTTAACCTTTCTCTGTCGTTGCTAGGACGAGTTCACTTATTAAAGATGATGCATCTCCTCCAAACTATGCCTTTACTATTAACACACAGAAACATAATGATCCTCAACAGAGAAATCTCACATTTCCTTTGTCCCTGCATCAGCATTCGAAAACTAATGCTTGTCAATGAGAAAGGGGGGCCTGAATCTACTGGACATCAATTGCCCCTACGAAACCCTCCAAACTTTTAGGCAGAGTTGGCTCTGGATCATAGCTGGTTGACTAGAGAAGATCATTTCCAATGATCACTTAACTGGTAATCGGTTCTTTCAGTAATCTCAGATACAGAGTTTTATCATATACAGGCTGACGAATGTGGAGACAGAGGCGGACTGCTCAGGCTTTGATGTTCTGCTTGATCTGCCTGTATTGTGGGCTATGGGATTGCTCACACTCACAGAGCTTTGGAGGGAGGTACAGAAGATGGGTGGTAGAATCCTGTTATCTGTTTCATTGCAATACGACTGAAGAGGAGAAAAACCAATATGCCTCTACTACAATGCCTAGGTTTTTCACAATTTGCGACTGCTTGTTACAACAATGGTTTGAACCCCAGACTCCAACAATAGCTACAGTCACAAAACAACTGAAAAACTCTTCTTTATTGAAAATCTGCACAGAAATTGTTGCGTAAATGGAGATGTTTCTACCTATTTCACACAAGCTGAAAGAACCTCCTTGAAATGTCCCGTTAGCATTAGAGGTCGTCTGGGAAGATTTGGTTTACTAAAATTGGTGGTTGAACTTTATACAGTATACATGTTTGTGACTTGCGACCCGCGAGTCCTTTATTTGGCATGTTGTCTGTTGAATATGAAAATAAAAAAAATGTTAGAAAAAAACCCCATTGCCATAGCCGCCCTTTTTGCCTGAAACTATTCATATTATATTTCAAAATAACTGTCACACACATAAGGAATGTAAATGAAAATTAATGTATTGTCGACAAAAATTAAAATTTTTAAATTTTTTAAAATTGCACCTTCATAACCCATGTGAAAACTAAAGGTTTAACCAACTTATTAAAAGTGGTTTTATATATCTGAGGAGTACAGTTTTGATGATGTGGTAAATAATGAGGTTTTACCATTATTTAGGCTCTCAGTCACTTGAAAGCTGAGCAGCTCTCTATAAACGTAAGATTTGTCGATTTCCATCAAAATATGAAATATTTAACCCTAAATTGTAAGCCTCAGAACATCCTAGAAAAATGAGAGAATACATAAAACCATGTCAACATAAAGCATATATTAGGGAAATGTTTGCTACTAAGTTCTTTGGATGGTCTGACTATCTGCTTGGAAAACAGAGCATTTTGAATTTTTAAAAAGAAGAATTTTCCAAAATGTATGCCAATTTTGTTTTTTCATAGCTGAACTCAGAATACATCACAAAGATTTTTCAACTAACTTAAAGTACAATGTGTCACAAGAAAACTTTCTGAAATCACCATGATATGTTAAAGTTATAACCACTTATAGTGACACATGGCAGATTCAAATTATAGTGCCCGGTCAGGAAGGTGAAAACTGTCTTTGGCAGCAAGTGGTTAATACAAGGCAAGCACATCTCCACGAGAACTGCTCTAATAGAAGATAATAACATGTAAAAACCTATTTAGTCAATATTACAGTGTATATATTATCTTTTGTAAGATAATATGTAATTATTCTATGTTTAATCCTGTTTTGACCATGAATGAAATCTAGATTACTGTAATGAACTACAGTTTGTCATATGTATTGTGTCTGTGCACCTTAGTGTATGATTCCTTAATTGTGCACTGCAGAAAACACTGGTTATAGAATAAAATAAAGCATCCTATGTTTGGTAGGTTTGCAACATACAGTATCATCTATTAAGATTCAATCATTACTTTATTCTTTTTTTGTAATAATCTTTATTGATAAAGATATGGCAAGTATCTTGACAAGAATACAGGCAAGTATCAGGAACACAGCCCTCCGACACATTCTTTAATGGTAAGGGATATTGGAAGAGCCCAGTGATCATGCAGAGTATGCAGAAGGGCCTCCAAGGGGATAAGAATGAGGAGTAGAGAAAAAGAAAGAGTAAACACAGAATAGATATGTATAGAGGAGGGATGGAAAGGGGATTTTGACCACTAGCAGAGTCTCATAGTGAGTTTCTGTACTCTGCAGACTGCTGGAAAAGGATCCACGGCTGCCAGATCTGGCTTGTGTATTATGGATAGACGAGGTAAGGTCCTACATGTGAATGATGTCATTTACTTTCGCTACCCCCAAGGCTATTGTAGGTGGGGTAATGTGTTTCCATGGAATCGGGATACAGGAGGGTGCAGCAATGATCAAAAAGCATAATAGGGAACGCTTATAAGTCCGGGTCGAAATGTCACAGTTATGATAGAAGGAGGAGAGGAGGGTCCAATGTAATTGAGTCTCCACAGATCAGTGAGATAAGAGGCAATGATTACATTATTCTACTATTATTATTATTTTGTTTTTCTTTACTTTCCAGGCCCCTCTGGTCTTTCTTTCACCTCCAAGACCCTCTGTTTTTCTTTCACCTCCAGGCCCTTCTGTCTTTTTTTTTCACTTCTAGGCCCTTCTGTCTTTATTTCACTTCCTGGTCTTACTGCCTTATCAATCTCCTCCACTTTTTGCAGCGGCACGCTCCTCACCCTGTCTTCAGCTGGGCCACACTGGGACTAGAATGCTCAAGCGGCTGGACATCCCGGTCCAAAGTCACCCGGCTGTGTGTCACTGTGTCTGTCAATGGCATCGGTATCTTACAGATGCCGATGCCATTAACTACTTTTGCTTTAGTAATAGTGCATGACTGACTGGCTGGTGCTGACCGCATCATGTACCATTTCTATAAAGAGCAGGGACCTCCTATGGGGACAAAAGCCATTGCCATAGAGCCAGGTGTTTTAGGACCCACTGGAGGATTCATTAGTCCTCTGATGGGCCAGTCCGCCCTGCTCATAACCAAGTTCAATACATAAATATATCAATACTTACAGTAAATACAGCACATAATCCAATGCAAGTTTGTAGATATTTAAAGAACCAAGTTCAGTACCTAAAAACCGCATGATAACTTTGATCAGACAAAAAATGCAGAACCAGAAGCCTGTCAAGTACATAAAAATAGAGCCAAGCTGAGTACACCAAAAATTTAGTATTAAAGAAAACCTGTCATGCTAATTAACCCCAGAACTAAATATATTTTCATAAACTGCCATTAGAAAGCATTGCCCCTATCCCATCATTGCCCCTCCACATGCCTGTAAACTTAAGCATTTAGGTCCTAAAGATGTATGCAAATGACCTGAGAGAGGTCTAATGAGTCATTATCATATTCAGCTGTCCAGCTTATTCATATGTGGCATATGTGTGCTTGACTGACAGCCTGTATATTGGTGTGAGGTATACTGGTGTAATGCTTCCTGGTGCTGGCGACCACGGTCCCTGCAGCCTGTGTGCATATTCAACTGCTCCAGGATGCAGCCGTGTATAACAGAACATGTCAATTACTTGTGTAGCTGATGTCTGTGTCTCACACATGTGTATGGCAGAACATGTCAGCTACTTGTGTAGCTGATGTCTGTGTCTCTCACGTGTGTATAGCAGAACATGTCAGGCACTTGTGTAGCTGATGTCTGTGTATTAGGAGGGAGAGCATGTCAGCAGATAAAGCATAGACACTAGCAATGCTTTACTATACATTACACACAGACATGAGCAGGGGAGGAGAGGGGTTACAGGGGTGACATCACTTTCTCTCTCCATGTGTCCAGCCTTATTTATATAATAAAGAAAAGATGATTTCACAATGGTTAATGTATGAATTGACTAGATAACGGCTGGGATGGATCCTTGTGAGCTGCTCAAACAGGTAGTGGTGACAGGACTAGTGACAGAGACCTCATGACAGGAGTCCTTTAAGTGCAATATTGTCATGTGCAATTCCAGCACTTAATATAATTTGATAATATATAATCAGAAGAGAATTTTTCTTCTTCTGCTTCTTCTATCTGGCTGCCATTTCAACTTCTTCCAGTCATGATTTGCAGACTCAGCAACATAAAAATGTTATAATCCTTAATAGAGATCACTATGTTCCAGTAACCCATAAAGTAACATTCCCCTCACAGGCACTAATCTGGCAACAGTTAACCTACACAGTAGCTTATCTAGTCACAGTGCCTTAAAATGGTATCCAACAGTCACAGTGCCTGGCCCACAATAGCCAGTATTCTGAGTACCTACTCTAAGTAGCCAGTAGTCCCAGTTATTACTCTCAGAAGTCACAGTGATGCCCCCTACAGCCAATAAACATGCAGCCTACCCCCAGTAGCCAATAAATAGAGAGCCTTCCAAAAGTAGTCAATAGTCACAGTGCCTGCCTGCAGAAGTCACAGTAATGCCCACTGTAGCCAAAAGTCACAGTGCCTGCCCCAGTAGCCAGTAGTTATAGAGCCCTGCCCTAGTAGCCAGTAGTCATAGAGCCTGCCCCCAGTATCCAGTAGTCACAGTGTGCCAGGTCATCTTCAGCCACAGAGAGATGCGCCTTTGACCCGGGGGGCATAGACAAACGCATCAAACAGCTGGCTCAACTGCATCAAGCCAGAGGAGGGAGTCAGCTCACTGCCATGTTTCTCTCCGGTTCAGCAAGCCGGCTGCCTTTTTATCAACCATCTCCCTGGTTGAATCTCACCCCTGGAAGTAGGAGAGCAGGGGAAAAAGTCTGGTTCTGTGAAAGAGTAGGTGGAAATTTAAGATATCAGAAGTAAGTTTACCAATGTCTTGCATCTATTAGCCTCCACTTTTCATTGGTCAGTCTCTGTATCTAATCACATTATTTCTGGGACTCACATATTCCAGTTCAGAATTAAAATTATCTTCAATTGTGTCAATATGTGAAAGTCTTTGCAGAGAGATAAAGGTATAAATTGCATATAGGCACATTTGAAATTTATGCTTCTTCTTTGTAAGGAGCAGAGAAGTTTAGCTAGGTTACCATATGTGTCTATTAAGTCTTACGATAGCAAAGTGAATATGCAATCCTATAAGAAAATAGGTATCTGTAGCCAGTGCATAAAGCCTTGGCTTGGCTTGTTGTCAAAATAATATATAGCCACATGGCACTGGTGTTTACGGCATCCCTCACCTAGCAGTTGTAGGTGCCTTCAAATAAGTTTTATTAGAAAAACATTGATGTTAAACAAGTACAACACAATAAGCATTCATGTGACTGAAACATTCTGCATTATTAGTTTTAAATAAAAAAGTACATATAAATACCCACATTATAAATAACCATACTAATACCTTAAAGTATTGCACACAGGGGTGTAACTACAACGATAGCAGCTGCTATGGGGCCTGCAGTGGCATCTGACACACTAAAGACTGGAGCATATGCACCATTATCTACATATTATGCTGCACATTGTACAGCATAACATGCATATAAAAGTGCACATGTTCCACAGTACACACCATGATTCGGCAGCACAGATAAGAAATATCGGGCGAGAGGCCGGGGGGACGCAGAACAACAAGACTTGGTGGGATGTCTCATCTCTAATTCCTGCCATGTACTTCCCCCATTTGGTCTGCAGCTACTGGGACAGATCTGTGTAAGTGTAAAAATGCATACATTTCTGTGAATGAGTGTATAAGTGGGCTTATGTGTGTAAGAGTGTATAAAGCCTGCCAGCCCCCAGTATGCCCATTACATAAGTGCCCAGTACCATTCGGACACCCCAGGCATGTCCTGTTCTTACTTCTTGTGCGCCGGCGCACAACCTATGATGTCAGCAGAGGTTTATTCTCGAGTATATAAGAGCCTATAAACAATATAGGCTTAGAATGCACACTCAAAGCTTTAATTTGAATTTATTCACATACTAAATGTAGGAAAGGGTTAGGAACGTATAGCTTTATAACACAGCATATGAAATAATTATTGTACAAGTCATGAATTTTCAAAGTAAATATATTTCTAAAGATGCAATTGACATCTATTTCTTACCAGAACTCAATGAAAACATATCCAATCCACAGGGACAAATGAATGAAGCCATTCATGTCCATAAATTATATGGAAAAATTTGAAATTTTAAGCAAAAAGATTAAGAACCAAATAGACACTAGGTGGACTATAAACAAATTTCAAAAAGAAAAATGAATTCTGAGCTTGAAAGACAGGCAGAATAGAGTCCATGGAAATTATAAGTTGGTTTTTATTTTAACAATACACGGACTTGGGTCCTTCTTCTTTATTTGGCGGTAACACCATGCAGAATGCTGCTCGATTGACAGCTGTCCTATTGCAACCACAGCCATACACTCTAGATGGGACATGTGACCCTGCTGTATGACAAGTGCATTATCCCCCACAGGGGCCTAGCCTTTTCTTGTGGCCTGGAGGCAACCGGAGCCCAGAATATCGGAGTGGCTTGGTAATGCAGCCTTGGGCACGCTGTGGTCACGGTGCCTGGTATGGGGACTCGAGGGCTGACTTACAGCCTGGTGTGTGTAAGAAATATGGAGGGAGAAGCTGATGTACTGGTTTCTCCCTGGGGCAGCCCCTGAGTGTCAGTAGGATGAGTCCCTGGGTAATGGATAGGGAAGCCCCTGGTGGTAAGCAGCCGTATCCAGGGATCAGACGGAGGCAATGTTGTGCAAATCAAATTACAGTTCTTTACTGAACTTCAGACAGCGGGCAACAGCCAAACGATAACACAGAAAATTTGGATTACTGGAGAGGTCATGGAGTCATGGAGAGGGGTCCACAGGAATGGTGAACCAGCCTGATAGTAGATGCAGGCTGGGATAGTTGAGGTGGAGTTGTGTCCAAGTTGTGGAAGCTGCAGCTCTGGGCTAGAGTCTCCTGACTCAGTTCCTGGGATTAGTGACTGTGGCAGCACTGAAGGTGTGCAAACTCTGGCTCCTCACTGAGACTATGTGCTTCCACGCAGCAGAGGTTTTTATACTCCCCCTGGTCAGGTGGTAGCACCTCTCCAATCACACTCCAGCTATCATTGAATAATTACTTACAGCAATTTAACTGTTGCCTTTCCAGCAGGTATCTACAGCTGCAATTACATCATACTCAGAACCTTCCTAGAGAGGTGCTCAATCTCCCTAACAGCTCATAACTTGAGGAGGGGGCTATTCGCAAGTACCAGTCTGCCTATACATTGGCAGGGGTGTTGCACAAGCAGAGTCACGTGTTCCTGTGCCATTACAGACAGAAGACAAAGAGGGAAAGGTGGAAAGATTAGAACGTCCTGAATATCAAAATTGCCCTTTTCAGTACAGATAGGGAGAGATAGCTGTAAGGGACAGACAGAAATACTTTCAAGTTTTAGGGAAGTGTAAAAATGAGAGAACCTTACTTCTACATCATCATCAACTACAGAAATAGCAGCACTCTTGATACAACTTAACATTGCAACATCTTGTTCACTGCAAGTTTGCTTTTTGGAAATGTAGTAGTGTCAGTTTTTTGCATCCATATTTACAATTATACCTGCTCACTGGATGCAAGTAGCAATGTCAGTTTTCTGCATAAGTTTCTATCACAAACTTACTTAGGTGTATATACTCGAGTATAAGCCGAGGTTGGGAAATGCATTGGTCACAGACCCCCCCCCCCAGTATATAGCCAACCAGCCCCCTATAGTATACAGCCAGCCCAGCCTGCCCCCAGTAGTATACAGCTTGCCCCCAGTAGTATACAGCCTGCCCTTAGTAGTATACAGCCTGCCCCCACTAGTATACATCTTGTTCCCAGTAGTATACAGCTTGCTCCCAGTAGTATACAGCCTGCCCCTAGTAGTATACAGCCTGCCCCCAGTGGTATTCAGTTTGCCCCCAGTGGAATACAGCCTGCCCCCAGTGGTCTACAGCCTGCCCCCAGTGGTATACAGCCTGCCCCCAGTGGTATACAGCTTGCCCCCAGCATTAAAAAAAATTAAACGTATATACTCACCCTCCGTTGGCCCCGAAGTGCAGCGCTGCTCCCCCGATGTCCGCGCCGCTTGTCCTCAGGCTTCCGTGCCCGTCTTCTTTCTTCTGCTGGGCGCCGCCATTGCTCTCTCCCGGCCGGCGCCTAGTATGACGTGCCGCTGCTGATGTCATACTAGGCGCCGCCCGAGGGTAAGACATGGCGGTGCCCAGCAGAAGAAAGAAGACGGGCGCGGAAGCCTGAAGACAAGCGGCGCGGACATCGGGGGAGCAGCGCTGCACATCGGGACCACCGGAGGGTGAGTATATAAGTTGATTTTTTTAAAAGTATTTTTTACTGTTATAAATATATTGACTTGTGTATAAGCCGAGGGGCCGTTTTTCAGCACATTTTTTGTGCTGAAAAACTCGGCTTATACACGAGTATATACGGTAAGTTTTTACTGCAAGCATATTTTTGGCTAGGTAGCCTTGTCAGTTTTCTGCATGAGTGTACATCACAACTTGCACATACGTGCTCACTGCCAGCATGTAATATTTGCTAAGTAGCAGTGACAGTTTTCTGCATCATTAATCACACACCCGCACATATTTGTTCACTGCAAGCCTGATTTTTGTTAAATAGCAGTGAAAGTTCTCCGTTTTTGTTTATATCACAAAATTGTAAGTTTGTGTGCACTACATAGGTGATCTCCTAAATTGCTGTTACTGTGTTTACTCCATCCCTATACTGCAGGTCTTTTAAAATGAGAAAAGTAGGAATTGAGGGGCAGGGATGTGACAATGGTGGTGCTGCTGGTGGTGATGAAGCTGGTGCTGCAGGTAGAGATTGGGGTTTTGCTGTTGCTGGTGGAGATGGAGCTGCTGGGAGAGGACATGTTCCAACTGTGCCAGATACAACTTTCTCTTGTGTAAGCAGATTCTGGGGTGTGCTGCATGTATCTTTAAATGTCAATATGCCACATAAAAATAAGGCATTGGTCAATTGCATGGTAGATACGGTCTTGACTTACATGGGAATAGCCATGCTCAAGCTCTGTTGAAAGCCCTCAACCTCATCCCTCTTCAAAACATCAAAGCTGTTGCAGACTAAAGTCATGGACCAATCGCTCATGCTGTATGTTGACTCTCTTAGTTGGGATTCCATGGCAATACACCTGCCCCTGACTTTCTGCTATGAGCAGACTCAGAAGGAGAGCAGCAGTGAGGACTCGGTCTTAGAAAATGACAAAGTCCTAGACCCATCATGGAGCCAAGGCATTCATATTTTGGACGCAAGGTGTTGTTAGGAATCCCCAGGTACATATAGCGAAAAAGAAAGAGAGTGTCATACCAGCCCAGCAATTGTCAATAATAATAATAATAATAAAATAATAAAAATAATTGCTGGGCTGGTATGACACTCTCTTTCTTTTTCGCTATATGTATTATTATAGTGTCTATGGCCTAAATATAACATCACTTGTGGTGCAGGACTTTTTTGTATATGTCCAGGAATCCCCAGGTAGCCAGCAGAAGAAGAAAAAGTACAGCGGCCAACCTGTAGCCATGGCGTTGCCTTCTACTGGAACGCAGACAAAGGATGTCCACAGTGTGGCAATACAGAGCACTTGTTATTTACACACTGTCCCTCCAGTGCCTAAAGCAATCTGAGCACCACATGTATGACCAGGCATATGGAAAACATGTTGGGGGTCATTTACTAAGGGCCTGAATCACGTTTTTCCGGCAGGTTACCCGAATTTTTCCGTTTTGCGTCGATTTTCCCTGAATTCCCTAGGGGTTTTGGCGCACGCAATCGGATTTAAAAAACAAAAAGTGTAAGCTTGACACGCGCTTACCTGCACCCAGCCTGGCTTGGTGAACTTCAGTGGACTCCGACGAACTTCAGCGCAGCAGCAACACCAAGTGGACATCGGGGGAACTACCTTAGTGAATTGCCGGAAATTCCAAATCCTCCACACAGAATGTGCCGCTGGATCGCGAATGGACCAGGTAAATAAATCTGCCCCGCAGTGTGCCGCTACATACCATGTAATACATACAGCGTGCCGCCATATACCGTATGATACATACAGTGTGCCGCTATATAGTATTTAATACATACAGTGTGCCGCCATATACCATATAATACATACAGCATGCCGCCATATATTATATAATACATACAGTGTGCCGCCATATAGTATATGATACATTCAGCGTGTCCCCATTTAGTATATAATATATACAGCGTACTGTCATATAGTATAAAATATATATACTATATGGGGGCACGCTGTATGTATTATATACTATATGATGGCCTTCAGTATGTATTTTATGGTATATGCTGGCATGCTGTATGTATTATATACTATATGGGGGCATGCTTTATGTAATACAGGGGAGCTGTAATTAAAGGGGAGCTGTGATTGGTTGCCATCAGTAACTGGAAATATTCTGGCTTTCAAACACTTGATAAATCTGCCCCAGTGTGTGTATTTTTTATTACATGATGGCACACTGTATGTATTATATACTATATGGGGCATGCTGTGGGTATTTTATATTACATGGCGGCACGCTATATATATTAATGCTATATGGTACCACACTCTATAAATTTTATATTACACAGCGGCACACTGTATGTATATGGTGTATTTTATATAACATAGAGAGTGCCGCCATGTAATCTAAAATAGATACAGTGTGTCACCTTTTAACATAAAATAAATACAGCGTTGCACCATATAGTATAAAATAAATACATTGGGGCATATTTATCAGTGCCTCTGCGCCACATCAAATGCTAGCTTATTGCTTACTACTTATTGCTAGCACTTGCGATTATTTTGCCCTTTCTGCCACCTTCACACCAGTGGGTTACTGTTGGCACACTCTCTGCTGCCGGCGACTTTTCACACGGGGAGGCGGGCCGGGCAACCAGGGATGGTTGCAAATGAAGAGGCCGGGTTGCGGTCAGTGACCTGTAAGATTCCACCCCCCCTCGTTTCTCAACTCGCCTCATGGTTGGTGCGCCCCTGCATGGAGCTGTATAGTGGAATCCAGGAACAGACAGATGAGTGCTTGCTGCCTCTTAACCTCAGGCCTGGCAAGGCAGTGTGTGACAATGGGAGAAGCTTGTAGCCGTCTTATGCAGAGGAAGGTTGACACACATAGCATGCCTTGGGCATGTGCTAAACTTCGTGGTGAAAAGTTCCTATCTACTTACACATAAATGTTGGAGCTGCGGCATAAAATGCATGGCATATGCAGTTTTTCCATTGCTTCTATTAATGCTATGAAAATGACTGACTGGATCTGAACACACAGCATGCTTTACCTGCAGTGAAAGGAAAGGTATGTGATTTTCCCATTGCCATTGGCCTCCCGCTTCTGAGCCGAGCACACGCAGCTGCCAGCTATGCATAGATAGCCTATGCAGAGTGCGGACAAGTGCACGCAGCTACAAGGAGCTATGTGCTGAAGATCTCATACTAGGAGGATCGAAAAAGGCTACTGGGGTGTGGAGCAGCCGCGATGTGTAGCTTCAACTCTAGCTTCTCCATGCCCCCATAGCCTCTTTCACATATGTGCCTATTAAGGTGATAAAAAATTTCTAAAGTTACAGGCCACTCAAGGATTAGCCCTAAAAAGGGCTCCAATGCCATTCATTAGTTGAATCTGCCACCAAATCTACCTTAATAGGTAGATCTGAGATGGTAGATTTCCTTAAATAAAAATTGCATCTATTTTGCAGTGACCTATTATAATACATCTTAACAATAGTATGTAATTGAGAGGAGCTTGCTCTCTGAGCATCATAAGCAGTGACCACATGAAAAGAAATTTTGTGTAAGTGCATGCACCCTAAGATAGTGTATGAGAATGATCAAACAAAAAAAAACTATATGCTCTGCTAGTTACTAAAAATATTGACCCCTAGGATTTTGGTCTGTTGGGGCATCTAAAGAAGTATGATTAAGTACCTTCTAGCAGAAAAAATCTATTATACTAAGTAGTATTGTATTAGGTCGCTGCAAAATAAAGACAATTTTTAATTCAGCCTTTCTTTTGTGTGGGAAACCATATAAATATAAATTGCTCAAATAAAAGCTAAGTGTTAACTTCTATGGAATTCTATGCTAAATGATGTGCATATCTTTCTAGCTCAGAATTGAGCTTTCTTTTTGAAAATAATAATAAGAAATCACACAGGGAAAGAAGTATTTAACAAATGAAGGAATAAAGCTGTGGAGAGCCAGCTCAGACCAACTGATATCTATCAGTAATTAGAAAGCAAGCCTGCTACTAAGTAAAAAAATATTGGTCCAACTGATATGATATGATAGGTATCCCCTTACGAATGTGCCACACAAGAAACATCTTATGATGGGTAAAACCAGCTGTCTCAAATTTTTGCAATCATATCGCTGAAAAAATGATATCATTAATTACAAAATATTTCTAAACTGTTGAAATGGAATGGACATCATTTCACCATAAACTGGCCTTGACCAAGTCTTTCTTGCAGGATTTCAAGAACAGGGAGTGAAAAGAATTATGAGAAGAGATGTCCAATAGCCAAGAACCAACTGTGCAGAGCTACAGAAAGACCTGGAATCATCAGGTTTAATTGTTTCAAAGAAAACAATAAATAATGCCCCAAATCTCCATGGCCTGTCTGCGCTGACCATCGAAAACTTTGCTGAACAAAAAAGCGTGTTCCAGCAAGTTTAAAGTTTGCTCAAAAACATTTAGAAAAGCCTATGAAATACTGGGAGAATGTAGTCTGGTCAGAGAGCAAAACATAACTCTTTGGATGGCATAATACACACCATTCGCAAAAACTAACAGTGTAGTTTGGATGTGAGAACATTATAATTTGGGCCTTTTTTTAGCATAAGGCACTTGAAGGAATATTGAAAACATAAAAGTACAAAGACATTCTTAATAAAAATGATCTGCCCTCTATCAGAATGATAAGGATGTAACAAGGGTGGACATTTCAGCAAGTCAATTATCCAAAAAACACATCAAAAGAAAATCTCTGGTTTGAGAGATATAAAAAAAGCTGCTAGAATGGACCAGCCAATCATCTAGAATCCAACACAAAATCAGTAGAAGGGCTCACGATCCAAGCACACTCCACCCTCTGGAAAACATTGCCGATGTAATGTAATGTCATAAACATGCATTCCTTCCAATGGTTCTGGATTACTAGTGTTAATTGATGATATATCCAAAAAAGAAGAAACCAGATTAAAGAAAGCTGCTAGAATGGCCCAGCCAATCATCTAGAACCCAACACAAAATCAGTAGAAGGATCCCACAAAACCATTAGTATTTGAATAGTGTTTTTGTGAAAGAATGGACCCAAATAACATCTGAGCAATGAATGCCACTAGTTTCCACATGTAAGAGGCATCTTGAAGCTGTCATTATCAAAAAAGGCCTTTGTAAAATGTTTTTTTTTCGGCAAGCATGATCAAGACTTTTGTCCTGTGTCATTTTTCATTATAACACATAATTTAATTTAAGGACATCTATGGCTGGATTTCTCTGTCAGTTTGGATGGGTTATTATCAACATCTGCCTAAAATTTCATGTCAATAGCACTTATAGAAATATATTTACTTTGAAAGTGGATGGTGTATTTTATAGCTATTTCAAAATAATGAAAAGAACAAAAGAAGCTTGGGAAGGCTCACAATCCAAAGCACAGCTCATCCTCTGGAAAACATTGCACATGCAATGTAATGTCATAAACATGCATTCCTTCCAATGGTTCTGGATTACTAGTGTTAATTGATGATCTATCCAAAAAAAGAAGAAACCAGATTAATCCTGATGTGTAAAGAGATATATTTATGCTCAAATTCAACAAAATAGGGCAAAGTTGATTGGAGGGAACTTCACAGTACAGATGGTCCATGACAAAGTCAAAGCAATACAGGATTTTTTTAAGGCAAGAAAGAATATTATGCAAAAGCTGAATTACAGGATATCAACCCAATCAAGCCTGCATTTAATTAGCTTAAGGCAAACCAAAAGGCAGCAAGATCCAAAAATAAGCAACAACAGAAGTCACCTGCAGTGCAGGCTTCACAAAGCAAATGAAGAAACCAATCCTTTGGTTACCTCTACTGGTTCCAGACTTAAACCCTCAAAGGATTCTCTACAAAATATTACAAATGATCATTTTATTTGTGGTAATGTTAATTTGTCCCTTTACTTTTCAGCCTCTAAAATTAGGAGGCTTTTTAGAGAAATGGTAGCAAATATTAAAGGTTTCACAGAATATTTTTGTTCAAAATTGGAATTAAATCCGGAAGTCTCCACTTACAATAACATCTCAGCTGTTTCTTTTCAGATCCAACGTGATATCATACAGAGCCCAAATCTTAAAAACCTTGTCACTGTCAAAACACTTCTGGACCTATCTGTATTCCCTGCTTGTATTTTATAATGCCCTTTACCATGAAAATGTATTTTATATTTTTATGCTTTTTTATTATGATCTTTATTTCCTGCAATGGGTCTATGTATAGAACATATGTAATAATAGATCCACAATAATACAAATATATATTGTTTTGAGGCTAGCAAATGCAGGATGTTCCCTTAGGCTTCCAGTTCTATCGACGACTTATTCCAAATCAAAATCAATGATGTTCTAAACTGTCAAACAGCAGACTGGTAATACTAATAATGATAGTCCTTGTACTATAGCATTAACAAACTCTACTAAACTTTATTTTACTTCAACTGACAATAAATTCCAGGCAGTCTATCCAGATTTTATAGCAACGTCTTGTATCTGTCCCTCAAAAGACAGTGTCAGCTTGCATATTTCATGAGCTCTGGATCCAGGGCATCATAAAGATGTAGATATCAGGCTTTGGGCAATATAATATGAAGTAATGAAGCAATGAATCTCGGAGCAGCCAGAGATGAAATATACTGTAATATAAGAAACATAATGCGGCGTCTGCAATTAAAATGCTGTTCATTTTTTGAGGGAGATATATGTCACCCTAACTTACATTGCCTCAGTTAAATACTGAACACTGGTAAAATAAGATGATGATTATGCAGTTGATTAAAATGATGATATAAAAGTTGTGACAATATGCCTCGGTAAAGAGTTGCTGTCTGCTTACTTTTTTAGGTATGGTTCATTTGTTCTTATATATATATTGTATAAAAAGCGTTGTTGGGCAATATATAATTATAAGAGTAAGTGAACCCTTCTCACCTAGATTATCTGAGATTCAACATTACAGGAAATCTACCATTTGTTTTTATGCATTGTAAACCAAACATACCTGTTTAATCCCTGAACTGAGTTGTTTTACTTAAAAAAACTATTATAAATTTCAGGACCTTGGGAAAGCTGGGTGCAGGCTGGCGGCCATACATAAGCACATTACTTCCACATATACAGGAGCTGCCTGAACTGTCTAGACCAGTGGTGGCGAACCTATGGCACGGGTGCCAGAGGTGGCACTCAGAGCCCTTTCTGTGGGCACTCAGGCCATCACCAGAGATGACTCCAGGTATCTTCCTGCACAGCCCAGGACTTGGCTATTTTAAAGTGACAGCGCTACCTGGGACTACTGGCGGAGTGGGAAGGTGTGAACAGATCTGGATTATCATTGTAGCTCCTGCTCCGGCCCTGACAATTCTTCCTGTTTATGGGACCTTGGAGGGAAGCTACAATGATCATACAAATTTCTTCTATTTTCTGCTTTATTGGTGTCCTCAGGGTGTTGGTATCAATGAAAGCTGTGACAGAGCAGGGAGTATAAATCACTAATTAACCCCTTAAGGACGGAGGGTTTTTCGCCTCATTTCTCGCTCTCCAACTTCAAAAATCCATAACTTTTTCATTTTTCCGTGTACAGACCTGTGTGAGGGCTTATTTTGTGCGTAACAAATTTTACTTTCCCGTAATGTTATTTATTTTAACATGCCATGTACTGCAAAGCTGAAAAAAAATTCCAAATGTGGAAAAATTGAAAAAAAACCGCACGTGCGTCACGTTCTTGTGGGCTCAGTTTTTACGACTTTCACTCTTCGCTCCAAATAACATGCCTACTTTATTCTTTGGTTCGGTGCGATCGCGGTGATACCAAATTTATACAGGTTTTATTGTGTTTTAATACATTTTCAAAAATTAAACGAATGTGTACAAAAAAGAAAAAAAAATTTTTGCCATCTTCTGACGCTAATAACTTTTTCATACTTTGGCGCACGGAGATGTGTGAGGGGTCATTTTTTGCGAAATGAGGCGACGTTTTCATTGCTACCATTTTGAGGTCTGTGCGACATTTTGATCATTTTTTATTTCATTTTTTATGTTATGTAAAAAGGTGTAAAAGTCGCATTTCGGACATTTGGGCGCCATTTCCCGCCTCGGAGGTCACCGCCGGCCGTAACCGTTTTTATATTTTGATAGATCGGGCATTTTGGGACGCGGCGATACCTAATATGTCTGTGATTTTTACTGTTTGTTATGTTTTATATCCGTTCTAGGGAAAGGGGGGTGATTTGAACTTTTAATATTTTATTAATTTTTTTTATTTTTTAAACTTTTTTTTTTCTTTTTTTTTTCACTATCTTTTAGACCATCTAGGGTACATTAACCCTAGATAGTCAGATCGCTGCTACCATATACTGCAATACTTCTGTATTGCAATATATGGCATTTTTGCAGCACATTCATTACAATGAGCCACTGGCTCATTGTAACGAATATGCAGCTGCCAGATAGCCTCGTGTCAAAAGAAGACACGAGGCTACCATGGCAACTGATCGCCGCCCCCCGATGACGTTCGGGGGCGTGGCGATCGAAAAAAAGATGGCGGCGCCCACGCGCCGCCGTCTTTTAAACGCCGCCGGCGACTTTGCCGGCGGCGTTTAGGGGGTTAATAGCCGCGATCGGTGCAAGCACCGACCGCGGTTATTAGCGGTGGGGGTTTTGTGCAAAATGCAAAAACCCCCACCTTTGTATGAAGAGGACTCAGCCCGTGAGCCCTCTTCATACATCCCTTATACCTCTGCGCCGTAGAGCTACGGCGCAGAGCGTTAAGGGGTTAAATTTCAGTGTTGGCACTTTGCAATAAATAAGTGGGTCTTGGTTGTAGTCTGGGCACTCGTCTCTAAAAGGTTCGCCATCACTGGTCTAGACAGAACTAATCAACATGAGCTGGATGACTCATACACAGCAGCTGGGGGAAGTTGCGAAGTCGCAGTCAGTGATTACTTCTGCCTGTCAGGGACAACACAAGGATTACATATTCTCGGCTTAGGCAGGGAAGGAGAAGGCTGAAGCAGTACATAATTAGGGTAAGAGGAGAGTGCTGGGAAGCCACAGGAGCGCCATAGCTTAATTACCATAATTGTATAATTGTTTTTTTCAGCAAAACCACTCAGTTTAGGGATTAAACAAGATATGTTTCTGCATCCATGCAGCTACAGCATTCTCAAGGTATGTTTGGCTCCTAATGCATAAAAGCAAATGGTAGATTTTCTTTAAATACTAATAAATTGTGGTCTACAAAATAATATACAAGCTACAAAAAGATTCTATATTCTGGCAATGTGTTACACTTTATAACCAAGAATAGTGTTCATGGAAGGACACCACAGAGGAAAACAATGCTTAAAAAAAGGGAGGAACGTCTCATGGTTGCTGAAGACCACCTGGATATTTTACAATGGTTGAGGAAAAATAATATAAGAAGAGACAACAGTGGAACATTAACCACTGTGAAGAATGGTGAAGGGAACATGATGGCTTAGGGCTGCTGTTTTGCTATCTCAGGTCCTGGGAGCTTTTCAGTTTGAGAGGGAACAATTAATTCAAAGGTGTCTATAAACATTTGACAGAATGTAAAGGCAATGGTTCATGACTTTAAGCTGAAGATATGTGGTGTGATTTAGTTCACTGTCATGTTGGATCACACAAGTAAATCAAGTAAAGATCGGTTGAAAAGGATTTTTGTTGTGTTCTATTTTGGAAGGGCCAATTCCGAGTCTTGACCTTACTCCTTTCCAGATGCTATGACATGACATAAACACAGCTGCCGGCACAAGGTAAATTTGAGAGCATAAACCTTGCTAAGAACTGATGCTTGTTAGGTCTTTTTTTCTAATAGTACTATTATGATTTTCCAGTCTATTCACTTTCATCTTGTTGCTCTTCAAGTTTTTTCAGGCTACCATTCCAGACTTGTTCTGGCTTGTTGCAGGCTACCATTCCTCACTATTACAAAGTACAGTGGAAACAAAAATTATTCAGCCCCTTTTACATTTTTCACTTTGTGCATTGCATCCAATTGGTAAGATCAAAAAAGTTCTTTTTTTGCTTATTAATGTACACTCACCCCATATATCACATTGTTACAGAAAAAACAGAGATGTAGATATTTTTGCTTATTTATTAAACAAGAAAAACTGAATTATCATGGTCATCAGCATTTAGACCCTTTGGTGTGACACTCATATTTAACTCACATGCTATCCATTTCCTTCTGATCATCCTTGAAGTGGTTCTACTGCTTCATTGGAGTCCAGCTGGGTTTAATTAAACTGATTGGACTTCATTGGATTTCATTAGGATTAAGACCTCGCAGTGCATGTCAGAGCACATGAGAATAATGAGGTCGAGGAATCTGCCCAAGGAGCACAGAAACTGAATTGTGGGAAGGCACAGATCTGATCAAGTGTACAAAAACTAAAGGTTCCTGCGAGAACAGTGGTCTCCATAATCCTTAAATGGAAGAAGAATGGGTAGAATACAACCCGTCCTCAACTTGGCCATCTGGCCAAACTAAGCAATTGTGAGAGAAGAGCCTTGGTGAGACAGGTAAACAATAACCCCAGGTCACTCTGGCTGAACTCCAAAAATGCAGTGGGGAGATGGGAAAAAGTTTCACAAAGTCAACTATCACTGAAGCCCTTCATCAGTTGGGCTTTATGGCAAAGTGTGCCAATGGAAGCCTCTCCTCAGTTCTAGACATATGAAAACCAACATACAGTTTGAAATAAAGGACTCCCAGACTATGAGAAATAAGATTCTCTGGTCTGAGGAGACTAAGATTGAACTTTTTGGTGTTAATTTCAGGCAGTATGTGTAGAGAAAACCAGGCTCTGCTCATCACCTGTCAAATACAATCCCAACAGTGAAACTTGGTGGTGGCAGCATCATGCTATGGTTTTTTTTTAACTGTAGGGATTGGGTGACTGGTAGCAATTGAAGAAAAGATTAATGCGGCCAAGTACAGAGATATCCTGGATGAAAACCTCTTCCAGAGTTCTCTGGACTTCAGACTGCGCCAAAGCTTCACCTTGCAACAAGACTATGATCCTAAGCACACAACTAAAATAACAAAGCAGTGGCTTCAGAACAATTCTGTGACCATTCCTGATTGGCCCAGAGCCCTGACCTAAACCCAATTGAGCATCTCTGGAGAGACTTTGAAATGGCTTCCACCAACACTCACCATCCAAGCTGAGGGAACTGGAGAGGATCTGCATGGCAGAAGATCTCCAAATCCAGTTGTGAAAAACATTCATCATTCCCAAGAAGATTTATGGCTGTACTAGCTCAAAGGGTGCTTCTACTCAATACTGAGCAAAGGGTCTGAATATTTATTACCATGTGATATTTAAGTTTTTCTTAATTTCTACACTTCTGTTTTTTTCTATTAAGATAGGGAACAGAGTATACATTAATGAGCAAAAAAAGACATTTTTTATCTTACCAATTGGCTGCAGTGAAACAAAGAGTGAAAAATTTAAAGGGGTCTGAATACTTTCTGTACCCACTGTATGTCGGCCACCTCCATTGCCATATTTACCTTCATTCCCAACTTGTTGACTCCCATATTTTGCTTGGATATCCACATCAAGTCCACATCTTGACTTTGGGATGGATGGAGAGATTTAGTTTCTTATTTTTTAAACTATCATAGCACTCATATGATGCATTTTTTATGAGTGCAATTTTTTCTAGATAATGCTGTTCCTATTTGCTTGAGAAATCTTCTTCATGGCTGTTCCTTTATTTGAACCAGTGACCTTTTACTTGTAAGTCAACCTTATAACACAATGGGAAAAACTTTTTGCTTACCTTTTTCTTTTTTTTGTGACTTCTCATGCTACATGTACTTATTTACGACTTTAGACAGTCTCCCTTCAACGTTCACTAATGTTTAGTTTTTTTGCAGTGTTCCCTGAGTTATTACCAGAATCCAGATGTAAAAGTTGCATTTTTTTTTATAAAGTCACAAAAAAGTCTCAAATTTTGGTACAAATCTACGGCTGCCCCAGGCCAAAAAATCAGTAGAGACTAGCAGAAAAGCCAAAAAAACAAAACAGATGGACAAAGCCAAGAGATGATTCTGCATAAGTAGTAAGCTAAATTTATGTATGATGTAGCCAATTAGATTTTCTATTGTTAATTGCCAATTAGCTTTTCTATTGTTACCTTTTTGCTTTTATAACATTACACTTAAGGGTGAATTTCCCAAAGGATCTTCAAATTATTTGCAATTAACTATATAATGTGCCCCAAATTAAAGGGTTATATGCTTCTCTTAGATCATTGATGATGTCTTTCCATTTCCCTTACATTATGTTATCTTTGAATGCTTAAGAACAGAAGGCTGCCTAAACTTCTGATTTTATAAGATGAGTAACACTTGCTGATGATCACTTAATCACGGGCATTTGAGCCTCTTAATTCCTGTGAAATATGTAATCATATGCTTTTTTGGCTTAGTTTTTGTTAAATTGTATCATGATATAATGTCCTTTATCACCAGGGTATACATAATTTTTCTCATGACTGTATCTTTTAAAATGTTTTATTTGAATGTTATACTCATTGACAGTGTTTAAATATCTACAACATTGTTTACAGCATTATTCATATTACTGCAGACCAGTTAATATTTCAAGATGCCTGTTAGCAGAAATGAGCCAACCAGATTGAATGCATAACCTTTTACAGCCCATCTGCTGTTCCATTATTCTACTCTACGATGTACAAACATACGTTTATAAGGTGAGATTTTCTTCCTATAGTGGAACCTAAACTAAGTGACACAGCATACACAAAGACGCAATCTAAAATAAAACTATGTACCGTGTAGTGTTGCATTATCATGTCAGTTTTCATAGACTAATAAAGTACATGGCTTTCGGGTCACCTTTTCTTTTACTTCGGCAGCATATAAAATGTTGCATTTCACATTGACACTGACTAAATTGCTCTCAGGTAATCTATGCAGTACACAAATAAATTTACTTTTGGCTTAGGTCATAATAACTATTTAAGAAGAGATGACATGTTTGTGCAATATTTTTATTATCAACATATTACCGTATATACTCGAGTATAAGCCAAGTTTTTCAGCACAAAAGGCAGGTCCTCTTCTATCCATCTATGCTCCAGCATCAGCTCCGTGTCCACGCGAGGTCAGCACACTTTTTATTTTTTTCCTACAGGCATTATATTGGGGGGAGTGACTGCATACCAAGAGAAAGAGGGACAAAATGGCGATCTGTCGAAGCCACACACCTAATCATGCCCTAGCCACACCCCAAATTTGCACCAGCAAGCATCATGATTACTGTGTGAGCACTGCATTTCAGCCGGCAGACAGTGAGTGCTTCCATTATATTCCCCAAAAGTCCTGATATATCAATATTTTAAAATGTTTGGCCAACCCTGTTACGGAAAATAGCACCCAAATGTCCGAAACCCCATTTTTTTTCCATTTTGCGACAAAAAATTTAATATAAAGTGATCAAAATGGTATTAATGTAAATGTCATCGAGTACCACAAAAATGAGACTTTAAACAGCTTGACACTTTTAAAAAAGTTATTGGTCTCAGAAAAGATTTACTAAAACATAATAAAACCTGTCTGAATTTGGTATCCTCTTGATTGTCCTGACTCAAAGAATAAAGGGGGGGGGGGGTTGTCATCTGGAGCACACAGTAAAAGCCATAAAAACAGGACCAAAAAGAAAATTGGGTGTTTTTTTTGTCAAATTTTTACATTTGGACTTTTTTCCAGCTTCCTAGTACAAGGTATGGAATATTTAATACTGTCACTAGAAAGGAAATTTAGTTATAAAGAAAACAATGCCACCCACTGCTGTTTACATCATCACGGAGACATCACCATCTGTCCATATATGGTCTCCACATCTCCAAGGGGTTCCCTAGACACATAGGGGCAGATTTACTCACCCGGTCCATTCGCGATCCAGCGGCGGGGTTCTCCGACGCTGATTCGTGTCTTCCGGTGATTCACTAAGGTAGTGCTTCCGATGTCCACCAGGTGTCGCTGCTGCGCTGAAGTCCACCGAGGTCTGCCGGAGTTCACCAAGCTAGGCTGGGTGGCGGTAAGTGCGTGTCAAGCGACACATTTTTTTTTTCAAATACAGCGATTTTTCCGAATCCGTCGGGTTTTCCCGAAGGCCACGCCCCCAATTTCCATCACATGCATGCCGGCGCCGATTTGTCACAATCCGATTGCGTGCGGCAAAAACCCGGGGCAATTCAGGGAAAAACGGTAATATTCGGGAAACACGCCGGAAAAATGCGATTCGGGCCCCTAGTAAATGACCCCCATGGTCTCTATTTAGTTAAATTAAATAATTTTTTAAAGGAGATTATTTTTATTATTATTATTATCATTATTATTATGGAGATAATCATTAGTATTATTATGGAGATGATTATTAGTAGACTAGAAACCCATCAGCTTTTTTTTCCATATGTGAAAAAGATGGCGTACAGATACAGTATCGACTGATTACAGACATCACATCCGCATTCTATGCAGATAAGCAGCACCCGTCTGAATGAGCCCTTATTTTTTGTGTTACACATTTTTATTAATTTAATTTAACTGTATTATATGCTTAAAATATTATAGTCTCCATAATAATAATCTCCATAATAATACTAATAATAATCTCAATAATAATAATAATAATACTAATAATAATGATCTCCACAATAATAATCATCATTTTCATAATAATAATCATCATCTTCATAATAATAATTATCTCAATAATAATAGTAATCTCTGAGAAGATCCCTCTCCATATACCAGTATATTCAGCCTGTGTCACAGTGTTACAGTGAAGCTCTTAGTTACATGAAATCCTCCCATCGATAGCCACTAAGCCCGTAGCCTAGTGGATAGAGGCTCTGTCTCTCTATGGCAGGTGGAGTGTAGAGGTTTTAGGTTCAAAACTCGGGCTGGTCAAAAAATTATTCAATTGAATTAAATAGAGACCTTGTGTCTGGGGAAGCTCTGGAGATAAGGAGACCATATATGGACAGATGGTAGTGTCTACCTGATGACGTAGTCCCTGCTCTGCCGCTAACCCAACACATCTCTCAAAAAAATTTCCCAAACTAATGTCTGCTCTGGGGTAATTTAGGACAGATGGTGATCTCTCTCTAATGATGTGGTCCCTGCTCTGCCGCTAATCAGACACTTCTACACAAAGTATTTCCTGTCCGATGTCTGCTCTGAGGAAGCCTTGGAGATGTAGAGACCCACATATTGACAGATAGTGATATGAACCTGATGACGTAGTCCCTGCTCTGCACTAAACCAACACATATTGGTACTTGTGGCCAACCCCTTTAATGGTTAACATTTTAGTGGTCTCATTCAAAACAATACTGAGATGTATTGTTTCTGTGGGTCCTTTTATGTATAAACTTAATTTGTCATTTTTAATTTCTCTTCCTCTTGTGTTATATAAGACAGCACCCTGACCAAAGTCAGTACATAGATACAGTACCTGAAACAAGCTCACTAAAATCACTTGCATCGATTATATTATAATTTGAGATTCAAAGCCCATTTTCCCCTGGGACTGTGGGACTCACAGGAAATACAAAAGCTGAAACCACAATGATTCATTTACATGATGTAGGTCTGAAGAATAAAAGTCATTATAATCCACCAAAGACCTATCATTCAGTTGAGACTTATAGAGGAAGGCAGAAAAGAGGGGGTACATATTAAGAGAGGTACATACCATATTAGATCCAAAATATCCAAGAGGGAAAAACTAGCACTGCATTAATGGAGGATCAAGAAATAATTATAAATCCAGCAGACAGCAGGGGTTCTATAATAGAAATGGACAGCCTACAAAAGGGAGATCAGTTGTCTGATCAGGAAACTATGGAGACTATGAGGAGTAACCCCAATTATAACATAAAAACATTAATCTCAAAGACTACGCTAAGGTATGTACAAGATGCTACCATTGATGAGAAATTACAATAAAGATTCCGTTACAAGATTACAATTTTCCAATGTACTGCATAAAACTAATAAAACTCCACCAGGGAGGCAAATTGTGGCATCTGTGAACTTTTTGGATCACAAATTTAGGGAACATATCCAAAGATAGTTGGTTAATGAATATAGATGTAACTAGTCTATTCATGTCAATAGAACATGAAAAGGGGCAGTGAGATGGCTTCTAGAAACAAGTGATTATCCCGAAAGCAGCATAAGATCATACAAGAATTATTAACCATTTTTTTGTATAACAACATTTTTATGTTTCAGGATAACTTTTTTCTGCAGAAAAGGAATACAGCTATGGGGTCCAAAAAAGCAGAAAGCGAGGCAGCACTCTTGGATAATCAAGGTGTTTTATTCACCCATTGGGGCATGTGCACCTGCTTCAATGAGTGAATAAAACACCTTCATTATCCAGGAGTGCTGCCCCGCTTTCTGCTTTTTTGGATTATCCTTGTTTATCCTAGGGTTTACGGGGGCTTGCACTTACACCGGAATTTTTTCCAACACAGTCCTTCTCTACTCTACAGGAGTGGCCCCTACATGTGCAAATGTATATAAGTCATTCTTTGAAAATGTTCATGTTTATCAGAATCCACAATATATGGCACTTGCAAAATTATGGCAGAGATTTATTGAGATTGAGATTCATCTTTTGCATTTAAGAGGGGCTCTCAAAACCCTCCTAACTTTCTTCAAGTATCTTAATTCAATATGTTCATACTTTAACTGGAAAGAGACAGGAAGGAAAATGTGTTACATTTAGAGAGTGCCCATCCCTATATGGCAAAAAAAGCAATACCCAAATCACAGTTTGGCAGAATTCAAAGAATTACTACTGACACTACATTAGAGGCTTAAGGAGATGGAGAACACATTTAAGTCCAGGGGCTACACCCATTTGCAGAAGCAAGAAGGGAACTCCAAAGGGAACTCAAAAAGATGCTAAAAAATCATGTATACCATTTTTGAGGAAAATATTACCCACTTGTAGGGAGCATATTGTTAAAAAGGCCTTCCTGGAAATGAGTTTCAAAAACCACCATTATTATGTAACAAGAAGACAATAAGACATTGAGACATACATTTATAGAAGCTAAAAGACATGGTACCTATTCTTGTCTCCAATGCCAGCTGTCCAGTTACGTTAATAGGGCCGCATACCTTTATCATCCATATAATGTGAAGGCTTACACAATAAAATGTTTTTTACCTGTACCTTCAAGAATGTCATATATGTGATCAAGTGCTCATGCAATCTCCCAACATCGGTTAGACTATCCTGCGTGTGGGGACCGCGTAGGATACCAAAAATCTACTATTAGATGGGAGAACTTATTACTGACAGAACCATGGCATTTTAAGAAACATGGGCATTCAAACATACATTTAAAGTGGTGATAGAACAGATAGAAACCCCAAGAAGATTAAGAGTATCTTATTATGTTGAGAAGCTTACTGGATACATAAACTCCAGACTCTTGTACTTAAGTAAAGAATATGAAATTAGCCATCTTTAAATGGAATATAAATTATCAGGTTTTGCGCTGCTGGGACAGGTATTTAACTGGGGATTGTGTCGCACATGATGGGGTTGTGGCATGGCTGCACTCGCTTCCATGCAACAGAAATTGGGGGATTTAACTTTCAAATTGTGTTGCAAGATCAAGCACTTACATGCACCGGGAAGAAGAAGGTGAACTCTGGCAGACCTGAGCGGAGAAGCGACACATGCAGGAAGTCGGACGCACGATCTTAGTGAATCGCGGTATGATCGTCGGACAATGCACTTTCGTGAACTCCGCAGGATCGGGTAAAAAAATGTGACCCATTAACTGCTCTGCTCCCTCATCCCCCATATACAGTAGATTCCTCACAGACAGGGTTCTCCTCCCGATCACTGTAGTTTTTGTATTTGTATTTGTTCTTGTCTTAGTGTAATGTAATGGCGCTCTATAAATAAATAAATGTCTACAGTCTACCTGCCACATTATAGTGCTAGTTATCTTCTGTATAGAAGGGCATGCAGTCATGTGTAAGCTTGAGTTTACTCCATTTTCCTGAAAACATATTCGTCATAGGGGAGACTGATCACTATATTAATGGTAGCTGTATATGTCATCAATAGTTGACAAAGGCTCCGTATGAGCCGAAACATGTCCGGCATGTTAGTGAATGCTATTCAATAAAGATATACAGGCAGTCCCCTACTTAAGGACACCCGACTTACAGACAACCCATAGTTACAGACAGACCACTCTGACCTCTGGTAAAGCTCTCTAGATGCTTTATTATAGTCCCAGAGTGCTATAATCAGCTTTAAAGTGTCTGTAATGAAGCTTTATTGATAATCCTTGGTCCCATTACAGCAAAAATGTTTAAACTCCAATTGTCACTGGAGCAAAATTTTTTTTTGTCTGGATCTACAATTAGAAAATATACAGTTTCGACTTACATACAAATTCAACTTAAGAACAAACCTCCGGACCCTATCTTTTACATAACCCTGGGACTGCCTGTACTAGATTGAACATTTCGACAAGTGCCGGGTATACTTTTCTGCATGTTGTGACGTACCATGTGCACTGAGTGGTTAGAAACTGACTGCCAATCCTACTTACCTTGTCACTATATAAATACAGCACCGTATCCAAGCTCAATACATCCAGAGATTGATCAACTGTCAGTGGTGTATGGAGAGATGGATCTGATATATAGAAACTTAACTAAGGAAGAAAGGTGAGCGATAATGAAGAATTTTTCAAAGCTTATTATTATCATCTAAACTATTAATTTATACATTTTTGGCAAAAGTTTAGTTACGTTTAAAGTTATAATGCACATCTTTGCTTCTGAGCAACCTACCTACAATATACGTAAGTGATGATCACAGTAGAATTTAATATAACTCTGGGCTCCAACAATTATAAGAATAGATTTCTGACAATATCCAAATGTGGAATGTCTGGATTCAGGGGGGTTAATTTCCCGTTAGCTGCTTGCTAATAAGAGGTATTTTTTATCATGTTCCTTGACTGTGGCTCAGGTGTTTATGATGTTTATACCGTGAAGGAGAAACACTTAGATAGAGAATCATATCGTATGTTGAAGCTCTTTAGGGTGGTAAACACTTCATTGCAATTCAGCTGATATAGTTCCACAGTTTATTATGGCTCTCTCTTTTGTGAAATGCAGTCACAATGTTATCTTGCATTGTGAGATTGTACAACAGCACTTGGGAATTCCCCTGCAAATAGAGTATTATATAATAGTGCTGGAAATCTGTAAATGGACTATCACAAAATAGGTTAGTCCATATAGACTTAATATATAGTAAAAATAAATAAATAAATATATATATATATATAAAAAACAGAAACTGGCAGCACTCCGTTAGTGTGAAAAAAAGTGTGTTTATTCCATCCTATGCAACGTTTCAGCTGTATCCCAGCCTTTCTCAAGCATCATGTGCAGTGTTACAACCAAACATATAAAGGCACAATGTAGTGACATCATCAGTGAGTCATTAGCATATTAGTGCAACAATGTAGAGAAACAATCAAAGAAGTGTATATATACAAATATACAAAAGCATAAAAATCACGTCATCACAATTGTATGTACAGCAAATCACATAAACAGTGGCAGAACAGTGCATAACCATGTATACATAAAAACTAATGTATGCAATCACCTGTGTGGTGAGAAGTGATGAGGACCCTCCTGACCAACTCGGAGCTAGAATCGCATATTGCGTCAGAAAGGCGCGTCTAAGCATGTCTATGTTATCGTAGAGAGCACAAACGTAAACAAACGGGCGCATGCGCCAAATAATAAAGGGTGCGCCATATTGTGTCCAAGCTGCGACACATATGTGGCGCATGCGCATAACCTCAAAAGTGAGCACAGTGGCTATCTTGGATGTGGTAAATACTGCAAAGGATAGACTCTATACAATGTGGTCTACTATTGGCAAAGGAAAGTGAAGATTAATTGCCAAACAAGTAGTGCGGTGATCAATATAAAGCACGTAGGTATGAATTAACACTAGCATCGAAGGCTACAAGGTGATCTCAGTTATGTCACCTAAGGAAAAAGAAAACTAAGTAGTCACAAAATATGGGCTAATAAATGGGAATGAAATAGGTAACCGCAAAAAATATAAGTCACAATGAGTCAGAACCCCATAAAAATGGGGGAGACCCAAGTGTGGGGTAAGTCACCATATAGATCGATGGAAATACCATCTGATCGCAGGGGATAAACCTCTCCTCACTAGCGGGACCATGTCAAAGAAGCCCTAGTGGCTACCTAGAATCTAAGCGAAAAAAGCCTACTAGTAGCAAATAACCTCAAGTTGCTGAATGAAAGTGGCCTAATATGCTCAAATGATAACACATAGACATGAAATACAAAAAATATCAAATTTAATGAAAGGTCACATTTTCAAAGAAAAAGACTTCTTGTCAGGAGAGATCCATATCGTAGGCAACTATATTCAGGTGCAAGTGGTTCATAGTGCAGATAAGTGTAGATGTGTCTCAAAGTGATAAATAATCTGAAAATTTCTTGATGTAGATGTCAAACTGGTTAATGGCAAAATTGTGACGGAGCTGTTCAGTAAATCCACAGATAAAAATAACCTTCTTCACTTTAAGAGCAACCATCCCAGGAAAATGGTAAGATCGTTACCGTATAGCCAGTTCCTTAGAACCAAACGCATGACACCTTACTTGACAAGAATTTTGCCACTCTTACCTCTAGATTTAAAACCCATGGGTACCCTATGAGGATAATTGAGGAACACAAAAAGAGAGCCAACTCATTAGACAGGAATACACTCCTACAACCCAAAATTAAACAAGTGAGGTCCCAACGTATCCCGTTTGTATCAACATACACAGAGTCGAGTGGAGATATCAATAGAATCATCTCTCGCAACTGGCATATCCTTACTGACGCTTTTCCAAATATTTTGGAATTCGATGCCCCACCTTTATTCTCTTATAGACGCACACCTAGTCTCAAAGACAAACTAGTGAGGGCTGACATAGGCTCTGGCAAAAAACTAAGACAAACTTTTTTTGCACCACCTAAAATGGGCTGTTTTCCTTGACTCAAATGCACCATGATGCTCAAAGGCAATATTTTCACACACCCGACCACCAAGGCAAAATTCGAGATCAAACATTTTCTGACGTGCGACTCAGACCATGACATTTACTTGTTACAGTGCCCATGCAACCTTTGGTACGTAGGTGAAACGACACTTGATTTTAAGACTCGTTTAAATCAACACCGCTACACCATCAGAGCAGGTAGAAAGGACCTACCTGTGCCCAAACACTTTAATGAATGCGGACACAGGGAAAATCAACTACGATTTCGGTTGATAGATAGGATCCCACCACTTAGGAGAGGTGGTGACCGCATAAAGTTACTCAAAAGGAGAGAACTGGAGTGGATCCACAGACTTCATACCTTGAAACCCAATGGTCTAAATGTGGATTTCAAAACAAGTGGTTTATTTTAGGTTACTTTGTGATACTTGCTTGCCTCCAGGTCCCCGCTCCCAACCTGTGACTTTCCCCTTTGGTAGGGTATTGGTGTTATGACAATACCATAAGATGTTAATCTTTTTTTCCTTTTTTTCAGATTATTTATCTACACTTATCTGCACTATGAACCACTTGCACCTGAATATAGTTGCCTACGACATGGATCCCTCCTGACAAGAAGTCTTTTTTTTCTTTGAAAATGTGACCTTTCATTAAATTTGATATTTTTTGTATTTCATGTCTATGTGTTATCGTTTGAGCATATTAGGCCACTTTCATTCAGCAACTTGAGGTTATTTGCTACTAGTAGGCTTTTTTCGCTTAGATTCTAGGTAGCCACTAGGGCTTCTTTGACATGGTCCCGCTAGTGAGGAGAGGTTTATCCCTGCGATCAGATGGTATTTCCATCGATCTATATGGTGACTTACCCCACACTTGGGTCTCCCCCATTTTTATGGGATTCTGACTCATTGTGACTCATATTTTTTGCGGTTACCTATTTCATTCCCATTTATTAGCCCATATTTTGTGACTACTTAGTTTTCTTTTTCCTTAGGTGAGATAACTGAGATCGCCTTGTAGCCTTCGATGCTAGTGTTAATTCATACCTACGCGCTTTATATTGATCACCGCACTACTTGTTTGGCAATTAGTCTTCACTTTCCTTTGCCAATAGTAGACCACATTGTATAGAGTCTATCCTTTGCAGTTTTACCACATCCAAGATAGCCACTGTGCTCACTTTTGAGGTTATGCGCATGCGCCACATATGTGTCGCAGCTTGGACACAATATGGCGCACCCTTTATTATTTGGCGCACGCGCCCATTTGTTTACGTTTGTGCTCTCTCTACGATAACATAGACATGCTTAGTCGCGCCTTTCTGACGTGATATGCGATTCTAGCTCCGAATTGGTCAGGAGGGTCCTCATCACTTCTCACCACACAGGTGATTGCATACATTTAGTTTTTATGTATACATGGTTATGCACTGTTCTGCCACTGTTTATGTGATTTGCTGTACATACAATTGTGATGACGTGATTTTTATGCTTTTGTATATTTGTATATATACACTTCTTTGATTGTTTCTCTACATTGTTGCACTAATATGCTAATGACTCACTGATGATGTCACTACATTGTGCCTTTATATGTTTGGTTGTAACACTGCACATGATGCTTGAGAAAGGCTGGGATACAGCTGAAACGTTTCATAGGATGGAATAAACACCCTTTTTTCACACTAACGGAGTGCTGCCAGTTTCTGTTTTCTACATTTGGACTCGATTGGTAAGAGTACTAGGATAGCACCCACAACTATAATTTTTTGACTTTGGATAAGACTGTGCTGCTCTCTTTTTCGTTTTATATATATATATATATATATATATATATATATATATGTATATATATATATATATATATATATATATATATATAGTCAATATAGACTTATATACATAAGTCTATATAGTTATGTTCCATAATGTTATCTTCTACATGCTTATTTAACAGAATGATGGAATGTGATAGTTTACATATTATTAGTTTATAAAGTGGTTTACAATTCCTTAAAGAGCAGTTAAAGTATACTGGAACTATACATGTCCATCATTATCTTAATAGATTATAGTTTTATGCATCATGTGTCACACTGTGCTTCTTGTGCTAGACCACACAGCAAGCACACATACTGTATGTCACGGTTACACCCGCGATCCTCGGTACAGATTGAGGGTGTACCCGTGCCTGCTGCCGCGGTCCCCGCTCCCCCAGCTCTCACTTACCTCTCCAGGCTCCGGCCTGCACTCTTGCTCCCAGCGTGTAGGCCGCATGCTTCTTCTGCCATGCAGTCGCGTGCTCCTGCCACTAGAGGGGGCGCGCACGGACTTCTCCCAGCCTTAAAGGGCCAGCGTCCTCCTTATTGGCTCTGGCATTCCTGGCTCGGCTATATAGCCTGGCGACTCCCAGCATCTCCTGCCGGATCTTCATGTCCTGTTCCTGAAGAGAAAGCCCTCTGTGTTCCCGAGCGTTTCCAGATGCCTCTGTGGATTCTGTGACTCCCGTGTTCCTGTGTTCCCTTGTTCTGTGTTATCCTGTGGCGGTCCTGGTATCCTGTGGCACTCCGGTATTCCTGCCAGCCATCCGAGGTCCTGCTTGCCTTCCCATGGTCCTGCCTGCCTTCCCGTGGTCCTGCCTGCCTTCCCGTGGTCCTGCCTGCCTTCCCGTTGTCCTGCCTGCCTGCTTTCCCGTGGTCCTGCCTGCCTGCTTTCCCGTGGTCCTGCCTGCCTGCCTTCCCGTGGTCCCCATGTCCCTACCTTGGCTGCCACCGTGGGCATAGTCGCACCCGCGGAGCGACCTGGTGACTCCTGCCGCAGCAAAACCATCCCGCTTTGCGGCGGGCTCTGGCGAAGACCAGGAGTTCACTTAGACTCCGCTCCCGGGTGCAGCTAAGGTTTTTATCTCCCGCGGTGGACCTGGGAGTCCACTGACTTAGTCCTAAGGGACTATTCCCCATAGACTGTGACAGTAAGATCCGGCCATGGACTCCGCCAAAGTCATGATCTCTGCCAAAGCCATGGACAGTGTCAAGGATCCATACCTGCTTCTGGGTGACCTTCCCAGCACTATTGCCCAGCAGTCCCAAGAGATTGCTGCGCAAAAAGAACTGTTGGACAAACTTGCTACCACCCTGCGGATTATTGCCTCCCAGCAGCAGGCTCCTGTGTCTCCTCCTTTTGCTTCTGTCCCCCAGCCATGTTTTTCGGCAGCGAACTCTGGAACCGATATTTTGATGCCAAACAAATTTGATGGCAACCCCAATTTTTGCAGGAGTTTTGTTGTCCAGTGCTCGTTGTACATCAAATTGACGTCCTCCCAGTCCACCCCCGAACGCTCTAAGTTGGCATGCGTTTTTTCTTTGCTCACTGGAAAGGCTCTGGACTGGGCTACTCCTCTATGGGATAGTGGTGACCCGGACATGGTTACCCATACCAAGTTCCTGGCAAAAATCCAGTCCAGATTTGAACCACCTCACGTTCGACCACCGTATCTGTCCTGCATGGTTCCGGTGTCTCCAGTGTCTCCGCAGCTGCCCAGAGCTGCACCAGCGGCGCCCAAGCCTCCGCAGCTTCCCAGAGCTGCACCAGCGGCGCCCAAGCCTCCGCAGCTTCTCAGAGCTGCACCAGCGGCGATTGAGCCTCTGCAGCTTCCCAGAGCTGCTCCCGTGACTCCGCAGGTTCCCGCAGCTGCTCCAGTGTCTCCGCAGCTCCCTGCAGCTGCTCCAGCGGCGCCTCAGTTTTCACAGCTTCCCAGAGCTGCACCAGCGGCACTGCAGCTTCCCAGAGCTGCTCCAGCGGTGCCCAGGCCTCTGCAGCTTCCCAGAGCTGCTCCAGTGGTACCCAAGCCTCTGCAGCTTCCCGCAGCTGCTCCAGTGTCTCCGCAGATTCCCGCAGCTGCTCCAGTGTCTCTGCAGCTCCCCGCAGCTGCTCCAATGTCTCTGCAGCTCCCCGCAGCTGCTCCAGTGGCTCCGCAGCTCTCCGCAGCTGCTCCAGTGGCTCCGCAGCTCCCCGCAGCTGCTCCAGTGGCTCCGCTGCTCCCCGCAGCTGCTCCAGTGGCTCCGCAGCTCCCCGCAGCTGCTCCAGTGGCTCCGCAGCTCCCCGCAGCTGCTCCAGAGACTCTCCAGCCTCCGCAGCTGCCCGCAGCTGCTCCAGAGACTCTCCAGCCTCTGCAGCTTCCCGCAGCTGCTCCAGAGACTCTCCAGCCTCCGCAGCTTCCCGCTGCTGCTCCAGAGACTCTCCAGCCTCCGCAGCTTCCCGCAGCTGCTCCAGAGACTCTCCAGCCTCCACGGCTTCCCGCAGCTGCTCCAGAGACTCTCCAGCCTCCGCAGCTTCCCGCAGCTGCTCCAGAGACTCTCCAGCCTCCGCAGCTTCCCGCAGCTGCTCCAGAGACTCTCCAGCCTCCGCAGCTTCCCGCAGCTGCTCCCATGGCTACGCAGCTTCCTGCGGCTGCTCCAGTGATGCCCCATACTCCGCAGCTTGCCACGACTGCTCCAGTGGCGCCCCAGACTCTGCAGCTTCCCACGGCTCTTCCAGTGGCGCTCCAGACTCAGCAGCTTGCCACGGCTGCTCCGGCCTCTCCTGAGGCTGCTCCGGTGTGCCTAGAGCCAACCCAGCCTGCGGCTTCCCAAGTCTCCCCGGTGCTTTCTCTCCTCCTAAGGTGTCTCATCACCAAGTAGAATTGGAGGAGGCAAAGAAAGAAGAACAGCAGGCTGAAGAAGAGAAGAGGGGCCCTAAGGGGGGGGGGGGAACTGTCACGGTTACACCCGCGATCCTCGGTACGGATAGAGGGTGTACCCGTGCCTGCTGCCGCGGTACCCGCTCCCCCAGCTCTCACTTACCTCTCCAGGCTCCGGCCTGCACTCTTGCTCCCAGCGTGTAGTCCGCATGCTTCTTCCATGCAGTCGCGTGCTCCTGCCACTAGAGGGGGTGCGTGCGGACTTCTCCCAGCCTTAAAGGGCCAGCGTCCTCCTTATTGGCTCTGGCATTCCTGGCTCGGCTATATAGCCTGGCGACTCTCAGCATCCCCTGCTGGATCTTCATGTCCTGTTACTGAAGAGAAAGCCCTCCGTGTTCCCGAGCGTTTTCAGATGCCTCTGTGGATTCTGTGATTCCCGTGTTCCCGTGTTCCTGGTTTCCTGTGTTCCCTTGTTCTGTGTTATCCTGTGGCGGTCCTGTTATCCTGTGGCGGTCCTGTTATCCTGTAGAGGTCCTGGTATCCTGTGGCACTCCGGTATTCCACCAGCCATCCGTGGTCCTGCCAGCCATCCGAGGTCCTGCCTGCCTTCCCGTGGTCCTGCCTGCCTTCCCGTGGTCCTGCCTGACTTCCCGTGGTCCTGCCTGCCTTCCCATGGTCCTGCCTGCCTTCCCGTGGTCCCTGTGTCCCTACCTTGGCTGCCACCGTGGGCCTAGTCGCACCCGCAGAGCGACCTGGTGACTCCTGCCGCAGCAAGACCATCCCACTTTGCGGCGGGCTCTGGAGAAGACTAGGAGTTCACTTAGACTCCGCTCCCGGATGTGGCTAAGGTTTTTATCTCCCGCGGTGGACCTGGGAGTCCACTGACTTAGTCCTAAGGGACTATTCCACATAGACTGTGACACTGTACTTTATTAGTAAATTCTCCTTAGTTTGTAAAAAAACAGACTGCTAAGTGCTCCTTAGTTACAACCTTACTTCTATGGCAAATCTGTCTTCTAGATTGAAGACAGTTGTCTCTCTCCTCTCCTGTTTTTTACACAGCTGCGATTACGTCATTCAGGTCCTGTCACCCGCAGTAGAATATTACAGACATTTTATTTCCAAGCAAATCACATAAAAATGTTATAAAAGGCTTTGTCTATTATAAAACAGAAGACATCATATTAACAACCAAAAGAAATGCACCACTGACCCCCTGCCCCTCCCCAAACCCTCCCACTGTCTGGCCAACTCCCTAATACACTCAGTATAACTGTAGCACCTCTACTAAACGGTCACACAGAATACACCATCCTCAAACCTTAGTAATAACATTCCTCCATACATCCCTATCCTAACCCCACCAAGCCACCAGGGCACAATCGCAGCCAGGACTTCCTCCTATGCCTTCCCTGGGCCGTCAATCCACCTACTCCACTGATTCTTGTTATACTTAGCTGCAGACTCATCACATACACTTTCAACTCCATGCAGATAGTATTGTTCAGTGCTTCTCACACTTGCCTCATACGTGGTAGCCTGTGAACTTGAATAGGTGTTTGGAACTCTTACACCAAACACCTATTCAATTAACCAAAGCTCTCCCCTCCACAATCTATAAAACCCACTACATAACTAAAACATGTGCATATAGGGGCATATTTATCAAGCCGCCTAAGAGTAGGAATGTGCTTAGTTACCCATGGCAACTAATTACAGCTCCTCTTTAAAATATTCATGAGCACTGGTAAAATGAAAGCTGAGCTGTAACTGGTAATCACATGCAGATCACGATCTGCATTTTCCCCCAAACAGCACGGGAAGCAAGCATCCCCTCTAAGCCCCATTTTCCACAACATGAGAGTCCTGTATAACTGTTGGATCAAAAAGGGTTGTGACCACTGCTGAGCTACATTCAAAGAAATTACACTTGTAAAGGCTGTTATATCACCCCATTCATTATCTTTAAGGTCCCCAACCCTATCTTCCCATTTCCTCCAACTGCAGCCATCATATCCCCCAACACCTTATTTAGCAGTGTACCATACAAAACCGATATCAACCCTCGCCTAGTCGTAGCCTGGACCACTTCTCCCACTGAAGAAATGGACACTGTCTCAGGACCAAACTGAGTCTGTGTACCTAATCTGCAGGTATTGATAAAACATCAAATAGAACAAATCAAACTCGTCCACCAACAACTGAAAGGATTTTAACATCATCATATAACTGTGTAGGAAACAAAACTGCCCTGCATCAGTTCCCGCATATATACTTCACCCATTTAGGGATTGTACGATAAAGCAGTAAACGTAGTGAGGTCAGAGTCGGAAAGCCTGTTTGAAAAGAAGCAACAGAACCTCATCTGCATACAATGCTATACACTTTTCCCCTCCCAAATACTGAAACCCTTTTAAGTCTGGGTGTTGCAGTGTACCCGAAAGCAAGTAGAAATCTTGCAAAACTGACCCACTCACTTTCAGGCATGCTATGGCTGGCCTATATAAATTTAGCCCAAACCCCAAGTTTCTCCCATTATATGCTGTGAAAAAGGCTTCGGTGGAGTCTGAAGAGATCACTGTCGTTGTCTCTCATGCCTCCTGCACCCCCTACAAATTGGGAAAGAAAAAGTAGAGGGGATAAAACCAGACTTTTCCTGGTGAACCACCGAGCCCACCACAAGCCCTAACCGTGTAGCTAAGACTTTGGCCAAAATCTTTATGTCTGTAGTTAACAATGACATTGGTCTATATGAATCCAGCTGCTGATCATCCTTCCCCTCCTTAAGAAGTACCAATATAAGAGCTTTGTAATACGACTCAGGAAGGGATCCCATTTCAAAAATTTCTTTCAACGTTTCCAACCAATGTGGCAGGAGGATATCCCCATATTCTTTGAATACCTCAAGTGGCATCCCAACTATGCCCAGAGCTTTCTCACTAGCCATACACTTCACCGCTTGCTCTAATTCCTCCAGTGTGCACATCCACCACACTCATGTAGTCCTCCAACTGGTCCCTGGAATAAGCAACTCTGGACGTGTATGATTGAGGGTAAAAGTTTTTGGATACTCGTAGAATAAATTGCATATCCTATATAAGCCTTCCCTCCACATTCTGCACCCCATATATGAAGCTATTCTCCTTTTGGACCTGCATCATTCACGATAGCAACTTCCTGGTCTGCCCCCCTTCTGCATAACATTGCTACTTAAAGGGGTATTCCGGGAATATGAACGTCTGACACAAAAACCCATGATGATACAAATAAATGAGGACAACAATACTCAATGTCATTAGTCACAAAACGGAGCTTAAATAATTTGATTTTATGATTTACAAAGTTTATGGCCTCTCAAAAGTAGGTGGAGTTATCACTAAGATGGCCGTCACTGCAAACTACAAGTTCCATGATCCTTTAGTTCTCAGTAACTCCTCCTCCCTCTTATGCTCTGCTCCCAGTGATGATCTAACAGGTTTTCTTGCTCTGTTACCATAGTAATGATGTGTAACTGCCATCACCACACAACCATCACCACACAACCAACCAACTACAGCCAAACGTAGTGGTGATCACATGACCTGCCCAGGCAGGTACAGGACATGTGATGTGGACATGTGACCAGCAGCCATCTTCTGTCCTGCAACGGACCGTGCGGAGGAAATTAACGGACTTATTAAAGGGCCAGTAGCATTTTAATTCTTCATTACAGTCCATGTCATCAGCATTTTCTGCTAAGGGGAGCAAAATTTTAAATAACAACTAATTACATATTAGCTTATATTTTGAGTGCCCACTTGTATATGAATTGTGCTGATTCCTGGAATACCCCTTTAAGAAGCATTCGTATCATCCTGCTTCAACTGATGCTTTGTAACTTCCTGCTGCGCTTCCACTCAAAGCCCTTAAGACTCCTGAGTGCCATTAGTACATGATTCTCCCCCAACTCCATCACCTCAGCAGGCAAATCCATCCCCACCTGTTTAGACCTGCCATACACTTCTTTAATCTCGCCCCTTTCAAATAATTTTTTAGATACTACAACAAACAGACCTCTTATTATCGAAAAAATATTCCCTCAGGTTTTCCTTCACTTATACTCCATCAAACAGCCAAAGTCAAACACATTGGGGCAGATTTATCAAGCAGTCTGAAAGTCAGAATATTTCCAGTTGCCCATGGCAACCAATCACAGCTCAGCTTTCATTTCACCAGTGCTCATGAATATTTTAAAGGGGAGCTGTGATTGGTTGCCATGGGCAACTGGAAATATTCTGACTTTCAGACTGCTTGATAAATCTGCCCCATTATCACCAACCCCCTGGAATAATCCCTTTCCATACACAACATTGCCCTCTTAGTAGCATTGGAGAATGAACAGAGACCATTCTTAGCAGGTAAGAGATTTCCATCACCCCAGGTCACACACTTTCAGATCCAAAGATCATATCTATTGATGAGTCCTATATATGGAAGAAGTGCAGGAATACTGCCTGACAACCAACATTACGGTCCTGCCATAAATCATGCAGCCCCATTTCTGCACATTACCTAGCCAAGGATGTCATTCTCCTTCCAGTATCACTCCCAGCAGTCAGAAATCTATACATGCTCTCATCTAGAACAACATTAAAATCACCTCATCAGTGGTGCATGAGGCAGGGAGGACAGGCGCTCCAGTAAATTTCTGAGCGGTACACTAGAATGTGCATGAATTTATGTTCACTGTTCTTGACACTTATAAAAATACCCTTATGTAGGCAGCATCGCTGCACATTTAGTATATGGAGCATATCACTAGATCATTTAATTGCAATTAATTTCCCTCAAGTTATTTTATCTCTTAACCCCTTAATGCTGCAGCTCTTTTTCATTTTTGCGGTTTCATTTTTCACTCCCCACCTTCAAAAATCTATAACTTTTTTATTTTTCCATGTACAGAGCTGTGTGATGGCTTATTTTCTGCGTAACAAATTATACTTCAAAATTATGGTATTTAATATTCCATGCCCTGTACTGGGAAGCAGGAAAAAAATTCCAAATACAGTGAAATTGGTAAAAAAACGCATTTGTGCCGCATTCTTGTGCGCTTGGTTTTTACGGATTTCACTGTACGCCCCAAATGACATGTCTACTTTATTCTTTGGGTCGGTATGATTACGGGGATAACAAATTTGTATAGGTTTTATGATGTTTTCATAAATTAAAAAAAATTAAAACCGCAATTTTCCGTTACAGGGATAAATGCAGTGAAAAACCGTTACCATACTTTGATAGATCGGGCATTTTCAGATGTGGCGATACCTAATGTGTTTATGATTTTTACTGTTTATTTATATTTATATCAGTTCTAGGGGATTTGAGTTTTTAGTTTTTTTTATTATATTTTTTTTTACTTTTTTAAAATTTTTATTTTTACTATTTTTCAGACTCTTTAGGGTACTTTAACCCTAGGTTGTCTGTACGATCCTATCATATACAGCCATACTACAGTATGGCAGTATATGGGGATTTTACTCCTCATACATTACAATGTGCTGATAGCACATTGTAATGCGTAGGTTAAGCCGAAGTAGCCTCGGGTCTTCGGAAGACCCGAGGCTACTATGACGATGGATCGCTGCTCCCCGATGACATCACGGGGATCAACGATCCTCAGAAAGATGATTCCATTGATCCAGAATTAAAAACTTTAATTTGAAGTTCTATTATTCTGGAATTTAATTTTTTTAAATTTGAATTTCCAAGAAATCGGAATTGGATTATTTCGATTTGAACTTGCAATAATCTGGATTTGAAATATTTGAATTTGAAGTTCCATTAATTCGGAATCGAAAAAATTTAACATGAAGTTCCATTAATCTGGAATTGAAGTTTCTTTTTAAATTCGAAGTTCTGTTAATCCAGAATTAAAAATTATAATGTAAAGTTCCATTAATCTGTTCAGACACTGTTTAGACACTGGAAAAAGTAGGATCCATGCTTTGTTCATCTTGATAATTGTTATGATATCCACATTGGTTGAAGAAACCCGGATCCTCTTATTAGTTCTAACATCACTAGCGATATTGTACTAGATACAGGATAGCATCTGCAAGAAGGCAAGATCTATTCATGTGTCAAATTTTCCCACCCAGAAATTGAATGGGTAGGAGCCATCCTTCTTCACCATGTCAGTCACATTTTGCCTCCTCCTCCTACTTTCTTCATCTGATGGTGGTTGGGATTGATGAAAATTGAATATGGCACTGTGGCCATGCTCAATTTGAGTGTTCCTGCTGCTGGTGAGTGTCCCTGCTGCGTTGTCAACTTACTCCTCTACCTCTTCCACTTACACCACCACATACACCTCCAACTTCCCCACCTCCCCCCAGACCTCTGATACTTGTATAAAATCGTTATTGTATTTATTTTTAATTTCTTTATTTTATTTTTTATAGATGTTCTGCGCTTTTTGTTTTTACAAGCTTTTTTTATTTAAAATATTTAAAATGATTTTAAACATTTTTCAAAATCAAACCAATGAACCAATGAGCGGCACATATACATATGCAAACAGAAAGGTAGTAGGACCTGAGATACAATTACCATACCACAGTTTGAAACATCCACTGCACAACCCCGACACGTGTTTCGCTTAAGGCTTCTTCAAGAAGCCTTCTTCATTTTTTTTTTTTTGAAACTTTACTTTTTATTTATCTCTTTTTTATAAATACTTACATCCATAAAACCACAGAAATACATGACACAAAATTACAATACACAATAAAGTAGTCAAACACGAAAATATCCACCCTTACACAATACAAGCATTAGGCAAGAAAAAGAAAAACAAGAGAAAAAAAAAAATAAATAAAAAAATAAATAAATAAATAAATAGACGAAAAAGCCTCCCTCTTGCTCCTCCCAACCATACTCAAGAATCCTCGTGAGTATCAACTTTAATTGCTGGCAAGCCTTCAAACTCTAACTGTCCTCTTCTGTCAACATTGTCCTATAGGCTTCTGAGTTCCTAAATCTCGTCCATATACCCCAAGTGGCATCAAATTTATATTTTGCTCCCTTTGCGGACAAAGTTAATTCTTCCATATTCATAATATCATTTACTTTTGAAAGCCAGAGGGACATAGGTGGTGCTAATGTTTTTTTCCAAAAAATTGGTATACATAAGCGTGCTGCCAATAATAAATATTGTAATAATGACCCTACGTATACTTGTTTAGGGAGTTCACAGTGTTGTAAAAGAACAAAGGCCGGCTCAAAGGGGAAATTAATATTTAGTTTCTGTTGGATAACATAATGTATTGCTTGCCAAAATGGCTGCAGCACAGAACAGGACCAAAAAACATGCTCAAATGAACCCTCCTCCCTTCCACATCTCCAGCACAGTGGGCTAACCTCTGGGAATATGGCATGTATCTTCAGTGGAACTTGATACCATTGTGATATAATTTTATAGTTCCCCTCTTGAAGTCTTGAGCTAATAATAGAAGTATACGTAAATTGAAATACTCATTCCCATTGTTCTATTGTCAAATTAATTTGAAGTTCCTGTTCCCATTTTGTTGTAAAAGTGGGCAGTGTTTGGCTCATTTCTTTCATTAATATGCCATAGATCCTAGATAAGGAGTGTTGGGCAGGTTCTATGTTTGTGCATATTTCTTCAAAGTCAGTTTTTTAGCTTTCAAAACATTCTAACTGCGGAAATGTGGATAAATAGGAGCGCAAGAACATAGATCTCCATGGGATCAGCGTTCTCACCCCCCAGCGGAATTGAAATACCCTATTTACCCCCATTGCATTCCAGTCCCTAAAGATTATATCTTCCATTCCCATCAAGAATCTAGGGTTATCCAGGACCGGGTAGAGAGACGAGTATGTTGGAATTAATCCATTTTTGACCTGAGGGGAGGAGCATACCCTTAGAGTTGCCCCAATTGTTGGATGTTTCATTAATTGTGGGAGTAGTTCTTTTTCAGGCCATGGAGCACTAGATAGTGAGACTGATGACAGTTGCTGTTCCACAGTGATCCATAATTTATTTTTAGTGTGTTTGCACCAGTCAAGTACCCTCACCTGGTGGGAAGCTCTGTAGTAAGATTTAAGGTCTGGTAGTGCCAGTCCCCCCTTGTTTCTTGGTCTGTATAAGATCTCCTTCTTTAATCGTGGTTTTTTCCCCGCCCATATAAATTTTTGCTGTATCGATGCTATTGTCCTAAAAAAGACGCCTGGGAGGTGTATTGGGAGGGCCTGAAACATATATAGAACTCTGGGCAAGATATTCATTTTAAATATGGCACAACGGCCCAGCCATGAAAACCTCCCTTTACCCCAGTTTTCACAGTCCTTTTTAATAGTACTTAGTAAAGAAAGGAAATTTATCTTATATAGATCTTTTAATTTAGATGTTAGCTTTATTCCCAAATATGATAGTCCCTCCTTTGGCCACTTAAAGGGGAACAGTTCCTCCAATCTTTTTGACTCTTCCAGTGGTATGTTTACTGCCAATGCTTCAGATTTAGAGAGATTAATTTTAAAGTTAGATAAGCAGAAATATTCTCTTAATCGGCGCATGAGGTTAGGAATACAGATTCTTGGGTTGGATACAAAAAATAATAAATCGTCTGCATATGCAGCTATTTTAATTTCTTCGGATCGACATGTTATACCGGAGATATTTTGATCTGATCTTATTTGTCTCAGGAATGGTTCCAGGGTTAAAACAAAAATTAGTGGAGATAATGGGCAACCCTGTCTGACTCCGTTACAGATCTGCAGATCTCCTGACAGGATCCCATTTACTCTAACCTTTGCAGTGGGATTTGAATCCATTTCATCATATTTTGTTTCAGGCCTATTCCACGCAGTGTCTCAGCTACATATACCCAATTCACCCTATCAAACGCCTTTTCTGCGTCTGTTGAGAGCAGAGCAACTGCCTGTTTGTGTACCTGTGTGTAGTGAATTAGATTAATAGCCTTCGTGGTGTTATCTCTGGCTTCCCGGCCTTTAAGGAAGCCCGTCTGGTCTAGATGTATGATTTTAGCCACCATTGGCATCAGTCTTTCCGCTAGTATTTTGGCCAACAATTTTGTGTCTGCATTGAGCAGGGAGATCGGTCTATAGCTGAGACACTGCGTGGGGTCCTTTCCCTCCTTTGGAAGGACTGTGATATATGCCCTGAGAGAGTCTGTTGGGAAGGTCTGGCCAACTGTCAGAGAATTAAATACCTCAATCATATATGGACTCAATTCCTCAAATAGCTGTTTATAATATACTAGATAAAACCCGTCTGGGCCTGGTGCTTTACCAAGCGGTGTATCCCCTACTGCCTTTTCCAATTCTTCCTTCGTGATTGGGCTCTCTAGATTTTCCAGGTCGATCTCGGATAAGGAAGGTAGTCCTGACTCCCTTATATAATCCTGTATATGTACCCTAAAGTTTGGGTTTGCTGTAGCCTGGTTGGCGCTATCTGCTGAATATAATGAGGCATAATATTCCCTGAACACCTCTGCCACTTTATCAGGTAAACTGACACTATTGCCTTGTTTATCTTTTACATTTGGGACATATGTAGTGGACCTCTGATTGCGCAAAGCTTTTGCTAAACCCCGACTGCATTTGTCCCCATTTTCATAGAAAAAACGGCGACATTTTTTAAGTGTATTTTTTGCTTTATATAGCAGAAACGATCTTAGCTCTTCCCTGGCTTGTATTAGTTGTATCCTAAGATCGCCGTCCGGTAGACGTTTATGTTGTGTTTCGAGTACCTTTATTTGTTCAAGTAGGGCATTTAAACGTCTGTCTCTTTCCTTCTTCCGTCTCGCACCATACTTAATAAAAACCCCTCTGCTAACTACTTTATGAGCTTCCCACCTGGTGTAAGGGTCCAAGTCACTGCCCTGGGTTGAGGTAAAATGCTCCTCTATGGCCTGTTTTACTTCCGTCAATGTTTGTAAATCTTCCAGTAGTGAAACATTAAGTTTCCACTGCCACTGTTTAGGCATGGAAACCCCAAGAGATACCCTTATTTCAATTAGGGCATGGTCAGAAAATGAAATAGTATCAATTGTTGCGTCCTGGAGTAACTGCAAATCTTGGTGTTTAACAAATATCATGTCGAGTCTAGAGTATACATCATGCGGCACGGAATAGTATGTATAATCCTTTTCCGTTGGATGCAGTAGTCTCCAGGAGTCAACATATCTGTGGCCATGTATAATGTGGAATGATGTGGAAGTTCAAAAAAAAATTATCAATAATCGAGTAGTCAGTAAGGTAAAATTTATCTTGTAGTGTATCTGTCTTACTAAATTTCCCTTTTCCCAATTTTGTTTCTGTTTAAACAAAAACACCTTACTCAACCCTGGTGTGTTTTAAAGTGCAAAATATGGTGCCCTATAAAGTGCAAATTCAAACCCTAACCCTTCTTATTTTAGATTATTTCCATATTTCCATATAATTCATATTCAATATGTCCCCTTCTAGTAACCAGTAATACATTCCTTAAATCAAACTTGTTCCACTCCACTAAACTCAGCGTGTTCCCTTATCCTTAAAATTACCAATTTTATATTAAAATGTTCTGTGCATAAAAATGTAAAAAAAAAAAAAAAAAAAAATTCCCTTGCTGAATTTCCTTTTATTACACCAATTTTATTTTCTATCTAGACAGGGATTCCTTACTCAACCCTGGTGTGTTTTAAAGTGCAAAAAATAGTGCCCTACAAAGTGCAAATTCAGGCCTAATCTTTCTTATATAAATTATTTCCCTCTTCCCAAATAATTCATATTCAATATGTACCCTTCTCATTACCAATAATACATTCCTTAAAGCATGTCCCGTTTTACTGAACACAGTATGTTTCCCTTATTCAAATAACCAATTTTATATTAAAATATTCTGTGCATGAAAATGTACCATTTTATCTCTTTATGTTCCCTTATTAAGGTTAGAAATACCCCATCCCCTACCTCCCCTAAAAAAAAACAAAAAAAAAAACCCCTCTCCCCATCAGGGCAGGATATATATCGTCCAAAAAGTTTTCCTATAGTTATTCCTTCACCACCACTATACTTTAACTCTTAGATGTTTTAGGCCACCCGTGGGTATGCCACAGATAAATCAGGGAAGTCTTCTACATGGAAAGTTACTCCCTCTTGCACCATCCCAGAGGGACGCTGATCTGGTACAGTTCTATTCCTTTCAGTAGTTTTCCCATTTCTCCATCTCTGATATCTTGAACCTGATTCCATTGGGTCATCTGGGAGTTGGAGCCAGTTAGCTATAGATAATGGTGGAACATTAAGGAGATTAAAAAGTCCCGGGAGGTCTCTTGGATGTTTCACCACATATGTTTCAGCTTGCAATTTAACTATAAGATGAAAAGGGTTACCCCATTTATAAGAACCTCCCGCCTGCTTGATCTTAGCCAGGTTCGCCTCATGTACAGTGTTCGTGCTGAAACATCTGGTAGCATTTTTATCTGGGCGCCTGCAAATATAATAGTCTCCTGTGCCCAGGCTGCTTGGATAATTTTCTCCTTATCTCTATAATAATGCAGTCTGCACAACACATCTCTGGGGCCTTCCAGTGCTGCCCTATTTGGTCTGTATACCCGATGTATCCTGTCTATGGCATATATGTTCTCCTGGGGGCGACCTGTAACTTGATTAAAGATAGTTGAGGCTTTCCTTATTAAATCTTCTTGTGTATCGTCTTCTGGTATCCCCTTAATCCTTACATTATTCCTGCGTCCCCTGTTTTCCTGGTCATCAATCTGTAGGAAGAGGGCCTGCATTTGTCGCTGCGAGATTAAATAATCATTTTCTAGGCTTTCCACCCTATTTGAGAGGGAATTAAAAGTTTGCTCGGCGTCCAGGGAGCGAGAGGTTAGATGGTCAACATCTCTCCTGATGGAGTCTAATGCTTGCTGTTGAGACTGTTCAAGACGCACTACAACTGCATCTAAGTCTTCTTTATTGGGGAGGGCTTTAACCATCTGCATTAGTATCTGCAAGTCCATGGACTGGGGGGGCTGATTACTTTGTATAGCGGCGTTAATGTGGCTTCTGGGGACCCTGAGATTCTCCTCATACATTTGGGGCTCCGCCACTAACTCGTGGTCCGCAGTACCCTCGTGTCGGTAGAGTGCGGGGCTATTACCTAAATCCCGGTGTACCTCGTTGTTGTTCCGTGGTATCATCTCTGGGACAGCCCTCCTCGTGTCTACACCACCGGCTTGGGCAATAGATCTGTTGGGGCTACGTTCTTCCTCCCCCCTACTATACAGTGGCAAACCTTCCACCCCAATACCTGCTGAATGACCACGAAGTTGTTCCGTCTCTCTTCTTGGGGGGGTCGATCTATGTTCTCCCCGGTGGGCGACTGTCAAATCCCCTGACAGTGCTGGTTGTTGAGCGCAGTGCCCTCGTTGCTCCGCGTGCTCAGCTGTTCGCGGCGTCATTTCCGAATCAGCTGCAGCTGTTCCTGACCGCTCCGTTCTTCCTGTGGGTGGTGGTGTTACACAGGGGGATGCCGCGGCTGCCTGCCTGCTCGTCGGCGACAAGAGTCTCCCGATATCCAGGGACCGGCATCCTCAATAGGTAAATTGGCTATATCGCTGCGGTGTCCGGACCTTGGGCTCAGCGGAGCTCCGCTCAGAGCTTCCTCACGGCATCACGCCCAAGCCACACCCCCCCAAGAAGCCTTCTTCAAGAAGCCTTAAGCGAAGCATGTGTGGGGGCCGTGCAGTGCATGTTTCAAACTGTGGTATGGTAATTATATCTCAGGTCCTACTACCTTTCTACTTTGTATTACCTTTCTTTTCCACGTCAATTTTTGCCCTATTCAATTTCCACATGCATTGTATTTTAGCTTTTAAATTCATTCAATTTTTTGTCAGGATTTATTTAGATTAAAAACATACTCACAAAAGAGCAATAAAAATATGCATGTAAAACTCCAACATGGGACTCCAGCTACACGTTCTCGCCCGACCCTGGGTTTCGCTTTGTACAGCTTCTTCCGGGGCATTGCTAGCGTCCAGTCCCAATTACTCTATACCCAACATATGCTGTAATAGTTCAACTTACTTTGAAAAACATTTATAAATATCTATTTACAACCTATTTCATCTCACTGTAGGTTTTTGTACATTAATCTTTATAAAACCAATTCCTCAACCTCACTCTGTTTATCCACTCTATTCATTTCATTCATAGACCACATTGCACCATTTTCCATACTAGCCAATCCTAATCTACGGCGGGGAATTCAGATCAGCCAATCCACAGCCCCGCAGGAGACACACCCTCCTCTCTCAGGACAGAGGCCAATTGCCGTTCACCATCGCCCCCATCTTGATGACTTTTCCCCCTGGACAAATCAGATCCTCCTATCTGCCACACCTCTTTCAGTCAGGAGAGGCGCTAAGTTTGATATGTCCAATCCATGCACCCAAATATTGGGCACCTCCCACAATTTTCTATATCGTCTTACTTGTCTGCGACACTTATAGCACCTAAATCTCCATATTATAATTTGGGACTCGATAAATGTGCATCAATCCGACAGTGGGGCAGATTTATCAAGCTGTCTGAAAGTCAGAATATTTCTAGTTGCCCATGGCAACCAATCACAGCTACCCTTTAAAATATTCATGAGCGCTGGTAAAATGAAAGCTGAGCTGTGATTGGTTGCCATGGGCAACTAGAAATATTCTGACTTTCAGACAGCTTGATAAATCTGCCCCAGTGTGTCCAATTTTATTTGCATCATATTTTATCATATAATTTTATCATATAATGATAATGGGTAATGTTAACCCTACTTTAAAAAACATTTAAGTTTGAAGTCTATATTCAACCCCCCCCTGGTGTAAGTGTTCTCAATTTGTGTATCCAGAACCCCTCCCTTCTACTTGACTTAATATTGATATGTTCCCCTCGCCAATGTGCTTTAATTTTCTCTATTGCCCAAAAACGCATCCCATTCGGGTTTGAATTGTGTACTTTCTAAAAATGTGCAGACACACTGTGACTAATCACCCCTTTTCTTATGTTGCCACAATTCATGTTGCTTTTCAGTGTGATTTCACACCCATTCACCTTAGCAGTGTCTCCCTGTGTCCTAATGTGCGATCTTGTTTCCTTAAATGCCTTACATCTACCACAGTGCACAAAGACATTGTTTACCAAATTATTAAATGTATCTTTTTCGTTTCTTATATAACTTTTAGTTAACATATCCTTTAATGAAGGAGCTTTACGGAATACCGTTGTGGTCTTTCTGAAAGATGTGCCCCTATCAATGGGTCGCCCTTTATTATATGCCAATATTTCTGTAAGATAGACTTAACATTCAGTGCTTCTTTAGAATAGGTGGATTGAATTTATCATCTTCCAGTACTAGTTTTACTGTTTCTTTTTACATATATAACTCTTCCGGGTAACCCCTTTCTCTAAACCTATCTTCTATAATTCCTGTTTGGATTATCTTGTCTTGATCGTTTGTGCAGTTCTTTTCAATACTTTTCATCTGACCCCTAGGAATATTTTTTATCCAAGGTTTATGGTAACAGCTCTCGAATTGAATAAAACAGTTTACGTCTACAGGTTTGAAATAGTTTCTACTTTTAATTGTGTCTCCTTCTCGAAATAACTCTGGATCTAAAAAGTGTATATTCTCTGAATTTTTATCATATGTAAATTTCAAATTATATTAATTTATATTTATATATCTCATAAACTCCCCAAATTTCTTGTGCATACCTTTCTATATTATAATGCAGTCATCGATGTATTGATTATATAAAACAATATTATCTCTAAATTCATTTTTATCATTATAAATAAATTCCTCTTCCCATTTTTCCATGTACAGTTTGGCGAAAGACAGGGCAAATTTCTCCCTCATAGCCGTTCCGCCAACCTGTACACGGAAGCCCTCATCGAACCAAAAATATCTCTTTTGCCAATCGATCTCTATGATTCCTTCCAGTTTTTCTTTTATAGACCTAACTCCTAATTTTTGGGGAATAAATTTATACAGTGCAGATACTTCGCACGTGCATAGTAGAATATCCTCATCAAACCTCACATTTACATTTTCCAAGATATCCAACAGGTGTTGTGAGTCCCTAAGGTAAGATTTCATTTTTTTCACCAGTGTTTGAAGGTGAATATCCACATATTCACCTAAATGATAAAATTTGCCTTAGAAGAGTGGCGTTACCTTCGGGAGGGAACACATTTTCTGGTCTGCATGTTCACAGATCACAAGAACTTCCTTTATCTCCAGACTGCACACCGACTCAATCCGCGACAAGCCCCTTGGTTACTCTTCCTTTCCCGTTTTAATTCCCTTATCCAGTTCCATCCGGCTGAGAAGAACATCAAGGCTGATGCCCTCTCTCATGCATCGGATGTCATTGGGGAAAAACCTGCTCCTCGGCATGTCATCCCTCCTGACAAACTGGTTCTGGACGCTTCAGTGGACCTTTGACAGCTACTTTCTGGCAAGACCTATGTCTGACCGGCTTTTTTGGAAATTCTGACTTGGGGACATTGCTCACTGTTGGCTGGGCACCCTATGGCCCTCATTTCCCGATTCTCTTGGTGGCCAGATCTGGTCAAGGATAAATGGGACTTTGTGGGTTCCTGTGCTTCCTGTGCCCGGAATAAGCCATCACATCTTAAACCTGCTGATCTTCTTCTGCCGTTGCCGATACCCAGCTGCCCGTGGACTCACGTGGCTATGGACTTCATCAAGGGCCTTCCTTAGGCAATACCAACATCTTGTGGTAACTGACCGTTTGCTTCCGTCTGCTCCATGCCTTGCTAGTCAGTTCTTTCATCACATCTTCCGGCTCCATGTACTTCCCCAGCACATTGGGTTCAGTTTTTCTCTAAATTCTGGTGATCTCTGTGTAACCAGCTTCAAGTAAAATTGGACTTTTCTTCCACCTATCACCCACAGTATAATGGTCAGGTGGAAAGAGTTAACTAGACTTTGGGCTGCTATCTCCGTCATTTTGTTTCTGCCCTTCATGACGGCTAGTCCTCTCTGTTGCCACGGGTGGAATTTTCTTACAACTCTCTGGATTCTGCATCTGTTGGCTCTGCCCCATTCTTCATTAATTACAGACTGCATCCACACCCTCCTCTTCCTTTACGTGTGGCCTCAGACGTTCCTGCTGTTGAAGTCCATTTGGCAACAGACACGCTGTGCCCTGCTCCAGGCTTCTGCTCGAACCAAGTTCCAGGCTGATATGAAATGCAGCAACCAAAAGAACAAAGGAAGCGGCAACAAGCTATAAAAAATAGAATATATTCTTTATTATGGTGTCAATACACAAATATATACATAACGTATGCAATATAATATACAAAGGGGACACAAGTGGCCCAGATGGAATGAGGGGCAACCACAGAGTACAAAACCCACCCTCCTCGGAAAGCCCCATGATCTATAAATATCTGGTGTCTCTTGGGGTATAATTCATTGGCCTCCCTCCTAGGATCGCCCACTGATCGGTCTTCACTATGCCTTCGGGTGAGTGTACTTGATACATGCAGATTCAATGAAGCCGGAAGGTACCTTCGGTCTTCATTTTGGCTGCATTTGTTATTTGATATTTGTATCCTCGTTTGCTTTACTTGCTGTTTAATTAGACTTTACTTTTTGGAGACACCAGATATTTATAGATCACAGGGCTTTCTGAGGAGGGTGGCTTTTGTACTCTGTGGTTGCCCCTCATTCCATCTGGGCCACTTGTGTCTCCTTTGTATATTAAATTGCATACGTTATGTATATATTTGTGTATTGACGCCATAATAAAGGATATATTATATTTTTATAGCTTGTTGCAGCTTCCTTTCTTCTTTTGGTTGTTGGATTATTTAAGGGCTGCAGAGTATCTCTTGTGGATAACAGGGGTGTTTTGAGTTTTGGTTGTGTTGATAAGAAATGCAGACCCACTCCTTGCTTCTCTCCTGGTGACAAAGTCTGGTTGTCCTCCAGGTATGTTTAGCTAAAGATTCCTGTGTCCCTTCATGCTGAGATGCATCAACACTGTGTCCTACAAACTGAGCCTCCCTGCGCATGAGTCTCTACTCAAGCCAGTCATCCTGAATGGCTTTTCCTGGAAAGTTCCTCCTCCAGCTCCTGAGGGGTTTGGGCATGAGGACAATATTCTGGACCACAGCCTCCTGCAGAAATTCCTCCATCCCAAGAAGAGGGGGAGGCCAAAGGGGGGGGGTGTTACTGTCACAGGTGCTCCCGCGCCCCATGTTTCGGGATGCGGGCTCACCCATGATCCTCCGCGTGCCCCAGCACGCCGTGGCATCCACTTACCTAATCCCGCTCCCTCGGCCAGGAGTCAGGGACGGGCGCGTGTCCTGGCTTCAGAACATTTCAAGGGCCAGTGCACCGTTAATTGGCGCTGACCATTTACCAAAATACCATTTAAGCCTGCCTCTGCCTGCACGCCCTGTCGGATCTTTGTGCTTTATGCCTCTGAGAAAGCTTATATTGTTGCCCTGTGCCTGTTTATTGAGTTCCCGTTTATACTCCTTAGCTTCCAGCCCTGACCTTCTGCTCTGCCTCTGACGTTGATCACGTGCTGCCTGCCGTGACCTCCTGCCTGTCCTCGACCACGAACCTGCCTTCCGTTTTTGTACCTCGCCTTGGTTGCCACCGTGGATAAGTTGGAACTGTGGAACGCCCTGGTGGTACCACGCCTCAACAAGTCCAACCCGCTTTGCAGTGAGATCTGGTGAAAACCGGGTGCCACTTAGATTCTGGTCCAAGGTGTCGGGATGTCATTGTCCGCGGTGGTCCTGTGTTCCCATTCACTTTTGTGGATATCCACTATTGTGGATAGGGGATAACCTAAATAGTTGGCATAAGCCCTTTAAACAAAAGAGCAACAATTGTCAACAGGGTGAACAAAACCTTTCAGGAAGTCAACCATGAAAATCAAGCATGATAAACAAGGGACGTATACTTATAGATCCAGGCTCTTTGATTGTGGTAATCTTCAAAATTTGTTATCTTTGGCCTCCTTCCTTCTGTAATCAACTTTTTAAATGATGTTAATGAGCCTGAAGGTCCCTCTGGGTTGTTAACCCATGCCTGCTGGATTTTTTGTGAGAATTTTTCTACTGATGCATTCCATATATGGAATGATACCAAGTGTATTAGACACTGTAAACACAGCTTCCCTACGACTTACTTCTGATATGTTTAGCATTAACTAACATAATGATTAAACATTTACATACTATATACCTGCAGGCTATCCAATTAGGTGTTAACTCAATATCATGAATTCCAATAGACTGCCCTGGCTTCAGCTACTTTTGCCTTCAATTACTCAGCCTCAATATTTTATTCATGAAGCTATTCATCAACCTGGGTTTTATCAAATCCCAGAATGACTTTGATCACCTTGGCATGGAGTTGTTATTTACACTACTTTTTATTATCCTGGAGACGTGAATGATAGGTTCAGATTGTAGGGGTATTCCCAAGAAGACAAGATTTTTAAACATACTCAGGATAACAAAAAAGCACATTCTCTAATTCACTGTTGTTAACAAAAAATGCAGCATTTCAGTTATAATTCCAATCTGTCTCTATTAGTCCTGGTGTTCACAATTTTGGTTTCCCCAGGATCTGACCGTAAATTGTTTGATTATGTTTGGGCATGGCAGATTCTTCTCAGGTATGGCTTCTTTGGTCTGCTTCTCTTCTTTGCCTCCTGCTCCTTCCCCTCTCCCTCCATTACAAGACAAGCTCACCAGATGAATTCGGAAAACCCACGGAATTAAATTAAAAAATTGTGTCGCAAGAACAGCATGCACATACACTGGGACGAAGAAAGTGAACTCCGGCGGACCTCGGCGCACAGCGACACCTAGTTGATATCGGGCGCACGACCTTAGTGAATCCCGGCAAGCTCCAAATCAACTTCGGACAACGCGCTGTGGGATTGCGAATGGACCGGGTAAGTAAATGAGCCCCATTGTGTCTCTAATGTATAGAGAGTACCCGCACTCTGGAATTTTACAATGACCATCACTGAGTTAACAGGTTCAAAATGATCTTTATTGTCTAAACATTACTAAGGGATTCAAATTTGAGAACTTTCTTTCTATTCCCTTTAAGGTGAAGATTAATTTAAGATTTATGAACCAGGGATACAGGGCTCTGTTTGGCTTTTTCTTTCTTTTATGTGACTTTTCCTGGCACGTGTACTTTTGCTACTCATTTTTTACCATGGTCACGTTTTCTGCAGTGTTCTTTGAGTTACCACCTGAATCCAGAGGTGAAAGGTGCAATTTTTTTATGATACTTGTGCCCCAATGTTTTAATAACTTGATGATGATTGAGATTCATCTGGAACAGAATTTGTGAACTCTAGCCCATGTTCATTCTAGCTCATGCTGAGACTTAAGGTACCTCCTTCAGGCTGTGTTGGAACGCAACATTGTGGTGTGTTAAAGAAAGCATCAAGATTTTCCTGTATAATAACTGTTGACAATGTAGTCAGATAGATAAGTTCTCCTGGCAGCTGTCAACCCTTTATTTTATCATCAGACTGTCAGCATTATTCAGGAGGACTAAACCAAAAGATTAGCACCAAATAATGAAAAGACATTTGTCCATATATTATTTTGTACGAACCCACTCCATCTCTAACAAAGCAAAACCTTAAAGAACACACGAGTGATATCCGGTCCACATAAACTAGATTACGCCATTTAAAATTAAAAACTTCTTTTAATAATCAATATCATTTAAAAACATCAATGTAACAGTATGACTGCAGTATATTGTCCTCTGGATTCAACTATTGCATCCACGCAACACAAATCAGCAATTTAAGCACTATAAAACCAGGCATCTTAATGTGTATAAATTGATGGAAAAATCCTATAAAGTGCCTGTGCAAAGGGAGTTATTAGTGATCCAACCTAACATGGAGTTGTAAAGTTATGGTAAAGTGCTAAGTGCTTAATCTAACAAGATGATAGCAGGATCGGCTTACCCATGCTGTGTGTGGCGGGGACGCCAGTACCCCGACGCGCGTTTCGCGTTACCGCTTCCTCAGGGGGCCTGTGTATGTCTGTGTGTGGTCTCTTGGTATTTAAGTGTAACAGTGTGTCACGTGGGGAGCAGAGGAACACGCCCACACCCTGGCCGGGAACAGACACAGCAAGAAGCCACGCCCACGACCGCGTCATCGCGGGAGTGGCTCATGTCATGTCATGTGGACCGCCCAGGTGCTGACGTCACCTCTATCTCGCCTCTGCCTCCCTGGTCCCAGCCCCCCAGTGTAAGACGGAGAACACAACCTCGGCTCTGGGAACATGTTACCCAGGGACCGCGGCGCCCCTCCACCACACGGAGTATCCAGGCATCCAGGGAGAGCAGTTTTTGGACACGCTGTATGAACAAGAATGAAGACTAATGTCTGGTAAGTAAAATGACTGAAAAATATTGAGTACAGAAAACATCATAATGTATATGGAAAACATTTAAATGGATATTACCTGTAAACTAAAAAGTGGAAAAATAAGAGACTGAATGTGAAAATTCATAAATAATTAATGGCTATAAGGTGTAATAGTATATTAAAGTATGAGTGTAACAAAGTGATGGTGTAAAATAAAGTGAAATTAATGTGAAAGTTCAAGATTGGATACATGAGTGTGTTGTACAGTATTATAGTGTATTATATTATTATATAAATTCACGTGTTCAGGTTGGATTTAATCCAAGAATTTGATTATGTTTGTGATGGTGTAAATGTCAGTGCATAGTGATGCCCCACCTCCCTCCCACCCCCATACATATCCCTCCAGACATAAATAGAAAACCACACCGAACCCATCACGTGCCCATCCTCTTCAATGTCAACTACACCCACCATGAGCCCCCCGCACCTCCCCGGTTCCCACCTTCCCCCAACACACACCACGCCCAGCCACCCCCCCCCCCTCCCATCACTCGAAATTTGCAAACATGCCCCAAATCTATCACAGTGCCTCCCCCAAAGATTCACATCGCCCACCCCCCCCCACCCCCTCCAAAAAAAGTTGAAGGATTTTGACTCCTCTGATGGAAGTAGGACATTTAAAATAATGGAATACATTTCCTGTAGCAGTACCAACGTCATATACTATGCAACTTGTGGTTGCTCTTTGGTGTATATAGGGATAACAATCAGAGAATTGCGGGTCCGGACAAGGGAACACGTAAGGGACATAATGAAGGCCCAACAAGCGAGGACGCCTTTAGAATTGAGCCAATTGAAAACAATTCCCAGACATTTTAGGACACACCACAACTGTGATCCTAGGACCTTTAAGGTCCGTGGAATTGAAAGACTCCATTTGGGCATTAGAGGTGGCAACATAAAGAAATTATTGGCACAGAGGGAGTGCAAATGGATTGTTCTTTTAGATACGAAGGTTCCAAAAGGTCTTAACGAAGCATTAAGCTTCTCTCCATTCTTGTAAGATTCACAACAATGCTTTTCCTGAAATTGCCCTGTTTCAACCACATTGTCCACTATATATCTACAGACTAGAGTGGCTCAAGAAATTTATACCTTTCTTATGTTCCCATATTTTCCCTCCTTCTATTTTTTGTTCCCCCTCCCCCCCACCTGTTTTTATCTTGTTTGTTTTGAAAACAGAATGACTAAAAGACATTTTTCTATACAACGATTTATTGTAGAACACACAAACACAATGCTTAACATACTTTCCTGTGATGCGCTGTCTGGTGGTCCCTGAGATGGAATTGGACGTGAAAGAGAAAACAAGAAGATCTAAGAAGAAGAAAAGAAGAAAAAACAAGAAAAACGATACAAGAGATGGAGATACACATCAAAACGCAGAAGTAGGATCCTTATTGGGTCCCCTTCTACAGGACTTTGATAGGACTATACATATGTCTGGAGTTTGAGTAAGATCCGAAGTTTAATGGACTTAATCATATCGCTATTTGGCCTTCAACTTTTTTTTTTTTTTTTTGGAGGGGGTGTGGGGGGGTGGGCGATGTGAATCTTTGGGGGAGGCACTGTGATAGATTTGGGGCATGTTTGCAAATTTCGAGTGATGGGAGGGGGGGGGGTGGCTGGGCGTGGTGTGTGTTGGGGGGGGGGGGGACCGGGGAGGTGCGGGGGGCTCATGGTGGGTGTAGTTGACATTGAAGAGGATGGGCACGTGATGGGTTCGGTGTGGTTTTCTATTTATGTCTGGAGGGATATGTATGGGGTGGGAGGGAGGTGGGGCATCACTATGCACTGACATTTACACCATCACAAACATAATCAAATTCTTGGATTAAATCCAACCTGAACACGTGAATTTATATAGTAATATAATACACTATAATACTGTACAACACACTCATGTATCCAATCTTGAACTTTCACATTAATTTCACTTTATTTTACACCATCACTTTGTTACACTCATACTTTAATACACTATTACACCTTATACCCATTAATTATTTATGAATTTTCCCATTCAGTCTCTTATTTTTCCACTTTTTAGTTTACAGGTAATATCCATTTAAATGTTTTCCATATACATTATGATGTTTTCTGTACTCAATATTTTTCAGTCATTTTACTTACCAGACATTAGTCTTCATTCTTGTTCATACAGCGTGTCCAAAAACTGCTCTCCCTGGATGCCTGGATACTCCGTGTGGTGGAGGGGCGCCGCGGTCCCTGGGTAACATGTTCCCAGAGCCGAGGTTGTGTACTCCGTCTTACACTGGGGGGCTGGGACCAGGGAGGCAGAGGCGAGATAGAGGTGACGTCAGCACCTGGGCGGTCCACATGACATGACATGAGCCACTCCCGCGATGACGCGGTCGTGGGCGTGGCTTCTTGCTGTGTCTGTTCCCGGCCAGGGTGTGGGCGTGTTCCTCTGCTCCCCACGTGACACACTGTTACACTTAAATACCAAGAGACCACACACAGACATACACAGGCCCCCTGAGGAAGCGGTAACGCGAAACGCGCGTCGGGGTACTGGCGTCCCCGCCACACACAGCATGGGTAAGCCGATCCTGCTATCATCTTGTTAGATTAAGCACTTAGCACTTTACCATAACTTTACAACTCCATGTTAGGTTGGATCACTAATAACTCCCTTTGCACAGGCACTTTATAGGATTTTTCCATCAATTTATACACATTAAGATGCCTGGTTTTATAGTGCTTAAATTGCTGATTTGTGTTGCGTGGATGCAATAGTTGAATCCCGAGGACAATATACTGCAGTCATACTGTTACATTGATGTTTTTAAATGATATTGATTATTAAAAGAAGTTTTTAATTTTAAATGGTGTAATCTAGTTTATGTGGACCGGATATCACTCATGTGTTCTTTAAGGTTTTGATTATTCAGGAGGAGATGTGCTTGACTTTACTCCATGAGACTCTTAGCATTGGATTTGGTGATGCATGCAAATGCTAAGCAATAGAAACCAAAACTGTTAAGCTCCTGGCACAGCTTTTGTGCTAATGTTAAAGGGAATCAACCAGATGGATTTAGCGTTTTTAACGCAAACATACTTACACGCGTACCCCTGATTAGTTTTGCATTTATTCATAAAAAACAATACCTGATGATTTTTTTAAAAAAATTAGCCATTTTCAAAATGTTTATTATCTTGTTTACAGGCAGTTAGTTTTACCATCTACATTAGTTGCTAAATAACATTTACCAAATGTCTACTTTACATTTTCACAATTTTTGAAATGTCTGGATAATTTATTTTGATGTTACGTGGCTTACATCTAACATTGGTTTTCCGTATTTGCAAGGAGAGTTCCGAATTGACTGTTTTGGGGATAATTACTGTTTTTAATGAAATTTGAAATATATAACATATATACTCGAGTTTAAGCCGACCCGAGTATAAGCCGAGACCCCTCATTTTACCACCAAAAACTGGGAAAACCTATTGACTCGAGTATAAGCCAAGGGTGTAGTATACAGCTAGCCAGCCCCCATGTAGTATACAGCCAAACCCCATGTAGTATACAGCCAGCCCCCATGTAGTATACAGCCAGCCCCCATGTTGTATACAGCCACCCCCCATGAGGTATACAGCCGGCCCCCATGAGGTATACAGCCAGCTCCCATGAGGTATACAGCCTGCCCCCATAAGGTATACAGCCTGCCCCCTGCCAAGCGTATAAAAAAATAAAAAAACTTCATACTCACCCTCCGGTGTCTGGATCGTTGGCGCGGGTCCCGATCCTCGGCGCGGTACCAGGCGGCGGCTCTTCTTCTCTCTTCTTTCTTCTGTAGCCGGCAGATCACGTCCATGTGATCTGCCGGCGGACGCGCACTATGATACCGCGGTGTCGCGACTCCATCTTATTGTGCGCCCGCCTGGTACCGCGTCGAGGATCGGGAGCCTGACGCTGAAGATCGGGACCCGTGCCAATGATCCGGACACCAGAGGGTGAGTATTAAGTTTTTTATTTTTCACTTTTGTGCTGAAAAACTCGGCTTATACACAAGTATATACGGTAATATAGAAAACTTCTTTATATCAATTAATTTCCAAATCTACACCCCTCAAACTATCAGAAACAGCTTTTAGGAAGATTTTAACCCCTTGAGATCTTCATAGTAATTAAATCAAAATGGAGGTGAAATTTAGAATGGTCAAATTTTGTCGGTTATATGTTCATTTAGCAGTACAATGTACAAATTTCCAAAAGATAAAACCCATCTTAAAATTTGTTATGCAATTTCTCCCGAGTACAGAAACACTCCACATATGGCCGTTATTTGTTTTATGGGCGCACAGGGAGGCGCAAAAGAGAAGGAAAGCCGTGCAGCTGCCAGGATTTTAGTTTCCTAATTGGTGCCCTTTTGTAGGTTAAAAAATTATTTTTGCCTTCCCGTATTCAAAGTGGCATTTTTTTTTGGGCCACGGAGCTGGTTATTGGCTTGCATTTTGGTGGGACATGTACTTTGCAACAGTATCATTCTGGAGTACTTATTTATGGGATGAAATAGGTAAAAATAATCATTAAATTCTACAGGTCGTTACGGATGTGGTGATACTATATATGTGGGGTTTGTGTTGTAATTTAGATTTTTTCACCTTACATGTCTCTTTATATGTTTATGGTTCTTACAGACATTTTTATTAATTTATTAATAACATGAACAAGCAATCATCTGATTTCTTGTTCATGATTATATCCTGCAATACTGATGTGCATATGCACATGCATAGGCTGATCAGACCTCAGGGCTGCCATGGAAATGATTGGCCCCCTCCAATTGATGGGGGGAGGGAGGCTGGGCGGGGGATGTTTGTGGGGGAGAGACCCCCGACAGGCATGCTGCGGTTGCGCTGAACGTGGCATTTAATAGGTTAAACAGCTCACTCCTACCGCATGTGTTGCTCTGGGGTGGCAGCTGTTAGCTATAGATGACACCGCATGCATGCCAATTCTGTCCCAGCTCCAATTTTGAGTGGTACCGGCATCGTCTCAGCGGCGGATATATCCGCTGCTGAGCGGTAGGGGTTAAAGGACACCTACCATTAAGATCAAAGATTGTAAACCAAGTACACTGACATACTGGTGTTTGCCATCTCTGGTAGAAACTCTTCATCTGGTAGGATCTTCTCTTCTTGTACCATGGTTTTTACTATAAAAGGCTTTTAAAATTATGCAAATGATCCAGAGGGACATCAGGCTCCATAGATATCAATGGAGCCTGAAGCTCCTCAGGCTCATTTGCATAATTTTTGGAGTTTTTTTTTCTTACAGCCAAGGGCATAAGAAGCTGAATGAAGAACCAGAAGGGGCACACACCAGAATGTCAGTGTGCTTGTGCAACATCCCTGCCATTACAAGGCAGAGTGTTTGTTGCGAATACGTCCCAATATGTAGCTTGCAACCTGTGTGGAGTCTGACCAACCCCACAGCAGGTCACTACACAACACAGGGAACACTGCAGCAGTAGATCCTGCCTGGTAAGGCAGAAGTTAATTGTTTAATGTGATGTCATTCCATCAGCCAATCACACCTGTTATAATATTGCATTGTAAGCTGGGATGTAATGGGAGGAGTAACCACCAGGATCTGAGGAGAAGTGACAGTTTGAGAGTGCCAACAGTCAGTTCTGGCAGTCTAGTCAGGAAAGACAGAGAGACCAGTCTGACAGGAGTCAGTCAGAGATCAGAAGACTGACAAGTGTCAGTCAGACAGTTTAGTTTAGCTAGTGTAGTGAGGAGGGACAGAGAGTGCAGTCAGTCAGTCCAGTCTGACAAGAGTCAGTCAGAAAGACTAGTCAGTCAGACCAAGCAGTGAGACAGTAGAGCTCTGAGGAGTTAGTGAGAGAAAAAGGGTATCATCCTACCTTCAAGGGTGATATCTGAAGTAATCCAGGACAAGCTGAAGCATCCTACTAGGACACAGCTATCTCCCAGCCTACCTCTGCAGCCTGCATCCAGGCTGGTGATCAATCCCTGTGGTTCCCTCTCTCCAAGTGCATCCCCAGCCTGTTACCCTTGTCAAGATTCGTTGGACAAGTTATCCACTGTTCCTGTTGGTTCCAATAAAGAACTGTAAGTTACTTTTAGACAACGTCTGCCTCCGTCTGATCCCTGCTACTACGGCTGTCACCATCACGGGCACCCTATCCACTACACAGGGACTCATACTCCAGACCCCAAAGGGCTGCTCCTGGGGGGAAAGATTCAAGCTCCGCCCTCTGGCGCGAGACACCACTATAACAGCCTCTCTCTCATAATTTCTTGCCAACACCACCTGCTGGAGACCTGCCAGGCTGTAGGACAGCCCTCCGGTGCCCATACCAAGCACCATGACACTAGCGTGCCTAGGCCACTACTGCCAGCCACTCTGGTATCCCGGGCCCCAGCTGTCTCCAGGCCCCAAGAGGAAAAAGGCTAGGCCCCGGTGGGGGATGTTGCACTTGGTTTACAATCATTGATCCTGGTGGTAGACGTTCTTTAATATAAGAGCAGGTTTGGAACTCTGAAGGTTTTAAGTCAGTAGAGTGTTTGCAGCAGTATATGCTTTGCCCCTCCACACTCAACAACCCCCCTCTGTAACATTACATAGTCAGTGTTAGTGATGTTTATATAGGGCTCCAACAGTCCTTCTACAATTGTAAATTGATTGCCAAATTTATAGATCTTTGTTCCCTGTGCAAGGATACTGGGACAGAGAATGACACATACAAAGTCATAAGTTGCACTCAAATCACTGTTTTAATTTCAAGCCAGGCAGTCATGTATATAGATACAGAAAAAGCTTTGCAGATGGCATGAAAAGCAGAACCTCCCCTTTAAAGTATTTTTCCCAAATTAACTTGATGTATAGTTCCTATAGGATAAATACTAGACTTGATGGAAACAGAATGTTTATACTAAATATACTAAACAGTTTACAGAAAATTATGTTTGAATCATATCAATGGCTGACACTGGACAACATGGCCCCTGGCTAAAACAAGATGGCCTCTGTGTGAACAAAATGGCATCTGGAGAGAATGACCTGTAACTTTCTTAAGCAACCTCCCCAAACTGTAGGTACTTTTAGGTGGGCTAAACCCTCACCTACTGGACTTCTTAAGGTTTCACTAGATTCCGCAGAGGCCAGTTGCTCAAGGGTTACAGGTCTGAATACTCAATACTCACATAAATGAGTTTACATAGTTCACAGATTTGTAAAAAGGATAGTTCTTCAACAAGGCAGTATCATCCTACACTCGGGGCACCTCTCCTGTCTAGGACATGGTGGACTTGAAGAGGGGTGTCACGAACCCCACACACCAGAGTCAAAACACGGGTTGCACCTTTTCAATGGAGTCCCAGAATTTAGCCCTTAAGCTCTGCCCACATCCATAAAATGGTGTCCTAATGCTAAATTTACTCCACACACTCGGCACTCAGATCAATTTCCTCTGCCACCACCCACAAGTTACTTATACAAAGATACCGTAAGCACCTCAACCACACAGACAATGCACACTAATGATTTATACAGAACATGCACTCACTACATTTTCTACTTACACTATATTAAAAATGATCTGGTAACGTAATTCCCTTCGGAAACTCTTGATTCTTTAAGGCTACAAGCAGATACTTAAAAAAGTTAGCACTTTAAAATACATTAAAAATACAGTACACTCAAAAACAAACAAATGTCAGTTAAAATAAAAAAAGAGTTAAAAACAATACAAATATGATACTTACAATAAGGGAAAATGGAAACAAAAAGCTTGCTATGGAAATAAGTCGAAATTCCTTGGCCTGAGGACAAGGCATGGAGAGTAGAGATGAGCGAGCACTAAAATGCTCGGGTACTCGTTATTCGAGACGAACTTTTCCCGATGCTCGAGTGCTCGTTTCGAGTAACGAGCCCCATTGAAGTCAATGGGAGACTCGAGCATTTTTCAAGGGGACCAAGGCTCTGCACAGGGAAGCTTGGCCAAACACCTGGGAACCTCAGAAAAGGATGGAAACACCACGGAAATGGACAGGAAACAGCAGGGGCAGCATGCATGGATGCCTCTGAGGCTGCTTAATCGCACCATTATGCCAAAATTATGGGCAACAGCATGGCCATGACAGAGTGACAGAATGAAGCTAGATAGCATCTAAAACATCCAATAATTGACCCTGACACTATAGGGGACGGCATGCAGAGGCAGCGGCAGCAGCGGAAGGCTAGAGAGTGGCATGGCGACATACCCTAAATGGACTCAGGCTTCAAACCAATGGGTAGCAGAGAGGAACCAAAGAAGGTGAGCAAGAAGCGCTCAAATAATATTGGTACATGATAAAAGTTTGCCAGTATATTTTGTGGATTACACAGCAGGGTGGCGACAAAGTTAACATGGAAGCCATGAAAACAATCCAAAATTCTGCCTGACACAGCTCGTTTGATAAGGGGACGATGTATGGAGGCAGTGAACTAGTAGTAGATTAAAGGTACTGCAGTTAAAACTATGTTAGTTGGTTCTTGGCATGGAGCTGGCGCTCCGCTGCCAGGCGAGCTTTCGCCAATCCAAGCCCCTGTCTCTAGGCTACTCCCCAAACAGCACTTCTAAGAACCTTTCGGATAAGATCAAGTGTAGTAGCGTTCTTATAAGTTTGGGATATGGCGGGTGAGGGGAATGTAAACATCTGCGCAAGAAGCGCTGAAATAATATCCGTAAATGAAAAAAGTTTTCCAGTATATTTTGTGGCTTACACAGCAGGGTGGCGACAAAGTTAACAAGTTTGATGTGGAATGCCCTGCAATAGCTCTTGGGCGGTGTGCCTTTTATCACCTAGGCTCAGCAGTTTGAGCACCGCCTGCTGTCGCTTAGCAACGGCACTGCTGCTGTGCCTAGAGCTACCGACTGATGGCGCCATGCCCACGGATGGTAATTCGGAGGAGGAGGAGGTGGAGGAGGGGTGGGAGGATTTGGAGGTATAGTAGGCCTTTGAGACCTGGACCGAGGTAGGCCCCGCAATCCTCTGCGTCGGCAGTATATGACCAGCCCCAGGGTCAGACTCGGTCCCAGCCTGCACCAAGTTAAGTGTAGTAGCGTTCTTATAAGTTTGGGATATGGCGGGTGAGGGGAATGTAAACAGATGCGCAAGAAGCGCATGATGCGCATGGAGCTGGCGCTCAGCTGCTAGGCGAGCTTTCGCCAATCCAAGCCCCTGTCTCTAGGCTACTCCCCAAACAGCACTTCTAAGAACCTTTTGTATAAGATCAAGTGTAGTAGCGTTCTTATAAGTTTAGGATATGGCGGGTGAGGGGAATGTAAACAGATGCGCAAGAAGCGCATGATGCGCATGGAGCTGGCGCTCCGCTGCTAGGCGAGCTTTCGCCAATCCAAGCCCCTGTCTCTAGGCTACTCCCCAAACAGCACTTCTAAGAACCTTTTGTATAAGATCAAGTGTAGTAGCGTTCTTATAAGTTTAGGATATGGCGGGTGAGGGGAATGTAAACAGATGCGCAAGAAGCGCTGAAATAATATCCGTAAATGGTAAAAGTTTGCCAGTGTATTTTGTGGATAACACAGCAGGGTGGCGACAAAGTTAACAACTTTGATGTGGAATCCATGAAAACAACCCAAATTTTGGCCTGACAAACCTCGTTTGATAAAGGGACGATGTATGGAGGCAGCTATATGGACGACTTTTGGAGGTAGCAATGGAGACAACGTGTGGAGGCTGCTATGGAGACAATTCAATTTGGATAGTGCCTGTATGTGGCAGTCCAAAAAATTTTTCAAACCAGAGGAGCAGGTAGGTGGCCCTCCAGAAAAATGGAATAGATTGAGTGCCTGTATGTGGCAGTCCAAAAAATTTTTCAAACCAGAGGAGCAGGTAGGTGGCCCTCCAGAAAAATGGAATAGATTGAGTGCCTGTATGTGGCAGTCCAAAAAAGTTTTTAAACCAGAGGAGCAGGTAGGTGGCCCTCCAGAAAAATGGAATAGATTGAGTGCCTGTATGTGGCAGTCCAAAAAATTTTTCAAACCAGAGGAGCAGGTAGGTGGCCCTCCAGAAAAATGGAATAGATTGAGTGCCTGTATGTGGCAGTCCCAAAAAATTGTTTAAAACAGAGGACCGGAAAGGTGGCCCTCCAGAAAAATTGAATAGATTGAGTGCCTGTATGTGGCACTCCCAAAAATTGTTTAAAACAGAGGACCGTGTCGGTGGCCCTCCAGAAAAATAAAGTACTATACCTAGAGCCAGTGGGCCCTGTCAAAAAACAGCCAGTTTCCTCTGCTTTACTGTAGAAAGAGGAGGAGAAGGAGGAAAATGAGGAGGAGGAGGAGTGGATAAATTAATTCAGGTTGAGCTTCCTTCACCTGCTGGAGATTTGAAATTAGGAGAAATCCATGCTTTATTCATCTTGATAAGCGTCAGCCTGTCAGCGCTGTCAGTCGACAGGCGTGTACGCTTATCGGTGATGATGCCACCAGCTGCACTGAAAACCCGCTCTGACAAGACGCTAGCGGCAGGGCAGGCAAGAACCTCCAAGGCGTAGAGCGCCAGTTCGTGCCACATGTCCAGCTTTGAAACCCAGTAGTTGTAGGGAGCTGTGTGATCATTTAGGACGATGGTATGGTCAGCTACGTACTCCCTCACCATCTTTCTGTAAAGATCAGCCCTACTCTGCCGAGACTGGGGACAGGTGACAGTGTCTTGCTGGGGTGACATAAAGCTGGCAAAAGCCTTGTAAAGCGTACCCTTGCCAGTGCTGGACAAGCTGCCTGCTCGCCTACTCTCCCTCGCTACTTGTCCCGCAGAACTACGCACTCTGCCGCTAGCGCTGTCAGAAGGGAAATACTGTTTCAGCTTGTGCACCAGGGCCTGCTGGTATTCATGCATTCTCACACTCCTTTCCTCTCCAGGGATGAGAGTGGAAAGATTTTGCTTGTACCGTGGGTCCAGGAGAGTGAACACCCAGTAATCGGTGCTGGAATAAATTCTTTGAACGCGAGGGTCACGGGATAGGCAGCCTAGCATGAAATCTGCCATATGCGCCAGAGTACCAACGCGTAAGAATTCACTCCCCTCACTGGCCTGACTGTCCATTTCCTCCTCCTCCAACTCCTCCAACTCCTCTTCTTCTGCCCATACACGCTCAACAGTGTAGGACTCAACAATGGTCCCCTCTTGTGTCTCGCCAACATTCTCCTCCTCTTCCTCCTCATCCTCCTCCACCTCCACCTCCTCCGATATGCGCTGAGAAACAGACCTAAGGGTGCTTTGGCTATCAACAAGGGAATCTTCTTCCCCTGTCTCTTGTGAGGAGCGCAAAGCTTCCGACTTCATGCTGACCAGAGAGTTTTTCAACAGGCCAAGCAGCGGGATGGTGAGGCTGATGATGGCGGCATCGCCACTGACCATCTGTGTTGACTCCTCAAAGTTACTCAGCACCTGACAGATATCAGACATCCACGTCCACTCCTCATTGTAGACTTGAGGAAGCTGACTGACCTGACTACCAGTTCTGGTGGAAGTTGACATCTGGCAGTCTACAATCGCTCGGCGCTGCTGGTAAACTCTGGATAACATGGTCAGTGTTGAATTCCACCTCGTGGGCACGTCGCACAACAGTCGGTGAGCGGGCAGTTGGAGGCGGCGCTGCGCTGCCCTGAGAGTGGCAGCATCTGTGCTGGACTTCCTGAAATGCGCACAGATGCGGCGCACCTTCGTGAGCAAATCAGACAGATTGGGGTATGTCTTGAGGAAACGCTGAACTATCAGATTTAACACATGGGCCAGGCATGGCACATGTGTCAGTCTGCCGAGTTGCAGAGCCGCCACCAGGTTACGGCCGTTGTCACACACAACCATGCCTGGCTTCAGGTTCAGCGGTGCCAGCCACAGATCAGTCTGCGCCGTGATGCCCTGTAATAGTTCTTGGGCGGTGTGCCTTTTATCGCCTAGGCTCAGCAGTTTGAGCACCGCCTGCTGTCGCTTAGCGACGGCACTGCTGCTGTGCCTAGAGCTACCGACTGATGGCGCCATGCCCACGGATGGTCGTTCGGAGGAGGAGGTGGAGGAGGGGTGGGAGGAGGAGGAGGCATAGTAGGCCTCAAACACCTGGACCGAGGTAGGCCCCGCAATCCTCGGCGTCGGCAGTATATGACCAGCCGCAGGGTCACACTCGGTCCCAGCCTCCACCAAGTTAACCCAATGTGCCGTCAGAGATATATAGTGGCCCTGCCCGGCAGCACTCGTCCACGTGTCCGTGGTCAGGTGGACCTTGTCAGAAACGGCGTTGGTCAGGGCACGGATTATGTTGTCTGACACGTGCTGGTGCAGGGTTGGGACGGCACATCGGGAAAAGTAGTGGCGGCTGGGGACCGAATACCGAGGGGCGGCCGCCGCCATGAGGCTGCGAAAGGCCTCGGTCTCTACTAGCCTATAGGGCAGCATCTCCAGGCTTAGCAATCTGGAGATGTGCACATTAAGGGCTTGGGCGTGCGGGTGGGTTGCACTATATTTGCGTTTCCGCTCCAGCGTCTGGGGTATGGAGAGCTGAACGCTGGTGGATGCTGTGGAGGATCGTGGAGGTGACGATGGGGTTTTTGTGGCAGGGTCCTGGGCAGGGGGCTGACTATCAGCTGACACAGGGGAAGGAGCAGTGGTGTGCACGGCCGGAGGTGAACGCGCTTGTTGCCACTGAGTGGGGTGTTTAGCATTCATATGCCTGCGCATACTGGTGGTAGTTAAGCTAGTAGTGGTGGAACCCCTGCTGATCCTGGTTTGGCAAATGTGGCACACCACAGTCCGTCGGTCATCCGGTGTTTCCTTAAAGAACCTCCAGACTTCTGAAAATCTAGCCCTCGCCGCAGGAGCCCTCGCCACGGGAGCTTCACTAGTTGACACATTTGGCGCTGATGCACCAGCTCTGGCCCTGCCTCTCCGTCTGGCCCCACCACTGCCTCTTCCAACCTGTTCTGGTCGAGGACTCTCCTCCGTCTCAGAAGCACTGTGTTCACCCGGCCTCTCAACCCAGCTTGGGTCTGTCACCTCATCATCCTCCGATCCCTCAGTCTGCTCCCCCCTCGGACTTCCTGCCCTGACAACAACTTCCCCACTGTCTGACAACTGTGTCTCCTCATCGTCGGACACCTCTTTACACACTTCTTCCACTACGTCAACAAGGTCATCATCACCCACAGACTGCGACTGGTGGAAAACCTGGGCATCGGAAAATTGCTCATCAGCAACCGGACAAGTGGTTTGTGACTGTGGGAAGGGTCCAGAAAACAGTTCCTCAGAGTATGCCGGTTCAAATGGCAAATTTTGCTGGGAGGGGGCAGACTGGGGGGGAGGAGGCTGAGGTGCAGGAGCTGGAGGAGTGCCGATTTCGGTGACATGGGTGGACTGCGTGGAAGACTGACTGGTGGACAAATTGCTCAAAGCATTGTCGGCAATCCACGACATCACCTGTTCGCACTGTTCTGGCCTCAACAGTGCTCTACCACGATTCCCAGTAACTTCAGACATGAACCTAGGGAGTGTAGCTCTGCAGCGTTCCCCTGCTCCCTCATAAGCAGGTGGTGTCTCACCCCGCCCAGGACCACGGCCTCTGACCCCTGCAGTAGTTGGACGCCCACGTCCCCGCCCTCGTCCTCTACCCCTAGCCCTCGGATTAAACATTTTGAAAATGAGAGTTATAACTTGTATTTTTTTTTTAACTTTTTTTTTTTTTTTTGTTTTTTTTTTGTGTTTTTTAGTTTTTAAAACCAAACGATGCTATCCTATTGCTATGGCTATTTTCTAGCCAAGTATTACAGCACACTACTATGCCAGATGAGATGACGCTGAGTTATGAAAAAAATAAACGTAAAATAAAAAAGGAAATGGCAGACTGTGCCTAATTGAAATACAACCCCGGGCCCTAATAAATTTTCCCACTTCGGTCTTTGCGATGGATATGTGCGTCACTAAAACACAGTGGTCGCAAGTCTGACTCCAAATTGCTCCCAATTTGATAGTAGATGCACTGCAGCAAGTACAGCCACCAGCAGATCAACCAGAAATCAAATATATATAACGCTACTGTAGGCGTAAGTAAGCCGTTTGTATTCTCCTATGGCTATTTTCTAGCCAAGTATTACAGCACACTACTATGCCAGATGAGATGACGCTGAGTTATGAAAAAAATAAACGTAAAATAAAAAGAAACTGGCAGACTGTGCCTAATTGAAATACAACCCCGGGCCCTAATAAATTTTCCCACTTCGGTCTTTGCGATGGATATGTGCGTCACTAAAACACAGTGGTCGCAAGTCTGACTCCAAATTGCTCCCAATTTGATAGTAGATGCACTGCAGCAAGTACAGCCACCAGCAGATCAACCAGAAATCAAATATATATAACGCTACTGTAGGCGTAATTAAGACGTTTGTATTCTCCTATGGCTATTTTCTAGCCAAGTATTACAGCACACTACTATGCCAGATGAGATGACGCTGAGTTATGAAAAAAATAAACGTAAAATAAAAAGAAACTGGCAGACTGTGCCTAATTCTACTCAAACCCCTAATAAATTTTCCCACTTTGATGTTTGAGGTGGATATGTGTGTCACTAAGAGCTAAACACAACGGTAGCAAGTCCCCCTGCTAATTCCTCACAATATGGTACTAGCTGCAAATAAAAAAAAAAAAATATATAACGTTATTGTAGCCCTAAGAAGGGCTGTTGGGTTCTTTTAGAATCACTCCTGCCTAACAGTAAGCTAATAGAACACCCTAACGCTTTCCCTGAGCAGCAGCAGCTCTCTCCCTAGCGGCATCCAGACAGAGAATGATCTGAGCAGCGCGGGCAGCGGCTAGTCTATCCCAGGGTCACCTGATCTGGCCAGCCAACCACTGCTATCTACGTGTAAGGGTACCACGTCATGCTGGGTGGAGTGCAGAGTCTCCTGGCTTGTGATTGGCTCTGTTTCTGGCCGCCAAAAAGCAAAACGGCGGGAGCTGCCATTTTCTCGAGCGGGCGAAATACTCGTCCGAGCAACGAGCAGTTACGAGTACGCTAATGCTCGATCGAGCATCAAGCTCGGACGAGTATGTTCGCTCATCTCTAATGGAGAGTGATCCAGTCTTCTAATGTATAGAGTCCTCAAACTGAACAAGGCCATGTGGCCGCTTCACTAATTTAAAGCCAGAAGGATTTTGATCCCCACACCTGGCCGTGATGTCACTGTGAGGGGGAGTTTTTTTTATACCCTTCCTATCAGAGAGGCACTTTTGTTTCAGGGTTTTTTTTTAAAACCCCATAACTTTTGATTGGTAGATGGCACAACTGTGCTATTGCCCCGTTCACACAATACCAAGCTTGGGGTGTCTAGGTCTAACATTAGGGGTGTTCTGCCATTGGCTGTGTTCCCCTGTAGCTAGGCTCTTGATACTTGGTCCATGAGGGTATCTAGATCCTATAACTCTCCCCTGTAACTGGGGACCCATAATTATGAATTATGTCCCAGTTATGGACAGCTATGATATTTCTTTCATAGTCTCATAGTTTTGGAGGGAAAGCAACTCACAGGTCCCCTATTCCTTTGATCTCTTTGTCCCCAGAGATGAACTAGCAGAGATGTAAATTTGTGCACTTGCTCTGTGGTCACAGAGAAGTATCCTGTGGTGTTGGCTCCAGCTAGTCCAATTGTAACAGTAATTAACATTTGCTCCTTAAGCCAGTCATAAATTTAAGGAGACGCAATGAAAGAGAAAAAATGAAACACAAAGAAATGTACAGTGGTGCAATATTTTCACAAGGGGGACCACACAGCACGCAATAAGTGACAAGAGCAAAACCACAATCCTCAATACAACCTCCACTTTAGTCAAGAAACTCTTCCAATTCTCCTCCCTTTTCAGCAAGTATCATTTTCAAAGCCATGCGGTACTAGAATGCCATGATGGTGATGAATTGCATCCGGCTCCTCAGCAACACTTCCAAAAGCATCTATATAATTCACAAGTCTCTGTTTATTACAATAAACATATATCTATCTGGGGAATAATGGACTCTAGTCCTGCACATATCTGATTGTGGGCCTTAAACGCATCTGGGACCCCCCTTGGTACTCCCACCGTGTCTATATAAATGTTGTCATCTTCAATGTTTTCTCTCCAGAATCCCTTGGGATTCTCTACCTTTTCTTTGTATGCCTGATCAAACATATCCTTGGGGATAACGAGGAAGGAATGCACAAATGTACACGTAGGAAGGCTTGACGTGACTCTTCTATCTCCACAAACCCAGTACACATCAGACACCACTAACACATGGTTACCTGGGCTGTCAATGTTAAAGAAGGTCCCACCAACTGTGGGTAAAGTCTCCTACCCTGGGGGCATTCTGGTCAGCCCTGTAGATACAGAGATAGTCATGGTTGGGGTGTCCCTGAGCATAGAGTCAGTCAGAAGAGAGCAGCTAGCAAGAAGAATAAGTAAGTTTGCAAGAGAAAACGTGGAAGCGTGCTGACTTCCATCTAGCTTCACAGACGTGGATAATCACTGATTTTTTCTTTGCGGTACTGTGTCACAGATAATATCTCCCTGCTTTATGTGTAATTCACTGTGATTGCATCATGTTAACCCTAGATAAATTATGCCTGAACAATAGACCCCTGAGGAATCTCTGGCAATGAGAAAACGCATAGGATCCTAGGGTCAAGAGTTAGCCTTTCAGCTGAATGTAGTTAGCCGCGATCGCACCAAATCAGAGCAGCCATACGAGAAAGTGAAACTACTTTAGGGCTATACACTGATAGATCAGTGACACAGCAACACCCATCAGCTGATCATCTTTGAAGATACAGTTTGAGAGATGATAGCTATACCACGCTCACACTGTACTTCAAAACTTTCCATCATCTTTGTTGGAGTGTACACTAAAGCTAATTCTGTTGCAGTGTACACTAACGCTAACTGTGTGGATTCTCAAGAGCAAAAAACCTGGCAGAAAGCCAATGTCACTAAACTAAATAAATAAAGTGACAGAGTGTAGTACAGAATGTCTGTTTTTACAGTACTGCATAAATTTTAATGTAAGAAAAATAAAAGCTATTTTTTTGTGAAATACCTCCAATCACAGTGAATTTCACAGACGTGGGGTTGGTCAGCAGGACTTAAAATGGCAGTTGTAGTGGGGCTATAGACTCTTTCTGGTGTGTCTTTTTCACCACCTCGTGGTCTCCAGGTTTCAGAATATGTGTGCTTAGTTCACTGTCTGGATCTGGAAAGGAATCAGAAACACTATCATCTTTTCATGCCCTCTGCAAAGCTTTTTCTGTTTCTATATACATGACTGCCCGGCTTGAAATAAAAACAGTGATTTGAGTGCAGCTTATGACTTTGTATGTGTCATTCTCTGTGCCAGTATCCTAACACAGGGAACAAAGATCTATAAATTTGGCAATCAACTTACAATTGTAGAAGGACTGTCTTTAATCAGCGTGCCTTCCTTAAAAGATGTCCCTGCAGAGGTGAGGAAATCTCTAGCCTTCCATATGGGTCCATTGTCATGTTTAGACCCCGTTATAGATGCATGCCCTTTTACGTTTCTACAGATGTAGCTCTTCCTTGAATGCCATCAACTCCACCTCCTCTGCTGACCTGTGAGGAGGGAGAGGTTCTGCTTTAGTACCTCATGTGCGCCACTGACCACTGCATATCCAGTGTAGAACTGTCCACTTTTTCCTGTAGACCTGGAGCCATCTCTGAGAAAAATCTTGACATCTGGGTTAAGCTCCCTTCCCCCCCCCCCATCCTTCTGAATCCTCTAATGCTGGCAACAGAAAGGCAGGATTCAGAGTTGTGCACCTCAGTGTGATGTTCTGGGGCATCAGGAGTGCACACTGGAATCTGGGCTGTCTGGCAATTGCTCAGATGCTTGGGCTGTACTTGGAGGACACTGTGCAAGCCATGTGGGGTATTCACAGTAACCGAGAGATCTAGGATCAACTCACTGGCATTGCTGAGCAGGGTTCTGACTGCAGCTACTCACGACTGAGTTTAGCCGGGCTGAATAGTGGGCCACTGGTCTGGGAAGGCCACCATGTTCCTGGACTAGGACACCTGTGGTGTGTGTTTTGACACCCTCAATCCGTCCCTGTGAACGAGTTGTCAGACAGCTATACTCTTTTCCTATCAATGCATTGAGCTGGACGCAGGGGGTCCTTTTCATTTTTTATTAATAGGATCAGTGTAAAACTACAAAAAAAATAACAGGATTCAGTACAAGGTACACAGCATATACCAGTACATTACATTCTGTAAGACACATGAATTGCATAATAACTCACCGACTATTCTATGATGAGGAAAACAACAGATAAACTAACTGTCCAAGAGAGAGACATTAGTATATGAAGCTTCTATGGAGCAAGATGGCTTCTGAAGAGGCATGGGGCCAGGCTAGAGAAAGGTATGATGGGAAACTAAGGAAGCCTAAGTAGGTAAAGGTTAGTCTGCACAGCAACAAGAGGCAGAATAAATAACAATAACCTATCAGCAGGTGGAGCTGCTGCAAAACCACTTAGATATATGCCTGAGAAGGCATGACAGTGTGGCCTAAATACTCAAAAGGTTTGGTGTAGTGGGATATGGACAGGATCTGCCAGCTTAAGGCTGTGGAATGCATCAATTGCCTCTTGGCTAAGGGCAAATGGGGAAGAGGCAATGCAGTCATAAAAGTAGCTGCATCAGGTCGAGGCAGTAGACCTTATCCCAGGCCTGCAGTAGCTAACCAGTCCTTGAAACATGTGAAGAGGCTTAAGGCCTCAGGACAGGGGCATATTCTGGAAAGCCAGCTTTCTTTTCTGTGTCAGGTGTCTGCCTGTGGTTGAGTAGCAGTGGCCTAGGAGTACTGGAGTTTGTCTCTGGAAGCTTTGCAACCCAAAACATAAGGTCAATAGATGCATCCTAACAAATCTGTAAAATGGTGAAGCACAACATCCACATACTGTAAAAGAACAACATTTAGTGAGGGGGCTAGTCAGCCAGTACTTCCTGTAGGGCAGTGGAGCAATGGCTGGGGGAGTTCCCCCTCCCTTTTGGGAGTCTGCAGCAGGTGTACTGGAGGACCAAGTTTGTAGAGGCAAACAGGTACTGGCAATCTTCATGCAGGGGTACAGAGAAGAAAAAAATTCCCAAATCCATAACAGTGAGGCATTCTCGGGGACCACTGCCGGTGAGGTGTGTAGGTTAGGGACCACTGTGGTGTGGTACACTCATTGACAGCTCGGAGGTCATGGAGCATCCTACCTCTATCTGGCTGTTGTTTTTGAGTCTTTTTCTTGACAGGGAAACAGTTTGATCATCACTGGGCTAACAAAGGAGGAGTCCCACATTGGTTTTACAACAAAAGGAACTGACTCTGTCTGAGGGTGGGTTTGTCTCTCCTCTCTGCAGTTGAAGCACGCCCTCTTGAGTGTGGCAGCTCATGTTTCTGGAACTACTGTCAGTCTCACTTTGGCAGTCGTCTGTTCACTGGATTTTTGTAACAGTCCCTCTATAAACCAGTCTGGCAGAAAAGTCTCTAGTCCTTTAACAAAACAGCTGGCAAAGTGAAGGAAACACATGCTACTAAAAGTCTCCAAGTCTTGCCAGGTACACTTAGACAAAGTATTGTTCAAAAAAATTCATAGGCTCTGTCATAGGGTTGGGGGCTTGTCCTTGCTTAGGGTCTAACTCTGTTTGTGGAGGACATGGAGACATCTACACTGTCTTAGTGTGACATTAGGTGGCATAAGCAGGACACACTGCATTATCAATCTAAAGCAGAAATCCCTCCCTCCAAGGTCATACACTGTCTGTCTGAGCATAACACAGACACAGCAACATTGCAGAGCCCAGCCTCCAGAGCCCCTGTATGATAATGTGACCAGGGGAGGGGAGGCCTGCTAGTAATTCACCACCTTAAATTAACCTAATTGAACCAGATTGTTGACAGAAACAGCATGTGACCATGCTTCAAAGACCTATGCAGACAAACCGACTCCAGACACCCCCCACTCTATACAGACAAAGGACAATAAACTCCAAACAGCACTAAGTTGAATAGGGACAATTATGAAGTTATGGTCCGTCTCACCAGAAGACCAAATACATTTTTGGATTGGTTGCTTTCAGGGAATCATAATAATCAATTTTTCGGCATTCTAGGATACTCGATTCCAGAGATATCAATATCTCTAGATAGGACCACAGAAAAGGGGTCAGGTTTGGTATCATTGCGATCCAGGGATCCACCCAGATCCAATGATACCTGAACCATGACCCAATGAATTCCCTTGGAGAAGCTGTGGCTTCTGCAGGGCTCTGGTTGGAGTAGCATGTAGGAATGACCCTTTACTCCTCCTTGGAGTGGCATAAGCAGGACACACTGCATTATCAATCTAAAGCAGAAATTCCTCCCTCCAAGGTCATACACTGTCTGTCTGAGCATAACACAGACACAGCAACATTGCAGAGCCCAGCCTCCAGAGCCCCTGTATGATAATGTGACCAGGGGAGGCCTGCTAGTAATTCACCACCTTAAATTAACCTAATTGAACCAGATTGTTGACAGAAACAGCATGTGACCATGCTTCAAAGACCTATGCAGACAAACTGACTCCAGACACCCCCCACTCTATACAGACAAAGGACAATAAACTCCAAACAGCACTAAGTTGAATAGGGACAATTATGAAGTTATGGTCCGTCTCACCAGAAGACCAAATACATTTTTGGATTGGTTGCTTTCAGGGAATCATAATAATCAATTTTTCGGCATTCTAGGATACTCGATTCCAGAGATATCAATATCTCTAGATAGGACTACAGAAAAGGGGTCAGGTTTGGTATCATTGCGATCCAGGGATCCACCCAGATCCAATGATACCTGAACCAAGACCCAATGAATTCCCCTGGAGAAGATGTGGCGTCTCCAGGGCTCTGGTTGGAGTACTAGGTAGGAATGACCCTTGACTCCTCCTTGGGGTGTACAGAGGTGTTTCCACACCTGATATAATCAGGCACCACTGAAGGGGCCTTGTCTTTCACCTGGGGGAAACTTTAACATCAACAAAGCGCAAGGAGGATCTAAAAGTGTGGACTATCCATCCCCATTAGGGCCACACACACAAAGGTAACTAACTCACCGAACAGCTTAGACTTGTAGTGCTACCCGTGTAATTTGTGCTCTGTTTACTGTATACAGTATATCTATTGTGTGTAATGTATTGTCTATTGTGCCCTTGAGGCAATTAAATATAAAATCTAATCTGTGTTGCTCTTTTATCTTGATCATGAATCTTACGTCTGGGTTTCTCACTTATATACATGCTACTGGGTTGGTTCCTCACCCTATGTTATCCCGTTACGGATTGGGCTTATAATAAAGGAGAACTGGTGGCAGCATAAGGCTGATAATATTCTGTCTCACTGCGGCTAGTGAGAGGGATCTTATAGCCATTCAGGGATTTGATTTAGGGTTGTGCCGTATCTGGAAGTTGTGTGGACAACTTTAAATAACTTCCTGCGCCTCTCAGAACCTGTGCGTTCTGGGAGTGTCTGTAAAAGGATAACTGAGTGACCTTGCATAACCTTCAGGGGTCCGGAACATCGTGGTTTCCTTCACACCCTGCGATCTCCCTCTTCAACGTAGACTACAAGCTCCAAAAAGCAAATGCAGAACATTACACATGGTAATGTTTCTATAATCGTCAGAATGAAATACGTTTTAAATAACCGAACCATAAGCAAAACAAGCAGAAAACTTCCCACTCCAGGAATTATCTCAATAGAAATCTGGAATCAGTGAAAATATTCACCTTTTGCCGGCTTTTATTTCAGACATCTATCAAGGTTCTTCAAGGTACACACATACAACCAAAGACAGTTGTTTTGAACAATTATTATCCTCAACCAGACTTTATGGCTGCAAATAGAGTAGATTCGTAGTCAATAAACTTCAAGGACTTCATAGAATCACATTCTCCATGTGATAGCAAAAATGGGTACCGGGGCTCTGATAAAGGCAAACTGTTCTAAGAAGGCCGCCGCTAAAGAATGGAAGGGTGTGTCATTTCTCTAATCACTAGATACAGGGTGTTACTAGTGACATGGTGTGTGGAGATTCTGGGGGCACCATAATTCTAATAAGTCTCTTCTGAGTCCTTTAGTCCACCCCTCTGTTGATATGGGTTAAGGGGGTGGAGTCTAAGAGGGTGCTGCCCTGGATGCCAGGTGCCATCTTTTTTCTTTTGTTTCAGGGAGGAAAATACATAAAATCTCTTTTTCTTAAATTCGCTCTGCATTGGAAACTTTGAAACAACCAACTGTCAGCCCTACATAACTCTCACCCTTAACAACCAACTGTCAACTTACATCAAGCCAACCTTCTGTCTGTGCATCTTTCATGTGAGACACAACCTGAGTCACTTCCCTTGGTCCACGGTGCCCTTGGCTCAACTTACTCTGTTCACTACCCATCACAAATGTCTACTACTACAATTCTGTCAAAGCACACAGACTCAGACGGTTTCACAACGGATGCCAGCACCTCGATTTATTGACCCCAAAGAAACTAGACACCTGAGTCTTTCACACAGGACTCTACACTGGCAAGGGCAGGTCTCTGCAAATCTCTGAACTCTATCTATGGGCAACCCTTAGTGAAAAACAGTATCACAGACACTATGACAATCTAACATCTGCGGATATCTAAGGGTTCCTCCTTCCCATCTCACAGCTTCAACTAGCATTACAGACTGTCTGACTGTCCATCACTGTCCAATCACCTTACAAGTGGTTCTTTGTCACAATTATAGTAAGCACTCTGTCATATATGGACATTTAAAGGCAAAGTAAATAATATTACACAAGGGAATGACCTTACCCAATCCTTCTGGTCAGTGAAACAGAAGTGACAGCAAGGTAGACAATAAAAAATAGGTCTTACCATGGAGTGGACCCTTTGCCAAATTATGGTCACTGGCGGTTGGGACTCCAGCGGAGGTCTCCTCGATGGTCAAATGTACATTTTAGTAACGCTCAACCCAGTTGACCCCAAATGTTACTGATGTTTATCACTAACATTCTTCAGCCCTTCTTCAATTGTAAGGTGATTGCCAGATTTACAGATCTTGTTCCAGGCGCTGGGATATGGGCACAGAGAGTGAAACATACACAGTAATAAGCTGCACTCAAAATGGTGTCTGGAGAGAAATAGAGAAATATCTCTCACAGTCAGACAGTTTGAGGCTGTTACAGAAACTCCCATGGTCTTTTACTTTACATTAATGCCACTCAGATTAATTGTGGAATATTGTATAATGGAAGGAAGAACATTTGTTGCAGCACTGGAATGCTAATACCACAGCAAATTCAGTGAGCTCTTAATGATTCTTTCACAAATCTATGAAAAGGCATGCCCATGTGGATTTTATACACTTGAAACAATGAGGCCAGGCTTATACTTAAGTTGGCTTATACTCGAGTATATACGGTAAATTGAAAGGTGCTGCTACTCCTCCTATTTTTACTCCACTCCAGGTTTGGGCATCAAAAACTGCATATGAAAAACTGAACGTGTGACAACACCCAAAGCAGCTCACAGATGTCTTGATCAGTTTTTGCATTCATGCATCCTCAGTTTGTTACAATGTGTTTTCTTCTGCTGTGGGTTTAACTCACATATTTCTTAGACTGTTACAGTACATTATAACAAATCCTCAGCTGCCAGCAGTACTCAGTCAGGAAAGTTTTTTCAGCCAATAAACATAAATAATAAATGTTAACTTGTCATTTAAATTTATGTGTTTAGGTGCCAGCCCGAGCCCTCCAACTGATGATTTTACAGATTAATTGTTACTTATACACCAGAAGTATATATTTTGCATCCATTAAGACATATTAGACAAGTCAGTGATCCAGGAAAGCAGCCATCTCCCTTTTTTATTTGTGAATACATAAAATTCAGAGAAAATTGGTTGTCCACTTCTTTCAAGCATTGATTCTGGTACAATTTACAATTACAATTAGTGCAACTAAATTAGCAAGTTTCTTTAATGTGATTCTCCAATCAATGAGGTCATGAGCTTTACTGTAATCAAGTAGCAGAGTGAGAAAAACATCTAAATTTCATTAATTATGTAAAAACATTCCTGAAAATATAAAAGATAGTGCTACAAAGTCTCTTGTCTTTGAATCTAAAATGCAGATGGAAAGACTGCCATGTATATTGTTCTGAGGCGAGTCTGTTCCTTTTAATATAGGTTGCACTATGCCAAAGTATCATACTGTATCATGTGAAATGTGACAAGCACTGGCTAGACTAGGACTGAAAACGACTCTGGACATCAGGATGCACAATCCACACCATCTGTACTGCATATATTCTAATTTTCTGTGGAGGTAGCATAAATGATGAAATGCACAACCAATTTGATGTTAAGAAGCAAACCGCAAATCCTAGTGCTTTCAAAGCTTGTTTACAATGATGAAATATTTCTCGGTATTCTTTGTTTTAGGGCCGTTTAAAAGTGAAACCTACAGAAAATAACAGATTGTTTAACAATGTTTTTTAGGTCATATCAAATTTTTTTTCTAATCAAACATTTTGTAATTTTTGTTAATGAAAAGTTTCACAATGTCTACATTTTGTAGAGATAACTCCTCATTATAGTTGGCAAGATAAGGCTGACTTCACAGCAGGTTTTTTGCATCCAACAGATGTATACTGCAACGGATGCATTCTTTGCTATAAGTCTATGGTTTTTTTACGTATACGTCATGTCCGTCACATACATTTGCATCTGTTTTTATGTATATGGTTTTTTTTCACTTGTGCTTCCTGCACCTTCTCAAGCCATTCCCATATGTCCTTACCAAGATGGAGAATTTTAAGATCCAAATCCAAATTGTCGCACAGGACAACAAACGTACATTGTTTGGGCACCCGTCATGTCCATAGACATGAATGGATATGCCGCAGCACACGTCTAGAGACTTTTTTTTTAAATGAAAAAACGTGTCTGTCAGCAGTATTCAATATTCAAAAAACTTGATGTGGCATGTGATAATATTACACCAGCTCTACATTTTTTCCTTTTTTTCTTTTTTTACCTTTTTTAATTACCATGTATACTCGGGTATAAGCCTAGTTTTTCAGCACAAAATTTGTTCTCAAAAACCCGAACTCGGCTTATACTTGAGTCAAGGAAAAAAATAGTCAAAACTTCACACGTAGGTACTATGCTTGATTCTATGCTTTGGTCCGCCGCGGGTCTTTCGGATCCTCTTGGGGTTTTTCCGCTCCTCTACAGGCCCCTCGTAATGCCGGCAGCTCACAAACAATGACGTTGGCAAGCAGCTGTCGTAATTCTGTGTGCCGGCCAAGTGCGAAGACCCGAAGAGAAGCGGAAGAATCCAAAGAGGACCGAAAGACCCGAGACAGCATTGGAGACAGACTGGGCAGGCTATATACTACAGGGGCTGGGCAGGCTGTATACTACAGAGGGCTGGCAGGCTATATACTACAGGGGTCTTTCTGGCTATATACTGGGAAGCTGTGACCAATGCATTTCCCAGCCTCGGCTTATACTCGAGTCAATAGGTTTTCCCAGTTTTTTGTGTTGAAATTAGGGGTCTCGGCTTATACTCAGATCGGTTTATACTTATAAAGTATATAAGGTACTGAGACCCCATTTGGCAGAGCATGAGGTCTCTTTGTGACCAAAGATTGAGAGGAAGTTTGGTTGTACACCAAGTATACAATGATCACACTTTTGAGGCCCAATTCCTGAGAAAAGGAGATCAGAGAATTGGAAGGGCTATGTGTTGCTTTCCCACCAAAAGCTGGGTCAGACAAAAGAGGTATCATAGCTGTCCCATAACTAGCCCTAAGGCACCATAACCAAGGAGTAAAAATTAACTTTTATTAGTATTTAATTAATAAATTATGAACAAAAAGTGATTTAAAAACACAGGGTTGCTTCCACATCACGTGTACCAATATCCTAGTACTGATTGTCTGGATCAGCCAGACTGGATGTTGTGAATTGTCACATATGTGTTAGTGGGGCAGACTGTGATTGTGGGTGATATCTATAGTGTATCAGGTGAGACTCCAAATATGCAATATATATAGTTTTTGGCTAAGCCCGTTACCCCTGATGAAGCCGTGTATACGGCGAAACATGTTGGGGTGCTTTAGTAGGAATTTTTAATTCAGCAGGGTTCACCATATCAGTGGGAATCTTACATAGCAATTATTTAGGAGGCAGAGAGAAATACTGTTAGGTGTGTGTGGTGTGAATGTCCTTTCCAGGTGTATGAGACGACTGGTTTAGCTGACAATCAGCATGCAGGGTGGATAAAATCACATGACATCTTTTCAGAGGTGCCGTCCAGTCTAGCCTGCTTCACTGGGAGACTGACTGTGGATTAATTTCTCAAATACTTTAAGCACTCCACGATTGAAATATCTATATTGGGTCATACCAATTGGACCCTCAAAGGGATACAATATAACAGAAATACCCTCCCAACAACCCATCTGGGGAATAAAGGAGTTAATCCCTCCTGAACTGACCAGGAGGAGCGAACCGCGCCCTTCTGGATCCACCTGCTTAGCTAAAAACTATATATATTCCATATTTGGAGTCTCACCTGATACACTATAGATATCACCCACAATCACAGTCTGCCCCACTAACACATATGTGACAATTCACAACATCCAGTCTGGCTCATCCGGACAATCAGTACTAGGATATTGGTACACGTGATGTGGATGCAACCCTGTGTGTTTTTAAATCACTTTTTGTTCATCATTTATTAATAAAATACTAATAAAAGTTAATTTTTACTCCTTGGTTATGGTGCCTTAGGACTTATTAGCCCCCTCTTGTAAAATTTTCAAAAATAACCTACCAAGTAGAGATTTCCCATTTTCTTTTTTGGTGTCCCATAACTAGGACATAATTCATAATTATGGGTCCTCAGTTACAGTGGAGAGTTATAGGATTGAAATATCCTCAAGGCCTGAGTATCAAAAGCCAAGCTGCATGTGAACCTAGTCCAATTACAGAACACCCCTAATGTTAGGGGTGCCAACTTCCAATCAAAAGTTAGGGCATTTTAATAAATGGTGCTGGGTGCTTGGGAGTTGAAATAAGCATAAGGATGCAATTTTGTATAAGTGGGTGGAGCTTAAGGGTTAAGTTCTGGGACTCCATAGAGTAGGTGCACCCCATCATTGGACTCGAGAGTGATAGTTCATCACATGGCCTAACAATGAATGCTAATATCCATATTCCAAATCTATGGCAGATAACACAGGATTAAACCACTGGTAATATGCAATGGTGAACTCTCACCGCCTTACACCTTCCATATGGTGTCTCACTGTGATTAATATCTCTAAACTATTCCCAGTACAGGTGGTACCCTACTTATGGACACCTAAAACACCTATGGACACCTATGACACCTACAGATGACCCCTAGTTACAGACAAACTCCTCTGCCCACTGTGACCTCTGGTGATGCTCTCTGGATGCTTTACCTCAGTCCCAGTCTGCAATAATCAGGTGTAAGGTGCCTGTGTTGAAGTTTTATTGATAATCCCATTACACCAAAAAATTTTGAAAATCCAATTGTCAAACATTTTTGTCTGGATCTAAAATTATAAAATATACTTTTATATATAATATACATTTCCTACTTACTTACAAATTCGACTTAAGTACAAACCCAAGAAACCTATCTTGTACGTAACCTGGGGACTGTATGTATTTTATAACTCTGCTGTTATCCACGATAGAACACTTGTCAGCTATGAGCATATATTATAATAATGTAGTAACCTACATTTATTCTATGATATGGTCTTCTGAGGTAATTTCATTTCATGACATTAAATCTATGACATGTTGTATAGAGTGTGGCAAGGAAGTAGCAGAACTCTTCAGGGTGTGTAGGACGTGTACTGAGCGCACTTTATCTTGGGATGTTGCCTGTTGGCAGTTGGGATATAAATTCCTTCTAGCTTTAAAACCCTATCATTTACGAAATAATTTCTGTCAGAGGTGAAAGCTTCTTTCAAGAATGACTTCAAGACTGACAAACTTGTCTTTTATATTACAGGAAGAGCATTTGCCATTGTTTCATGTACTATCAAAAGGGTGCTATTTCTATAAGCTGGGGTAATTGTAGACCTGCCTAATTGTAGGATGGATGAACATTTGGAAAGCGAAATAAACAGTTATTTCTACTATATGTTCTGAATACAAATTACTTAGACTTGTAAAACTGCTTTTCATAGACTCTTCATACACAGAGTAGAATACTATGTTTGTCATATACTGTGTATCCCCCCCCCCAATTTTTTTTGTATATACATATACAAAAAAATTTTGGGGCATAGAGACAAATAAAAGACAATTCTCTAGTAAGTGCTGATTATTCTTTTGTATATATATATATATATATATATATATATATATATATATATATATATACAGGCAGTCCCCGGGTTACATACAAGATAGGGTCTGTAGGTTTTGTTCTTAAGTTGAATTTGTATGTAGGTCGGAACTGTATATTTTATCATTGTACCCCCAGCCAGAACTTTTTTGGTCTCTGTGACAATTGGATTTTAAAAATGTTGGGTTGTCATAAGAATCAATATTAACACTAAAGCTTCATTACAGACACCTGTGATAACTGTTACAGCTGATCATTGTAGCCTAGGACTAAAGTACAATAAATTACCAATATCCTGAGGTGCGTTTGTAACGAGGGGACGTATATAAGTCGAGTTTTCTTAAGTAGGGGACCGCCTGTATATATATATATATAGAGAGAGAGAGAGAAAGAGATATACATATAAAAGACAAAATTCTGTTAAGTGCTGAATATATATTTTTTGGTGATAAGGACAGTGCTGTCTTCTGTGATCTATAGCTTTCCTATTGATTGAACTGCAACAAGGAACATTTTTATTGATCTTAGGGATGTGGTTCTAAGTCTATTATTACCCCAGAGGGAAAGTTCAAGTAAACGTTTAACACTAGTTATGATGGCAGCTGCCTGTGAGATAGATAGCCAATAATTTTTAATCAACAAATAATCCCAGAGGCTATAATAAAATATAGCTTCTAAATAGTGCAATTTAAGAATACAACGGTGAAATAACCTATTCTATAGATTATTTGTGGAACATAATATATCATGAACAGCATAACATAAAGCAATTGTTTTATTTAGCTATGGTCTGAACGTAAATATTATTGGTTTAGCTGGAATAATTCTGTACATAAACCATAAAAAGCCTAGCTTATAACAAATTTGCAGGCATGAAATCATCTGTGCTGTTAGGTAGTCTGTGTTGCTTTTTTGGGATGATAGTCAATAGTTTATGACCTTACAGTATGGTTGGTAAGCAGTGAGCACTGCAGTATATACCACAATTCATTTCAGTCAATTGTGTGCCACAGCTATGATGTAAACAGGCCTTTCATGTCCTATATCTGCAAATGAAAGAAACTTAGACAATATTCATAGATCAACATTTTTGACTTTGGTTTTAGAACAGCTTGCCCAACCACACCATAATCAATACTACATGACATCTTTTTAACCTCTTCTTAATGACCTCTTGTTATCGCATTCAACATATGTCAAGAATATCCAAATTTAAACTGGCCCATAATAAGGAATCAGTGCCTTTACATGTTACCCTTATTGGATTAGCTAAGATAACAGCTCCAGCCTCCACATGTGCAATGTGTATTAAGATAGCATCTTTCTTTATCATGCATGTCTGTGATAGAACAATCCATTATGGAGAACTTACATGTTTATAATATTATTTATTTACAGTGCACAGTGTGAAGGGGGTATTGTTCCTGTAGTGTAAAAGCCTGTGCAACTGCTCAATTGAGGGACTCTAGTAACACCCCTCCCATAGCACTTCTGGCTCATTAGTATAATTTTTAAAGTTGAATTTAGAAGGATGGAGGCCATTAATAACACATATAAGAATAATATCACAGTCACAGTACCTGGATCTTTGAGTAAGTATCCCTGGTTTATCAAGCTTCGTTTTTAAGGTAGATTTCCTTTAAGTGAATGACTAAATATGAATAATTACTGTATGAAATGTATATATCTAAAGCTTTATTAAAGCAGTTATCTCTATTGTTAGATAAAAAAGGCTACAATGTAACCAACTACGGGGTGAATTTTCTTTTTTGTGTAAATTTTAGGACTAAATAACTGTTTTATTTAGCAAAATAACTTTTTGTATTTCATCTCCACTTATTTTTAACCCTTGTAAAAAAACCTTAACGGTTAACTAATTTCCAGGTTTAGTTTCTAAAATGTAAGGGTTTTCTATTGTATAAACCTATCAGAGACATTTATAACCAAACGGATTTTGTATTTTTGTAGAAATCTTTAAAATCGGTTTAAAGCCTCCCAGCATCCTAAGGATATTTAAAAATGGTGCCAAGTTAAAGGAAAAGCATCATCAAAATCGTCCAGGGAAAATTACTAATAGATCCAGGCACCGTGACTGTGGTAAATTTCTCATATATATGGCCTCCTTCCTTCTAAAATAAACTTTTATAATTATGCTAATGAGTCTGAGGGCCTCAGTGGGTGTTTCCAGAGCCCCTCAGTGCTACCGTTTTACAGGCTGTTAAAATGGCAGTTGCAGGGAATTCAGGGGGATGGGAGACCAGCTCTGCTCTTTGCAAAAACCAGCAAAAACACATCACTGAGGGGCTCTGGAAACACCCCTATTGGCCCTCATTCTCATTAGTATAATTTTACAAGTTTACTTAGAAGGAAGGAGGCCATGGATTACATATACAAGAAGATTACCACAGTCGCAGTGCCTGGATCTATGAGTAAGTGTCCCTGGTTTATCATGCTTGAATTTCTTTAAAGCAGACACACTAATACTAATAATATCTCTCTAAAAAGGAAAACATTTAGTATTTTGAAAATGGTGTATTTGTCCAAATTTTCACCATTTTGTCCAAATTTTTAAAATTTTTTCCATAGATGAATGCAAAACATATCATCAAAATTGTTAAACCAACATGACATGCCATGTATCCGGAGGAAACCTGAATCTGTTAACCCCTTAATGCCAAAGCCACTTTTCACCTTCCTGGCATGGCCCAAATCTGCCCTGTGTCACTATAAATGGCTATAACTTTAAAACACTTTAACATATTCAAGTGATTTTTTTTTTTATTTTATTTTAAGCAAAGCACATACAAATCAATACTCCATCGTCCTTATACAGCCTTAGACAGTATACATATCATAAATATTATTTCTTCAATTATTAATTAATCCTATAATCCCCTCCACCCAACCCCCCCCCCTTTTCTTCCCTGTGCTGGTGCCTACTATAACATACATCTGATTATTTTTATTTAGTTGTTTCTTTTTCATATTTATTTATTTGATTACACTCCATGTAACAATTATAGTTTCCATTGGTCCCATATAGTTTTTAATTTATTTCCTCCTCTATACCATTTCTCATATGCGCATTCATAACTTTTGATTCTCGTCACAGAATTTAGCCATTCCTTAAGCCTAGGGGGTTTGTCGTCTTTCCAGTGTTTAACAATAGTTAACCTTGCAATAAAGATGAGTTTAATACTTAGCTCTCTCTTCTTCCTGTCTTCTATTTCCTCTGCTATATATCCCAGTAATCCAAACATTGCTGTTCTTGGTACCACTATCCCTAATTGGTCTTCTATCTTATCAAATATCCCACTCCAGTAGTCCTCTATCCCTGGGCATAACCATAAAACATGCATCAGATCAGCATTTTCCCTCCTACATCTAGGACAACAGGAGTCCTTTTTTATCCCCATCTTACACATCAGTAAACCCTATATAATATATTCAATTGTGTGCACCTGTGGTTTAAATTCATCGAACACCGCTGTACATTTTTGAAAATTACCCCCCATTGTTCTCCAGTGATAACACCTAAATCTTTCTCCCATTTATCCTGGCAAACGTGAGATGAATTCTGATCAATACTATTTCTTAAAAAGTGATATATCTTTGCTAAATTTTTTTGTGCCAATTCCATATTCCATATTACATCCCAATTAGTGTTATCTTCAACTAAAAAAATTTATTTTTCTTCTTCAATGCGTGAGAAATTTGCATATATCTAAATAAATCCTTATCCGTGAGTAACCCTTGGTTTACCCACCATTGAAATGGGGCCCCAATTCCCTCCCTTCCAATTTGTGACACATACTTAACACCTTTCTTTAACCAGTATCCAGTGTCCTCTATTTTTAACACCTCTGGTAGATTAACATTTCCAAATAGTGGTGTACATTTAAAGCTCCCTTTGACTCCTAGTATGTTCCTAAAACCTGCCCAACTATTAACCAGCAATCTTGTAACCGGGATTCTACGAAACTCTTTGTTATTTAACTGACCTGACTCCAGTAAAGAGAATAGAGTTGTAACTTCCCTTCACCAGCTCCGTTAGTGCTAGGAAGATGCCATTCTTCTTATTTTCTGCAATAAATTGGATCTGAGCTGCCAGAAAATAGTGAAACCCCCCCCTTTCTCTATTTCTACATAGAACCTCCTGCTTAATACGGACCTTCTTCCTTCCCCATAGCAGCTTATTAATTATGGCTCTTATGAATCCAAACCATTTTTTCTCTAACCAGCAGGGACAATTGCTTAAGATATGAAGAAGCTGAGTCAATATTATACTTTTCGTTAGTACTACTCTCTCTGCTCTTGTTAGCGGGAGACTTGCCCAAGTATTAATTTTTAATTTGATCTTTGCCAATAAAGGAGATAAATTCAGAATGGGATAATCTTCTATCTTTGGGCTGATCCGTAGAACTAAGTAGTCGAAAGTATCTGTCATTTTTAGTTCTAATGCTTCAGGACTCCCCGGACAGTATTCCTCCAAACAGGGTCATACTCGATTTCTGCAGATTAATCTCGAACCCAGATACTCTACCAAACTCCCTAATCACTTTCAGAGCCCTGGGGACTGATATCTCTGAGTCTTTCAAAACCAGAAGAATGTCGTCTGCAAACAACATAATCTTATCTTGACTACCTCCATATCCCCCTCCTGCAATCTCTTTCATTTCCCTTACCTTAACTGCTAATGGTTCAATAAAAAGCGCAAATAGTAAGGGAGATAAAGGGCACCACTGTCTGGTGCCTCTTGTTAAAGGGAAAAAGGGGGAATGATCTCCGTTAACCCTAATACATGCCCTGGGTGTTTTATAGAACAATTTTATCCAGTCCATAAATCTAGTCCCTAATCCAAACTTCATCAATACTTCCCAGAGAAAGGCCCACTCCACTCTGTCAAAGGCTTTTGCAGCGTCCAATGACAGGATGGAGCGGGACCCCCCCGACCCAATTGCATGCCCAGAAATAGCCGTCTGATATTAGTTTTAATATTCCACCCCATAATGAACTCGCTCTGGTCCTCGTGGATAAGAGCGGGGGCCCACCTCTTTAGACGGTTAGCCAGAAGCTTGGCCATCACTTTGGCATCGACATTTATCAGTGAAATGGGCCGATATGAGTCGGCATCAAGTGGATCTTTGTTTTTTTTTATGAATTAGTACTATGATAGCCTCATACCATGATTCCGGTAGCATCTCTGCCTCTTGTGCTTTTTCCCAAACTTTTACTAAAACTGGTAAGAGGATATTCCCAAATCTTTTATAAACCTCCAGTGGTAACCCATCTAGTCCCGTGGAAACCTTGCCTTTGCAGGAGGCTATAGTCTCCTCCAGTTCCAAAGTTGTTATTGGGTTCGATAGGGTATTCCTCCCTTCTAATCCTATCTCTGGTAAATGCAGTTTCCCCAAGTATTCCTTATTTCCTTTACAGAGGCATCCAGATCAGAAGTATAAATATTTTTATAAGCCTGAAGGAAAATTTCCTTCATATCATACTCCTTTGTTACTACTTTCCCATCCCTATCTTTAATAGCTTTAATTCTAGTTAACTCTTGTTGTTTCTTGATCTTTTGTATAAGCCCCTTAGCAGGAATCCCACTTTCACAGTGTCCTTTCAGATCTAAAAAGAATTGTTTGTGAATTGTCTTATTAGTCAGGTAGTTATTATACTCTTCCTGGGCTTTGTTATACTTGTCCAAAGTATACTGGGTTCTATTAATCTGTACTTCTCTTTCTCTTTGTTGCACTGCCTCCTTCAACTCCTTTTCCTGCCTCTTAAATTGTTTGTGCATATGGATAATTTCTGTATTAAGTATTCCTCTTAAGAAGGATTTCAATGTGTCCTAAAACAGGCCCATATCTTTTGCCTCCCCGTTCGCCTTAATAAACCACCCCAGCTCCTTCTTAATCTTGTCCTCGTTTGATATTAGTACCAGCCAGTGTGGATTACATTTCCAGTATCTTATTCCCTTTCTGTTGTTCCTCGAAAGTTCAATAACTACAGGTGAGTGATCTGAAATAATACGATTATCATAGCGTATCTTTACCGTATCCACAATTGCTAACTCATTTGCCAATTCTAGTCAATTCTAGAGAAGGAATTATAAGTACGGTTGTAACAAGAGTATGCAGGCACATCTCCCTTCAATTTCCGCCATACATCTATAAGACCCACTTCCTCGCAGAATCTATAAAGACCTGTTTCCATCTGACCCGTTTGGGTTAGTTTATTTTTTCCTATTCGGTCTTTAGTGTTTGAAAAAACAGAATTAAAATCCCCCATAGCCCATACCGGGCATTCTCCTACCTTGGCTATGAACTGTACTAATTTTCACAGGACATCATAACAGAATGTGCTATCACACATTCCTTACCCTCTAGTAATCCACATAGAAAAGCATATCGCCCTTCCTTATCACAGGTGAGCTCCAATAACTTAAAATCAATAGTTCAATGTAACAAAATGGAAACTCCTCTCGCATAGGATGAAAAGACCGCACTATACGACTGACGCACCCAGCTCCTTTTAATTAACTGCATACACTCATTTCCCAAATGGGTTTCCAAGATAACAATAGCTGGTAGTTGTTTTCCAATATAGTCAAATATTATGCGGCGTTTAGTACGGTCTTTCATTACTCTGACATTCCATGCTATCAACCTTGTTCCCATTGTTCAGCACATATCGTATTCCGTATTCAGAGAGAAATTTTTTCCATAGATGAATGCAAAACATATCATCAAAATTGTTAAACCAACATGACATGCCATGTATCCCGAGAAAACCTGAATCTGTTAACCCCTTAATGCCAAAGCCACTTTTCACCTTCCTGACATGGCTCAAATCTGCCCTGTGTCACTATAAATGGCTATAACTTTAAAACACTTTAACATATTCAAGTGATTTTGAAATTGTTTTCTTGACACTTTGTACGTCATGTTAGTTAAAAAATTTTGGTGGTATGTTTTGCATTTATTTATTAGAAAATCAGATACAGGCAGTCCCCGGGTTACATACAAGATAGGGTCTTTAGGTTTGTTTTTAAGTTGAATTTGTATGTAAGTCGGAACTGTATATTTTATCATTGTAATCCCAGCCAGAACTTTTTTGGTCTCGATTTAAGAACTTCAAAATGCTCTACTTTTTCCACACATAGTCATAACTGCAAAAAAACTTAAAGGACACCTGTCATCAGGTCTCTGTCACTATTTCTGTCACCTCTACCTGTTGGAACAGCTCACAAGGATTCCATCCCAGCCTTTATCCAATTATTTCATACATTAATCATTATAAAATCATATTTTCTTTATTATGTAAATGAGGCTGGTCACATGGTCAGAGGCAGTGGTGTCATACCTGTTACCCATCCCCTCTCCTACCCCTGCTCATGGCTGTGTGTAATGTATAGTGAAGCATTGCTAGTGTGTGTGCTGTATCTGCTGACATGCTCTGTCCTGCTAATACACAGACATTAGCTACACAAGTATCTGACATTTTCTGCTATAACATGGCTGCCTGTAGCTGTTGTATCTTTCACATGCACATACACAGGCACGCACAGGCTGCAGGGGGCGCTCACTAAAGCACTGGGGGTGTGGATGTGCCTCCCACTCATGAATAAGCCGGACAGCCTGAATTTGCTAATGACTCATTGGACATTTCACAGGTCATTTGCATACAGCTTTAGGACCTCATTGCTTAAGTTTACAGGCACATAGAGGGACAATGAAGGGATAGAGGCAATGCTTTCTAATGGCAGTTTATGAAAATAAATTTAGATTAAGGGGGGTTATTTTGCATGACAGGTTCTCTTTAATAACTAACATTCACCAAATGTCTACTTTATGTGGACATGTTTTTTTATGCATACTCTTATTTTTGTAGGATGTTATGGGGCTTTGAACGTTAGGTGCGATTTTTCTCATTTTCATAAAAAACGCAAAATCCTGCTATTGAGGGACCTTCTAAGATTTCAAGTCACTTTGAGAGGCCCAAATAAAAGTAAAACCCCATAAATTACCACATTATAGAAATTACACCCCTCAACGTATGTTAAACAACTTTTATGAAGTTTGTTAACCCTTTAATTGTTCTACAGGGGTTAAAACAAAATCGGATGCAATTTTGAAAGTAAAATTTTTTTGGCTAAATGAATGTGTTTTTCAAAAAATGTACAAATTCTCATTGGATAAAATACCAAAACGCTCCACAAAATTTGATACCCAATCTCTCCAACGTATGACAATACCCCATATGTGGTGGTAAACTGCTGTATGGGCACACGCCAGGGCATCGAAGGGGTGCTGTGCCATTCAGAGCAGACTATGCATTGTCACTTTTTATTGGCTATTCAATCTTAATTTTTTTGGCAATTTGGACACATAAGGGCTTATTTTTTGCAACATGAGATGCACTTTACAAATATTTCATTTTAGTGGGACATTAGCTTATTGATGAGATTTTATTAACGCTTGAATGTATGGGTGAAAAGAAAATCGTCAATTTTGGTTTCCTTTCTTTTTGCATTTTTTTAGGGTCGTACAGCGTACACTAAGCCCTAGTTTAGGGCTTCTTTTTTATGTGTTGAGTTGTCCTTTTCAGTGATACCCCTTTGTCACACATAATTTTTTTTGATCACTGTTTAGAACATTTTTGTGAAGAGATTTTATGAAAAATTTACATTTTTGGCGAGTTTTTAGGGTTTTGTTTTTATGGCGTTCACCGAGCAAGTCCAAAAATGTTTCTGAGTTATTGTACGGATTATTATTGACGCAGCAATACCAAATATGTGGGGGGTTTTGGCAATTTTGTGTTTTTTTTTTACTTTATTACATGTGTATAGGGAATGTTTGTGTTTAGGGGACTTTAACTTTATTTAATTAATTCTTTTTATTAAAATGTGTTTTTATTTAATGTTTTTAACTTTTTAAATTTACTTTTACAGGTTGGCTTGAACAAGTAATCCATTCATCGCTTGTTCAAGCTCTTATTCACCTTACGTAGTGTAATACAGTGTATTACACTGTGTATTGTAACACACTGAGCATGCTGCGAAAGAGGATTGTGCAGCCCTGGAGCACTGGAAGTCCCAGGGCTGCGATCAGAGCAGGGAACCCCCCCAGTAGGCGCCACCGCAGTGTGTTATGGGTCATCACCCGTGATGGGAGAAATCTCCGATCACGGCTGTTAGAGGCAGGTGTCGGCTACAATATACAGCTGACACCCGCAGCTTCCTGAACGGAGCCACCCCAGAAGCTTGATGTAATAGTACTGCAAAATGCGGGAACACACCTCCCGCCATGCAGTACTATTATGTCAAATGTCAGTAAGGGGTTAAGCAACATTTGTCAGGATAATCTGAAGCAGTACTATGCATGGCCCAATAAGAACACATTACTGAACCACCGCGGACAATGACGTAATATTGATGACACCTGGGAGCAGAATCTAAGTGACACCAGGATTTCACCAGAGCCCGCCACAAAGCAGATTGGACTCGTTGTGGTGTGGTACCACCAGGTCGCTCCACATGCACGACTTTGTCCACGGGGGTGGCTAAGGCAAGGTATAGAGTGGTGTGGCAGAATCGAGACAGGCAGCACAGGATCAAGGTCAGAGGCAAAGCAAAAAGTCAGGGCAGGCAGCAGAGGAATGAAGTCAGGAACATCACAACAGGAAATCTCAATACAAGCAAGGAACATACAGGAAAGCTTTCTCGATGGCACAAAGCACAAAGATTTGGCAGTGGAGACAGGAAGGGGTCAGGAATATAACAAGAAAGGCAGACGGCTAGTGACAATTACCGGCGCACTGGCCCTTTAAATTACAGAAAGCCGGCGCACGCGCGCCCTAGCAGATGGAGCAAGGAGACTGCGGGTGGAACGTGGAGAGGTAAGCAGGCCTGTTGCAGGGAAGAGGGGGCACAGGGAGGCACACGGGTGCACCTGCTTCCTGGGATATGGGTCACAGGAGAACCAGTGACAATTACTACATAATACAGAACTTATATATCATTTATGTGCATGAGGTCTTGTGATAACTTCTACAATAGGTATATAAAAATTCATAATGAAACTGCATGTTAAACATTTGCATCGTTACTCTAAAGTAGAAACTTTACAAGGAAGTAAATATTATTGCTGTTTGTATACTTTCCTTGTGGGTATCTTTACAGTCTTATGATTTGTAGTTTTAATAAGTTCTTTTGGCAAACAATGTCTATTTCTTTTTGAAGATTTGGGCAGGATATTTATTGCATCAGTATATTGGTGCTTTGCTTCTAAAGCAGAATATATAAGCTGGGAAGTACAATGTTTTGGAAGGAATAATTGGCCAATAATTTCAATGCTTCTTTTTTAATGACAAAATGCTAATTCTCTTTAAATTTGAAAAGTAATTTTAATAAAATGTACACTAACCCTTGTCCTGTGGGGGAGAAACCAAGAGAGAAACAAGGCAGTGGCGTGGTACAAAGTTCATATAAAAATACTTTCTTCCATCACTATATATTTAACATAGTTATACTTAAGAATATATTATTCAATTAATTTTGCTTGGCAACCCTACTGCATTTATAGCTGAATAGAGAATTTTAGCGCTTCCTGGAAAAGCTAGTGTGAAACTTACAAGGATCATAAGCCACACTAGTAAGTCAATTTTACTGCATAGAACAATTTATCCTTTAAGCCAAATTTAAATTTTCCTGTACTTTTAGGGTGCCGTTGACCTGGGTCAAATATGTATATTAATAAGAAACAAGAGCTTGCTCTGCTCACCCTTTACATTGGTCCATCTGCTGCTCATGCTGTGCAGTAGATCAAAGGGTACAAGGACAAAGGTTGGGCCTGCACAATTGTTGCTTCACTCAAAACATCTTTTGTACAGATATCAAATACAGGGAAAGGAACCAAGAATCTAAGATCTGACAATTTCTGGTAAAGACTGAACCTTAGTCATGAACAGTTTGACATTGTTGTTGTAACGTTGCCTTGCTGTACACTATAGCAAAAACTGTGCTTTTTCCAATAAAGTGTGCTGATCCTTTAAGGTCCTGAAGTCTCTGCTTTCTGCTCCCTGTCCATCTGCTGCACCTGTGCGCTATAAAGGACATTGTCTTCCACAGAAAGCTATAGGTGTATTCCATGTATTTCTGTTTTGACACTCAGTTTGATTGCTGGTTACTTGTTAATTCCTTTGCTTTGCCTGCCTGAACTTTTGACTTTGTAAGAACTATGCCTGGTCTGACCATGGTTTTGCACTTTGAACAGTAAATGGAGAAATCAGGCTCACCACCAGGTGCGCATATCCAGAAGGAAGGTCTTTGTCTTCTTAGTCTGCAAACAATAGGTAAAACAGGTTGGACGGCACTCACTTGGTTCTGGTAAAATAGTAGAAAAGCTTTATTCATCCAAAATGGAAACGGAAATGGAATTACAGGCAGGTAACAGTAATAAGGAATAGGACGTGTACCTGTGCCGTCTTACCTGTTTTACATATTGTTTTGCTTTTTGACAATGTTCTCTGCCGGACTCTCTGTCACAGTCTTCTTTACCATGTTTTCCACCTGTGCCAGCCACCACAAATCGGTCTCGTAGTACAGTAGGCGCACAACTTTCTTCCTGTTACAGTTGTGTTGCTAATTGTAGAAATGAATTGAGCTTCCAGCTACAAATATTTTACTGGATGGGATTTTTATAATATTAACGTGTAGCCAGAAGATATTATTGTTTAAAACCATGCTTACAAATAACTTATGGTTCAATACATATTTTTGATTAAAACTGTTATAAATTGAGTGAGCATAATTGCCTAAATGTGGAAAATGTTTATGCATTTTAATTAGAGAATTTGTAGCTAAATATTTTAAATTAATTCTTTGTGATAGAACAAACTAATCATTGCTACCTGTGGTGAAATATAGACCCCTAAACTACAATATCCAGTCATAAACCATTCTATCCACATGCACATTCCCTTCCATAAATAAAGAAGTTCAAATTAATATGTTTAACCCCTTCCCAACTTGCGCAGTACTAGTACAGCACAAGCCGCTCCCCGGTGCATAGCCGGTAAGTCTTTGCTGCATATTGCAGCAAATGCTTACCGGTAACACTGCTAGCACCGATAGTGAGTGTTTTCCCAACAGCTTCAAAAAGATGGCGGCGCATGGGAGTCGCCATCTTGTCGCATATCATGGCTCCCGGTGACGTCATCAGGGAGTGGCGATCCATCGCCATGGTAGCCTCTGGTCTGTAAAATCCAAGCCCACAAGAAAACGTTGCAAATGAGGTTTTTCACCATTTTCACCGCAATTGGAATTTTTTTCCGCTTCCCAGTACACGGCATGGAGTATTAAATACCGTCACTTTGAAGTGTAATTTGTTACACAAAAATAAGCCTGACATACACAAGTAATATTCTGCAGCTTACTGCAGCCAGAACCTTTTCATTCAAGAAAACAACAAACACTTTTATGGAAACCCAGTCAGTGGCATCTTTTATGCACTGTCAAGGTCTGTTGTATTAAACATTGGAGGCCAATGGAATGCCCATAAGTGAAGAAAAGGTTGAATATGATTAGGTATGTAGACCCTTTATGACTTCCAAAAAAACTACGAACTATGATTGCCGTTTACACTTTAATGAATGTAAAAGCATGTTTATTTTATTAATGATTACAATAAAATGCATTGAAGGCCAATAAACACTACATCAAGAAAAGATAAAAAGCAATTCTGGCAACTAACAATGCATACTACAAGGTGTTAAATAAAGTGCTTATATAATGCTCAAGTTCATTCATAAATAAATTACTAAATCACACATAGAAGGGATTATTATTCTGTAAGTGACTAGCCTGCAATGTAAACACCTACCTTAGCGTACCAGGGCCATTCACTTAGTTCATAAGGTGCATATTAAGCTGACTTTTACCATTTTACCAAGTGCATTTTGTCTAATCTGTCTTTGGCTCCAAAATGCCTCCTTACAGCCCTATGCACTAAATACATACATGCTACAACTTTTCTCTGAATAGACATGCTTCACTTTCTTAAATACAAAAAAAACACAAACTTTGGGGTATTCATGTATTAGCTCCATACTAAAGTCCTTTCGATCCATTTCTCTTGTACAATCTTCACCAAAAACTATCTCTACAAGGGATCTCCTATAATACTCCTCCAAATACATAGTAGTAGCAGTAGTCATGCTAAAGTTTGTAACACAGACAAACTTAAAAAAGTGACTTGCATGTACTATTGAAGAGAAAAAAATTATCAGAAAAAGGGATTTGTTTTAGTTATAGGTGTGTTTAATTTACAGAACAACATGTACACCAGGAGACATCAAGTTATAAAGATCCTTGAGTTCAAATATGTAAAAAAATATACTATTTGCTCTTTTACTAAAAATTCCAATAAAATTAAGATAATGTTGCACCCTGGGTTATAAATGTTACATGAGTTTGGATTTCTTCTACTAAACCCATCTGCTAAGCTTACTTTTCCTAAAGCAATCAATTCAAGGAAATGTTTAATTTTCAGATGGAATTACATATAGCAGCCAACATGGAAGCTTTGCTATAGCTTCAAAAATTACAGGGGAAAATTGGCAGAGGGATGTCATCACTTTGTACTTTACAGATGTGAATTGGCTGCTGGAGTCTTATGATAAATTACCGACTTTATTTCTTATTGTGAATCTGACATTAGAAAAATGGTTTGATCAAATCAAATAAGCTTTCATTAAAATTGTCGGCTTGAAAAAATATTGCAATGTTAGCTCAATATGTAGATTGCTTCTAGTGTCATCACAACTGCGATAAAAAGAACACAGGATAATGAGCTATACACAATAACTTTGAAACAGCTGCAGACACGTCAAACGATTCAGCAGTTATTAGTGGCAATCCAGTGTATCTGATTTTATTGAGTTAGATAATAATATTAGGTTTAGCTGCTCATTCTAAAGACTAGTGCTTACTATTTTTTCAGTTCTCACTATAAGTTAAAGTTTAGCTTATTGAAAGTATCAAAAACTCTTCTGCAGGGCACATTTATCGTAACATTTCTATTATGATGTTCTCGTAACAACAGTGTTTTGTTCTTGTTCTTATTCCATGTCATCATTGAAATATAGCATTTGTAAAGGAACGTAGCAAATGCTGAAAAAATATTTTTATTACTAGCTGTTCAAATATCTGAAATAGAATAGAAGAAAGCAACACAAAGAGCTGATAGTGTAACACTGTAACTGAACAGTTTAGTACAGGCAGTCCCAGGGTTACATAAAAATATCTGAAATAGAATTGAAGAAAGCAACAAAAAAAACGAAACAATATTGTCCTGGTGCTCTCACAGTATCTAGTATAGTAATGGTGTCCATAGACTAGTCATTATAGTCAAAGGACCCCCATGAGGCCAGCATATTAACAGTGCAAATATGGTCTCAGTTTCCCCACAGTAGCCAATTTAGTCACTGGGCTGGTACAGTAGCCAATATAGTTTTAGGCACCTCACAGCAGCCAATATAGTCACATGGGCTCCACAGTAGCCAATAGTAAGAGTGCCCCAAAGGAGCTCATTCACAGGACTCCCTACAGAGGCCATAGTGTCCCTGGCAGTAGTCAAGTCACTGCACCCCCCAAAGTAGTTAATTTGCGTGGCCTCCAGAGTAGTTAAGCCACAATATCCCCTATTGTTGTTATCCCCCTCCCCAATAGTAAGAGTACCACCATAGACCACCAAGGGAAAAAAATTAAAATACACTCCTGTACCTTAACTCTTGTATTTCTGGTGGTGTGCTTTAAATATATCTGGGAGGGGGGCAAAAGTTTTAGTACTCCAGGGCTCAGGTCTCCTTTTCTGGTTGGACCTGTGTCTAGAGAATTTCATCTTTATGGTGTCCCTGTGTGGGTGGCCTTGAATTTTTTGTAATGTTAGTTGTTAGTAAATCCCAGTGATGATTCTAGGTAAGTGGCTGTTGGGAAATAGGAATCTAGAGTTTCCATCTGCATCTGAAAAAGGAGAAGCTTTTTTGTTTAGTGCACAAGCCAAGTATAATCAAACTACACTATAGTAGCTCCTATGCATGTCTGTCTAGCTTGTGTCTATTTGTTATTGTAACTGCTGTATTTTGTACCTTGATTGTTGGTCATAACCTGTATTGTGCCATATCCCAATGGTCTGTAACTATACTTGCATGCAAGCAAGGAACTAGCAACATGTAAGAATGTGCCTCTTGAAGTGTATGGATGTAACTGTAACTTTTTTTTTTTTTTTTTTTTTTTTTTTTTTTTAAATTGTTTTATTATTCCATATAATAATACAAGACATTGTTTGCAACAGAATCCATAAAACATTAAAACATTACATGTCATGTTGTTAATAACATCCTATACATAAACTCCATCTACAAGAAACAACCATCCTATTGCAAAACACAGAATGTCCAAATCTTAATACGGATAATCCCCCCCCTAACCCCCCTCCCTCCCCACCCTCTACCGATGCTGGAGACGCTGAACGGACACAATCTATACACAGTGGGTTACAGAGAACCCTCTATAACCTCCACTGATTCCAACTCTCTTTAAGTCTGTTGCCCTTCCTATATCGTTTCTCGAACGCACATTCGTATGCTTTTATACGCTTAACTAAATTACTCCATTCATTCACATCTGGAGGCTTCTCATCAAGCCAATGTCTAACCAATACTAATCTTGCGAGAAAAATGATCTTCAGGGCCAAATCACTTTTTAATCTGTCGTCTAAAGAAATCGGTATCAAGCCCAGGAGCCCAAAGGTGGCAACTCGCGGGAAAGAGCATTGGAGCTGGGCCTCTAATCTCATAAATATCTCCTCCCAATAAGGGTTGATCTTAGGACAATCCCATAGAACATGTAAAATATCTGCTTGTGAACAATTACACCTCCTACAATTCGCATTTTCCCTTAAACCAATTTTAAACATTAGATCTGGTGAAAAATAAATTCTATATAAAATGTATAATTGTGTGCATCTGTGATTTAAATTAATTGTTGCTCTTACCACATTCTTATATATATCACGCCACTGTGCCCCAGTGATAAAACCGACCTGGTTTGCCCATTTCAATTGAGATACGTGACTAAACTTCTGGTCTATAGTATACCTAAGAAGCCTATAAATATTTGATAAATTAATTCGTGTTACATCTAAATCTAATAGATCCATAAATTTACCCCCTATGTGTATCCTAAACCTCTCGTGTTGTGCCTCTTTCCTATAAGCGTGCTCGATTTGACGGTACCTAAAAAAATCCCTTTCCTCAAGCGTATCCCTCAGACACCAATCCTGAAAAGAGGGCAAGGTCCCATCTTCTTCCAACTGTTCCAAGGACGTAATTCCCTTTCTTTCCCAAAACCCAACATCATCCATCTTAGCTAGTTCCGAAAAGTTGAGATTACTCCACAGCGGGGTAAATTTAAAACCTCCAGTAATACCAAATAACCTCCTAAGATCTCTCCAAATATACAACAATAGCCGAGCCAGAGGGAATCTCTTAGCGTTCAAACGTTTCAGTTGGCCTGACTCTAATAGTGCCAGCATTGAATCAAATCTACGCTCCACCAGCGAAGTGAGCGCAAAAAATATATTAGACTGTCTATTTTCCAAAATAAACTGGGTCTGGGCTGCCAAAAAATAGTGATAGAAGGAGGGAAGCGACAGCCCGCCCCTTTCCTTATTAATCATTAGAGTTTCTTGCTTAATGCGAACCCTTTTCCTCCCCCACAGTAACTTGTTTATAATAGCACGAATAAACCCAAACCATTTCTTGCCTATCCAACATGGAGCATTAGATATTACATATAGAATTTGGGGAAGCAAAACGCTCTTTATAAGTATAACTCGCTCAGCACGATTTAATGGTAGCGTATTCCAAGTATTCACCTTATTTTTAATTTTTATTAATAAGGGCACTAGATTCAAAGTGATGTAGTCGTCAACCTTGGCCGTGATCTTTAGGCCAAGATATTCACATGAAGAGGAGATCTTAAGTCCAAAGAGCGAGTAATTAGGATGAGGGTCCTCATCCAAAGGCACCATGATCGACTTATGGGTATTTATCTCAAAACCCGAAAACCTACCGTATTCCTGAATAACCTTTAGGGCCTTTGGGGCCGATATATCAGAATCTTTGAGGAAGAGAAGGACATCATCAGCATATAGCATTACCTTATCCTCAACACCAGCTATTCCTCCCCCCTCTATTACACCGTCTGCCCTCAATTTTATTGCCAGGGGCTCTATGAAGAACGCAAATAGGAGCGGGGACAGGGGGCAACCCTGCCTTGTACCTCTAGACAACGTAAAGAAAGGGGAGAAATCACTATTAACCCTGATGCAGACCCTCGGGGATTTATAAAAGAGTTTAACCCAGTTCAAAAACAGGTCGCCCAACCCAAATCTAGACAGTACCTCCCAGAGGAAGTCCCACTCCACCCTGTCAAAGGCCTTAGAGGCATCCAAAGACAGGATGGAGCGAGACCCCCCCCGGCCCATCTGGAGACCCGCAAAGAGCCTTCTTATATTAGTCTTACTCTGTCGCCCAGTCAGAAAGCCACATTGGTCTTCATGTATCAGTAGTGGAGCATATTCTTTGAGTCTATTTGAAATTAACTTAGCCATCAGCTTGGCATCTGCGTTGATAAGCGAAATCGGCCTATAGGATTCCGCCTCCAAAGGGTCTTTATTTTTTTTCCGAATCAAGACTATGCTGGCTTCATACCACGAGTCAGGCAGCCTGCCCTCCCTTTGCGAAGATTCCCAGGTCTCCACCAGAACGGGTAAAAGAATAGCACCAAATCTACTATAAATTTCTAAAGGAAGCCCATCCAAACCCGGAGCGGATTTACGTCTAGAGGAAGCAAGAGCCTCCTCAAGCTCTTCGATCGTTATCGGGCGCGATAGCGCCTCTACCCCTTCCCTCGAAATGGCGGGTATTTGAACCTTACCTAAAAAGGATCTTATATCGTCTATTGATACCTCCAAATCTGAGGTATATATGCCCTGAAAAAATTTTAAAAAGGTATCTCTAATCTCCTCAGCATTAGTAGTTGTATCCCCAAAGTTGTTTTTAATGGCTGTTATTCTATTATCCTCTTGTTGTTTTTTAACTTTCTGCAAGAGCCCCTTTGAAGGCACACGACTCTCACAATGTGCCCTTTGGTCCAAAAAAAATAATTTCTGTGTCGCCTTCTCTGCCATGAATCTATTATATTCCTCTTGTGCCCCAATAAAGCTGTTGCGCCGCTCCCTCGAACCACTCTCCAAACAGGCCCTTTCTTTTTCTTTCAGCTCTTTATTTAAGAGCCTCTCCTTACTAGCCCATTGCTTACGCAAATAAATGATTTCTGAATTTAATATCCCTCTAAGAAAGGATTTCAGGGCATCCCACATTAGCCCAAGGTTAACCCCGGCTCTGTTTGACACAATAAATCTATGAAGCTCTCCCTTGATTTTATCCTCATCTGACAATAACACTAACCAATACGCATTGAGCTTCCAAAACTTAACGGGCGCATTCCTTGATCCGAACAACTCGAGAACCATTGGAGAATGATCGGAGATAGAACGGTTATCATACCGCATTTTCCCTACCCAATCGATGGCCAAATCATTAGCCAACACTAGGTCAATCCGGGAAAAAGTGTTATGGGAACGGTTGTAGCATGAGAAAATCTGCTGTTCCCCCTTTAAACATCTCCAGACATCTCTCCAGCCCACTTCCTGGCAGAACCTAGCAAAGGGGGTGTCTCCCTTCTCTATACTTCCCGGATTTTTTTTTCCACCTGTGCGATCTTTCTCATCAGACATTACAGCATTAAAATCGCCCAGGATCAAAACCGGGCATTCACCCACCCTTTCAATAAACCGCAGTAGCTTTATCAGGACCTCGTATCTAAAGGGGGGAGGTATATAGACTCCTGCAAGAACGCATTTATTGCCATCTAGTATACCTGACAGGAATACATATCTTCCATCTGGGTCACAACTTACATCTAAGGCTTGAAAGGCAACAGATCTGTGAATCAAGATAGAGACTCCTCTAGAGAATGATGAAAAAACAGAGTTGTATACCTGACTGGCCCACCTCCTTTCTACAAGAGCCAAAGATTCCCTATCAAGATGTGTCTCCAATAAGATAACAATCGCAGGAAGTTGTTTAACAATGTAATCAAAGATAATACAGCGTTTCAGGCGATCTTTAAGCCCTCTTATATTCCATACTAAAAACCTAGTACCCATTTATATCTGGACAAAAGACACGAAAAGAGACACAACGACATGCTCTATCCAAACAACATCCCCAGCATCGGCTCATCCCACCCCCCCAAATCCCACCCCCAAATCCCCCCACCTGTTCTACCATAGTACAACTCTTCCTACTTCAGCCACTTTCCCGCCCCCCCTCCCCACCTACCCCCCATTGCTGACCCGAAATAGATATAATGGCCTAGATATTCATATTCAAAGACCTTTTCGATCCAACCAGTCTGAAACTTGTTCTGGAGTGCTGAAAAACTGGGACTGGCCTTGAAAGATAATTTTTAGTTTGGCCGGAAACATTAACGAATAAATAATACCCTTGTCTCTCAACCTTTTTTTTACCTCCAGAAAACTCTTCCTCCTCTGGAGAGTGTCCTTAGAAAAGTCCGGGTATATTGCTACTTTAGCCCCTTGTATTGTAAGATCTTTTAGATCACGTGCTCGTTTCAGTATCATATCCCGATCTCTCGAGAGTAATGTTTTGCATATAAGGGTACGGGGAGTATTCCCCGGAATATAGGGGCCTGTCGGAATTCTATGGGCCCGCTCAATATCAAAGTGCGGGGAGAGATGCTCCTTCCCTATTTCCTTCAAAAACCATTCTTTAATGTAGCTTACAGGGTTATCCCCCTCAGCTTTTTCTGGGACCCCTATTAATCTTAGATTCGCTCTTCTTGAGCGATCCTCCATATCCGCAATTTTCCCTTTCAGGGCCTTATTCTCTACCTCCAAACGTGAGGTGACTTTTTTGAGGGTACAGACCTCCTTCTCAATATTAGTAATTTTTTCTTCTGCCGTTTTTTGCTTATCTCTTAGCCTGTTCAGCTCTTCTCTCATAATGGAGACATCTCCTCTCAAGGCCCCAACCTGGTCTGTCAGCCCCAGTATTGCTGAGTTACAGGTTTTTATGGAGTCTAAGATCTCTTTTAACATTTCATTTTCACCTCCCATGTTTGCCTCACCCCCGTCCCGATCCTCCCCCTCTACAGGGCCCGATCTCGAGCCCTGCGGTTTGGGATCTACAGTTTCATTTTCCAAGTTTTTCTGAATCGATAATCCTGTCCGTGTTTTAACTGGGGGGGATTTCCATAATTTATCCAACTTTGCGGAGTTCTCACCTTTAGCCCCTCCTTTCTCTTTCTCCTTGGGGGAGGATGTCCCCAAGGACTTCCTTGCAGCATTTTTAGGAGGCATCCCAGCTACAGTGAATATACCCTAAGTCACAATATTACAAAGCTAGGAAAACATTCGTGTGCCCAAGTTGAGGGGCCTATAAATCGGACCAAATATGCTACCCAATTGACAGTGAGCAATATTAACTTATTACAGTAAACAAATCACTTAGACAATAGGAGGAAAGGTCGAGGATTGACACAAGAACCACAAACTATTCTATAAGCCGAAAGGGCTGATACTAAAACAGAGACATAGACAGGACCGGAACCAATCACCCTAGGGGAAGTAAGACAGTTTTATGTCCAGAGATAATATATCACAAATATTCCGTTGTAGCTCTCCTATAATCTTGAGGATATATTGTCCCCGAGGACACCGGGTTATAAAAATCCGAATTGCCCTAACAAAGTTCAAACGGTTACATAATAGATGCAGATAGTTGAAATCGAAAGGTCAGATCGCAAACAAGTAGCAGGCAGATGTCAATCGGATGTTAATATAGTTAGCAACAAAACAGAGTTAGTGGCGTATGCAAGCAAATGTCAAGCCGATGTTAGCACGATTAGCAACAAGTCAGAGTTAGCGCCATATGCAGATGAATTAGTACATGGGTAAGGAAAATTAAGGCCAGGTACATCTCACCCATCTTGACGAACCGCTACGCCCAGTCAGGCCAGGTACAGGCACATCTCACCCATCCTCGGCAATTGCATCAACACGGATTCGTCACCGACTTGCGGCCCAGGGACCAAACACGATGAACTGCTTACAACCTTTATCTCCGGTCGCGCCGTCATCCAGGAAAGCTCTCCAACCCCGCCGCCTCGGCAGCGATCTCAGAATGCACCCCTCCAGGTCAGCGCGTTTCCGGCACCAGGCATCATCGTATCGTCTAATCCCCCGATCTTCTTCATCACGTTGCCAGCTCACCTCAGGACAGTACAATTTTCAGCGCCTGAGCGCCCGTGCGCCACACTTGCGCCACAATTGCGCCACAAATGCGCCTGAAACGGCCGGCCTCCTTCCACAGTGAGCGGGGGCTCCGCTGCAGCCGCGGGATATGGTGCCCGGACCTGCGCCCGAATCCTCCGTTCTCCTCCTCGGACCAGGACCGGGACCCGCGGCTCGAGTCAGGTCAGCGTGGAGAGCGGGGGTAGGGAGGACGGCGGTGCAGCGCGACGTGCACGTGCTGCGTGCTACGTCATGCCGTTACGCCCCGGATGTAACTGTAACTTAAGCCTATTTCCAACTGTGTGTAACAGTTGTTGGGATACTATGTAAAATAGAATTTCCCCCAGGGAATCAATAAAGCATTGTATTGTAAACTATTGATGTCTCATAATATAGCAGAATAACATGGCTATCTTCTGGGTATATGAGAATTCAGGGTTTCAACAACCAATATGTTCAATATAATTTCTCATTCTTTCACTGACTGCTTTAAAAAATAAAAAGAATCAGCCATCATCAACAGTGGAATCATCTTCTTACAAAAAAAATTAAAATTTTTAGTATACCATTCTTATGTTCAACATAAAAAAAAGTTTAGCATCCAGCAAAACTCACAAGTCACTGGAGAATGAGAGTAATCCTTTTTATTGAGAGTTAAAATTATTCATGCTTTTCGATGAAAAACCTTTTTATGATTAATCACAGACAGCTATCAGGGCACCTTGCATGCACATAATTAAAAGTCAGGAGTGGTGGGAGAGGACCAAAGTACTAATGTTTTATACAATTCCAGATAATGTATGATTTCTAGATTTTACATGCACTGACAAAAGCAAAAAATTAAGTATTGTAATTGTTAACCCCTTACCAAAGTGTGATGTAGTAGTACATCATACTTTGGCTCTGGGTGATTGCAGAGGGCTCACAGGTTGAGCCCTCTCCATAACCGATAAGTGTTTGCTGCATACAGTAGCAAACACTTACCGTTAACACCTGCAATTTGTTAGCTAGGATTTTTTTTCCACCTTCCCAATATACGGCATGGGATATTAACCCCTTAGCTCTCATCGGCCAATATATTCGCCACCGAGCACAGTGACTTAGCGATCAGCGGCAGATTAGCTGAGCTGATGCCGGCTCTGGATCGGAGCCAAACTGGCATCAGAAAAAACGGGGTGCTAGCTATAACTAATAGCTGACACCCCAGTGTAACACCCGCAGTCGGAGTGGGCTCAGATCGTGGGTGTGTAACCCATTAAATGCTGCGGTCAACGTGACCGCAACATTTAACCTGCCTACGGGGGGTCTTTCACACCTGATCCCCCCATGTCGTTTTCGGGGGGCGCCGATCATTGCTATGGCACCACTGGGGTCCCAGCACTGAGTGCAGGCAGGCATCAGTGGCATCATCTTAAGATGGCATCAGTGACATCATCTTAAAGGCCCAGTGTCAGCCTATGCATGTGCATAGGCTGACACTGCTAATACCCTGATCGTTTGTTCATGTCCCATGGTGGAAACATTTTTAAAAAATGTTATTCAATAAAAAATAAAGTAATAAATCAATAAAAATGCCCATAATCCCCATTACATATAAAGAGACATAACGCAAAAAATAGTCTAAATCATAACACAAACCTCACATATATATTATCACCGCATCCATAACAACCCGTAGAATAAAAGTAAATAATTATTGAACCCGCACAATGAACGCCGTAAAAAAAATTGTTAAAAACAGTCCAAAAATTATGACTTTTACCTATTCAATCCCACAAAAAATGCAATAAAAAGTGATCAAAAAACATATCTACTCCAAAATGATACTCTTGCAAAGTACAACAAGCCATCAACCAGCTTCAGAGCCAAAAAAATTAAAAATATTATGCAATTGGAAGATGGCAATGTAAAAATTATAGATTTTTCCCACATTAGGGTTTTAATTGACAAATTTATGTATGTTATTCCCATAATCGCATTGACCCATAGATAAAGGTAACATGATTATTTGGCGATATATTGAACACCAAAAAAAAAAAGTTAAAAATCCAGTACAGAATTGATGCTTTTCTACTCCTGCCCTCAAAAAAAGTTCCTAAATGTTCAACAATAGGGGATACCAACCCCAAAATGGTAACACTGGAAAAAAGATCTCATTCTGCCAAAAGAATGCCATCACATGGCCCCAATAACAAAAAAGCTAAAATTTTATAGCCTACAAAATGGGCCAATGAGGAAACTAAAATCCTGGCAGCTGCAGGTCCCTCCTTCCCTTTTGTGCCTTGCTGTGGGGGTGCCTCTGTACTCGGGAGAAATTGCAGAACAAATTGTAAAGTGTGTTTTCCCTTTTTATCTTTTGGAAACGTGTAAATTTTAGGGCTAAATAAACGTATAACCGTCAAAATTTGACAATTCTAAATTTCACCTCCATTGTGATTCAATTACTATGAAGATTTCAAAGGGAAATGTTATTCAGCAACTTATTTAGATAATAAATCAATCTGCCTGAAAATGCAATGATTTCAAATTTTGAAAAAGGGAAAATCTTTTAAAAAATTCATAATTTTTTCTTTTTTTTTGTAAATAAATGCAAAACTTATCATCCAACATTTGCCACTAAAATGAAGCACAGCACGTAGGGAAAAACAATCTCAGAATCACTTTGATAAGTAAAAGTGTTTAAAAGTTATAACCATATAAAGCAACGCAAGTCAGAATACAAAAAATGGGGATGAGCCTTAAGCTACAAAATGGCTGCGTCCTTAAGGGGTTAAATGCCATCACTATGAAGTGCAATTTGTTTTGATTAATAGTATATTATTTACATTCCTTTCATTTGCCATGTAATTACAAGCATATCAGGAAATCCTGCACTGATCAGTGACTATTTGCAATAGGGGACGCATTCCAGTGAATATCCCATTTTTGTTACAGGCAGGTGACAAAGAAAGCTACCACCTCTATAATAAATCTAACAGATAACAATTGACTAGAGACCTATACCCTGCACAATAACCTCTTCACAGAGCAGGACTAAAACTTTACAAAGGTCAATTAACATTTACTGTTTTGTATGGTGCATGCATGTGGTTGGTGGTGGTTCAATGGGAAAAAACTTGTGCATCGAATTAAATAGCTATTGAGATAATTGTCCAATCATTTTTTGTCCTTTGATAAAGAGACAGCTGGGATTCCTAAACCATTCCTCCAAAAATATTAAACCCATATTGATAATATAAACTTGAGTGATGTTGGCCCCTACACCTTTTTCTAATGTGATAATATTGGGGTCAAAAGTTTGTGCTACGTTTAGGGTGTTTTTTTTGCTGCAGAAATTTGTGCTTCTTTTGTTTTCAAGATATTAAGAAATTGTAAAGGCCAAAAGGTCAGCCAATCCCCCCAAATCAAATCAAACAAAACTGGTGTCAAAAATATGTGCTTTATTTGTACGGGTTTGTTTAGCAAAACTGAACATAAATACATGAGTTGTGACATGGATTAAATGAAGTATGAACCAGGTTTTAAGATGAACTGGTAAAAAAACAAGGTGGGGGGGAGGGGTAACTTAATGTAGGTATTATATAAAATTATCTTGAATACATTTTTGTATTTATATGAAGTGCACTTAATCTTTAATAAACAATGATTGAACCAAGAGATTACTTGCCAATTTCTTTGCTTCTTCAATTATTTGCTCTAACATAAAGTGATTAATTGTTGCCTAACGAAGGGCTGTTTTTCAAACTAAGTGTAATTATTAGGTTTCTTTTCAATTATTTCAGAATTCTGACACAGTATATAACTATTAGTCATGTTTCAAAAACTACAAATTGTGATTCTAATAATGGGAAATTCTTACCTTTCACTAAGCTCATGTGAATTGGCCTGCAGCCAACAGCCATATTTTTGTCTGATGGCAGTTATTTTGTTTTTGCCGTGTCCCCGCACCTTTACAAATATATCCAAACTACCCATTTTGCTCTTTTCCTGTTGATATGTGTAGTACAGCACAGTACCAATTCCAGACTATAATGATTTTATTGTATAATTCTCCAGTGAAAACTTGTAAGCTTTATAAACCTTGGCTAAAGGGATTCCCACTGCTTGCTACTGCCCACCTCCTTTTCCTCCCACTTCCCATCTTTTATCTTGTACTTACTGAAAAATCCAATTTTTATGCTCTCCATCAGGTGTGTTTTCTCAGCAACAGACCTCAGAGGAATGAAAAATGTATTATAAGCTGCTGTAAAGAGACAGTGGCACACTGTACTATTCCACTACTGAGTGGTGTCCATATTTATAATGTAGAATTTGTAAGCACATATATTTAAAAAGACAGTGGCTATAATATGAAGATATTATTACTTTGCTGTTATTTGTCTATATCATTAAGAATGAAAAAAGCATATTTTACTGCATTGTTTTAAATAATTTAAACTTGGCTGAATTGATTCTAGAATATTTGCTTTTTATCAGGGTATATTTACGAGTATAAGTTGTCTACGTACATTTGTTCCATTAACATTTTTGACCTTTACTGTAGTCTATCATGGCTTATTAAAAGGATAGTAAAAAATAGTCTGCTGTATTTGTTTTTTTTACAGACAGGGAACTGTGTTTCAGTTCGATTAAAACTATGACATGTTTTAGACTGATACGTTTTAATCACTAACTTAAAAATAGATGACAGTTCATGAGGATCAGTAAAAGACAATTGCACACAGACGCAACTTGACCATGAAAAAAATATGAAACTATCAGTGTTCATGGCTGAGAATCAGTGTGGTGAATATCAGTTAAAATTACAAAAGTTAGTCGAAATTACAGATGTACTTTGCTGTTTATTTTTTAATATTTGTCTGAAAACACCAAAAAACTATTTTTTCCAAATTTTAAACAGAGATATGTAAAACACTCAAAGGTATGTAAATCTAGAGTAAACTAGCTATCCACTGCTATTCTTCCTTACAGATTTTCTCAAGGTTCCCTCAAGTTGGATGATGAACATTAATAGGCAGCCATTTTCAAATCTTTGTTCAATTGGGTTTAGGTCAGGGCTCTGGCTAGGTCAGTCAAGAATGTTAAGAGCATTGTTCTGAAACCACTGCTTTGTTATTTTACAGGTGTTCTTAGGGTCATTGTCTTGTTGCAAAGTGACCCTCTGGCTCAGTCTGAGGTCCAGAGAACTCTGGAAGATGTTTTCATCCAGGGTATCTATAAACTTGGTTGCATTCATCTTTCCTTAAATTACAACCAGTAGTCTTGCCCCATAGCATGATGCTGCCACCACTATATTTCACTGTTGGGATTGTATTTGGCAGATAATGAGCTGTGCCTGGTTTTTCTCCACCCAGAATTGACATCAGAAAGTTTAATTTTCATCTCATCAGACCAGAGAATCTTATTTTTCTTGTGTTTTTTGTATACTTTATGCAGCTTTTTTATGTCTTGCACTGAGAAGAGTCTTCCACTGGCGCACTCTGCCATAAAGCCCCAACTGGTGGAGGTCTGCAGTGATAGTTGACTTTGTAGAACTTTATTCCATCTCCCTACTACATCTCTGGAGCTAAGCCACAGTGATCTTGGGGTTATTTTTTACCTATTTTACCAAGGCTCTTCTCCTAAGATTGCTTAGTTTGACTGACAGCCAGGTCAAGGAAGAATTGTGGCCATCACAAAGTTCTAGCATTTTGGACGCCACTGTGCTCTTGAGTGCTGCTGAAATTCTTTTGTAAGCTTGGCCAAATCTGTGTCTTGCCACAATTCTGTCTCTGAGCTCCTTGGGCAGTTCCTTAGATATCATGATTCTCATGTGCTCTGACATACACTGTGAGCTGTGAGGTCTTATATTGACCGGTGTGTCCCTTTCCTAATGAAGTCCAATCGGTTTAATTAAACACAGCTGGACTCCAATTAAGGAGTAGAATCATTTTGGGATCAGTAGGAAATGGACAGTATGTGAGTTAAATGTGTATCACAGTGAAGGTTCTGAATACTTAAAGGGGTATTCCCATCTGGGCATTCACATTTAATTAAATTCATTTGCCTTATGTAAACATTTCTTCAATTGGATGTTTATTAAAAAAATGTTCCTGTGTGAAGATAATTTCTCATAAATGTAGTCATGTTGTTCCTTAGAAACAAGATGGCTTCCTCGGATACGACCACGCCACACTCTGGCAGCGATGGCCAGACTTGCACTATAGAGTCCTGCCGGACCACCAGGATTCAGCAATCATTACCACAGGGTGGCTGTGGGACATGTAGTGATTCCTGGACATTTTATATACAATAACTTTTCGTTTCTTTGTGCGCTCACTCCAGCAGAGGTGGCGTATCCGAGGAAGCTATCTCGTTTCTAAGGGACCATATGACTACATTTATGAGAAATTATCTTCACACAGGAACATTTTTTTAATACCATCTAATTGAAGAAATGTTTACATATTGCAGATTAATGAAACTGAATGTGAGTGTCCAGACGAGAATACCCCTTTAAATCTTAGTTTTTCTAAATTAGCAAAAATATCTTCATTTCTGTTTTTTCCTGTCAATATGGGGTGCAGAATGTACATTGTTGAGCTTAAAAAACTTTTTTGATTTTACCAATTGGCTGCTATAAAACATAAAGTAAAAAAATGTTCTGAATACTGACAGATGTCTACTGTCCCCACTCTTATTTTCTATATAAATAGGTTCACTTCTAATTTTCAAGGCTAATGGCTCTAAGTGAACCGGAGATTCAAAGGATAAGATCTATGTTATATTTACACAACTCGTGTTACCGTATACTATAACATTGACAATACAAGTAAGGAATTTGGATGCCTCTAAGTTGGAAAGATACTTGTGAGGAAACAGAACTCTAATATGTCTAATTTTTTGTCTAAATTATTGTAAACTGACTAGAAGAAGAGTATCACGCTTTTTTCACAAAGTTTGGAAGAGTTGTAGAAAAATATTACATACACTGTTTTGGGAAAGTATTTGGCCCCCTTGAACTTTTCTACCTTTTGCCACATTTCAGACTTCAAAGATAAAGACATAAAATTGTAATTTTTTTGGTGAAGAATCAACAACAAGTGAGACACAATTGTGAAGCAGAACTAAATTTATTGGATAGTTCAAACTTTTGTAAAAAATAATACTGAGAAGTGGGGTGTGCAATATTATTAGGCCCCCTTAAGTTAATATTTTGTAGTGCCAACTTTTGCTGCAATTACAGCTATAATTTGTTTTATGTTTGGGATCATTGCCTTGTTGGAAGATAAATCTCCATTCCAGTATCAGGTCTTTTGCAGCCTCCAACAGGTTTTCTTCCAGAATGGTGCTATGTTTGGCTCCATCCATCTTCCCATCAATTTTAACCATCTACACTATTCACTACAGCTGAAGAAAAGCAGGTCCAAACCATGATGCTGTGACCACAATTTTTGACAGTGGGGATGGTGTGTTCAGGGTGATGAGATATGTTTCTTTTACACCAAACATATTGTTAGGCTTTGTGGCCAAAAAGTTTGATTTTGATTTCATTTGACCAGACCACCTTCTTCCACGTGTTTGGGGTGTCTCCTAGGTGCCTGCTTTAAACAAGACTTCTCATTGATATCTTTGAGAATTGTCTTTCTTCTTGCCACTCTTCCATAAAGGCCAGATTTGTGCGGTGTGACTGATTGTTGTCCTGTTCACAGACTCTCTTTATGGGGTTATGGGCTATTCTGGGAAATTGTGACTTTGTCTACTGTGGGGTCACTGTAAACATATTGGCTACTATTGAAGGAACTTTTACAATATTTGGTAATGTGTTTGCATTACTATGCTATTAGCTACTGGGGGGGCATAATAATGAAGAGCAAGAGAATAATTACATTTGTGATAAGAAGGCAGAGGAGATAATAAAAATGCAAAGGCAGGCTGAAACAAGCTAACATGGCTAACTGGCTAACATAGCTAACTCTAGAGGCATCTCTATATACCATGAAAGTGTATTATAACACCTAGAGGTAGATGTGAGTGATTAATAGCCATTATTTTCATTGCCTTAATTGATTATGTGGCATCAAATTTTACTAACCTAATCCTATTTTAGGAGAAGTGCCCATAGACGTTTTAAAGCCAATCATCCATCAGTTGGGGGGAGTCTATTGTTTATGGGTTGCCTCACTGTCAAGCTTGACAAGCATGCTTATCAATGGGAGTTCTTTGGTCAGAATTTTTTTATAAGTATGACTTAAGTACATTTATAACCAAGCATTAATAATGTATATACAAACAGTAATTGGGAATCAGGAATTTGAGATTATATATATGCCATATTAAATTCAGTGTTATTGCTGGCAATAGATGATGAATGTGATGTGCTGTTTTAGGTATATCTTATTTATATTACTCCATAACCTTGTTTAACTTCAGTCTACTTCACTGAGATCCAGAACTGTGGGAAGACAACAATAAAAGCACTAGAAAATTTACAATTCACCTTGAAAGAAGATAAACCAATGCATTTCCCATTTACAGTGAGCGGAAATGGAATTCATTGTTGGTGCAATAGACTTAGTTTGCGTTATATATTAATACATCTCTTTCTGTTGCTTTCTCTTTCCTTAAAACTTGCAAATGTTTTTTTACTTTGTCAAAAAATAGCCTAGAGCCCAAGTAGATACATGTGCTGCCAGGGGTGCACCTAGCCTTTCTGCTGCCTGATGCAAACTATAGAAAAACGCCCCCCCCCCTATGCATGTAAAATATCAAGGAGTGTCAGGACCAGACCCAATGTGAAAATAAAGCAATGCAAAATACATAAAGCTTCCCTCCATGAACTATATAATACACACAGCGAGCTACTACAAAGAACAATATACATAAAACAATCCGCCATATAATATAAAATCAATACAGTGTGCCGCCATATACCATATAATACATACAGCGTGCCGCCATATACCATATAATACATACAGCGTGCCGCCATATAATACGTACAGCGTGCCTCCATATAGTATATTTTAAATGGTGGCACGCTGAATGTACACACATACATACAGATATTATATATATATATATATATATATATATATATATATATATATATATATACAGCAAATATACAGACATACATATATATATATATATATATGTATATATACATACTGTTAGGGATTTTTATGCAGGGCCCCAACAGCCCTCTTGACTTTTGTAAGGTGAGTCCTAATTAACCCTTGATTGAACATAGAGACCAAGACATGTCAATCTCTTAGTCAAGATCTTCCCTCCTTTAATAATGAAAATGCATAATATATAACAAACAGAAGAATCATCAAAGGGGCGTGAATAGTATACTGCAAAGCTATTGGTCATCAGCAAATTCTGGGAAAAAAGTGAATTAATTGTGCTCAGTTCTCAGAGACCTTGTACACAGATATTGTTTATACTAATGCTGAGTAGGAGATGATAAGTGGCTCCAGAATCACAATATAATGCAGCTTCGAGGACAGACTGGCTTCTCATTAAATGTCACAGGGTATTAGCTGACAGGCAGCAAACATGTTACATAAAATGAAGTTTGAATCATGACATTAACTTGACAATGGTCAGGGAACATGGCCGCTGTATCTAAGATGGCAGACAGTAGTCAAGATGGTGTCCGAAACAAGTGCGACCTCCTTAACAATTCCCCCCTTTGAGCTTTGCTGGCCTGTAACTTCATCCTGAGCGACCTCCTCAAGCTCCAGGTACCCACAGGTAGGCTAAGCCCGTACCTGCTGGACTTGTTAACTCTTCACCAGATCCCCTGGAGGCCAGTCACTCAGGGGTTACAGGCCTGCACACTCAAATCACATCACTGAGTTCCCATAGTTCATAGGTTTGTAAACAGGCAGCATCATCCTCCGCTCCGGGCACTTCTCCTGTCGCGGTTCTTACCGCATAGACGGCCATCTGGGACATGGTGGACTTGATGAGGGGGACCACACAGCACGCCATAAGTGACAAGAGCAAAATCACAATCCCCAATATCACCCCCACTTAAAGGAAACCCTTCCAATCCCCCACCCACAAAGCGAAGGACAAAGTGTCCACCCCAGAGTTTCTCTTGAGTTCCCTGGGCAGTCCTTCAATCTTTTCCCGAGCATGGGTAATGGATCCATAGGGGGCGATGTCATCCGGGATGTACATGCAACAAGCCACTCCCACCATCTTACAGACTCCTCCCTTCTCAGCAAGGTTCATGTTCCAAAGCCATGGGGTTCTGGGAAGCATCTCGGATATATTCCCAAATCTCTGTTGATTACAATAAAAAAACAGTTACCCAACCAACATCTTTACTCATAGCTCTCTGGGGAATAATGGACTCTAGACCTGCCCATATCTGATTGTGGGCCTTGTACTCATCTGGGACTCCCCTTGGTGCTCCCACTGTGTCTATATAAACGTTGTCATCTAGGTGCTCCTCTCAGATCTCCAGAATCCTTTGGGATTCTCTACCTTTTCTTATGTGTCTGATCAAACTTATCCCTGGGGTCACGAGGAAGGAATGCACAAGTTTTATCACAGTACACTCACCTTCCCAGCCTCTAGGCCTGACCTGACTCTCCTATCCCCACAAATCCAGTGCACATCAGACACTGCTAATACAGGGTTACCTGTGCTGTCAGTGTTATAGAAGGTCATTGTCTTGTTGCACCAACCGTAGGTAAAGTCTCCTACCCTGGGGGCATTCTGGTCACCCCTATAGATACAGTGATAGTCATGGTTGGGGTGTCCCTGAGCATACAATCAGTCAGAAGAGACCAGCTAGCAAGAAGTAAGTTTGCAATAGAAAGCGTGGAAGCGTGCTGACTTCCCTCTAGCTTCAGACGTGGAACTGGTCAGCAGGACTTGGAAAGGACCGTCGTAGCGAGGCTCCAGACTCTCTCCCTGGTGTCTCTTTACCGCCACGTCGTCTCCAGGCTTCAGGTTATGCGTCCTGAGGTCTCTGTCTGCATCTGAAAAAGGAATCAGAAACACTTTTGCCGACCTTTTTCAAGGCCTGGCTCAACTGTGCCATGTTCCACCTTGTTTCCTGCCATCATCTCTAGGGTCGGTGGGAAGTAGGGGCCTAGTCTGGGTGCACAGCCAAAAAGTACTTCAAAGGAGGACAACCCCATCTTTCTGTTGGGTGTGGTCCTAACTGAATAGTGGGCAGCAGGAAAGCACTCGCTCCATGGTTTCCCTGTTACTTCCATGGCCTCCCGGATCTCTAACTTAAGAGTGCTGTTAAAAGTATCTCAAACGCACCACCAACTTGGGAAGGGTATGGGGTGTTCAGGGCCTGTTCTACACCCAGGAGGGACAAGGTTTCAGGTCTTTACTTGTCCAGTGAAGTGGGTTCTGCGACCGGACTCTATGGTCTCTGGAAGTCCAAACCTGCAGAAAAATCTCACTCACCAACTTCTTTGCCTCAGCTCTGGCAGTAGCCTTGGTCATGGGAGAAGCTTCTGGCCACCCTGGAAAGAGATCAATGCACACAAGCACGTACTCCTACGTACCACTTTTTGGTAGCTGGATATAATCCATCTGCAGTCTCTGGAAAGGATACAGCAGCTTGGGTGTCACCTTCTGTGGGGTCTTTACCACCTTACCCGGGTTGTGGCGGGCACAGACTATACAGGCTTTCACTAGTCTAGTGACAGGGGTAGTAATACCGGGGCAAACCACTGGTAGTTTATGAGCGCTAGCATGGCCGTTTTGGATATGTGTGTGTGTCCGTGGGCTACTTGACTTACTGTCGGGTGCAGGGCTCCGGCCAGGCACACCCTCTCTCCCAGCATCCAGGTCCCATCGGCATCTGGGCTCCAGCTTTCCTCCACACTTCCTTCACTTCTGATGACACTCGGGCCACCAGGGACTGGAACACCTGTGGATCAAACTTTTAGCTCAGAACTCACCGCTGAGACTTCAGGACAGTCTCCGGGCTCCATCTGTGCAGCTGCCTTCGCCATCCCGTCGGCCACATACTTGCCCTTGGCTTGTGGAGTTACCAAATTGTGTGTGCTTTTAGTTTTACTATCCCCACCTCTTATGGAAGTAAGAAAGCATCCATGAGCTCTTTAACCAGCGTGCCATGCTTAAAGGGGTTCCCTGCAGAGGTGAGGAAATCTCTAGCCTTCCATATGGGTTCATAGTCATGTTTAGACCCCAGAACTATACCTTGAGAATAGATGTTCGCCCTTTTACCTTCCACCAGCTGTAGCGCTTCCCTGAGTGCCATCACTTCACCTCCTGCGCTGACCTGTGTGGAGGGAGTGGTTCTGCTTGTACTACCTCATATGTGCCACTGACCACTGTATATCCAGCATAGAACCGTCTGTCTTCTCCTGCAGACCTGGAGCCATCTATGAGAAAAAACTCAACATCTGGGTTAATTACCCTTCTCTCCCCCCCTCTGAATCCTGGAAGACTGGTGACAGAATGAAGGATTCAGAGCTGTGCACCTTATCAGTGTATCCTGGGGAATCAGGAGTGCACACTGGAGTCTGAGCTGTCTGGCCTTTGCTCAGATGCTTGGGCTGTACTTGGGTGAGGACACTGTGCAAGGTATGTGGGGTTTGCACTGTAACTGAGTGATCTAGGGTCTAGGATCAACTCACTGGCCTTGGTGAGCAGATTGCTGGCTGCAGCTACTGACACATGCGGGGCTCCCCTTACGTCTGAGTCGAACCGGGCCTAATTGTGGGCCACTGGGGAGGCCACCGCGTTCCTGGGCTAAGACACCTGTCTCCTAGATACTCCGTGCAAAATAAAATAAAAGGTCTGGTTCAGTGGCATGTGCCTAGGTACAGGGCAGACTTGCCAGCTTAGGGCTATGGAATGCATCAATTGCCTCCTGACTAAGGGCAAATGGGGAAAAGGCAATTCAGTCAGAAAGGGGCAGCAAAAGGCTGGAGGCAGCAGACCTTATCCCAGGCCTGCAGGAGCTGGCCAGTGCTAGAAACATGTGAAGAGGCTTAGGGCCTCAGGGCAGGGGCACATTCTGGACTGCCAGCTTTCTTTCCTCTGACAGATATCTGCCTGGGGCTGAGAAGCAGTGGCCTAGGAAGACCACCTTCTCCTGGCAGTACTGGAGCTTGTCTCTGGAAACTTTGCAACCCTTCTGGAACAGAAAACACATAAGGTCAGTAAATGCATCCTGGCAAACAAAAACAGTAGGTCATCCACATACTGAAAAGGAGAACATCCTGTAAGGGGCTAGTCTGCCAGTCTACTCCCTGTAGGGCCGTGGGGTATTGGCTGGGTGAGTTTTACCCCCCCCCTCTGGGAATCTACATCAGGTATACTGGAATACTGAACTGGTAAAGGCAAATAGGTACTGGCAATCCTCATGTAGGGGCACAGAGAGGAAAACATTTGCCAAATCAATAACAGTGAATAATATGTCACTCTCAGGGACTGCTGCCAGTTTGGGCTAGGGACCACTGGGCTTCAGTACACTCATTGGCAGCTTGGAGGTCATGGACCATGCTACATGTATCCGGCTGTTCTTTCTGAGTCTTTTCTTGACCGGGAATGGGCTAAAATCATCATCGGACTAGCAGAGGAGAGTTCTACAATGCAAGGCGATAACTCTGTTTGGGGGGGCCGTTCAGGAGGGGGACTGTTCTCGCTAACATCCTTGTCCATAACCACCCCCCTTGTCTTACCCTGTTGGGGCCGTCTCCGCCACTCACTGCAGTAATATCTCCTCCCCGCAACGCCCACTTGGGTTGGTCGGTTGAGACTTCCGGAGATGTTGTCAATCTCACTTTGGCGTGGTCTGTGAAACATCCTCTATTCCCTCTGTACGTCAGTGTGTCAGAGTCCTCCACCACATCTCCAGCCCAGTGTTCTGTGCTTCCTATAAAGTTCTGGCCAGACTCCAACGTCTCAATAAAATCCAGGTACACTTAAAATGGTTTTTAATCAAAAAGGAACAAAAGTCAGTCAAAGGCTCTGTAATACAGTTGGGGGGCTCATTCTTGCTTAGTCTGTTCATGGGGTACACAGGAGGACATCACATCATACTGTATTCTTGTTCCACAATCAAATAAATTCCTTCAAGTCTTTTTTAGATTGTCAGGGAGAAGTCTAAATGCAGCGATCTACCCCTCCCAAATGTGAATGTTCTCACTAGCCTGTAAACCACGAGATAACAGAACACAGATTCCAAGCAACTCAATATGGAGAAATTCAGTTTTCCATGAACATCAAGGTCACTATCGTCTCTCTCGTAGATAAGAAAGACACAGCACATGTCAGTTCTTCACAAAACAAAACGCAGCTCCAACAGCCCCCACCCTTTTGTTAACCCCTTTAATGCCAGAAAGCAGGTACCGGAGACATTGTAACACTTTTTATAGTAAATTTTCTCTAATTGTCGGGATCAATAAATTTTAATAATACTCAAACAACCTCCATCCCTCACTCCAAGACCCCTAGCAGATGCCCCAAGCATGGTCAGCTGTTATCCTACAAAGCCCCACAACAGCTTTTATGGCTGCCAACAGCAATCAACTTTCAGGGACTTAAAGGGAATATAACTTAAAATGGCCGCCACTGAGAAATAAACTGTCTTAAGATGGCCGCCACTGAAGAATGGTAGGGCGTGTCATCTTCTTTAACCACCAGCTACAGGGGTGGAGTCTGGATTACAGGGGCCATTTTTCACTCCAAGGAAAATATAATAAAATCTCTTTTTCTCAAATTCTTTCCACATCAAAAACTTTGAAATGTCCCTTATCACCCGTCTCTTTCTTCATTGGGCACTCTGAAGGATTCCTGTCACTCTGTCCTGGTCCGTCCGTCAGTCAGAGGCTCTAAGTGTCTGTTTTGCAAATCTGATCAAGTTTTCTCACTTGTACAATCATCAGATCATCTGACACATCCCAAAACCTTCAAACCTTCAATATTACTTATCATTTCAACACAAAACTACCAGCCCTTTTGTCCGATCATGTCAACTTACACTTTTCCATCAGTCCTACTTAACTCAACAACCTTTTGTCTACTTACATCATGCCAATCTTCTGTCTACCTACATCTTTTTGTCTGCAATGCACTTGGCTCAATTCCAATTCACAACTCATCATAAATGCCTACTACTGCAACACAACCAAACTTGTCCCCACAGACACAGCGAATGCCAACACCTCGATTTACTGACCCCAAAGAAACTAGATATCAGACTTCCACAGAGGACTCTACACCAAGTCAACTCTGACCTGTCACTACTCTTTCACCGACTACACCAAGTCCACTCTCTTACCGACTCTTTACTAAGTCACTACTAGTTCTTACAGTCCGACGAGGCTGTTCAGACTCCCAAAAAAAAGAAAGCTAAACACACACTTGATCAGAGCGGGTCTCCGCTGCACGTGCACAAATTGAGCTCTATACCTCTATGGGCAACCCTACTGGCACCAGTCAAACAGTACTATAGACTATGATAATCACAACAGAATATCTCCCACTCTCCCACTCTAGCATTGCAGACATCTAAGGGTTACTACTTCCCGTCTCACTGCTTCAGCTAACACCACAGACTGTCTGACCATCCGTCACTGTCCAGTCTCTGTTCAGTCTCTGTCCATCACCTTACAAAGTGGTTCTTTGCCAAAAACTCTGAGCTTAGGTTACAGTGAACAACAGTGGCAAATACATAACACAGAGACAGTCTTACCCGGTCCGTCCAACCAGTGAACCAGAAGTGACATATCAAGGTAGACAAGAAAAAATTAATATCTTACCCTGAGAGCGCTCTGGTCAGTTCTGTTCACCGAGCCGGCTGGGACACTTCACGGAGGCTGTCTCGGTGTTGTTGTTGTTTACTTCTAAGCCCACCCAGGGACGCCAAATATTGTTAGGGATTTTTATGCAGGGCCCCAACAGCCCTCTTGACTTTTGTAAGGTGAGTCCTAATTAACCCTTGATTGAACATAGAGACCAAGACATGTCAATCTCTTAGTCAAGATCTTCCCTCCTTTAATAATGAAAATGCATAATATATAACAAACAGAAGAATCATCAAAGGGGCGTGAATAGTATACTGCAAAGCTATTGGTCATCAGCAAATTCTGGGAAAAAAGTGAATTAATTGTGCTCAGTTCTCAGAGACCTTGTACACAGATATTGTTTATACTAATGCTGAGTAGGAGATGATAAGTGGCTCCAGAATCACAATATAATGCAGCTTCGAGGACAGACTGGCTTCTCATTAAATGTCACAGGGTATTAGCTGACATGCAGCAAACATGTTACATAAAATGAAGTTTGAATCATGACATTAACTTGACAATGGTCAGGGAACATGGCCGCTGTATCTAAGATGGCAGACAGTAGTCAAGATGGCGTCCGAAACAAGTGCGACCTCCTTAACAATACACATATACATACATACACACACAGACAAATCTATACATACACACACATATACAGGCGGTCCCCTACTTAAGGACACCCGACTTACAGATGACCCATAGTTACAGACGGACCCCTCTGCCCACTGTGACCTCTGGTGAAACTCTCTGGTTGCTTTATTATAGTCCCAGTCTGCAATAATCAGCTGTAAGGTGTCTGTAATGAAGCTTTCTTGATAATCCTTGGTCCAATTACAGCAAAAAATTTTGAAACTCCAATTGTCATTGGGGCAAGAAAAAAATTTGTCTGGAACTACAATTATAAAATATACAGTTTGAGCTAGGCGGGCTGCGGGGGGCAGTGTCAGCGGGCGCGCAAGGGGAAGTGTAGGGCGGCGCGCAGGGGGAAGTTTCTGTGGACGCGCAGGAGTGACGGCCCGCACGCAGGTGCATGTGCCGGCCGCGGGCGGGTGGATGTGATGGGCGGGAGCCCGACACCGCCCCCTAGTGTAGCAGGAAGCGCGCCGCCTGAGGCGAGAATCTCAACTCGCCTCATGGCAGGTGCGCCCCTGTGTGCTGCTATTATAACAGCAGACCATTTAGGGTGAGATACCTGGTCATAGTAGGTCAGATACTAGTATCACTGAATAGAACAAAGTCTGAAGACATGATTTTAGCAGGGTCAGATATAATGTTATGCTTATAATGACTTTAGTCTTACAGAAGTATATAACTTGTATTTTCTATGCTGTGCCAAATAAGTTACACTAAACTTCTGATGTGTGTGATACATGTGGACAAAACAGGGAGTGTTGTTATGCTTTTATATTTTTGTATTATTCATTTTTTATCAATTATATTTACCAATTGTTATAATTTATTTTTTCCCATACATCACAAAGAAGGCTTGGACTATTGTACAATTACTATCACCCCTTCTTCCTTATAGATTGGATGCTCTTGCAAGCAGGGCCCGCATTTCTATTGTTTTATTTGAATGTTATCTCTCTGTTATGTCTTGTTTTATTTGTATGTGTACTCCATGGTCTGTAAAGTTCTGCAGAATATGATGGCTCTATTCAAAGATTTGTTATTAATTATGTTATTATTTTGTAAAAACTTACTTAGCCAGTAAATAGCCATTATAATATTTAATGTTTTAGCACTGCTTGTAAGCAATTTCTAAAGGTTCCAGAGTGAATTTCTAGTGTCGCATACATCTATCCATCTATAGGTGACTGTCATAGCTGGACAGTATCTGGACCTCTAAAGATCAGCATATGTGTGGGGCACTGATATTCCTTTATACCGGTAATGACTTTTGGGCTCTTAATTATTTTTTTTCATGAGCCATTACTTTTTTGTTAATAACAGCTGTACTTAACTGATACAGTAGACAGCATAAAAGAATGTAGCCAAAAAGTGCCATAAAAAGGATCACAAAGTTAAATGTACCATACACCCAAAATACCAATACACAAAAAAAATGTAAACTCTCACACAGATGTAAGACTTCATGCATCTCCACTGACCAAAAATAAAAGATCACACTGTAGAAAGTAATAAAAACAATACAAAGAACAGTACAACAGTTTGCAATGCATAATTTATAAAATAAAACATAATGGTGGAGCAGGTTTATTTTTGTTCCTCCCCAGAGAGTGTTAATGAAACTGTGTCAAAAAGCTATATGTGCTCTGCTAAGGTCACCCTTAAGCATACTACTAAGGCCTCATGCACATGACCATATTGGGACCCGTAATACAGATCCACAATTTAGGGCCATTTCACAGCCCCCACAGAGGTTTACAGTGTTTCACCGGACCGTGACCAAGCTGGGTGCCCATTCTGCTTTCTATGGAGAGGGGTGGGCTACTCCTCCCCCTGCACCCGGCCGTATGCTTGTATGGGTTAAGGCCCAGGTGAGCACACGTACGCGTGCAAGGGGTCTTATCCTGCAAAAAATAAGCACACAATCAGTTAGCACACACATCAACACATACCTGGTCATTAACAACTTAACCGTTTTAGTTACTGAGCCCTTTTCAGGTTTTGAGTTTCCCTTTTTTACTATCCTCTTTCCACAGACACATCATTTTTATTTTTCCATTTACAGAGACACAGGAAAAATTTTTGCTCTCAAGTTGCACCATTTTATATTTTGTATATCCTGTATAGTGTACAGGAAAGCTGTAAAATAATTCCAAATGTAGTAGAATGGCCAAAAAAATCCCACAGCTGCACCATTTTCCTATTGGCTTTGTTTTTAAATCTGTGCAGTCCAAATTACATTTTCCCCATTGTTCAACTGCTGAGTGGTTTCTGAGTTTTATATGTTCTTACTAAAAAGATGTTTTGGATGCATCTTTTCTCCTTGTTGAATTGTTGAAAAACCAATAAAGATTATTTAATTAAAAAAACAAACATACAAACTATATACTGTAGTAAATATGTACAATTTTTTAAGCCTATTATTGCTAGGTAACGCCTGGCAAAACTGAATAGATGAAGGGAGAATTAAGTGTCAAGAACTTGGACGACCACATGCGGTGGTCACTATTAATTGTTGCAACATGGGTCTGGCACTGAGTTTTGAGTGAGGTGGATTTTTCTATAAATAAACCAATGCAATTTCTTGGAGCCCTGGCAATCAGTGGGACACACATTCTTTGAGGAGTGAATAGTGAACTATTTGACTGTTTTTGTGCTTGTATCTTTCACGGCTTTTCTCCTCCTTGACCAGCAAACCTTTATCTCTGTTCACTATTATTTCAACAGATAAACTGATTCAGCATTTACCACTCAGCATTACCTACATCTAAGGCTACATTCACACAATCTTGTACACATAGACGGCAATAGGCTCCTGGTGGCGGCTTGGTGTAAGGCCCCTTTCACACTTGCGTTTTTCACGCGTGTGTTCTGTGCGTGCTTTTGACGTGCAGAACTTGCATTGCACTCTGACCCATTGTAACCAATGGGTCTTTTCAGACTTGCATTTTTTTCATGCGCACACGCACGGTTTTTTTAACACGCGTTTAAATCTCAACATGCTCTACTTTTGCAAGTCACGCATTGCACTCTGAGACACTTGCAAGTGCAATGCAAGTGCAATGCGTTTTTCATGCATCAATTGCCATAGAAAAGAAAGAGCTCAGTCCTGAGTACATTTCACGCGCATTTTCTGCGCATGAAAAACGCATTGAAATTGCATTGAAAACGCGCGTGAAAAAATGAGACACTGAACAAACTCTGACTGAAAACTGATTGCACTCTGATGCAAAATGTGCGTTTTTCACTGACCAAACCCTGATCAAACTCTAATGTGATCTGCAACGCAAGTGTGGAAGGGGCCTTGCACACATGTGGCACCGTACCGCACCGTAAAGATAGAACATATGCAACGCTCAACCCTTCTCCTCTCCAGCATGCGTCCCATACATGTGTCAAATTCGATTCCAGACCAGTTTGGCAACCGCGTTTTAAAGACCCTTGTCCAGAGGCAGCACCAGGCAACACCAAACAACCGACTTTTCATACCTACATTAGAGTTGTGCCTAACGGAGCACAACCAGACCCGGTGAGCCCCTTTCTAACCGTCCTAACCATAACCGCAATTCACAACCTTACTACTCTATGTGCGCTATTTGGTCTCCCCTTGTCCGCCTTTCTATACCTCAGTCCCATATTTGGGCATACATTGGTGTGCGTGTAGCTTAAGGGTGCATTTACATGAACGTGTGTATATGTGTTTGTGTTTCTTATGCTTTGGGTACTTGTGTAGATTATAAGTGCCTCTTTATTTTTGAAGACAAACCGTGTATCTTGTGTGATATTTGTTTTGAAAGGTGTATCCCAAAGGTGTATTACTTTAATACTCTTGAAGTCTGGGCATAGTTGGGTATTTATTGACACCTGCGTGTAGAGTTTCTCTAGTTCAGAGTGTGTGAGCTGACCAAAGGAGAGCTGCTTGTTCAAAGGTAGCTGCAACCCGAACCCTGAATTTTCTGCATTTTGTCCTTGTATATGTTTTGTTTGTTTTTACTCAAATAAGTATGAGCCTGATTAGAAATGACTACCTTTTTTAACGGTTAGAAGAACCCACATCTCAACAACATGATAGTCATATATAGCCAATTCGTGTGGAGCAAATGTAAAAAAAACTGTTTGAAGCAGTATTACAGTATGACAGTGTAACGCTATGGCAGATCAGGGAACACTAGACCTCCTATTATTTTTGGAGCTCCACCAGTCATACATTTATTGCTTACACTTACATTATACCATCAATGTTATTTTCCAGAAACACATTTCCCTGTTGTAAAACCCCATTTTTGGTTTTGGATCATATGTATTGCTCAGTTTAAACACTGAAGGTTGTGAATTAGGCTGCTTAATTACCAAGACTATTAGGAAATGCATTATTAATAACAGTAGAAATTGGAAGAGTAAGATTCTACACCTCACAATGGGAATAATAATTGAAACCCTTCAAGAGCTGTAAAAACTCTGCACGCTCCGCATATATCATTTTAGGAGAAATTAATTATTTATACTGTTTGATGAGGTGATTTTCTTGTCAATTAAGAAATAATTTACATATGATTTTATTAAACAGATAGAAACTAGTTAAAGTTGTAACAGAAATTGTGAATCAAGATTTCATAAGGATTCTTTTAATCCAGGTGAAGCAGCATAATCCCAGCAATGCAGTAGACAATTTGTTTCATAAGAAAGAAAAAGTCCTCTCTGAACCGTAGTAAAATTGATTAATTCTTTATGGCCTGGTTAACTTGGCTCCAGAGTTAATCAGGTTTACTGTTAATGAAGATTTGCATTATAATAGGGACATTGCAAGTTGAGGACTAAGCCCCAGATGATGTTCAATTTTAATAAGATAAGATCCCCATATACTGCCATACAGTAGTATTGCAGTATATAGCAGCATATAGCAGGATCAATCAGACAACCTAGGGTTAAAGTACCCTAGGGCAGTGGTGGAGAGACTATAGCCCTCTTTTTGGGCACCCAAGCCATCAACATAGCACTCGACATAACTCAAAGAATAATCCTGCAGTCTCAGGCGTCTCAAGAAATGCTGCTCTTAGTGCTATTTTAAAGCAACACATTCTTGATTGCTTGGGACTGCAGGAAGAGGTAGAACACGTTCAAAGGGGAGGATTATATTTAGAGCTCCTCTAGGCTTCTTCCTGTACAGGGAGACCATAGTGAGATGCTACAACATTAATCCAAATTTGCCCCTCCTCTTTCAACAGTTTTGTTGTTCTCTAGAGGCCGATATAATTAAAAGTTGTGGTAGAACAGGTAGCAATAAATAACTACTGTACTTTTTTTGTAGTTTGGTCACCCGGTCTCTAAAAGGTTTGCCATCACTGCCCTAGGGGGTCAGAAAAATAGTAAAAAAAACCCTAAAAATTTAAATAACACCTATAAGTCATATAAATCAACAGTAAAAATCAAGTTAGGTATCACCGTGTCTAAAAATGCCTGATCTATCAAAATCTAATAACGTTTTTTCACTGCACTTAACGTTGTAAAATAGCACCCAAAGTAAAAAAAATGGCACTTTTCAAAGCATAAAATAACTTAAAACATCATCAAAAGTTGCAAAAAATGATACCACCCGCAGCTCAGTACACCGAAGAATGAAAAAATTATTAGCAAAATCTATAAAAAATTTTTAGGAGGTTTTCATTTTTGGATGAAAACATTATAAAACCTATACAAATTTGGTATCCCTGTGATCACACCAACCCAAAAAATAAAGTAGACATAAAGTAGTATAAACCGACCCGAGTATAAGCTGAGACCCAAAATTTTATCACCAAAAACTGGGAAAACCTTTTACTCGAGTATAAGCCGAGGGTGGGAAATGCATTGGTTACAGACTCCCCCAGTATATAGCCAGCCTGCCCCCAGTAGTATACAGACAGCCCAGCCTGCCCCCAGTAGTATACAGCCATCCCACAGGAAACATGGCCGCGCTCTGCGGCGAAGAATGAAAACAGGCGCGGAAGCCAGAAGAGGAGCGGTGCTGACATCTGGGAGCTGCGCTGACATCGGGGAGCTGCGCAGCTTTTTTTAAGTGCTATATTGCTGTATTGACTCGTGAATAAGCCGAGGTGAGGATTTTTGGCACATTATTTTGTGCTGAAAAACTCGGCTTATACACAAGTATATACGGTATGTCATTTGGGGTACACAGTGAAATCCGTAAAATCCTAGTCCACAAGAAGATGGAGCAAATGCATTTTTCAACAATGTCACTGCATTTGGAATTCTTTTCCCGCTTCCCAGTACACAACGTGGAATTTAAATATCATCACTGTGAAGTGCAATTTGGTATGCAGAATACAAGCCCTCTCAGAGCTTTTTACGTGTAAAAAAAAAAGTTATAGATTTTTGGAAATGAAAAAACAAAAAAGGGCTTGGTCTTTAAAGGGTTAAAGCCCTACGACACATAACATAGTTTTAATATTGCCATGGGCTCATTGTTATAATCACAAATGTGGACAGTCTAGAAAGATCAGCCTACTTGATAATACACTTTATTCCCCTCATGAGTCAAGTGTTGTTTCAACCAGTAAACGGGTATAAGGGCAAGCACCAGAACCACCCTTATAAGGATGGGAGTTAATATGGGGTGTCCGGGATATTAGGACACAGAGAATTAATAGGCGTCTGCATATCAGGACAGTCTATGTGGATGATCCCAGATAACACTAACTCTATCATCACAACATCACAAAATCATCAGTGTTGACATTGTTCCCTTTTCTTCCCCTCAGAATATATTGGACTTTTTTTTTACCTTATCTGAACTGTATTCTTGATCCACTCCTACAAACATATATAAATTGAAATAATTTTTCTCCATTCCCTGTGGGCTTACATGTATATACCTGAAAATTAGGGCAATTGGTTCTATAGGTTGATTTATTTTTAACTAGTGGTTATATTGTATGTACCATGCACGCTTTGGGAATTATTGCTTGTAGTCACAGATTGATGTGATTTTATGAATTGGTGTATCATTTTAATTATGATGAGTGACGAGTTACGTTTTATTTATTTTTTTCCAATTTTTATTGTATTGATGTTCAATAATAGTCATTGTGAGTAGTGGGCTACTCAATGTCGCCAGTTTTAATCACACCAACATCTTTTGTGTGTGAGACCTTGTTGCTTTGGCTCCTTGTAAAACTAATCTTAAAATTAACAAAGATTGTTATTTCTCTTAATAAATAATTTTTGTTAGTTTTGCAATGGGCACAGATTGTTTTTTTTTTGTAATCCAGAATTCACACTTCTGATCATATTAAAATTTATAATATTACATACTGTATATTATGAACCAAACATTTTCCAATATAAATCAAGAAAGTTTCAATAAATATTTGTAATTATTACAGCTAGTAACTACTTAGGAACATAATAAGCATTTATACGACTAACAAGGATGCTATGAGTGTCGCGTTTAAAGAGATTTACAGCTCTAATATAATATAAATGGCCACACATATCTACAAAAACCAGCAAGGGAGACATAGAAATGAACACAATCTATCATTACCTAGTTGTTTGAGGTAAAATTTGTTTTCGCTTAAGAGTTTAGAAGGTTTAAATAATGGGGAATATCACGGGGGACAGTCCCCTGCTGATAAGGAAATGAGTTGCCAACATCTGACAAATTACCTTCAAACTCTGTCATTGAAGATGTCTTTTTTATGTCAAATTTTAACTTCTATTAAATTTTTTTGCCATTGCCTTGCTGGGATCAGTTACAGAGACTCCATGCTGGTTGTACAGTGGATATATTAAGTATAAGATTTTCACCATCTTGTGAATTAAAGGTGATAAAATGAATTTAAATCAGATAATAAAGTTCCTGCAATTTCCAGCTGATCGCCAGGAGGAGAATCTATCCTTCTATCCCTGTGTGTAACAGTCACAGCATGCTCTAACATTCTCAGCTATAATGTTGTTATCATGTTAAGATAAGCTATTGCACTTTCTGAAATGAATCCCAATTAGATTGTTGAGAGAATGGAAATGATACAATCCTTTTTTTATCATGCTATTTGATGGAGCAGATAATTCTTTCAAGGGACAAAATATTTATTGAAAGCATTAAAGTTTTGTTTAGAGTTAATGCACTCATGCAACATTATAATTCTGTGATCAAGTATCTGGTTATGAATTTTGTAAATATTACCCATAATATTCTCACATTAATTCTTTCATTTAAGGCGCTAAATAGAGATGAGCGAGCACTAAAATGCTCGGGTACTCGTTATTCGAGACGAACTTTTCCCGATGCTCGAGTGCTCGTCTCGAATAACGAGCCCCATTGAAGTCAATGGGAGACTCGAGCATTTTTCAAGGGGACCAAGGCTCTGCACAGGGAAGCTTGGCCAAACACCTGGGAACCTCAGAAAAGGATGGAAACACCACGGAAATGGACAGGAAACAGCAGGGGCAGCATGCATGGATGCCTCTGAGGCTGCTTAATCGCACCATTATGCCAAAATTATGGGCAACAGCATGGCCATGACAGAGTGACAGAATGAAGCTAGATAGCATCTAAAACATCCAATAATTGACCCTGACACTATAGGGGACTTCATGCAGAGGCAGCGGCAGCAGCGGCAGGCTAGAGAGTGTCATGGCGACATACCCTAAATGGACTCAGGCTTCAAACCAATGGGTGGCAGAGAGGAACCAAAGGAGGTGAGCAAGAAGCGCTCAAATAATATCGGTACATGATAAAAGTTTGCCAGTATATTTTGTGGATTACACAGCAGGGTGGCGACAAAGTTAACGACTTTGGCGAAGCCATGAAAACAACCCAAAATTCTGCCTGACACAGCTCGTTTGATAAGGGGACCATGTATGGAGGCAGTGAACTAGTAGTAGATTAAAGGTGCTGCAGTTAAAACTATGTTAGTTGTATCTTGGCATGGAGCTGGCGCGCCGCTGCCAGGCGAGCTTTCACCAATCCAAGCCCCTGTCTCTAGGCTACTCCCCAAACAGCACTTCTAAGAACCTTTTGTATAAGATCAAGTGTAATAGCGTTCTTATAAGTTTAGGATATGGCGGGTGAGGGGAATGGAAACAGATGCGGAAGAAGCGCTGAAATAATATTGGTAAATGATAAAAGTTTGCCAGTATATTTTGTGGATTACACAGCAGGGTGGCGACAAAGTTAACAAGTTTGTTGTGGAAGCCATGAAAACAAACCAAAATTCTGCCTGACAAAGCTCGTTTGATAAGGGGACCATGTATGGAGGCAGTGAACTAGTAGTAGATTAAAGGTGCTGCAGTTAAAACTATGTTAGTTGGATCTTGGCATGGAGCTGGCGCTCCGCTGCCAGGCGAGCTTTCGCCAATCCAAGCCCGTGTCTCTAGGCTACTCCCCAAACAGCACTTCTAAGAACCTTTTGTATAAGATCAAGTGTAGTAGCGTTCTTATAAGTTTAGGATATGGCGGGTGAGGGGAATGTAAACAGAAGCGCAAGAAGCGCTGAAATAATATTGGTAAATGATAAAAGTTTGCCAGTATATTTTGTGGATAACACAGCAGGGTGGCGACAAAGTTAACAACTTTGATGTGGAATCCATGAAAACAACCCAAATTTCTGCCTGACACACCTCGTTTGATAAAGGGACGATGTATGGAGGCAGCTATATGGACGACTTTTGGAGGTAGCAATGGAGACAACATGTGGAGGCTGCTATGGAGACAATTTAATTTGGATAGTGCCTGTATGTGGCAGTCCAAAAAAGTTTTCAAACCAGAGGAGCAGGTAGGTGGCCCTCTAGAAAAATGGAATAGATTGAGTGCCTGTATGTGGCAGTCCAAAAAAGTTTTCAAACCAGAGGAGCAGGTAGGTGGCCCTCCAGAAAAATGGAATAGATTGAGTGCCTGTATGTGGCAGTCCCAAAAAGTTTTCAAACCAGAGGAGCAGGTAGGTGGCCCTCCAGAAAAATGGAATCGATTGAGTGCCTGTATGTGGCAGTCCCAAAAAGTTTTCAAACCAGAGGAGCAGGTAGGTGGCCCTCCAGAAAAATGGAATAGATTGAGTGCCTGTATGTGGCACTCCCAAAAATTGTTTAAAACAGAGGACCGGGTCGGTGGCCCTCCAGAAAAATTAAATGCATAAAGTACTATAGCTAGAGCCAGTGGGCCCTGTCAAAAAATAGCCAGTTTCCTCTGCTTTACTGTACAAAGAGGAGGATAAGGAGGAAAATGAGGAGGAGGAGTGGATAAATTATTCAGGTTGAGCTTCCTTCACCTGGTGGAGATTGGAAATTATGAGAAATCCAGGCTTTATTCATCTTAATAAGCGTCAGCCTGTCAGCGCTGTCAGTCGACAGGCGTGTACGCTTATCGGTGATGATGTTACCAGCTGCACTGAAAACCCGCTCGGACAAGACGCTAGCGGCAGGGCAGGCAAGAACCTCCAAGGCGTACAGCGCCAGTTCGTGCCACATGTCCAGCTTTGAAACCCAGTAGTTGTAGGAAGCTGTGTGATCATTTAGGATGATGGTATGGTCAGCTACGTACTCCCTCACCATCTTTCTGTAAAGATCAGCCCTAGTCTGCCGAGACTGGGGACAGGTGACAGTGTCTTGCTGGGGTGACATAAAGCTGGCAAAAGCCTTGTAAAGCGTACCCTTGCCAGTGCTGGACAAGCTGCCTGCTCGCCTACTCTCCCTCGCTACTTGTCCCGCAGAACTACGCACTCTGCCGCTAGCGCTGTCACAAGGGAAATACTGTTTCAGCTTGTGCACCAGGGCCTGCTAGTATTCATGCATTCTCACACTCCTTTCCTCTCCAGGGATGAGAGTGGAAAGATTTTGCTTGTACCGTGGGTCCAGGAGAGTGAACACCCAGTAATCGGTGCTGGAATAAATTCTTTGAACGCGAGGGTCACGGGATAGGCAGCCTAGCATGAAATCTGCCATATGCGCCAGAGTACCAACGCGTAAGAATTCACTCCCCTCACTGGCCTGACTGTCCATTTCCTCCTCCTCCAACTCCTCCAACTCCTCTTCTTCTGCCCATACACGCTGAACAGTGAAGGACTCAACAATGGTCCCTTCTTGTGTCTCGCCAACATTCTCCTCCTCTTCCTCCTCATCCTCCTCCACCTCCACCTCCTCCGATATGCGCTGAGAAACAGACCTAAGGGTGCTTTGGCTATCAACAAGGGAATCTTCTTCCCCCGTCTCTTGTGACGAGCGCAAAGCTTCCGACTTCATGCTGTTCAGAGATTTTTTCAACAGGCCAAGCAGCGGGATGGTGAGGCTGATGATGGCGGCATCGCCACTGACCATCTGTGTTGACTCCTCAAAGTTGCTCAGCACCTGACAGATATCAGACATCCACGTCCACTCCTCATTGTAGACTTGAGGAAGCTGACTGACCTGACTACCAGTTCTGGTGGAAGTTGACATCTGGCAGTCTACAATCGCTCTGCGCTGCTGGTAAACTCTGGATAACATGGTCAGTGTTGAATTCCACCTCGTGGGCACGTCGCACAACAGTCGGTGAGCGGGCAGTTGGAGGCGGCGCTGCGCTGCCCTGAGAGTGGCAGCATCTGTGCTGGACTTCCTGAAATGCGCACAGATGCGGCGCACCTTCGTGAGCAAATCAGACAGATTGTGGTATGTCTTGAGGAAACGCTGAACTATGAGATTTAACACATGGGCCAGGCAGGAGTTGCAGAGCCGCCACCAGGTTACGGCCGTTGTCACACACAACCATGCCTGGCTTCAGGTTCAGCGGTGCCAGCCACAGATCAGTCTGCGCCGTGATGCCCTGTAATAGTTCTTGGGCGGTGTGCCTTTTATCGCCTAGGCTCAGCAGTTTGAGCACCGCCTGCTGTCGCTTAGCGACGGCACTGCTGCTGTGCCTAGAGCTACCGACTGATGGCGCCATGCCCACGGATGGTAGTTCGGAGGAGGAGGTGGAGGAGGGGTGGGAGGAGGAGGAGGCATAGTAGGCCTGAAACACCTGGACCGAGGTAGGCCCCGCAATCCTTGGCGTCGGCAGTATATGACCAGCCGCAGGGTCAGACTCGGTCCCAGCCTCCATCAAGTTAACCCAATGTGCTGTCAGCGATATATAGTGGCCCTGCCCGGCAGCACTCGTCCACGTGTCCGTGGTCAGGTGGACCTTGTCAGAAACGGCGTTGGTCAGGGCACGGATGATGTTGTCTGACACGTGCTGGTGCAGGGCTGGGACGGCACATCGGGAAAAGTAGTGGCGGCTGGGGACCGAATACCGAGGGGCGGCCGCCGCCATGAGGTTGCGAAAGGCCTCGGTCTCTACTAGCCTATAGGGCAGCATCTCCAGGCTGAGCAATCTGGAGATGTGGACATTAAGGGCTTGGGCGTGCGGGTGGGTTGCACTATATTTGCGTTTCCGCTCCAGCGTCTGGGGTATGGAGAGCTGAACACTGGTGGATGCTGTGGAGGATCGTGGAGGCGACGATGGGGTTTTTGTGGCAGGGTCCTGGGCAGGGGGCTGACTATCAGCTGACACAGGGGAAGGAGCAGTGGTGTGCACGGCCGGAGGTGAACGGGCTTGTTGCCACTGAGTGGGGTGTTTAGCATTCATATGCCTGCGCATACTGGTGGTAGTTAAGCTATTAGTGGTGGAACCCCTGCTGATCCTGGTTTGGCAAATGTTGCACACCACAGTCCGTCGGTCATCCGGTGTTTCCTTAAAGAACCTCCAGACTTCTGAAAATCTAGCCCTCGCCGCAGGAGCCCTCGCCACGGGAGCTTCACTAGTTGACACATTTGGCGCTGATGCACCAGGTCTGGCCCTGCCTCTCCGTCTGGCCCCACCACTGCCTCTTCCAACCTGTTCTGGTCGAGGACTCTCCTCCGTCTCAGAAGCACTGTGTTCACCCGGCCTATCAACCCAGCTTGGGTCTGTCACCTCATCATCCTCCGATCCCTCAGTCTGCTCCCCCCTCGGACTTCCAGCCCTGACAACAACTTCCCCACTGTCTGACAACCGTGTCTCCTCATCGTCGGACACCTCTTTACACACTTCTTCCACTACGTCAAGAAGGTCATCATCACCCACAGACTGCGACTGGTGGAAAACCTGGGCATCGGAAAATTGCTCAGCAGCAACCGGACAAGTGGTTTGTGACTGTGGGAAGGGTCCAGAAAACAGTTCCTCAGAGTATGCCGGTTCAAATGCCAAATTTTCCTGGGAGGGGGCAGACTGGGGGGGAGGAGGCTGAGGTGCAGGAGCTGGAGGAGTGCTGATTTCGGTGACATGGGTGGACTGCGTGGAAGACTGACTGGTGGACAAATTGCTCGAAGCATTGTCGGCAATCCACGACATCACCTGTTCGCACTGTTCTGGCCTCAACAGTGCTCTACCACGAGTCCCAGTAACTTCAGACATGAACCTAGGGAGTGTAGCTCTGCGGCGTTCCCCTGCTCCCTCATCAGCAGGTGGTGTCTCACCCCGCCCAGGACCACGGCCTCTGATTCCTGCAGTAGTTGGACGCCCACGTCCCCGCCCTCGTCCTCTACCCCTAGCCCTCGGGTTAAACATTTTGAAAATGAAAGTTATAACTTTTTTTTGTGTTTTTTTGTGTTTTTTAGTTTTTTTTTGTGTTTTTTAGTTTTTAAAACCAAACAATGCTATCCTATTGCTATGGCTATTTTCTAGCCAAGTATGAAAGCACACTGCTATGCCAGATGAGATATTAAAAAAATAAACGTAAAATAAAAAAGGAAATGGCAGACTGTGCCTAATTGAAATCCAACCCCTAATAAATTTTCCCACTTCGGTCTTTGCGATGGATATGTGCGTCACTAAGCGCAAAACACAGCGGTCGCAAGTCTCACTACAAATTGCTCACAATTTGCTAGTAGATGCACTGCAGCAAGGACAGCCACCAGCAGATCAACCAGAAATCAAATATATATAACGCTACTGTAGGCGTAAGTAAGCCGTTTGGATTCTCCTATGGCTATTTTCTAGCCAAGTATGAAAGCACACTGCTATGCCAGATGAGATGACACTGAGTTATTAAAAAAATAAACGTAAAATAAAAAGTAAATGGCAGACTGTGCCTAATTGAAATCAAACCCCTAATAAATTTTCCCACTTTGGTGTTTGAGGTGGATATGTGTGTCACTAAGAGCTAAACACAACGGTAGCAAGTCCCCCTGCAAATTCCTCACAATATGGTACTAGCTGCACTACTAGTGCCAGCAAGCCCAGCCACAAGCAAACAAAAAAAAAAAAGTATAACGTTATTGTAGCCCTAAGAAGGGCTGTTGGGTTCTTGTTGAATCACTCCTGCCTAACACTATTCTAATAGAACACCCTAACGCTTTCCCTGACAGGCAGCAGCTCTCTCCCTAGCGGCATCCAGACACAGAATGATCCGAGCAGCGCGGGCAGCGGCTAGTCTATCCCAGGGTCACCTGATCTGGCCAGCCAACCACTGCTATCGACGTGTAAGGGTACCACGTCATGCTGGGTGGAGTGCAGAGTCTCCTGGCTTGTGATTGGCTCTGTTTCTGGCCGCCAAAAAGCGAAACGGCGGGAGCTGCCATTTTCTCGAGCGGGCGAAGTATTCGTCCGAGCAACGAGCAGTTTCGAGTACGCTAATGCTCGAACGAGCATCAAGCTCGGACGAGTATGTTCGCTCATCTCTAGCGCTAAAGTTAAGTTATTTGAACATGTTATACTTTTGTTACTCTTCCCCTACAAACCATATGTTGTACAGTAACTGTAAAAATAGACATTTTAAATAGTCATTTTAAAATAAATAGAGTACATATTTAAAGCAATTTAAACATGAATAAAAGGAGAATGAGATTAAAATTGAATCAATAATTTTAAAAAAAATTCCTCTGGTACATTTTCTTAGATCCACAGTAAATTATACAGCAAAAATTCAATGCCGATTTCACATTTTGCAAAACAAAGTCAAACGTTTGCAATTCAACTAGGTTTCCTATCTTTATTTTAAGTAAAATTCAATTTTGAATGGTTGTGCCACTGCAGACTTGTGGAAAAACATCACCAATATAGCATACCAGTGTCCAGTTTGGTCACACTCTAAAGGGGTATTCACTATTTGCATATCAGGCAAAAGCAACCTCATTCAGATTTTGCCCATGAGATTGATTTTTGTTGCAGACAGTCCGCTACAAATATGATACTCTTTTATTAATAATAAAAGGGAAAGGAGCACTTTTTTTAGATTCAAAATGTGTCTTATACAGCAAATTACTTATTTGTGCCTATAGAAGTTAAAGTTAAAGCTTGAAGTTAAAGAAATTGATATTTGCACAGTTAATGGTATCCCTGGGAAAGGCAATAAGAATTAATCCCAATATTACAAGCATTTTGGCAAGTTGGAAAAAACACTCCATTTCATTAAACATGGATGATGTGATAATTTCCTGCAATAAGCCTGAACAATCCTTTTCAGCTGTATTAAAACCGCTCACTAAAGTGTGAAATTATAAGCTGAACATTGTCAAATCAGGGGCCCTTCCAATCAACATTCCCTTAGAAGAAAAGTTTTGGGTGACTGACATAAGGGGCATTAGCTGGAAAAAAAGGTGGTATATAATATCTGGGCATCATATTATGCTCTACCCTTGACAATATTATTTGGTAAAATATAAATGTTTTGCGGAAGACTCTTAAGGATGATTCAGAAAGAGCAGATTAAGCTGAACTCTCCTGGGTAGCCATGATACAATTTTGCAAATTGATATGTCTTCCTAAGGTGCTGTATCTCCTCCATTACTTGCCATTAAAGTTTCCCCAGAGCATTCTGAAGGAGGTATAGCAACTTTTAATATATTTTGTTTGGGGAAACAGAAGACTCTGGGCAGCAAGAGCGTGCTTTTAGGGATGGAGGCATGGGTCAAACATTCAGTCCTACCAACAAGCAGCTAACAATGAAGCCTCTTTACCAACCTTACAGCATGTACTAACAACCTGGAACTAAGTAGCTAGAAGAATAAATATAAATAAAGAACAGATATCTATTTTGGTATTAGAATGTATTGTTTCAAAGTTTAAACTAAATAGGTGGACGCAATGCAGATTACTCACCTTGTCGTCGCTCTATGATGGTCCTCAATTAAAATTTTGATAATGACCAATAGCTCCAAATTAGACATACACTCACCGGCCACTTTATTAGGTACACCTGTCCAACTGCTGGTTAACACTTAATTTCTAATCAGCCAATCAAATGGTGGCAACTCAGTGCATTTAGGCATGTAGACATGGTCAAGACAATCGCCTGCAGTTCAAACCGAGCATCAGTATGGGGAAGAAAGGTGATTTGAGTGCCTTTGAACGTGGCATGGTTGTTGGTGCCAGAAGGGCTGGTCTGAGTATTTCAGAAACTGCTGATCTACTGGGATTTTCACACACAACCATCTCTAGGGTTTACAGAGAATGGACCGAAAAAGAAAAAACATCCAGTGAGCGGCAGTTCTGTGGGCGGAAATGCCTTGTTGATGCCAGAGGTCAGAGGAGAATGGGCAGACTGGTTCGAGCTGATAGAAAGGCAACAGTGACTCAAATCGCCACCTGTTACAACCAAGGTAGGCAGAAGAGCATCTCTGAACGCACAGTAAGTCGAACTTTGAGGCAGATGGGCTACAGCAGCAGAAGACCACACTGGGTGCCACTCCTTTCAGCTAAGAACAGGAAACCGAGGCTACAATTTGCACAAGCTCATCGAAATTGGACAGTAGAAGATTGGAAAAACGTTGCGTGGTCTGATGAGTCTCGATTTCTGCTGCGACATTCGGATGGTAGGGTCAGAATTTGGCGTCAACAACATGAAAGCATGGATCCATCCTGTCTTGTATCAACAGTTCAGGCTGGTGGTGGTGGTGTCATGGTGTGGGGAATATTTTCTTGGCACTCTTTGGGCCCCTTGGTACCAATTGACCATCGTTGCAACGCCACAGCCTACCTGAGTATTGTTGCTGACCATGTCCATCCCTTTATGACCACAATGTACCCAACATCTGATGGCTACTTTCAGCAGGATAATGCGCCATGTCATAAAGCTGGAATCATCTCAGACTGGTTTCTTGAACATGACAATGAGTTCACTTTACTCAAATGGCCTCCACAGTCACCAGATCTCAATTCAATAGAGCATCTTTGGGATGTGGTGGAACGGGAGATTCGCATCATGGATGTGCAGCCGACAAATCTGCGTCAACTGTGTGATGCCATCATGTCAATATGGACCAAAATCTCTGAGGAATGCTTCCAGCACCTTGTTGAATCTATGCCACGAAGAATTGAGGCAGTTCTGAAGGCAAAAGGGGGTCCAACCCGTTACTAGCATGGTGTACCTAATAAAGTGGCCGGTGAGTGTATATTTTGTCAAAGAAAAAATAAGTGAATAAAAATTACAGACATTTCAGACACATATAACGAATTTAACTACCCTCCAAGATTTGAAAAATTAGGGCTCATTTACTAAGGGTCGCTATGCACTTTAGTCAGAAAGTTCACCTTTTCCGTGACTTAAAGGGCTTGCACAGGTATTTAAAAAGCGCGTGCGCATGTATGGTGCACACATGACCCTTTTTGTGGTGCAGTTGCGCTAAATCCATGATGCACAAATAAGAGGGACTTGCAATCGGACAGTCTGAGTGCAGTATTTGACTTTTAAATTTTGTTGCATGCCCTATGTTAAAGATGCACCACAAAAAAGATGGTCGCACCTGAGCAGGGAAACAACACATTCATGATTTCAGGCGCACAATCTCAGTGAATAGCCACACGCTGCATTATAGACGGCAATGCACTTTTTGTGAACTCCGGTGACCCTATAAGTAAATGTGCCCCATTATCTTACATGATTAAGTGGAAACAATATAATCCTAGTTTTCAACACAAATCAGTGGCCACAGACCATCATTTGGACTGCTCAATGTTCCCCTTGCATAAATTATTTGGAGCAAATTAAAAAAATGCATTTAAGGTAGTACCTATCCCTGAAAAAGACTTAGTCCCATAGAAGCAATGCTGACGGGACTGTGAGGCAACATAGATATCGTCCATATGTGGTGGTCATGCTATAAGTTTGCACACTTTTGGTCACTGGTGTTCAGTCTAATATCTAGAGTTGTAAAGGAAATGATCAACCCAAATGTTTCCATAGATCTATTACTTGTAGGTTCATAGAACTCATGTTTATCTTAAAGGGGTATTCCCACGGGGGCAAGTTTCTCATATGTACTCAGGGTAACAAAATAACACTTTCTCTAACTCACTGTTATTAACAAAAATGCAGTATTTCACAGATATAAGTCGAACCTGTCTCTATCATTCCTGGTGTACACAATTTATGTTGCCCCTAGATACGACCCAGTAAATTCTGACTCTAGGGTCAGGCTGCCATCTTAGATTTTGCAGTGCTTGCTGGGTTTCTGTGTCTTTCTGCTCTGAGCCTGTAGCCACGCCCCCTGCATGGAGCTCATTATGAGCATAGAGGAGCTGCAAACTACAAGGAAATAAGTGATCTGGGGGAAAGGGGAGGCAGGAACATATCTTTGAGACTGAGAACACAGATATAGTAGAGCTAATAGTTTGGCATCTCATTGATCTCATGCACCTCTCATCTGTCTTATCTCTCTTTCTATGTGTCAGTGTGTTAGTATAATGTCAGTAGCCAGATGAAAGTGTAAATACACCTGTACCCTGATAATCTAACCACATTGTCAACCCCAAAAAATTAGATGGATCATAATGTGTCTGCTTAGAGAGTCCCCATCCACACTCTGGGATTCTGCAATGACCAGGGTTTAGGAGCAAATACACAATAAAACTGAATAAAATTGTAAAGTGAGGGGTTAAAATGATCTTTATTGTGTTAACATCACTAGGGGATTGAGATGTGAGAATTTTCTTTTGTGGGAAAACTCCTTTAATATCAGAGAGACAAGCCATTGCATTGCAGTACAAAACATTACCTTTTTTTAGACTGAAACAAGGCGTGTCCATAGGTTAACACATATATGCTCTGTGAGCTGACAATGGCTTAAAGGGGTATTCCCATGAAGACAAGTTTCTTGTATGTACTCAGCATAAGAAAATAACACATTCTCTAATTCACTGTCATTAACAAAAATGCATTTCACAGATATAAGTCCAACCTGTCTCTATCAGTCCTGCTGTACACAATTTTAGCTTTCCCTAGACACGACCCAGTAACTTCTGACGTACGGGCAGGTGGCAGCCATCTTGGATTTCTGTGTGACTCCGTGCTGCTGAGTTTCTGCCTGTCACTGTTGTGTGACTGTAGCCACACCTCCACATCCCCTGCACAGAGCTCAGAGACACACACTGATCACATCCTATCAGCACATAATGAGCAAAGAGAGAGGCTGCAATCTTCAAGCTACAAGGAGATAAGTGAACTGGGGGAAGGGAGAGTGAGATGTAGCAGTGCTGTGTGTGTAACAGGCATATAATGGATCTCATGATCTGTGAGATGTAGTAGAGCTGTGTGTGCAATAAGAATCTACTCATCTCTGATCTGTCTCATCTCTCTGTCTATGTGTCAGTGTCCAGATGAAAGTGCATATACACCTGTACCCTGATAATGTAACCACATTGTCACCCCACATAACTAGATGGATAATACAGTAATGTGTCTGCTTACTAAGGTCCGCCCACACCCTGGGATTTTACACTGAGCAGCATAGAGAGAGAGAGGAGCTAAAACAGAGCAATAAAACTGAGTAAATTGTAAAGTGAAGGGTTAAAATGATCTTTATTGTGTTAATATCACTAGGGAATTGAAATGTGATAATTTTCTTTTGGAAAACCCTTTTAAGATTATATACATCTCCTCTCTTGGACTCTATGGGCTGAATCTCCTTTTTCAATCCTGTAAAAATCATTTTAGATGCCTACCCTGTTTTCTCTTCCCCTCAGATGCTGGATGGCTGCAATATAATTCTCTGCTGTTTGTCTTTATTGTATTCATTGTACTTTTTTAAATTCTTTTTATTAAAATTTTATTATTCCATTTATACATAAAGCAGTACATCATAGTATATAGAGAGTTACATTAAAACATGTTTCTATATCGATTTGGGTACTGTTTTTCATGATGCAACTACTGCATTATATTTTTCACTGTTCTGTGTATATGTTCCTTGGAATGGTTTGTAAACATGCTTAAAACAATAAAATATATAAATATATTCTTCATATTCTTCTTTAGTGCATATTTTAGTGGCAATAATAAAAACTGCAAAAATAAAGGAATGCAGCTATACGATAACACATAAATTATGTAAGTGGATTGAATATATCAGTTTCTGTATTTTAATAACATTTAATTAAAGTATTCTGAATGTACATATTTATATATTAGCCTATAGGGAATAATTTCCTTTAGTAAAATTTAATTTCTCTTTAAATGAGTTGGCATTTGTTCCTGGCTATTTGAATGATCAATGATTCATTGATTTTGTAATGGCATTGTAATAATTTCTAAAACAGGTAATATAACAAACTTGAGATGTAAAGTGTAACCAATTTAAGTTTGTTTTTTATGCGTCTTTGTGGCTGGTCATATGACCTACAAAATGCCTTTCACTATTGATAATAGATAATCAAAGAGTAACCATTCTTTTGAAATATGTTTTATCATTTTATAGTAACATGACATATAATGATAAACTATTGTCATGTTTATATACAGGTTGATCACTGTGCGCTGATTCCTTTTAATTCAGACTACAGGGGGAATTTATCAAATGCTGGCATGGTATGGCACAGCCGTGGAGGTGATATAAAAAACAAAAAAGTCCAAAAGCCATGAATTGTAAGTTTATGAAGTCTAGTTCTTTGAAATGAAATGTGTTATCAGAAAATGGCATTTGGTTATAAAAACTGTGATGCCCTTCTTTTTATTTATTTATCAGGGATCTATGAGTTAATTTTTTCATATATATTCAAAAAATCCAAAAATGTTTATACTTACCACTAAGGTCAAGAATAGACCAATTTATCATGTTCTCTAGCAATCTTGTACCATTACTCATTCATTATCATCAGAGGAAGGATTCCAGTTACAGGTAGAATATGTGTATAGATAACAAAGAAACACACCTTTAACAGAGATAACAGAGATCAAAATACTCCTCCAAGGAAGAAAATTAACAGTGGAAATATTTAAAGAGGTGTGCCCATGAAAGAAAATTCTCAAACTTTAATCCCCTAGTGATGTTTACACAATAAAGATCATTTTAACCCCTTACCCCATTTTACTTAGTTTTATTTGTTTTAGCTCCTAGCACTATGTAGGCTGGTCAGTGTAAAATTCTCTCTAAGCAGACACTTCATGATTTATCTAGTTCTGTGAGCTGATAATGCAATTCGATTATCAGGGTCCAGGTCTATGTACACTTTCTTTAGCTTTTGAACATTCACTAGTATCTGACACATACAAAGAGAGTGATGAGACAGATCAGAGATGACAGATGATGCGATCCATTAGATACATATAACACACAATTACATTCTCAGCTCTACTATCTCAGCTATAAAATACACTGTCAGCACTGCTGTGCCTCCTTTCCCTGGATAAAGACCTTATCTGCCTGTAGCTTGTAGATTTACTCTCCTCACACTGCTGTTTGCCATCAGGAAGTCTCTGTCCTGACCAACCCTGGACTTCTGATTTATGGACGGATCCTGGGGCAACCGAAATTGTATACACCAGGACTGATAGAGACAGGTTGGAATTATATCTGTGAAATGCTATATTTTTTGTTAATAAAATTGAATTAGAGAATGTGTTATTTTGTTATCCTGAGTATATTTAAGAATCTTGTCTTGTGGAAATACCACTTTAATTCAGAACATTGCTATGACCTGAAATATTTTATTTTCACTGACAGTTAACCCCTTCCCGAATTGCTCCGTACTAGTACGGTGCATCGAGAGCTCGTGCGGGCCTAGGCCTCTCCATAGCCGGTAAGTCTTTGCTGCATATTGCAGCAAAGGCTTACCGGTAACACCCGCAATTGGTGCTAGCACCGATCGCGGGTGTTTCCCGAGGATCGCAGCCAGCAATGGTGCTGGCAGCTTCTAAAAGATGGCGGCTCATGAGCTCTGCCATCTTGTCGCAGATCGTCGCTCCCCGTGACATCATCGGGGAGCGGCCATCCATTGACACGGTAGCTACTTCGTTTTAACTCATTCATTACAATGTGCTACCAGCAAATTTTAATGAATGAGGAGGAAAATCCCCATATACTGCCATACTGAAGTATGGCAATACATGATAGGATCGCACGGACAACCTAGGGTTAAAGTACCCAAGGGAGTCTGAAAAATAGTAAAAGTAAAATTAAAAAAAGTTTTTAAAAAAAAAATACAATAAAAAAACCTAAAAATTCAAATCACCCCCCCTTTCCCTAGAACTGATATAAATATTAATAAACAAGTAAAAATCATAAATACATTAGGTATCGCCACGTCCGAAAATGCCCGATCTATCAATATACAATAACAGTGTTTTACTGCGTTTTACAGCGTTTTGCCATTTTGAAAAACATAAAAAGAATCAATAAAGTGATGAAAAGATTGCACAGTCCTAAAAATTATAGCAATGAAAACGCTATCAAAACTCGCAGAAAATGACACCACATTAATTTGTACACTAAAGTATGAAAAATTAGTGGCGTCAGAAGATGGCAAAATTAAAAAACAACATTTTGTACAGGAGGTTTTAATTTTTGTAAGTGCATGAAAACATTATAAAACCTAAACAAATTTGTTATCCCGGTGATAGCGCCGACCCAAAGAACAAAGTAGATATGTCATTTGGGGCGCACAGTGAAAGCTGTAAAATTCAAGCTCACAAGAAAACGTTGCAAATGAGTTTTTTCACCATTTTCACTGCATTTGGAATTTTTTTCCCGCTTCCCAGTACACGGCATGGGATATTAAATACTGTCACTTTGAAGTGCAATTTGTTACACAAAAAATAAGCCATAACACAGCTCTTTATGAGGAAAAATAAAAAAGTTATAGATTTTTGAAGGTGGGCAGTGAAAATTGGAAGTGAAAAAACTAAAAAGGGCCTGGTCGTTAAGGGGTTAAAGTATAAAATGCACCCCACAGTTAATAATTCAGAACCTTCAAATCATGAAGCCATTTTGGAAAGTAAACCATTTTATATTTTGGAGAACAGATTTTGCAGGGTTCTGAGATACAAGAACAGTGGAAATTGCTAAAGACTAACCTTATATGTGGAACATCACCTCTCAAGCAATTCATAGAAGTACAGCAAGCATATGGATCCCACAAATGTTTTCCAAAAAGTACAGTGGGTATGGAAAGTATTTAGACCCCTTTAAATTTTTCACTCTTTGTTTCATGCAGCCAATTGGTAAGATCAATGTACACCCTTCACCATATCTCTACAGAAAAAACAGAAATGTAGATATCTTTTACTAAGTTATTAAATAAGAATAATTGAAATATCTCATAAGTATTCAGACCGTTTGCTGTGACACTTATATTTAACTCACATGCTTAACTTTCCTCGAGATGGTTTACACCTTCATTGGAGTCCAGTTGTGTTTAATTAAACTAATTGGACTGGATTTGGAAAGGCACGTACCTGTCTATATAAGGGACACACTGGGAACACTGCAGATCCATAGAGACGGGCAATGGCTGCCCTAGAGTCATTGAACACGTAAGGGAACAACACGAAGGTAACCCAGAGGTACTCCAATTTGCCGGTCTTGAGAGGGTCGATAAGGACCCGAGGGGAGGCAATAAAGAAAAAGAACTTCTACGCCGGGAGGCAAAACATATCATACGGTTCGATGCCATGGGGAGACTGGGCCTTAATGACAGAAATGACCTAAGCGTCTTTTTGGGCACAGGTTAAAAATGGTTTTAAAAAAATGACTAATATAAGAAAATTAAGATTCCCTAGGTACACCACCATAGAAAAAGAACCCTAACCAGAACCGGAGGATCTGAGCACGTTTAGGTGAAGCTGTAAAATAAAAATAAAAATAAAAAGATAGGCCTAATAATAATAGAGAAATAGAAAATAAAAGATAGGAGTTCTATAATAGAATAAAATGTTGCATACTCCAAATAGGAAGGAGCACGGTATAGTACTCTCAATTATCTTTGTATTTTGCTCTTTATTTGCCTGTTTTATCAGTTGAACTTGAGTGACAGGTAGTCACGATGTTTTGTATAAGTATACACCATTGCCTTTTAACATCTGGATTTTTTTGTCTCCCCGGACTTGCCCACATTTCATTGAGATCGCCCCTTTGTTTTTCTATTATATTTTATGTACTTTCTATGTCACAATTTTTCTCTCTCTTCCACTGCACTCATAGTGGCCATGTTTTATGGTTAATTATGCTAGGACAATATTAACATACAGGCATAATTCCACTCAATTTCCTTATTGACGATGCCGGTATTGTTTTATTAATACTTCCGATATGTCTAATAGACATAGCATAATGTTGGCGATCTTAATGCTGTGTTGGTAGTCCGATCAGCATTATGTCAATGCTTCGTTTGTTGCTAGGTAACAATACAATGAGCGCGTCACTGGGGGTGTTTACCTCCCGGCTCCCGGAAGCGCTGCCTCATGTGTCACATGACCGGCGCACTACCGGAAGTCGTTCCATAAGAGGGGCAGCCCCAGAGATGTGCCTTTGTAGGCTTGAGAAAGCGCCACACAGGCGCGAAACGGCCCGTCGCTTGCCGCGGTCTGCACAAATGTCCACGTCTACACTCTGTGTGTCCGAATAAATCTTTCTGCACGAATCCGGTGAGTGCCGCTTTTTTGCTTCTTCTACTATGTGATCCTGTCTATATAAGACCTCACAGTGCATGTAAGAGCATATGAGAATCATGAGGTCTAAGAAACTGCCCAAGGAGACAGAATTGTGGCAAGTTGGCAAAATCATTTCTTTTTTCTTACCTATTCAATCCTCACAATACGTGTCTAAAGGAGGTATATAATAGAACTGAAATGTCACATTGTCAACAATACTCATTTGAGTTGCAGCAGCTGCTAAATAAAGATTGCCTGCTTCTCTCACCTGGTGTTAACCCTTGACAAAGGTCATCTGGGGTTGAAACGCTCATAAGGGAGATATGCCAGGTAGTATTTAGCACTGTTTTACATGATCTTCTTTCTGGAAATCATGGATTAGTTGCTTTGTCAGCTTTGTGTAGCCATCAAAGACACGTTTTGTAGTTTATCATCCTAGTGTAGACGATCCTGTATTCCATGTTTAGCCTCACATGTGCATAGATATAAGTTTCAAAATATAAACTGCTGCACTCATTTACTGGGTTTTATCTTTGAAGGTCTCTCATTATATATTTATACATGTGGTGATGTATATTTATATTTTTTATAACTGTTGGGCTTTGCTACCTGGTAGCACCTATGGTCTCACTATACACCATTTCATGTGTGTAAATTTAGTCAACTTTAATAAAGATTTCATGTATTTTGTGACAAATTCTAAACAGACTGGTTTTCTTTCAATGTTTTGGTGGTTTTTGAAGTTTTCATAATTAATTATTACAACTTTTGGGGGCCACTGGATTAAAATGCTCACTACACCTTTGATAAACTCTTTTAAGGGAGCACCTTCCAATGTGGGGTCAATTCTGAGGGGATTCCACTATACTGACAGAGTTTTCACAAGTGGAGAAAGAACCATTAATTTGAAGAACATCTGCCATGAAAATCGATCATGATAAACCAGGGACACTTACTCATAGATCCAGGCACTGTGGTTGTGGTAATCTCTTTATATTTGTTATACATTAGATTTTCATTCTAAAATAAAACTTTAAAATTATGCTAATGGACCTTAAGAACTCTAGTTGGTGTTTACAGAGGCCTTCAGTGCTGCAGATTCACAGGCTGTTAAGATGAGCAGAAGGGGTCTCCCTTCCCCGTGCACTTCCCTTTGCAGGGGGAGGGTGAGACATGTTCTGCTCATTGTAACAGCCTGTGAATCTGTAGCACTGAGGGGCTCTGTAAACACCAACTAAAGCCCATCAGGGCTGTTAGCATAATTAGATTTCCTTTTATAAAATGTTATCAGGAAATGTTTTAAATCCTTCATTCCTGTCCTCCAGGCCTGTCTGACAGGCACCACTCACCCAATGTCAAAAGGAAGTGACTGCCCACTGCAAGAATTGGACCTGTCCTATCTGTTGTGGTGGGAGCAATTGTCACGTTCAAGGCACAGTGATGCATGGTGCTTCATGGTGCATGCATTGCAAATGCTATAAATAAAAGCTAATGGGGCTGTGAGTACCTGCAGTCTGTGTGGATAGCTGACAGCCAAAGCACACCTTGAGGCAGATTTACTTACCCGGTCCTGTCGCGATCCAGCGGCGCATTCTCTTTCGAGGATTCGGGTCTTCCGGCGATTCACTAAGGTAGTACGCCCGATGTCCACCAGGTGTCGCTGCTGCGCTGAAGTCCGCCAGAGTTCGCAGGAGTTCATGATCCTATCCTGGGTGCAGGTAAGCGCGTGTCAAGTAACACTTTTTTTTTTTTTAATTCCGCAGTTTTGCCGAATCCATCGGGTTTTCCAATGCCCACGCCCCCTGATTTCCGTCGCGTGAAAGCCTGCGCCGATGCGCCACAATCCGATCAGGTGTGCCAAAATCCCGGGGCAATTCAGGGAAAAACGTCGCAAATCGGAAAAATAAGGGAAACCCGACAAAAATGCGCAAATCAGACTTTTAGTAAATGACCCCCCTTGTGTGCATCAGACCTCAATGTATGCAGGCCGAACCTCCCTGACCCCATTGGTCCTGAAGCAGTTTCTATGGCTGCAATGACTGTTCTGCCTTTGGTAAAAGTAATACTGTGGTAGACATTGTATTTTTGGTGGTGATCAACATCTCTGTATTGCACACAATACTTGTTCCTTTTGATAGACAGTGTTGTGATTTCTATAGGAATGCGGCTATATATATCATGTGTTTTCTGGGTCTCTAAATATGCCCACATACTGTGCATCTTTTTGTTAAAAAGACCTGACTGTGAATGGAATCCAATAGCTTAATGTATGAATAAGCCTCTAAAGTAAGATTGAAACCTGTCTGTTTTGTTGCTGGCTCCAATGAACCATGTTGCTTAGAAAAAAAACTAATTTGCAATTCCGCATTAAATAGTCAAGTTTAGAAAGAACATCAATTTGCACAGTTCGCTGACTTTTATATGAAATTTATGGATTGGCAATATTTTAGTAATGTTGTCTGACATTTCAAGGGTAACATGCTGGGTCTTATGGCACTTCCATTTTTATAAAAGTAACAAAAGTATGCAGATACTTGGAAGCAGCAGATTCTAGCATTAATCATTGTTGCATTTATACTTCAAAGCATTTAAAACTCTACATTCTTGACCTAAAGTCTGTCAGTCTAAACAAGAATATGTTTTAAATTCTAGATTTCTACAGTCCTATGATTAACTATTACTTTCAAATTATTTAAAAAAAACCTCCTCCTCTATATAAATATTTTATGCTTTTTTGTTCCCTATAAAATCCACACTTATAATATTTAACGCCTAGGAGAGACAGTCACTTCTAAATTACTGATTCTTACAGCTTACAGTTTTTATTATAGAAAGAATCTGAAACATCTGTGTCAGCGTCATACTTGGTTTGTGGCTTGAGACTGATGAGGCGCTGATTTTATCTCTGTATTTCGTTAATTTTCTGTAGTGTGAACATGGGTTTACTTGCTGTGCTGCTTTGATTGATTTGGCACCACACATGTTTCTCTCCTGCAGCCTAACTTGCCCCTGCATTAGTTAACCCTGAGTCTTTGAGATCACATATCAGTCCTTCCCATCCTTGACTAAGTGCTGGTTAAAGAAGTTTCTTATCTAGTTGGCTATTAAGTTATCTAGTTATATATTTTGCTATTTGGTATCTCCACTTTTACATGTTTTCTTGGCCCTCCCTTTTGTCTGTGCTGCACTTTTCTTTCTGTTGTGACAAGGCTTTTAGCGATCTTACTTATCTGTTTTTTTTTTGTTTGTCCTTGTGTTTTCACTTTGGCCTAGGTAAGGAATCTCTTCTAGTTGTACCGTCTAGGATACACAGATGCGAGCAGATGGGGCTTGTTTGGAGCTTGCTGTCTTGTCTGTGTCTGGTTTCTCCCCATTCAGGTCTAAACTGCTGCAACACCTCTTGCTGTGCATGAGTCTTCTATCCCTCATGGAAATAAAGATCAGATGGTAGATGCAGGTAGATCCTTTGTCCATGGCCCTTAAACTTTGCTAAGTAGAGTTTTAATCTCTGGAGTCCATTTATGCTGAGACTGATCTTGCGGATTTGCGTTGCAGTAGATCCCAACCCTTCTTCTTCTAGCATGAAAAACGCTCAGCTAAGGAATATTGCATGGATTTGGGTCTTTCGAAGACCTTAGGTGGTTTCGTTTTGACCCATTCATTACAAAGTGCAATTTGCACATTTTAATGAATTTAATATTCTGGAGAGAATTCTGTGAACATCATGTTATCTCCCTGTTTTTCTCATCTGCCTTCCATTTAGAGATGAATGGACAGAGAGACATAAAGGGGTATTACAGTAATATGAACTTTTAATACAAAACCCCAAAATGCTATTAATAAATGAATACAAGAAAACTCATTGTCCTTAATCATAAAATGAAGCATAAATAGTTTGCTTTTATGGTTTACAAATTTTATGGGCTTTATCAAGATGGCCGCCTACAATTACAACTTCCATGATTAGAGATGGACCGGAGCATTTTAAGAGATTTGTGGAATCCCTTAACCATAACCATCTGGGACTATGGTTCACGTCAGAGATCCGCAATGATAGTCTTCCATTCCTTGATATATTAATCAAAAAATCAGAGAACGGCTCCCAACAGTCATCTGTTTATCGTAAACCTACAGCAACAAACTCTCTACTTAAGTGGGATAGCCATCACCCACTTTCCTGAAAATGTTGACTCTGACGAAATGTTGACTCCTGAAAATTCTGGATAGAATTCTGTGAACATCATGTTATCTCCCTGTTTTTCTCATCTGCCTTCCATTTAGAGATGAATGGACAGAGAGACATAAAGGGGTATTACAGTAATATGAACTTTTAATACAAAACCCCAAAATGCTTTTAATAAACGAATACAAGAAAACTCATTGTCCTTAATCATAAAATGAAGCATAAATAGTTTGCTTTTATGGTTTACAAATTTTATGGGCTTTATCAAGATGGCCACCTACAATTACAACTCCCATGATTAGAGATGGGCGAATCGATAACAAATTGTAATTCAGTTCGAGTTTCAGGAAAACTTCGATTTGTCACGAATCCAAAGTTTACGGTGATTCGTGGGAACTAAGTTTTTTTCCCTCCGTTATTACCAAAATGGGCACAAGCACAACGTGTTACATTGGGCAGAGAACCCTGGGAAGGAGAAAGGAACACCCTCGATCACATGTGCATACCCGTAAGCCAATCAGTGACCAGCAGGCCCTATGTAATGTCACACAGCCCTATAAAAACAGAGGGCCATTTCCAATCTTGGCATTTCACACTGCATGTGCTGTCTCTAGTGTCTAGCTGCTTGTACTGTACTGTGCTGTAGTGATTTCTGCGGCTTTCCATGTTGCTGCCACCTCCACACACTGTCATTGTGCCACTCTGTGGCTTTCCATGTTGCTGTCACCTCCGCACTCTGTCATTGTGACACTCTGTGGGCTCCTGCTGCTGCTGACGCCATCTCCACACTGTACCATTGTGCCACTCTGTGGCTTTCCATGTTGCTGCCACCTCAACACTCTGTGGGGTCCTGCTGCTGCTGCTGCTACCACCTTCATACTCTATCATTAGGCCACTCTGTGGCTTTCCATGTTGCTGCCATCTCCACACTTTGTCATTGTGACACTCTGTGGCCTACCAGGTTGCTGCCACCTCCACACTTTGTCATTATGCCACAATGTGGCCTCCCATGTTGCAGCCAGCTAAAGAATTTATCATCGTGCCACCCTCTGACCTTATGCTGCTGTTGGTGCCACCTTTGCAGTTCTTTTTTGGCAAAGATATTTTCAGGAAAATTGTAATGTACGATGCATGTGGCATCTTTAATCTTCAAATTTAAATTTAAATTGAAAATTTCAACTTCAAATTCATTTCAAACTTTGTCTTTGTGCAACAATGTGGCCTCCCATGTTGCTGCCAGCTAAATAATTTATCATCATGCTACTCTCTGGCCTCATGCTGCTGGCCTCATGCTGACCTCATGCTGCTGGTGCCACCAGACATGATATTTTCAGGAAAATTGTACTGAAGAATGCATGTGGTGTCTGTAACCTTCAAATTCAATCTTAAATTGAAAATTCATTTCAAACTTCGTCATTGTGCCACACTATGCTTACCATGTTGATGCCACCTAAAGAATTTGTCATCGTGCCACTCTCTGACCTCATGCTGCTGCCGCCACCTCCACACTCTGTCATTGTGCCACTCTGTGGCCAACCAGGTTGCTGTCACCTCCACGCTCTGTCATTTTGCCATCTGTGGCCTACCATGTCACCGCCACCTCCATACTGTCATTGTGCCACTCTGTGGCCTACCTGGTTGCTGCCACCTCCACACTTTTTCATTGTGCCACTCTGTAGCCTACCATTTTGCCGCCACCTGCTCTCTGTCATTGTGCCTCTTTACGACCTCCTGCTGCTGCTGCCAGCTCTGCACTCTGTCATTGTGACACTCTGTGGCTTCCTGCTGCTGCTGCCGCCACCTCCACACTTTGTCATTGTGCCACAATATGACCTACCATGTTGCTACCAGCTAAAGAATTTGTCATCCTGCCACTCTCTGACCTCTTGCTGCTGCCACCACCTCCACATTGATTGTGCCAATATGTGGCCTACCCGGTTGCTACCCAGCTCCACACTCTGTCATTCTGCCACTCTGTGGCCTACCCGGTTGCCGCCACCTCCATACTGTCATTCTGCCACTCTGTGGCCTACCTGGTTGCTGCCACCTCCACACTCTGTCATTCTGACACTCTGTGGCCTCCTACTGCTGCTGCCGCCACCACAACACTTTGTCGCCGTCACCTCTATACTGGCATTGTGCCACTCTGTAGCCTACCATGTTGCCGTCAACTCCACTCTGCTTCATGATTGATAGCCAAAAGCAGTAATAGATACAGAACACAGAGGACATGTAAATATCCCATTTACTGGTCATCTCTGTCTTGGATCCACTCCTGTTTGTTTTTGGCTTTAGCAATATTGATGCTGGATTATTGACCGATTGAAAGCAGACACCGATGGATGAAAAGAAGGGCAAAATGCTGACAACCTCTCCACTCTTTTGGCGGGTTTCTACATGTATCCGCGTTTAACAGAACAGGTTCGTAATCTATGGAATCATCTGATGTCAGTGAAAAAGCGTGCACTCTTTGATGTTACAGTGGGCTCTTGTCCCTCAGTTCAGTCCTTTCGAGCTGGCACAGACGTTACCTTCTCAGACTACATTCCCACTTCACTTATTTGCTGAAGTTGGCCTCTGTAAGTGCCCATGGAATTGAAGAGTGAAGCGATTCTAAGAGTGGCGGCTGTCATGTGCGTGTCATACTAAAACGCATGCATATTTGAGCATGGCACAATGTTCTACAACACCCTTCTGGCTCTCTGCAGCCAGGAAATACCTGTTTTTTAACGTGATTCATCGTGATTCGATTCAGGTCGAATCAAATTTTCCGTAAAATTCAGCAAATCGAGTTGAATCAAATTTTAACAAATTCGCCCATCTCTAACCATGATCCTTCAGTTCTCTCAGTAACAGCTCCACCCACTCATGCTCTGCTCCCAGTGATGATGATACAGACTGTCCTGCTCTGTTACCAAAGTAAGGATGTGTAACTGCCATCACTGCACATTGCTCACAGGGATAAAGTCTCGTCACAACACTGGCCATACTGGATGCACTGCAAGCAAACAGCTGCACCCAAAAATAGTGATGATCACTATGATTTCACTGTTCTTTTGATTATGGGTTTAACCACAAATTCTCATCTTGTAGGGAAACTGAGTCAGTTAACCTTTGTGTCAAAATGATTTTCCAACATCTGGACCCAGACTCTCTCAAACCTAGCTAAAGCCCAAGATGTCAACAACATCACAGGGATAAAATGGTAATTGACAAAGAAACTGCTTATTTAAATTCCATCTGTTAAATTTGCTCTCTCCTATGGGGGTCCATATTGGACTATTAAAGTCATTAATTCCTGTTTCAAACCGATTGCAGTTACCTTGCACAATGAATATTCACAATGTCTTCCAAAATATGTTCCTCCTGTGTTGCCTATTTCTAAACCTGCAGACAATCATATATCCACAAAAGCTTGTGCATGAATGTAAAGTCCATTAGAGTCTATTCCACTACATTTTACGGCTATCCACTCTAAACATATAGCAGAGACCTAGCTACATGGAAGAGACAGGCATATGCTCACACCCGCTACTTTTTGGGGGTCCACCCCTTTCACTAGTCTGGTAGCTTTCATCACATTGAGGAGCATGGACAATGTAATACATATTAGAAAAAAAGATGGAAATAATTATTGGATCTACTGTGTGAGCACTAAAAGTTAATAACTTCTCCGTTGTGCAGAAAATGTTCCCCAAGAACAGAAAATGGGTTAGGGGGCTGCAGAAGGAGAGACAGATAAAGTTCTGTAAAATCACAGACTGGGGTAGAGGGGCTTATTTAGAACAGGGGAGGCTTCCTACCTCACTATTTTGTGTAGGAGACTTCTGCATCCACAGATCTGCATGCACTCAGCTCCCAGCTACGCACAGAGAGCACTATCACATGACCTCCCCCTTCTTCCTCCAGAGTGAGCATGAAGCAGCAGCTCCTGATTAAAAGATGGTTTCACAGGGCTTCCATCAGCACAGCGAGCTGAAGCAGCTACTTCAGAAAAAGGCCAAACTAGGGAGGATATCAAAGAAACTGCTGGATATAGGTCATGAAAATAATAGGTAATCAAAATAATATGTTGTTCTATATTCCAAAAGCTATTGATTTTTGTAAATGAAAATAGAGATAATTGGGCAGATTTGTCAAAAGTGTTGTAAGGTAAGATAGTGCAGAGCTAGACTAGATAGTCTTATGCTGAACCAGGTTTATCACCATGTCTGATGATAGATGATAAATCTGATGTAGCATAAGACTGTCTAGTCATACTTTTCATTTCCTATTATTTGGAGGTCATAAACACATTGTTAAATCTGCTCATTATTGTTTGGGTAAGCAGTTAGTCAAAATTGGAGTAATTCATCCTGAATCTTAATATTATTCCATATTGACTACCAACTAACACAGACATTATCCAACTATGGGTAAACTATTTGATTTATTAATAACCAAGACAGACTTTGGTGATACACTATCTTCACTGATATAATGTTATAGTCTATTCGGTATACCAAAGCTTTCATTGATTATAATTGCCCAAAGTATGCCCTAATTGAAGGCACAGAGAGCCTGCAGTTCCTATTAAAATATATGTCTCCCTTGAAAACCTTATATATATATATATATATATATATATATATATATATATATATATATAGAATATCCAGACACAAAGTTTATGTTGAAGTTAATCATGAAAGCTTTATTGCGGTAATCCAAAGTATAACGTTTCGGCTAAAATCAGCCTTTCTCAAATACATCTACCACTGTAAGAAGGAAGTAGGAAAGAAGTCCAGTATTTTTGTGTCTGTATTGCTGCATGGTATTGCACGTCTGTGCTTGTGGAGATCGCTCTCTTGAAAACCTATTAGAAGTGTTTACATGCTGTTGTTAGCAGTGGCCCCAACATATAAGGGGTTTAATTTCTGACACTATCATTATGGTCTATCTGAGATGTTATCATGTCTTTTACTACCTGGATACTGTAAAAGACATATAAGATACTGCTTATCTAAGAATCTGAGAACATTTTCACCACCAGACAGAGCTCTGTGCCAAGACTGACATATTTCTCTGTATAAACTAATTCATCTACAGACTGGTATACAGTCATGTAATGACTGGGCAAAACTAAAAAGCAATCAAAATATGGTTTAAAAAGAAAAACAATGGAGCATCAAAATAGAAGTATTTTGATGAAATAGTTGAAGTGAAACAATACCTATCCCTAGGTGATCGCAAATGTAAAGACTTTGATCAAACAGTGTCTGGAAAATTCCATCTACAATGTGTCTGAAACATCTTGTCTGAATCAACCACTGGCTCTTAAAGTTAGTTTAAGATAATAGAATCGAGCTTCTTATTTGAGCCTAAAGCTACAATCTTTATTTTCCAAGTGCAAAGATGGTTGTGCAGCATAAAGCAATTAATCTTACAGATTTAACAGTTTACAATACTTGAAGCCTTAACTCGAGCAAGGGACAGTGTAATGCTCTGTAATACAAAGAATGTGTGTGAGTGTATGATAAAAATAAACAATGTAATAAACTTTCTGAAAGATAAAATTGCCTTTATTTAGTTTTCGTTGCATTATTCTAGCATTTAGCAGTGTGTATAAATCAGCTTTCTCTCTGTACTTACACAGAGAAGTTGGTAAAGTTTCTAATAACTTATCTCCTTACAGTTGGGTAGAATTTAATTATCAAATGCAATATTCTCCAGGTATGTAAATAGTTAGTCTTTAGCCTCCATTGTCTGCTGTTTATGGACTTCAGAATTTGAGCACTTTCAGAAACACTGCTCAGCACAGGGAAGAGAGAAGTGAAAAAAGATAGGATGGAGAGGCCTTTTAATTTAACTCCTTGCTGCTAATACTCTTTTTCCTTTATGGGCATGTTGATTATGAGCAGGTGGTGATATGAACAATTATTTAAATTCCATTAAAGAAGCAAAGAATTGGTCAGCACTCACCAATCTTCATGTAATCTCCTTACTTTATAAGTTAAGTACACTTGAGGGATGAGAGGAAATACAGGTATCCTGTTGCAATGGCCATTTGATGAAAACTAGTGCTTTATGTGGCATCTGTGTTGAATAGCGACTGTGGTAAATTAATATTTATTAGGTGTAGGAGGGGTAACAGTAAATAGGTTACTATAGTAATCTGTCTCAATAACTATCTGTGCCCAATGACTTATTCTATTACTGGTGTGTTGGATGAGCTAAATCAGGTATTTGACATAACAGGCTGTTGAGGGTGTATACTCCCTTAACAACACCATCCTACATACTGGTTATTCCCTCCTGCAGTGCATCACGTAATCGGGACTCCAGGGACGCCAATAGAATTACTTCCTGGTAGCCAGTGTATATGTGCCAGCCTGTCAGTCAGCCCCATAGATGCAGAGCAACAACAGAAACTCCCTTGCCCTCAGCCTCACCCCCAAAGCTCATATCATCTCCAGAAAAACTCACCTACACCTGGGCCAGTATGGCCACAGCGTTGCAAACCATTGAAGTCACCCTCTGTATGGAGAGGGCACATAACCCATCTTTAATATGTTATTTTAAAAAATGAAAATCATTATCCAGTTAATGTACATGTCAGGACATGTATTGATTATATGTCTTTTTAAAACATTAAATGTGTTATGACTGGGATAAATTGTGAGACTGAAACTTGTCCACAATCTCTATCCTTGCCTACTTGCCATACCTGCTCTAAGCTAGAAGTGACTACTGGATGGCAGTATCTATACTGATATATGCACAGCAAGTGATGAAGAAAAACAGAGACAGTGACAAACTACACAGAAGGCAGATTGATAAAATTGGCTCATAAATGGGTGGCAAGATACACAACCAAGAAGCAAAAGAATAGTCAAGAAACAGGTCATAAGTAATAGCAGAATGTATGTTTCTGGGCCAATATAGACAACCACAAGTAATTACATAGGTGACGTGTCCAGATGAAATCCCAGCAGTGGATTGGTGCAGCTAACCGACACTACTGTTGGACCCTGTGACACATACCAACCCAGAAAGGCTGCATGGTTTGTCATTCCAAATGCCTCAAACAGAGCACCTCAACTTCTTTGATTTATACAGTATATTTTACAGTTTATTATATAACATGGAAAAATTTAAAAAATAAAACCTAAAATAATTTAAAATGTATAGTGATTAGATAAAATTATATGGCTTAGTATAGAAATCAGTTATTCTTTCACTCTTGTCATCATTCTTTTTTTTCTTCGTTCTGTAGCTGTGCAGCTGTGAAGATTCAAAACAGTATCCTTGAATAAAGCTAACTTTGTGTACTCAGTCAAATTTTGTTACGCTTCCTGCAATTTAGGATAAAATGTTTGAAAATAAACTATTCAATTACTTTCAAAGTCAAATCATTTATGAACAACACTTTGGCAAAACAAATCTTTTTAAATCTGGGTACAATGTTCTACGGCATGAAATTGCTCCGTTTACATATCCTGGTTACCCTTTTGTCTTTTTTTTCATTCTAATAAAAGTATTTGTAAAAGAAGGCATTTATTATATGGCACAATACATAAGCTCTACTTTGACCAAGCATCTTATAAACTGTTTATACATTAAATTTAACAAAGCAATTATAGTATGAAGTTCAAGGTACTGTAGAGGTGCAAGGTAATTAGCAGGGGAAAAAAGGACAAACAAATTAAATATGCAAAATTGCAGAAAAGTGTAATTTAAAAGCTAAAATTGAAAAATATCTAAATTTTAGTTAAATATTGATAAACCTTCAATTGTGAGGTTGAGGCCTCAAGTAAATGATGGTTTTTTAGACACATAAAAAGTTAAATATTGATAAACCTTCAATTGTGACATTGAGGCCTCACGCAAATGAGGGTTTTTTAGACACATAAAAGGCCATCCACAAAATTTATTTTGCGTCTAAAACATTTCCCCATTGACCTTAATGGAAAATATGGCTATCTATAGCATAGCCATCTATATCAGATAGCAATATTTCTCACCGCACTGTGAATTGGTCAAGAGGCTGCATTGCAAAACATATAATACTGTATGTCCCATTCTTTGATGTCTTGCAGCACAGAATCTCCAAAGAAGTCTATGGTAACATCATAAATGGGCTTCATACAGTGTTGTTCACTTCATCCAGCTCTTTATTGCAGTGGGTTGCTCTGGAGGCCTGGTCACATGGGTACCAGCTCACCTTATTTTTTTTGCTGATATGGCTCATTTATAGTGGCATACTGGTTACATGTGAAAAACCCTGCGTCCTTAAGGGGCTAGTCTGGATTTTCTGCCACAAAAATGGAACTGCAAAATGCATGAAATAGGTAAAGAAGAGGTAATATGGTAAGTAGCTGAAATGCATTCATATTGGGTAATCATGCCCGAATTCTCAGCCCTCACCATTTGCCACATGTAATGCCTGCCATTTAAACATGCATAAAATCTGTTATTTTGCTAGTAATAAGTAAATTATAATTCCAGCCAAGAACCTATTCATGGGTCAAGAATTTTTTTTGTGTGTATCTCATGCTTGAATTGTGGCTAGAGATGAGCGGGCACTAAAATGCTCGGGTGCTCATTATTAGAGATGAACTTTTCCCGATTCTCGAGTGCTCGTCTCGAATAACGAACCCCATTGAAGTCAATGGGAGACTCAAGCATTTTTCAAGGGGACCAAGGGTCTGCACAGGGAAGCTTAGCCAAACAACCTCAGAAAATGATGGAAACACCACGGAAATGGACAGGAAACAGCAGGGGCAGCATGCATGGATGCCTCTGAGGCTGCTTAATCGCACCATTATGCCAAAATTATGGGCAACAGCATGGCGATGACAGAGTGACCGAATGAGGCTAGATAGCATCTAAAACATCCAATAATTGACCCTGACACTATAGAAGACGGCATGCAGAGGCAGCGGCAGCAGCGGCAGGCTAGAGAGTGGCATGGCGACAAACCCCAAATGGACTCAGGCTTCAAACCAATGGGTGGCAGAGAGGAACCAAAGGAGGTGAGCAAGAAGCGCTGAAATGATTTCCTCTGTGAACAAAAGGTTGACGGTATATTTAGTCGATAACACAGCATTGTGGCGACATAGTGACCAAGTTCCATAACGTATCTGGTGAACACCCGAAAAATGAGCCTGACACAGCTCGTTTGATAAGGGGACGACATGTGGAGGCAGCCATGGAGACGACTTCCATGATTAAGAGTGACAGTAAGGGGCAGCAAACAAAGGCATATAGCCATAAGTCCAGCACAAAATGGTGGAGAGGTAAAAAGGTATTCTTTATTGTTCAAGGATTAAAAGCCTCCATACAGGACATCACAGGCGGCGTCACAGACCAGCGCGTTTCGACACGACAGTGTCTTTATCAAGGTCTAACACAAACACATATGGGCTTACTATTTGAAGAGACCGCGTCCAAGGAGCTCCGCCCTGCGCCGCTGTGAAGCTTGTCACGTGACCGGAGCCGATTGGACCGGAGTCCAAATAGATATAATAAAACATCACATTATAATAAAAAACATCAGCATGTCTGGCGAGATAACAGCACGGAGAAGGATACAGATGTTATATGTAATGAGGCACAATATTGCTTAAAGCGTCTGGAACAGAGCATCAGATGTATCTTATTGGTCAAGAGGACTGAAAAGCATTACGAGCTGGCATGGATGACCAAAACGTGGAATGAACTAGTGGGTGGGTATGGACTGACATTTATTAACACTTATCTATACCCATTGTAATACCTTAGTCAAATCGATCTCAATAGCATAGAATGATATCCTGTCTGGCATTAAGGCCTTTGGGTATCCTAGTCTCTAGTGAAAAAATCCAGAAGGATTCCCTGTTCAATAACTTTCGCTGATGGTCTCCACCCCTCTTAGGGCGGTTAACCCTTTCAATAGCCTGCCATGTGAAACCTGTGCAATCCCTGTTATGTGTATTCCTGAAGTGCCGTGAAACAGCAGATAGATTGAGTGAATTGCCAGTGACATCGGACAAGTGTCGGCGTAATCTAATTTTTAGCGGACCAGTGGTACAACCCACATATTGAATCCTGCACACAGTGCACGAAATCACATAAACAACATGTGTGGTGTTGCAATTAACATAGGATTTCATTGTGTACTGTTTGCCCGTAGTGTAGGAGGAGACTTGATTACCCTGTGTGAGGTAAGAACACATTTTACATACCCGATGCCCACATTTATGATTACCTGGGTATGCAAGCCATGTCGGGGTTGCACCAGTGGTATTTTGGTATAAACTTGGGGAAAGTTGGTTTCCTAAAGTAGGAGCCCTTTTTGGAATAAATCTGATGCCATCTTTAACTATATTGTACAATTCTGGATCTCTTGTGAGAATAGGGAGATTTTTCTTAACAATGCCTTTTATAGCATTAAATTGCCTGCTGAATGGAGTACTAAACGTGAGGGTGCTATCGGTCTGTGCCCCCCTCCGAATCCTCTTTCTATTGTCACCATACAGGAGTTCCCGTCTACTGACCGCCCCTATCCGATGTTCTGCCTGCTTAATAGTGTCAGGTTGGTAACCTCTCTCCTGCAGCCTATCAGAGAGGGATAACATTTCCTGTTTGAGACATTCATCCTCCGAACAGTTTCTCTTGGTCCTGACCAACTCCCCATATGGAATGTTATTCTTAACATGCAACGGGTGACACGAGGAGGCTAGTAAAATTGAGTTTCCAGCAGTCTCCTTACGATATGGGGCCACACATACCCGTTCCTGTGTCCCCCTCAAGATGACATCCAAAAACGGGACATGGTCCCCCCCAAAATGATATGTGAAAACCAAGTTCATATCATTTCTATTCAGGTAGAGGGCAAACTCCTGGAAGAGAGACCTGCTCCCGGTCCACACCCACACCAGGTCATCTATATACCTCCCCAACCACCTGATAGATGCCCGGTGCGGGTTATCGACCGAGAACACAAATCTCTCCTCCCATTGAATCATATAGATGTTAGCAAATGAGGGAGAAAATTTGGCCCCCATGGGAGCACCCTCTACCTGAAAGAAGAACTGGTCGTTAAATAAAAAGAAATTGTTTTTGAGCAAAAACTCTGTGGCCAGGAGTAAAAAATCTTTCAACTCACTAGTGTAATTACTGTAGGTGTCTAGATGTTTGCTAAGATAATATAGTCCCAGATTGTGGGGAATGGACGAGTACAGTGCCACTACGTCCGTAGTGGCCCAACTATACGTGTCCTGCCACTCTAATTTGTCTATTATTTGGAGGACATGTTTAGTGTCTCTAAGGAATGTGGGGGAGATTCTGGTGAGGGGTTGTAAAAAGTGATCAACCCAGGCCCCTAATCTTTCCCCTAGACTTCCAATACCCGCCACTATTGGACGTAGTGGTGGTGGGAAGACCCCTTTATGTGTTTTCGGGAGGGAGTGGAAAATAGGTGTGATGGGGTTCTTCACATACAGAAAATCCCGCATTTTGGTGTCTAGAACCCCCATACTAACACCCTCATGTAAAAGATTCTTTAACTTAAGGAGACAGGTTGAAGTAGGGTCACTGGTGACCTTTCTATATGTATTGATGTTGTTTAACATGGCCATATTCTCCCTTTCGTAAAGGGTGGCATCTAAGATGACCACTGAACCCCCCTTATCTGCTTGGCGCACAACAATGTCCCTGTTTTTCTTAAGTTGGACAAGGGCTCTGGTTTCCTCTCTGGATAGGTTAGAGGACTTATTTCTGGACCTGTCACAATTATTCTTCAATTCAATGAGGTCCCTTTCTATGGCCTCTTGAAACCTATCCAGGTTGGATGTACGTGACATAATAGGGTAGAATTCCCGGTTACTAGTGAGAAACCTGCTATTCGTAACACCGCTTTTGGGGCAGGATTCACATAGTAACGATTTAAGAATAAGCGCACTTGCTTGTTCATCAAAGTTGGGACATTCATGAGTTAAAGCAGACATTTCCTCTAGACAGGGATTAAGGTTACCAGAAGAAGGGGCATCAGATTCAACAGATATAGGATCAACAGGGTTACCTTCTAAAAAAGAGGGCTTAGAAAAATGATTCCTCACTGTAATGCTACGAGCAAATCTATTTATATCCAAAATGGTGGCAAACAAATCAAAATCAACAGTTGGAGAAAAATTTAACCCTTTACTAAGGACTAGAGTCTGTTTTTCAGTCTAAGTATAACTAGATAAATTGAGCACAGAAAGTATGGGGCATCCATATTGCGCTGCTATGATTGAAACTTCAGGTCTCCTGCATGGCGGCAACCGATGCGCCGAGTTCCATTATGTATCTGGTGAAAAACCTGAAGAATTCTGCCTGACACAGCTCGTCTGGGGTATAGAGAGTTGAAAGTTGCGCATGGAGACATTGGTGGACGCTGTGGAGGATCGTGGAGGCGAAATGGACAGGAAACAGCAGGGGCAGTATGCATGGATGCCTCTGAGGCTGCCTAATCTTGGAATGGAGCTGGCAGTCCGCTGCCAGGCGAGCTTTCGCCTGTCCAAGCCCCTGCCTCTCGGCGCCTCCCTACCCAAAATAGGCCTGGGGGCCAGAAGCGTTTACTTTGAAAAAATTATAATTTTCAAAGCAGGCGGGGGCTACAAACAGCACTTCTAAGAACCTTTTGTATAAGATCAAGTGTAGTACTGTTCTTAGAAGTTTTGGTTATGGCGGGTGAGGGGACTGTAAACAGATGCGCAAGAAGCGCTGAAATAATATCGGTAAATGATAAAAGTTTGCCAGTATATTTTGTGGATAACACAGCAGGGTGGCGACAAAGTTAACAAGTTTGATGTGGAAGCCATGAAAACTACCCCAAATTCTGCCTGACACAGCTCGTTTGCTAAGGGGACAATGTACGGAGGCAGCTATATGGATGCCTTTGGGAGGCAGCTATGGAGATGATGTGAGGAGGTAGCAATGGAGACAACATGTGGAGGCAGCTATAAAGACGACATGTGGAGGCTGCTATGGAGACAATTAAATTTGGATAGTGCCTGTATGTGGCAGTCCAAAAAAGTTTTTAAACCAGAGGAGCAGGTAGGTGGTCCTCCAGAAAAATTAAATAGATTGAGTGCCTGTATGTGGCACTCCCAAAAATTGTTTAAAACAGAGGACCGGGTAGGTGGCCCTCCAGAAAAAATAAATACATAGAGTACTATAGCCCTGGCAAAAGATAGCCAGTTTCCTATGCTTTAGTGTACAAAGAGGAGGAGAAGGAGGACAATGAGGAGGAGGAGTACATACATTATTCAGGTTGAGCTTCTTTCACCTGGTGGAGAATGGAAATCCTGAGAAATCCAGGCTTTATTCATCTTGATAAGCGTCAGCCTGTCAGTCGACAGGTGTGTACGCTTATCGGTGATGATGCCACCAGCTACACTGAAAACACGCTCAGACAACATGCTAGCGGCAGGGCAGGCAAGAACCTCCAAGGCGTACAGCGCCAGTTCGTGCCACATGTCCAGCTTTGAAACCCAGTAGTTGTAGGGAGCTGTGTGATCATTTAGGACGATGGTATGGTCAGCTATGTACTCCCTCACCATCTTTCTGTAAAGATCAGCCCTACTCTGCCGAGACTGGGGACAGGTGACAGTGACATAAAACTGGCAAAGGCCTTGTAAAGCATACCCCTGCCAGTGCTGGACAAGCTGCCTGTTCGACTACTCTCCCTTGCTACTTGTCCCGCAGAAGTACGCCCTCTGCTGTCAGAAGGGAAATACTGTTTCAGCTTGTGTACCAGGGCCTGCTGGTATTCATGCATTCTCACACTCCTTTCCTCTCCAGGGATGAGAGTGGAAAGATTTTGCTTGTACCGTGGGTCCAGGAGAGTGAATACCCAGTAATCGGTGCTGGAATAAATTCTTTGAACACGAGGGTCACGGGATAGGCAGCCTAGCATGAAATCTGCCATATGCGCCAGAGTCCCAACTCGCAAGAATTCACACCCCTCACTGGCCTGACTGTCCATTTCCTCCTCCTCCAACTCCTCTTGTTCTGCCCATACACGCTGAACAGTGAAGGACTGAACAATGCTCCCCTCTTCTGTCTCGCCAACATTCTCCTCCTCTTTCTCCTCATCCTCCCCCACCTACTCCGATATGAGCTGAGAAACAGACCTGAGGATGCTTTGGCTATCAACAAGGGAATCTTCTTCCCCCGTCTCTTGTGAGGAGCGCAAAGCTTCTGACATCATGCTGACCAGAGAGTTTTTCAACAGGCCAAGCAGCGGGATGGTGAGGCTGATGATGGCGGCATCGCCACTGACCATCTGTGTTGACTCCTCAAAGTTACTCAGCACCTGACAGATATCAGACATCCACGTCCACTCCTCATTGTAGACTTGAGGAAGCTGACTGACCTGACTACCAGTTCTGGTGGAAGTTGACATCTGGCAGTCTACAATCGCTCTGCGCTGCTGTTAAACTCTGGATAACATGGTGTAGGGGATCAACTCAAATGGCAACTTCAGTAACAGTCCAGGTAGCTGTTTTATTTCTTTCCAAAACAGTTTAACGAAACAGAATAGCTTGCTTCAGCATATAACAGAAAATACAGTCCATATAAACAGGCTTGACTCACAGTCCTTTGTAGGTTGTGTATCCATCCAGCAGCATAACCAGACAATGTCACTATTGCTGGTCCTTGGCTGTGTAACACCTCCAGCTCTGCATGCAGTATAGCAGAGACTTCCAGACTGCAAACACACATCCCATAGCTCACCTGAGCTTCCTGGCTTTATCTCTCAGCCAAAACCTGGCCTGGATAAGTGGGAGTAGTCACCCACCCTGCTCTTGACAACTCCAATGAAAGCCGGCCCGGATCAACTGCATTAAACAGCTTTTCTACATTAACAATTGTCAGAAACCTAAGGTTCCTGACCAACCATTAACCGGCTCACTTCACTGAGGCCAGGCACCTCGGTGACACATATCTGCCATCAATAATGGCCCCTTGTACCTTCTCACAATGGTTAATGTTGAATTCCACCTCGTGGGCACGTCACACAACAGTCAGTGAGCGGGCAGTTGGAGTGGCAGCATCTGTGCTGGACTTCCTGAAATGCGCACAGATGCGGCGCACCTTCGTGAGCAAATCAGACAGATTGGGGTATGTCTTGAGGAAACGCTGAACTATCAGATTTAACATATGGGCCAGGCATGGCACATGTGTCAGTCTGCCGAGTTGCAGAGCCGCCACCAGGTTACGGCCGTTGTCACACACAACCATGCCTGGCTTCAGGTTCAGCGGTGCCAGCCACAGATCAGTCTGCGCCGTGATGCCCTGTAATAGCTCTTGGGCGGTGCGCCTTTTATCACCTAGGCTCAGCAGTTTGAGCACCTTCTGCTGTCGCTTAGCGACGGCACTACTGCTGTGCCTAGAGCTACCGACTGATGGCGCCATGCCCACCGATGGTAATTCGGAGGAGGAGGTGGAGGAGGGGTGGGAGGAGGAGGAATAGTAGGCCTGAGAGACCTGGACCGAGGTAGGCCCCGCAATCCTCGGCGTCGGCAGTATATGAGCAGCCCAAGGGTGAGACTCAGTCCCAGACTCCACCAAGTTAACCCAATGTGCCGTCAGCGATATATAGTGGCCCTGCCCGGCAGCACTCATCCATATGTCCATGGTCAGATGGACCTTGTCAGAAACAGCGTTGGTCAGGGCACGGATGATGTTGTCTGACACGTGCTGGTGCAGGGCTGGGACGACACATCGGGAAAAGTAGTGGCGGCTGGGGACCAAATACTGAGGGGCGGCCGCTGCCTTCAGGTTGCGAAAGGCCTCGGTCTCTACCAGCCTATAGGGCAGCATCTCCAGGCTAAGTAATTTGGAGATGTGGACGTTGAGGGCTTGGGCGTGTGGGTGGGTTGCACTGTACTTCCTCTTGCGCTCCAGCGTCTGGGGTATGGAGAGCTTAAAGCTGCGCATGGAGACATTGGTGGATGCTGTGGAGGATCGTGGAGGTGAAGGTGTGGTTTTTGCACGGGAGGTGTTTGGGCCGGGGTCCTGGGCAGGGGGCTGACTAGCAGAGGCAGCAGATGACACAGGGGAAGGAGCAATGGTGTGCCTGGCCAGAGGTGAACGGCCTTGGTTTCATTGAGTGGGGTGTTTAGCATTCATATGCCTGCGCATACTGGTGATGGTTAAGCTGGTAGTGGTGGAACCCCTGCTGATCCTGGTGTGGCACAGGTTGCACACTACAGTCTGTCGGTCATCCGGTGTTTCTTTAAAGAACCTCCTGACTTCCGAAAATCTAGCCCTCGCCACGGGAGCTTCACTACGTGAAACATTTGGCGCTGATGCACCAGCTCTGGCCCTCCCTCTCCGTCTGGACCCACCACTGCCTCTTTCAACCTAATCTTGTCGAGGACTCGCCTCCGTCTCAGAAGCACTGTGTTCACCCGGCCTATCAACCCACCTGGGGGCTGTCACCTCATCATCCTCCGATCCCTCAGTCTGCTTCCCCCTCGGACTTCCTGCCCTGACAACAACTTCACCACTGTCTGACAACCGTGTCTCCTCATTGTCCGACACCTCTTTACACACTTCTTCCACTACGTCAACAATGTCATCATCACCCACAGACTGCGACCGGTGGAAAGCCTGGGCATCGGAAAAGAGCTCAGCAGCAACCGGACAAGTGGTTTGTGAGTCTGGGAAGGGTCCAGAAAACAGTTCCTCAGAGTATGCCGGTTCAAATGCCAAATTTTCCTGGGAGGGGGCAGACAGGGGGGAAGGAGGCTTAGGTGGAGGAGCTGGAGGAGTGCTGATTTTGGTGACATGGGTGGACTGCGTGGAAGTCTGACTGCTGGACAAATGGCTAGAAGCATTGTCCGCAATCCACGACATCACCTGTTCGCACTCTTCTGGTCTCAACAGTGCTCTACCACGAGTCCCAGTAACTTGAGACATGAACCTAGGGAGTGTAGCTCTGCAGGGTTCCCCTGCTCCCTCATCAGAAGGTGGTGTATCACCCCGCCCAGGACCACGGCCTCTGACCCCTGCAGTAGTTGGACGCCCACGCCCTCGTCCTCTACCCCTAGCCCTCGGGTTCAACATTTTCAAAATGAAAGTGTAAACTGTAAATTTTTTGTGTGTTTTTTTGTGTTTTTGTTTTTTTAACAAAACAATGCTATCCTATTGCTATGGCTAGTTTCTAACCTACACTGACAGCACACAACAGGATTTAGTACTGTGCCTGATGAATTTTAGTTTTGAAAAAAAAAAAGAAAAGAAAAAGCAGACTGTGCCTAATTCAATCAAACCCCTAATAAATTGCCCCACTTAGGTGTTTGAGATGGATATGTGTGTCACTAAGAGCTAAACAGAACGTTCGGAAGACTCCCTACAAATTCGCCACAATATGGTACTAGCTGCACTACTAATGCCAGCAAGGCCAGCCACAAGCAAATCAGCAAAAAATAAAATATATAACGCTATTGTAGCGCTAAGAAGGCCTGTTGGGTTCTCATATGGCTAGTTTCTAGCCTACACTGACAGCACACAACTGGATTTTGTGCTGTGCCTGATGACTTTTAGTTTTGAAAAAAAAAAAATAGGCAGACTGTGTCTAATTCAATTAAACCCCGAATAAATTGCCCCACTTAGGTGTTTGAGATGGATATGTGTGTCACTAAGAGCTAAACAGAACGTTCGCAAGTCTCCCTGCAAATCCGTCACAATATGGTACTAGCTGCACTACTAGTGCCAGCAAGGCTGGCCACAAGCAAATCAACCAAAAATAAAATATATAACGCTATTGTAGCCCTAAGAAGGCCTGTTGGGTTCTCGTATGGCTAGTTTCTAGCCTACTCTGACAGCACACAACTGAATATTGTGCTGTGCCTGATGACTTTGAGTTATAAAAAAAAAGGAAAAGTAAAAAAAAAAAAGAAAAAGCAGACGGTGCCTAATTCAATCAAACCCCTAATAAATTGTCTAACTTAGGTGTTTGAGATGGATATGTATGTCACTAAGAGCTAAATAGAACGTTCGCAAGTCTCCCTGCAAATTCGTCACAATATGGTACAAGCTGCACTACTAGTGCCAGCAAGGCCAGCCACAAGCAAATAAAAAATATATATATAATGCTATTGTAGCCCTAAGAAAGCTGGTTGGGTTCTTGTATGCCTAGTTTCTAACCTACACTGACAGCACACAGCAGGATTTTGTGCTGTGCCTGTGATGACTTTTAGTTTTGAAAAAAAAATAAAAGTAAAAAGAAAAATCGTCAGACTGTGCCTAATTCAATCAAACCCCTAATAAATTGTCCCACTTAGGTGTTTGAGATGGATATGTGTGTCACTAAGAGCTAAATAGAACGTTCGCAAGTCTGCAAATTCGTCACAATATGTTACTAGCTGCACTACTAGTGCCAGCAAGGCCAGCCACAAGCAAATAAAAAAAGATAAAATATAAGAGCTATTGTAGCCCTAACAAGGGCTGTTGGGTTCTTTTAGAATCACTCCTGCCTAACACTATTCTAATAGAACAGCCTAACGCTATCCCTGACCAGCAGCAGCTCTCTCCCTAACAGCATCCAGACAGAGAATGATGCGAGCAGCGCGGGCAGGGACTAGTCTATTCCAGAGTCACCTGATCAGGCCAGCTAACCACTGCTATCGACGTGTAAGTGTACCACGTCATGCTGGGTGGAGTGCAGAGTCTCCTGGCTTGTGATTGGCTCTGTTTCTGGCCGCCAAAAATCAAAACGGCGGGAGATGCCATTTTCTCGAGCTGGCAAAATATTCGTCCGAGCAACGAGCAGTTTCAAGTATGCTAATGCTCGAACGAGCATCAAGCTCGGACGAGTGTGTTCGCTCATCTCTAATTGTGGCAAATTTTTCTTACTTTATCTCCCCCAATATGTGGACATTAGTAGAAATACTGAATAAGGCTGTTTCCTAACACTTGGTCTTGTTTATTTGTTATTGCCTTTCCCACATAGGTGAAACCAGTCTGATACTGATAATTTATGACTTATTGCATATAACCAATTTATGAGTGTCCAAGGCAAATTGTCGAGGGGGGTGTTTTCCTTCTTTCCTTCTGATACTGGCATCGACTGACATCAGAGACCTTGATAATATCATCTGTTACAGCAGCAGCATATTGTATGCCTGTGCAATTATTAATGTGCCTTTATGTTGGGCAGTCTATGATGTCCGGACAAGCTATAGTGTTTTCAATGTTGAGTTATGTTTCAACCACAGTTACCACAGTTCATGATTTATTAATTAACTGTCCACTAAGTTAGTACCTATATGGAATTCTACTATCATTTGCAGTTAGCATTCCTACCACCTGATTGTACCAGTAACCTTTAGAATTTTTTAATTTCCATTTTTGCACAGGGGAACAGTTATTGTATTAAATTTAACTCAAGTAACTTTTGTAAATTAAATGTGGGAATTGCTGAAGAATGTCAGCAAATTATATTATTTCAAACAAATGAAACTTGTCTAAGCGTTTTATCAAACGAATAATTAAAGACACAGTTTAAATACAGTACTTACATATAAAAAATGTCATTTTTGATTTATGTATTAATTTACAACTCCATTTAACTGTGAGCTACATTTTATAAGTTCACAATTAATTCTGAATTTAAACTTCTCACCATTCTTTTACATGACAGGTGAGAATCTCTGGAGAGATACTGTTTCTATAATGAATTAGAATATCTAAGCTGTCCTTTTAAAAGTTCATCTGTAGATAACTGCCTCAAAACGATACAAATGGGTTTCTATTAATCCGTATTAAATGATGTCACCATCTTTAGACCTTCAAGTTCCAACCAGACAGTCAAATTATATAGAAATATATATTCACTAAATATATATTCACTAGAGATGGGCGAATTTGTCAAAATTCCAGGGGTTCGACGAATATACAGATCCCCCAAAATGGACACCCTGGGATTGGAGCAGAAATCATTACAGAAACTATGTGGATTTTACGCAGAGTTCTTGCTATTAACTTCAGCAACAAAAAAGAAATGCAATTTGGGGTATACAGATCCCCCAAAACGGACACCCTGGGAATGGAGCAGAAATCACTACAGCACAGTACAGTACAAGCAGCTAGACACTAGAGACAGCACATGCAGTGTGAAATGCCAAGATTGGAAATGGCCCTCTGTTTTTATAGGGCTGTGACATCACATAAGCCTGCCAGTCGCTGATTGGCTTAAAGGTCTGCACATGTCATCGAGGGTGTTCCTTTCTTCTTCCCAGAGTTCTCTGCCCCATGTAACACGATGGGCTCTCGCCCATTTTGCCAATAAAGAGGAAAAAAAATTAGTTCATGATTAAAAAAATTAGACATGTCAGAAAACTATTTAAAATAGTCTAAAACCCTCAATAAATGTGGCATACTGCAGTTCAGGTACAAATTACTCCAATATTCTGGCATATACAGATTAATACAGTACATCTCTCCCATTGGGTGTGGAAGTAGGAAGCCCAATTTGTTCCATCAAACATCATGCAGCTGTGTAAATTGAACAATGAAAATTAATTTAGGAAGGGAGTAAAAAAAGAAATTCTTATTTGAATATTTTAAGCCACAAGTATTTTACTCCACTCAAATAAATCAAATACCTATTTCATATTTTATAAGATTTTATAACAAGATTAACAAAATAGAGTAAAGTAGGACTTTGCTGTCAGCATAGCTTTCTGCATATATTGTTCAATACATTACGAAAGTTCCCTCTAATAAGGTAAAGAGGAGGAGCTTCTTTGACACAGTTTGCTTTTGATTTTACTATCCAGGTAATAAACATCCTTTATTAATCATTCAACAATACACATAATTAGAGAAAGAAAAATATTTCTTAAATATACTTCTCCAACTACCTAAATGGCATTTTACTAGAAGGGGAAAGAGGTGGGGGAGGGAAAAGGAGAGGCATAGAAAGGGGGAGGGAGAGAAAAGGGGAAAAAGACAGTGGAGGCTACAGCACACAGTACAAGACTGCAGGGGAGGTGAATATTTATCAACAGGGCCATACTATTATACTATTATATGGGAGTGACAGTAAGGTCTACCAAACCTTTGTTGTGAGAAACTCTCAGTATTTCCTAGAATGCTCTAGGGTTCAAATGATACAGATTAAAGGGGTATTTTCATTCCCAGAAAACTTCCCCTATGGCAACAGAGTGGAACAGTTGTCCTGATTGAAAGAAACAAAATGGCGGAGGTAGCAGCCCAGAGTCTGGTTAACTCTTTCCACTTGTCCATTAGACTATGGGTGATAGGTGGATTTAACCTGAAGCTGGTTACACAGGGATCGTCAAAATCTAGAAACAAACTGAATCCCCTGATCAGAAACGATGTTCTGGGGAAGTCCATTGAGCCAGAAGATGTTTTGGAAGGACAGGCTGGCAAGGCATGGAGCAGACAGCAGACCTGGCAGAGGAACAAAATGGGACTTTTTGGAAAACCGGTCAGTTACCACCTAGATGACGGTATTGCCAGTGGAAGGCGGAAGGTCTGTGATGAAATCCATAGCCACGTGTGTCCACAGGCAGCTGGGTATCAGCAACGGCTGAAGAAGACCAGCAAGTTTCAGATGAGATGGCTTATTTCAGGCACAGGAAGGGCAGGAGCCCACACAGTCCCGTACATTCTTGACCTGTTCAGGCCACCAATAGAAATGGGAAATGAGGGTGACAGAGCACTGCAGCCCCGGGTGCCCAGCCACACATTGTCCCCAAGTCAAAAATTTCTTTCGTAGAGCAGGTCGGCAGGGGTCTTGTCAGGAGGTAGCTGTCAAAGGTCTACTGGAAGGGCAACAACCAGTCACTCATGAGGGATGAAATGCAGAGGAGCCGGTTCTTTCCCACTGACATCTGAGGTATGAGAGAGGGCATCAGCCTTGATGTTCTTTTCAGCCAGATGGAAGTGGATAAGGAAATTGAAGCGACAAAAGAAGAGTGAGCAGCAAGCTTGTCGTGGATTTAGTTGCTGAGCAGTCTGGAGGTAGAGTAGATTTTTGTGAGTGGCCATCAACTGCTGCAGCATGGCGGTGACTTGTCCGAGCTGTTCACCTTGCATGGCAATCTGTTGGGACTACTGGACCACGATGGTGGTAAGATCAGCCAGTTTAGGTAGCGGAACCTTGGCGGGATTCATGGCCGAATCTTACTGTCAGGCTCCAGGGGTAGCGGGCCCACTGGATCACCATGGACGAAGACGTAAGCCAACATTTGGGACCCTAATCTAAGTGGCACCCGCAAGTTGGACTTGTTGCGGCATGGTACCAACAGGTCGTTCCACAGGTGCGACTATTTCCACGGTGGCAGCCAAGCCTGGGTACACACAGGCAGGAGGTCAGGACTGGCAGCACAGGATCAGAGTCGGTAGCAACAGGTCAAGGCAGGCAACAGAGGAGTGTAGTCAGGAATGGAACCGGGATCACAACGGGAAAACACACTAACAGCAAAGGGCATGGGAAAAAACTTTTTCTATGGCACTAGGAACGAAGATCTGGCAGGGTGTGCAGGGAGATATTGGAATATAAAGGTTTCTGGGAAGTGGGCAGTACCAATTAATGATGCGCTGGTGTGTGCACCCTAGGAGACGGGGACACACATGCAAGGTCGCCGGACTGAAGGCAGGAATAAGGATGGGTGGGCGCCGTGATGGCAGGGAGAGAGGGGTATGGGTGAGCCCATGACTCACCGTAGCACTTGTGACACAGATTACTCTGTTTAATGTCTGTGATTTAATGAGCCGTGCACCTGTGTGACCATGGTCAGATTTCTGACCACTAGTAGTAAACATAAAAGCTTTCCATAGACTGACAGCAAGCAGAGATCTAGAAATCTGTAAGGAATTGATACAGAAAGTATATTGGAAAATTGTATAACTTTTTATCATAAAAATAATGACAATAATTTGCAGAAATGGGAACACCCCTTTAACTATTCTCTGACCTAGGTAAATGATGGATAGCAATTGTTTGCAGAATGTTGCAAGTGATTGGAAATTGGATTTTAGAGTGAATACCATCAGTATTTATGGATGTCTGAAAAGTGGATGTGAGATATCCCTTACAGGTACCATTGTGAATCAAAAAGCGGGTGTAACAGGCTTACATTTTGAATGGTTTACATTATTCACATGCAGGAGATCCTTTTGACTTTTGGCTACCATAGGCCTTAACCCCTTACCGACATGGAACGGAGTATTAAGTCACATGCCGGGTACAGGTGGATGGAGAGGGCTCACGGGCTCCATGTCCGGTAAGTCTTTGCTGCTCATTGCGGGTGTTTTCCCGCGCATGGGCGCCGCCATCTTCCCGAGGATCGTCGCTCCCCGTGACGTCATCGGGGAGTGGCGATCCATCGCCATGGTAGCCTCAGGTTTTCCGAAGACCCGAGGCTACTTCGGGTTAACCCATGCATTACAATGTGCTATCAGCACATTGTAATGAATGGGGAGTAAAATCCACATATACTATATAGTATGGCAGTATATGATAGGAGGGTTACAGTACCCTAGGGAGTCTGAAAAATGGTAAAAATAAAATAAAAAAAAGTAAAAAAAAATATAATAAAAAAACCTAAAAACTCAAATCACCCCACTTTCTCTAGAACTGATATAAATATAAATAAAAATTAAAAATCATCCCGCTTCCTAGTACATGGCATGGAATATTAAATCATGATTTTGAAGTGTAATTTGTTACGCAGAAAATAAGCCATCAAACAGATCTGTACATGGAAAAATAAAAAATTATAGATTTTTGAACTTGGGGAGTGAAAAATGAAAACGCAAAAATTAAAAAGGGCTGCGGCAGGAAGGGGTTAAACTGTATAAAGATTGTTGACCCTTCAACAGTTTCGAGTTTTTTTACATAGATGCAGTACCCTAGCCCTGATCCCCCTCTTTACCTTGTACTCTAAGGTAATGTTCAGGTGAATATGCCTTTGCTTGGACATTAATTTGCATGAAGTGTTTTTTTTTTACAGACACATTACTTTCAATCAGCAATTTGGGTCCATTAAAATGGACCCATATGCCCAATATTGGTATAAAATGGTGCATGCATTTCACATATATCAAATGTCACACAAATTTCTCATATGTTCATGTGAAAAAGCCCTTATTGGCCTGCAAATTCTAAAAAAACAATCAACCCAACAAAAATGCTGAGAATTTTAAAACCAAGTGAGGCAGATACAACCAACGCAGCCACACAATATTCGGAAGACTTGCGACACTACGAATTACACTACAATACAGGGTATACCAAAAAGGTTGGGGTGGTGGAATATCTTGCAAAACATACATTGGAACAAAAACTAAAAATATATGTGTCAAATATAAAAAAAATCTATACATTGATACCAAACTTGGCTCCCTAACTCCACCCAAGGAGTTAGGGGGCAACTTTAAATTCTTAAATGGGAGATCTCATTTTTTATTCAGATTCATATCCCCAAGAAAAATTAGATTTATTCACTATAGGACTTGAGAAATTTTCAATGTATACACTAAAAATAAAAATGGGTAAAAAAAAAATTTCAAAAATGGGGATATCTCGAGAAATACACATCAGATTGAGAAAAAGAAAACGTGACAAATATTTCTGATAATATATATCCAGTGTTATATATTATTTATTCTATAAATGAAAAATAAAATACATTTGTCCCAAAAGCCCATAACACATATGAAAAAATAAATAATAAAAAAAAAAATGGAAAAAAGGAAAAAAAAAAAACACAACTTGTTAGGTATCACCGCATCCCAAAAGGTATAAAAACAGCTATTCCCGGCGGTGAACCCCATAACAGAAAAATGCGCTCAACTGTCCGAATCGACCCTTTTTTGTCTGTTTCACAACACATAAAAAACATAATAATAAGTGACATAAAGGTTGCAGAGTCCCCAAAATGGTAGCAATGAAAACGTCAACTTGTCCTGGAAAAAATAAAAAAAGTTATTGATTTTTGAAACTATATATATTTTGGTAACATTGGGGCAGATTTACTTACCCGGTCCATTCGCGATCCAGCGGCGCGTTCTCTGCGCTGGATTCGGGTCCGGCCGGGATACATTAAGGTAGTTCCTCCGCCGTCCAACAGGTGGCGCTGCTGCGCTGAAAAGCATCGGAACGCGCTGGAGTTCACCAAGCCGGGCTGAGTGAAGGTAAGTGCAAGCTCCGCAACAGATTTTTTTTAAATGCAGCGTTTTTTCCGAATCCGTCGGGTTTTCGTTCGTCCACTCCCCCGATTTCCATCGCGTGTATGCCAGCGCCGTGCGCCACAATTTGATCGCGTGCGCCAAAATCCCAGGGCAATTCAGGGGAAATCGGCGCAAATCGGAAAAATTCGGGTAACACGTCAGGAAAACGCGAATCGGGCCCTTAGTAAATGACCCCCATTTTGTTTCCAACATATTTACTAACGGCAAAGTAAATGCAATCTTACCTCAACATGTAATCGCAGGTGAAGCCTGTGGATTTTGTTTCAAAATGCAACCAAATTGCCACATGTGAACATGGCCTCAGGGGCTCTACAAACACATCATGGCACCTGAAAACTATTCTGCCCTACAAAAGCTCAATGGCGCTCCTTCCCTTCTGCACTTTGCCATGTGCACAGACAATGGGGGTCATTTACTAAGGGCCCAAATCACGTTTTTCCGTCAGGTTACCAGAATATTACCATTTTTTGCGGATTTTCCCTGAATTGCCCCGGGTTTTTGTAGCACGCCATCAGATTGTGGTGTATCGGCGCCGACAAACATGCAAAGGAAATTGGGGGGAAACTGGCCATCGGAAAACCCTACGGATACGGAAAAACCGACGTATTTTTTTTAAAAAAGTGTCGCTTGACACATGCTTACCTTCACCCAAGATAGGATGGTGAATTTTCGTGAACTCAGACAGACATCAGCGCAGCAGCGACACCTGCTGGACATCGGGCGCAATACCTTAGTGAATCCCGGCCAGACCCGAATCAGCATCGGAGAACCCGCCACTGGATCGCGACAGGACTGGGTAAGTAAATGTGCCCCAATGGGTTACATCCACATGTGGGAAGTCCTCTTATTCGGATAAAGCTGCCCAATATATTCCTAAATGCATTTTCTACTTTCAAACTTTCATTTTGTTTGAATTTCTGTAAAATAAATAAAGGGTTAAGAAGCTTCCTAGCTGCTGTTTTGAATAGTTTGAGGGGTGAAGTTAATAGAACGGGGTGATATGTGGGGGTTTTCTATTAACAGAACTTCCAAAACCCCTGTAGAAATGAAACGGTCCATAAAATAGTTGATTCTAAAATTTTCTTGAAAATTAGAGAGAATACTGTTTGATTTGTTATATTTCTAGCGTCATAATAAAACAAAAGGACACTTCTAATATGATGCCAACACAAAGCTGAGATATGGTAAATGTTAGATAGTAACTCATTTGGGTAGAAAGACTATCAGCTTTAAAACCAGAACATTTTGAAGTTTGAATATTGTTTTTTTTTTTTAATATTTTTACCAAATTCACCTTTTTTTTATAAATAAGTGTTAAATATATCAACCAAAATTTCCCACTATTTTGAAGTACAAAATGAAATGGAAAAACAAACTTAAAAACACTTGGGTAAGTTAGCTAGTTTTGAAAAATAGGCCTTGGTCATCAAGGCGCAAATAAGCTTGGTCACCAAGGGGTTAAAGTTGTAGAAGATCGAGTTTGGTATGATTGACTAGATTTTAGAAAAAATATTTGACACATTGTTTTTCATTTTTCACACGCATTTTGCGTGATCTTCCACTGTCCAATTACAATCTGCAAACCCCCGCTCATGAGTCATATCATGGGGTACACCTATGCTAGAGAGCCTCACATTTTAGCACATATAGCCCTGCCCACCTACACTTGATGGTGCCTGTACTCTAAATTTTACTCTCTTCGCCCTGGCACTCATTCCAATACTCACTTTGTGAGCTGCCACCACCTATTTATTTCCAATTAATATTATAAGTGTGAAGTAAAATAAGCACATCTTTACAGAAATACCTCAATAATTTAGAAACCCAAATTACAGATCAAAAATTCTGCAATTATCTATCTGAGATTATTTAAAAAGAATCCTGGTAACACTATCTCTTCAGAAAATTAGGTTCTTAAAAGCTTAAAGCAGAGGCTAATTAAGTTTTAAAAATGTAAAACTAAAACTGCAGGATACTCATAAAAACATACATTTGTCAAATAAAAAGGTTAAAAAACTCTATACATACAATACATAAACGAACACTTGTAAAATAAAAAGGAATAAAAAAGAACTGCTTTTTGTTGGCTTGGGTTTCAGCAGAAGTTGTTTCTCCGGGCCAGCTATTTGTGTGAGGAATGAACTTCAAAAACGATTTAAATTAAGTAGAAGCATGGTTTTTTTTTAAATCCCTACCTAATCCTTCTCTTTTTGTCATGTATGAGGGGCAAGGCTAGACTTGTACCAAGGTATGCCCTCGGTGTCATATTTTCTACTTATGACTCATCTTCTTCCAGGGATCTCCAATGGAGAAGATATTACCAGGACATTCCTCAAAATTTACATATTTACAAATCCAAGAATGTCAAACACCATTATTAAATGTTGGACCACTTGTCCAATATCCATTTTGTTGGCTACCTGACTTCTGAAATTCTTGGCGCTCGGCACACCAAAGGTATCTAAGGACCCTGATCATAGATTCATTGCCAAGGGGATGAAATCTATAAATTATAACAAGGCTGGTTTTGAAGTACAGGTCTTTGACGCTTAGCTGTACAGTTCCTTATGCTTTTATGATATGAAGATTTAATAAAGAAGTATACATATTTTTACTGCTTTTCGAGCCATGCTGGATGATTGGATTTATTCCTTAAAAGAAGAAACACAGAGGTTTAGCTGAGACACATTTGGCCTTGTGCCGTTATCTTTGCTAGAGTGTTAAACCTTTGAATACTATTTGTGAAGTGTGAACTCTGATTCCCGGAACCTACTATTCGTAAATCCACCACTGGATTTAAATGTTTTGAAAAATTATATATATAGTGGGAAGTATAATCACTGGATTTGTAAGACTGGGAGATTAATTACAAGTTTCTTTACTACTGAAATATGCAGCTAAATATGGGACATATGGGATATGGGATATGGGACAAGGCCGCTTGACTTTCAATGAAGATGGAGGAGGAATGTTCCAACTATTACATTTACAATTACATTTGAATTATGAGCACACACTTGATAAAGCCAAGACAAAAGTAAAACTGTCAGTGTCTCTTTTTAGAAATGAAAGCATGGTAGGTTAAGGCATTCTTTGATGTCTATAAACGGTGTTTCATTTTTCCCTGTGGCTCATTCATGTAAAGCCAGGCTCATACAAACATATAAAAATATCCTTTTAGTTACACCGAGCAGAAAGGTTTGTTTTGCAGGTTTAGTTTGTAAGGAATTAATAAGGCTAAATTAGCTCTTAGATTGTAAATATGATATGATTCAGTTAACTGTAAATAATGAATAAAAAATGTGGAAAGGACATAACAGAATGTTAAACACTGTAGGTTTAATACAATGTATATTCTATATATACTTGTATATACTATAGTTGTTAGTCCTTCTCCATTTTAGTCAATAATTGTATTTAGCTTCAATGATTGGCTCAGACATCTTCTACAAAGGTCTGGGCTTTAAGCTCAGTGTTCATGTTACACCTGTGCACATGTCATGCACTATTTGTAAGGTATGGCTGAGGATGCACTTATTTGTCAGTTGTATTTCATGCGGTATCGCGGTTTTAACACTTTTTAAACTCCAAACCAGAACAGGCTTCGGCGCTGCGTGCGCACGATCGTGCGCGCGCCTACATAGGAAATAGCGGAGATGTTGCGCGCGCACGGTTTATAACACTAACGAAAGTAAGTACCGGCACCAGCTCACCCTGAGCTGGTGCTCTGTACTTACAGCTTACCCCTGCCATTCTAAATGGTAGGTTTCCTTTAATTCTGGTATTTTGTCTCTATGCTTGGATTTAGAATACCCTTTTTCCTTTTAATTTTGTACTGCATTTGTCCTCCTGGCTTTGATCCAGTTCATGGGACTGTATTTCTTTATATGTATTGTCCTGTCTTCACCTATGTGTTTTGCACTTTGACACAGAAAAGGAATGTTGTCTACCACTTAGCGTAGGCATGAACAGTTTCAGGACCCAATGTCTCTACCCGCTGTCTGAATTCCAGTTAGTTATTATTTACATTTTTTGTGTATATGGTCCATGTAGCACATCTGCAAAATAGCTTAAAATAGCTTAAGATGAAGGTTAATAGGCACCTAAAGTGTGAATTCTAGATATGTCGGAAAGGAACATTTAACTAATTGCTCAAGAACTGTGTACTATAAATGTATTTGAATTAATAAATACTGATATATTTCTAATGGAGGAATTTTTAAATACCCGATCTATCAAAATATAATACCATTTTGTTACAGTGTTTAACCCAGTAACGGAAAATTCGAAAACAGCACTTTTTTGCCATCTTGAAAAATATTTTAAAAATCAATAAAAAGTGATCAAAAGGCTGTACAGTCCTAAAAATACAAGCATTGAAAACATCATCAAAAGTTGCAAAAAATTACACCACCCACAGCTCCCTGAAGTATGAAAAAGTTATTAGCGCCAGAAGATGAATACATTATAGAACCTTTACAAATGTGGTATCTCAGTGATTGCACTGTCCCAAGGAATAAAGGAAACATGTCATTTGGGGTGCACAGGGAAATCCGTAAAATTCAAGCCCACAAGAAGATGGTGCAAATGTGTTTTTTCACCAATTTTTCCTACTTCCCAGTACACGGCATGGAATATTAAATACTGTCACTATGAAGAGCAATGTGTTATGTAGAAAACAAGCCCTCACACAGCTCTTTACATGGAAAAATAAAAAAGTTATAGGTTTTTAAAGGTGGGGAGTGAAAAATGGAAACGCAAAAACGAAAAAGGGCCAAGGCAGGAAAGGGTTAAGATAATTCATTTTTGCAGTGTATATATTTCTGAAAAGCACCTTCAAAAGACAAGTATGGTAGAATGCTAAAACAGAAATATTTTAAGGTGAGCATCTGTTTTTTAACTTAGTATTTATTGATTAACAGAAACATGTTTTTATTGTATTACACAAAGCACATACAAAGTTTAGTCTCTACAGAAAGTCTTTTAAAAAGTTTATTTTGGTTCATAAAGGACATTCCCAATACTTTTATTTTTATTTTGACTTTAAATTGTATTGAATTTGTAAAGTATGAGGAATTTTTAGTACAGCTCAACTATCCATCAAGTCCAGGACTATTAATTGATAAAGTATAAAACTGCTTCCAGGTCTCTCTAGGTAATAAAATAAATTAAACCAATTTCTCTGCACATATATTTGACTGTTGCAAGATTTAGCTTTAATTAATTAATTTGGCTTTTACTTTCTCATTTCCAAACGTTAGCACTATAGAGCTGGAGCCAACTGCTGATGCCCATTCCCTTTTTGTTATTATTTTGTTTTAGTAGGAACACTTTAATTGAAATGATCATCATCTCTATGTGATGTACAAACCCTTTAAAACTAATGATGCAGTGTCCAATTATCTGCACATCAATAAGAGAAGTTCAATGATAAACTAAACGATAGCATCCAACAAGTAGAGCACATTTATCAAGGGTTGCATGAATGTTAACACCATTCAACAAAATAATCAATAACCACAACAGGAAAAAGTGAGCATGACAAGTAAATCTAAATCAATTATGACAGTTAAAGAAAAATGTTATAGAAATTTATAAAATCTTCACAATTTAGTTGTGTCATAAATACAGCATTTCCATTAAAATAACATTTTTATTGTAAATCCACTTCTGTTTTAAACACAAAAATTACCCATTTGTGATGTTACCATTTCTGCCAAGATTGTTGGAGTTAGTTTTTACTACTGAGCTGGTGATTTTATAATGTATTTCAAATAAAAACATTCTCTCCTCCCTTTTGTCCGAAAATCTTGCTGGTTGGATATTTGCATCCCATACCTAAAGCTGGAGAATGATTTACTGTAGCTTGGAAAATTGTGGGCGAACACATTTTGATTTTTTTTTTTTACTGTAGATGCTACAACTCTAAGACTGTAGTAAGAATTTGGTGAGTTCATAACACAGCGTCTATTATGTACTGTATACTTCTACGATTTTCCTAGTAGTCTGACTCTAGCTTATCTTTTGGTAAATCCTTTACCTTTTGACTGCTTCTTTACTGGATTTGACCTTGCTTCTTTACTGATATTCTTGTTTTTATAGTTTTGCTATATTCATATAATTATGGTTTTTATTTCAACTACTTTATCAATTCACTTTGGTCTTCTGGTTTAATCATCTTTGCCCCTTACATTTTCTAAATTCTAAATCTAAATCCTGAATATTCATAATGAAACAATGAGCCTACTATTATGGATTGTGAATGCTGGATATATTATAGAAAAGCAGGAAGATACAACCACTGCCAAAACTTTCTACAGACTCCACAACCAGTCATTTCTGGTTTTACAACTTACATATAATAGGATTACCTATTGTTGCATTTACAAGATTATCTTATCTACCGAATATACTCGAGTATAAGCCGACCCCTAATTTCAACACAAAAAACTGGGAAAACCTATTGCCTCGAGTACAAGCCAAGGGTGGGAAATGCATTGGTCACAGCCTCCCAGTATATAGTCTGCCAGCCCCCTGTACTATATAGTCTGCTATCCCCTGCAGCATACAGCCTGCCCTGCCCCTGTAGTATACAGCCTGCCCAGTCCCTGTAGTATACAGCCTGCCCAGCCCCTGTAGTATACAGCCTGCCCAGCCCCTGTAGTATACAGCCTGCCCAGCCCCTGTAGTAGGAAAAAAAAATAACACTGTACTCACCTTTCCGACATCCCCCAGAAGGTGCTCTTCTGTCTCCGATCCCCACGGCGCCACCTCGGGTCCTTTGGTTCTCTTCGGATTCTTCCGCTCATTTTTGGCTCCTCTTCGGGTCTCCGTGCTAGGCCCTCACACAGAATGACGTCAGCCGCTTGCCAACGTCATTGTTTGTGAGCCGCTGGCATCGCAAGGGGACCCAAAGAGGAGCGGAACTTCCTGAAGAGGAGCCGAAGAAACCGAAGAGGATCCGAAGGACCCGAGGTGGCACCGGAGCATTGGAGACAGAAGAGGACCTACAGTTGACTTCAGTATTAGCCAAGTTAGGGTTTTTGAGCACAAATTTTGTGCTGATAAACTAGGCTTATACTCGAGTGTATATATTTGATCTACCGTATATTCCGGCGTATAAGACAACCTGGTGTATAAGACGAGCCCCCTACTTTCCTGTTTAAAATATAGAGTTTTAGATATATTCATGGTCCTTTTTTTTATTTAAATTCTTATGACATGCAGGTATATTGCAGGAAAACTGTCGCTCATAAACATAAGGCATACAACAACAACATTACCATCGTCCATTTTACTGTAAATGTTACCATACTGTACCTTAAATTTTTATTTTATTAAATATTCCATGCCATGTACTCTTGTGGGCTTGGATATTACGTCTTTCATTGAGCGCCCCAAATGACATGTCGACTTTATTCTTTGGGTCGGTACGATTAAGGGGATACCAAATTTATATAGGTTTCATAATGTTTTCATACATTTACAAACATGAAAACCTCCTGTACAAAAATAATTTTTTTGATTTTGCCAACTTCTGGCGCTAATAACTTTTTTATACTTTGGTGTACAGAGCTGTGGGTGGTGTCATTTTTTGCGAAATTTGATAATATTTTCAATGAAATAGTTTTTTACTTTTTATAGATTTTTTTTATAGTTTTCAAAATGCCATTTTCGACTTTGGGCGCTATTTTCCATTACGGGGTTAAACGCATTGAAAAACCGTTATCATATTTTGATCGGGCATTTTCTTCCCACACTCCAAAAACATACTGGGGGTCATTTACTAAGGGCTTGATTCGCGTTTCCCCGATGTGTTACCCGAATATTTCCGATTTGCGCCGATTTCTCCTGATTTGCCCCGAGATTTTAGCTCACACAATCGGATTGTGGCGCATCGGCGCTGGCATGCATGCGACGGAAATCAGGGGGCGTGGCCAAACGAAAACCTGACGGATTCGGAAAAATCGCCACATTTAAAAAAAAAAAAAGTGTCGCAGAACTTGCACCTACCTTCACTAGGAATAGGCCGGTGAACTTGAGTGCATTTTGGCGGGCCTCGGGGAACTTCAGCGCAGCAGCGTCGGAGGAACTACCTTAGTGAATCCCTGCCGGACCCAAATCCACCGCAGAGAACGCGCCGCTGGATCGCGAATGGACTGGGTAAGTAAATCTGCCCCACTGTGTGGGAGCCCATTGTGAGCCACATGGGGACCTCCCCAGGATCGGGGCTGATGACGCTGGTGCTCCGGCGAAACATGTTGGGGGTGCTCGTGTTTGGTTTTTAGAGGATCACAGTTGTGGCTGTTAATGAGTAGGGTCGCTGCAGAGATCCACTATTCCAGACACTACGATTGAGTTTCCACTCAGCCTGTGATACTTACATACAAAAATAGCAGCCCAACATGTGAAATTTTAAAACAGTTAAGTGTGATTATTTAATTATTTAATAAAAGTTAAGTTTTAGGCCTGACCAATAAGGCTTTTTTTCTGTCTTAGGACAGTTTTGAAAATTCGGTATATGATGCCTTGGCAGTCCTAAAGGGCTATCACTGGAGGAAATTGTTGCTATATAAATAAAGAATTATTAGTATTATAATGACAGCTCGGCTTTCATTTTACCAGTGCATGAATATTTTAAAGGGGAGCTGTGATTGATTGCCATGGGCAACTAGAAATATTCTGACTTACAGACAGCTTGATAAATCTGCCCCAATGTGTTCTGAAGTTATTATTAAACAAAATGATATATGTCAAGTCAAGTATGTTTTCATACATTTAAAAAAATTAAAACCTCATGAACAAAAATTTTTTTTTTATTTTGCCATCTTCTTGTGCTTATAACTTTTTCATACTTTGATGTATGGAGTTGAGGGTGGTGTCATCTTTTGCGACTTTTGATGATGTTTTCAATTATATTATTTTTAGGACTGTACGCCCTTTTGATCACTTTTTATAGAATTTTAAATTTTTTTTTAAATGGCAAAAAAGTGCCAGTTTTGACTTTGGACGCTATTTTCTGTTACGGGGTTAAACGCAGTGAAAAACCGTTATTATATTTTGATAGATCAGGCATTTTTGGACTCGGCGATACCTGATGTGTTTATCATTTTTACTGTTTATTTATATTTATATCAGTTCTAGGGAAAGGGGGGTGATTTGAATTTTTAAGTTTTTTTATTATAATTTTTTTTTTTTAACTTTTTTTAAATTTTTATTTTTACTATTTTTCAGACTCCCTAGGGTACTTTAACCCTAGGTTGTCTGATCGATCCTACCATATACTGCCATACTACAGTATGGCAGTATATGGGTATTTTACTCCTCATACATTACAATGTGCTGATAGCACATTGTAATGAATGGGTTAACCCGAAGTAGCTTCGGGTCTTCGTGAGACCCGAAGCTACCATGGCAACGGATCGCCGCTCCCCGATGACGTCACGGGGAGCGACGATCCTAAGAAAGATGGCGGCGCCCATGCGCTCTGCAAGAAAACACCCGCGATCGGTGCCGGCACCGATCGCGGGTGTTACCGGTAAGCCTTTGCTGCAATATGCAGCAGAGACTTACCGGCTTTGGAGAGGGCTCGGCCCGCGAGCCCTCTCCATGCATCGGAATGTGACCGCCGTCGTGAATACACGGCGGGCGGTCGCGAACCGGTTAAGCTAAATAAAAAAACATAATTCTTACCTTATCCCGCTCCTCTTTGTGCTGCCTTTCATCAGGGGATCCGGCGCAGGCGACGGCTGATGACGCGTCTGCAGGTCAGGTGCCGGGTCATAGACCTCAGCAGTCCCGGCGCAGGCAGACGATGGCGGGTAAGTATTGTGAGGTGGGTGGGACGGGGGCGGATCGGGGGCCCGTTCTAATTTTGAATTATGACAGCTCCGGGGCCTCCCTGATCCAGCGCACGGACCAGATGCAGAACAGTCCATGCGCTGTAACAGGCAGGCCCGCGGCTGTCACAATTCAAAACATTTGCCCGCTATGCTGCACTGAGTTATCAGCGCAGCACAGGGGTCAGGTGCGGGCCTCTGACTGACCGGCAGCGGAGCTTCGGTGGATCGCGGGAAAGGTGAGAAACATTACCGGCGTATAAGACGACCCCAGACTGGACAGAAGATTTTTAATAGAGATGAGCGAACATGCTCGTCCGAGCTTGATGCTCGGTCGAGCATTAGGGTACTCGAAACTGCTCGTTGCTCGGACGAATACTTCGCCCGCTCGAGAAAATGGCAGCTCCCGCCGTTTTGCTTTTTGGCGGCCAGAAACAGAGCCAATCACAAGCCAGGAGACTCTGCACTCCACCCAGCATGACGTGGTACCCTTACACGTCGATAGCAGTGGTTGGCTGGCCAGATCAGGTGACCCTGGGATAGACTAGCCGCTGCCCGCGCTGCTCGGATCATTCTGTGTCTGGATGCCGCTAGGGAGAGAGCTGCTGCTGGTCAGGGAAAGCGTTAGGGTGTTCTATTAGCTTACTGTTAGGCAGGAGTGATTCTCAAAGAACCCAACAGCCCTTCTTAGGGCTACAATAACGTTCTACTTTTTTTATTTTAATTTGCATCTAGTACCATTTTGTGAGGAATTAGCAGGGGGACTTGCTACCGTTGTGTTTAACTCTTAGTGGCACACATATCCATAGCAAAGACCGAAGTGGGAAAATTTAGTAGGGGTTGGATTTCAATTAGGCACTAACTCAGTGTCATCTCATCTGGCATAGTAGTGTGCTTTGATACTTGGCTAGAAAATAGCCATAGGAGAATACCCTATAGGCTAGTAGAGACCGAGGCCTTTCGCAACCTCATGGCGGCGGCCGCCCCTCGGTATTCGGTCCCCAGCCGCCACTACTTTTCCCGATGTGCCGTCCCAGCCCTGCACCAGCACGTGTCAGACAACATCATCCGTGCCCTGACCAACGCCGTTTCTGACAAGGTCCACCTGACCACGGACACGTGGACGAGTGCTGCCGGGCAGGGCCACTATATATCGCTGACGGCACATTGGGTTAACTTGGTGGAGGCTGGGACCGAGTCTGACACTGGGGCTGCTCATATACTGCCGACGCCGAGGATTGCGGGGCCTACCTCGGTCCAGGTGTTTCAGGCCTACTATGCCTCCTCCTCCTCCCACCCCTCCTCCACCTCCTCCTCCGAACTACCATCCGTGGGCACGGCGCCATCAGTCGGTAGCTCTAGGCACAGCAGCAGTGCCGTCGCTAAGCGACAGCAGGCGGTGCTCAAACTGCTGAGCCTAGGCGACAAAAGGCACACCGCCCAAGAGCTATTACAGGGCATCACGGCGCAGACTGATCTGTGGCTGGCACCGCTGAACCTCAAGCCGGGAATGGTTGTGTGTGACAACGGCCGTAACCTGGTGGCGGCTCTGCAACTCGGCAGACTGACACATGTGCCATGCCTGGCCCATGTGTTAAATCTGATAGTTCAGCGTTTCCTCAAGACATACCCCAATCTGTCTGATTTGCTCACGAAGGTGCGCCGCATCTGTGCGCATTTCAGGAAGTCCAGCCCAGATGCTGCCACTCTCAGGGCAGCGCAGCGCCGCCTCCAACTGCCCGCTCACCGACTGTTGTGCGACGTGCCCACGAGGTGGAATTCAACACTGACCATGTTATCCAGAGTTTACCAGCAGCGCAGAGCGATTGTAGACTGCCAGATGTCAACTTCCACCAGAACTGGTAGTCAGGTCAGTCAGCTTCCTCAAGTCTACAATGAGGAGTGGACGTGGATGTCTGATATCTGTCAGGTGCTGAGTAACTTTGAGGAGTCAACACAGATGGTCAGTGGCGATGCCGCCATCATCAGCCTCACCATCCCGCTGCTTGGCCTGTTGAAAAACTCTCTGGTCAGCATGAAGTCGGAAGCTTTGCGCTCGTCACAAGAGACAGGGGAAGAATATTCCCTTGTTGATAGCCAAAGCACCCTCAGGTCTGTTTCTCAGCGCATATCGGAGGAGGTGGAGGTGGAGGAGGATGAGGAGGAGAATGTTGGTGAGACACAAGATGGGACCATTGTTGAGTCCTTTACTGTTCAGCGTGTATGGGCAGAAGAAGAGGAGTTGGAGGAGTTGGAGGAGGAGGAAATGGACAGTCAGGCCAGTGAGGGGAGTGAATTCTTACGCGTTGGTACTCTGGCGCATATGGCAGATTTCATGCTAGGCTGCCTATCCCGTGACCCTCGCGTTCAAAGAATTTATTCCAGCACCGATTACTGGGTGTTCACTCTCCTGGACCCACGGTACAAGCAAAATCTTTCCACTCTCATCCCTGCAGAGGAAAGGAGTGTGAGAATGCATGAATACCAGCAGGCCCTGGTGCACAAGCTGAAACAGTATTTCCCTTCTGACAGCGCTAGCGGCAGAGTGCGTAGTTCTGCGGGACAAGTAGCGAGGGAGAGTAGGCGAGCAGGCAGCTTGTCCAGCACTGGCAAGGGTACGCTTTACAAGGCTTTTGCCAGCTTTATGTCACCCCAGCAAGACACTGTCACCTGTCCCCAGTCTCGGCAGAGTAGGGCTGATCTTTACAGAAAGATGGTGAGGGAGTACGTAGCTGACCATACCATCGTCCTAAATGATCACACAGCTCCCTACAACTACTGGGTTTCAAAGCTGGACATGTGGCACGAACTGGCGCTGTACGCCTTGGAGGTTCTTGCCTGCCCTGCCGCTAGCGTCTTGTCCGAGCGGGTTTTCAGTGCAGCTGGTGGCATCATCACCGATAAGCGTACACGCCTGTCGACTGACAGCGCTGACAGGCTGACGCTTATTAAAATGAATAAAGGCTGGATTTCTCAGAATTTCCAATCTCCACCAGGTGAAGGAAGCTCAACCTGAATAATTGATCCACTCCTCCTCCTCCTCATTTTCCTCCTTCTCCTCCTCTTTGTACAGTAAAGCAGAGGAAAATGGCTATTTTTTGACAGGGCCCACTGGCTCTTGCTATAGTACTTCATGCATTTAATTTTTCTGGAGGGCCACCTACCCGGTCCTCTGTTTGAAACAATTTTTGTGAGTGCCACATACAGGCACTCAATCTATTCCATTTTACTGCAGGGCCACCTACCTGCTCCTCTGGTTTGAAACATTTTTGGGACTGCCACATACAGGCACTCAATCTATTCCATTTTACTGGAGGGCCACCTACCTGCTCCTCTGGTTTGAAAAATTTTTGGGACTGCCACATACAGGCACTCAATCTATTCCATTTTACTGCAGGGCCACCTACCTGCTCCTCTGGTTTGAAACATTTTTGGGACTGCCACATACAGGCACTCAATCTATTCCATTTTACTGGAGGGCCACCTACCTGCTCCTCTGGTTTGAAAAATGTTTGGGACTGCCACATACAGGCACTATCCAAATTAAATTGTCTCCATAGCAGCCTCCACACGTTGTCTCCATTGCTACCTCCAAAAGTCGTCCATATAGCTGCCTCCATACATCGTCCCTTTATCAAACGAGGTGTGTCAGGCAGAAATTTGGGTTGTTTTCATGGATTCCACATCAAAGTTGTTAACTTTGTCGCCACCCTGCTGTGTTATCCACAAAATATACTGGCAAACTTTTACCATTTAGGGATATTATTTCAGCGCTTCTTGCGCATCTGTTTACATTCCCCTCACCCGGCATATCCTAAACTTATAAGAACGCTACTACACTTGATCTTATACAAAAGGTTCTTAGAAGTGCTGTTTGGGGAGTAGCCTAGAGACAGGGGCTTGAATTGGCGAAAGCTCGCCTGGCAGCGGAGCGCCAGCTCCATGCGCATCATGCGCTTCTTGCGCATCTGTTTACATTCCCCTCACCCGGCATATCCTAAACTTATAAGAACGCTACTACACTTGATCTTATACAAAAGGTTCTTAGAAGTGCTGTTTGGGGAGTAGCCTAGAGACAGGGGCTTGAATTGGCGAAAGCTCGCCTGGCAGCGGAGCGCCAGCTCCATGCGCATCATGCGCTTCTTGCGCATCTGTTTACATTCCCCTCACCCGGCATATCCTAAACTTATAAGAACGCTACTACACTTAACTTGGTGCAGGCTGGGACCGAGTCTGACCCTGGGGCTGGTCATATACTGCCGACGCAGAGAATTGCGGGGCCTACCTCGGTCCAGGTCTCAAAGGCCTACTATACCTCCTCCCACCCCTCCTCCACCTCCTCCTCCTCCGAATTACCATCCGTGGGCATGGCGCCATCAGTCGGTAGCTCTAGGCACAGCAGCAGTGCCGTCGCTAAGCGACAGCAGGCGGTGCTGAAACTGCTGAGCCTAGGCGATAAAAGGCACACCGCCCAAGAGCTATTACAGGGCATTCCACATCAAAGTTGTTAACTTTGTCGCCACCCTGCTGTGTAATCCACAAAATATACTTGCAAACTTTTACCATTTAGGGATATTATTTCAGCGCTTCTTGCGCATCTGTTTACATTCCCCTCACCCGCCATATCCTAAACTTATAAGAACGCTACTACACTTGATCTTATACAAAAGGTTCTTAGAAGTGCTGTTTGGGGAGTAGCCTAGAGACAGGGGCTTGGATTGGCAAAAGCTCGCCTGGCTGCAGAGCGCCAGCTCCATCCCAAGATCCAACTAACATAGTTGCAGCACCTTTAATCTACTACTAGTTCACTGCCTCCATAATAATAATAATAATAATCTTTATTTATATAGCGTCATCATATTCTGTAGCGCTTTACAAATCATAGGAAACAAATACAAATGTAATGTAACAGAGCACAACATTTGTATGGAACAACAGGAGTGAGGTCCCTGCTCGCCAGAGCTTACGGTTTATGAAGATGATGGGGTAACACGAGGTAAAAGAATATTTAATGGTCAAGCCATTCTTCTTAGGGAATAGAAAAAAATATAATAAATGGAATTGCTGTCGCTTGAACCACTCAGCCGTCATCTTATATACCAGGTCCAGGGTGAATGGGACTGCAGAGAAGTCTGGTGCCTGTTGGTTGCTGGATAACAGATGGGAGGACGACACAGGACGGGTTAGTAGAAGAGTTAAAACTTCATGCAGTTAATGAGTGTTATAGGCTTGCCTAAAGAAATGGGTTTTAAGAGCACGTTTGAAACTTTGGAGGTTAGGTATTAGTCTGATAGTCCAGGGCAGAGCATTCCATAGAATTGGTGCAGCTCTAGAGAAGTCTTGGAGACGCGAGTGGGAGGTCCGCACTAGGGTAGAGGTTAATCTAAGATCACTGGCGGATCTAAGAGCACGGGTTGGGCGATAGACTGAGATAAGAGAGGAGAGGTAGGGGGGTGCAGCATTATACAGAGCTTTATGGATGAGGGTTATTATTATTTTAAACTGTATTCGAAAGGAGACTGGCAGCCAGTGCAGCGACTGGCATGAACTGTAAGCATACATGGTCCCCTTATCAAACGAGCTGTGTCAGGCAGAATTTTGGGTTGTTTTCATGGCTTCCATGTTAACTTTGTCGCCACCCTGCTGTGTAATCCACAAAATATACTGGCAAACTTTTATCATGTACCGATATTATTTGAGCGCTTCTTGCTCACCTCCTTTGGTTCCTCTCTGACACCCATTGGTTTGAAGCCTGAGTCCAATTAGGGTATGTCGCCATGCCACTCTCTAGCCTGCTGCCGCTGCCTCTGCCTCTGCATGCCATCCCCTATAGTGTCAGGGTCAATTATTGGATGTTTTACATGCTATCTAGCTTCATTCTGTCACTCTGTCATGGCCATGCTGTTGCCCATAATTTCGGCATAATGGTGCGATTAAGCAGCCTCAGAGGCATCCATGCATGCTGCCCCTGCTGTTTCCTGTCCATTTCCGTGGTGTTTCCATCCTTTTCTGAGGTTCCCAGGTGTTTGGCCAAGCTTCCCTGTGCAGAGCCTTGGTCCCCTTGAAAAATGCTCGAGTCTCCCATTGACTTCAATGGGGTTCGTTATTCGAGACGAGCACTCGAGCATCGGGAAAAGTTCGTCTCGAATAACGAGTACCCGAGCATTTTAGTGTTCGCTCATCTCTAATTTTTAAGTCTTCAAAAGTCATCTTATACGCCGGTATATACGGTAAGTTTTCCCTGTCATCTTGTAGGGTTGCTCAGGGACCATCAGTTAGGTTCCTGATAGTGAGTTCGCCCTTATCAGTGCGGGTCATCTGCTTTAGGCAGGGCCTTAGCCTGCAGGGTGAGTTTGCCACCACTAACCTAGTCTGACAGCTAGCGCCAAGCCTTACTTCCACTATGGAGGCCATGGAAGCTGTTGTTAGTCAGCTACAGAGTCTGGCTCACATGGTTCAGAATCTGTCTGAACGTGTGCAGCAGCAGAAACAGAGGCTCCCTTTGATTTCTGGTCAGTCTGTGTATGAGCCTAAGGTTAAGCTTTCTGATCTCTTCGCTGGAGACATTTTTCCCTTCAGGGAGAGTTGCAAGCTGTATTTCCACCTTAGGTCCCAGTCTTCTGGTAATGATACCCATAGGGTAGGCATCATCAGGTCACTCCTTTGTGGAAGCCCTCCTCCCAACCTCTGTGGGAAAGGTGAGGTTCCAGTGGCCCCTCATAAAAGGGGGGGTTACTGTAACGTCCGTGCCTGAATGTCGCACTATCCGCAGTTTGCGGAATAGATGGTGTTTATTTGTGTGTGAACTGTGGCTTAGCGTTTTTTAAATTAACTGAGCCACACACTGATCCTTGCATTTTAGTCCTGCCCAACAAGGGTTACTAGCCTGATGGACTGTCAGTTAGGTTCCTGATAGTGGGTTCGCCCTTATCAGTGCGGTTTATCTGTTTTTGGCAGGGCCTTAGCCCGCAGGGATGTCGCAGGGTGAGTTCGCCACCACTTATCTAGTCTGACAGCTAGCGCCAAGCCTGGTTGTGGTTGCGCAGTTTGCTGGACAGGTGCTGACACTAGGCCTGAAAAATAGGCTTGTGTCCTGGATGCCATTTTAGGCTGTGTTAAAGGGGAGGTGTATAATATTTTTATTTCCACTGGTCACAGATTCTACACCATTCTACACAATTTATGCTTACACTTTTCATGGTCTACTTATATTTGTAAACAATGATGTTTTGTTGAATCTTTAACGTAACATTCCATTTGTATGGAAACTTTTACAAACAATTTCTTATGGAATTCTTTTCTTATGTAAGACACGATAAAACAGCAATAAGATCGTTAAGATAAAAGGGATTCTAAACTTGCTCTACCATGTTACAAGACCATTACTATGTAATTAATAAAACAAGATACGGTCTGTAAATTTTATTTTATTGTATCTACACTGTAGTGTTTGCAGCACTATTCCTTATCAAGTCCTAAGATGATAATCTATTAATTTATTAATTATATTTATCTTTTAATATCTCCTCAATTTAATATATTATAGTGGCACAAAAAATTATTTCTTAGTATAATTTTATTTCTGAGGCCTCCTTTTAATAGATGGTGGATGGCTTAATGTTGGTTTCAATTGAAGATTTAAAAAAGAAAAGAAAAGGATGTTAAAAAAATTTATATCAACAGAAATCAAGCATCTGATAAATCATCTAGACTAATTTGTGAGGTAAGACTGAAAACTGGGAATTTTAAATGTGTTTCACTAAATTTTCATTTTCTTTAGAATATACACAAAAATATCGACACAATTGTACCACTAACAAAAAGTACATGTAGTCACATAAAATCAATTTCTTAATTTTTCAAAATTTACTTTTTGCCAGCACTTCTCCACTGTGAAATTCTGATCTCTCATGCTCTGCAACAATTGTATTAAAAATTTTCAGAGACAATTGGTTGACTGTATAATAGATTACAAATCTATTAGAAAAATATGATCATGCTACACTAATCCTAAATGAGGATTAACTTTTTCTTATCGTATACTTTTTACTTATTGTATAAATACTTAAGATTTTCAGATAACTTACATTGAACCTCATTTTTTGAGCAAGTCTACACGGACACCATGGGGGAGCATATACTAATCTTTTCTAACAAGTAGTACCGTATTTTCCGGACTATAAGGCGCACTTAAAAGCATTGGATTTCCGTGGAAATCCAAAGTGCGCCTTATAGTCCGGTGCGCCCTATGTATGGCGCTGGGCACAGGGCAGCGGACCATACTTACATAGGTCCCCGCTACCGGAGATCTCCAGCGGGAGATCTGCTGTCTCCGGTAGCGGGGACCTATGTAAGTATGGTCCGCTGCCCTCCTCCACCTCCCCCTCACCTTCTCCGCTCACCTTTCCCGCGTTCCCCGTCGCGTCTCGGCGTCGCGTTTCGTCGCCGCGTCCCGTCGCCGCGTCACGTCGGGTCTCCGCCACGCCCCCGAACCTCCGCCACGCCCCCGGCCGCCGGACCCCGCGCCTTATAGTCCGATGCGCCTTATATATGTAATTATTACATATATAAGGCGCATCGGACTAATGCGCCTTATAGTCCGGTGCGCCCTATAGGGCAGAAAATACGGTATGTACAAAAAGTAAACCTACACATTCTAAAATGAGGCGTTTTTATCCCAAAAGGCAGAAACCAGATAATAAATCTTGTATATCTTTAGGCCATCTGTTCAAATGCATATTGCTACGGCAGTGGAGACTATAGCTCAATATTTATATTGCCTGGAAAAGGTTGTATAGGGATTGAGACTTGACAGGCTTGATAGGTATTATACAGCAGCCAGCCGCCATTTACAGCTGAAAACATTGCAAACCTGAGTATGGCACCTACACAATGAAAGTGCATGGGCAATACCTTATTGGCACCAATCCACATTGATATATTGGTGTCCATGTGCTAACACTTAACAGGTGTCCTGTTTAGGTTTACGGATGTCTGTTGACCCCATGCCACCAAAGCCTCTTTTCACCTTCCTGACATTGCCCATTTTTTCAAATATGACATGTTTCACCAAGTGGTTATAACTTTGGAACGCTTTAACATATCCAATTTATTAATGAAAAAACATCTGGTGAAAATTTGGAAAAATTCACGATTTTCAAAATTCTAAATGTTTTACATTTTCAACACAGAGTCATAACAGCAAAAAATCTTGATAACTAACATTTATGGAATTTCTGCTTTATGTTAACATGACTTTTTATATATCGTCTTATTTTTATAGGATGTTATGGGGCCTTTAACCTGATAGATAGAATGATGTTTGGAGCATACTCTGACACCAACGTGTAAAGCTCTTCATTTAGTGTACATATGAGAATGACATAACATCCCAAGGGATCAGTTAATGCTTTAATTTCATGGAAGGCAATGCGGGGGACACAGGAGCTGAGTTGGATCTCCGTCCGGAGCGCGGTGATTCACTGCCCTCTCACTGTCTCTCAGGTGGTGTCTGAGGTCCGGAGGTTCTTCTTCTCGCTGTTCGGCGCCATCTTGGCTGAGACCCGGGGATGCCGTGAAGTAGAAATCTGTAAGTTTCCTCAGGCGGGTGTAATTTTTGTCTTCTCTTAGTTATCTCACCAATGTAAAGAGTAGCTGTGTGACCCGGATTTAAGGGGTTTTTAGTGGCGAAAAGTTGCTTTTTTAGAACTTGGAGTAGGAGCGGATCCTCTAAACGTCCATGTAGCTAGGCAGTCAGGCCACGCCCCGCCCAGCGAATGCTTTTGACTTGCAGAACTTGCATTGCACTCGGACCCATTGAATTCAATGGGCTTTTTCAGACTTGCATTATTTTTCCCGCACACAAACGCACCTTACAAGTCTATGGAAATGCATCAAAAATGCGTTGCACTCTGAGACACATGCAAGTCCAATCCAAGTGCAATGCGTTTTTTAATGCATCAATTGCCTTATAAAAGAAAGAGCTCAGTCCTGAGTCCTTTTCACGTGCGTTATCTGCGCGTGAAAAACGCATTGAAATTGCATTGAAAATGTGCATGAAAAACTGAGACACTGAACAAACTCTGACTGAAAACTGATTGAACTCTGATGCAAAATGTCATTTTTTTACTGCCCAAACCCTGATCGCACCCTTATCAGACTCTGACATGATCTGCAACGCAAGTGTGGAAGGGGCCATACACTCTTTTCAGTGCAAGGACAGAAAATTCATGCAAACATTTTAATAAATGTTGCCCATTCATTAAAGTTTTACACGTTTCTCCTTGTGCTTTTAACTTAGTCCAGAATCATTAATAAGTATAACTGGATGATGGCCAAGTAGATGGTAAATGGCTAATTAGTGACTAATTAGCATCCCTTGAAAGAAAACTTCAGTAAAAACTTGGAATGAATTAATATTTTCTTCTGCAACTATTTATTCAGTCATAAGAGGCTGTTTTCAAATTAGTAACTTTCTATTCATGCTGAGTCATAGACCTTGCCAGTACACTCAGGTCTATTTCGGTAATGTATGTCAGTAACCACTGTGTATGCATACAAATATGCCACTATAAAATGTTGACCCATAAACATATAAAGCTTTAACTAAAAGAAATAAAGCTCATCTGTTTTGTATTATTAAAAATTTCATCTAATAGGTCAGTTTAAAAAAAATGCCACATTCTGGTTAATATGCTAATATTATGGTTACAAAATAAATGTTCTTCAATAAACAAGCTATTTCTAGATGATATATAAAGACTATTATTACTGGTATTAAATGTTTTGTAAGCATAACATGTAAAAAAATACTATATATGTATATATATATATATATATATATATATATATATATATATATACACTCACCTGCCACTTTATTAGGTACACCATGCTAGTAACGGGTTGGACCCCCTTTACCTTCAGAACTGCCTCAATTCTTCGTGGCATAGATTCAACAAGGTGCTGGAAGCATTCCTCAGAGATTTTGGTCCATATTGACATGATGGCATCACACAGTTGCCGCAGATTTGTCGGCTGCACATCCATGATGCGAATCTCCCGTTCCACCACATCCCAAAGATGCTCTATTGGATTGAGATCTGGTGACTGTGGAGGCCATTTGAGTAAAGTGAACTCATTGTCATGTTCAAGAAACCAGTCTGAGATGATTCCAGCTTTATGACATGGTGCATTATCCTGCTGAAAGTAGCCATCAGATGTTGGGTACATTGTGGTCATAAAGGGATGGACATGGTCAGCAACAATACTCAGGTAGGCTGTGGCGTTGCAACGATGCTCAATTGGTACCAAGGGGCCCAAAGAGTGCCAAGAAAATATTCCCCACACCATGACACCACCACCACCAGCCTGAACCGTTGATACAAGGCAGGATGGATCCATGCTTTCATGTTGTTGACGCCAAATTCTGACCCTACCATCCGAATGTCGCAGCAGAAATCGAGACTCATCAGACCAGGCAACGTTTTTTCCAATCTTCTACTGTCCAATTTCGATGAGCTTGTGCAAATTGTAGCCTCAGTTTCCTGTTCTTAGCTGAAAGGAGTGGCACCCAGTGTGGTCTTCTGCTGCTGTAGCCCATCTGCCTCAAAGTTCGATTTACTGTGCGTTCAGAGACGCTGTTCTGCCTACCTTGGTTGTAACGGGTGGCGATTTGAGTCACTGTTGCCTTTCTATCAGCTCGAACCAGTCTGCCCATTCTCCTCTGACCTCTGGCATCAACAAGGCATTTCCGCCACCAGAACTGCCGCTCACTGGATGTTTTTTTATTTTTCGGACCATTCTCTGTAAACCCTAGAGATGGTTGTGCGTGAAAATCCCAGTAGATCAGCAGTTTCTGAAATACTCAGACCAGCCCTTCTGGCACCAACAACCATGCCACGTTCAAAGGCACTCAAATCACCTTTCTTCCCCATACTGATGCTCGGTTTGAACTGCAGGAGATTCTCTTGACCATGTCTACATGCCTAAATGCACTGAGTTGCCGCCATGTGATTGGCTGATTAGAAATTAAGTGTTAACCAGCAGTTGGACAGGTGTACCTAATAAAGTGGCCAGTGAGGGTATATATATATATATATATATATATATATATATATATATATATTGATGCCAGAAGCACTGCAAAACAGCACCAGAAGACCCAACATGTGGTGGCTTAAACAGTAAGTGATCTGGTCACATAACTCCAGAACATCGCTCATATATCATAAGAATTCTCTGGGTTCGATGCCACTGAGGAGCCAGCCCCAAGCAACCTAATGAGAGAGATGTTTTTGACCCAGAGTGCCATGATGCATAACTTAAGTGAATCCTATCCTTTCTAAAGCTAAACACACTGACTCCAAATTGTATCATTTAGAAAATACAATGAGCGATTTTGCTTCCACCATGGACTAACTGGCAGATGTTCATAATGACCTGGCAGATGAGTTTGAATCACTGAAGGCCTGGTTAACAGATCTGGAAGATTGCTCCAGATGTAACAATATAAAGTACAGGAATATACCAGAAGAGATCCTGACGAGAGATCCCCTACCCATCCTACCTTCCAGAGTCAGCCCCCAGTTATGTATTGGCCCAAATATATTTTTTTCATATTAAAGACAGAATCATGACGGCAGCCAAGAAAATGGGTGACTTGCCTTTCCCATAGCAACAGCTCAAAATCTATGCTGACTCCTCTGCTGCAAGAACTTATGCCAGTTACCTTGACTTCAAGAGACCACAAGATTCCATATATACTACAGCTCAAAAGTTTGGAGTCACCCAGAGAATTTTGTGTTTTCCATGAAAACTCATACTTTTCTTTTTCAAATGAGTTGCAAAATGACTAGAAAATATAGTTCAGACACTGACAAGGTTTTTAATTTATATTTTTCTTATGAAATAATAATTTTCTCCTTCAAAATTTGCTTTTATTGAATAATGCTCCCTTTGCTGCAATTACAGAACTTCAGACCTTCGGCATCCTAGCTGTTAATTTTCTGAGGTAATCAAGAGAATATCATCCCATGCTTCTAGAAACTTTTCCCACAAGTTGGATTGGCTTGATTCGCACATTTTGCATACCATACCATCAAGCTGCTCCCACAACAGCCCAATGGGGTTGAGATCTGGTGACTGGGTTGGCCACGCCATTGTCCTGTTGTAGGATGAAATTGGCTCCAATCAAGCGCTGGCCAAAGGGTGGGACATACAATGTGATAAATATTATGCCCCTTATAAAAGCATCCAGGCCCCTCTTGAACATGTTCAAATTATCAGCCATTACATTCTATGGCAGAGTGTTCTATAGTCTCACTGCCCGCACAGTAAACAACCTTTGTCTATGACGATGGTAGAACTGCCTCTCCTCTAGGCATAGAGCATGGATCAAGTCTTGTGGTGTGATTGTGCAATGCCTCCGATTAGTCAAAGATCTTTTATCCCTACTTGTTGGAAACTGAGAGGAACTGAATTCTTGACCTAAGACCTTGATTTACCTTTCAATCTGTAAGCTTACTATGCATTTACAGTGGGCTGACTTGTCGGTATTGTTCAAGACTGCATGCCCCACTGCCTGGAAGAATGCCAAATCATTGAAGTGAACCTTTAAACGGATGGATTTGCACTTGCAATCAAATATGTAATGCAGGTGAAAATTGGAGATCACATGCCCAAACCAAGGGTGTCTACACAAACCACTGGAAGGTGGTTGCAAAACAGTGGGTTATGAACCAGAAGTCCAGTTACCAAAGTTTCATTGACCTCATGCCATCACTCCAAACTCCAAATCAGTGTGTATAGCAAGAGAGCAATAAAAGTGGAGGCTAATCCTCTTTAGCAATGCAGCAATAACTCTTGGACAAAAAGTGCACAGTCTTCAAAAGCTAGTTGTGTTACTTTATTTTCTTGTGTTCTCTTGGAGCTCTTTTGGTGAATTTTACACATCAGATTTATTAAAGTAGCTCAGACATCCTCATAAATGTGGCTTCATTTTCACACATGTGGTGTTAAACCAAACCTGTCCCCATGAATGTAGTTTTAGCTGGTGACAGGTTCCAATAACCTATGCTATGCAGATTTTGAAAATGCATTTCTCAGCATTCTGTGCCTCATTCTCATCAATGTATTCTTCATGTCTGCCATTCTATTCTCCATTTTCTCTTGCCTGCTCAATGCACATGACAGGAAAAGGGGAGGAGCAAAGAGTGCTGGTTGAGTGTGGAGTAGAGAAACATGTAAAATATGAGGCACAGATGCAGCCCAAGGACTCAGCACATGCTGCTGGCACAGAGCCAGGTAATGTGAAATAAAGTTTAAAAAAATAATGGCTGTACACAGTATACTGACAAAGGCATATTTATAATTGGCACAGCATAGGATATTGGTACCTGTCACCAGCTAAGAATGACATTCCTGGTGAAAGGTTAGCTTCAATGTCTTGAATGGATTTGGACCCGAAAAGTGACTAAATTTGCAACTTTTGAAGACCCGCATTTCAAAAATCTGTCCACGATATCAATATGCGTCTACCACATCATATTCACATATTCTGAAGTTGTATAAAGTGTAAAGTGAAGTATGTTGCCTCACTCAAAGACTTGCTAAAAATATATCACTTCAATTACACCTCCCCTTATTGAGTCCTTGAAGCCAAAATACCTGAATATTGGTATTGGTATGGTATGTGTGTTGATCTAATATATAGTAGTTAAAGTGCTATTCTCATTTGGGCATTGACATGTGTTAAGATAATTTCCCATAAATGTTGTCATATGATCTATAATATCGCTGTCTTTTGATATGATCACTTCTGCTGGAGTGACAAAAGAAGCAAATAGCCTTTGCATAGCAAATGGCAGTAGTTACGGCATGACCCACTGCCATCCAACGGTAATGATTGCTGAATCAAAGTGGTTAGGCAGAGCTCAATAGCACATGAATGGCCATAGCTGCCAGGGTGTAGGGTGGTCATATCAAAGCACAGCTATTTTGTTTTTAGCGGACATCATGGCTACATTTATAGGAAATTATTTTCACACAGATGCATTTTTCTTTTAATAACATGCAATTGTAGAAATGAATGTACTATGTATAGTAGATTAATTAAATATAATGTGAATGCCCAGATAAGAATAGCCCTTTAAGCCTCTCTTGTCTTCATTCTTGGTATTGTACTTACTACATATTACTACATACACCACTAGCTTTTCAGCCGCTGATATACTGCACAATGCCAGGCCTCCATGTTGCTTGTGCTACTGTGAGCAGCCGGCATGGGCTATAAATTCTACCATAGTCTGAAATGTCTCTGGAATTTTCTCCCACCGAGTACATCTGAAACAAAGATTTTGTTTCCAGCATTTTTATCATTTTCACTTCATTAACATGTCTGTCAATCCTTTTATTTCCACAACTTTTTCTTCTTGATGTTGCAATTTCAATGTCGAGGAGTCGAAGTGTATATATGTGTGTTTATACTATATATATATATATAATGTCTAGTGTATCAGTAACCACCCTTTTTCTTTTCATTTAGTGTTTAGGAAGAGTTTAATAGTTTTACCAGTTCCATGCTGGAGGTGATGACAGCCCACAGCACACACACTGCTATCACTTTAATCTACTCTTTTATTGATTGGTGAATGCTAGCTCTCCACACTTGATTTATGAACACAGCATGTAGAAGACCTACAGGGCTGTTACTAATACAGAGTTCATCTAATGCATTGCACACCATGTGCTCAAAAAAGAGCACATAACTGAGGAATGGCATTACATTTAACATAATATACATGCCAGTTATTTATTTTTTTGCCTCACTTGATGATATTTTGTACCTTTTGATCTCATTTGAAATACCTGCAGCTTACTGAAAATTATATCTGAACAATAACTGCATGGGTTTTACTGACTGACAGTAACAAAACTTATATTCAAGCAATCGATTAAATTGTGTAAACAAGTGTGGATAATTTCACAAGTAATGAAAGGAGTTTTGAAGTAAATAGCAGGAAAGAAAGAAAAGTAAGTTATACGCCATTTACAAGATGGGAAGGTTTATCAGAAGTCTTTGAGAGCAAAACTGTTCTAGTTGCCCTTGGAAACCAATCAAATTTTAGCTTTCATTTTCCCAAAGCAGATTATAAAATGAAAGCTGAGCTCTGATAGGTTGCCATGAACAACTAGAACACTACTGCTCTCAGACAAAATATCAAAGTATCTGAGAAGATTGAAGTTCTAGGCTACCCTGATCACTAATTTCTCATTTAGCAAACATTTAGACTCCACAATACTTCTATCGAATGGCATGGTAACTCCATCTTTTAATCTGATTAAGAAGGAAGAACACAACTACCAGTCCAAATAAGTATAATTCATATTCAAATAGTCAATAAAGTATAAGCCAATACGTAATTAGTTGTTACTGAAATGATGCTCCCCTTAGCAAAAAAATGTTGTGGGCATACACTATAATGAATAATTAAAATTCTACTGGCCGTTTAATCAATCTGTTAATTTTGTCCGTGTGGAGCAGACACAGGACAGAAGATGGCTGCTGGTCACATGTCCATATCACGTGTCCTGCACATGCCTGGGCATGTCCATATCACCATGTTTGGCTACAGTTGGTTGGTTGGTTGCAGTGCTGCATTGTGGTGAGACCAATCTCAGTAAGGCAATGTGGGTAGCATGGTGGCTGAGTGGGTAGCACTACTGCCTTGCAGTGCTTGGATCCTGTGTTCAAGTCCCACTCAGGTCAATATTTGCAACGAGTTTGTATGTTCTCTCCGTGTTTGTGTGGGTTTCCTCTGGGTACTCCGGTTTCCTCCCACACTCCAAAACATACTGGTAGGTTGTTTAGATTGTGAGCCCCTTGGGGGCAGGGACCAATTTCTCATGCTTTGTGCAGCGTTGCATAAGCTGTATGCACTGTATAAATAAAGAATTATTATTAATGTGCAGTGATGGCAGTTACACACATCATTGCTATGGTAACAGTGCAGTACAGTCTGTTAGATTATCACAAGGAACGGAGCCTGAGAGGGAGGAGCTGCTACTGAGAACTAAAGGATTATGGTACCTGTAGTAGACTTTCATATTCCCCAAATACCCCTTTAATACCAAGTACCTAAGATCAAAGAAGCCTGTTGTACCAGGGCAAGCGGAACAATAAAACTATAGCAAGTGGCCCAGTGCACCTGTATATTGGAAAATTTGATAACTTTTCATTATTCAAACAATAACATTTGCCGAAATGGAAATACCACTTCAACCCCTTTTCGACGCGCGCTGTTCTAGTATGGCACACTCCAGGTCATTGGCGCGGGTCCCGATCTTCAGCGCGAGGCTCCCGATCTACGGCACAGGTCCCGGCGGCTCCTCTTCTTTCTTCTCTGTTCTCTCCGCCGGCAGAGTCGCGTCCATGCAATCTGCGGCGGGCGCACGCTATGATGCGGCGGTGTCGCCGCTGATGACGTCAAGAGAACAGAGAAGAAAGAAGAGGAGCCGCCGGGACCCGCGCCTTAGATCGGGAGCCTCGCCACCAATCCGGACACTGGAGGGTGAGTGTTAAGTTTTTTATTTTTTTTGGCAGGGGGCTGCCTGTATACTACATTGGGGGCTGCCTGTATACTACATTGGGGGGATGCCTGTATACTACATTGGGGGATGCTTGTATACTAGATTGGGGGCTGGCTGTATACTACATTGGGGGCTGGTTGTATACTACATTGGGGGCTGACTGTATACTACAATGGGGGCTGACTGTATACTACATGGGGGCTGGCTGTATACTGCATTGGGGGCCGACTGTATACTACATTGGGGGTTGACTGTATACTACAAGGGGGCTGGCTGTATAATACTTGGGGCTGGCTGTATACTTCTTGGGGCTGGTTGGCTGGCTGTATACAACACCCTCGGCTTATACTCGAATCAATAGGTTTTCCCAGTTTTTGATGGTAAAATTAGGGGTCTCGGCTTATACTCGGGTCGGCTTATACTCTAGTATATACCGTAATAAAAAACCCCAAAACTTCAAATCATCCCCCTTTCCCTAGAACAGATATAAATATTAATAAACAGTAAAAATCATAAACACATTAGGGATCACTGCATCCGAAAATGCCAGATCTATAAAAAAATAATAATGGTTTTTCACTGCGTTTAACCCCGTAACGAATAATAGCGCCCAAAGTCAAAAATGACACTTTTTGGCATTTTGAAAAATATAAAAAAATCAATAAAAAGTGATCAAAAGGTCGCACAGTCCTAAAAATGATAGCAATGAAAACACCATCAAAAGTTGCAAAAATTGACACCACCCGCAGCTTTGTGGACTAAAGTATCAAAAATTTATTGGCGCCATATTTTTGTACAGGAGGTTTAAATTTTTGTAAATGTATGAAAACATGATAAAACCTATACAAATTTGGGATTCCTGTAATCGTACCGACCAAAGAATAAAGTCTACCTGTCATTTGTGGAGCACAATGAAAGCTGTAAAATTCAAGCCCACAAGAAAACGCTGCAAATGTGTTTTTTCAACATTTTCACGGCATTTAGAATTTGTTTCCTGCTTCCCAGTACAGGGCATGGAATATTCAATACTGTCAATATGAAGTACAATTTGTTACACAGAAAGTAAGCCATCACAGAGCTCTTTATGTGGAAAAATAAAAGAGTTATAGATTTTTGAAGAAGGTGAGTGAAAAATGGAAGTTAAAAAACTAAAAACGGTCATTAAGGGGTTAATAAATCAGGTTTATCAATTACCGGTAGAATGCAGGTGGAGGGTGGGTATAAGGGACAATTCATGAGTGAAATATCCAATATTAATAATGTTTTATTTATATTGTGTTTAAATCTAGAATTGTGAAATTGTGTCATCCCACAAACTAGTAATGGTTTATTATTATTTCAAGCAATTGTTTTTTATTTCAGAAATTAGCTTTGATGGTGAAATTAGTAAAGCTTGCAATATACTTTAAGAGGGAAAAATCTTCTCTGTCCTATTTATTTAGATTATTTCTTATCCTTTGCTGAACAGTGGGGCAATATTTATCATTGGGCAGGTTCAATATTCCACTTTTTTAGAGGGACTTTGAAACATTTTTGCAGATCAAATTCATTACAGACGGTCCCCTACTTAAGGACACCCGACTTACAGACAACCCATAGTTACAGACAGACCTCTATGACCTCTGGTGAAGCTCTGTGGATGATTTACTATAGTCTTAGATTGCAATGATCAGCTGTAAGGTGTCTATAATGAAGTTTTATTGATAATCCTTGGTCCCATTACAGCAAAAAATGTTTAAACTCCAATTGTCACTGGGACAAATTTTTTTTGTCTGGATCTACAATTATAAAATATACAGTTTCGACTTACATAAAATTCAACTTAAGAACAAACCTCCGGACCCTATCTTCTACGTAACCCTGTATAGTGGTTTAGATGGCTTGATCTGTGGCACATAATGTATTAATGTGTCTACGATGGATATACAACCTTTTAGTTTCAAAGTTGCACAAAAATCTCAAGTAGGCAGATGGGACAATTCAAAGGTATTTTGAATGCAGAAAACTCACATAACTCCAATGATACATCCTCCACTGCTTCTGAAGCTTAATCAAGTCCTATAAAGCAGATAGACAATGATAGGCTAAAGATAAAATCCTTGCATACCTAAAGAAAACTTAAAGGGGTATTCCCACTAAGACAAGATTATTAAATATACTCAGGATAACAAAATAACACATCTCTATCATTCCATGTTATTAATAAAAAAAAGTATTTCACTGATAATTCCAACCCGTCTCTGTCAGTCCTGGTGTATACAATTTCAGTTGCCCCTGGATCCGACCGGAAATCTTCCTCTGCTTCCTGCCCTTCCATTACAAGACAAGCTCACATACAGACAATTGCTACTGGCAAGCAGCAGTGTGCAGAGACTTGCTCTATAAGCTACAGGCAAGATAAAATCTTTATCCAGGTGTAGTGTGTCATTGTGTGTTATATGCATCTAATGGATCTCATCATTCTCTCATCTCTTATCTGTTTCATCTCTCTTTTTCTCTTGGTCAGATACTAGTAGAATGTTCAGGAGCTAAAATAAAAGTGTATATAAACATATCCTGATGATCTAAGCCCATTGTCAGCACATAGCAGCTCACAAAGCACTAGAGGCATCATGATGGGGGTCATTTACTAAGGGCCCTAATCGCGTTTTTCCAACGGGTTATCCAAATATTTCCAATTTGCGCCGATTTTCCCTAAATTGCCCCGGGATTTTTGCGCACGCAATGGGATTGTGGCGCATCGGAGCTGGCATGCATGCAACCGAAATTGGGCGGCGTTGCCGCAAAAAATCCTGACTGATTCGGAAAAACTGCCGGATTTTTTTTAAAAAAAAGTGTCGCTTGACACGCGCTTACCTGCACCCAGCGTAGGACGGTAAAGTTCAGTGCACTCTGACAGACTTTAGCGCAGCAACGACACCTAGTGGACATTGGGGGAATTACCCTAGTGAATCCCGGCTGCACCCGAATCCTCCGCGGAGAACGCGCCGCTGGATCGCGAATGGACCGGGTAAGTAAATCTGCCCCACTGTGTCTGCTTAGAGAGTTTCCGCCCACACCCTGAAATGATACACTGACCATCACTGAGTAATAGGATCGAAAACAGCAATAACACTAAGTAAAATTATAAAGTTATAAGTTGTGTAAAAATCACTACGGGGTTAAAATGTAAAAACTTTCTTTCATAGGCAAACCCCTTTAATTTGATAATTCAGTGAGAAACGTCTATTCAGTATGTTTGTGTGTGTGTGTGGGGATATCATTGCATGTATTAATAATTGTTTAGCTGTCAGGAGGGAAAAATTATTCATACACATTGCTAAAAGTAGAAAGAAATAGGAAAAACAGAACAGAAACCCTGAATCTGGTGCACCCTCTTTATGAGCTGTAATATTGAGCATAATATTGTAGAAATTACAAGAAAGGAGAATAGCTCAATATTTTTAACTTTCCTTTTAATTCTTTCATCTATCCGTAGAAGGCAATGAATTACATGTGACAGCTTACTTTAACAGCTATAATTTAATCCTCAAAATATTGAAAACTATTGACAGTTAACAAGCAAGAACAATAGAAAAGAACTTGTAAACAGCTATGAATATGTGAAAATAGAATATGTTTAAATAGTAGAAATCAGAATTCACAGTGGATTTCTTCATTGCCTTATTAATGTAATGGAATCTAAAATAACCAGGAGCATAGTTGTAATATTTCCAAACTATGGCTCCATGTCAAAATTTGTTTTACTTTAATTTGGTCACAAAGTATTGTTACGATGCACAAATATGCATAAAGTTAGAATATTTGTTCACTGTACTGTACATGTACATAATATATTTACATAACAATAACATTTTTACATAACAATATTTACATAACCATAACATAGCTTCTATGTTTACTTCCAATGGACAGGAATCGGACCATGTTCACACACATTGTTAGTAACAGAGAGTAATCAGAGTATGTGTTATAACGAGCCGTGCATCTATGTGACCATGGTCAGATTTCTATCTATTCAAAATAAACACTGACACTTTTTATAGCAGAGCAAGTAGAGATCTAGAAAACTGTGAGCAATTGATACAAAAAGTATATTGGGAAATTGTATAACTTTTCATTATACAAACATTAAAATTTATGTGCTGAAATGGGAATACCCCTTTAAGGCCAAAAGTATGGTCTCTGACGCCATGGGTCCCATTTTTATTTAGCAAGAGGTAATTGAATGAGAGCGGTATGCTAGTAGTTCAGGTCTGGGCCTAATATGGATTTCCACTGATGAGTTATTACCAGGTTAGTGGCCATTAGCAATTGGGCAAGTGAAAACAGTTGAGTCCAATCATGAGCAAAGCAAGTTTTGGTTGAAGAAGAAATAGTTTGCTACCACAGCCTCTTCAAAAAAGAGGGAGGCAGAAGAGAAGATAAGGTGGAGGTGTGAGGGTGTTTAGCATAGTCTCAAACAGGTTTAATGCTGCTTCTTTATGCCTGGTACAACAGAACATGGAATATATATTCTTAAAGCCCTGTTGCCATTCAGAGAAAGTTGTTGTGGTTCGGATCTTTGCTCTAGTTCTTAAGGTGGCGGTTCAAATGGATACACAACTTTCTCCCCAGCATGTTATAGTTAGATGCAAAATTCTTGATTTTTTTCAAAGATTATTTATTAAGTATCTAATGAACTATTATTATTATTAATATTATTATTATTATTAATATTTACTGTATATTTATTAAAAAATCTAAGCCTGAAGTTTTTTTCTATTAATTTTTTTTGCATTTATTGTGGAACTTAAGTAACATAAAAGCTTTTTTCTTTGGGTCATAGTATCATAGTATATAAGGCTGGAAAAAGACGCAAGTCCATCAAGTCCAACCTTTAAGAATTAAATAAATGTTTTATCCCCATAACCCGTGATATTTTTTCTCTGCAAAAAGGCATCCAGGCCTCTCTTGAACATGTACATAAAGTCCGCCATAACAACCTCCTGCGGCAAAGAGTTCCATAGTCTCACTGCTCTTACAGTAAAGAACCTTTGTCTATGGCTATGGTAGAATCGCCTCTCCTGTGGGCGTAGAGGATGCCCCCTTGTCCTTGTCACAGGCCTAGGTATAGAAAGATCTTTGGAGAGATCCTTGTACTGTCCATTCAGGTATTTGTACATTGTAATGAGGTCTCCCCTCAGTCGTCTTTTTTCTAAACTGAATAATCCCAAATTTTGTAATCTGTCATTGTATTCTAATCCCCCCATTCCCCTAATAATCCTGGTTGCTCTCCACTGCACCCGTTCCAGCTCTACTATATCCTTTTTATACACTGGTGCCCAAAACTGTACACAGTATTCCATGTGTGGTCTGACCAGAGATTTGTATAAGGGCAAAACTATGTCTTTATCATAAGAATCTATTCCTCTCTTGATACATCCCATAATTTTATTTGCTTTAGCAGCAGCCGCCTGGCTCTGGTCACTAAAATTAAGTTTACCATCCACCAATACCCCCAAGTCCTTTTCAGCTCCAGTTTTACCAAGTAATTGACCGTTTAGAACATAATTATACTTTTTGTTTCCATGGCCCAAGTGCATAACTTTACATTTATCTACATTAAACCTCATCAACCATTTCTCTGCCTACTCAAGCTTCCACAAATCCCTCTGTAATGCTTAACTATCGACCTCAGTATTTATTACTTTACACAGCTTAGTATCATCTGCAAATATTGAAACTTGACTGTGTAAACCCACTACAAGGTCATTAATAAAAATATTAAAAAGAAGTGGCCCTAATACTGACCCCTGTGGCACTCCACGTCAACCCAATCTGAGAATGTGCCATTAATGACGACCCTCTGTTTTCTATCACTAAGCCAATTACTTACCCAAATACACATATTTTCTCCTATTCCCAGCAGTCTCATTTTATATACCAGCTGGGTTATAAGGTTGTGCACAGTGAGATACTCGAGGACAGCATCTCTAACAAACCCCTCAAATATTTTCCCCACCACAGAAGTTAGACTTACGGGTCTGTAGTTTCCAGGATCGCTATTTGATCCTTTTTTGTATATTGGTACCACATTTGCTATGCGCCAGTCCTGTGGAACATAACTAGTTCTCAGTGAATCTTCAAATATTAAAATAACGGTCTGTCTATCACGGTACATAGTTCATGCAGAACCCGGGGGTGTATGCCATCTGGCCCCGGTGATGGGTGTATGCCATCTGGCCCCGGTGATTTATCTATCTTAGTGGTTGCGAGGTGGTGCCGTACCTCTTCCTGGGTTAAACTGTTGACATTCCAAAAAGAATTGACATTATTCCTCATTGTGTCTTCAACCAGGGGATTTTCCTGGGTAAAGACAGTTGAGAAGGCGACATTCAGTAGATTGGCCCTTTCCTCATCTCCTTCCACCATGACCCCCATGTTATTTCTAAGGGGACCCACACTCTCGGTTTTTAGTTTCTTATCATTTATATACTTGAAAAATAATTTGGGATTATTTTTGCTCTCCATGGCAATTTTTCTCTCAGTCTCTATTTTTGCAGCCTTTATCTGCTTTTTACGGGATTTATTTTTCTCTCTATAATCCTGTAATGCCTCATCGCTACCTTCACGTTTTAGCACCTTAAACGCCTTATCTTTCTCGCTTATTGCTTTCCTTAGAAGACTAGTTAGTCACATTGGCTTATTCTTGTTCCTCTTATGCTTTTTCCCATAAGGTATGCGTTTCTCACAGGACTTTTTCAGAATATATGAGAAAAAGTCCCATTTTGGGGGGGGGCTTTTGTCTTTGAGAACATGATCCCAGTGTATGCCTTTAAGGTCTTTCCTTAGTTGCTGAAAATTTGCCCTCCTGAAGTTCAGAGTGTTTGTTGCCCCTTCCCTAACGTTCTTAGTAAATGTAATACAAAATCAATGATATTATGATCACTATTCCCCAGGTTCCCCCCAACCTGTAGTTTTGATACCCTATCAGGTCTGTTGGTTAGGATAAGGTCCAGCAGTGCCCCCCCTCTTGTTGGCTCCAGGACTATTTGCGACAGGTAATTGTCTTTTGTTGTTGACAAGAACCTGATGCCTTTGAAGGACATGCATGTTTCTGCCCCCCAGTCAATATCTGGGTAATTGAAGTCCCCCATGATAAGTACTTCACCATGCTTTGAAGCCACATCCATTTCACTTATCAGCATTTCCTCTGCTGCCTCCATTATATTTGGAGCCTTATAACAAACCCCTAGTAATATTTTATTATTCTTTTTTCCTCCCCTTATCTCTACCCATAGGGACTCCACATTTGCATTTGCGTTACTGATGTCATCTCGCAAGACAGGCTTGAGGCAAGAATTCACATATAAACAAACCCCTCCCCCTTTTTTATTTATACAATCCTTTCTAAAAAGACTATAACCATCTATAGTAACCGCCCAGTCATAGCTACTGTCCAGCCATGTCTCGCTGATTCCCACTATATCATATTTCTGCTCCAACATCAAGAGTTCCAGTTCCTCCATTTTGTTTGTGAGGCTTCTGGCATTTGTGTACATACACTTTATATGGTTTTCCCTGTCCGTATTCCTTTTGTTCTTATTCCCAAATCTCATTCCAGCCCCCCCCTCATCCCCCATGGACTATGATTCTTCCCAGCTCTCTATCTACACTGTCTATTTGCCCTGCCCAAGTGTAGTTGCCCTCCCCCCAGGTCTCTAGTTTAAACACTCCTCCAACCTTCTAGCCATTTTTTCCCCCAAAACAGCTGCACCCTCCCCATTGAGGTGCAGCCCATCCCTACTGTAGAGCCTGTAGCCGACAGAAAAGTCAGCCCAGTTCTCCATGAAGCCAAAACCCTCCTTCCTACACCAACTTTTGAGCCACTTATTTACCTCCCTGATCTCCTGCTGCCTTTCTGGTGTGGCACGTGGTACAGGTAGTATTTCGGAGAAAACTACCTTTGAGGCCTTGCCCTGAGCTTATGGCCTAAATCCCTGAAATCATTTTTAAGGACCTTCCACCTACCTCTTACTTTGTCATCAGTGCCAATGTGGACCATGACCGCTGGTTCCTCACCAGCCCCTCCCAGTAATCTGTCAACCCGATCCGCAACATGCCGAACCCGAGCACCCGGCAAACAACACACTGTTCGGTATGCACAGTCTTTGTGACAGATTGCCCTGTGTGTTCCCCTAATAATTGAATCTCCTACTATCAGCACCTGTCTGACCTTGCCTGTGCTCCCATTACCATTCTTACTGGAGCAGACAGTCCCCTGGTTGCTAGAGGCCATGTCTTGCTGCAGCATTGCTACCCCAGAGCTGATATCCCCCTCTTCCGCCAGCTTGGCAAACTTATTGGGATGCACCAGATCAGGACTAGACTCCCTACAACTCTTCCCTCTACCCCGCCTTCTACATGTTACCCAACTAGCTGCCCCCTCACTCTGCACCTCCATACTTCCCTCCCCACACCCATCTTCCCCAGAGAGTTTGTGCTCCAGGAGCAGAAAACTTCGCTCTATGTTGTCAATTGCCCGCAGCCTTGAAACTTGCTCATTTAGATCCAGAATCTGGGCTTCCAGATGAGCAATTTCACACACCCCACACAGCAGTATTCCCCCTCGAACGACTGTTCAAGGAAAGCATACATGGCACAGGATGTACACTGTGTAGCAATGCCACTTATGGAGTCCATTGTTCTAATGGGGATTAAAATAGAAATATGCACAGAAAGAAGAATTTACAGTCAAAGTAACACAAAATACAGCAGTTACCTGCTAAAGTCCCTCAAAGTTAAGTCCCTTAAACATAGGTCACACTTAGGACTCTGCACACACTTCGGATCAATGCACACTCGCCACCAAGCTCCCACACTCACTTTTCTGCTGCATTTTTAAAGGTTATGTGCCACAAAACTCTGCTGAGCTCACTGCAACAAGATCTGGTTGCAAACCAATACACATACAAAAATACCAAATTTATAGAGTATTTGTTTTTAAAATTACATTCATTTGTATAATGAAATAAATTTGAAAAATAAAAACCTTTTTGCATAGTCACTCTACAAGACCACCATAAAAAGCCTATATAGTGGTCATTATGGGGTTAATAGGTAATGTAAATCATCAAATATATTGTCATTTCCCCCCTGGCTATCACTCAAACCTTAATGTGTGTGCATGAAAATAGCAAGTAGTTCAATTCAGTCATTATCCTCTCTGTGTTATGTTTTTATCAATGGCAGACTGAAGCAACCTAGCTTTCCCATGGTCCTGAATGTTTTAATTGTTTTTTCAGCAAAACCACTCAGAACAGGGATTAAACAAGATAGGTGCCTGCATCAGTGTTGCTACATCATTCTCAAAGTATGTTTGTTTCATAATGCATCAAATCAAATTGTAGATTTCCTTTAACCCCTTAGCACTCTGTGTCCAATATATCAGATGCAGAGCGCTGTGCTTTAACATTCAGCGTCTGAGATCTGAGCTGGGCCAGCATCGGGATACACGGAGTGCCGGCTGTAACTAACAGCTGACATCCCAGTGTAACACCCATGGTCAGAGTGGGTTCTGATCGGGGTGTTTAACCACTTAAATACCATGGCCAGCATGACCGCGGCATTTAAACTGCCTTCTAGTAGTCTCTGTCCCACGACCGCCCCCACGTGTGCTGTCTTCGGGGGGCGCCGATTGGTCCTATGGCTGTCCTGAAGTCCGATCAGGTCATTGTAAAGGCACAGTGTCAGCCTATGCATATGCATAGGCTGACACAGCTAATAACCTGCAATACATAAGTATTGCAGGGTATTGTCATGAACAAGAAATCAGATGATTGCTTGTTCATGTCCCATGGTGGAATTAATGAAAAAAAAATGTTATTTAATAAAAAGTACATTTATAAATTTATAAAAATTCCCATAAGCCTCAATAACATATAAAGAGACATATAATGCACAAAAAAGTCAAAATCATAGCACAAACCCACATATATGGTATCACCACATCCTTAACAACCCATGGAATAGAAGTAAATAATTGGTGAACTTGTATGATGAACGCTGTAAAAAAACCTGTTAAAATCCACCACAAATGATGATATTTACCCATTTAATCCCACAAAAATGCAATAAAAAGTGATCAAAAAATATATGTACTTCAGAATGATACTGTTGCAAAGTACATTTTGTCTCACAAAAGGAAAGCCATCAACCAGTTCCGTAGCCAAAAAAGTAAAAATTTTATGTCACTTTGGAGACGGCAATGCAAACATTATAGATTTTTCCCCACATCAGGGTTTTATTTGGCAAATTTGTAAAACATAAGAAAATATTCTATGGTATATGGTGTCCCCTTAATCATATTGACACATAGAATAAAGATAACATGATTAGTGGGCTATATGGTGAACACCAAACAAAAACAGGGAAAAATCCAGTACAGAATTAATGCTTTTCTACCCCTGCCCTAAAAAAAAAAGTTCTTATATTTTCAACTATAGGAGATTCTGCAAAAAAATGTTGTCATATGGCCCCAATGACGAAAAAGCAAAAATTTGATAGCCTACAAAAGGGGCCAATAGCCTATAAAAGAATGTATTACCAACAAAATTGGACCATTCTAAATTTCACCTCCATTTTCATTTAATTACTATGAAGATCTCAAGAGGTTAACAATCCCTCAATCTCAAGATTGAGGGATTGCAGATTTGAAAATGGGTTGATTATTTAAAATTTCATTCCAAACAGTAATTATCCCCAACATAGCCAATTCTGAAAATACGGAAAACCGATATTCAATTTCTAAGCCGTGTGATATTAAAATAAATTATCCAGACATTTCAAAAATTATGAAAATGTAAAGTAGACATACTGTATGGGAAATGCCATTCAGCAACTTATTAAATTGCTAAATCTCTACGATGATTTTGAATTTCCAAAATGGCAAATTTAAATAAAATTCATCATTTTTTTTGTGAATAAACGCAAAACTTGTAAGCCAAAATTTTACCACTAAAATGAAGTAAAACATGTGAGGAAAAAAATAATCTTATAATCGCTTTAAAAAGTAACAATGTTCAAAAGTTATAGCCATATAAAACAATGCATGTCAGAATTCAAAAAATGGGGCTAAGCTTTAAAGAGGACCTGTCACCAGATTTTGACCTCCCTGAGTAACAATGCTTGATGATAAAGGGTTACAAGTCCTTCCTACTGTAGATCACCTAAAATTAGCTGCCAGTGGGGCACTGTACCTTAATTACAGCCATTTTTCTGTATGTGATTACATGAAATCACAGCAGCCTCCATTGAGGATGGAGAGGAGTAGCAAAGAATTCCATAGCAGCTGCTGTGACTTCATGTGGTCAAATACATGCATGGGGTATAGTTTCTATTATTAAGTACCTGAGATGATGTCACTCTGTGGGTGTCAGTAGGTGAATATAGTTCTATAGGAACCTGTCACTGGCTATATATGTGCAAATGTGGTGACAGGTTTCCTTTAAGCTTTTAACTGGCTATGTCCTTAAGGGGTTAAAGGACATCTACGATCAGTTAAGTGCTGTTAGATGTGTCCTAGTAAGAAGTTTCTGAGCAACATTCTTCCTCACAAGTTATTTTATTATAACTTTATATCCCGCAAACACAGAAATATAGAGTTATAAAAGCTATGCAAATTACCCTGAGGCGCTCAGGCTACGCCATTCGAGCACCTCAGGGAGCCTAGTATTTTAATGTATGCACACCCCCGTAGCACCACTAGCGCATCAGACACAGTGATACATAGTGATACATAGAGTGTAGAATAAGACTGTCTAATCTAATTGTCCTTTTACTTTGTGACACTTTTGATAAATCTCCTTTATACATCATCTCCAGTTTTAGAATATTGATTTAAGTACTGTAATTTTTCAACCAAAGTGCATGCTTCCAGCAGCACTAAATTGCCAGCATCTTGTTTGAACAATGGTGCAAAGTTTGACCTTGGCAGCCAATGTTATTTTCATGACACCTGTAGACAATGCAAATAAAATACTTGTGTATTAAATGCTCCATTGCTCTGTATTGCTATACATTTTATGATCGTAGGCGTGTGTGATTTATCAAGATGACACATTAAGATGATTTTTGTTTTCAGGCCACATGTATTACGGCTTGTACACCTGAAAGCAGATGGACACACAGCAATTTAGTCACAATTCCTGCTGCAGTGCCAAGAATTGCCATTTCTTCACCTAATTTGTACAGAGAGGCGGCAGTGTCAAGCCGTACAGTTTGCCAGCATGGAGTTTTGCTGCCCTGTGCCTGTGCATTGCCTATAGCCTGCATCTATTCAGGTGCAGGCTATGGTGCAACTCTATGCCAGGTCAGACCTGGGGTAGAAGAACCCTGGAACTCTGGTTCCTCCTGTTAAATCCAGCCAGGGAACGGGGATGCCATCAAACGCTGGCAAAATTAGCACCAGCATATGATAAATGTGCCCCCTGTACTTAACTTTATAGGATAGGTGTCACATTGATATTGATTATTATTGATATATTTCTTTTTTGAGCCCTCTGAACAGTACAAATTTAAAAAAAATTATAATTCAGGAGAGGGGAGAGTAAAAATTGGCAGGTTTTGGACCCACTGTTCAATAAGTTTGGGTTTATGGTTAACAGCTGGCCCAGACAAAATTAGCACTTTGGGTATGTTTGTGCAGCCACTTAAAAATGTACTTCTGTATAAAGTTTACCTTTTGAAAAAGCTCACAAAAAACAAAAAGAATAACCATATGTTTGCAAGAGCCTACACTGCAAGGTCCTGATGTTCAGTTAAGTAAAGAAGCCAAACACACGCATATATATGTATATATATTTAAATAAGTTCAGAGTTGCACCACTTAATAAGTATATGGTGGGTGCTTGCTTTCTTAAGTGGTTGGATTCTCCACTTCTAAGTACAAAAATTCAAAAAGATAGGCAGCACACTAATGTTAAAAGAAAGTGGGTACTTTTTTCACCCAAATGCTACGTTTCGGATCCTGTTCAGAATCCTTTCTCAGGCTTGAGATATATCTCAGAGAATTATGTGAATGCAGAAATAAAATGTGCTACAATTCTAAAAAGACATAAGTTTCAAAGTCAATATTGCACTTTATTTTTAAATAGAAGGTTAAAATATAGAACATGCCCCTTAGCAAATCTTTAGAATACTTTGCTTTATTTCTTTAAGTGTTGGCCAATTGGAACTGGACATACATAATAGCACCCTTCTCAGTGAATATTGAAACTGACAAGCAGCTGAGGCAAACCAACAAAAAGAGCAAGACACAAAAAAATAAAAATCAAAATTGCTTAAATCTTAAAGAAGCTGTGAGGATTCTTCATGAGCCATTACATTTTAAACTTCTGTGCTACAAGGCTTCTGGCCAGCAATGTAATGCTCTGGTTTGGTCAAGTTGTATACCTTATATACTCGAGTATAAGCCTAATTTTTCAGCACAAAAAATGTGCTGAAAAACCCAAACTCGGCTTATACTCGAGTCAAAAAAATAAATATATCTAAACTCACCTTTCCGGCGAGCCCTGTATATCTTCTGAGCGATCTGTCCGGCAGCGACGGAAGGCTATATACACTGGGGCAGGGTCTGGCAGGCTATATACACTGGGGCAGGGTCTGGCAGGCTATATACATTGGGGCAGGGTCTGGCAGGCTATATACACTGGGGCAGAGTCTGGCAGGCTTTATACACTGGGGCAGGGTCTGGCAGGCTATATACACTGGGGCAGGGGCTGGCTGGCTATATAAACTGGGACAGGGGCTGGCTGGCTATATACACTGGGGCAGGGGCTGGCTGGCTATATACACTGGGGCAGGGGCTGGATGGCTATATACACTGGGGCAGGGGCTGGATGGCTATATACTGGGGAGGCTGTGACCAATGCATTTCCCACCCTCGGCTTATACTCAAGTCAATAGGTTTTCCCAGTATTTTGTGGTAAAATTAGGGGCCTCTGCTTATACTCGGTTCGGCTTATACTCGAGTATATACGGTAATTGCAATTTAATTTGCTAAAGGAGTGTTTATAAAGTCAATGTTCTATTGCAATTGAAGAGGTTAAATGAAAGAAAATTGCAGTTTATCTGCAGTAGAGATGAGCAAGTACGTCAAAATTTGGGTTTGACGGTTCTAGACCTGGACTTCAGAATGAACTTTGAGCGGAACATGAACCCCATTAAAGTCAATGGAAACTCTGATTTTAACAACCAAAATATTCTCTGACATCACTGTTCTAGAGTATGTATAAAAGCACAATATTCTCTGACAACACTGTTCTGAAGTACATATGAAGTGCAATATTCTCTCACAACAATGCTCTGAAGTACATATGAAAGCACAATATTGTTTGACAATGCTGTCCCGAATTACGTAGGAATGCACAATATTCTCAGACAACACTGTTCTAAACTATACCAATATGGGGAGAGAAAAAGAACTGGACGGCACATCCACACATCACACAATGATCTACTGCCGCTAGGCTACATTATATAATGAACTAAAGGTTCTTAGTTACATTTTGATCAAAATTGTATAAGCCCACTAATCACTTCACGGTGACCTTGTTGTAGTAGGTCCCTATGCTATTGTGTGCGGCATCACATGGCATCCACCGCCGCTGCAGTACAGCACTGCCCCCCAGCACCCATACTGGCAGGCATAGCCACGGCTCCGGGCCCCGGGCTCCCACCAGCACTGCACCACAGAAGTGGCGTACGCCATGCGATACCACACCATGTGAACAGGAAAAAAGGCTCACCATATGTGAACAAGTGTTGAATACTCACTGCTCCATGTGGTCTCAGACAGCTGAGAGGAAGTAGGTGGCCACTATAGGTAGTCTGTTTAAAGATGTTTGTGAGCTTTTAAAGGTGTTTTCCCATGAAAGAAAATTCTCAACTTTCAATCCCCTAGTGATGTTAACACAGTAAAGATAATTTTTAACCCTTTATTTTACAGTTTTGCTCAGTTTTATTGCTATTTTAGCTCCTATCACTCCTTAAGTTGGTCAGTGCAAAATTACAGGGTGGAGACTCTCTAAGCGGACATATGATGATCCATCTAGTTCTTTGAGCTCACAGTGTGGCTAGATTATCAGGGAACATGTTTATATACACTTTTATTTATCTTCTGAACATAGTACTAGTATCTGACACATAGAAAGAGAGATGAGACAGATCAGAGATCATAAGATCCATGAACTGCCTATTACACATAATGACACAGTTAGCTCTCCTACATCTCTGCTATTCCACAACACACTGCTAAATCTGCTGTGCCTCCCTCCCTCTCCCCAGATAAATAACTAATCTGTATGTAGCTTTACACTCCTCATGCTTCTGCTGGGAGGAACTAAGTCACTGTGGGGGAGATTTGTCATCAAGTTTCTGAGATAAAACTGATATAGTTGCCCATGGGAACCAATCAGAGCTCAGTTTTAACTTTATAAACAGCTGTGGGGAAATAAAAGCTGAGTTCTGATTCGTTGCCATGGGCAACTAGATTAGTTCTGCTCTAAGAGACTCTATGATAAATCTCTCCCGGTGTATCACTGAGAGCTCAGTTTTGGAATGGGAGGGGCTAGAGTGCAGGGAGCAGAGAGAGAGAGAGACAGAAATCTCAGCTACATGGTTGTCACACAGAAATCCAAGATGGCTTCCTCGATCTCAGAGAAAACTTCCTAAGTCAGAGTTACAGGGTTGTGTCTAGGGGCAACTGAAATTGTGTACACCAGGACTGAGACAGGTTGGATTTATATCAGTGAAATGCTGTATTTTCGTTAATAACAGTGAATTAGAGAATGTATTATTTTGTTATGCTGAGTACATTTAAGAAAATTGTCTTTGTGAGAATACCCCTTTAAGTCTAATAAAAACTGGCTTTACAATGTTTATTTCTATCTTTTTCTTCTGTTATAGTTGTATACAAATATGATATGGAATAGGTGTTACATCTGTTTCTCAGTCTTCTGCTGTTCATACTGTATGACTAAGAAGGCACTGAATTCTATCCAGTGGTTTTCAGTCAGTAGTCTGAACAGCATTCAATTTGATGGACTGCATGTTCTCTACTATCTTTGCTCTACACTAACAATAAATTAGTGTGACTTCCTTACTTACTAGCTCTTGCTCTTACTTACTAGCACTTGCCAGCTCTTCTTTGTTTTACCAGTGTTTTAATAAGTTCCACATTCCTAGAATGTCAATTTTAAATCTTTCAACTCCTTATTCATGGAGCGTCAACATAACATTTTTTGAATACTGCATTCCTGGAACTTGAAGTTGAAATTTTTACTTTCCGAATGACCAGAATATCGAATGCAGTGAAAGGAAGTGTGTCTGTTGTGTCCATAGGCACTTAAATTTTCTATGTAAACAACTGAATCTAAACACCCTGAGCACCTTTAGATGCAGTGGTAAGAAGGTTAAGTTTTTCACATTGCTTCTTTTACTACAGATAGAATAACTGGGTCTGAACACCCAGAGAGCCTTCAACCACTGTGACATAATTTTATTTAATGATTGGCAGGGCAACTGCTCTGTTATTCACACTATTTTTATCCCTTTAGCCTTTGCTAGCCCCTAATCCCAAACTCCCCATCGAACCCAAATTTTGATAAACCCGCTCATCTCTAATTCTATAGAATGACAGCAAGCAGAGATCTAGAAAACCTTGCACAATTGATGCAAAAAGTTTAATGGAAAATTGTATAACTTTTCATTACACAAACTTTAATATTATTTGATGAAATGGGAATACCCCTTTACGGTTTCCAAACAGTGCTTTGCTTCTTGATAATAAAAATTGTAAACATTTTACTCTTAATGTATTGAAAGCAGTCTTTTTTGAATTCTATTCTAAATTAAATTTGGTTAAATTAGCATAAATAGAATTTCAACTTTCCAGAAACAGGAAAAAAATAATGCAGTAAAAAATGTTCATATAAACAGAGATTCAGTAAACTGCCAAACAAATGTACCTATTTTTGTCATGTATACATTCCTTTCTACAAAATGCAAAGTAGTTACATTTTTTAGATGCCTGTGGTGTAACCATCTGTTTATATCCCTAACAAGACAGGTCTTCTATGAGCTTGCATGCTATATCCCTGCAGGAACAGACACAACGGAGTGTGCCAAATTGATGATTATTCCAACATAAACATTTTTTGAAATTAAGAATTTATATTAATCTGAAAAGTTTAAAATTGCTATGACACTTACACTTTAGTATTGTATATTTTAATAAATTTTGGTTAAAAGATGATATTTGTTGATAATGGCTAAGAAAGGAAAATTACTGTTTCAATGGAAATGTTTTATTCAACACAATTTTAAAACCATTTACCAAATTCGGTAAAACAAATGTTCATTTTGGCAAAAATGTATTTGTTCGCGCATCGGGTTTGTTGTAATTATTTTGTGTGTGATGCATTGTTAGTCATAGGGATTCTCACCAGCCTAGAAGAAATATACTTCCTGGGATCTTTCAATCTGTTTTTGTAACGGATGACTTGCTTCAAAATAGAGTAAGCAAAAAATGCAGTTCATAAATTTAGCAAAACTTTTATTGAAATCTTATTGTGATTTCAGTATTACCTTACTGTATTACTATATAACACTTTTGAATGTAAAAATATCATTACTATTTTATTTACCAGGTCTCTAAGGGGATTATCCTTTAACCATTTTATGGTACATGGTCAATTTGTTACCTGTTAATCTTCTGCAGGGTTGGAAAAAACTGCTTAACTTTTTTCTTACATCGTAAGTTTTGCATAATTCTGTTAAACAAAATTGACGTTTCATGGTCCAAAGAAGCCACTAATTGCCAAAAACAGGTCTTGTAACCACTTGCACGTTGGGTCAAGCTGCGGCAAAGAAACACTGTCACACTGCTGGAACTTCAAGCCAGAACATGATAAGTTGACACTGTTCTTAGTTGGGAATATGACTACGTCAACATACATATTTAAAATTATTTTACAAATTGTTCATGTGTTTGGTTAAAAACATATAGTTAAAATACAGTCCTGTGAATTTATCCATTAAATGGTATTCCACTAAATGTAGCTTGTTTGTATCTGTATTATTTGCCAGAATTTAGGTCGGAATTCAGGTTTAACCTGCATATGAATTTACCCTTACAGTATGGCCTACTTATACAGGCGGTCCCCTACTTAAGAACACCTGACTTACATACGACCCCTAGTTACAAACGGACCTCTGGATTTTGGTAATTTACTGTACTTTAGTTCTAGGCTACAATAAACATCTTTAATAGTTATCAATGGTGTCTGTAATTAAGCTTTATTGTTAATCCTTGTTCTTATGACAACCCAACATTTTTAAAATCCAATTGCCACAGAGTCCAAAAAAAAATTTGACTGGGGTTACAATAATAAAGTATACGGTTTCGACTTACATACAAACTCAACTTAAAAACAAACCTACAGAACCTATCTTGTATGTAACCCGGGGACTGCCTGTATTGGTATTGCATTTATTGAACCAAATTAGACAAGTTATCCAAGAATGTTATTTCTGCTTTGAACTAAAATTATGTTCTCTAAGCTTATAGTTATGTAACTGGAAGCATAATATTAGACACAAGTGCCTTGTAACCTCATGTTAAACCATCTTGATTACATGAGGAACATGTCACTTAACTTCATAATCAAGAGTGCCATTTCAGCTCTGTTAAAACCAAATGCCACAAACTTATTCCTGCAAAGGTTGACCATAACTCAAATTATTCTGAATAAAAACTTGAACAGCAACTTATTGATTTCTGCTTAGTAAAAGGTCAATGCCTAATGCATTTGATATTTAACTTTGGTATTATAAATTGCATTCCTGTTTCTTAACAATTAACAATTACATGCCTTGTAAAATAGGTTTCTTTTCCACAAAGACATTTATTCTATCATGTTCATGCTATGTTGTAGTACAAGTCATTGTTGTTGGACCCTAATGTCAAAGATTAGAATTGTATATTTTATTCAGTATACTGCCGATATGTATGGAGTTAAAATAAAATCTGCCCTGCACCTTGCAATTTCTGACTTTTATTATCTTATTAAGTAATAGGAGCCTCCACCTGCCGCACATTAAGCAAGAATCAATTGCACCTGTTTCTTTACCATGTGGATGCTATTGATAACACAAGTACTGCTCAGAGTCTCTTCTCAGAGTCCCTACCCGCCACCCTCTTTGTGCTTAGATATGGTTCTCTATTTCTGTATGGAGTGTAGGTCTGATGCTGTATTTATGGTACAAACTGTATTTTAGTGCTGTATTTATGGTATGAGCACTGTGCTGGTGGTGTATTTCTGTACAGTCCAGTTCTGGTCCTGTAGTTGGGGAAAATGTTTCCACCTTTAAGTTTGCAATCTAAATATAATTTTCCAATGTATACATGTCAGTTTGATTTTGGCAATACCAAAAAATGTTGCTTTTTTGGGGGGGCTTCACTCATTTTTTATAATGGGAACATAAGTATTTGCTTTTATGTTGCCATGCCATGTTACCTGAATCTTTTTTAAAGTTTTCAATAGATTCAAATGACAAGAATTTTCCCCTTTTTTTGGTCTAGTGGGGTTATTTTTTATTGATACCACTCGGGGTACATATGATTTTTTCTATAAATTGTATTTAATTGTTATGCAACATCTTTTATTTTCACAGATTTTGTACTTTTAAAGGGTAGTTACTAGGGTATTTAAAGATTCATGCCCAAACCCCAATGCATGTGTACCTAAATCTCTGTGACTCCATCATAACCCTTCCACACATGTGCTCACTTTTGCCAAATATAACAGTGTAAAAAAAAATATGAATATGAAATGTGCTAGGTGTAATAATCTAATAATAGATATTGTTTATTGTTCTGTGTATTGTTAAATGTAATTTGATACAAATAACTACACTTGGTGTCAAAGTGATTATTCCCAAAATACGTCACTCGGTGACACCAGAAGGACTCGATGATACTTATAAAAAGTCTCCTTTATTGGCGTCATCCAGGTTGCAGAATACAGGATACAAGATACTTGCACAGGTTATCAGTCACGTGTCCATGTCAGTCAGTGTATCAGTGAGGAAATGTTCTGTAATGGCCGGGAGGTTCCATCTCTTCCCGTGGCTCTTCATATATTGTCATACATTACACCTGTTGTCTTTTCTTCTCCATGTGTCGTTCGAGATGTGAGAGCAGTAGTTTCAGTTGTGAGCGTTGTCCAGCTGTTGTAGCCTTGATGTATAAGCCCCAATGTAACAGCCTCTCGGTATCAGCCGCCATGACACTCTCTGTGTGTCATATATATATATGGTCCTAGTAGAGGTGTGTCTTGTAGTGTTGGACGTTCTGTGTCCCTATATATGGTATTCATATATATTTAGGCTGGATGTAATGTAAATCTCAAGTTGTGTACTGTCACAGCTCGTGTACAGCTCGTGTACAGCTCGTGTATCAGTTTAACACTTTATAGTCTACAAGTGAATATTGTGATATATACTTTTTAACATTTCCCCCTCTTGAGGGTGAGTTACATTTGTTCGATCCCTCAAAATACATTTACAATATTCAATCATAAATCATCAGATGATCTTCTTTCTTCTTGTTGAGAAATGTCCATAATAAATACATTTTTCTGATATAAAATTCAATCAGCATTATCACATTATTATAGGAATAAATGTTATGATATACTGTGATCAAAGAGAAATAAGTTGATGGACTATATACTAAGTCTAAACTAGATGAAGCTTCTTCTTGTCATCTTCTCCTGGTCCTCATCCAGTAGAAGGATTGGTTACACAGTCTTTAGTATGTAGATTCCTTATCGTTACTGTTGATAGATTATTATGTGCAGAACCTTTCATTACATTTCCTGGATTGTTATTTTCTTCCAGTATGTAACACAAAAGTCTTAGGAAGTTATAGATGTAAAAGTAAAGTCCTTGTGATGAACCTGTATCACTCCTGATATCTGTGTCACTTCCTTGGAACTTACTTGACTCGAAGTAATTCTTCTTCTCCTGGGAAGTCATCTGTGCACTTGTCACTGGAACAGCTGTGATAGCATCGCAAGGGTTAACATTGACATTGATCCCTTCTGAAGCAAGTTTGGGGAAGGTTAAAGCGAGACAGCGCCCCTCTAAGGTAGACAAGTAGATTTGTTTCCCTCACCACATCCTAGGCAGAGGATCACCTTAGACTTTCTTGGGTTGAGGCCTTGAAAACCATCACCTGAGTCGCTGCTAAAGACGTCATCCGTGGACGACTGTATCTGTAGTCAGAGTATAACAGTCCTTAGGGTTGTATCAATAATCAGCGTTCAGTAACCCTTTCCTCACCAAAGAATTTCTTTTGACAGCTTTGACAAAAACAATCCTGATAATAACTCAGTCCAATAATTGTCATCTGGATGTATCACAAGTCCAATATTAGCTGTAATCATTCATCGATAGCACAGTCCATGAGATCCGTTCATCAGGTGTAATCATCATCACCTGCACGTTGTTACATCTGCACATCAACTCTTTACCTTATGAAGCTCATCACACCTGGAATTGTATATATCAGTCTCTGATCTATAACCAATTTTTCCATTGGTTTGGAGACTTGATTGAAGACGATATCTTCTTCCCTAATCTACACCAAAATTGGTGATAATTCCTAATGTATAGCGATCACAGTGAACCATATCATTCATTATGTCTATAATATTATTGTAACTGAATGTCATTAATATTGCTTTATATTATCAGATATCATTATTATTAATATTATATTAATTAATCATATATCAATAAATAACCATATATCACATTGCAATTGACAAAAGTTTAGGAAATATTAAATCTCATCCAATTTTTGGAACTTGTGGATTATTCATTAACTTAAGAATAAGACTCCTTTATTTCACAGATACCTTAGAATATACCATATTGTATATGATTATTACCTAGATATTTATCCAATAAAACATTGATGTAATGTATTTATTCTAGTAAGTACAAGGTTCTGTTTTATGAAACCAAAGTCTTTAGCTCTTTATTCAGTGTGTTGTTCCCTAATTGCAGTGTTATATCCACTTTATTTTATTCCACATTCTCATCTATCCCTTTATACTGTATTCCGTATGGAGAACCCGAGACATGTGTCATTTATTTATTTCTGTGTAACAATAAACCTTGAGTTGTTCTGAGTATGAAATATCCATGTAAGTCAGAGACCTCACTCCATGTGTTATGTATTACACCTTTGAATTAGACCAAGATAATAATCCTGTTAAATTGTTGTAGAATAGACGTCCTTGTAATAGTCATGATGATTAGTCATTAAATATCTTTGTCAAATGAACCAAAAAATAAAAAAAATTAGTAATTAAAAAAAAGTTCCTTTAAAGTACATTTTGTCCGTATGTCTAGAACTGTCTTGTCTTATGTGTGCACAATTATGTGAGTCTTAAAAAGAACAATTTATAATATAAAAATAAATGTTGAATCCCTAAAAATGTAAATTCTTAGATAGATACATAAACAAATGTGTTTGTTCTTGAAAAAAAGGATTCAGATATGTGTCTTCCATGTGAATTTTTCTTCTTCAGTTATGACTTCACATTCCCTCCATTCATCACTCACTGCAGCTGCCACCATCACTCAGCCTCTCCACACACTCCTCATATATACTGGATGTATGCAGCCTCATTCATTGTTCATTAATGAATTCATATGTAATTTCTGATTAACTGATGCGCATTTAACCATGAGTGAACTTTAGATGTGAAGTACTTCATTGTGGATCACATATAACATATAAGACATTATTTCTTCTTATTTGCCTTGAAGTTCTATGCAGAACTTACACAAGAGACATCACAGCACTGCAGATCTCATGTTACATGAACCAACATTTTCCACGTACAGATATATATATATATATATATATATACATACATAGACTGACAGAGATATATATATATACATAGACTGACAGAGATATGTATAAGACCACGGTATTAATGTCACCACATGTCGGCATCAGCAGACCCGACTATTCATGCTAAGCATAAATTTCATGCAGCATCTTCTTATGAGATACAAGTGACACATTGTTTAATTTCATACGTTCACAAGATATTAGTTATGAAGTTATGAATTAGTTAATAACTTCTATTGGTTAGATTTTTCATGCAGTTAGTCACAATAATTATTATTATATCATTAGAAGATAATCATCTGCTTCTTTTTCCTGTAACTTTGTCAAGAAAAATAGAAATATCATTAGAAATCAATAAATACAACAATAATTTCACAAAGTTGAAAGTTAACTAAGAAAATTGATTCTATAATTTATACTGACTTCTACTCATTATGAAAGGAATAAAAAGGTCTGAAACTTCACCAAGTAGAGTAAAACTCTTGTATCATGTGACCTCATACATAACCTTGTATCTCATGACAAATAACACAACTTGTCCTATACACTGATAGATTTATATTCACAGTTACCAACAATTATCACAAATAACAGAACTGTCATTATCCAAAAATCATTTCCTTTAAACAAGCCCGAGTCATCAACCAATCAGTGGTAAATCCAGGTCTGTACTTAGCCAATACCTAATCCATGTCTGTATCTCCTTCCATCTAATATGTCATTGAATATCGTTTTCACTGTATCTTTCCTATGGTAGACAAGAGCAGTGGCTTTATTCATAGACTCAATGACTGAGGGGATATCATATTTACAGAAAATATTTGTACCTTCCCTCACATCAGGGAATCTTTGCTGCGCACCAGGCACATTGATATCAATGTCTTTACATTCAGAAATAGATTGACATGTAGAAGGCTCCTTCTTAACACTTAAAGGTAAAGACAAATTGCTACTTGGTACAGATTTCATAATTTCATGATAAGGTTTCCGCTCTATGTGTAATTTGCGCCGTTCCTGATAGATATTGTTACATTGTCTTCTGGGGGCAGATACTTTGTGTAGTCGTTTAGGGAGATTTTTCCTCTTTGAGTAACTATCTGTCTCTGTTCTGCCTTTATTCTGTCTATGAACCTGTGACTGGTTCTTGCTTTGCTTTCTAACAGTATCTAAAAATTTAGCAACTTTGAATAAAGAAGGTTGATCTGAGGCAAATACAAGTGTGACCGCAGTAAGGAATGTAAATTTCTTAATGAATTCTCTCACTATTGAGCGAGGATTACAAATTCCAATCGCTTTACACGTTCTCTCAAACATTGACAGGAATGAGAATGTACATTCCTTTCTACCAATTTTCAGCTCACGTAAAATCTCATATGAAGGCATGCTGTCACTTGTAGTGCACCAGAGTAACTTCTTTAATCTGTCTACGTCACTGTCATGTGACCACTCACTGGACTCGTCATCAAGTGAATTTTCTAATTCTAGTCGCCTGGAAAACTCTAGAGGAAGCCAAATTTTAAACAACTGATTTTTCTGTTCAATAGATAAATCAAATTTCTCCACAAAGCTCCCAAAGATTTCATGATTCCTGCACACATGGATTTTAGCATCATACATGGGAACCTCTTTGCTCAGATTAAGTAAATGCTTCTGCATTTTTAACTTCAGACTGGATTCTTTCATCTCCAATGCCTGTTTCTGAAAAGACACAGAGTCACATCCAGCAGAGAGGACACAGACCTGTCCCTGATCTCTCTGCTGAGTTACATCATTACATGTCTTACTGTCACTATCTCTCTCCTTACACATCACATTATCTGTCTTAGAGATAGCAGTAGGTTTCTTAGCTATGGATCTGTCTAGCACAACCTGATGATAGACTTTTACCATATGCACAATGTTCCTCAATTTCTCTTTGTCTTTTCTGACTGTAACACGTTTCCTCTCTATCTTCCTATTCTCCTGTTGACATTCATTATATAAACTCAACCAAACAGTTTCTAGATCTGACTGATCACTAGGCACAAACTTAAACTCTAAGTTACATTTCTTAGTAAAAGAATCAATGATTTCCATACTTACAACCTTGGATCCTGCACCTGTTGTCCTTCGTCAGAAGATTCTCAGTTTCTACGATCGTGACAGTTTGAAATGTCTTTATGGGACGATTCCTTCTCCCCCTCTCCTGGCTGGCTCGCCATTGTAATAATCTAATAATAGATATTGTTTATTGTTCTGTGTATTGTTAAATGTAATTTGATACAAATAACTACACTTGGTGTCAAAGTGATTATTCCCAAAATACGTCACTCGGTGACACCAGAAGGACTCGATGATACTTATAAAAAGTCTCCTTTATTGGCGTCATCCAGGTTGCAGAATACAGGATACAAGATACTTGCACAGGTTATCAGTCACGTGTCCATGTCAGTCAGTGTATCAGTGAGGAAATGTTCTGTAATGGCCGGGAGGTTCCATCTCTTCCCGTGGCTCTTCATATATTGTCATACATTACACCTGTTGTCTTTTCTTCTCCATGTGTCGTTCGAGATGTGAGAGCAGTAGTTTCAGTTGTGAGCGTTGTCCAGCTGTTGTAGCCTTGATGTATAAGCCCCAATGTAACAGCCTCTCGGTATCAGCCGCCATGACACTCTCTGTGTGTCATATATATATATGGTCCTAGTAGAGGTGTGTCTTGTAGTGTTGGACGTTCTGTGTCCCTATATATGGTATTCATATATATTTAGGCTGGATGTAATGTACATCTCAAGTTGTGTACTGTCACAGCTCGTGTACAGCTCGTGTACAGCTCGTGTATCAGTTTAACACTTTATAGTCTACAAGTGAATATTGTGATATATACTTTTTAACACTAGGTAATCTAAATGACAACAAATTAAGGATTCCACTCACAGTATAGAGACCAATATACCATGGAGCAAATTTCCCTGTTGATCATTTCAAACCATTTTGAAGAATGTCAATTACAGTACATTGGTCAAACGGGAAGGGAGTTCAAAACAAGATTTCTTGAGCATATAAAAGATATGAAAAATCCTGGTGATGCAAATATGTATCTCATGAGCTTATGCATTCAAAAAAGTGAACAAACCTAAAAGGGGCGCGTTATTAAAAAATAGAGATTCTTACTGGCAGTTCTCGCTTAACAATATTTATCCCTGTGGCTTAAACTATAGAAATGAATTTATGCAACACTACTGATTTCATAATTTTCAGATATACATTTGATAGTATGCAAAACATATATTTGCTACTTACAAACACAGCTGGAACATACTGATTTATTTGTTTTTAGTCATTTATTTTAGTAAATAAATATTTGTCTTCATTTTTATTCTTTGTTTTTAGATGTAATAAATCAACACAATCCCATCTGGTGATCCTCCGATGATTTGGAAAGTACACATGAACACAGGTATACTCACCTCAGTATATGACCACGGTGTCCCCACGGAGGTTCCCACAGAAGTCAGTGTTGGCACAACAATGTTTGCACATAGCAGCTAGAATTCAATGCAGGATTGAACTGAAGTCACATGACTCCTAAAGTAATCTTTGCCCGTACTAATGTATTGATAAGAACGCATTGCAGCTACTGAACAGTATCTCAATTTTTTAAAGTAACTAACATATTTGCATGCTGATGTTTTGTTAATGTGCTTATAACGTTGTACAGTGTATTTTAGCACATCGGTAATGAGGTGATCCCTCCTACCTGGGATCCGGACCAAAACCTTGGAGGATTTCAAGCTTCTTAATGGGAAGTCATAGGGTCATGGTTCTGGTCTCAATGAATCCTGATGAATCCCTGGATCAAATTGAGACCAGACATGCCCTTTTGCTATGTTCCCATTCAGATATATTTTTATTTCTGTATCCATGAATACTAGAACCTATTAAGTCATAGCTATATGATACCCTGGCTAGCCTGATTCCAAAAATGTACTTGGCATTGAGCTGAGATGGACCATAACTCCATAACTGTACATAACCGACAAATTACTCACACAAGCACACGGGACCACTATGACCCTTTGTCTGAAAGTAGAGGGACACCTCTGAAACACAGTATGTCTCAGGAAATCCTTTGAGGCTTTACTTCCTGGAGAGTCAATGGAGAGTCTAGCTTTGACTCAATTAGGCTGTTCAAGATGAGGCTGGAGAAAGCAGGTGACTGGTACTAGCACTGATGAATATAATATTTTTAGTTATGACATGCTGCAAGGTCATAGTGTATGTTACCTCCTTTTTAGCCCAATTCTAAAACCACATTCTATTATTTACCTATTTGGCTTTAGACTGTTAAAGAGATTCAATGTCAAAATTTAAAAATTCCTTTTACTGTCACAATTGTGGAATACATTGAAATCTATCCTTACAAAAACGAAGTCTAAAAATGAACATCTATGAGAAAGATTATTTTATTTTATTATTAAAAATGAAAGTCAGCTTCAGCTCTTCTGAAAAGGAACAGTTGGATTGTACTACTGTACTGTCATATCAGGATACCAATACTGCTGTGAATTTCCTCACTGTTGGACTGATAAAGGATTATCTTATTAAAAAAAACAATAAATCACAGGAAATTGAGTAGTTGACATTAGTAAAAGTAAATATGGAAATGGTCAAGATTGAGGGGATTACTGTATTGAATCTATAGGTACCATACTCAATGATGGCATCAACATGGGGATAACCCCATCATTTTATATACACTATAAAATGTATATAAAAGAGAAATCCCTCCAGCCATGCTCCACATTATATTGATCAAACGATTATCCAACCATTAGTAGTGGGAATTCCCAACCATTTAAAAGATACTGGTGATTTGTTACAAATAATATTTTGGTGATTTGTTAAAAATAACATACCGTAGTCAGAAAATTTTACATGGTTTAACTTTGATGTAACAGGATTATACACTTTGTTTAGCTTTGATGTAAAAGCATTTCCACATAACATAGCTATGACGGCACTTGATTTTCATCTCAGTAAGTATAATTAATACAGTGAACTAATATTGTATTGTATACTGTACACTGAAAACATAGATGTAGGAAGTTCCTCACGACAAATATTTTTTGTGCTCAATGGGGTATATTACCTACAAATTAAAGATGTTTACAAATATTCACCCCACATGGGAAATCTTTTTATGGCTCTGTGGGAAGTTTCACCTATATTCTGTAAATAATCCATTTGTTGAGTTGGTCATCTGGTACAGATGCATGGACAACATGCTGTTCATTTGGTTATCCAAAGTATCTGCCATACCAGAATTCCTGACTATCAACAATATTTATCAAAACTAGCGCACTAGTCTAATTTGCTTGTGGGGTTTTTAGAGTTTTCTTCATTAATGTGGTGTATCCTGCACTGGTCGGAGAGTGTGCACCTTTAACATAGAGTATGCAACACAATTCTGTCAAGTCACTGTAATGAATGTGGCACACTGTACAACACTGCACCAGAATGCCCTTTTAGGGGCAGAATGTTGTGCAGCCACGACATAATGCTGGTGCAGACACTGGTGCAGACACAAGCAGTTTTCACGTTCTTTTCAGTGGAAGGACAGACAGAAAACTGGTGCAAACGCTTGTGTTCCAATGAGTGCAAACTTCATTTCACACATTCACATAGTTGTACTGAAATTGTGTTCCTGGATTTAAACATTTAATTATATAAGGGGGTAAAATTCACACAAACACTCAAAATTCAGGTAATACTATATTAGATGCTAATTATTTGCATCCCCAACAGATTATAAAGTCAAGAATTTGTACATGCAAAGTGTAATTGTAACAGCAACAATGATTATGAAAAAGACAAACAATCAGAAGTCATTTGACCTTAAGGGCGTATCCAAAATGGTTTCTTGATAGAGTATAGAATATTGCAGCACAGAGAGGTCGAAAATTGTAGTTTCACATAAGGAAAAACAAAAAGCTATACCTAAAAAACATTTTTATAAGACACCAAATTAGCCACTATTTTGCTATAAATAAAAATAAATAACTAACTTGGTTACAACAGAAAGGTTTTTATAAATGTGACTCACATCCCTGTAAAATATGCACTTTTGTTAACCCCACAAAAGACTTTACCAATTCTATTAACACCTGAAATTATTTTACATAATCTTATAAAAATTGTTAAAGTAAAGGGGTTGTATATTTTATTGAATTCACAATATATAATAAAAAATACCACTACACAAAAGCTGGAAGACCGAATCTTTGAACACTAAATATTGTTAGAAATGAAAATGCCACCACAAATTTCAGTAGCAATAAGAAAATTTTGTTTAATATTGCAAAACACTTAATTTAAATCAACAATGGTAAATCACAAGTACTGAAAGTTTATGCAATAGGAAAAATATGGACTTTGGTCAGAGGAGGTGACATTATAACACAGTGTTTTCAAAGGGAAGTGTTCTGGATTCTTAACTTACAAGCTACAAAAAACTTGCATGTGGTCTTAATCATGAAATCGAAATAATGTTACAACTGGTATACATTATGTAGAGTTTTGTTGTGAGGGCATTGAAGAAAAAATACTGTTTATTATGATGCATCCTCATATCTTCACCTCTGCTTGTTATATTTTTGCTCGTATACTTTTAAATGATATGCTATACTCAGCTATATTGTTGATCCTACAATGACATTGGACCTCTTTGTTCTTGGTCCAACCCCATTTATTTTCTGAATATTACGCCAGTCCACATTTAAATAAGCGGCAGGGAGTCTCCATAGACAACTAACTGATAAGCTAGAAATTTGCTCTTTTGCCTTTACATGTAATATGCAATATTTTAGTCATTGTATTTTGAAAAGCCTGACAAGCACATCATTGTGATCCTAACTAGAGATGAGCGAGTATACTAGTCCGAGTATACTGCTCGGTCGAGTATTAGCATACTCGGCCCTGCTCATTGCGCGGACGAGTATCTCGCCGGCTCGAGATCAAGCATTAAATTAATAAAAGACAGTGAAGAACAGTGTTTACCGTGAAGAATAACACATTACACATGTTTACAGATGTTTTCCTTGTAAGAACACATTGAAATAGCACTAGTCTTCACTTTGCAGGTGTTCGCGCGTGTCTTCAGCTAAGTTAGGAGATGTGCACAAACATCTGGAATGTGAAGAATAGTGTTCTTTCAATGTGTTCTGCACTTAAGTGGTCCTGTGTTCATGTGCACGCACATCTCCTAACTTATCGGAAGACACACGCGAACACCTGCAATATGAAGAATAGAATAAAAACAGTGAAAACAGTGAACACAGGAGCATTTAAGTGCAGAACACATTGAAAGAACACTATTCTTCACATTCCAGATGTTTGTGCACATCTCCTAACTTAGCGGAAGACACGCACAAATACCTGCAAAGTGAAGATTAGTGTTATTTCAATGTGTTCTTACAAGGAAAACACCTGTAAACATGTGTAATGTGTTATTCTGTACTGTTCTTTTAATGTTTTCTTTCAGTGAAAAAATGCTCAGGTCTCCCATTGACTTTAATGGGGTTCGTTATTCGAAACGAGCACTCGAGCATCGGGAAAAGTTCATTTCGAATAACTAGCACCCGAGCATTTTAATGCTCGCTCATCTCTAGTCCTTACACATTATAATAACCTCTAAAATGGTCTACTCCAAACCTTAAAGGGCTATTCCCATTTCAGCAAATTCATGTTATTGTTGGTATAATAAAAATGTATACAATTTTTCTAATATATTTTCTGTATTATTTCTTAATCTTTTTCTAGATTTCTGCTCACTGTCCTTCTATAGAAAGCTTCATTAATATTTCCAATGGAGATAAAGGTGCATCACTCACGATGACATACTAGATACATAGATAAAACAAGAATATCACGCTCCCATAGAGTAGCATTTAATGGATCACGTATAGCCACAGGTATCCCGGATGGTAGGGGAACTGCCCCACCATTTTTAAGCCACTTAGCCTTTTCTAACCCAATTTTCGAGCCATTTTTGGGTGTCAAAATTCGAATTCTCATTGACTTCAATATGGTTCATATTTTGCTTAAAGTTAGGGACAAAGCCCAGGTCCTGAACCAAATGTTGTTGCGAAATTCAGATGAACCCATCGAACTTGAATTTAGACCAACCTGGTCATCTCTGCCCCTAAATTCTTACTAGTCTTATAAAGTATAGAAGTAGTGGCAAGTAAAAATACTGCACAATAATCATGCATTTTAACAACCACCAATGCTCCCCAATCCTAATGTATAGAATACAATACCAGCTGAGTCTAGGATGGCACCTGTTCACAAATGGTATTTTATATGTTTTATAAGGTAAAATATTCTACACACAGAAACTGCTACAGTGACACCTGCAGTCTGTAGTGGGAACTGCTTCAGATGTTCAGTGTTAGGATATCACAGTTTTCCCTAGAACCTGCTGGAAGTTAGGCCACACCCACAAACCCTACCTGTAATAGGAGGGGGAGGAGTTTTTGTTTAGTTGGTAGCTAGGTTAAAACCAGTTTTGGCCAGACAAGTCTCTCTGCTGCTGACAAGGGGAAAGGAGACCAAGGGGGAGAAAGGGAAGCTTAACATCAGATGGAGGACAGCTAAGAGTTAGAGTGTGTGAGAGATAATTTACCAGGTATATGGTAAATGAAAGGTTTACTCGCCCTAGTTTCCCAGATATAGCTCCCTGTTCTTGTAAGGACGGGAGCTATATCTGGGAAACTAGGGCGAGTGGAGTAGAGGGCCTACTAGGGGCAGTGCATCCATCTTTTCCTGACCATGATGTGCCTGAGACCCATCATCTACAACCCTCGTCTTGTCCTACCTCGGGATGGGTGAGATCTGAACAATTTTTTTTTCTACCCTTTGTATGTGTTTGCTTAAGCATCCACTTTTTCCTTTACAGGTTGGCAATACGTACTATTTGGCAATCTGAGTTCATATACTTAATGCTGTTTGTGTTTGCATCAAACTTGGATGGTTGCTGTACCTCTCAGAGAAACCAACCAATTGACCTTGGTCAGCTTTTTGTTTTTTTGTTTATAATTTTATGTGATGGTTCACTTTGGTGTTTTTTTCTTTTAACCGTAATATTAAAAGTTATGTTTTATATGCCCTCACCTATGTACACATGTTTATGATTGGGATGGTGAATCCAGTGGCCTTCTTCATTGCAGCTTGCGATATAGGATATTAGGCTTGTTTTTAGATTTATTTGTTTTTGGAAGGAGAAAGGAAACCAGTGCGGTGACTGACATAGGCTAGAGGAATCCATGTAGTGTTTGGTCTGAAAGACAAACCTGGCTGCTGCATTAAGAATTGTTTGTAGAGGAGAAAGTTTAGTAAGTGGAAGGCCGATTAGTAGGGAGTTACAGTAGTCTACACAACAGTGAATCAGAGCGGCAATTAGAGTTTTAAAAGTTTCCATTTTATGAAATGGTCTGATTCAAGAAATGTTTATAAAAGTGCATCCGGCAACAACGAGTGACAATGCAAAGAATTCCAGCACAACATCAAGAAAGAGATGGAGAGGTCAGGGTTGGTTTGGTTAGTAGAAGGTGGAAAGACAAGAAGTTCAGTTATGGAAAAATTACATTCCAAGAAAAGAGACAACATGATGGTAGAGGCAGCAGAGAGATAGTCACTTGTGTTCCACACTAAGGCCCCTTGCACACAGCCGTTGTTTGTGGCCAGATATAAATCCCCATAGACAGCAGTAGGAGAAGGGTTTTGGATGTGTGTCAAGGTTGCCAACGTCTGTGTTGAAATATTTGGACTGAGGGAGGGGCCACCTCACCCAGGCTACTTTTGAGGTTGTGATTATAATGGTTAGTAGAAAGGCTATGACAAGAGAGAGAGAGGAGATGGGTAGCAGTGTTAACCTCAAAGTTTCTGTGAGATGGTGAGAATCAATAGCACTTGAGTTCCATTAGCTGTGACAGGTGGCAAGGCTCTGTAAAGGAGAGAAAGCATTAACTGTAAAAGAGAGCAAGTTATAACCTGAAAGTATAACTTTCAATGGCAATATGACTCTCTCCCTAAGGTCTCAATCAGTGAGGCACACCATTTTCCACAGGGTATACTGATCTCTGGTAAAGTTGTTTAAGATGAAGTGTAGGACAGATGATAGCTGCCCCAGATGTGATGTGACCAATGCAGACCTTATTCACTTAATGTGGAACTACCCCAGACTAGGTAGACATTGGGAAGGAAATCCTCAACCTAATTGATAGGGTTTATGTGACTAATGTTCCAAGACTACATGCATTTTGGGGTATGTTATTAATCTTAATATACTAAAGAATCACAAGCTTGCCATTTTACTATATTTAGCTAAAACATTAATTGCTTTGCACTCGAAATATGTAACCCCCCATGTCAGTCAGAATTTATTACTAAAGTTAACTTATCCCTACGATTGTAAAAACTTAATATGGGGCCCGTGGTTTGATACATCGGACTTGCCCCCTTTTTCATTGATCAGAGAAAGAATGTTTGGTAGAATCTTTAGTTGAGAGCCTAGGCTAATATTGAAACGTGATACAGCAACACTGTGACCCTCTACATTATATATAATACACTATATATACTTGAACTGTACTGTATTAATATACATTTATATATTTCTTATAATATACATTTAGCAATTTAACAAACTCTGTATTGAGAACCGTTGTTAAAAAAAAAGGAAAAGAAAAACAAATTACTTAGATATGTGATTAGGAGATATGTAATTGGTTCATTATATCCAATGTAAACTTGGTACTTGCTTGAGGGGGGAGGGATGGGAATGTTTTGTAATGTTCTGCTTTGTATTTTATGAAATAAACTTTAAAAAAAATGTATTTGAATTGAAACAAGAAAGTGTAACGGTATTACTAGTGCAGTCAGAGACTAAACAGAGTTGGGAAAGACCAAGTCTAGAATGTTTCCCTCCTGGTGAGTAGAATCAGAGAGTTGTGAGAGTCCTAAAGAGGAAGTTAGTGATAAAAGTTAGAGGCCAAAGGGCAGATGTGGGTGTTAATGAGGATGTCAATGTCTCCCAAGATAAATGTTGGAATATCACAGGATAGAAAATGAGGAAGCCAAGAAAAAAAGTGGTCAAGGAACTGGTAGGGTGAGCCAGGAGGACAGTAAACTATAGCCAGATGAAGGGAGAATGGGCAGAATATCCTGAGGGTGTGGTCCTCAAAAGAAGGTAAGGTGAAACAGGCTACAGGAGGAATGACCTGGAAGGTGCACTATGGGGAGAGAAGTATGGTTACCCCTTCTCCATGTCTATTGTCACGTCTGGATGAGTGAGAGAATTGCATGCCACCGAAGCACAGAGTAGCAGGGAAAGCATTTATTCTGCTGGTGAATTGCTGGATCCATGTTTCAGTGATGTCCAGCAGGTCAAACAAAAAAAACAGGTCATGAAAGGATTCAAATTTATTGCACACAGAACAGGAATTCCATAGGACACATTTGAAAGGAGCTATAGGCGGAGGAGAAACAGAAGGGGTGAACTGAATATTAATGATTTTGTATGAGCAGTGGAATGTTTCGAACTGATAGAATTTGAACCAGGGTTAGGAGAAATATCACCTGCCAATAGTTGGAGGGGAATAGACACCGAAAGGAGATAGTTAAGGGACTTAGAGGATTTTCTCAGCTTCACAGGGCACATTCAGTTAGTTCATAGTAGAATATGTCAGATATATTTACTATCATTCAGAAACCAAGTAGGGCTGTTTGGGGTCTATATTAGTTTAGAAAAAAGTATTTTTTTTCTAGTAAATGTAAAAATTAATACAGTATATGTGCAGGTATTAGTTAGTGGAAAGACACACTTTGTACTGTAAACCTTTCTGAGTGCTATCCCTGAGGCATACATATAAGGTATAGCTGGAAAATCTACTTCCTTTGATTGAGAATCTATAAATGAATTTCCTGTCATCTGGAATGCATGGATTGCATAAGCACTAGACAATTACCTGCTTGGAAAGGTTTCATCATTGAATTATGACATAAAATCAATATCCTTCACACTGGTAATAAGACCAATAGGGTGTAAAAATTGGAAACTTATAAAATATATATAATATAAAATATAGCACATGGGGAAAAATTGCATTAAATTGATTTGTGTTGTTTCTAGCAGGAGGTCAATATGTTTGTTCTCGTTTATTTTATAACCTTAGGTACACTTGTAAAGGTAGATTTTGCTTTATAATAAAAGCATGTAAATAGTAATGGGGATGCTATAATTAGAAGATCTTCCTTAAATTTCTATTTCTATTTCTAAATTTCTATATAGAGGAACATGTTCTATTAAATATATGCATATCTATTTATTGTTAGTCACATTGCAGAAGCTGTAGCAATACTAGTTTATAACCAGATAATAAAACATATTATGAAGCATGAGATTATGCTATCTGATGGGTGTAGAGATAGACTCAATAAACATGAAAACAATTTGCTTTTGCACAATGTTACTACTTGCAAAGCATAACAATGTGAATATAACTTCTGTAGGAATTCAATTTTATTAGCTAATCTGCATATTTATTATTTTTTGGTATAATTGTTTCTATGTATTGAAAGGAATTTGGGTAAAGGTTTATTTTCTAGAACTTCGTACAAGCAAGGTAAAAATGTGCAACAACCAACATTCCAACTATGTATTTTAGTTCAGCTTAATATTTTTTACTCACAGAAAAGCAGGAAAGTTGTACTGTTCATGATAGTGTCCCAAAGTGGGTGATCATTTTTTTCACTGAACATTCTGTTTCTTTAGCTCACAGAACCACAAGAACACAGAACCTGATGCGATCAGAAAGTTGAGATTCTCATCTTTAAAATGACACCAAAAGCATGAAAGGTGCTATAGAACCAACAGTGAGATTTCTGAAGTGACACTCTCCCCTCTAAAGGTCATTTATCTCAAGCAAACTGGACATTTCTTTTGTAGGTAAATAGTTGAGAATTCACATTAACCCCTTAAGGACGCAGGGTATTTTTGCTAATTTCTCGCTCTCCATCTTCAAAAATCCATAACTTTTTCATTTTTCCGTGTACAGAGCTGTGTGAGGGCTTATTTTGTGCGTAACAAATTTTACTTTCCCATGATGTTATTTATTATTCCATGCCATGTAGTGGGAAGCCGCAAAAAAATTCCAAATGTGGAAAAATTGAAAAAAACTGCATGTGCGTCATGTTCTTGTGGGCTCAGTTTTTACGACTTTCACTCTGCGCTCCAAATAACAACTCTACTTTATTCTTTGGTTCGGTACGATCGCGGTGATACCAAATTTATACAGGTTTTATTGCGTTTTAATACATTTTCAAAAATTAAACGAATGTGTACAAAAAAGGAAAAAAAATTTTTGCCATCTTCTGACGCTAATAACTTTTTCATACTTTGGCGCATGGAGCTGTGTGAGGTGTCATTTTTTGCGAAATGAGCCGACGTTCTCATTGCTACCATTTTGAGGACTGTGCGACATTTGGATCATTTTTTATTACATTTTTTATGTCATCTAAAAAGGTGTAAAAGTCGCGTTTTGGACATTTGGGCGCCATTTGCCGTTCCGGAGGTCACCGCCGTCAATAACCGTTTTTATATTTTGATAGATCGGGCATTTTGGGACGCGGCGATACCTAATGTGTCTGTGATTTTTACTATTTATTATATTTTATATCAGTTCTAGGGAAAGGGGGGTGATTTGAACTTTTAATATTTTATTATTTTTTTACATTTTTTAAACTTTTTTTTTTCTTTTTTTTTCCACTATTTCTTAGACCATCTAGTGTAAATTAACCCTAGATGGTCTGATTGCTCCTGCCATATACTGCAATACTACTGTATCGCAGTATATGGCATTTCTGCTCACTATACATTACAATGAGCCACAGGCTCATTGTAATGAATATGCAGAAGCCATGTATCCTCGGGTCAAACGAAGACCCGAGGTTACCATGGCAACCGATCGCCGCCCCCGATGACGTTCGGGGGAGCGGCGATCGGAGGTAAGATGGCGGCGCCCATGCGCCGCCAAATTTAAAGTGCCGCCGGCGACTTTGCCGGCGGCAAAGAAAAGGTTAACACCCGCGATCGGTGCAAGCACCGACCGCGGGTGATAGCGATGGGTCTTTGCTGCGATATGCAGCAAAGCCCATCTCTGTATGAAGAAGGCTCAGCCCGTGAGCCTTCTTCATACACCCTTCATAGCTCCGTGGCGGATATATCCGTCACGGAGCGTGAAGGGGTTAAAGAGGGAATTCTAGAAGGTATATTTCATACCCTACCTGGGGGCGCTAGTAGTGTAATAGGGTAAAATCTTGTGACAGAGTTCCTTTACCACTGCACCTGAGCATAAGGGTACATCCCTGCAGAACCTAGTTCATGGCAACCCTGAGGTCTGCAACACCAGAGCATCGCTGGTTTAAGTCCAAGTTTGTATAAAGTAAAAAAAGAAAAAAAGTTTAAAACATTAAAATAAATATTATATAAGCCCCTAAAATAACACATTCCCATACAAACACGTAATATAGTAATAGTAATCTAGTATAAAAAACCACAAATATATAAAAGCTCCCCACATATATGGCAGCAATCTGTATAATAAAACAGAATCCGTGGACCTGTACAGTGAAAAAAACCCTGATAAAGATAATGGGGCTTGTTTGCTAAGGGTTCCGCAGAACGCACTTTCGTTGGATTTTAGAAATTTTTGGGTTTCGAACGCCTGTGACAGGTATTTAGAAGGGGGTTGTGTTGCACGCGATCAAATTTTGGTGCAATCACGCCGGCTTTTATGCGACAGAAATGAGGGGACGGGCCATCAGACGATCCAATTCATTCGGACTGAGCTCGGGATTTAATATTCAAACTGTGTTGCAACCAATGCACTTACATACACCTGGAAGAAGAAGGTGACCTCCAGCAGACCTGAGATGGGAGCGATACATGCACGCTCATAGTGAATCGTGGCACAATCCATGATCGCCGGACATTCTGGATCAGGGATCACGACGTGGACAGTTAAGTCAATGTGCCCCAATTTTTTTTTTTTTTAATGCCCTTAAAAATGATCTAAAATTTTAATTGATTTCAAATTTTTATTTGATTTAAAAAATGTTACACGCAACCTTGCAATTTCTCAATTAAAATGTTAAAATGAAAAAAAAATAAAAAAATGTTACACGCTCCAAAATAAGACCGCTAAAAAGAACAACTCTTCTCATAAAAAATTTGCCCTTAACCAGATTTGTCATCTGAAAAATAAAATATTAAGTCTCTGCAAAGATGGTGATGCTACAATTAACAAGATTTTCTCCAAATTAATTTTTATTCAGTAAAGTTTGGAAAAAAAATAAAAAAATCCAAATAAACAAGGTATTTTTGTGATTGTGACAACCCATAGAATAAAAATAACATATTAACCCTTTAAGGACCTGGCCCTTTTTTGTTTTGTTATTTTTTACTCCCCACAATCAAAAACCTATAATTTTTCTTTTTACACATAAAGAGCTGTGTGGCAGCTTGTTTTCTGCGTAACAAACTGCACTTCATAGTGATGGTATTTATTCTTCCATGCCATGTACTGGGAAGCGGGAAGAATTCCAATTGCAGTGAAATTGGTGAGAAAACGCATTTGCACTGTTTTCTTGTGGGCTTGAATTTTACAGTTTTCACTGACATTCTACTTTATTCTTTGGGCCGTTCCATTTACGGGGCACCAAATTTGTATAGGTTTTATAATGTTTATATTTTGGTGTAAGAGCGGTGGGTGGTGTAATTTTTTTGTGACTTCTGATGAAGTTTTAAATGCTAGCATTTTTAGGGAACTTCTGACCACTTTTTATTGAATTTTTAATATTTTTCAAAATGGTAAAAAAGAGTGCCTTTTTCAAATTCGGGTGGTATTTTCCATTACAGTGTTAAACGCAGTGAAAAAACGTTATTATATTTTGATAGAGCAGGCATTTTTGGACGCGGCGATACCTGATGTGTTTATGATTTTTAGTGTTTATTTATATTTATATCAATTCTAGGGAAAGGGGGGGGGGTGATTTGAAATTTTAGGCTTTTTTATTATAATTTTTTTTTACTTTTTTATTTTTACTTTTACTATTTTTTCAGACTCCCTAGGGTACTTAAACCCTAAGTTGTCTGATTGATCCTATCATATACTGCTACACTACAGTATGGCATTATATGGGGATTTTCATCCTCATACATTACAATGTGCAAGTAGCACATAGTAATGAGTGGGTTAAATCCAGACAACCTCGGGTCTTTGGAAGACCGAAGCTGTCATGGCAACAGATCACTGCTCCCCGATAATGTCACGAGAAGCAAAGATCACCAACAAGATGGCAGCGCCCATGCCAGCAACGTTGCCTGGCGGCGATGTGCGGGTTAACACCTGCGATCAGTGCTAGCACCGACCCCGGATGTTAAAGGTAAGTCTTTGCTGCAAAGTGCAGCAAAGATTAACCGGTTATGGAGAGGGCTCAGCCTGTGAATACACCTGCAGTCGACCCGTGATGTGTTATTATGTCACGGGTCATGAAAGGGTTAATTTCATGGTATGGTGAACGACAAAAAAAAATTAATTCACCAACAAAGTGTTGAAAATATTACAATTTGTATACCGCTCCTCAATTTTTGCCAAGCAACTAAACATAAAAGATTTCACCTAAATGTTTAAACTAATTTGAAGTGCAATATGTCACGAGAAAAGTCTCAAAATCCCCTGGGTATGTTAAACCAATGGTGGTGAACCTATGGTGGTACTCAGACCCATTTCTGTGGGCACTCAGGTTCTCACCCCAGGACAGAATTCACCAGAAAGGAACAAATCCACCAAATCTTCCTCTAGTCCCAGGAAACTTAAGAGATGCTGCTCTCAGCGCTGTTTTAGAGCAACATTCCATTGGCTGTTTGGAACAGCGGGAAAAGTAAGAAGATGTGGAAGGGGCTGCATTATCTTTGGAGGTCATCCTGTTGGACCCTTCATTCTTCCTCTGGAGAGAAGCTACAATGTTAGTCTGAATTTTCCCTCCTTCTTACAACTGCATTGGTGGCCTTAGGGACTGATACGATTGAAATATGTGGAAGAAAAGGTAGCAGTAAGTTACTGTTTAAAATTCCTTGTTGGCACTTCACGGTAAATAAGTGGATTTTAGTTGTAGCTTGAGCACTCGGTCTCTAAAAGGTTTGCCATCACTGTGTTAAACCATTCCAAAGTTATAACCACGTACAGTGACAGAGGGCTGATTTAGAAACCCGGGCTGTGTCCTTGAGGCCAAAATAGGCCGAGTCCTGAAGGGGTTAAAACATAAATGTTTACTATTGAAAATGCAATAAAGTAGTAACGGATACAAGTATTGTATGTTAAAACTTGATTTCTGCAGCCTTTCATTTTTCAAGAAATGTATAGACGACTGTTCAGCACTGATAAGAAATGACACCATATATCTGAATTGGTTGCCGTTTTGGAATGGTGCTTTTGCTTTTTCAGAGTATGTCAGTTCACCTGTCATATTACCACTGTACATGTCTGTAAGAACATAATGATAATAGTTATAATAAAATTACCTGCATCCATATAAATTGCTATGTTGCAGAAGTCAAAAAATAGAAAATAAGCATATTATGGTAAAAATTGTAATTTCAAGGTCTGTAAAGACATATCTTTATGCCAAAGGAGAAGTCTTCCATTTCCTTTTTTGATTCAACCATTTGAAAAAGAAAAAAAAATAGAAATACTCACTTCCGCTTTTCTTGATGTTGATCCTGGCACTGTCCTCCGCTTGTTTTGACACTCCAGGATCACATAGAAAAGAAACTTATAATTAGTAGCCAGGAGCCCAAGGACAAGATGTCCGGCCCTTCAGGCTGCTAATTATGCACACCCTCGCACCTCCCTCTCCTATGCCGGGAGCGGGAGCTGACATCACATGAGAGTCGTGAATTCACGCATACATAATTATCGGCCTGGAGCACTTGACATCTTTCCCTGTGCTCTGTTATGCTAATTGTAAGTTTCTTATGTAGGTGATCCTGGTGTGTCAAGAGTAGTGGAGGGCATGTCCGGGGTCAACATCAAGAGGAGCAGAGGTGAGTAGTTCTTTTTTTTTCTATAGAAGACTTCTTATCAGAAAAAACTGAAACAACCTATACACAGCCATGTAAAACTGGTTTTAACCGGTTCCTGACCACCTATATATTTACATAAAGGTTCCTAAAACCTGTGCCATAGTATATTTGCAGGCTTTAGGTGCTCCTGTTGTAGGGGAACTCATCACTTCTGTCTTTTCTTCTCTCATACACAACACTTAAAAAGAGCACTGCCCATATCAGCGGTCATGTGATAAAACATGTGAAGGCCAGAATCATGGTAGTTAACAGCAAATGTATCTGTCTAGACAGTGTCAACAGTGACAGTGATTGGATCTCCCTAAACCACTAACCCAGGTTTATACTCTGCTACAAGAACAAAAAGCCAGGCCATTTGACAAAGCCCTAGAACACTGGAGAGGAGACATCCCTGACCTGTCTGATGACGACTGGAGGGAGGTCGAACTGTCTTACATCACATCTGTGGTGAGTGCCAGGGATTTCCTAATCTAATCTAAATTTCTCCACCGAGTGTATTTCACTCCTGCAAAATTATTTCGCATGGGAGTAGTGCCAAATAATCTGTGTTTCCTCTGTCAGGCTGAGGTTGGTTCCTTCCGGCATTGTGTCTGTCCCCCTCTGTGTAATGTCCCCTCTGTCTGTCTCCTTGGCATCATAAATGAGGTTATTAATGGCCACTACGATAAAATCTTCTTTAGGTTCACCTTATACTATGCCCAGAAAGTGGTGATGATGTCGTGGAAGGACCAGGATCCCCCGATTAAAACTCATTCTACTCGATTCTACTCATAAACAGTGTAGTTCCCTACTATCGCTCCTTGTACACCAACAGGAAGTGCCCCCAGAAATATGATCGCATCTGGTCCAGATGGTGTGAGAATCCCCATACAGCCCTATAATTCCTTATGGTCTTTCTTAATCCTATAAAGAAGTAGATGGTGTGTTTTGGTATGTGTGTGCGAATGTGTGTCTGTCTAAGTGTCAGTGTTATTTATGTTATTTAGCAGATTGGTCCGGCTGCAATGGTTTGTCCCTCACTTTTGTATAATGCTCCACATGTATTTCATGGATTATGTAACATCCTGATTAGTACCTGTTAATGATATTAATTCCTCTGTAATGTGGTGGAAAAGTATGTAACAGCTGACAACTCTGTTAATATGTTTGGTTAATTTGATCTATAAAAAGTTAAAAAAATTGCAAAAATAAACACTTTAAAAAAAAAACTGTGACAGTGAGACAAATGCCACATTAACGCAAATGCAACATTAACCCCTTCCCACTCCGCGGCAGACATATCCGCCGCTGAGCACAGTAACTTAGCGCTCTGGGTCTGAGCCGAACCGGCATCGGGATACACGGGGTGCCAGTGTAGCACCCGCGGTCGGAGTGGGCTCCGATCGTGGGTATTCAACCTGTTAAATGCCTCGGTCAGCATGACCGCAGCATTAAACCTGCCTTCCATCTTCGGGGGACGCCGGAAATTGCTATGGCAGCCCTGGGGTCGATGACATCATCTTAAAGGCACAGTATCAGCAATAAGCTATCAACGCCATGTAAACGTAAAAGAAAGCGTCCCACAAATGCCATGAAATTGCCAACACCATGGAAATGTAAATGCAAACCACCACATAAATGAAAAGATGATGAAAACGCAACTTAGAAGCAAACACCATGTAGACATAAGTGTAAACTCAATGCAAACAGCACATAAATGCATTTGACATGTAAAAGTGAGTACAATGCAAATGGCGTTTAAATGCCACATAAATGCAAATGCACGTAAATGTAATCACAAAGTAAATACTATATAAAGCACAAACGCAATGTAAATGCCAGAGAAGAGTAAACGTGATGCAAACTCCACGCAAATGCCATGGAAATGTAAACGTGACTCAAGTGCCATGTAAGCATGAACACAAAAACGCCACAAAAATGCAAGTGCTACTGCCATTTCAATGTAAACACCAGGGCCGGATTAAGGTTGGTGGGGGCCCCTGGGCGCAAAATCTGGTGGAGGCCCCCACTGAGTGTACATGTCCTCCTGATGCCTTTCCACTATCCCAGCAGTAACACAGCTACATACAGCCGCCTCGCCCCCAGTAACACAGCTACAAACAGCCGCCTCATCCCCAGTAACACAGCTACCTACAGCCACCTCATCAACAGTAACACAGCTACATACAGCCGCCTCGTCAACAGTAACACAGCTACATACAGCCGCCTCATCCCCAGTAACACAGCTACATACAGCCGCCTCCTCCCCAGTAACACAGCTACATACAGCTGCCTGGCCCCCAGTAACACAGCTACATACAGCCACCTCGCCCCCAGTAACACAGCTACAAACAGCCGCCTCGCCCCCAGTAACACAGCTACAAACAGCCGCCTCATCCCCAGTAACACAGCTACATACAGCCGCCTCAACCCCAGTAACACAGCTACATACAGCCGCCTCACCCCCAGTAACACAGCTACATACAGCCGCCTCACCCCCAGTAACACAGCTACAAACAGCCGCCTCACCCCCAGTAACATAGCTACATACAGCCGCCTCACCCCCAGTAACACAGCTACATCCAGCCGCCTCGCCCCCAGTAACACAGCTACATCCAGCCGCCTCATCCCCAGTAACACAGCTACATCCAGTCGCCTCACCCCCAGTAACACAGCTACATACAGCCGCCTCATCCCCAGTAACACAGCTACATACAGCCGCCTCATCCCCAGTAACACAGCTACATACAGCCGCCTCATCCCCAGTAACACAGCTACCTACAGCCACCTCATCAACAGTAACACAGCTACATACAGCCGCCTCGTCAACAGTAACACAGCTACATACAGCCGCCTCATCCCCAGTAACACAGCTACATACAGCCGCCTCATCCCCAGTAACACAGCTACAAACAGCCGCCTCATCCCCAGTAACACAGCTACATACAGCCGCCTCGTCAACAGTACCACAGCTACATACAGCCGCCTCATCCCCAGTAACACAGCTACATACAGCCGCCTCATCCCCAGTAACACAGCTACAAACAGCCGCCTCATCCCCAGTAACACAGCTACATACAGCCGCCTCATCCCCAGTAACACAGCTACATACAGCCGCCTCTCGCCCAGTAACACAGCTACATACAGCCGCCTCACCCCCAGTAACACAGCTACATACAGCTGCCTCATCCCCAGTAACACAGCTACATACAGCCGCCTCATCCCCAGTAACACAGCTACATACAGCCGCCTCGCTCCCAGTAACACAGCTACATACAGCTGCCTCTCCCCCAGTAACACAGCTATATACAGCCACCTCACCCCCAGTAACACAGCTGACTACAGCCTGGCAGGCACACGTTAGGCGTGCTGAAGAGGAGAAGAGGTGATCGCGGCTCACCACTCCCCTCTCCATAGAGAATAGAGCTGCATGGTTGTTCTTACTGCACGCTCTATCTCTTTTGCGGTCGCAGCACGAAACAGTGAGTACTCGTTGTGCTCTCTGTACCGAGCCGAGGCGGTATAGAAGCCTATGGGGGAAGTATATCCGGTAGCAAATTTGCGGCCAGATATACGTCCCCCATACGTTCTTGTGAATGTACCCTTATACAGACATGTTTATACAATTACACACATTTATACACTGATATATACACACCTTTATATACTTATATACACACATAAAGTTCTACACTCGTATGCTTGCACCCATACATACACACAAGTATACACTTATACACACACATTTATGCACTCAAATACATCTATACACTAATACACAGAGTATACATACAACTCATAAAGTATATACACACATACAGCAAATACACACACATTCAGTAAATACAGCATATACACACACATACGGGAAATACACACGCACATTTAGTATATAGAGCATAAACATACATACCGTATACCCAGCATTATGTATATATATTTAAATGTACACACATATATGCGTTTATAAATACAGTATATGCATCTATACATAGTAGATGCATATATACCCATATAAACAGTATATACACCTATACACAGTGTGTATATATATATATACACACTGTGTATAGGTGTATATACTGTGTATATGGGTATATACAGGGTATATGTGTATGTATGCATCTACTCTGTATATATGCATCTACTGTGTATATGGGTATACCCATATACACAGTAAATGCATATATACACAGTAGATGCATATATACACTGTATATACATATATACACATATACACTGTATATACATATATACACATATACACTGTATATACATATATACACTGTATATACATATATACACACCGATAAATACATATGTATATACTTACATTTTGGGGTGACCGGCTGTGGCTTCAGGCAGGCGTTCGGGAGGTTGCTTGTTCAGCAGGGGGGGGGGTGCGGGGGAGTCGGGTGCCGGGTGGAGAGGCGGCCGCAGTGTCATCTGTGCCGAGGGGGGCGGGCGTGGAGGTGGACGCAGTGTCATCTGTACCAGGGGGGGAGTCACCTGTGCCAGGGTGGGCGGGCGGAGAGGCGGAGGCAATGTCACTTGTGCCAGGGGGAGCGATGCAGCCGCGATGCAGCCGCGCTGCAGCGGGCATCTCAGGAGCGGGGACACGGCATCGCAGGGGGTGCGATCTGGTGGGGGCCCTTAGGGGGGGCAAGATGGTGGAGCCCCGCCTATAATCCGGCCCTGGTAAACACCATGTAACTGGAGAGGCCTTGTAAACACAAACACTGTACAATGTAAACATCATGTTTCCATAAATGTAATGTAAATACTTTTTCATCACATTTTATGTTAATGTGTGAGTTTACATTGCATTTGCATCTAAGTTGAGCTAGAATATTTGAGGAGAAAAAAACTGCAGCAGTTTCATGTCTGAATGGCGTCTTATTCCCAATGTGGTCTTTTCTTGGAATATCTTTAACAGCTAAAGAAGTCGTGTATATACTGTAGGTATATCCAAACATTAGATCGAGGAATCAACTGTAAGCTCAGGTCAGATTTTTGAACATTGTATATTTGATGACTGTTGGATCCATCCAGGACCGTGTCTGTAGCTCATGTCTTAGAAGGTGAAACATCTTTTTTATTTTATTTATTTTTACATCTACAAAAAAACATTAAATCTAGTTAGCCAATGGTATGTTAAAAAAAATGTGTGAAAATTCTGAAGTTTCCTGTACGATGATGGCCAAACAATTATATTCATGCTGTGTATCAAAGAGATCTTCCTCAGTTGAAGATTTAAAACATTTAACCTTTTGTCATTGCATCTACCTTATAAATGGGAAATAAGGTATCTAGATTCAATGCCAAGACCTCATTAGCATTTATACAGTTAACATAATAAAGTAACATAACAATATCTGCTGCACATAAATATACATTCTACAATATACTTTAAGTATCTTAAGGATATTCTATGTTTTTTTGCCAAAAATTTTGGACATAAAGAAGAAAGATGAATCCATAACATAACATAAATGAGGCTGCAGGCTTTGAGATAGAGGCGGCACAGCAAAGTTTGTTTAAGTATAAGGTTCTTACAAACCAGTGTTCTGTGTGTCCACTGCCAAAGAGCCTGTTGTGTTGCAAGGTCTGCAGTACTGAAGTCAGTCTGATCAAATCCATCCCACATTGGGCGTCGAGTAATGTTAGGGTGGTCCTCATGGGGGACCGTTCAGAATATTAGAGAAGTCAAATAAATAGTAATCCAGGAACGCAGGATTTGTTCTCAAAGTAGCTCGACCTTTATTAAAGATAGAGACTTTTTATACCCTTACAGCAGGGCGTTTACTTCATTAAGTGACTTCACAATCATTGGTCAGTTTAATCGTGTTATTTTTTTACACATAAAGAGCTCTGTGATGGCTTGTTTTCTGCGTAACAAATTGCACTTCATAATGATGGTATTCTTCCATGGCTTGTACTGGGAAGTGGTAAAAAAATTAAAAATACAGTGAAATTGCAGCGTGTTATTGTGGGCTTGGAATTTACGTCTTTCAGTGTGTGCCACAAATGACATGTCTACTCTATTCTTTGGGTTGGTACGATCACGGGGATAACAAATCTGTATAGGTTTTATAATGTTTTCATACATTTACAAAAATTTAAAACTTTAGCGCAGAGCTGTGGGTGGTGTCATTTTTTGAGACTTCAAATGAAGTTTTCAATGCTATCACTTTTAGGACTGTACAATCTTTTGATCACTTTTTATTGATTTTTTATATTTTTCAAAATGTTTAAAATATTTATATCGGTTCTAGGGAAAGGGGGGTGATTTGAATTTTTTGCTTTTTTATTATAAATTTTTTTAAAGACTCCTTAGGGTACTTTAACCACTTCCTCTATCCCAACAACATATTAATCAGAAGTACACATGCACATTATTCAGTTTGTAGTTGTGCAGATACAGTGAGTAATGGCAAATATAGTCCATTCAACTGCATGGTAGTCGATTTAGGTAGTTTTGGGATTAGCAGGAAAGCACCCGCAATCGGTGCTGGCACCTATCGTGTGTTTCCAGTAAGCCTTTGCTGCAATATGCAGCCCGTGAGCCCTCTCCATGCACACACACCCGGCATGTGACGTAATACTACGTCACATGTTGGTAAGTGGTTAAAGGTCTTTATACATTCTGATAAGGTGTTGTTAGGCAATTCTACAAGAGTGCATCCTTTAAAATAACACCCCTTTGTTGTACTATTATGTCATGGCTGGGACTCATCAGGAGTCAGTGTCAACTCTACCATACAGTATACACCCGGCTGAAAAATGTATTATAAATTGATACTTTAAGATGACTAAAAGCTGAAAACACTTTAACATAGTATCACTTTACTTGCCAAACTACACTTTAACCTGCCAAAAAATGTAAACATAAATTAACAAAGGAATTTAGCATATAGAAACTAAAATAGTTCATGCTTTTTAAATCAAATGTATTGTGTATTATGAACACTACTCCAACATTTTTTTGTCCACAAATCAATAGCTCACGGGATGTGAATTAACGCTGCCTATTATATCGATTACATATGTGTAGCAGTGATTTACTTGTAGGGATCTCACTGGATTTGCTGTCAATTTACTGAATGAGAGAACACATGGTTTCAAGGTAAGTGAGGGGAGAATGGATTTGACTCAGCTTCAGGGCAGATACAGGAAGAGATTAGTCTCTGCCCACTTCACTGCTGGTGAGAAAGATTTTTGACAAGGAGCTTCAGAACAGAAAATGCCATAGCCATGAAAAGAAAAGAATGTGGAACACAACATGGACATTGTTCTGTTTGTTAATAAAGGGAGAATCACACATGGCAATTTGGTAAAAAATCATTATTATATTGAAATTACACTTTTTCCCCTTTATGTAACAGACATGCTGGTATAATTCTCTGCCCAGAAAATGAGACTGAGAATGTGTTAATTTTCTGTTTATGTTTCATTCTGACTTCTCTGGTGTGATCAATGGTTTTATGGATTATTGAATTGCAACATACCCAGTACTCTGCATCTTTACCCCAGTTCAGCATCAGTGAACCTGTTGTGAGTACATGCCCTTTAAGCAATGTATTAATACTCTGACATCACATAAAGACTCCTGGGAACATTTAGTCTGTGCTAGTTATAGTCTCTACTTAATCTAGCATACTTGCGACCTGTTTGCTTATTCCTGAAATCTCATGACCCCTGTGGCTTTCCTCTCGGTTTCTCTTTAGTCTGTCAAATTTGTACTTTGTTTGCTCTCTCCATTGTGACGCAGCTCTGACAATCTTTCTGTTTAGTTCATGTCTATGTTTGCACTCTGATGTAGGCAGGAAACATTTTCTAGTTCTCTACCCCCAACATAGGGGAAGGTGGCGGGCGAAGCAACAGCTGGAATTGGGTTTAGCATTAGGGCTCACCGTCTGTGTTTCCTGTCCATCCCCTGAGACTGCATTACACTTCACAAATGTTTTTCAAGACAGATTTTTCTTATTTAAATCACCTATTCACCTGCACTGTTCCTATGATGAGCATCAGTCCTTGAGCCCTGTACCTATGTTTGAAAGTTAACAACTGATATTTTTTTCTGTAAGGCAAATGATTTACAAGAAAATGTAAACATTTAACTGCATGCTTCCAAAAGTCTAGGGACTCTAGAAATGTCTGCTCACAAAAACAACTTTAAACATCAGATTTTGTCAAACAGCAGGTTTTTACATTTTCTGACTGACTGGTTTTAGGACAGTTGAGTACAGAAATATTTCAGCACAATTTAAATGCATTGAAATTGAAAGCAATCAAAATAAATGTAAATCACCCTGCACATATTTAACAATACCTTCTGTCAGGTTTACTGCTAAGACTGTCTGTTTAACAAAGCAGAAATGTTTGTATTTTCTCATAGCAACAAACAATGGCGATGGAATTGAGATGCATTCTGGCCAATCCCTTTTTGTATTGTTTTATATTCAGTATGTTACTATTTGTTTTCAATAAATGCTCAACTACTTCATTCTTTTTCCTAATCTTTTTATCATAGTTTATAAAATGGTTTCCAATGTGCTTCATCTTTTTGGTAAGACAGGAATTTTGATCTGACTTTAGACAGTACTATTCAGTCTCGTGTGTTTTGAATTGGCATACATCTGGTAACGGAATCTGATCCCTCATTACAGCTGTCAAAATGCTCTCACCTCAGTTTGAGATGTACCGTTCATGCAAAACATTTAAGGGAGGAAAGATCATTATATAAGAAAACAAGCTGCCAACAGAACAATTTCCAGAACAACACATTTTCCACTGCCTCTATTATTTATCATTTTATCAAGCCTTTACAAATGTAATCATACTTTCAAAAGCAATGAAATATTTACATCAGCAGATTGGGATGGAAGAGCCTTGTTTTTATTTTTTGTAATGAATTAATACGCCTTTGATTTAAATCGCTCCTACAGATGAAGTCTATATCCATTTATATTAATAGTGTAACTTCCATGGGCGTAACTACTGTGGTAGCAGCCATAGCAGTCACTGTGTATCAGTATGATCCATAGTTAGATTCTATTCTTTTCCTAGCATTGATCTGGGATTTTGTTTTTTTTCCTTGCTTACTATAGACTTATTCTGAGCTAGCTAGTGTTCATTTTGATTTATATATTTTGGTATCTTTGACCCTTTGCATGGTTTTCTGACTTTAAAATTGTATGTATGGGGGGGGGGGGGAGTGTTGTAAACATTTTTCTAATATTCATTATTAAGAAATTCTGCTTAGTTTGTAAAAAAAACAGGCTGCAGCGAGCAGTATTACAGCCTGTATAGTGTGTGTCGGAAGCCAACTATTACATCTTATCTGTTTTTAACCCCTTAACGACTTGACCTTTTTTAGTTTTTTCACTTCCATTTTTCACTCACCCCCTTCAAAAATCTATAACTTTTTTATTTTTCCACATAAAGAGCTGTGTGATGGCTTATTTTCTGCGGAACAAATTACAATTCATAGTGACAGCATTGAATATTCCCTGCCATGTACTGGGAAGTGGGAAAAAATTCCAAATGCAGTGAAAATGGTGAAAAAACACATTTGCAACGTTTTCTTGTGGCCTTGGATTTTACAGCTTTGACTGTGCGCCCCAAATGACATGTCTAATATTTTCTCTAGGTCGGTACGATCATGGGGATAACAAATGTGTATAGGTTTTATAAGGTTTTCATACATTTACAAAAATAAAACCTTTTGTACAAATTTTTATTTTTATTTTATCATCTTCTGGGGCCAATAACTTTTTCAAACTTTGGTGTACGGAGCTGTGGGTGGTGTCATTCTTTGCGACTTTAGATGACGTTTTCATTTCTATAATATTTAGGACTGTATGACCTTTTGATCACTTTTTATTAATTTTTTTAGATTTTTCAAAATGTCAAAAAAGTGCCATTTTCGACTTTGGCCGCTATTTTCCGTTACAGGATTAAACGCAGTGAAAAACTGTTATTATATTTTGATAGATCGGGCATTTTCAGATCCGGAAATACCTAATGTGTTTGCTGTTTATTAATATTTATATCAGTTCTGGGGAAAGGGGGAGATTTGAATGTTTAGGGGTTTTGTTCATTTTTACTTTTAATATTTTTCAGACTCCCTAGGGTACTTTAACCCTAGGTTGTATGATCGATCCTATCATGTACTGCCATACTGCAGTATGGCAGTATATGGGGATTTTCCTCCTCATTCATTCATGCAATTAGCACATTGTAATGAATGGGTTAAAACGAGACAGCTTCATGTGCCGCCATCTTTTTGAAGCCGCCGGCAGCATTGCCGGCAGCGATTGACTTGACAACACCCGCGATCGGTGTTAGCACCGATCGCGGGTGTTACCAGTAAGCCTTTGCTGCAGCAAAGACTTACTGGCTATGGAGAGGCCTCGGCCCGCAAGCCCTCTCCATGCACCGGGACCCTTCATTTTTAGCTTGATGTTTTGAAATAATGCTCATACAATGCTACCACCAGGGAGAGAGCAGAAAAGGTTAACACTGTATAAACAAACATTAAGGATTGAGAGTCCTACCTTGAGCCTGGTAGACAGATAGATTTTGACAACGGCCATTATTTAGGGGCACTTTGCAGCCTGTATATTTTACTAAGCACAATTTCTTAATGGGCTTGTCCAATGAAAACAAGATATCCCCTATCCACAGGATAAGGGCTACTTGTTGATTGTTGGATGATTCAATGATGGGACCCCCAAAGATCATGAGAACAGGGGTTAATTGTATACCTATTATACTCTAGACAAAAAGAGCTGCCAGTCACGTTGCTCTATTTATTTCTATGCTGCTAATGGAGATAGCCGAGTCACACTCATTTAATATTAAAAAATATCTGAATTCCTTCAAAATATCCACTGGCTTTCTAATGCCTATTTTTGTGGGATATGCACCCCAAAAATAATACTTTGGAATCTGGATTGGGAGCTTACTGTTTTTAAACATTTATTAATTGTATAAATCATGTATTGTAACCTCTTCAGTCCCATGGGAACCCCCTTTTCTGATGTCTAAAGGCATGTCTACAAAGAGGATGAGGAGCTCTGTCTTACCAGATGCACAATTGTTTGGTCAATCTGATTTAGAAATGTGCTTCATTTAGCCCCTATTGGATTTTCCAGGAATAATACTGTACAAAATTCTAACCAGGCTAAAGTTAACATGCTGTGGTAGTAAATATATACAATGGGTGGTATAAAACTATAATGTTATATTGTTTGTGTATTGAAAAAGACTTCCTTGTGTACTGTACATTCTGGAAATAAAATAATCAGTGTCAGATATTGTACAGCTGCAATGTTTGGAATGCTCAGAAATGTATCTTTAATTTACAAATGTATATCAGATATAATTTATATAAAACCTATTAAATCTGACCTTCTAAACCCCTTTGAAACCAGAACAGAGGGTGACTGGGCCAGCCCATTAGTAAAATGCTGACTTGTACCATATTCAAGCAATACCTTAATTTGGTACTTTGTAATACATTGTGTTTTGGTAGCTATATTAAATTTCACAATCTCATTTTAAATTCATAGAAGAAGCTCTTAGAAATATAAATTATAAATGAATATCTTTATAATATTTCTGTCACTACTGTCCACTCATATTTTACTACCATGTTATACTGCTTATTAAGATTATGATTGCAATGCTCTTCCTTTATTACCTGGTGGTCTAACCTTTAGAAGCCTAAGGAGCTTCTATGGATTAAACAATAAATTTTCTTCTAACAACCTCGTTTAATGCTTCTATAAAATTGATAAGTTTCCTGATGCTTGTTCACTGACATGTGCTATAAATACCTTACCTATAAATTTATAAATTTAATCTCTAGTGGTCTATACCAAACAATAATAAAAACTTACATGGGAAGAAAGACAAACACGATTCCTTTTTTATTATTGCAGCTCTTTTACTATTTTAATCAGTTCATAAAAGTAGAACTATATCAATGTTTTATGTGGTAAATTGTTTTTATAAACTTGGAGTAATCTACAAATATTAATATAAATCTAGTGTAATGCCAGACTCATTTTTACTCTATTTGAAGATCTAACTACATCTACAATGCATTGCTTTGTAAAGCAATATATAATATTAGAATCTTCTCTGCCTGCTATTTTTTATACAAAGCACAATTTGCTGATTTTTTTATGCAAAGCACAGTACATTCAATCATGAAACCTGTCCCAACTACAGGTTGGGTAATCCAAGTTATCTATGAACAGTTTTGTGGTTATTTTCTAGCCAATTTACTGCAATTTGAATAAACTGATCTCTATCTATAAGTAAAATTTAACCCCGTCATCAACCTTGCCCTTTTTTATTTTTGGGTTTCAGTTTTTGACTTACCTACTTTCCAAAAGCCATAATTTTTTTAGTTTTTCCTATTACAAAGCTACACGGGATTGTTATCTGCTGGATACATTGTACTTCTTTTTGTCCGTATTTAATATTCCATGCAATGTACCGAGAAGCTGGAAAAACTTACATATGCTACACATAAAAAAATCAGTTGCCCCGGCCTCTCCCTTTACAGCAGATTTATTATTTATATCACTTGTCTGGCTGCACTGGTGGTTTATTCTATGTCAGGTACCTCTATAGCTAGTGCACAGCCACAGCCCCCTCCATGTTCATTTGGCGGAAAACTGGCATAATAGGCCCTGATAAATCTCCCCCATTGTCTCGTTCCCTGAGATTCTTAATACTGTCATGGTTGTCCTTTTACACTGAAGTAGAGTTGCTCGGAAGACCCAGCTTTCCCTGATGTTCTATAAACTATTATAGTACATTGTGATCACAAGAGGTTCCATAAATTATATGGAGATATCAGCAACAGTCCACATTAGTTTTTCATATGTGTTCAGATGAAAAGCTTCATGGGAGGTCAAGGACAGGACATCTGAGCATCGCATCACACTGCTGGACTACATATAGCCTAAGAGCAGAGTGAACTGCAGAGAGAAGTGCCAGAAGAATAGGTCAATATCATCCAAACAAATTTCCCACAATATAAAAGATAGTGATTAAGCTATCCTTAGTTAATAATATTCTTTCTTTATCTTAATGCAGTTGAGCTCATCAATACAGCATGGGGAAGGTTGTATCATGTCTCAGGTTGTATGTGCATCATTGCATAACGCCCATGAACAAATTTGCTCTTTTAGCTTGTGGGATTCATGTCAGTTCAGCTCAGCAGTTCTTGTTTCATTCTGGTACATCTTGCACACGTACACAAAGAGAGTTTGTTGATGCAGTGGGTCTAAGTGGGCAGGGCCATACAGTGTAAAAATGAGAAAATAAACGGTTGTACCACCAGGCACAACCAAACTGTTAAAACCCCAAACACTGGGTATAAATAAAAATATGGAAAGTAATTGCTTTTCTCTTTAAAAATATGTGTATATATATATATATATATATATATATATATATATATATATATATGTATATATATACCGTATATACTCGAGTATAAGCCGACCCGAGTATAAGCCGAGACCCCTAATTTTACCACCGAAAACTGGGAAAACCTATTGACTCGAGTATAAGCCGAGGGTGTAGTATTCAGCCAGCCCCCATGTAGTATACAGCCTGCCCCCCAGTAGTATACAGCCTGCCCCCCAGTAGTATACAGCCTGCCCCCCAGTAGTATACAGCTTGTCCCCTTGCAGTATACAGCCTGCCCCCAGTAGTATACAGCTTGCCCCCAGTAGTATACAGCCTGCCCCCAGTAGTATACAGCTTGCCACCCATAGTATACAGCCTGCCCCCAGTAGTATACAGCCTTCCCCCAGTAGTATACAGCTTGCCCCCAGTAGTATACAGCTTGCCCCCAGTAGTATACAGCTTGCCCCCCGTAGTATACAGCCTGCCCCCAGTAGTATACAGCCTGCCCCCAGTAGTATACAGCTTGCCCCCAGTAGTATACAGCTTGCCCCCAGTAGTATACAGCATGCCCCCAGTAGTATACAGCTTGCCCCCAGTAGTATACAGCCTGCCCCCAGTAGTACACAGCACAGCCCCCAGTAGTATACAGCTTGTCCCCAGTAGTATACAGCCTGCCCCCATCAGTATACAGTCTGCCCTCAGTAGTATACAGCAGCCCCTATACAGATAAAGAAATAAACATAATACTCACCCTCCGGTGTCCCCGATGTTCCTCGCGGCTCCCGGCGGCTTCCGATCCCCATCGTGGCTCCCGGCGGCTTCTTCACTCTTCTCTGGCCGGGAGATTGCGCCGGCCGTCGCATACTGTGATGCGACGCTGTCGCCGCGGATGACGTCATCAGCGGCGACAGCATCACAGTGTGAGACGGCCGGCGTGATCTCCCGGCCAGAGAAAAGTGAAGAAGCCGCCGGGAGCCGCGATGGGGATCGGGAGCCGCCGGGAGCCGCGAGGAACATCGGGGACACCGGAGGGTGAGTATTAATGTATTTATTTTTGTATCATTATGTATATGTATCATTGACTCGTGTATAAGCCGAGGCGAGGTTTTTCAGCACATTTTTTGTGCTGAAAATCTCGGCTTATACACGAGTATATACGGTATATATATATATATATATATATATATATATATATATATAATTGAGAAACAGGAAAAATATGTTTGGAAAGTGCTATAAGAGATTAAAGTGTCCTACAGCTAATTCAAAGTTAAGTCAGGCAAACCACTCATGGACAAAGCAAGTGACGGTGCTTTTGTGGTATTTACCAGACCAAACCCAGTATAACAGAATTGAACGGACATGCTGAGCTGAGTTCACTCAATCTAGGTAGGGCCCGGCAAATCCTGCAAGCGCACATAATGGGGCACATTTACTTACCCAGTCTTGCAGAGTTCACAAAAGTGCATTTTCTGACTATAGTGCACTGTGTCGCAATTCACTAAGATCCTGCGCCTGATATCCTGCATGTGTCACTTCCCCACATAGGTCTGTCGGAGTTCACCTTCTTCTTCATGCTGCATGTAAGTGCATTGTCTTGCGACACAATTTGAAAGTTAAATCCCGTTCTCCATCCGAATTAGTCGGATCGTACAGCCCGCCCCCCTGACTTCTGTCGAATGAAAGCCAGCGCAGCTGTGCCATAATCCAATCGCGTGCGACACAATCACAGCGCAAACCCCTGTTAAAGCTGCGCAAATCCCGAAAACAGTGAACAAACCGACGAAAGTGAGACCCGGGACCCTTTGTAAATAACCCCCAATGTGTTTGTTGGACCAAAAGTAAATATTACTACATATTTAAATATATTAGATTTATTTAAAAAAACTTACTCATACTGAAGCCATATAATCACAAAAAAAATCTAGTGATCTAGTATTATTTTTAGAGTGTACAGTTTAATGTATTGCCTTTAGAACAGCTATATGGGTTTCCTTCTACTGTAAAACATCATAGCCTTTCTACCCTTTTAACCAAGTTGCATGACCTTCCTTAGATTTGTCTGGTTGTAGGCAGCAGGGCAAGCTGGGATCCAAATTGAAATCAGCTGTAGCCATCATTAACGCATGCTGAGTATCTAAACATACACAGTACGAATTAACCCTGTCTTCTTTCAGTTCTGTTCAGTTTTTATCCATCAAGCAGTAATTCCCTACACTTATCTTTAGACAAATCAGCCAACTGGAAATACTGTACATTTTTAAAAGCCTAGTTATTATTCTATCCATCTGCTGTGAAGACAGAAATTTGGGAGAGAGGATAATGTGCTTTATTCCTCTGATCAATGTGAGGCAAAGGGTTAGTTGATAGCAATTTGTATCTTCTTTTATGTTTTTAGATTTTGTTCCTTCAGAATTTTTAAGTAAATAATCAAAAATAGTCTAAAATTGTATGGCTGACACTACTGTTCTAATGGAATTATTTTTAGCCTGGGTTTCCACATACAGGTTTTTGCATGCAGTATTTGATGCTTAAACCTGGAGTGGGTTAAGGAAAGATCCAGAGTAACACCTGCTCATTGCATGTTGTCTTTCTATATGATCCACATGCATGCTGGTTTTGGCTTTGAAAAATGCATGCAAATCCTGAACATGGAAAATCAGGCTTACATCATGCTTGTCAAATATCTAATATATATAACTGAGTTTATGTGTGTGTATGTATGTATGTCCGCTAAAGAAATCTGCACCATCATGTTTACAGTCATCAAATTTTGCACAGCAGCTCTCTGTGACTCAGGGAACGTCATAGACTAGGTTTTGATCTGAAATTTTAACCCAGCACTTTCCAAAATCCACTTATTGACCACCATATACAGAAGCCATTGTCTGCTGCTGCTATGGCAGTTGGAAGCTGAGCTGTGATTGGTTGCTGTTCTTCCACAGGTCATTAACCCCTTAACGCTCTGCGCCGTAGCTTTACGGCGCAGAGGTATAAGTAGTGAATGAAGAGGGCTCACGGGCTGAGTCCTCTTCATACAAAGGTGGGGGTTTTTGCATTTTTCAGAAACCCCCCACCGCTAATAACCGCGTTCGGTGCTTGCACCGATCGCGGCTATTAACCCTGTCATTTGCATCGGGGGCGGCAATCGGTTGCCATGGTAGCCTCAGGTCTTCTTTTGACACAAGGCTACATGGCTTCTGGAGATTCGTTACAATGAGCCAGTGGCTCATTGTAATGAATGACCTGCAAAAATGCCATATATTGCAATACCGAAGTATTGCAGTATATGGTAGGAGCGATCTGACCATCTAGGGTTAATGTACCCTAGATGGTCTAAGAAATAGTGGAAAAAAAAAGAAAACAAAAAGTTTAAAAAATAAAAAAAAATAATAAAATATTAAAAATTCAAATCACCCCCCTTTCCCTAGAACTGATATAACACATAATAAACAGTAAAAATCACAAACATATTAGGTATCTCCGCATCCCAAAATGCCCGATCTATCAAAATATAAAAACGGTTACGGACGGCAGTGACCTCTGAGGCGGGAAATGGCGCCCAAATGTCCGAGTTGCACAGACCTCAAAATGATAGCAATGAAAACGTTGCCTTATTTCGCAAAAAATGACACCTCACACATCTCCGTGTACCAAAGTATGAAAAAGTTATAACGTCAGAAGATGGCAAATTTTTTTTTTCTTTTTTGTACAAATTCGTTTAATTTTTGAAAATGTATTAAAACACAATAAAACCTATGTAAATTTGCTATCACCGCGATCGCACCGAACCAAAGAATAAAGCTGAGGTGTTATTTTGAGTGCACAGTCAAAATCGAAAAAACTGAGCCCACAAGAACGTGACGTTTTTTTTAAATTTTTCCACATTTGGAATTTTTTTTCAGCTTCGCAGTACACGGCATGTTAAAATAAATAACATTACGGGAAAGTAAAATTTGTTACGCACAAAATAAGCCCTCACACAGGTCTGTACACGTAAAAATGAAAAAGTTATGGATTTTTGAATTTGGTGAGCGAGAAATGAGCGGAAAAACCCTGTGTCCTTAAGGGGTTAATATGAGCTCTGAGCTTTGATTACTATAGGCAATGAGTATAAGATGCTTATGTGTAAGGGAAAATGGATAGAGACAGAGAGACAGACAGGTTGTGACAAGAACTGGCTGAAAGATTGGCTGTGAAAGGGACTGACAGTCAGTGACAGATTTGTATTTCTATTTTGTTACAGCTAAGAGCAGTTATTTACTATCCCGGGCAACGCCGGAATCTACAGCTAGTTGCTAATAAAAGCTTATGTATTAATATTTTAACCCAATACTCATGGGTACATCTTAGCTGTGTAAGAAGTGTAAGTTTACTGATGAGCAAAGTGAGCAGTTTCAGCACACATGGCATGCAGGGAAAAAAGTTTGAGAAAAAGCACCAAGCTGCTTGATTGACTGCAGAGCTGTCAATTTAGTAGCTTGCAGTCCCATAACAACCACAGACATGTTCTCTCTAGGCATTTCTGTGATTGGCCAGGTAGGACATGTGGCTATGCAGTATAACAGCAGGGTCACATCCTGTTGTTATACATTACACACAGAGACAGCATTTTGGAGAAGTTGCACTTCATAGGGTCAGTCAGACATCTCAAAACCCACAACCTCAAAATGCCCCTTTTAGGGTCCTTAGATATAGTGAGTAGGCTGCTGAAATAATTGCCCTTTTTTGGGCATTCTAAAAACTCTATTAGGATACTCATAGGCTGCTAAAGTGCATGAATAATCTTATTACTTGGAAAGACCAGACTGATATATTAGCTTTTACTGCCTCATCCAGCAAGATGATGAAAATCCTGTTTCTGTTTCGTTTTCAGCTCCAGAAAAATTATAACGGTTCTGTAGTCAATGAGTATCATGCACAAATAACAAGATTTTAAAGGTGCTCCTGTCACTGACTAGCACACCCTAATATCAAGATTCTAAAGGTGCTACGTTCAATGAATAGCATGCACCAATACCAGGAATGTAAAGGTGCTACTGTCAGTAAACAATGTGTACTAATAACAAGATTGTAACAGTGCTCATGTCAATGAATAGCATGCAATATTACCTAGATTGTAATGGTGGTGCTGTCAGTGAATAGCATGCACTAATACCAAGTTTATTAAGGTGCTCTTGTCAGTAAAGAGTGCATGCTAATAACTAGATTGCAAAGGTGCTGTTGTCAGGGAATAGCATGCATTACTACCAAGATTGTAAAGATGCTTTGATTGGATTAACTTCACAATGTTCATGCTCAGTTGGAAGTGCAGGGCTCTCCTCCTCACCCTTAAAAGGTGCAAAGAAGTCATGGAGCAGTCACTCATGCATTCGACTACTTTCGTAGGTGGGATAACATGGGCCTTCCACCGTCAATCAAAAGAAGGAGGCAGCCTGGAGAAACTTGAGTCTATATTCAGAATTTTACTCTTTGATTACTCATTTGCATATTAGAAACATGGCTGTAATTAAGGTACAGTGCCACATTAGCTGATAATGTTAGGGAATATTGGGATAACTTTTAAGCCTTTAACAGAACGTATTACTGGTGTGATGGATAATATTATGTTGACAGGTCTACTTAAAGTTTGTCTGTTTTATGGTATAAGTGTGTTAAATCTTGCTTACAAATTAAATAAAGAAATGATTTTGGACAGGAATTTTTATTGTATAAAATATTTAATATATTAAAAATTTCTGAATATTCTGAATATCAAGCCTTGGTCTTTTCTGTCATTAAAGATATTATCATATCAAGGGTTTAAAAACTATTCAAATAAGTCTGACATGTTCTTATTGGAATTAAATTGTAAAGGACTTTATAAACCATTATTTATAAACCTTTGAAGAAATGCCAAAAAAAGCGCTGTCAAAATCAATAGAGTATGAGGTTATAATCAACAATTCATACTTAACAATTAACTTTTTTGTTAGCTCCTGCATTTGTTCTTCTTGGCCATATATTACTTCCTGTATAATAATTGCTATTTTTACATCTCTATGTAGATGCAGTTAATGCCAAATGATGGTTAAACATTTGTTCTATCTTGTGCGTTAACTACATGAATAGTATTCAAAGAGCTAGTACTGTATCATTCTGTCATTGCAATCACAGAATCTGAACCTATAAATTATTATAGTGAATACTGCACAGTTAGGTATCATTTCCCAGCAGGCTTAGTAAAATAAAAACATGCGAGACATTTCCAGATTGTTACCTTTTAGGTTTATAATGATTGGGTTGGCTTCAGCCCAGCAGGGCAGTAGAGAGTTTTGCACAAAAAATTGTGACTTTTTAAAACATCAACATCTGGTTTCTAAAGATAAATCAGATGCAAGATTAAGAAACCTGGATGCAACAAACTTTGTTGAGCTAATGAAAGTCTCAAATTTCTGCACAAACTGTGCCCAAAAATGTTGCAAATAAAACATGAATAAAAAAAACTAAAATAAATGACTTTTTGAAGAGCTATAGATCTCATTGGGCTCATATTACATATCACAACATTGAACTGAGCTGCAGTGTATTAATTTGAACTATAGATGTCTAAATATGTATAATATGTGCAACAAATGAGCAGGCAATGATTGGAAAATAATGTTTCTAGAAACATGTTTTTGTTCATTACACATCGGTATATCTACAGCTTTTAAATTTCCTTTTAGATTTTCTTTAAATAAACTTAGAGGGGTTTGCTACTTTGGTGTAATATAAGTCAGTGGGGGGGCAGGATACTAGGTAATTTACTAATATAAATCTATTAAAAGTCTGCACTTCTTGCTTGACATGTAAAGCAAACCCCGTGGTTCAGAAATGTCTTTAACCTCATGAGTTGCAATTCCTGTCCATAAAATGGCCGCAGATGAAGGGTCATGTGATCCTAAATATCCATGACCAGTCTACCTTCCAGGACCTTAAAGGGGACAGAGCATGAGTGGGTGTGTCAGGTGGGAGGAAGTTGTGAAAGCTGAGTTGCCGTGTCCCTGTAAACAATGAGGAGCATGGAACAGAGGGAAGGCTTTACAGGAATAGGTAAGTACAGGTTTATTTTTTTGTACAGCCACCCAACCCGCCACCTTGAGATTTTTTTTTTTAATGTTGGACAATCCCTAAAAGCATGTAATCATGAAGGAAAATTTCCACTCCACTGTACTCCACTCTAATTGGAGTTATTAAAGAGAGGCTGGAAAAACCCTTTAACACTCATTACCATGTTTATTTAAGTGACATCTTTTCAACAACTTTAATGCAACTTTCAAATCTAACCACACTGTCCATAAAGCCTTTACAGTTTATTTATTGATGTGTATCTTTTAGACAGTAAATGTTGATTGAAAAAAGAAATGTTCATCCTATTAGTATAAATATTTCATTGTTTAGGCAGCAAAATACATTCTTCATCACCATTAGTAAATAAAGAATAGCCTTTGTAATTTTCCACCCAATAAATCTGTAAAGACTAAAGGTAAAGCACATTTTGCTTTGCTCTTCAAATTCCTCTTTCATTATATATGGGTCTACTGTAGCATCTGTGCAGAAACTTTTTCACTTATTGGAAGCCATAATTATTACAAGGTGTGATTCTTATCTCCTTTACCACACCTATGGAACAGATTGCTGGTTTATATTACAGTTTATTTGAGCAGCTGACCTGGTTTTTAACAATTATAATGCAAAGGTGGAAAACCTGGCTGAATCTGTAGCAAAAGTTGACAGGCTCCAAATTTAAAATTGATCAGGAAGGATGCTTCAGATTCATTATAAATAGGTAAAGAAGTGTTTGCTAGGTAGTAGACTGTAGTCCTCATGAGTAAAAAAGAATCAGGTCTAAAGTAGGTGAAAGACTTTTGCCAGGAAGTCTTTTTTTATTTAGGTATTTAAACAATGGGGAAAATGGCTCATACTCTATCGTATGATGAAATCTCCAACCCTGCAGCACTACCAGTCTACATCAAAAGGCCTCCTCATGTATTATGCCAGGCAGCCCCAAAGAGTATACTTCTGTGCTGAACTTTTTGTCTTTCCTCCATCTAATAACCAACCCAACCCTGCCCTCTCCATCTCAATCTGTGTGGCAGTGAGAGGTCTGCTGTCTTGGGGTTGTGCTGGGCTACAACCTCTTCTTTGCACCACATATTCTATCACTTGTATGCTCTTGCCCCATGTATCTCAGAATCATCTCTAGAAACTATATGACATCTAGACCTTTTTTCAGTCTATTGTGAATACAGCACCCAGACTTGTACATGAATGCCTCCAGCCTCGGCAGTCACTGCACCGGTTGCCCGTCTCCTTCCTAATACAGTTTAAAATAATCCCCCTCATCCACCCTTATCCACAAAGCTCTGCATAATGCGACCCTACCTTTCCTCTTAGTCTATCGCCTAACTCATGCTGTATTACATTCCCGTAATAATGGATGGCGTTTGGGGGTGGCAAACTGGGAGTTTGCCCAGGGACCCATGTTCTAAAGTTGCCCCCTGCTTGAGGACTTTGTATTGCTCTTTTAATAATAACCTTTGGTTGAATGCCCAGGTGAAGATGCTTAACATCTGTCTCCTGTCTAAATATCTATCATTTATTTCTCTCTAGTTATCCATTTCCTATAATTTGTCTATTTTCTATGTATATATCTGCCTATCTAACCATTTATCTGTCAAAATTTTTGTCTATTTATTGATCTATATATATTCTATCTACCTATCTTCAGTATCTACTATCTATTATCTTTCCATCTATAAATCAATCTTCTATCTCTCTTCTACTGTATGATCTTCTTTCATCTATCTAGCTATGTATAATCTACTTTATATTTATGCAACTATAAGTCTATATCTATCATCTAATTATAAATCTATATCTTTCATATTTATCTTCATTGAATCTATCATCAATTCACCTATCACTATCTATCTCCTATAAAAGTGTCCTACAGTCCCATATTACAGATTGCCTTACCATACTACTCTTTGTAACTACAAAGTGTTATTGTGCTAAAGGGAGCATCTTACTGAATGTGATTGTTCATAAAATAGCTTTATTTTGCTGCCTCATTTTTAGTTTTACAGAAGGCCCCAAGAAAAGCGGCCCTGCCAGTAATCTTAGATTAATCCAATTGACCTTGGACTTTGCACATAAGGAGGCAGCTTATGGATGGCTTATTTATTTCATTTTTATTAATTTATTTTATTCTGTTGCCTTATTATATAATGGACCATTATACAATCTCTTTTACCTCTTGTGTCCCTCCTTCATCCTCATAGAATGTAAGCTCTTGTGAGCAGGGCCCTCACTCCTATTGTTCCATATGACTGTTTGTACTCTATAATATCTTTTTTATTTTATATGTCCACTGTTTTCTAAATCGCTACTTAACCTCTTAACGCTCAGCGTCCGATATATCGGACGCTGAGCTCAGTAACTTAGCGCTCAGCGTCCGATATATCGGACGCTGAGCCGATGCCGGTTCAGCTCAAGATTTGAGCCGAACCGGCATCGGGAAACACGGGGTGCCGGCTGTGACTGATAGCCGGCACCCCAGTGTAACACCCGCGATCGGAGTTGTCTCTGATCGCGGGTGATTAACCCGTTAAATGCCGCGGTCATCACGACCGCGGCATCTAACATGCATCTGGGGTGTCTTTCCCCCACGATCGCCCCCCCCGAATCATTTTCGGGGGGCACCGATCATTGCTACGGTATCACTGGGGTCCGATCTGGACCCCAGTGTTACCTGCAGGAACTGCCGGTAAGATGGCGTCTGTGACGTCATCTTACTGGCAGAGTGCCACCCTATGCAAGTGCATAGGCTGACACTGATAATGCCCTCAAATTGTTGTCTGGTTCAGTCGGCACCCGGAGGTTCTATCCTCGTGCTCGTGGATAAGGGTGAAAGTATCCAGTAAAAGAAATGATCCCGGCACTTCGAGGTAGATCAATTGTATACAGGTTTTTAATTCAAATTCTCAAAATAATGCAAAGCATATCGCGTAAACGCGTTTTTCGGCTCTAACCGAGCCTTCATCAGCTGGTTTGCTAATGTAGATTACCGTCCTTATAAAGAATGTCAATATCCAATGAGGGAGTAGCTCGTCATAGACCGCGTCACTTGTCATGTGACTCCCGGGTCAGGTGATTAGTCCAACTTGTGCGTCATCGTTCACATGATTCAGTCATGTGATCTATCTATCGTGATGTGTTAGTCCGGTTCATCTTCGTGGGCATACCGAACAAGTGCACAACACAATTCCAGTAGGTAAGTAAACAACAAGATTATTGTCATCTAGAAGTCATTATGCAAAACGTTGATTACATTTAGTCATGATGTTCACAATAAAAATAAAGCATGTAAAGAAGGAAAAAATAACATGTATACATATCCCGATGGGTGATCAAGTAAATGTAAAGGTTAGTCATTCTGTCATATAACGCAATGACATATTGGTTAGTATTTAGATAAGGCTCTATGAGAACACAATATATTTATATGTAATTCATACCATCTCTTCTTCCTAAAATCAAGGAAGTTCAAATGTTCTGTGTCTGCGATCTCGTCAATACCGGATTTTCTCGGATAATGTCGCCCCGCTCTCCTCGTCCTCTTGTACGTCCTGGTGGTCGGCCCCTCCTGGAAAAAGGGCGACCATCTTTTCTCAAGTATTGTCGGTCGCTGCCGGAGCTGGATGACTCGTAGCCGCTCCTTGTGGGTCTCCATATGGGGTAAGAGGAACCTGGTGATTCCTGCCATTTATAAATTCTTTTCAATAAGTAGTCCTCGGAGTCTCGGATAAATTTTGACTAAATGTAATCAACGTTTTGCATAATGACTTCTAGATGACAATAATCTTGTTGTTTACTTACCTACTGGAATTGTGTTGTGCACTTGTTCGGTATGCCCACGAAGATGAACCGGACTAACACATCACGATAGATAGATCACATGACTGAATCATGTGAACGATGACGCACAAGTTGGACTAATCACCTGACCCGGGAGTCACATGACAAGTGACGCGGTCTATGACGAGCTACTCCCTCATTGGATATTGACATTCTTTATAAGGACGGTAATCTACATTAGCAAACCAGCTGATGAAGGCTCGGTTAGAGCCGAAAAACGCGTTTACGCGATATGCTTTGCATTATTTTGAGAATTTGAATTAAAAACCTGTATACAATTGATCTACCTCGAAGTGCCGGGATCATTTCTTTTACTGGATACTTTCACCCTTATCCACGAGCACGAGGATAGAACCTCCGGGTGCCGACTGAACCAGACAACAATTTGATTACATTTAGGTACGTGCACCGGATTTAATGACATCCAACACTCTGAGCTTCAATGATGAAGAAGCGGAGCGAATCATTTCACAAGCGACAGCGTCAACTGACTTCCTACAAGTTCCGACGAGTGAATTTAAAAGAAGAGATTGGGAACGAGAAGCTAGGAGATTGACAGCCTATGAACTTCACGCCACCACTTTGGCGGAATACTTCCGGGTAGGCAGAATTTCTAGAGGACTGAGGGTACATCTTCGCCCTACGTTCTTTGCTGAAGACCCGGAATACATAAAGAAGTTCGAGGGTATACTCAACAAGTGTTCTATGGACATTATCTTATTAACAGTCGATCATTTGCAACAATCGATAATAAAATTAAAGGAGGAAATCAAGACTACTGAACAACAATTAGAGGATTCCCTCCCGAAAGAGGAATTTGAAACCTTAAAAGCATCAGTGAATAAATACCTGGAAGACTTTAAGATGGAAACTCAAGAAAAAAAGAAGAAAAAATTTATCCGAGACTCCGAGGACTACTTATTGAAAAGAATTTATAAATGGCAGGAATCACCAGGTTCCTCTTACCCCATATGGAGACCCACAAGGAGCGGCTACGAGTCATCCAGCTCCGGCAGCGACCGACAATACTTGAGAAAAGATGGTCGCCCTTTTTCCAGGAGGGGCCGACCACCAGGACGTACAAGAGGACGAGGAGAGCGGGGCGACATTATCCGAGAAAATCCGGTATTGACGAGATCGCAGACACAGAACATTTGAACTTCCTTGATTTTAGGAAGAAGAGATGGTATGAATTACATATAAATATATTGTGTTCTCATAGAGCCTTATCTAAATACTAACCAATATGTCATTGCGTTATATGACAGAATGACTAACCTTTACATTTACTTGATCACCCATCGGGATATGTATACATGTTATTTTTTCCTTCTTTACATGCTTTATTTTTATTGTGAACATCATGACTAAATGTAATCAACGTTTTGCATAATGACTTCTAGATGACAATAATCTTGTTGTTTACTTACCTACTGGAATTGTGTTGTGCACTTGTTCGGTATGCCCACGAAGATGAACCGGACTAACACATCACGATAGATAGATCACATGACTGAATCATGTGAACGATGACGCACAAGTTGGACTAATCACCTGACCCGGGAGTCACATGACAAGTGACGCGGTCTATGACGAGCTACTCCCTCATTGGATATTGACATTCTTTATAAGGACGGTAATCTACATTAGCAAACCAGCTGATGAAGGCTCGGTTAGAGCCGAAAAACGCGTTTACGCGATATGCTTTGCATTATTTTGAGAATTTGAATTAAAAACCTGTATACAATTGATCTACCTCGAAGTGCCGGGATCATTTCTTTTACTGGATACTTTCACCCTTATCCACGAGCACGAGGATAGAACCTCCGGGTGCCGACTGAACCAGACAACAATTTGATTACATTTAGGTACGTGCACCGGATTTAATGACATCCAACACTCTGAGCTTCAATGATGAAGAAGCGGAGCGAATCATTTCACAAGCGACAGCGTCAACTGACTTCCTACAAGTTCCGACGAGTGAATTTAAAAGAAGAGATTGGGAACGAGAAGCTAGGAGATTGACAGCCTATGAACTTCACGCCACCACTTTGGCGGAATACTTCCGGGTAGGCAGAATTCCTAGAGGACTGAGGGTACATCTTCGCCCTACGTTCTTTGCTGAAGACCCGGAATACATAAAGAAGTTCGAGGGTATACTCAACAAGTGTTCTATGGACATTATCTTATTAACAGTCGATCATTTGCAACAATCGATAATAAAATTAAAGGAGGAAATCAAGACTACTGAACAACAATTAGAGGATTCCCTCCCGAAAGAGGAATTTGAAACCTTAAAAGCATCAGTGAATAAATACCTGGAAGACTTTAAGATGGAAACTCAAGAAAAAAAGAAGAAAAAATTTATCCGAGACTCCGAGGACTACTTATTGAAAAGAATTTATAAATGGCAGGAATCACCAGGTTCCTCTTACCCCATATGGAGACCCACAAGGAGCGGCTACGAGTCATCCAGCTCCGGCAGCGACCGACAATACTTGAGAAAAGATGGTCGCCCTTTTTCCAGGAGGGGCCGACCACCAGGACGTACAAGAGGACGAGGAGAGCGGGGCGACATTATCCGAGAAAATCCGGTATTGACGAGATCGCAGACACAGAACATTTGAACTTCCTTGATTTTAGGAAGAAGAGATGGTATGAATTACATATAAATATATTGTGTTCTCATAGAGCCTTATCTAAATACTAACCAATATGTCATTGCGTTATATGACAGAATGACTAACCTTTACATTTACTTGATCACCCATCGGGATATGTATACATGTTATTTTTTCCTTCTTTACATGCTTTATTTTTATTGTGAACATCATGACTAAATGTAATCAACGTTTTGCATAATGACTTCTAGATGACAATAATCTTGTTGTTTACTTACCTACTGGAATTGTGTTGTGCACTTGTTCGGTATGCCCACGAAGATGAACCGGACTAACACATCACGATAGATAGATCACATGACTGAATCATGTGAACGATGACGCACAAGTTGGACTAATCACCTGACCCGGGAGTCACATGACAAGTGACGCGGTCTATGACGAGCTACTCCCTCATTGGATATTGACATTCTTTATAAGGACGGTAATCTACATTAGCAAACCAGCTGATGAAGGCTCGGTTAGAGCCGAAAAACGCGTTTACGCGATATGCTTTGCATTATTTTGAGAATTTGAATTAAAAACCTGTATACAATTGATCTACCTCGAAGTGCCGGGATCATTTCTTTTACTGGATACTGATAATGCCCTGCAATACATCAGATGATTGCTTGTTCATTTCCCATGGTGGAAAAAGTGAAAAAGTAAAAAGAAAAATTATTCAATAAAAAAATAAAGTAATAAATCACCAAAAATGCCCAAAAGCCCCAAAACATATAAAGAGACATATAACTAAAAAAAAAGTCTAAATCATAACACAAACCCCACATATATAGTATCACCGCGTCCGTAACAACCCGTAGAATAAAAATAAATATTTATTGAACCCGCACGAAGAACGCCGTAAAAGAAAACTGTTATAAACCCTCCAAAAATTATGATTTTTACCTATTCAATCCCACAAAAAATGCTATAAAAAGTGATCAAAAAAACATATGTACTCTAGAATGATACTGGTGCAAAGTACAACGTGTCCCGCAAAAAACAAGCCATCAACCAGCTCCGTAGCCAAAAATGTAACAAAGTTATGCCACTTGGAAGATGGCAATACAAAAATGATAGCTTTTTCCCCACAATAGGGTTTTATTTTACAAATTTAGTAAAACGCAAGAAAATATATTCGTCCACAAAATAGAGAAAAAAAATTATTTTCACTATGACCGGAGCTCCAAGGATTCTAAAACTTCGATGAACAGCACCAATCTTCAATTTCTCCTGCTGAAAGTATGTCACCATTCAGACTAGCACCATCGCATTCTCATTCTCCTCCTTTATTATATTGTAACTGGAAGAAAACATGCAGGCAGATGGTGTGGTACGTTCCAACAAGGTTAAAATTTATTCCAATTTATTATACTCACAAAAATCCATAAAAAATGCGCATATCACAAATTCACATAACGGGACGCTAGCTTTCTATCCGCCCGACCCAGGGTTTCGCCGGCAAGGCTTCTTCCGGAAGAAGCCTTGCCGGCGAAACCCTGGGTCGGGTGGAAGAAGCCTTGCCGGCGAAACCCTGGGTCGGGCGGATAGAAAGCTAGCGTCCCGTTATGTGAATTTGTGATATGCGCATTTTTTATGGATTTTTGTGAGTATAATGAATTGGAATAAATTTTAACCTTGTTGGAACGTACCACACCATCTGCCTGCACGTTTTCTTCCAGTTACAATATAATAAAGGAGGAGAATGAGAATGCGATGGTGCTAGTCTGAATGGTGACATACTTTCAGCAGGAGAAATTGAAGATTGGTGCTGTTCATCGAAGTTTTAGAATCCTTGGAGCTCCGGTCATAGTGAAAATAATTTTTTTTCTCTATTTTGTGGACTTTTTTCAAAGACTGTGTGGACTGGCCTTATACCGTGAGTAGCTCCTTAAGGGGCAAACTGTGCACCACAAACAACTGTGTTTTTAAAATATATTCGTGTTTGGTATCCCCGTTATCGTATCGGCCCATAGAATGAAGATAATATGATTATTAGTCTATACGGTGAACACCACAAAAAAAAAAAGTAAAAAAACCAGTACAGAATTGATGCTTTTCTACTCCTGCTCTCAAAAAGAAGTTCCTAAATTTTCAACAATAGGTGATACCAACCCCAAAATGGTAACATTGGAAAAAGCATCTCATCCCGCAAAAAAAAGGCCATCACACGGCCCTAATAGCGCAAAAGCGAAAATTTTACAGCCTTCAAAAGAGGCCAATGAGGAAACTAAAATACTGGCAGCTGCAGGGCGCTCCTTCCCTTCTGCGCCTCACTGTGTGCCCATAAAACAAGTCACGGCCACATGTGGGGGGTCTCTGCACTCGGGAGAAATTGTAGAACAAATTGTATGGTGGGTTTTGTATTTTTATCTTTTGGAAATGTGTAAATGTTAGGGCTAAATGAACATATAACCGGCACAATTTGACTATTCTAAATTTCGCCTCCATTTTGATGTAATTACTATGAAGATCTCAAGGGGTTAACAATCTTCGTAAAATCTGTTTCTGTTTCTGTTTGAGGGGTGCAGATTTGAATTGGGTTGGTTATATGGGGGGTTTTGATGCTAAATATGTAAATTTTCATTCAAAACTGTATTTATCCCCAAAATAGTCAATTCTGAAAATCCGGAAAAGCGATATTCGATTTGTAAGCCGCGTGACATCAAAATAAATTATCCAGACATTTCAAAAATGGTGAAAATGTAAAGTAGACAAATGGGAAATGTTATTCAGCAATTTATTTAGGTGGTACATCTATCTGCCTGAAAACGCAATGATTTCAAATTTCAAAAATGGCAAATTTTTCAGAAAATTCATCATATTTTCTTTTTTTTTGTAAATAAACGCAAAACTTATCAGCCAAAATTTACCACTAAAATGAAGTACAACATGTGGGGAAAAAACAATCTCAGAATCGTTTTGATAAGTAACAGTGTTCAAAAGTTATAACCATATAAAGCGACGCATGTCAGAATCCAAAAAATGGGACTGAGCCTTAAGCTGTAAAATGGCTGCGTCCTTAAGGGGTTAATATGATAGTGCTATATAAATAAAGATTATTATTAACCCCTTATTACCGACACTAGTTTTCAGCTTAATGACCAGACTCGATTTTTCAAATCTGCCCTATGTCACGATAATTGGTTATAACTTCGGAACACTTTAACATATCCAGGTGATTTTGAGATAGTTTTCTCGTGACACATTGTACTTCATGTTAGTTGTAAAATTTAAGTGATAAGTTTTGCGATTCCGTCTGAAAAAAAGTAAAAATTTGGCAAAACTTCGTAAAAATTCCAAGTTTATAATGTTCTGCTTTCTAGACAGGAAGTAGAACTACACAAAAAGCTTGATGATTAACATTTACAGAATGTCTGCTTTATGTTCAGATGATATTTTCTGCATCCTGTCATTTTTCTAGGATGTTATGAGGCGCAGAATTTTAGGTGCGATTTTTCTCATTTTCATGAAAATCTTCAAAACTCACATTTTGAGGGACAACTCAGCTTCCAAGTGACCTTGATGTCCTAGATAATAGTAAAACCCCATAAATTACACCACTATAGAAACTTCACACCTCAATGTATGTAAAACAACTTCTATTAAGTCTATTAACCCTTTAAGTGTTTCACATGGGTTAAAACAACATAAACCTGCGATTTAGAAACTTTCAAATTTTTTGGGAAAATACATTCATTTAGGCCAAAACTAACTGTTTCATAATAATTAAATGATGAAACACTCATTTGATGCCCAATTTCTCCCGAGTGTACTAATACCCCTTATGTGGTGGTAAACTGCTGTATGGGTGCACACGGCCGGGCATAGAATGAAAGCAGCGCCATTCACAGCAGATTTGTATTGTCACATTGTATAAGCTATACATTTTAATTTTTTTGGTAATAAGAACATATCAGGGCTTATTATGTACAGGATCAGATACAATGCATAGATAATTAATTTGGGGGGTCTATAACTTATTCATTAGATTTTATTAACTATTTCAGGGGGACACAAACAAAATCATCAATTTTTATTTGGTATTTTTAGCACTTTTTTTCCCCTGCTTACCGTAACGTAAAAATATTTTTTTATCTTTATTCTCTGGTTCACTACGATTGCGGTGATACCTCATTGATATAGGTTTTAATATCTTTGCTCAGTTTTACTGAGCAAAACCAATATTGGAGGAAATCACATTTTTTTTTACTATCGACAACTTTTCAGGGCCATAACTTCTGTATTTTTCTGTTTTCAGATCTGGTTGAGGGCTTATTTTTTGCAAATAGAATTGTTCTTTTCAGTCGTATCATATTAGGGAATGTAACTTTTTTTATCATTTTTTAGAAAAATTTTTGTGATGATGTTTGATGAAAAATTGTATATTAAGAGTTTTTTGTGTTTTTTTTTACGTCATTCACCGAGCGGGTTGAATATTGATTTAGATTTATTGTACAGATCAATATGGATGCGGTGATACCAAATATGTATGTTTTTTTGTGTTTTTGTGTTTTATATACTTTATCTGCATTTTATGTATAACTGGGGAGATTATGGGACTTTTATTTATGGGGACAGAAGCCGACGACCTTGGGGCACTCGCCGGGCCCCGGGGCTGCAGCAGGAGGAATCTTATCCCCGGTAAGCACACCGGGGGACCCTGATCCATGGTGGGGACACTTACACGCCGCGGTTATGCTTGACCATAGCGTGCAAGGGGGTTTTTCCGATCCTGGGTGTTAGTGCCGGGTCTGGGCTGTGATATTACAGCCCAACACTGGCATCGGCTAAACCCGATGTCCCGAAATCATCTTCTGACGCACCGCTGTAGAAAGGGGTCGCGTCAGAAGAAGTACCCTTAACTATTGCTGTAGAATCCCGATAGGGTGGTCATTAAGGGGTTAAAATCAAAAGCTGTGCACCGCTTCTTATTTTATAATGCAAATACATTTAATTCAAGACAAACAGTGTTCTAGTGGGCGTGTCAGCTTTTTGGAATTTTTTCAAACACACTGAAGTATGGTGTGTATGTGATGAAGACTCCGAGCATTGGTGCAACTGCACATTGGTATGGCGTCACATTGGTATGGCGTAGGATCCCTCGTCTGATGCACCCCCAATTTTCAGACATGCAAACTGTCATTATAATATATTATTATTATTATTATTATTCTGTAAGAACCTACCTGGCTTAGAAATATGTGCAGCTTTCAAACCGGAATACCCTGCATCAGTCCACTCCCCCAGCAGCTGTGCCCCCTTCATGTCCCTCCATACCCCTTGGTGTAGAGATGGAGCAAACGTGATAATAATTGCAATTGCTGGTGGTTTGCTAGCTATTTATATTATCTCACGGCTTCTACACCAGTTTTCTGTGAAATGCGTCTTGCAGGAATCTCCTTTAACAGTACTGTGCTTGAAGATATTTAACCAGTGACAGAAATATGATGTATAGGGCATCTGTAGGACATGTCACACATAATGTGATAATTCACCATTTGAAATTGAACCTGTAAAGTAGGTTATCCTTTTCACACAATATATTATACCAATAAATGAAACTAGATATGAGTGATCTCTGGTTCTTTTGTAAATACCAGCAACATTAAAATGTCCAGCCATACCACTGTTGTTTATATTTATGTACAATTTATTCACAATCAAGAGAAGTTTTAAACAATAACAGTTTTAAATTAGTGGTGTACAAAGGAATCTTGCCAAAACTAAAATAGTTCTGAACTTCAAGAAACATTTGATTTATTATGAATCCAAATTTCTTGGCTATCTAAAACTAATTGCTATGTGGTTGAAAGGAAAATAAAATTACCCACAAATCAGTCTATTAAAGGGGTTGGCCACTTTACCTCATGATTTTTGTAATATGTGTGTAAGTGTGGGGGGCAGGATATAAGGTAATTTACCCATATACGTCTATCAAAACCCCTTCATGCACCAGAACATACTATAACGTCCTGGTGCTGCAGGAGGTGCATGGAGAGGGCTCACCTGCTCATTCAAACTAAGTTCCATATCGGTGGACAGAAATGTCCATGTACGTAAATCTATCAATGCTATTTATGGGTAGGACCTCTTCGAGCGTTATTGCGAGAGACGCATCAACCATGATCTCCCGCAATAACGCTTGAAACGACCCTTGGCTCTCTGTTTATGGGAATATCTGCACATCCTTCCTCCCACAAATACCCTGTCCCTGTCGTGAGTATGTGCTACTAGTTTTGCAAATAAAGAAGAATTCCTGTTTATGGAAGATTGGTGAGTGCTATCCGTTTTTTTTCTCTTCTTACCTTTTATACCATGGAAAGATACTTTATGCCTGGATTATGCCTGGACTATGAATGGTGCTTCCGTTTGAAACGCGTTGATCGCTGACACAAATTGATTTTAATAATATGCCACAATAAAGTTGCCTTTGACTCGGATGGATTTGGAGGAATGTGCTGAACATTAAATTCAATTTTATGCATCTGTTGTGGACTCACTGGGTAAGCAAAAACCAAGGCCCTTATCTAAGTGAGCTCATTGTATTCACCCTTAAACTCTCAAAGAGGGATCTGGAGTTGGATTTGACAAGAACTCAAGGCTTTTACCAGTCCGGGCATAGGTGACTGTTGCTCAGTTGGGTTAGAGCAAACTGGTGTGGCAAGCTAGAAAGGAGAGAGCATAAACCACTTCTATCTTCTCCTTAGAGTCTACGTCTTGCCTAATTCTGCTCCAGCGATTAGTGTGAGTGCAGAAAAAGCTGCAGGCTTCAGATCCGAGCCCACTGACATCTTTCATCAGTGGCTGCAAGGAAATTAGTTAATCTCTGACATTTATCATTTTGTAATTATTTGAGATATATCCTGAAATACATTATCTATTGTATTGTATTGTTTAAAAATTGTTATTATAAGGTTCAACATGTTGTAGATTATGTTACGAATTGTCACATGTAGCTCTCCATAGATGCAAAATTTGATACAACCTTCTTTACAAAAATTGCAGATTGTAATCCTTGACATATTTGTTTTCTGATCAATATTATGTTGTGTCCATGTCGGATTAGAATTTTCTTTAAATTTTTTTTAAATATTTGAAATAAAAATATAAAATAAGTTACACATTTTTAATCAATCAGTATAAAATATATGAAATTATACATTAAAATAATAATGACCAATAATGACTTTGCTATCTATCATAACAGGTGCATATATACACTCGATTGACCTTCTTCTATTGACTGGAGCAGATAGAAAAAGAAACAAAATATGTGCTAAAGGAGCAAAAGAGATGGAGGAAGGATTTAGCGGATGATTCTACTTCAAATAAATCCATACAGTAAATACACTGCCTTCAGAAAGTCTTCAGTACGGTTTTCTTTTTTTGTTAATATTTTGTTGTTACAGGTTTTTGTTAAAATAAAATTAATAATTTCTATTCTTTCCCAAATTCCTCACAATGACATTGTGAAAACAAAATTTTAGAAATAGTTTCCACAATTAAGATCTCACAATTAAAAAGTTATCAGAGCAAAAACCAAACCACGTAGATGATAGAACTCAAAGACGGGATTTTGTGGGGGCACAGATATGAAGAAGGATATAAGCCGACCCGAGTATAAGCCGAGGTACCTAATTTTAACACAAAAAACTGGGAAAAAATAGTCAGGAGTGGGCTCATGCCCCCACTATATAGCCAGAAGCCTCTTGTCCCCAGTATATAAACAGCCAGCTCATGCCCCTAGTATACAGCCAGCCCTTTACCCCAGTATATGTACAACAGCCCCTGCCCCCAATATATAGCCAGCAGCCCCTGCCTCAGTATATAGCCTATAGACCCTTCTTCCAGTATATAGTCAGCAGCTCCTGCCTTCAGTATATAACCTCTATCCCCTTCCCCAGTATAAAGCCTGTAGCTCCTGCCCCCAGTATATAGCTAGCAGCCCCTGCCCCCAGAATATAGCCTGCAGACCCTTCCTTCCAATATATAGCCTGTAGCCCCTGTCCCCAGTATATAGTCTGCTTCCCCTCCCCCATTATAAAGCTAACAGCTCCTGCCTGAGCATATAGCCAGCAGCCCCTGTCCTCAGTATATAGCCTGCAGCCCCTTCCCCCAATATATAGCCTGTAGTCCCTCCCCCATTATATAGCTAGCAGCCCCAGCCCAAGTTTATAGCCGGCAGCCCATGCCCCAGTATATAGCCAGAAGCTCCTGCCCCCAGCATATAGCCAGCAGGCCCTGCCCCAGTACATAGCCTGTTGCCCCTACCCGAGGAAAAAAACAAGGTCCATACATAGTATGGCAGTCTATGGTAGGATCAATCGGACAACCTAGGGTTAAAGGAAACCTATCACTTGAAGTGGCAGGTTTCAGATGGAAATACCGGGCACCAGCTCAGGGTGAGCTGGTGCCGGAGCTTATTTTTGCTAGTGTTTTAAACCGCGGTATCGCGGTTTAAAACACTTTTTAAACATTATAGCCGGCGCAGGGAGGTACGCGCTCGGCGCTTACCACGCGTGGGACCGTGCGCGCGGCTACATAGGAAGTGAAGGAGAGCCGCGCGCATGGTAAGCGCCGACTATAAAGTTGAAAAAGTGTTTTAAACCACGATACCGCGGTTTAAAACACTAACAAAAATAATCTCCGGCACCAGCTCACCCTGAGCTGGTGCCCGGTATTTCCATCAGAAACCTGCCACTTCAAGTGGTAGGTTTCCTTTAAAGTACCCTAGGGAGTCTGAAAACAGTAAAAGTAAAAATTAAAAAAAAGTTAAAAAAAAATGTAATAAGAAAACCTAAATATTCAAATTACCCTAGAATTGATATAAATATAAATAAACAGTGAAAATCACAAATACATTAGGTGTTGCCGCGTCCAAAAATGGCCGATCTATCAAAATATAATAAAAAATTTTCACAGAATTTCACCCTGTAACGGAAAATAACACCCAAAGTTGAAAATGGCACTTTTCTTGCCATTTTGCAAAATATAAAACATCTATAAAAAGTGATCAAAAGGTCGTACAGTCCAAAACATGGAAGCATTGAAAACTTAATTAGAAGTTGCAAAAAAAGATACCACCCAGAGCTCTGTACACTGAAGTATAAAAAAGTTATTAGCACCAGAAATTGCCAAATAAAAAAAAAACATTCTACACAAGTTTTAAATTTTTGTAAATGTATGAAAACATTATTAAACCTATACAAATTTGGTATTGTGTAAAAAAAAAAAAAAGATTTTTGATTGTGGGGAGTGAAAAATAAAAATGAAAAAACAAAAAAGGGCAAGGTCCTTAAAGGGTTAAGTTGTACAGCGCAGAGGTGCAGAGGCTGTATGAAGAGGGATCACCTTTTTTGCCAATGTTATCACATTTGGAATTTTTTACATGGACAAATGAAAAAGTTAGGGATTTTTGAAGGTGGAGAGCGAAAAATGAACAAAAAAATCCCCTGCGTCCTTAAAGGACACCTGTCATCAGGTCTCTGTCACTATTTCTGTCACCACTGCCTGTTGGGGCAGATCACAAGGATTCCATCACAGCCTTTATCTAGTCAATTCATACATTAATCATTATAAAATCATCTTTTATATTATGTAAATGAGGCTGATGACATGGTCAGAGGCAGTGATGTCACCCCTGTAACCCCTCCCCTCTCCTCCCCCTACTCATATCTGTGTCTAATGTACAGTATAGCAAAGCATTGCTAGTGCCTATGCTTTATCTGCTGATATGCTCTCCCTCCTATAAATATGTGTGAGACACAGACATCAGCTACAAATGAATCTGACATGTTCTGCTATAATATGGCTTCCTGGAGCTGTTGTATCTCTCCTACACACACACACATGCACACACAGGATGCAGGGGGCGCCAGCACCAGGAAGCACATGGAGGAGCCATTACACCATTATACCTCACATCATTATGTGATGCAATTGATGGTGGAATAAATACTTCATTTTCACTATTTTTGGAGTGCTGCTTCATACCGCTTTCATCACTTGTATCTGATGGGACCTGTCGGACCCGTTGTGAAGACCTGCACCCGACCTTTAGATTGGTGCCGTTCCAATTCCTCTCTCTTTGCCTTTAGTTTAGGGGGTTATTTCGCCTGATGTGTTCTCTTTAAGGGGTTAATATTGAATGTATCATAGCACAATTTCTTATCGGCGACCTGTGATTTGCTGAATACTTTATTACTTGAGTATTGTGCATGTTTCCATTTTGTATTCATAATTTTCCTTAGAAACAGACAACATCTGATCTTCATTAGAAAATGTTCTGATGCACAGGTTAATTGCCTGGGTTGCGGCCACAAAATCTTGCTTGAAAAATAAGAGAATCATCCAGCACCCGAAATAAAAATTCTTGATTTATTTGATACAAGTTAAAAAACAAACAGGTTTGTATTGCCATCCATACTGGCTGGCATGTTTCGGGCAACTTAAATAAATTGTGTGCTCTTAAAGGGGTTTTCCCATGAAAGAAAATTCTCAAATTTCAATCCCATAGTGATGTCAAATAAAGATAATTTTTAACCCTTTACTTCACAATATTACTCAGTTTTATTACTGTTTTAGATCCTATCACTCGGTGATGGTCAATGTAAAATTCCAGGTAGTGTACTCTCTAAGCAGACACATTGGGGCTCATTTACTAAGGCTCTGTGGGACCGCGATTCCTTTGGGTTTCCTGAATATTTCCACTGTGCACCAAATTGCCCCGGGTTTTTGGCACACGCGATCGGATTGTGGCACATCAACACCGGCTTGCACGCGACAGAAATTGGGGGCCTGGCCGTCGGACAACCCGACGGATTCAGACAAACCGCGGAATTTAAAAACGGAATTGTGTCGCAGGATCAAGCACTCACATACACCAGAAAAAAGCAGGTGAACTCTGGCGGACCTCGCTGCAGAAGCGACGGATGCAGGAACTTGGGCGCACGGGCTTAGTGAATCGCGGCAGACCCGAATCCACGTTGGACAAAGCACCGTGGGATTGCGACAGGACTGGGTAAGTAAATCTGCCCCTTTATGACCCCTCTAGTTCTGTGCGCTGACTGTGTGGTTAGATTATCTGGGTACACTTTCATGTGGCTTCTGAACATTTACTAGTATCTGACACAGAAAGAGATGAGACAGATCAGAGATGACGAGACTAGAGATGAGCGAACATGCTCGTCCGAGCTTGATGCTCGGTCGAGCATTAGGGTACTCGAAACTGCTCGTTGCTCGGACGAATACTTCGCCCGCTCGAGAAAATGGCAGCTCCCGCCGTTTTGCTTTTTGGCGGCCAGAAACAGAGTCAATCACAAGCCAGGAGACTCTGCACTCCACCCAGCATGACGTGGTACCCTTACACGTCGATAGCAGTGGTTGGCTGGCCAGATCAGGTGACCCTGGGATAGACTAGCCGCTGCCCGCGCTGCTCGGATCATTCTGTGTCTGGATGCCGCTAGGGAGAGAGCTGCTGCTGGTCAGGGAAAGCGTTAGGGTGTTCTATTAGCTTACTGTTAGGCAGGAGTGATTCTCCAAGAACCCAACAGCCCTTCTTAGGGCTACAATAACGTTATACTTTTTTTTTTTTATTTGCAGCTAGTACCATATTGTGAGGAATTTGCAGGGGGACTTGCTACCATTGTGTTTAGCTCTTAGTGACACACATATCCACCTCAAACACCAAAGTGGGAAAATTTATTAGGGGTTTGATTTCAATTAGGCACAGTCTGCCATTTACTTTTTATTTTACGTTTATTTTTTTAATAACTCAGTGTCATCTCATCTTGCATAGTAGTGTGCTTTCATACTTGGCTAGAAAGTAGCCATAGGAGAATCCAAACGGCTTACTTACGCCTACAGTAGCGTTATATATATTTGATTTCTGGTTGATCTGCTGGTGGCTGTACTTGCTGCAGTGCATCTACTAGCAAATTGTGAGCAATTTGTAGTGAGACTTGCGACCGCTGTGTTTTGCGCTTAGTGACGCACATATCCATTGCAAAGACCGAAGTGGGAAAATTTATTAGGGGTTGGATTTCAATTAGGCACAGTCTGCCATTTCCTTTTTTATTTTACGTTTATTTTGTTTAATAACTCAGCGTCATCTCATCTGGCATAGTAGTGTGCTTTCATACTTGGCTAGAAAATAGCCATAGGAGAATCCAAACGGCTTACTTACGCCTACAGTAGCGTTATATATATTTGATTTCTGGTTGATCTGCTGGTGGCTGTACTTGCTGCAGTGCATCTACTAGCAAATTGTGAGCAATTTGTAGTGAGACTTGCGACCGCTGTGTTTTGCGCTTAGTGACGCACATATCCATTGCAAAGACCGAAGTGGGAAAATTTATTAGGGGTTGGATTTCAATTAGGCACAGTCTGCCATTTCCTTTTTTATTTTACGTTTATTTTGTTTAATAACTCAGCGTCATCTCATCTGGCATAGTAGTGTGCTTTCATACTTGGCTAGAAAATAGCCATAGGAGAATCCAAACGGCTTACTTACGCCTACAGTAGCGTTATATATATTTGATTTCTGGTTGATCTGCTGGTGGCTGTACTTGCTGCAGTGCATCTACTAGCAAATTGTGAGCAATTTGTAGTGAGACTTGCGACCGCTGTGTTTTGCGCTTAGTGACGCACATATCCATTGCAAAGACCGAAGTGGGAAAATTTATTAGGGGTTGGATTTCAATTAGGCACAGTCTGCCATTTCCTTTTTTATTTTACGTTTATTTTGTTTAATAACTCAGCGTCATCTCATCTGGCATAGTAGTGTGCTTTCATACTTGGCTAGAAAATAGCCATAGGAGAATCCAAACGGCTTACTTACGCCTACAGTAGCGTTATATATATTTGATTTCTGGTTGATCTGCTGGTGGCTGTACTTGCTGCAGTGCATCTACTAGCAAATTGTGAGCAATTTGTAGTGAGACTTGCGACCGCTGTGTTTTGCGCTTAGTGACGCACATATCCATTGCAAAGACCGAAGTGGGAAAATTTATTAGGGGTTGGATTTCAATTAGGCACAGTCTGCCATTTCCTTTTTTATTTTACGTTTATTTTGTTTAATAACTCAGCGTCATCTCATCTGGCATAGTAGTGTGCTTTCATACTTGGCTAGAAAATAGCCATAGGAGAATCCAAACGGCTTACTTACGCCTACAGTAGCGTTATATATATTTGATTTCTGGTTGATCTGCTGGTGGCTGTACTTGCTGCAGTGCATCTACTAGCAAATTGTGAGCAATTTGTAGTGAGACTTGCGACCGCTGTGTTTTGCGCTTAGTGACGCACATATCCATTGCAAAGACCGAAGTGGGAAAATTTATTAGGGGTTGGATTTCAATTAGGCACAGTCTGCCATTTACTTTTTATTTTACGTTTATTTTTTTAATAACTCAGTGTCATCTCATCTTGCATAGTAGTGTGCTTTCATACTTGGCTAGAAAATAGCCATAGGAGAATCCAAACGGCTTACTTACGCCTACAGTAGCGTTATATATATTTGATTTCTGGTTGATCTGCTGGTGGCTGTACTTGCTGCAGTGCATCTACTAGCAAATTGTGAGCAATTTGTAGTGAGACTTGCGACCGCTGTGTTTTGCGCTTAGTGACGCACATATCCATTGCAAAGACCGAAGTGGGAAAATTTATTAGGGGTTGGATTTCAATTAGGCACAGTCTGCCATTTCCTTTTTTATTTTACGTTTATTTTGTTTAATAACTCAGCGTCATCTCATCTGGCATAGTAGTGTGCTTTCATACTTGGCTAGAAAATAGCCATAGCAATAGGATAGCATCGTTTGGTTTTAAAAACTAAAAAACACAAAAAAAAACAAAAAAACACAAAAAAAAGTTTTAAAAAAATTAAAGTTATAACTCTCATTTTCAAAATGTTTAACCCGAGGGCTAGGGGTAGAGGACGAGGGCGGGGACGTGGGCGTCCAACTACTGCAGGGGTCAGAGGCCGTGGTCCTGGGCGGGGTGAGACACCACCTGCTTATGAGGGAGCAGGGGAACGCCGCAGAGCTACACTCCCTAGGTTCATGTCTGAAGTTACTGGGACTCGTGGTAGAGCACTGTTGAGGCCAGAACAGTGCGAACAGGTGATGTCGTGGATTGCCGACAATGCTTCGAGCAATTTGTCCACCAGTCAGTCTTCCACGCAGTCCACCCATGTCACCGAAATCGGCACTCCTCCAGCTCCTGCACCTCAGCCTCCTCCCCCCCAGTCTGCCCCCTCCCAGGAAAATTTGCCATTTGAACCGGCATACTCTGAGGAACTGTTTTCTGGACCCTTCCCACACTCACAAACCACTTGTCCGGTTGCTGCTGAGCAATTTTCCGATGCCCAGGTTTTCCACCAGTCGCAGTCTGTGGGTGATGATGACCTTCTTGACGTAGTGGAAGAAGTGTCTAAAGAGGTGTCCCACGATGAGGAGACACGGTTGTCAGACAGTGGGGAAGTTGTTGTCAGGGCAGGAAGTCCGAGGGGGGAGCAGACTGAGGGATCGGAGGATGATGAGGTGACAGACCCAAGCTGGGTTGATAGGCCGGGTGAACACAGTGCTTCTGAGACAGAGGAGAGTCCTCGACCAGAACAGGTTGGAAGAGGCAGTGGTGGGGCCAGACGGAGAGGCAGGGCCAGAGCTGGTGCATCAGCGCCAAATGTGTCAACTAGTGAAGCTCCCGTGGCGAGGGCTCTTGCGGCGAGGGCTAGATTTTCAGAAGTCTGGAGGTTCTTTAAGGAAACACCGGATGACCGACGGACTGTGGTGTGCAACATTTGCCAAACCAGGCTCAGCAGGGGTTCCACCACTACTAGCTTAACTACCACCAGTATGCGCAGGCATATGAATGCTAAACACCCCACTCAGTGGCAACAAGCCCGTTCACCTCCGGCCGTGCACACCACTGCTCCTTCCCCTGTGTCAGCTGATAGTCAGCCCCCTGCCCAGGACCCTGCCACAAAAACCCCATCGTCGCCTCCACGATCCTCCACAGCATCCACCAGCGTTCAGCTCTCCATACCCCAGACGCTGGAGCGGAAACGCAAATATAGTGCAACCCACCCGCACGCCCAAGCCCTTAATGTCCACATCTCCAGATTGCTTAGCCTGGAGATGCTGCCCTATAGGCTAGTAAAGACCGAGGCCTTTCGCAACCTCATGGCGGCGGCCGCCCCTCGGTATTCGGTCCCCAGCCGCCACTACTTTTCCCGATGTGCCATCCCAGCCCTGCACCAGCACGTGTCAGACAACATCATCCGTGCCCTGACCAACGCCGTTTCTGACAAGGTCCACCTGACCACGGACACGTGGACGAGTGCTGCCGGGCAGGGCCACTATATATCGCTGACGGCACATTGGGTTAACTTGGTGGAGGCTGGGAGCGAGTCTGACCCTGCGGCTGGTCATATACTGCCGACGCCGAGGATTGCGGGGCCTACCTCGGTCCAGGTGTTTCAGGCCTACTATGCCTCCTCCTCCTCCCACCCCTCCTCCACCTCCTCCTCCTCCGAATTACCATCCGTGGGCATGGCGCCATCAGTCGGTAGCTCTAGGCACAGCAGCAGTGCCGTCGCTAAGCGACAGCAGGCGGTGCTCAAACTGCTGAGCCTAGGCGATAAAAGGCACACCGCCCAAGAGCTATTACAGGGCATCACGGCGCAGACTGATCTGTGGCTGGCACCGCTGAACCTGAAGCCAGGCATGGTTGTGTGTGACAACGGCCGTAACCTGGTGGCGGCTCTGCAACTCGGCAGACTGACACATGTGCCATGCCTGGCCCATGTGTTAAATCTGATAGTTCAGCGTTTCCTCAAGACATACCCCAATCTGTCTGATTTGCTCACGAAGGTGCACCGCATCTGTGCGCATTTCAGGAAGTCCAGCACAGATGCTGCCACTCTCAGGGCAGCGCAGCGCCGCCTCCAACTGCCCGCTCACCGATTGTTGTGCGACGTGCCCACGAGGTGGAATTCAACACTGACCATGTTATCCAGAGTTTACCAGCAGCGCCGAGCCATTGCAAACTGCCAGATGTCAACTTCCACCAGAACTGGTAGTCAGGTGAGTCAGCTTCCTCAAGTCTACAATGAGGAGTGGACGTGGATGTCTGATATCTGTCAGGTGCTGAGTAACTTTGAGGAGTCAACACAGATGGTCAGTGGCGATGCCGCCATCATCAGCCTCACCATCCCGCTGCTTGGCCTGTTGAAAAACTCTCTGATCAGCATGAAGTCGGAAGCTTTGCGCTCGTCACAAGAGACGGGGGAAGAAGATTCCCTTGTTGATAGCCAAAGCACCCTTAGGTCTGTTTCTCAGCGCATATCGGAGGAGGTGGAGGTGGAGGAGGATGAGGAGGAAGAGGAGGAGAATGTTGGCGAGACACAAGAGGGGACCATTGTTGAGTCCTTCACTGTTCAGCGTGTATGGGCAGAAGAAGAGGAGTTGGAGGAGTTGGAGGAGGAGGAAATGGACAGTCAGGCCAGTGAGGGGAGTGAATTCTTACGCGTTGGTACTCTGGCGCATATGGCAGATTTCATGCTAGGCTGCCTATCCCGTGACCCTCGCGTTCAAAGAATTTATTCCAGCACCGATTACTGGGTGTTCACTCTCCTGGACCCACGGTACAAGCAAAATCTTTCCACTCTCATTCCTGGAGAGGAAAGGAGTGTGAGAATGCATGAATACCAGCAGGCCCTGGTTCACAAGCTGAAACAGTATTTCCCTTCTGACAGCGCTAGCGGCAGAGTGCGTAGTTCTGCGGGACAAGTAGCGAGGGAGAGTAGGCGAGCAGGCAGCTTGTCCAGCACTGGCAAGGGTACGCTTTACAAGGCTTTTGCCAGCTTTATGTCACCCCAGCAAGACACTGTCACCTGTCCCCAGTCTCGGCAGAGTAGGGCTGATCTTTACAGAAAGATGGTGAGGGAGTACGTAGCTGACCATACCATCGTCCTAAATGATCACACAGCTCCCTACAACTACTGGGTTTCAAAGCTGGACATGTGGCACGAACTGGCGCTGTACGCCTTGGAGGTTCTTGCCTGCCCTGCCGCTAGCGTCTTGTCCGAGCGGGTTTTCAGTGCAGCTGGTGGCATCATCACCGATAAGCGTACACGCCTGTCGACTGACAGCGCTGACAGGCTGACGCTTATTAAGATGAATAAAGCATGGATTTCTCATAATTTCCAATCTCCACCAGGTGAAGGAAGCTCAACCTGAATAATTTATCCACTCCTCCTCCTCCACATTTTCCTCCTTCTCCTCCTCTTTGTACAGTAAAGCAGAGGAAACTGGCTATTTTTTGACAGGGCCCACTGGCTCTAGCTATAGTACTTTATGCATTTAATTTTTCTGGAGGGCCACCTACCCGGTCCTCTGTTTTAAACAATTTTTGGGAGTGCCACATACAGGCACTCAATCTATTCAATTTTTCTGGAGGGCCACCTACCCGGTCCTCTGTTTTAAACAATTTTTGGGAGTGCCACATACAGGCACTCAATCTATTCAATTTTTCTGGAGGGCCACCTACCTGCTCCTCTGGTTTGAAAACTTTTTTGGACTGCCACATACAGGAACTCAATCTATTCCATTTTACTGGAGGGCCACCTACCTGCTCCTCTGGTTTGAAAAGTTTTTTGGACTGCCACATACAGGCACTCAATCTATTCCATTTTTCTGGAGGGCCACCTACCCGCTCCTCTGGTTTGAAAACTTTTTTGGACTGCCACATACAGGCACTCAATCTATTCCATTTTACTGGAGGGCCACCTACCTGCTCCTCTGGTTTGAAAAGTTTTTTGGACTGCCACATACAGGCACTCAATCTATTTCATTTTTCTGGAGGGCCACCTACCCGCTCCTCTGGTTTGAAAACTTTTTTGGACTGCCACATACAGGCACTCAATCTATTTCATTTTTCTGGAGGGCCACCTACTTGCTCCTCTGGTTTGAAAACTTTTTTGGACTGCCACATACAGGCACTATCCAAATTAAATTGTCTCCATAGCAGCCTCCACACGTTGTCTCCATTGCTACCTCCAAACGAGGTGTGTCAGGCAGAAATTTGGGTTGTTTTCATGGATTCCACATCAAAGTTGTTAACTTTGTTGCCACCCTGCTGTGTTATCCACAAAATATACTGGCAAACTTTTATCATTTACCAATATTATTTCAGCGCTTCTTGCGCATCTGTTTACATTCCCCTCACCCGGCATATCCTAAACTTATAAGAACGCTACTACACTTGATCTTATACAAAAGGTTCTTAGAAGTGCTGTTTGGGGAGTAGCCTAGAGACAGGGGCTTGGATTGGCGAAAGCTCACCTGGCAGCGGAGCGCCAGCTCCATGCGCATCATGCGCTTCTTGTGCATCTGTTTACATTCCCCTCACCCGCCATATCCCAAACTTATAAGAACGCTACTACACTTAACTTGGTGCAGGCTGGGACCGAGTCTGACCCTGGGGCTGGTCATATACTGCCGACGCAGAGAATTGCGGGGCCTACCTCGGTCCAGGTCTCAAAGGTCTAGTATACCTCCTCCTCCTCCCACCCCTCCTCCACCTCCTCCTCCTCCGAATTACCATCCGTGGCCATGGCGCCATCAGTCGGTAGCTCTAGGCACAGCAGCAGTGCCGTCGCTAAGCGACAGCAGGCGGTGCTCAAACTGCTGAGCCTAGGCGATAAAAGGCACACCGCCCAAGAGCTATTACAGGGCATTCCACATCAAACTTGTTAACTTTGTCGCCACCCTGCTGTGTAATCCACAAAATATACTTGCAAACTTTTATCATTTACCGATATTATTTCAGCGCTTCTTGCGCATCTGTTTACATTCCCCTCACCCGCCATATCCTAAACTTATAAGAACGCTACTACACTTGATCTTATACAAAAGGTTCTTAGAAGTGCTGTTTGGGGAGTAGCCTAGAGACAGGGGCTTGGATTGGCGAAAGCTCACCTGGCAGCGGAGCGCCAGCTCCATGCGCATCATGCGCTTCTTGCGCATCTGTTTACATTCCCCTCACCCGCCATATCCCAAACTTATAAGAACCCTACTACACTTGATCTTATACAAAAGGTTCTTAGAAGTGCTGTTTGTGGAGTAGCCTAGAGACAGGGGCTTGGATTGGCGAAAGCTCGCCTGGCAGCGGAGCGCCAGCTCCATGCCAAGATCCAACTAACATAGTTTTAACTGCAGCACCTTTAATCTACTACTAGTTCACTGCCTCCATACATGGTCCCCTTATCAAACGAGCTGTGTCAGGCAGAATTTTGGGTTGTTTTCATGGCTTCCATGTTAACTTTGTCGCCACCCTGCTGTGTAATCCACAAAATATACTGGCAAACTTTTATCATGTACCGATATTATTTATCCTTTGGTTCCTCTCTGCCACCCATTGGTTTGAAGCCTGAGTCCATTTAGAGTATGTCGCCATGCCACTCTCTAGCCTGCCGCTGCTGCCGCTGCCTCTGCATGCCGTCCCCTATAGTGTCAGGGTCAATTATTGGATGTTTTAGATGCTATCTAGCTTCATTCTGTCACTCTGTCATGGCCATGCTGTTGCCCATAATTTTGGCATAATGGTGCGATTAAGCAGCCTCAGAGGCATCCATGCATGCTGCCCCTGCTGTTTCCTGTCCATTTCCGTGGTGTTTCCATCCTTTTCTGAGGTTCCCAGGTGTTTGGCCAAGCTTCCCTGTGCAGAGCCCTGGTCCCCTTGAAAAATGCTCGAGTCTCCCATTGACTTCAATGGGGCTCGTTATTCGAGACGAGCACTCGAGCATCGGGAAAAGTTCGTCTCGAATAACGAGTACCCGAGCATTTTAGTGCTCGCTCATCTCTAGACGAGACCCATGAGATGCCTTTTGCACACAATGACAGTCTATTTATCAGTTTGCATCAGTGAGTGAGCTCCTTCCTGGACTGCAGGGGGCAGGGCAAGAGTGCAGGGAGCAGAGAGAGAGAGAAACTTAGCTGCACATGCGTCACACAGAAATCCAAGATGGCGTCCCCGACCCTAAGTCCGAAGTTACAGGACCTTGTCTAGGGGCAACTGAAATAGTGTACACCAGGACTAATAGACAGGTTGGACTGATATGAAATGCTACTATGAAATGCTGCATTTTTATTTATAACACTGAATTAAATAATGTGTTATTTTGTTATCCTGATTAAATTTAATCTTTGTGGGAATACCCCTTTAATCAAGAAGGGTTTAGAGTCTAATAGACTATGACTAAGGTTTTTTTACATGCATTAAATAAATCAAGAATTTTTAATTGTGGCAATGGGATCTTTCTCTGTTTTTTTCAAGCCTAATTGTCCTTGTTGCCTGGACACCTGGACACACTGACTACTGTATTCGAGTAAATAGTGTTCAATTCATTCACTAAACTAAAACAGAATACCTTCAATTTACTAAACACAGTGGGGCTTATTTACTAAGGGTCACGTTACTCACTCTCATAGGACTGCTCGCTGTTTTCGGGATTTGCGCAGCTTTGACAGATGTTTAACAGAGGTTTGCGCTGGGATTGTGTTGCATCGGGGAAGCGGCACATGCAGGATATTGCGGCAGAGCACATTATCGTCAGACAATGCTTTTTAGGTGAACTCGGATGGCTAAGTAAATCTCCCCCAGTATTTTATAGTGCTTAACCCCTTAACGACCAGGCCATTTTTCACTCCCCACCTTTAAAAAATCTATAACTTTTTATTTTTCCATGTAAAAAGCTGTGTGAGAACTTGCTTTCTGTGTAAAACTTGCACTTTATAGTGACAGTCTTTAATATTCCATGTCGCATACTGGGAGGAGGGAAAAAAATTCTAAATAGAGTGAAAAGCCGCATTTGCTCCATTTTCTTGTGGGCTTGGATTTAATGGCTTTCAATGTGTTCCTCAGATGACATGTTTACTTTATTTTTTGGGTCAGTGTAATCACGGAGATACCACATTTGTATAGGTTTTATAATGTCTTTATACATTTACAAAAATTAAAACCTCTTGTACAAAAAAGAAATTTTTCATTATGCCATTTTATAGTGATAATAACTTTTTTTTATACTTTTGTTGATGTCTTTTTTGTGACTTTTGATGAAATTTTCAATGCTACCATTTTAAAGATTACATGGCCTTTTGAACACTTTTTATTGATTATTTTTGTATATAATTGAAAATAGCAAAAAAGTGCCATTTTAAAATTAGGTTAAATGCCATGAATAACCATTATTATATTTTGATAGATCGGACATTTTGGGATGCAGAGATCCCTAACATGTTGATGATTTTTACTGTTTATTTATATCAAAATGAGGGAAAGGGGTGATTTGAAATTTTTTTACTTTTTCAATTTCTTTTCTGTTTTTCAGACTTCCTAGGGTACTTTAACCCTAGGCTGCCTGATTGATACTACATCATATAGGGATTTTCTTCATTGTTCATGAATCGCACATTGTAATGCAAAGGTTAAATTCAGAAAGCTTCGGGTCTTTGTATGGCATGTGACCAGATAGGCGATCTTCATCAGTAGAGTGGTGGAGGGTGAAAACAGCATTATGGAAATCACAGGGTGTCCCAGGGAGACAGCGGACAGTTGGCAGCAGCATGAGTAGGCTGCAGCAACATGGTAGGCCACAGTATGGCATAATGACAGAGTGTGGTGGTGGCGGCAGCAGCATGAGGTCAGAGAGTGGCACAATGACAAAGTCTGGAGTTGGCAACAGCTGTCCTTCTCCTGGGCCACGCCAACTAAGGGTTGTATCTGACGGACCCACGGACTCTTGGCTGGGGTTGTAAGATGTCATTTGGGAGGAAGTGGATGACCTAGTCAACCAATCGAGAACCTTTGGGTTGTTCATCAATACACTGCCACTACATGACACCGGTAGTTCTTGCCCCACAAAGTCACCACTGCTGCAACGTCCCCTGTGCTGCGACCTGTGCCTGCTCCACCTGCCACCTCTCTGTCTGACATATTGGTTAATCAACTATGTTGATTTGACACAGATTTATTAATATCAACTTTAGCAACAAAAAAGAATTGAAATTTGGAGAATACATAACCCCAAAAACTGACACCCTGGACTTTGACCAAAAATCACTCCAGCAACTATGTTGATTTGACACAGATTTCTTGGTATCAACTTTAGCAACAAAAAAGAATTGAAATTTGGGGAATACAGAACCCCAAAAACTGACACTATGGACTTTGACCAAAAATCACTCCAGCAACTATTTTGATTTGACATTACATTACTGGCATTACTGTCCCCGCGCCTGCGCACTTGCTGCTGCCGTTGACTTTTCATATGTGAAAAGTCGCTGGCTGCATCTTTTTCTATGCCAGGCCCTGCCTGGCGTGGGATAAACGCTTCGCAGCCTCCCGCCCGATACATCAAGAGGCAGGAGCGCCAGCGTATGATAAATATCCCCCAATGTGTGTAAAGCAACTTTTATGAAGTTTGATAACCCTTTAATTGTTTCAAATGGGTTAAAAAAAATCATATGCAATTTAGACATTTTTATTTTTTTAGCTAATTGAATGTATTTTCCAAAAAATGTACACATTTTCATTGGATAAAAAAAACTAAAAACTTTTTTAAGGCTATGCAATCTTTGGAATTTGGACATATAATGGCTTATTTTTTGAAAGATTAGATAAACTTTAAAAAATACTTAATTTTAGAGGGTCTTTAGCTTTTATTAACCCTTGAATGTATGTAGGAAAATAAAATCAACAATTCTGGTTTGGGATTTTTTGCAACTTTTTTGAACAGTTCACTGTACCATAAAAAATATTTTATCTTTATAGTTTGGATCAGTATGATTATGGCGATACCTCATGTATATAGTTATTGATATATTTTTACAATTTTACTGAAGAAAAGCTAATATAGAGAAAATCTCATTTGTTTTAGTATCACCATATTTTCAGAGGCATATCTTTAGTATTTTTCGGTTGACAGAGCTGGTAGAGGTTTTTTATGTGATTATTTCATCATTTCAGTGTTACTATTTTGGCACACATAACTTTTCATGATCTCTTTTTAGTAAAGGGATTTGATGAAAAATTAATATTTTTGGCAGGTTTTTCATTTTTCTTTTTACAGCGTTCACCGAGTGGGTCCAACAATGTTTCTAATTTATTGTACATATTACTACGGAAGTGGTGATACAAAATATGTGTAATTTTTGGTGATTTAGTTTTTTTTTGTTGCTTTATTAGATATATATGGGAAATGGTAGTATTTAGGGGGCTTTAACTCAGGACTGGGCCTAACTAACACTGATATTGCACAGCACCGGGGCTGCCTTCGGAGGATCGGAGGCAAGCAGCATGTGGCGGGGCGCAAGGCGTGGGCTCCGGTCCAAATCGCAAGCCCCTTACAAAACCCATTAGCAAATCCTTTAAAGCCTTGGGGTCCTGTCACTATTCTGCTTACTATCTATGGGAGTCATTTATCTTTGGTTTTAAACTTTGCACAGGTAAATTTTTTTCCTCAGGGTTTTCGGATTGTTTATTTTATCTTAGAGTCTGTTGGCTTTGGTAATGCTTTTCTTAAAAAAAAGTCACATAGTCTTGAGCTACCCATACCATTCTATTGCCTATTTCTGCTTGGGACTAGAGTTTATTTGCACACAAAATTACTTTTTACAGCAATTGTACAAACAGTTGCAACTTTTACATATGTCCACATCTGGATTTTAAAGATATATTAGACACAAAAACAAAGAAAAAGGGTCTTGGCAAACTTTGTTGGTGAAAAAGTGGCACAATTTTTCACAAAGATTTAAAAATAAGTAACAAAAGAGCAAAAAAATAAAATCAATGAGCCTTTATAACCTTAAAAGCAGACTTCCATTAACTAAGGCCAAAATATCCTATGTGATATCTTTCTGGCAACAGTAACCAACTCCATTAAACGGAAAGCTTGGGTTTGTTCCAATAACGTTTCTGTCCATATATGAACACTCTGAACTGTGGCAGGATTATATCACTGCACACTGCTGATGTTTTCTTGTATCTCACTATATAACTATACAGTTGGATAATCTGCAGTCTTACACGATAGATATAGAGTAGGTCAGGAATCAGTCTGATGTATATTTTCAACCTGCGAAAACCACATCGTTAATGAAGCCTTAGGCTTTTATAACTTTACTTTATCATTTCTTCACTCTGTAACATTTATTAATATTTATTAATATTTAATTTTACTTACACTTAGCATTAATATGACAAATTAGGTAAAGCCAGTATGCAGTGGATGCTTTATTGTTCATTGTTTTTCCAGTACATGTCGAAGACTTTATTCATATATATTTATCTTCTTCTACAGAGAATATGTCAAGACAGCTCAAGTACAAAATAAAATGATATACAAGTTGCTCCTTATTAGACTTTGCTGTTATACCAAAATAGTTTGTCATTAAATTTGCTTTTAGTTTGTCTATTTTTGCAAATTATTCATGAATTATTCAGTAATACAAGAGGGTTTCAGGGGAAAATCTTTTAAAAAGCAATCAGAAACATTTTTGCCTGTAAATTATTGAGTGCTCTAGAGACGTAAAAGTCAACTTTTTCCAAGCTGACTAAAAACGTAGGAATGAAGGTTGCAATAAATAAAAAGTTACTTACTAAGTGGCCATCATTTAGATCTACAACGTGAAAGAAAACAAATGGTATAGAAATGTAAGATATGCCAAGTTGACAATTAGTCATTGTAATCTTAATAATAGATGGTATTACCCTATAGAACAGACACAGCAAAGGCCAGAGCCTTATGGAAATTAATAACTATAGTGGAGTAAAATATATCTTGCTTTTCAGACTGTAAAATGCATTATATTAGCAAGGGAATAGCCAACATCAAGAAGCAGAGAAGCCTGAGATATCTGTGCTGAGGGGTCATCTCATAGAGGAGAAAAATGAAGGTGTGTGAGGCAGGACAGGACTGGATATGTAGAAGGGCATGTGCAAATTGGCTGAAGGGATGTAATTACATGACAATCCATTTAGAAAGCTGGAGGGACAGGATGAATGTATCTACATGGGACTACATGTCAGAGGCTTGAGGACAGGACATACGCTGCCAAAGTGTTTTTGTATTAAAAATAGGTTTTACAGAAAAAAAGATGTTATATTGTACCTTTCATTAGCATGTGCTGTGTGACTAGGCAGTTGCCAAATGGGAGGGGCTGGAAAGGAGCAGTTCCTCCCCACCCTTGGGGAACAGCTACTCCATATGACCTTTTCAAATATATGAAAACACCCATCACTGGGTTTAGCAACGCCCCCTGCTCCTCTACAGCCAATCCCGAGTGAGGGGAGTTATTCATATATTTGAAAAGGTCATATGTTTCCCATGAACCTTGTGACCTATGCTCTGTGGGGACTGGGGGAGTGCTAAAAATGGGTCTCCTGGTGACAGGTTCCCTTTAAAGCATTGGGGTCCTGTCACTATTCTGCTTACTATCTATGGGAGCCATTTATCTTTAGTTTTAAACTTTGCACAGGTTAATATTTTTCCTCAGGGTTTTCAGATTGTTTATTTTCAGATTGTTTATATAAGACTATGTTGAAAGGACTCACATAGTGCCTTATATGTAGCATTGTTGGTTGAGAATGTGATTATTTTTTACCTTTGTTTGTTGCTCGACTTTAAAGGGGTTGTGTCACCATTGCACATTGCTGTAATTGGGTCCAATGCATTGTGACAAGTACTTTCACCATTTACACTTATTACAAAATCTGCAGGCTTACTGAGATAACTCCTTTTGTTCTGGTTGCTGGCGCCCCCCGGTGGTAGCTGTGTCCCGTCCTGAGCTACAGCTGATCTGGCCGAGTCTGCGCACAGGGAGTCAGTCAGCTGTTCTCCACTACAGATCACTCCACGGGCTCACAGCTCCTCTGCACACTGAGAGATCACCTGACACACTGCAGCCAATAGGAGGTGAGAGAGGAGGAGGGGCAGAGATTGTGCTGTGATGGCCACTGCTCACCAGCTACACAGGAGCCTACAGCAGCAGATACAAGGTAACTGCAGCCAGACATGTCTGCTCAGAGGAGTCCTCTCCCAACATGGATCATAGCAATGTATCAGCCCTTTCCTCCCTCCACCATTAGTCAGGTCACACAGGAGGCTGCAGAGATAACACAAGTAACAGGCTGAGCTCTGACCTCTCCTGATGCAGTTCTCCTCCATGCACTGTCCCTCCATGCTACACTGCTGTGCTGCAGTCCTCCTCCTGTACTCTCCTCCATGCACTGTCCCTCCATGTTACCCTGCTCTCCTGCAAAGGGGCCCCTGTGCCTGACTAGCAGGGAAGTAGCTAAAGATCAGTTACATGTGAGAAGCTGTCATCTATCTATCTCCTATCTATCTATCTATCTCTCTATAAATCTGAAAAAACAAGGCAGCACTCCAGTTGAAAAGTGAAAAAGTTGGAAGGGTTTATTCCAAAACCAGCGACGTTTCGGTGTTTATCACCTTTTTCAAGGTGATAAACACCGAAACGTCGCTGGTTTTGGAATAAACCCTTCCAACTTTTTCACTTTTCAACTGGAGTGCTGCCTTGTTTTTTCAGATTTATATACATGTAAGTCTGTTACCAGGACTGTTGAGTGCTTGCACCCCCCCTTATCAGGGGTTTTTCTAACACTGTGCTGCTGTGGACTTTTTATTTCATCTATCTATCTCTCTATCTATCTCCTATCTATCTATCTATCTATCTATCTCCTATCTATCTATTTCTCTATCTATCTCCTATCTATCTATCTATCACATATCCATCTATCTATCTATCACATATCCATCTATCTATCTATCTATCTATCTATCTATCACATATCCATCTATCTATCTATCTATCTATCACATATCCATCTATCTATCACATATCTATCTATCTATCTATCTATCTATCTATCACATATCCATCTATCTATCTATCACATATCCATCTATCTATCTATCTATCTATCACATATCCATCTATCTATCTATCACATATCTATCTATCTATCACATATCTATCTATCTATCACATATCTATCTATCTATCACATATCCATCTATCTATCTATCTATCTATCACATATCCATCTATCTATCACATATCTATCTATCTATCTATCTATCTATCTATCACATATCTATCTATCTATCTATCACATATCCATCTATCTATCACATATCTATCTATCTATCACATATCCATCTATCTATCTATCTATCTATCACATATCCATCTATCTATCACATATCTATCTATCTATCTATCTATCTATCTATCACATATCCATCTATCTATCTATCACATATCCATCTATCTATCTATCTATCTATCACATATCCATCTATCTATCTATCACATATCCATCTATCTATCTATCTATCACATATCTATCTATCACATATCTATCTATCTATCTATCTATCTATCACATATCTATCTATCTATCTATCTATCACATATCCATCTATCTATCACATATCTATCTATCTGTCTATCTATCTATCTAATATCCATCTATCTATCTATCACATATCTATCTATCTATCACATATCTATCTATCTATCACATATCTATCTATCTATCACATATCTATCTAGTGATTTGGTTGCAATTCCTTACAAAATACACAGAAAGAGATGCAATAACATGCAAAAATACAAAAGTTTATTAGTAAAAGTCATAAAAACAACTATTGCACCTAATTTTGTACAATCAATGCATACAAGAAGAGCAAAACAATGTATTCTCACAGCATCATGGTCGGTCAGGCGGACAGTAAAGTGTAAATATGTCGGAGGTCTAGAAAAATGCAGGGACAGCAAACTCCATGCGTATCCTCACTTCAAAGTGACTTCCTCAGGGGTAAGTGTCACTTTGGAGTGACGATACACGTGGGGTTTGCCTCACCTGCATCCACCTAGACTTCCGCCATGCATGTCAACCTGACCGACCATGATGCTGTGAGAATACATAGTACATGTGTACTGTGTGCAGTGTTCTGTGTAGTGTGCAGGGGGCGCCAGATTCAGGATTTCTGGCGCACGTTCTTCATGAATCTGGTGCCCCCTGCACTGCTTTGACAGACTGCACCAACTTTTTTTTGGTGCACTTTTAACATGGGGCGTGTGACACATTTCTATTGGACTTCTATTGGATCAGTAAATGCAGGGACTATTTGAGCACAGCAGGTGGAAGGAGACTCTGAAGGCTGAGCGCTCTGTAGCACTGAGGTGTGGAATAACTGCCTCTGTCAGTGCTGTGCATGTGCCTGGCCTGGCCCCTCCCACATCTGCTTCTGTGTGGAGCAGAATAGAGGCTGAACAAGCATCATAATAACACATAGAAAGGGATCTTTACTTCCAGGTAACCATTACAAATAGATTTTTGAAATATTTTAACCTCTTTGACAGCTTTTTGTAGTCAATTGTTTCGTGGCATAACCCCTTTAAGGGTTTGAAAAACATGTTTGCTTCCTTCAATAAACAGGTAATACAAGTTATTGCAGCTCAACTATATTAAGTTTTCTACAGCACAAACTGTAGCCAGTTGTGGTGCGGTTTGTGGAAGAAAGCAGCAATGCCACATGACAGACAGAAATTATACAGAGAGCCAAGAATGTTTTATTTTACATGGGACTGTATGTTGGAGGGAGAGATGATTTTTACATGGAGGGGATACCATGTTGGAGGATACCAGCATATGGCAGGTCATCCTGATATAGGGCTGGATTTATTCCACACTGGTGCATGGTACATCAGTAAAGTATGTGATACATCCAGTATATCTACTGTGTTGTGGTGAGACGCCATCTCAGTGCGGCTGGACAGCAGGACAGTCTGTTAGATCATCACTGGGAGAAAAGTATAATAATAATAATAATTCAAATCATGTCAAATTGGTCCCTGTCCCCATGGGGCTCACAATCTAAACAACCTAACACTATGTTTTGGAGTGTGGGAGGAAACCTGAGTATCCGGAGGAAACCCACGCAAAACACGGAGAGAACATACAAACTCTTTGCAGATGTTGACCTGGGTGGGATTTGAACCCAGGACCCCAGCACTGCAAGGCAGAAGTGCTACTCACTCAGCCACCGTGACTCCCAAAGCATGAGAGAAAGGAGCTGTTAATCAGGACAGAAGGCTCATGGGTCTTGTAGCATCCTGTGGTCCCCATCTTGGAGATAACTCTGCCTACTTTAGAAAACCCATAAAATCTTCTAAATTATAAAAGCAAACTATTTTAATTCGATTTTGAGCTTAATGACATTGTGATTTGTTGTATTCCATTATTTACAGCATTATGAGTTTTTGTATCAGACATACATATTCCCGGAATACACCTTTAAGATGGCAGGCCTGGGAATCTCAGAGATCACTTTCCTCTTACAGCATGTTGGGTAGCAATTGCTATCTATGTCATCTAGGCTCATACAGCTATACCACCTCAACATAAAAGAGACTGCTTAATTTCTTGTAATCTTACTGATCCCAGACCCGTGTGCTGTTGCTCTAGACTCCCATCTCCTTCAGTTGGCACATGTAGACAACAGTGTCGACATACATGAGCAAGTTCCCCACTGCATCTTCTTCCTCAAAGGGTGTCCAGAGAAGCTTTGGTAAGAACATCCACCAATCTCACCAAACCTACCCAGCTTTTGATAGCTCTTGCTGAGGTCCACATATATCACCAAATTCCCAGCCTAGATTTCTAATAGACTAACCCAGGAGCACAACATTCCTGACCTTCTGCATTTCTTCGGTGGGATTGTGTGATATGAGTGGTGATGCACATGGCACTGCGATTCCATGCCCTTGCCATATTAGTTAGAATGCCCACATGTTAAATAGGGTCGTATATTGGGACATGTTCTTTGGCTAGTGGACATACTATTTTCTAACTACCTGGTCTGATATTGCTCATAGAATACCATATATTGTGTCAAATGTGCATTCTTAATACTTTTCTGGGTTGTATTTAATCAATATTTTATATTGATTATATTTTATATATCTAATCTGATCCCGAACGATCTACTATAAGGAGCACCAAAACCCTTAAAGAGTAACTGTAAAGGGTTTTTTTCACAAATGAATAGCTTTTGGGATGGGGAACAACTTTGCCTATTATCTTTGTTACCTAAATCCAGCAGTTTCTTTGCTATACATATCAGATTATCACAGTGCTGTAATAGTTGCTTCCTCTGCCTCTGCTGATAAACCCTGTGAGTCCATAGTTTGTTAATCTGAAGGTTTCGTGGGAGGGGATACTACTCCCTGCTCTCAGAGAAGGAGGTTGTGTGACAGAGCCATCTCTGTGTAAGTAGCAGAGCTGAATGTTTTCATAACTGTGGATACACATTTTTCCTGCACAGAATAGTGAGGTACAAGATGTCCCCTGTTCCCTATCAGTCCCTACATCCTAGTCTGTGATTCTACAGAATTGTCTCTGTCACTCTCTGCATCTCATGCTGCAGCCCCTCCTCCCCCTTTCATCGGCACTTGGTAGATAAGCTATTAACCCTTAATGCTCACACAACACAGGCTGTAGACTTCATGTAACTGGTTTACTTATGATTTATTTCACTTAGCACGTGTTCTCTGTTCCTCCATGTGATGGAAGCTGAGAGAGAACACAGGGCATCATGAGATCTGTGGGCAAGCTAACTGGCGTCAGCTTGAGGGCATAGACAAGCAGACATTAGTCTCCGTCCAACATCGGGCAGAGAAAAAAGAACTGGACCACACATCCACACATCATACAATGATGTATTGCCACTGGGCTACATTTTCAAAACAAACTCGAGGTTCTTAGTTACATTTTGATCAAATTGTATAAGCCCCCTAACCACTTCATGGTGACCTTGTTGAAGTAGGTCCCTACACTATTGTGTGTGGCATCACATGGCATCCTCATGTGTGAACAGGTCTTGAATACAATTAAAATTTGGCATTGTTTAACCCAAACAAACAAAATCTAGCCCAACCCTTTACCTCTAACTAGTGTCTCCTAAAATGCCCCATTTTGTTCATGGTTTTTCCAACAATTGACCCTGAATAATAAACTCCTAGGTGCTGAGCTGGATGATTGAGTGTTTCCAACTCTAAGTCAGATCAACTAACTCTATTAACTCTCTGACTTATGCTTATTGATGAGTAACTTTAAGGCTGTTCCAAAGCATAGTGATTGCCTCAGGGAGGTTAAAGAAAATCTATCATCAAAATCAAGCATGATAAACCAGTGCCCTATGTAACAGAAATTATACCAAGTTAAAAAAAACTTGTATACATTGGTTTGAAAAACTGGAGGCCTCCCATTTAAGCTCTTCATAGCCTCTCCATTTACTTTTTATCTCACACTAACCAATCCCCATTCCCCTTATGTGGCCCTAACATAAAGGAAATGCTAAGTCTCCCATTGGAGTTACATAAGATATATACACTTAGGTTGACCAAATCCGACCACACAGGTCTATTGTATCTCAGGTGGCTATTACAATGCAGGAAACTAGGCCATCAAAACATTTAACCAGTACTGCATCATTATATTAACCACCCAACTCTTGCATATTGCAAGAAAAGATGGAAGAGGATATGTCCACCACAGCACCTAGACATGTGTTTTGCCATCAGTTTCCATAAAGAGGGGGGGGGTACTGGGGTGTGGGACTAAGGGGTTAAATAGAATTTGTCCAATGGGTTGGGCTGAAAGATGTCCAATCAAACTGAAGTAGCAATATGCTAAGTCATTGTTATCAGCCAGCATACATAGTATAATGGGTACGTAATGTATAATATACAGTAATATGGTCAATATACCCTGCCATATATTATAAACACCTGAGAAAAGGGTACACACACACGAACATTGTTTTCATCCATGTGCTATCCATTTAACTATGCAAAATGACAAATGGACCTATGTATAGGAACATGTTTTTCGCTGATCCATCTGGAGGCTCTGGAAAACTCGGAGCAGGTGCTATTGTTGCTAGTATCCTGCTGCCAGATTGCACAGTTATGTGACCCGTCAAGAGGTTTGGACAAGTGGAAGATATTGTTTTCCAGCCACCAGTTTATTTTTTCATGGAACAAGAGACACAGATGACATACTGTGACCTTTTTTTGTGGCTCGAGAAAACATGGTTCTCACAGTGTGCACAAAGACTATCTGTGGTTAATCTTTTTGCAAGTGAAGTTGCAGCATTTTAATTGACTTTCCTTAAATTTTAAAATGATAGTATGAAAAAGTACACAGAGTTTAAATTTGAATGTGAAATGCTATAAAGCATTGACCAAACTTATTATACAATCCCTATTATCTCATTTATGATAAGTTAGGGAACAGAAGCATTCATTAGACTGAACATTACCTTATAATAGTAATTGCTTTTATGAACTAAAGAAGCATAGTTTAGTTTCTGATGTAATTTCTCCCAAAGGAGATATCAAAGAGACATATTTTAATCTCATACTTAAAATTGAAAAGAATCAGTTAAAAGGAATTATAAATTAACAATACTATAAAAAGACAGTAAAATACATACAGAAATAAAAAATCACATGCTAAGTGTAATTGTGGGAATATTGTGGGTATATATCCCCTTCACAAATGTTATACAGTTATATACGTCCTATTTGCACATGCCCCATGCAGAAAGGACGTTTATAAACGTCATGACAGTGACCAACTTCAAACGGCTATAGCTCCTGAATGATATCATGTAGAAACACAATTCTGGTGTCTTATTAAGCAGGTGGACCTCTTTAATATTATACATGGATTGTGTATGAATGCTTCAGAGAACCAGAGATATCCACCCTATAAAATATACAGTTCTGACTTACATACAAATTCAACTTAAGAACAAACCTATGGAACCTATCTTGTACACAACCCAGGGACTTCCTGTATGGTAGAAGCTGCAGGAGACTTTCACTTTGCAGAAGTACATGCACCCTCTGCATCTGTAGCTGAACCTGGGAAAGGGTGATGGAATAATGCTGTATATATATTTTTAATATATTTTGGTAACATTTGCTACTTATTAAAAAAAAAGTTTAATCAGAAAAAGAACAAATAAAGCAATTTTTTTTACATTTGTAGTCAATTATTGCCAATTTTTTTATAAAGAAAAAAATATGTAATTAATAAAACTATCATATCAAGTTAAAGTCTTACATGTCATGAAAAAAACAAAGTAAAATTGTTATGACATCTTTTCCAGAGATGGAAAAAATGCATAGTTTTAGACATATAGTCAGTGGAAGAAGCTATTTTGACAGGCAAATCATTTTGAGGTGCTTGGGGCCAAAAAACTGGTGTTTTGTTAGTTTGTGCCTCATGTGATACATGTTTCCTGCTATGATTCAGTCTGGGACGAAGATAGCATTATGGTCTGGGATGTTTTCAAGAAGTTACGTTTTCTTAATAGTAATTAAATCTGTCATACTGTATCCTGGTCCACAGAAGTGCTTTCCCATGTGTAACTTCATCCTCTGCCTTATTGCGTGTCTGTGTGAGTTCATCTTGATTTGTAGTTTTTGCTGTGTTTCCCCAATTTATATGTCATTATTGGGGCACCTTGAATATCATATCATTTGCACTGCATTGGAGCATGTGCAGGTGAATGTGTCAGGGATTTTATAGTCCTGCTATATGTTAGGTAAGTGCTTAGAAACAAAATGTGTGCATTTTCCTGTTTCAAGGAAAAGTGACAAACTCTATTGGTAGAAATGCTAGAGGTTTAGTGGTTGTGAAATATTAGTTTGACCATGAACCAGTTAGCATGCTGTGACATTGTTCTGTCCACAGGCTTCCCACACATTGCAAGTATATGTCTTGACCAAATGAGAAATAATTCTTATTAGGAAGTATTGGCATGCACCTATGTTTATATAGGATATTTTTCACGGGTGCTCCTGCGACCCAACACCCTCTCCACTGCTCTGGTCCCCTGCTGGCTCACTAACCTCATCGCGATCCAGTTCTAACTCCTCGCCTGCTAGGGAGCTTGCGTGCCGCGTTCGTGAAATTTAGAGGGCCAGCGTGCCGATAATTGGTGCTGGCCGGCTGCCTGTCCTGTTTAAATGCCATCCCCTTCCTGTGTCCCCTGCTGGATATTCGTACCTTTTGCCCTAGAGAAAGCTGTGTTCCATGCCCTGTGCCGTTTTTGTGATTTCCCATTGTGACTCTGGTTCCATTCCTGACTATGCTCCTTAGCTGCCTTCCTTGACCTATTGTTACGTCCCCGACTTTGATCCCGTGCTGCCGGTCCTGACCTCCTGCCTGGCCCCGGTTACGATTTTGCACAGCGTAATTGTACCTCACCTTGGCTGCCCCCGCGAACAAAGTCACACCTGTGGTAGACCTGGTGGTACCACACCGCAGCAAGTCCAACCCTCTTTGCATCTGGCTCTGGTGAAAACTAGGTACCACTAAGATTCCGGTCACAGGTGTCGTCTTATGTCATCATCCACGGTGGTTCAGTGGGTCCACTACCCCTGAAGCCTGACAATATTGAAAAATAGAGATTCCACATTGTCATTTGCTGTTACTGTGCTCACTGGTAAGGGACCAATGTTTAAAAGTTCACACAGGATTTCATAGTTGAGCTTCACTCAGGTCCTCGTAATATGTCCTTTAAAAATGATTCTCATGTACTTAATGTAGTAAAATCCAATACAGTGATTGCATAGATATGCATCAAATATATGTAGCAATGTTTCTGTGAAAGTGAATCTTGACAGCTATGTTAGAGGAGATTTATCAATCTGTCTATAGCAGAATACTGGAGTAACTTACATCAGAAATGCTGTGCACCACATTTACTGAAGGTTTTAGACCAATTTCAGGTTGTTTTCTGATTCCTATGAAAAAGAGTGTGTCCTCTGTTAAAGGAGGTGTGTCTGTGCTACAAATAACCTGTGCACCAAAAAAATTCAATATTGTGGGGCAGCAACTAGACTAACTAATAGGAGGTGCAAAGTACAACTAATCTTATACTGCAACAGAATAATCATCCTGCATCAGACACAGGGATTAATTTGGTACAGCAGAGAACTGTCTAGTTTTATACTGCACTGGTCTAGAGACTGACACATTAATATATCTCATCCATTGGGTTAGAATTATGATCTGGAGACCATTGGATTATGGATAATATGGATAACAATATGTTGCTATGCAGTTGCCAGTTTCTTCAGTTGGTTCAGAAGCTTTCCGGGAGATGAAGGACAATAGCTAAAATACTTTATGGACAAGGTACATTTGTCTTCCATTCATTGTAATTTCCTTAATTATCATATTGGGGCACATTTACTTACCCGGCGGTGCGTTCTCCGATGCTGATTCGGGTTCTGCCAGGATTCACTAAGGTCATGTGCCCAATGTCCACTAGGTGACGCCGCTGCGCTGAAGTCCGGCGAAATTCACCTCCTTCATCCCGGTGTATGTGAGTGCTATCTTTGTGATGCAAATTTATTTTTAAATTCCGCAGTTTTTCCGACGGCCGACAGACGATTTCTGTCACGTGTAAAGCCGATGCACCACAATCCGATGCGCCAACATCCTGGGGCAATTCGGTGCAAATCGGAAAAATTTGTGAAACCCGGCGGAAAACCGCAATTCGGTCCCTTAGTAAATGTGCCCCATTATGTTGAAAAAAGTAGGGCAATACAATGTTTTAAAAAAATTCTGCTAAATATTAACTACAAATGTGAAAAAAAAAAGGAATTGTTCCTGGGTAACCAGAAAAATAATATTTGCAAGTTTTCATAGTTCAGAGGCTTCCTTATAAGGCAAGTTTAAAAATAAAGAGGTAAGAAAAGATATTACATGTGTTAAACCAAAATACATGAGATGATACAGAAAAGCCAGAGCAAAATGTTTTTTAACACAATGAAAAGAGCTTAGGAATGCAGGGAACTTCTCTTTCTCTTGGGGTGTTTGAAGTCTATCCATGTAATGGGCCATATTTAAGTTCCAATCTAGACCATATTATTGAAAAGTCATTTGTTAGCCACAATGCCAAAAAACTTTTAAAAAGAGTTGTAAATATTAAACTTACATAAAGTATGGTATATTTGTAGTCTTGTTTCTGCAAACAACTAAGACTTTAAATTAAGACCCATTCATAATCCACATTTTTACAGTACAGGCGGTCCCCTACTTAAGGACACCCGACTTACAGACAACCCATAGTTACAGACGGACCCCTCTGCCCACTGTGACCTCTGGTGAAGCTCTCTGGATGCTTTACTACAGTCCCAGACTGCAATGATCAGCTGTAAGGTGTCTGTAATGAAGCTTTATTGATAATTCTTGGTCCAATTACACCAAAAATTTTGAAACTCCAATTGTCACTGGGGCAAAAGAAAAAAAATTGTCTAGAACTTCCATTATAAAATATACAGTTTCGACTTACATACAAATTCAACTTAAGAACAAACCTCCAGACCCTATCTTGTATGTAACCCGGGGACTGCCTGTATCTTTAAACTTGAAAACCCTGTGGAGGTACAAAAGGAAAAATTGAAGTGTACTTACCCTGCACTGGCTACCACTTCCAACATAGCCCCTGCTGCTTGTTTACTGGCACTCACTAATGGATCTTTATGATGATCAGATGACTTCACTTGTACCACTTGTCTGGACACAGTGGAACCTGTGCCTACTGACAATTCTGACCCAGCCAGCAGATGAGACTAGTGAACAAATGACACTTTCTTTTTTTCTCCTTACACCTGCCCAGGCCCATATGGGGTTTTCAGGAATTAAAAAAAGCTTAATTATTATTGATATCTGACCTTACAAAATTCCACTGTTTCATTTCAAAATTAAATAAAAGCCTTTATTTTGGTTTTATTGTTTACCTTCCTTTGCTGATGTTAAAAACCACAAAAAGAAACTATCAGAGCGAAACACTGGAAAAATATTTGTGATTATATTTAACAAAATTGCTGTAAAATATTATTCCTTCTTGGCTGTTTCTATTAAAGCTGAAGTACTGAAGCCTAACCTTATTTTCTGCTTTCCACACAAAATGATTTAAGGTACATTTAAGTTTACAATTGTAAATCTTAAGTAACAATTTAATGAAAATAGATATATGCTGTTTATTCATCTGGGTTTAATTTATACAGTGTTCTCAATTTGAAGCAGTAAATGCTTTGTATAGATTTTTGAGCATTTATTTAGTAAGCAGTGTTTATTTTAATACAGAGGTTTGTTAACATTAGGTTAATAGTTTTTGTAACTCCATTCAGAACAAGCCTTTTAATCAATAATGTTAAACTACAAAACACAGCAAGAGCAATTATCAGCCCTCTTATTAATAGGAAAGGCAGATACAATGTTCTCCTTCTTTCACTATAAAGATGCTAATTTGTGTAGTATAGTCTGCCTACATTATGTACCACAAAGGAACAAGAACTGTCAGGAATCTGTGTAATCATTATACAATTCTGGTCAATGCCCTGCAATGGCTGTTTTTTCTTCTTCATCAGGTCAAAGATTTTATATTGTGCTAAAATGAAATATCTTATTTTACGCTTCCCCTCCTGCTCATATTTTTAAAGTACTTTGGGTGGTGGGTTTATTACTACAGCCATATAAAAGTATAGCACATTGAAAAACGTTTACTGAAAGTTTCATCTAATTCATAGCATTGTGTGACTATGTTCTGAGATTATGACATTACATTTAATCTGTAGCATTTATTTTGTTCAGGTCAGGCATGGTCTGTTTTCCAAGAATGCTTTGGTATGTATGTCCAGGAAGACACTGCCCATATGACATTTTGTTGTAGTGCCGAGTACAGTACTTTACTGTTTACTGTTACCAGGAATGGATGTTTAATCTGGTGACAGGTTCCAATAGTCTCTGAAATGATGAGTTTAAAAATGCCGCTGTCATTATACAGTGCAGCTTTGTCTTGATATAAAGAACACAATTTGGGGATTGTTAGATTGCTCCATGTAGAAAAGGTGGTTGGGAAAATTACATATAGACAAAAATACAATCAGTAAATTTCATGACCTTTTTAGTCTTCATCAAGGTAATTTCTCTGAAAGTACTTGAGCTCTGAAATTAAAATTAAAGGAGACCATAAATATCAATTTATATGTGTTGAATTATGGATCCATAACAGACGACATCAAAGATTATTGCAATAAAGTTGGCGTTTACAAAGAATGTACAGCTGTATTAAAACATACATAAAAACATATTTTTAAGACTATTAATTTGTAGATAAAAAAAACTATAACATGACCACAGTCCATTTTAATGTTTAATTGAAATACAGATTTTTTTTTTTTTATAGAGAGCAGATTTTATATAAACAACAGTTATTGAATAATTGAGTTAGTGAATATTTGAGGCACTGAGTAATTGACTTTACATAACTGCAGCCCTGGGCAAAGGTTCCAGTCATTTGGCTAATGGAAGTAAAACTTTGTGGCCCACATTTATCAAAAACTAGTGCAGTCTGTACTATGTGCAGTTTGCCTGTGGACAGGGCTGTATCTACCATGAGGAAAGACGAGAATATCTCCTCAGGTGGCAGAAGCCCAAGACCATTGCCGCCCGAATCCCCAACCATGAAATGAATTTCATCTGTTTCTTTAAGAACACAGACGTGATTAATATACAGTTGCTATGGAGAACGCAGTCGGCATGTGATGACATCATGCCCCCTGCGTCCCTGCACAGGGTATTTGCCAGGAGAAGAGAAGATGAAGACTGCAGTGGCTACATGGGAGCGTGACTGGAGGTCAGTGACAAATTTATTATTTTTATTTGTGGGTAGTAATATTAAAAACTAGGGAGGCTGGGGGATGAGCTGGATATTATATAATTATGGTGGGCAGTATACAATGTGCATCTATGGATGGATATACTTTACTATACTATACTATAACTGGGGGTGGGGATCTGCATATTATATGGGCTAGACGATGAGCCGGATATAATATAATTAGGGTGGGGAGTATATAATGTGCATTTATAATATATTTATAATGATAGTGGTATATATAGTATACATACCTCACTGTAGTTGTGGTAAACTATTCATGAATTACCAAACTTTGAAGAAATGTATCAGAAATTATATAACAATAGATAGAAGATTCCTTTAGCGGATCTACATACAAACACACATACATACACTCAGCGGCCGGCCGGGAGTGGGTCGGCGCCGGGGTTTCTGTCCCTGCACCAGTCCACTCGCTGCTGCTGGCAACTTTTCAAATGCTGCACAGCCGGCTACCCAGATACATCAAGAGGCAGAAGCCTCTTGATGTATCCCGCTGCAAACATACAGCGGCAGGGCTATCATACGATGGCGCACGAGCGCCAGCCTATGATAAATATGCCCCCATTTGTCAGAAATGTCAGTACTGACAATTCAGTCAGATACCTGTATCATACATATATAACCTCCCTCACTTTTACTATTGACTCACCAACCCCTGTACATGTGACACAAAACGACCAGATAAAAAGGAATGTTTCACCCAATGAGTGTGTTATAGTTATAGCCTGTGTAAAATCTTGCTAGCATGTTGCAATATTGTACTGTTGCCTCTTCATAAATATAGCTTCTTTCCTTTATGCAAGAAAAAGTCTTTGCTTCCCCTGTCTAGCTTGTAGTTGTATAGGCTGTGAACATTACTAAGTATTAGATAAAACATTTTTTTTTTTAATTCTAAGCTCTGTTGGTTTGAGATAAAAACGTTGGCTCCCTGCTGGTGTTTTTAAAAGACATGTATTTTGAAGAGCAGTTAACCAAATGTCTTTTTAGACAGCTTTTTATTAAATATTTTGACTTTTTATGTAATTAATTGGCTGTTGCTGAGATAAATCCAGACACTGAGGATTGTTTCAGTTTAAGAATTTCTGTTTTTATTTTCAAGGATTCCTAGGTGCCATTATAGATTACTAATTTATTGTACTTTTTTCTCTGTTTAAATTAGGATGCAATACTGTAAATTAGTAGAATATAATTATATAGAATTAGATTATAGAGAAAATACTTTTGCAGTTCTGTTATGCTCTACTTAAAATTTTGGCATCTATGGAACAGCTTCACATATCATACTACTTTTTACTTAGTTTCATTTTAGGTTAGCAGACAGATAATTAAAGACAGAGTTAGAAAATATAGAAAAAATATAGAAAAAAATATTTTAAAATATGTATGATCTCACTCTATCAATCTTCCCCAGGTTGAGCTACAGAAGCCAAGTGTGCATGTGCTTCTGAAAACTGTCAGCTATGTCTTTCCTGCTGCTCCTCCTCTATGTTGCCTTTAACTGTAAGGCTGGACGGGACACATTTTAAATAGTTTTGACTTATGCATCAGGGCACTTATAAACACAGTTCTGGTGTCATTTTATAGAAGATAATTGTTTTACTAGGTGCCACTGTAACATTAACAATGGATATATTTGATTCTGTTGCACGTAGAAACACAATTCTGGAATTATAATAATGGAAAGAAATAGTCAGTTGAAATGATAAATTAATGAAAAGACAAACATTTTTTCAAATAGACAATTTTGGAATAGCAAACCCCTTTTCGGGTACAGCACGAAAAGCAGAGCATGCAGAATCACTCTTGTATTGTTATTTGAGTGTAGGAATATTTATTTTTAGATAAATATGTCTTGAAACCAAGAGTGATTATGATTACATTTTCTACTTAGTTGCTTAAAGAGAACATACAAGTGGTCACTTGAACATAGAGTGGTCACATGAGGTTATTGTTACAGTAGGCTAATGTCATTGCAAACCTTTTTATAGGGTCAAAACACATATGGCTTTTGACTTTTTCCCTTATAGCATCCCTCTTATGTACAATCATTTTTTAGATGGTATATATTGAACATTTTCATATGTGGGCATATTACCCCCCTTGGGTTTTTAACCTATTGCTCCTACTATACACAAAAATACTTTTAGACCCTGCCTCTAACATGATTTTAAGAGAACAAGCTTAGGAAGCTTTCAGCTTTCACACCATTTGCCATCCCTTAATGATGTGTGGGGGAGCTTTTGTCATCAAAACTTTGGTGTCAATGTGTTTCTGTTTGCTTAGATTGCTTAGATTGAAGCACCTAACAGTTTAATATCTAATTAAGCATCAATAACCATTTATAGAGAGGTTTCAGCTTCTGAGTCCTCTTTATACACACTTACCAACTATAAGCAGTACTATTATTGCAAGTTTCAGTAATGGGTTAATGTTCATCTGGGAATCAAAGTCTTTAAAGGGGTATTCTGTATATATGAGAGTGTGATACATACATGGGGTTATCTCCAAGATGGCCATCATCTACAACTACATGGCCCGTTGCCCAGTAACAGCTCCTCCCTCTTATGCTCTGCTCCCAGTGATGATGTAACAGACTGTCCTGCTTTATTACCATAGTAATGATGTATGTAACTGCCATCACTGTGCATTACCTCCCTTAGATGGGTCACACCACAAAACTGGTCATACTGGATACACTGCAACCTACCGACTACAGCCAAACATAGTGATCACATGAACTGCCCAGGCAGGTACAGAACATGTAATGTGGACCAGCAGCCATATTCTGTCCTGTGTCTTCTCCACAGGGGCAAAATCACAGTACTGATTAAAGGGCGAGTAGCATTTTAATTCTTCATTATAATCTTTGACGTCAACATTTTTCTGCTTAGGGGAGCAAAATTTTATATAATAACTAATAAAATATTGGCTTATATTTAAATAACCCATTTGAATTGGAATTGTGCCTATTTCTGGAATACCCCATTTAAAGCTCAAATAGGCCCAGCTATAAAGGGACCTTTCTTTTAACAATATAACCTGTTATATGATAATTTAAAGAGGGTTTATCAACTGTATGTGTCAGAAAATTATATACCGTATATACTCGAGTATAAGCCGACCCGAGTATAAGCCGAGACCCCTAATTTTACCACCAAAAACTGGGAAAAACTACTGACTAAGTCGAGGGTAGGAAATGCATTGGTCAAAACCCCCCCAGTAGTATACAGCCTGCCAGCCCCCAGTAGTATACAGCCTGCTAGCCCCCATGTAGTATACAGCAGCCCCTAGTAGTATACAGCCAGCCAGCCTCCATGTAGTATACAGCAGCCCCTGTAGTATACAGTATCCCCTGTAGCATACAGCCTGCCAGCCCCCATGTAGTATACAGCAGCCCTTAGTAGTATACAGCCTGTCAGCCCCCGTGTAGTATACAGCAGCCCCTGGTAGTATACAGCCTGCCAGCCCCCATGTAGTATACAGCAGCCCCTAGTAGTATACAGCAGCTCCTAGTAGTATACAGCAAGCCCCTAGTAGTATACAGCAAGCCCCTAGTAGTATACCCCTAGCCTGCCCCCACAGCCCTTAAAAAAATAAACTTATATACTCACCCTCCGATGTCAGCACGGCTTACCGATGTCCCCAATGTCAGCGTGTTCTGTCTTCTTTCTTCTCCGCGGCTCCTCTTCTTTCTTCTTGCTTCTGTCATGGACGCGGCCATGTTTTCTTCATGGCCGCGCATACTATGATGTCAGAAGCGGCCGCTTCATAGTATGCCCTGCTAGAAGAAAACATGGCCGCGTCCATGAAAGAAGCAAGAAGAAAGAAGAGGAGCCGCGGAGAAGAAAGAATACGGAACACGCTGACATCGGGGACATCGGTAAGCAGCGCTGGCATCGGGGAGCCGAGCTGACATCGGAGGGTGAGTATATAACTTTATTTTTTTTTAAGTGGGTAATTTTTTTTTTAATAGACCCGTGTATAAGCCGAGGGGACGTTTTTCAGCACATTTTTTGTGCTGAAAAACTCGGCTTATACACGAGTATATACGGTAAAGTATTTTATATGAAGTATTTTACAAAAAAAAGTAAAAGAAAAGAAAAAGGCCAGTAATGGCAAAAGTGATGTTCTGGGAATAAAGCCAGCAATACAAGGGTCACTGGACAAGCAAGAATACTAGTAAATGTTTCAAGTTATAAGAGCTGCTGGACAAGCAAAAATACTTTTAGAATTTGTACAGAACAAATGGTTATTAAGGTTGCTAGACAAGCAAAATACTTTTTAGAAATGTTATTAAAATGTTAAAAAAGAAACACTTTGAAATGGAATGACATACATAAGGCAAAATTACATTTATGATTTTTAGCCAAAAGAGTATTTCAATAATAATTTTTATGTATATGTCAAATGATATTCATTTAATAATAAAAATCCATTACCTAACTATATTAGGTTGAAGAATCCTATTCTTTTTGTGTGAAATAATTCATCTTATGAAGACAGTTTATTTCCATGAAGCCTGGCAGTCACTACCGGCCTATGGTATGGGAGAAGCTATAACGAGGGGAGCACCTTGGTCTGCCCCCTCATGATTACGCCGGGATGGCTGTTAGCTTGGTTCGGCATTCTGAGGGCTACATAGTGCAGCGTTTACTAGCTTGATCAGAATGTTCTGATAAAGCTAGATATTTAACACTGCTACACCTGGGCTAGGGCTAGGGAGCTGCTTAATTTAGTAAGGTATTAGGGTGACAGGTCCTCTTTAATTTATTTACAATAAGCCTCCAAGGCAAGTTCTCAAGTAGGCTGGAAAGGACTAGCTTAATAGTAGGTAATTCAATAGTTTATGCTACTGTGCAATCATTGGGTTGCCTTAAAGGGGTTTCCCCATCTTGATATTCACATTTAATTTAATTAATTTGCAATATGTAAATATTTCTTCAATTGGATGTTATTTAAAAAAATGTTCCTGTATGAAGACAATTTCTCATAATTGTAGCCATGTTGTCCCTTAGAAACAAGATAGCTTCCTCGGGTATGACCACCTTGCACCTGGCAGCGGTGGCCAGACATGTCCTCTTGAGCCCTGTCTGACCATCTGGATATAGCGTTCATTATCACAGGACGGCTGTGCAACATGCAGTAACTCCCAGACATTTCATATACAACAACTTTTTGTATCTTTGTGCAATCGCTCTAGTACTGGTGGTCGTATCCAAGGACATAGTGTTGTTTCAAGTGGACCATATGACTACATTTAAGAGAAAAATTATCTTAAATTAAAAATGTCTTTAAAAGAAATATACATATATAGCAGATTCATTAAATTGAATGTGAATGCCAAGACAAGAATACCCCTTTAACTAAATCCATTGCTGCATTGCATTGCAGGAACTGTTACATTATTGCTGTATCCAACAGTAACTCTCAGTCAGTAAGCAGCTGAATAAATGCACGTTTTAAGCTCATTTACCAAGACCAGCAGGTGGCCTCCAATGCTAATAAGAACATTCAATGTTATCAAATGAGGGCTTTCTATGTGGTCAAGATAACCAATCATATCAGTGGCTTAAAATGAGCAACGTGTTTTCCTAAATTGTATTGATTCTAACAATATGCCAGAAATTATACTGACATGTTTTATTTCCTATTTGTTGGTTTTAGGTTTCACACCTTCTGTGCTTGCTGACAATAGAGTGCAACTGATTCATTATTCTACATTTCCACAGTTGTTACTTTCCTTGCTTCAGGCCAAGCATTTGTATTTTTTTCAAAATGTTTTTATTTGACAGCATGCATTTTTCACTGTGCTAGTTAGCTCAATAAGGTTATTCAAAATGAATATTTTATGGATAAACACACATAGATCCATTACATCAGTCTGTGCACTGAATCATATTGAACCAATACATTTAATATTTCCAGATAAAAATGAAGAACATTGAGTACCATAGTATAGTTGTGAGAATGGAAGATATATTCAGTGACATTGAGCATGAAGTCTTTTTACCATGTTCCACTTTGGTAACTTACAGTTGTGGTATATTGCATGTTCAGCAACTCCCTAACATAGAACTGCCATTGAAATTTCATATTTTACAAGACACGTTCGGGTAATAGGGAAACAGCTGCAAATGTAAGGTTATATTCTCACATGGCATATTGATAGCTAAAACTTCTCCTTTTAGTACACCATTTTTTACATAAATCCAACTATGTGCTTTCCACCAAAATGTGTTTTTAAATAAACAGAATCAATTTTAATTGTAGAAATTTCCACAACAACGTTGTTATACGTGAATATATATAAACTGTTCATTTGCAGTTTGATTGGGCCATTTCAACCTGAAGTTTGCTGTATGTCAATCTTTTGGTCAAAGGGAGGAGCTTTTATTTCAGAGAAACACAACAAGAAAATAAAGCATATTATTAGCCATTTTTTTCATACTGGAATAATTAAGGAAAGTCTGCAAGATCCATTAAGCATTATAATTTGCTGCTTGAAAATTGTAGAGAAATGCATGAGATTTCCAACACACCTTCTTTCCATTAAGTCATTTCTGAGATATTCCCATTTGAATCTATATGCTAATGAGGCAGTTTCTGTGTCCAGGGCATGCCCTCATGGCATTCAATGCAAGAATAGCAGTGCATTGGGTGATGGGGACATTCTTTTGGTGATTCATCAGCATGCAGATAAAAATTTGAATATCTTGAAAATAGCACGCTCCCTGTGTGCATCCCCGCTGCATAGGGCGCGCCAACTCTGTCGGATTTAAGGGCCAGTGAGCAGATAATTGGCTCTGGCCAGATGCCCTTCTTTATAAATTCCCAGCCTTTTCCTGTCATCCCTGCTGGAACTATGTGACTCACAGCCTTAGAAAATGTTCCCTAGCAATTCTCCTGGGTGACTACGTCTCCTGCATTCCTCCTCCTGCTCCTGAGTTCCCTTGTCCTGTGTCCAGCGTCCCTGTGTTCCCGTCCCCATCTGTCTGGACCTCCCCTTGCTGGTTGGACTCGACGTTGCATCTCTGCCGCCTGCCCTGACCTTGTGCCTGGACCTGACCACGTGACTGTCTCCTGCTAAGGTACCTCGACCTCAGCTGCCACTGCGGGCTAGTCACACCTGTGGAACAACCTGGTGGTACCCTGCCGTAGCAAGTCCAACCCACTTTGCGGCAGGCTCTGGTGAAGACCAGGTGCCACTTAGATTCCGGTCCCAGGTGTCTGCCAGTACCACCTCCCACGGTGCTCCAGTGGATCTACATATCCTGAATCCTGACACTTACTATAAGTCTTCTCTGAAGCTTCCTAGAATATTCTGTATTGCTTTATGTTGGCTTTTCTGTTTTTTTGCTCAAGTTCTAACTGGTGTTGAGCAGACCCAAACTGCAATGTTTGGTCTTCAGCTCAAAGATTAGGTTCACCGGTAACACGCATAATGGATACTGGTGTTAACCCTTTATATAGCATCAGCAAAACCACATCACTTAATGATGTCACAGGGAGCAACGAACCTAGGGAAAATGGTGGGGTGCTAGGTGTTACTGATGGGTGTTCACTTTCGGGTACCCAAACTGAACTATTGTGAACCCAAACCTGAATGGATCAGCTCATTGCTACTCTTTACCTATCATTCGATCCCCTATCTGTTCTAAGTAGTCCTCTCTGCTTTCACTCATATTATAACAACAGTATCTAGACTAACAAAAAATTGTGTGGTGCTGCACCTTCCCTCTTATGAGCTGTCCTTAACGGTCCTAGATGGATCCAGCAAACATCCACTATTCAATAATCCAGTAGAAGAAACTCTTTTGTGACCGGAGCTCAAAAACGAAAAAGACGATCCATGCAGGTTTCCTCCTTATTTGTGCACCAAACACAAGGGATCACTTTCAGGGATAAGTCACCATTCAGACCAGAAACCGTCAATATTTTCAATCCTGTCCTAGTCTCCTCCACTCACTGCATATAAGAGACAATATTATAATATATCCAGACATAGTGTAGACAGTTTCAAACTTTTAAAACTTTTATTTCCAGTTCTACTCACATATGTAGATAAAAAATGTGCATATCACAAATAACTCCACGAGGACGCCAATCCTTGCCCGACCCAGGGTTTCGCCTCTGTGCTTCTTCCGGGGCATGATTAGCGTCCGTCCTCTAGCTTTATTTATACAAAACTGTTTCTCCATAAAATAAGTTTTCAATTTCATACATAAATCACATACATTTAAAAAACAAGGAACACGGAATACATCTGATTTGAACAAGGTATCTAAATAAGGAAAACACTTTAAGCATACATACACATCAGGCTAAAAAATCCATGTTTGCTAGTTTCTCCAAACCACCTGGAGGGCAATCTCTGTTTTCAAACTATCCTCCAATCACAGGGAGTGCTGAGCCAAGCCCCTCAACCTGTCATTCAAAGTCACGTGGGTATTACCCAATTAACCCAAAAATGTGCTTCACTCATTACATAGGGAGTTGGAGAAAAACAAAACCTCCTTTTGTTTTCATTGTGTCTGGGAGATGTTGAGCTAGAGATGTTGTATAAACTCTAGCGTATTAATAACAGAAAAACATTTTTTACTTTTATATACATATTTTCTTAATACAAAGATTACTACAAATACATTTTGCACATATTCCTATTTTTACAACCTGTGATCACAGACATCCTTAATGTCTAGTGCTACATTATAAAACTAAATTCCTTTACGTCTACCCATCATGATACTAAGCGAATATTAAAGTGCATTAGATAAAGTGCTTCATTCATTTCTACCTATATTTTTGTAAAAGTGCTTTTTTTATCCCTACCTATATCATTGTTGAAGTGTTAAAGTGCTTCAATGTGGACTAGGTCCCTACCTATATCAGTGTGAACTAGGTCCCTACCTATATCTCTATTCAAATGTTGAAGTGCTTCAGTGTGAACTAGGTCCAATTTATATATCACTGCATCTACTTAGACACATTTAAACGATGTGTCACTCAAAACCCATAGACCTTGATGCATATAGTGAAATCTAGTACTTCTCCAATAGATATATTGCTAGGCAGAAATATTTATGTGTCTCTCAAAAAACATTTTAATTCAAAGTCTATATTCATACCTCCTGCTGTTAACGTACCCAGCTTATATATCCACTGACTCTCTCTCCTGCTTAGTACAGTGCTTAAATGTTCCCCCCTCCAATGTGGAAATATTCTTTCAATTGCCCAAAATTGTAGTTTCTCCGGGTTGGATTGATGTGCTTTTTTGAAATGTGCTGAAACACTGTGTGTCATTACCCCTTTTCTGATATTCCTAATATGTTCCTAATGTAGAACATGCAGGCATGGCTCCGCCTCTGGTGCACACAGAAGTTGATTTGAATAAATAAAAAAATAATTTTGTTCTAAAATTACAAACTACTGGAAAACATGAAAGGTATGTTTGGGAAGTGTTATACACTGTATACACATGTGGGGAAACGTGGTTGCTGATTAACTACCTTTAATTACTTTCTATCCTCCAAACCGGAACATTGAAAACTTTCTGACCTTGTAAGTTCTTGCGAGTATACAGTTATACTTTCTTTCACTTCTAATTTCTTTTTCTCCCTTTCCTGTTTCTTTTAAAATCTTCAGTGTGCATGTGTGTATTATTAAGAGTAGGTCATTGCATATAATAAAGTAAAATTCATATTTTCTTATAACAGCAATTTTGGCTACTAATTATAGGTAATATTATTGAGCAAAAAACACATTTTCAATCCAAGTAATTCAATTCTTGGCAGCTTTCCTAAAACTAATTCTCCCACCCCTACTGTGTTGATGGACTGATTATTTGTTTACACAAGATGAAAGAGTCAATAAGTGAGTTTTTCAAATCTGTGAACAGGGACATTTGTCTTTTAGATAGGAAGTTGCATGCCTGCAGCAAAACACAGTGTGACTGTTCAGAAAATAACCATTTGCTTTAAATATGCTGCTGAGCGTATGCACTTCATAGACCAGGAACAAATATGAAGAAACCATAATGTTTCAGTATATATCATATTGGGATCACTTTATTTAAAACGATAACTACTGTCTCATAAGTGTTAGAGTGAGCTAATAACAGAACTTTTTAAGAAGAACTATTGATTCCCTTTAAGAAATTCAATACTTTAAAAACTGAACATCTTTTGATTATATAAAATACGTTTAATTTTTAAGTGCAAAGTATTATAGTTACATCTTAACCCCTTCCCGATGCGCGCCGTACTAGCTGGGTCCCCTTGCATGGAGAGGGCTTGCGGGACGAGCCCTCTCCATAGCCGGTAACAAAGGCTTACCGGTAACAACCGCGATCGGTGCTAGCGGTAACAACCGCAATCAGTGATTTCACGTCGCATGGGCGCTGCCATCTTGCCGCAGATCATCGCTCCCCAGTGAAGTCACGGGGAGCGGGGATCCATTGCCATGAAAACTTCGGGTCTCATAAAGGCCAGAAGCTGTCTCATTTTATCCCATTCATTACAATGTGCTGATTGCACATTGTAATGAATGAGGAGTAAAATCCCCGTATACTGCCATACTGCAGTATGGCAGTATATGATAGGATCGATCAGACAACCTAGGGTTAAAGTACCCCAGGGAGTCATAAAAATAGTAAAAGTAAAAATTAAAAAAAAGTTTAAAAAAAAATTATAATAAAAAAACCTAAAAATTCAAATCACTCCCCTTTCCCTAGAACTGAAATAAATATTAATAAACAGTAAAAATCATAAACACATAAGGTATCACCTTTTCTGAAAATGCCGGATCTATCAAAATATAATAACCCCGTAACAGAAAATAGCGCCCAAAGTCGAAAATGGCACTTTTTTGCCATTTTGAAAAATATAAAAAAATGTATAAAAAATTTATAAAAAATTTATCAAAAGACCGTACAGTCCTAAAAATTATAACAATGAAAACGCCATCTAAAGTTGCAAAAAATGACATTATCCCTGTAATCTTACCGAACCAAAGAATAAAGTAGACATGTCATTTGTGGTGCACAGTGAAAGCTGTAAAATCCAAGCCCACAAGAAAACATCTCAAAATGTTTTTTTTTCACAATTTTCACTGCATTTGGAATTTTCCCAGTACATGGCATGGAATATTAAATACCGTCACTTTGAAGTGCAATTTGTTACGCAGAAAATAAGCCATCACACAGCTCTTTAAGTGGAAAAATAAGAAAGGTATAGATTTTTTTAAGGTGGTGAGTGAAAAATGGAAGTGAAAAAACTAAAAAAGGCCAAGTCTACTAAGGGGTTAAAATTAAAATAATGTGTAAATAATTTGCAAAAAAATTGCTGTAAACTTAGCTGACTTTATTACGCTTGGAAACAGATAAAGACATTAATTAACTGCTTACTTAAATACACAGTCATTTATCACCCTTATTACCAGTGCCTTTCGGCATTATAATGCTTCAAGCACATTTACATATGGTGCTCTGCACTTATCCAAGCTCTTTTTTCATCCAACATTTGATAGTTTACACTTGAGGGGATCATACTAAAGATTTACTGTAATCTGGATATTCAAGTTGATACATCTATCTTCATGTCACATTTATATCTTTTCTTTTATACACTTATAAATTAATATTAACATATAGCTTGAAACAACATCTTACAAAGACAATTATGTGAGAAATGGTAATATATGGCATGACAGAATTTTCTAATAGTTTTGTCAACTATAAGTGTGAAGCAACAAATATTTCTTTTGGTCCTCCTTAGGTAAGTTGTGCAGTCACACTAAGTTATTGTCAGCAAATCTTAATGCATAAAATATACTTACCACAAAGAATACAAAATGTTGCAGCAATATGGTAATACCTAAAATATAACTTTTATTGAAAAGATTCTAAAATACTCCTTATACTTGCTCAAGCGATACTCAAACAACACCCCTATTTACCAATACATCTAAGTGCAAAACAGACACACGGCAACAAATCAACCATATATCTCAGCATTCATGGGGCTGTACAGAAAAGATAAGGGTAGAACATTCACCCAGAAAAACCACCTACAGTCTTATGGTCTAAGGGTGCAGGCTCCCCTCTACACAATACATCTCACCATACCAATATACAATACCCATCGCTGACTTAGGGCTGGGAAGGAGTCTTTGGACCTGTTCAGGTTGGCGCTGCAGGGGGTGTAGAGTCCTAACAGTCTTACCCTATCATCCACAAGACTCCCACCCCTACAAGGGCAGTCCCCAACACTGTCCCTTGTATATAGAAAAAAGCAACCTCCCTGACGCGTTTCGACAGAGGTCTCATCAGAGATGATTAAATAAACGTAAACATAGCCCTGCAAACAAATGTAGAAAAAAACACTATTAAAGTTTGAGTCACAAAGTTAGCTATAATGGTAGACCCGAACTCTACACCCTTCTTACCCTAGATCAGGTGTCCCATCACGTTGAAAGCGTGATGGCAGTGGGGAAGGAGTGCTAACCGGCGTGTTAACCGGCGTGTGATGCCCGACCCCTGTGCGAGTAGTGTTTAAATATGCTGCCAGTCCCAGCTCCCCGTGACTTACCATTTTGTGATAAGGCAGGTGCTTCACGCTGAGTGCGGCATGATCTACGAGTGCGGCATCATCTCTGGCTAATACCCTGCAATACATGAGTATTGCAGATTATTATCATGAACAAGCAATTAGATCATTGCTTGTTCATGTCCCATGGTGGAACAAGTAAAAAAGTAAAAAATAAGTTTATAAATCACTAAAAATGCCCATAAGCTCCAAAACATATAAAGAGACATATAACACAAAAAAAGTCTAAATCATAACACAAACCCCACATATATAGTATCACCATGTCCGTAACAATCGATAAAATAAAATTAAATAATTATTGAACCTGTTAGATGAACGCCGTAAAAATATGATTTTTACATATTGAATCCAACAAAAAATGCAATAAAAAGTGATCAACAAAACATATGTTCTCCACAATGATACTGTTGCAAAGCACAATATTTCCCACAAAAAACAAGCCATCGACAAGCTCCGTAGCCAAAGAAGTAACAATGTTATGCCACTTGGAAGACGGCAATGCAAAAATGATAGATGTTCCCCCACATTAGGGTTTTATTTGGCATATTTAGTAAAACATAAGAAAAAATATTCAAGTCTGGTATCCCCGTAATCGTATCAACCCATAGAATAAAGATAACATGATTATTAGGCTATACAGCAAACACGGAAAAAAAAAAGTAAAAAATCCAGTACAGAATTGATGTTTTTCTACTCCTGCCCTCAAAAACGAGTTCCTAAATTTTCAACAATAGGGGATACCAACTCCAAAATGGTAACACTGGAAAAAGCATCCTCTCTTAAAAAACTGTCCCCAATAACGAAAAACCGAAAATTGTATAGCCTACAAAAGGGGCCAGTGAGGAAACTAAAATCCAGGAAGCTGCAGGGCGCTCCTTCCCTTCTGCGCCTCGCTGTGCGCCCATAAAACAAGTCACGGCCACATGTGGGGGGTCTCTGTTTTAAAATGGGCTGGTTATATAGGGGGGGGGGTTGATAATAAATATGTAAAATTTCATTCAAAACTGTATTTTTCCCCAAAATACCGATAAAACTGATATTCGATTTGTAAGCCGCGTCAAAATAAATTATCCAGACATTTCAAAAATTAGGAAAATGTAAAGTAGACATATGGGAAAAGTTATTCAGCAAGTTATTTAGGTGGTAAATCTATCTACCTGAAAATGCGATGATTTCGAATTTCAAATTGCAAATTTTTCCAAAAATTCATAATTTTTTCTTTTTTTTGTAAATAAACGCAAAACTTATCAGCCAAAATTTACCACTAAAATGAAGTACAACATGTGAGGAAAAAACTGTCTCAGAATCGCTTTGATTAGTATCAAAAGTTATAACCATATAAAGCGCAAGTCAGAATCCAAAAAATAGGACTAAGCCTTAAGCTACAAAATAGCTGCGTTCTTAAGGGGTTAAGCCATCCATAGAAACAAATAAAGCACAGTTTGAACCAGAAACGTTTCTAGGCGCTTTGTAGTCTCAAAAAATCCCCCCTACCCTTCCGGGTCATTAAAATATATACAATGAGCAACAATTTCTAGCAAAAACAGAGCCCCCCAAATAAAAAAAAAAAAGTTAGCTTACACATTGCTCACCCCAAATTTCCCTGTGGCTCCCGCTATGTTGGCTTGGATCAATAACCGGGCTGTTATTTTGAGTCTTGTCTTCCCTGTGTTTTTAGTTCAGTTTTACCTGTCTCCATTTGTCTGCCTGTATTTGTACCTGATCTGTATATTACCCGCTTGATCTTGACCTGACCTGTGTATATCCAACCTGTACTTGTATCTGGATCTAACCTGTGATTATCTGCCTGTAGAGCTGTATATTTCTGTTGTTTTGTCCCTGTCTCTTTCCTGTGTTTGTATTCTGTGCACCAGTGTGAACACTGGTCTATTCCTATATTCCCATTACCTGTCCGCTCCACCACCCAGCAGCTGCCAGACGAAGTACATTTCCCCTGTCATGTTGTAGGGTCGCTCAGGGACCGTCAGTTAGGTTCCTGATAGTGGGTTCATCCTTATCAGGGCGGTTTACCTGCTTTAGGCAGGGCCTTAGCCCGCAGGGACGTCGCAGGATGAGTTCGCCACCACTTACCTAGTCTGACAGCTAGCGCCAAGCCTGGTTGTGGTTGTGCTGTTGCTGGACAGGTACTGACATATAGCTTATTCCATATTTTAAAATGTTAGGCTTCAGAATGCTCTTTGAATGTCTTCAAGTATATGCTAGAAATTATGGATCAATATAAGAAATCACTGGTCTGAATGGTAGCTTACACTATACTTCATTTGCATATGGAACACAATCTATTGGCTAATTCCACATCTATAAAATATGTATTTAAAATGATTGTTTAATTCTACAATAAGATTAAATATTAAATCATATACTGTATAATCATATACAGACCCTTTCTGAACAATTGCTGCATTAAATAATATAATTCATTTATAAATAAGAAAACATTTCTGCAAATGGGAGAACTAAACATAAATCTGCATTTATTTCTGTTCTCACTAAGTGAGACAAATTATGGTAAAATGCACTCTGGTATTCCTTATGAATACGCTAATATAAATGCAGATTCTGAGGTTTTATTGAAGGACGGATTTGAATACTAATACGACAATGTTAAATAGTAAAATTGCTATTATGTTGCTATTATATTCCAGTTGTTTTTTTAATGGCTTGCATGTAGCAGGGCATAATCCTCAATAAGTATTTCTAAACTACATTTCTGTTCAGCTACATCAGTAAATATAATTGTGTGTGTCTAAATGAAGAGTGAACTGTGAGTTATGGAAACATTCATTTTAAAAAATGATAGAGGGTTGGTAATTATTACAAACACAGCAAAGATTTAAAGTGAATTGAAATGTATTTAGTTACAATAAAAAAGATAAAATATGTGTCTGACAACCTGTTATTTTCATAATAAATAATAATTAAAATAAAATGATTTTTTACTTTAATATTTTTTTTGGGTGGGTGGGGGGCTGGATAAATCAATGACGTAAAATTGACCATTGGTCATAAAGGGGTTGTTGAGAGTTTTGCTAAAATGACTGAGTTCTGAAAAAGAAAAAGCACTGAAATAAAAATTAAGCAAAAAAAGTAAAAGGAACTGATCACATCTGCCTGATTAAAATTGATTGCAACTTGTAAAATTAAGAATTAGTTTGTTGTATACTAAAACAGAAAGTCCTGTTTACTTATTTTAATAAATTTTTTTATCTTGTTTCTCTTAGACAACACCTTTAATATTCTCCACAGCAAACAGTGAAATGGGTGCTCCAGCAAGGAAAAATAATACTACAAGCAGCTATATTGTAAATGTGCTATGCTCTCAGCTCTTATGACCACCTCTGCCAAACCCTTGCTGTGGTGATGGGAGACCAATAGAGATGATCGAGTACTAAAATGCTCGAGTGCTCGTTATTCGAGTTGAACTTTTTCCGATGCTCGAGTGCTCGTTTCGAATAACGAACCCCATTGAAGTCAATGGGAGACTCGAGCATTTTTCAAGGAGACCAAGGCTCTGCAAAGGGAATCTTGGCCAAACACCTGGGAACCTCAGAAAATGATGTAAACACCACGGAAATGGACAGGAAACAGCAGGGGCAGCATGCATGGATGCCTCTGAGGCTGCCTAATCGCACCATTATGCCAAAATTATGGGCAACAGCATGGCAATGACACTAATGCGAACAAAAAAACGTATTAGATTACTCCACACATGACATACAGTACGCTTCACCGGCAGAGAGAATGTGGATTGGGATTTCTGGAGACTAGTTTGCTAAACAGTAGCAGGCAGACTAAGCTAGATGAAATTGCATTTGCACCATTGACAGCACACAAAAGGATTTTTACTGTGACTTTCACTTTCACTTTTGAAAAAAAAAAAAAAAAAAATCAGCAGACTGTGCCTAATTCAATCAAACCCCCAATAAATTGTCCCACTTAGCTGTTTGAAATGGATATGTTTGTCACTAAGAGCCAAAAATAATGTTCGCAGGTCTCCTTGCAAATTCGTCACAGTATGGTAGTAGCTGCACTACCAGTGCCAGCAAGCCCAGCCACAAGAAAAAAATAAAATAAATAAATAACGCTATTGTAGCCCTAATAAGGGCTGTTGGGTTCTTGTAGAATCACTCCTGCCTAACACTAATGTAATAGAACACCCTAACGCTTTCCCTGACCAGCAGCAGCTCTCTCCCTAGCGGCATCCAGACAGAGAATGATCCGAGCAGCGCGGGCAGAAGCTAGTATATTCCAGGGTCACCTGATCAGGCGAGCCAACCCCTGCTATCGACGTGTAAGTGTACCACGTGATGCTGGGTGTACTGCAGAGTCTCCTGGCTTGTGATTGGCTCTGTTTCTGGACGCCAAAAATCAAAACTGTGGGTGATGCCATTTTCTCGAGCTGGCAAAATATTCATCTGAGCAATGAGCAGTTTCAAGTACGCTAATGCTCGAACAAGCATCAAGCTTGGACGAGTATGTTCGCTCATCTCTAGAGACCAATAATTGTCATAGTCACATGTCAACCTAACCCTAGACCAGGAAGTATGACCACAGAAATATCAGACAGAACTGGAGACGGAGCATTAAGTATGGCTGTGCTTGTTATTTTAACAGGGCACAGTTGTAATTGTTATCAAGACTGTGAGTAAGTGGTCCTGATCTTAGATATGTTATAGTCAGCAAGTTTTATGATATCACGGTTTCATGTGCTAAACGTCAGATAATTTTAAGACTTTACACCATTGGGGAGACCACAATCTCTTTCCAGGGCCCATGATACTTTTTTAGCGCTGTTCCTATTAGAGCATATAGAGAACATTTGAATTGCCTGTGTAAAGTCTTCTGTTGTCTGTGCTTTGCTAAAATCTAAGGAAAGGTTAAAACTTTAACCCCTTAACGCTCTGCGCCGTAGCTCTACGGCGCAGAGGTATAAGGGATGTATGAAGAGGGCTCACGGGCTGAGTCCTCTTCATACAGAGGTGGGGGTTTTTGCATTTTGCACAAAACCCCCACCGCTAATAACCGCGGTCGGTGCTTGCACCGATCGCGGCTATTAACCCCCTAAACGCCGCCGGCAAAGTCGCCGGCGGCGTTTAAAAGACGGCGGCACGCGGGCGCCGCCATCTTTTTTTCGATCGCCACACCCCCGAACGTCATCGGGGGGGCGGCGATTGGTTGCCATGGTAGCCTCGTGTCTTCTTTTGACACGAGGCTATCTGGCAGCTGCATATTCGTTACAATGAGCCAGTGGCTCATTGTAATGAATGTGCTGCAAAAATGCCATATATTGCAATACAGAAGTATTGCAGTATATGGTAGCAGCGATCTGACCAGCTAGGGTTAATGTACCCTAGATGGTCTAAAAGATAGTGAAAAAAAAAAGAAAAAAAAAAGTTTAAAAAATAAAAAAAATTAATAAAATATTAAAAGTTCAAATCACCCCCCTTTCCCTAGAACGGATATAAAACATAACAAACAGTAAAAATCACAGACATATTAGGTATCGCCGCGTCCCAAAATGCCCGATCTATCAAAATATAAAAACGGTTACGGCCGGCGGTGACCTCCGAGGCGGGAAATGGCGGCCAAATGTCCGAAATGCGACTTTTACACCTTTTTACATAACATAAAAAATGAAATAAAAAATGATCAAAATGTCGCACAGACCTCAAAATGGTAGCACTGAAAACGTCGCCTCATTTCGCAAAAAATGACCCCTCACACATCTCCGAGCGCCAAAGTATGAAAAAGTTATTAGCGTCAGAAGATGGCAAAAAAATTTTTTTCTTTTTTGTACACATTCGTTTAATTTTTGAAAATGTATTAAAACACAATAAAACCTGTATAAATTTGGTATCACCGCGATCGCACAGAACCAAAGAATAAAGTAGGCGTGTTATTTGGAGCGAAGAGTGAAAGTCGTAAAAACTGAGCCCACAAGAACGTGACGCACGTGCGGTTTTTTTTCAATTTTTCCACATTTGGAATTTTTTTTCAGCTTCGCAGTACACGGCATGTTAAAATAAATAACATTACGGGAAAGTAAAATTTGTTACGCACAAAATAAGCCCTCACACAGGTCTGTACACGGAAAAATGAAAAAGTTATGGATTTTTGAAGTTGGAGAGCGAGAAATGAGGCGAAAAACCCTCCGTCCTTAAGGGGTTAAAGTTCTTCCTAGTCACGTCATTATCCAAGGATAAAGCCTCTGTGAGTTATTATTATCTGATAATTTGTCCAGTGTCCAGTATAACTGTAGTGGTATCTGCTTCAATCATGGTGCAAGATTTAAAGGGATATTCCGGGAATATAAACGTCTGATACAAAAACCCATAATGCTATAAATAAATTAATTTAACAAAACTCAATTTCATTAGTCAAAAAATTAAGCTTAAATAGATTGATTTTATGATTCACAGAATGTTAAGGGCTTTCTAAAGTAGGTGGAGTTATCACCAAGATGGCTGCCACTGGAAACTACAAGTCCTATCATCCTTTAGTTCTTAATAACTCCTCACACCACTTATGCTCTGCTCCCAGTGATGATGTAACAGACTCTCTTGCTCTATTGTTATAGTAATGATGTGTAACTGCAAAATATTAAATAACAACTAATTACATATTAGCTTTTATTTTAAGGACCCATTTGTATGTGAATAACGTTTATTCCTGGAATACCCCTATAAGTAAACCATTCTGTTTTGTTCCTTTTTCCTTTTGTACCAAGCAACTATTACACGTTTGACTGCATAACTGGTATTGATTATTGGTAAATTGCAAAGTTTTGCTGTTATCTCCTGCACTATTAATAGCTGAAATAAACTCTTTAAAGGTTGAGTTATTCCTCAAGTGTATAATGTGCTAACAGTTTTTTAGTGAAATTCTAACTACCCAGAGCCTTCAGGCCCTTGTATTGTAAATTTAAAAGAAAATAAAAATCTAATTGTATTGTTGAAATTGTACAGGTTAGAATCAATGATTTAATTTCTACATAGTTTATTTCAGTAAATATTTCAAATAAGTTGTGTAAAATTTAGAAGAAAAATACAGAAAATGTAGGCATAGTGGTTTGCCTTTGTACCACTTCAGCTAAGGGCGAATTCACATGACCGCTGGGTGACATTTATACAGCCGCAACATATATGTCTCCCATAGGCCAGCAATGGGCATATGGTGGGACATGTCCTATCTTTTCCTGTATTATGGCGCTGGGCGCCATATATCTCTATGGAGAGGGGCGGGGCGAGCAGAAACATGTGCCCGCTGTACTGTAGCTACAGTATATGTGAATGCAGCCTAAGATGTCACTGAAGTCACTGAAATGTCACCTTGCATTGCAATATAGTGTATTGTTTCTATGAGCTGCACAAAGCCACAAATTACCTCAAAATGCAATAAAAATGCAACAAACCATGATTAAAATTCGAAAGATCTGGCTTGGACTGGCACACAAGTGAATCCACTGAGATAACTGGGCTTCTAGGTCCATTGTAGTCAAAGGCGAGAGCTATGAAGCAAGCTATGGTTAAGCTATGTTTTAGGAATTTGGAATGGATATCAGGAATATTTGCATATAGCTGTACAGTGGTGGACTGCATGAAAACATTTTGCCGGTTGGCCATAAGCACTCCAGTCGAACAATGATAAACACCCACCATTGTCATTCAAATCACAAATATGTAAGCCATTAATGAATATTATATAAAAACAAATCAGTAAGTTTGAACACTTTGTCATGGCTGTAAAAAGACGAATAGTTAAATATATTATAATAAAAAGAATAATGAATAAGTAAAATGTGTGAGGGTATTACTAACAATGCCCCTAGGGAATCTTTCTGGAAATGTACAGTGAATATAAAATTTATCTTATCTTCTAAAATGTTTTCTTTTTATTTTGTGATTCATGATTTCATGATTAATTTGTGGCATCTACCCGTCTTACTATCTCTATATCCATCTTTGACATCTCTGTGTTTGACACCAATAGGTGCTGGTAGCTTCCTCTCCCTCACTGGTCTCACCGCAATGTGATCGAGCCGGGCTGCCATGCTACTCACTCACCTATCCCATCTCCTGCAAGCTATGTTTGTGGGACATTTAGGATATAATAAATAAGTAATAAATATTTTTGTAAAGAAAATTGACAGAATTTAGTTTTTTTTTACTTTCATAGAAGCATAGTAAATAAGGTTAAAAAAAATGCATCAGTCCATCAACTCCAAGCTATGAAATTCTATCATATTGATGCAGAAGAAAGTGAAAACCTTTCAAGACTTTTAATTTTTATATAATAATCAAAGGGATTTCTGAATGTAGAATGGCAAAACTAGTTTGACAGAAAAGTGGCACACGGCCCTTAGTAAATGTGTCCCATTGTCTTAAAATTGGTATAGTCAAGACTGCTGACAGATGCTTCTTTAAATGCTATAAAGTATTGGAGATGAAGATGGAGAATGATCCTCTTTAAAATAAATAACTTGGGCCAAAATAAGGCTGGAAGGCTTAAGTGCCCAAGAGAAATGTTAAATTGGATTCAGCCTGAGCTGTGGTATAACTGTGTTTGAAGCCTAAGGGTACATACCGCGTGCGCTGGAGAGGAGGAAGAGGAGGTGACCCCTACCCCCTCCATAGAAAACAGCAGTGCGTACTCTATCTTTTCCCAGTGTACGGTGCCAGGCCACCATTCTCGGGGGACGTATATATGCGGCCACAAATTTACACCTACATGTACATCCCCCAGACAGCCATGTGAATGCACCCTATGGAAGCAATCTCTGCCAGATATGCAAAATACTGTGAGGTGAGCCATGTAGGATTTACAGACAGAATTTTGTTCAATGTTTTCTACTTTATATAATGTTCTTGTAGTGGAATTTTGTTGCCCAATGTTATATAATTATTCTATATAGTTTACACAAATTAATCTAATAGTACATCTTGTTGACGGTACAGGAATAACGGAATAACCAACCTTTTTGAATTGGATTGTTCTGGTTTTCACAACTTCACCCCTATACAGAGATCTGGTCTTCTGGTCCGAGTGTGAATAGCAGCTGGGATACTGGTGTGTGATACAGCAGGAACAGGCTAGCAATAGTCCATAGGAGCATGCCATAGCAGAATAGCAAACTAGCAGAATAAGGTAACAGGCAGAGGGTCGAGGCAGGCAGCATGTGTGTGGATGACGGGATTAAGATCCACATTTTGGTCAAGGAGCAGAACTGTGGTTAAACACAGAAAATCCAAACACAAAAAAGCACAATAACAAACATACCTTCACTTGGTACACTCAAGAACCTTAATTCATAGTTCCTTGACCATGAAACAATATTGTTTTGAAAATGTTGAAGTGGAACACACTGTGTTATGAAAGTAAACAAATAACCAAGAGACCATACAGCAATACTGTGGTAAAGTATTAATTTATACTTCCGAAAATCAGTGCAATGCAGTAACCACCTAATAGTTATAGATCAATAATATAAATGGCATCAGAGGTGTAGCTCGGGCTTCAGCATAACAGGGGGAAAAACTCTCCCAAGTGAACCCCTGACCCAAGAGTACCAGTATTCTACCATACAGTGACTATATAGTAGTAGATGCTGGTTCTCCTCAGGCCTCCTTATTAATAATCATAGTATATAACAACATAGTGACTTATAGGAGATCTGTACTCGTACACATTTCCTGTATCTTCTGTATGACCAGTGCCGCTCTGACTTCTACCAGTGGGATCTTGGAATTGTTAAAGAGAACCTATTGAGTGGATTTAGGGCACTCAACAACCCCCAGGTCTTTATGGGGCTTTTATACTAATCCAGATGTGAGTCCGAGGAGACACATAGGACTCACATCCAGAGCTCACGTGCCTCCTCGGAATTTGTGCAGTGAAGCCAGGGTGTACTACTCTGGTTTTCAAAGTAACACTGTGTTCCTACAGAACTTCTGTAGTGAAGCCAGGTTGTAGTACTCTGGCTTTACAAGCAAAATTTTTTTTTATGTGATCACGAACATCAATCATATAGGGTGACTTGGAACACTAAACTACTAGTCCATAATAACCTGTGGGTGGTTTACTGCCTTAAATCCCTTTACATTTACAACAAGATATATTTATTGAAAGCCGTCACTTTCTTGTTATATAAAACACTTTCATGTTATATCCATCAAAGTGGCTTTATCATTACTAGTACTGTTTCCATATATATACAGGGAAGGAGTAGTAGTGTAATGCTATGCTCTATATATATATATATTGTAGGGGTTCAACTCACTGGTGAGAGCCAAGACAGTTCACAGAGACGCTGAGTCCAACTTTTAGTTCCAAACACTGGTTTGACTTCCAGTCTTTATCGTCAGTTGTGTTCACAAGTCCAACTTGTACAGGCTCATAACTAACAGAAATAAAATACAAAACAAAAAGACCTGCCCGTCTAGGCGCTAGCTAATACAATAGCTTTTTCCCTCTCTAGTTAAGGGTACAAAATAAACACATTGGCAGTCGTTACCTCCAGGCTTGTATCACACACAGCAGCACCTCTAGCTCTGGTCAGAGAGACTCCTCTCATGATGCAGCTAGGGTTTCTAAAGCCCTGGAACAGGTGCGGGCTAACGAGCTCCATTAACACAGCCCCAGAACCTGGATTAATCATCAATGGCCATCCCCTTACCAAGCATAGGAGAAAAACCTAGCTGGAATATAGATGCCATTGATGACCTTTCCAGCCACTGCCTTATACAATACAACATACACTCACCGGCCACTTTATTAGGTACACCTGTCCAACTGCTCATTAACACTTAATTTCTAATCAGCCAATCACATGGCGGCAACTCAGTGCATTTAGGCATGTAGACATGGTCAAGAAAATCTCCTGCAGTTCAAACCGAGCATCAGTATGGGGAAGAAAGGTGATTTGAGTGCCTTTGAACGTGGCATGGTTGTTGGTGCCAGAAGGGCTGGTCTGAGTATTTCAGAAACTGCTGATCTACTGGGATTTTCACGCACAACCAGGGTCTCTAGGGTTTACAGAGAATGGTCCGAAAAAGAAAAAACATCCAGTGAGCGGCAGTTCTGTGGGCGGAAATGCCTTTTTGATGCCAGAGGTCAGAGGAGAATGGGCAGACTGGTTCAAGCTGATAGAAAAGCAACAGTGACTCAAATCACCACCCGTTACAACCAAGGTAGGCAGAAGAGCATCTCTGAATGCACAGTACGTCGAACTTTGAGGCAGATGGGCTACAGCAGCAGGAGACCACAACGGGTGCCACTCCTTTCAGCTACGAACAGGAAACTGAGGCTACAATTTGCACAAGCTCATCGAAATTGTACAGTAGAAGATTGGAAAAACGTTGCCTGGTCTGATGAGTCTCGATTTCTGCTGCAACATTCGGATGGTAGGGTCAGAATTTGGCATCAACAACATGAAAGCATGGATCCATCCTGCCTTGTATCAACGGTTCAGGCTGGTGGTGATGGTGTCATGGTGTGGGGAATATTTTCTTGGCACTCTTTGGGCCCCTTGATACCAATTGAGCATCGTTACAACGCCACAGCCTACCTGAGTATTGTTGCTGACCATGTCCATCCCTTTATGACTACAATGTACCCAGCATCTGATGGCTACTTTCAGCAGGATAATGCGCAATGTCATAAAGCTGGAATAATCTCAGACTGGTTTCTTGAACATGACAATGAGTTCACTGTACTCAAATGGCCTCCACAGTCACCAGATCTCAATCCAATAGAGCATCTTTGGGATGTGGTGGAACGGGAGATTCGCATCATGGATGTGCAGCCGACAAATCTGCGGCAACTGCCAATATGGACCAAAATCTCTGAGGAATGCTTCCAGCACCTTGTTGAATCTATGCCATGAAGAATTGAGGCAGTTCTGAAGGCAAAAGGGGCTCCAACCCATTACTCGCATGGTGTACCTAATAAAGTGGCCGGTGAGTGTATATATATATATATATATATATATATATAAATGATAGGAGTAATATTGCAGCAATGTGCATATGTAAATATATATATATATATATATATATATATATATATATATATATATATATATATATATACATACATACAGGTTAGGAGCAATAGTGCAGTGCTGTGCCCATATTTATACAAGATAGAAATAGTAGTGCTGTGCTGCGACACAGATAGAACTGAACAAAAGCTCCTCAGTGGGCTTCTCAAAGTTCAGGCCCCGGAGACACTGCAGCAATATATATACATACATATATATATATATATATATATATATTGTAGGGGTTCAACTCACTGGTGAGTATATATATATATATACACATATATATATACATGTATACACATATATATATACACACACATATATATATATATATATATATATACATACAGGGTAGGAGTAGTAGTGCAGTGCTGTGCCCATACATATACAGGATAGGAGTAGTAGTGCAGTGTTGTGCCCATATATACAGGCTAGGAGTAGTAGTGCAGTGATGTGCCCATATTTATACAAGATAGAAATCGTAGTGCTGTGCTGTGACACAGATAAAACTGAAAGCTCCTCAGTGGGCTTCTCACAGTTCAGGGCCCAGAGACACTGCTCCCTGTAGCCCCGAAGGTAGTGACATCTCTGGGTATAGTATTTTATTTATATTGCAACAATAAATACAGAAAGAAACAACTATAGTATTATTTTTATATTTTTTATATATCTTATTTGTAATATATTGTCATGAATAGGCCGCAAGTAACTAAGTGATAATGGTGATTAAAGTGTCGATACAATGCATTTACCTGCTCTGCATCTGATAATTATCTTCGTTTTTACTTGCTTTTTTGATTGCAGTGAGATGATCATAGGAAGAGAAGTATTTAGGACATGTAAATGATTGACAATTTAGCAGCAGTGTGGGCTCTATGATTATAGCACAATAGAACTTTCATGGAATCTTTCAATAAGACAAATTCCACGACTATTTCTTATTCAGTAAAGTTTTTGCTTAGTCGTTTCTCACTTCTACTTTCAAAACTAATGACTTTCAATTTATAGCCCTTTTTTAGCCATATTAATTCTTCTATGGTGAAGATGTGAATTGTTCAGTTAATTGAATGCACAACATCCCTTATTTGATCGCAGTTTAATTTTGCTTGTCCTGGAGCAAAGATGAAGACAAAAACATGATTTCAATAGCTTAAAAATGCTCCTATTTTACATACAAATGCTGGGTTGATTTTTAAATTAAAATAATGATAACTGTGAATCATTTCTGGGAAATGAAATATTACAATTATTAAGTTATACAAGTATAATAATAGAAGCTATGGAAAAATACATTATTAAAATGTGCTGTTAAATACTTTATTCTTCATTGCCATGCTTTTATCTCACAACTCTCAGTATCTTCATTTAATTGCTATCGTTTGAGGAAAAGTGCAGCTCCCCATACATCTTGCACACAGGGTATTTTGCAATTAAATCTGTGAAGTATGTAATATATTATACAGAAAGAATACTGCTGTATATGGGAATTCATTTTTATTACTTATCTTACTATTGTTTTCAATCGTATTTGTAATATGATAATATGTAATGCAATTGTGATGACAGTATAATTGTTAGTCTACTAATTTGTTGTTCTTTTACTTTGTGTTAAATAGAAAAAGGATCTATATTTTGAAGGATACCATAAAGCTTCTGGGACCTGATGTAATGGTATCAATCTCCCTCAATCACAATGACATTCTTTGCTCTGAGTGTACACTGTGTACACTGTGTATGGTTGGCTATTAAGTTTCATGTAGATTCCAGAGACAGCAAGACAGATATACCAAAGTATATAGTTGGGTACAATCTGCATAAAGATGGTGCTAAAAAACAAATCTGTTGATGATTTGTCCAATTGGGCAGTGCAAAAGAGGCCCTTGGACTGAAAACACAACGGCAAGTGGGAGAGGAAGTAATATTTAGAATATCATACACATATATTACCATTTCAGCAAAAATTTTTATTGTTTTTATAATGAAAAGTTATACAATTTTCAAATATGCTTTCTGTATCAATTCATGGTTTTATATATCTCAGTTTGGTGTCATTCTAAAGAAAGCCTCATTGTTTATTTCCAGTGGACAGAAATCTGTTCTCGTTATAATCTAGTTATAATCCACCGCTCTGATTACTCCACTGTAAGCTTGTGGCCGTACATACGTTTCCCTTACGTTTGTGTAAATGCACCCTAAAGGTTTCAGCAGTCACTAATCAGTGTATAGGCCTCTACGGCCACATGGTTCTGTGACTGATGTGGGTTTCTTGGCCACAAGTTTGTCATCATGTTATTTCCAGAGGTTCTCTATTGGGTAAAGATCAGACTTGTTGCTGGCCATTTCATTGTTTCAATGTTTTCTGTTTCAAGGAACTGCTTTACCTGTTTTGCTGTGGGACAGGGGTCATTGTCCTGTGCTGGGTCATTGAGTGAAGAATGCAAGGAAGGAACCTTGTGTTGTTAAAAAACTTTCTTATACAAACTATAACTATAACTAACTATATACGTCCCCCTTGCGGCAGTGTGAATATAGCCTTATAGTTTCTTGGACTTATTTTGGGTTTATTTTGTATTAGTGTTTATTTATCTTTCAACAAAACTGATTATTTGAACAATTAACACATAATCAAACACATATATACATGAACTACATTTAGGGACATTTTGTCCAAATACATTTTTTCCTTTTTTCATATTGTAGTCCAAGAGCTGTTAGTTTTTATTATTTGTAATATTTGAATTTTTCATGAAAGGTTGTTGTATTTATACATTCTGTGTATATTTGTGCACATGTAACTTTTTGCATTATCTGACTCTGTCTCTACTTAACTGTCATTTCACATCACACTCTAAGTGAAAACAATCACATTATCTTACCTCATTTTTCCTTTAGATTGACCAGAGCAGATTTTATTTTTTGGAAAGACTCTGTGTTGCAGTATCATAAAATGCACTGCATCAAAATTTGCCTTTTTATTGCAGTTTGAATAATGTTACTGCATCTTCCCTCAGGTTCTGCATAGTAAACCTAACTGTAATATGATGAGATAGGCTGAAAACAGATCTGTGAAGACATGCATGCTTTTTATTAAGCAGTGATAATAACAAAATTAATTGTCCACAGAACAATTTAAATTCCGCTTTTCCTTAAATTGTCATTTTGCAGAATCAACAAGCATCAATTTTTAGCATATTTTTATTAGATTGGTATTAGATATGTAATAAAGAAAAGGTGCAACAGAGGTATGGAGACAGTCATTGTCTAAATGACAAATTGATTTCTGTAAAATGATGAATATTATTATATGTGAATTTGTTGTAATGGGACATCACATGGAGGGAAAAGTTTTCTTGCATAAGTGACAATTTAGGTTTCTGTTGAGCTCTTGTCTTACCCTGGGTTATGCAGAGCCGAAAAGTGTAAAGCAGTATGTAATACAAGCACTGTCACCAAGTCATGCCATATATGTCACAGTACTACTTACAGAAATATATATGTTTTATATGGATAAAGACATTACAGAAAAATAATAAAAATACACTTATATCAATCCAAGCTTATCTTACATGTACAAAGTACAGACATGTTTTTTGATCCCTATGTATTGAAATAATATGCATACAATAAAACACTAGATGAAAGAAACATATAAAATATATTCCACACTAAATATGTGTGTGTACTAAACCTGAGAATATCTTACCTATTTGCAGGGCCCTAGTATTTGCAGGGAGATTACATTGATTCACCAAATAATTTATAGTTTATGTAACCAAGCAGTTCATAGATGGAAATGTTAATCTACAGATGTGACAGTTGATATTTCAACTTTTCTTAAAGATTTTGGTTGGTATTTATCAGGGCTAAATAAATAACCTCCTAAATAAACAACCTCCTTTATGTCCATCCAGTAGACCATGTGCTTGAAAGTGTACACTTGTACTGAACATACCAGTGTCTCTCTGAATAAGCAACCGTCCTATTACCAGAGTTCACAGTGAAATTGCAATATCAAACAGCAAAATGTGTTTACTGTTTGAGCATTTTCACTGCTTTCTATTGTGTGCAAACCTTGAGTCCTGTAGAAATTATTTTGTAACCTTGGCCAGTTGTGTGCCTTGCCACAATTCTGTCTATGAGTTCATTGGGCAGTTCCCTAGACCTCATGATTCTCATGTGCTCTGACATGCAGTACGAGCTGTGAGGTCTTATAGAGACAGGTGTGTGCCTAATCAAGTCCAATCAGCTTAATACTTATGACCATTTGATATTTCAGTTTTTTATTGTTTAATAAATTATCAAACATATCTAAATTTCAGTTTTTTGTGCCAGGATGGAGTGCAGAATGTACATTAATGAGTAAATAAAAGAACTTTTATGATGTAATAAAACAAAAAGTGAAAAATTTAAAGCGGTCCGTACTTACTGTATATTGGAAAATTGTATAACTTTCCAACAATATTGTTTAACTTTCAAATAATATCAATTAGTTGCAGGAAGAGGACAACCCCTTTAGATCTTATACATTATATTGTAGAATGTTTCAGACTGGTATATTTACATATTTATATATATAAATATAATGATACACAAATAATATAATGAGGTAAGTTATATAACAAATTCAGATTTGCTATATTAGATAGCTATAAATGTATGTTTAATTTGCACTTGGCATCAGAAAAGAAATGAAAGAAGGCTTGTACAGAAAGCTAATTTTCATGCTTTTAATTTGTTTGCACAGTAATTGCATTTTAATTTATTATATTCAAATAAAGTAATATTATTAATGCATTAAAATTTATAATCAATTCATATTGTATTTTTCAGATCAATAGAGAGATTTTAATAAATTAGTGTAACTCATGATCTGTGTAAGATTCTGTTTATGTGCTTGAAATGAACTAACAATCTATATTCAAAGTTCATTTTACAAATTGAAGTTCAATTAATTGCTGTCATAAAATGTGCAGGTCAGTAAATTCACAAATGAGTTTTCTACTTTCCCACTTTTATATTAGTTTTACTCAATATTCAAGGCATTTTAGACTATTTTCCTTGCAGTGACTTGTTAACAATGCCTTTTACAATGTTGACATTAGAAGTTTTAATTTAGTAAAAGATATAAGTTTTAGATATTGTTTTAATTAAAAACTGTTATATTAACAGACATGCATCTGCTAATGACATAGATCATTCTTATTGTTTTAGTTCTATATTGTAGTTAATATATGATGTTTATATTCATGATGCACAGATAATTGTACCAAATAATTGGATCAAAGTTTTGTGCTATTTTAAAGAACAATAAATATATATATACTGTACATGCAAACATATACAATTCATAGTTGGCATCCCAGGCTCTAGGTTGCCGCTAATGAAGCTATGGGACTCAAAAACAAAACTATCTACTGGTCAAAGACTATGGATGACCATTTGCCAATATACTGATTACAACATTATTCAATGTCTTTAAGTAAATTGCAATATTATATTCTAAATATGATACTTTGGAACAGATGTGTCCATTAATATTTATCGGCAATAGATATTTTTGTGTCCTTGATAAATTGGTTCAGATATGTACAAATATGATAGATATGTCCAAATGTGACCAATGTGGCTGAAGTCAGTGTTCCTTATTTGAAAACCCTTATTTCATTAGTCAATGTACCTAATCCCATCAACAAGGCATATAACTGTAGTTTGTATAATCTGTTCTTCAGATGGTTGGGTTACTTTTCCGATAATGTTAATGTGTTTTCCTACAATAATGATTATCTCTCTTTACAATAGTTCACCAGATATCACCTCTTCTATGATCGGTTAAGTACATCTGGATCCCACTAGTTCATTATCCCTCATTAAAAATGTCTTAAAATGCAATAACCAAAAACCACTGATGACCCTTATTAAGCTCCAGACTGTCCTCCAAAGTTTTGTTACATGATGGGGTCTCTAGGACTGTAGCATCTAAAGAGTTAACTGTTGGCAGCCTGCTCAGTGTCTGCTGCTGGCATAGTTATGTGAATCCTGCTCTACCTTTTCATATCCTGGTAGAAACTGTTCCTGCTAATCATGTGTGAAAATGCAGTGTGGTTGAGGCAAGTAGTAAAACCATTCATATAAAGACCCTAACTTAATCATCACAGATCTCCATGGTGCTATGATAAGTTATAATTAGCATTTGTCTTCATGTATAAATGGCCCATCTTTACTTGATCATATGACACACAGTTAATTCTTATAAAACCAATGATAAACTTTGATGGTCACCAGCTTTTGAAGTAACTTTTCCTTAAAATTGTCTTTCTATTTCAGCAAATAATTGTTAATGTTTGTATAACGAAAAGTTTTGCAATTTTACAATAAAAGAAGCAAGACAGCAACCAATCTATTTACCAAAAGCTGTTTGTTTGATGCATGCAGCCCAGGGTTCTAGTGTGCAGGATCCATAGTCCAAGACAAAAAAAGGAGAGAAGGCCACAGCATCCAATATGATGAAAAAAGGTTAAACCTTTATTCACACAGGCATAGAAAAAAGTGCAACGTTTCGATTCACAATGAATCTTTGTCAAGCAATTTTACAATATACATTATGTATCAATTCATCATGTTTTTTTCGATCTTTGCTTGATGTCCTTCTCTAGATAGCTTCATTGTTTACTTCCAGTAGACAGAAATCTGACCATGGTCACACAGGTACATGGCTCGTTATAACCCACTGGTCTGATTGCGCCCTATGTTATAACGAGCCGTGCGCCTGAGCACTGGAAGTAAAAATAGAAGCTTTTTATGGAATGACAGCAAGCAAAGATCTAGAAAACTATAAGGAATTGATACAGAGAGTGTATTGGAACATTGCATAACTTTTCATTTTACTAACATTAACATTTATTTGCTGAAATGGGAATAACCCTTTACATCAACTGAATATCAAAAACTCTGTATTATATCTCATTGCTTCTTTATTAATGTATTTTTCGTACCTGATTTCCTCCCTGACATACCTTCTGAATTCCGTCTTGTTCCGTCGTTTATATGCCCAATGGGCAGGGGAGCACAGGGTTACTCCAGCTTAATTAAGTCTCCATCAGACATGTTCACACAGACGCTACTTTCTGGTGGGAGATGTAGAGGGGGCCATAGAAAGGCAACAACCCAGCAACAGGATCGTTACTTCCGCCTCTGAGCAAGGAGGAACTGGAGGTACCATGCAAGAGCCCTGCAAAATGACCTCCAGCAGGCCACAAATGTACATGTGTCTGCACAAACTGTTAGAAACCGTTTCCATGAGGATGGCATGAGGGCCTGACGTCCACAGATGGGGGTTGTGCTCACAGCCCAACACTGTCCAGGACACTTAGCATTAGCCAGAGAACATCAGGATTGGCTACTGGCGCTCTGCGCTACTGGAACCCTGTGACAGATGTAACAGAGTCTGAAGACGCAGTGGGTAGTGATCTGCTGCCTACAACATCCTTCAGCATGACCGGTTTGGTAGTGGGTCAGTAATGGTGTGAGGTGACATTTCTTTGGGACGCACAACCCTCCATGGGCTTGCCAGAGGTAGTCTGTCTGCCATTATGTACATAGATGAGATCCTCAGACCCATTGTGAGACCATATGCTGGTTCCTCCTCATGTGGCTGGAGTGTGTCAGCAGTTCCTGCAAGATGGCGGCATTAAAGCTATAGACTGTCCTGCTCACTCCCCAGACCTGAATACAATTAAGCAAATGTCATCTTGCACCACTAATCACTAATCACTTCCCCTCCCTAATGCACAGTGATGTCATCAACATACACATGGGCCCTTGTCATATTAAAAAATAAACAATAACTATACTCAGATCTTAACTCCCATGCCCCAGAATTCCCATGCTCCCATGCTACCCTTGGCAATGTAACAGCACTTGCAGATACACTTCTATGCTCTCTTCTTTCGCACACTGTGGCTGCGGTGGCACTGCCTGATGACCTCATAGAGTGTGTGCAGGCAGAGAACACAAACATACCTCTGCCTGGATGCTCTTGTAATCAATTATATTTGTTTCTTACATGAATACAATTGATTTTCTTCTCCTCTGGCATCATGTGAGTCCCCTCAATTGTTACATCCCTATATGGGAATATTACAATACTGCTTTTTCTTTCCTTTACACAAAATATGGGCATATCACACTTTTTCTCCTATCATATCCTATAATATTTTTAGATAGATAGATAGATAGCATGGGGATATCAAAGCACTTCTACTACTGTAAGGCTACAGAAATGTATGCCTGCCGGGCCATAGCCGGGAGGGCATCAGTCATGCGTGATGGAGAGGAGGATGGGTGACCTCTCCCTTATCTATGGAAATGAATTGCGTATGGTCCATGTACATGGGGAAAGATACGGAGCGGTACGGTACATGGCCTGCTATGGGGGACTTGGCAAGTACATATGTCCCCCATATGGTCATGTGAATGCGGCCTTATACTGTATGCTGTAAATGACCAGAGTAGTACTGTTATTTCTATCGTTTTTATATAAAAGCACAGCACTACTACTCCAATCCTGTATATATGAGCACAGCACAGTAATACTAGTCATATCCTGTATATATGATCACAGCAAAGTACTACTCCTATCCTGTATATATGGCCACAGCACACCACTACTCCTTCCATCCTGTATCTATGGAGGCAGCACACTACTGCTACTTCTATCCTTTATATATGAGCTCAGCACAGTACTACTACTCATATCCAGGGCCGATTCTAGCCTTTTTGCTGCCTTAGGCGGAGCTTTAAAATGCTGTCCCTGCGTGCCTGATAATGCTACCTCACATACTAGTAGTTAATCATTAGACACAGTAGGTGATGATCTGCTCCATCAGATAAGGACCTCTTTACAGTTTCTCCCAGCCACAATTCATCTCCATCTTTAGCTCCATGCAACAAATCCACAAGGTGCTCCTAAAAATACCTCAGTCACATTATAAGGGAGCATGCTCCTAATATATATTATCCTCACAACATGACCATACATATTATTTATCACATAAAACATCCTTTATATAGTCAACTGAATAAATTATAGTATATACAGCGGCCACAATTTATTAGGTACTCTAATTTAGCGTCCCCCTGCACAACCTCCCCAGTATATGAACAGCCTCCTGCCGCCCCAGTATATAGACAGCCTCCCCAGTATATACACATCCTCCCCACCAGTACATAGCGTCCAGTCTCCCCTATATATACATAGCCTCCAGCCCGCCTATATACTCATCCCCCCAGCACTACACAGCCTCCAGCCCCCCCCCAGCATTACACAGCCTGCAGCCCCCCCCAGTATTACACAGCCTCCAGCCCCCCTAGCATTACACAGCTTCCAGCACCCCCCCAAAACAGTACACACCTTCCATCCCCCCAAAGCATTACACACCTTCCATCCCACCAAAGCATTACACACCTTCCATCCCCCCAAAGTAGTACACAGCTCCCAGTGTAGCATCCAAGAACAAATCCAGCACTTTCACGGGAGATGCAGATAAAATCAATGATTCTTTATTTCCAAGCTTTAAAATCCATAATATAGCAAAGTGAAAACGGCACACATCACACCTACGTGTTTCGTCATACTGACTTAGTCAAGGTACACAGCTCCCAGCCCCCCCAGAGCAGTACACAGACTCCAGCCCTCACAAAGCAGTACACAGACTCCAGTCCCTCCCCAAAGCAGTGCACAGCCTCCAGCCCCACCAGCTGTACACAGCCTCCAAGCCTACCAAGCAGTACACAGCCTCCAACCCCCCAAAAGCAGTACACAGCATCCAGCCCCTCCTAAATCAGTACACAGCCTCCAGTCCCCCCTAAGCAGTGCACAGCCTCCAGCCCTTCAAAGCTGTACACAGCCCCCCAAAGCAGTACACAGCCTCCAGCCCCCCAAAGCAGTACTCAGTGTCCGTCCTCCCCGCAAAGCAGTACACAGCATCCAGCCCCCACCTCCCAAAGGATTACACAGCCTCCAGACCCCCCAGCAGTACTCAGCCTCCATCTTCCCCAGCATTACACAGCCTCCTGTCCCCCCAGCATTACACAGCCTCCAGTCCCCCCAAAGCAGTACACAGCCTCAACCCCCCAAAGCAGTACACAGCTGCCAGCACCCCTCCAGAGCAATAGACAGCCTTCAGCCCCCAAACCCTAAGGCATTGCACAGCCTCCAGCCCCCCTCAGCAGTACACAGCCTACAACCCCCCAGCATTACTCAGCCTCCAGCCCCCCCTCCAGAGCAGTACACAACCTCCAGCCCTCCCCAAGCATTACACAGCCTCCAGCCCTCCCAGCGTTACAGAGTGATTTTTGCTCCAATCCCAGGATGTCCGTTTTGGGGGATCTGTATACCCCAAATTGCAGGGTTTATTTGTTGCTGAAGTAAATAAGCAGAAATATGTGTAAAATCCAAATAGTTTCTGTAGGGATTTCTGCTCCTATCCCAGGGTGTCCATTTTGGGGGATCTGTATACCACGAATCGCAATTTTTTGTTTCTATTGTCTTGGCCGTACCCGTGATCCTTGGTACGGATCGCCGGTACACCCGTGGCCTCCTGCGTGGCACGGTGTCCCCGTTCCCCCAGCCCAATCTTACTGCTCCAGGCTGTGTTCCCGTCCAGGCCTCACGCCTCCTCCGACTAGGCCGCGCGCTCCTGCTGCTAGGGCACGTACGGGCCGGCTTGTCCTGCCCTAAAGGTCCAGCGTCCTTCTGATTGGCGCTTGCTAATCTGGCTCGCCCTTATAATCCGGCAGTTCCCTTCACTCTCCATGGGGAGATCTTCAAATCATTATCCCTGAAGTGAAAGCCATCCTGTGTGTCCAAGTGTTCCTCCGTGTTCCAACGTTTCCAGGATTCCTCTGTGTCTGTACTCCAGTGTTCCTCCGTGTTCCTGGGTTTCCTGTATTTCTGTGGCGGTCCTGCATTCCTGTGGCGGTCCTGCATTCCATTGCTCTTCCTAAGCCCCTGGGATCCTGAGGTCCTGCCATCCTGAGGTCCTTCCGAGGTCCTGCCATCCTGCCAAGGTCCTGCCATCCAGAGGTCTGTTCCTGTGCCATCCTGTGGTTCCTACTCTGGTTATCCATCCCTATGGTTCCTGTGCTATCCTGTGGTTCCTGTTTCCGGCTTCCCTACCTTGGCTGCCACCGTGGGCCTAGTCGCACCCCTGGAAAGACCTGGTGGCACTCCGCCACAGACCCTCCTGCTTTGCGGCGGGCTCTGGTGAAGACCAGTGGAAACTGAGACTCCGGTCCCGGGTTGTGGGTAGTACCATCATCTCCCGCGGTGGTCCAGAGGGTCCATAGACTCTTCCCATAGATACTTTTCCTACACTTGTCCTCACAAGTGTGACACCTATCCAAGGGTGTCCATTTTGGGGAATCTGTGTACACCAAATAGCAGTTCTTTTTTGTTGCTGAAGTGAATAGGAAGAATTCTGTGTAAAATCCACATCTGTGGTGATTTCTGCTCCTATCCCAGGGTGTCTATTTTTGCGGATCTTTATACCCCATATAGCATTTCTTCTTATGTTGCTGAAGTGAATAGGAAGAAATATGTGTCAAATCCACGTAGTTGCCGGAGTGATTTTTGCTCCATTCCCAGGATGTCCGTTTTGGGGTATCTGTATACCCCAAATTGCAGGGGTTTTTTGTTGCTGAAGGGAATAGGAAGAAATATGTGTCAAATCCAAATAGTTGCTGGAGTGATTTCTATTCCTATCACAGGGTGTCCATTTTAGGGAATCTGTATACCCCAAATTGCATTTTTTTTGTTGCTGAAGTGAATAGTGAAACTTGAAATTTGGGGTATACAGAAGCACAAGAACTGACAACAGCAGTAGCATCGAGTGGCACGCATACCATTTCTGCCAGTCAAGGCTCCAGCACCTCTGCCGAAGGGAGCTGTTTGTCTTTGACATCATCTCCCGGTCCAGATGCTCCTCGCTATGCATGTCGCCAGCAGTTGTTGAAAGAAGCGATTACAAAAAGACCACTGTATGTGTCCAGCCATCCTAAGATGCAGAAGCTGACCATGCTCCTGCCCAAGTTGTTGGTACTACAGTCCCTCCCTTTCCAAGTTGTGGACTCTGCACCCTTCAGAGAAATAATTGCTTGTGCCAAACCGAGGTGGAGAGTTCCAAGCCAAAATTTCTTTTCCAAAAACGCAGTGCCAACCCTTTACAAATATGTAGAACAGAAGGTGTGCCAGTCCTTGAGCTCATCGGTCTCTTCCAAGGTGCACGGCAGTGCGTACATGTCCTGTACGGCCAAGTGGGTGAATGTGCTTCCTGCCCAGCCACACCAACAACTTGAACAAGAGACACCGCTTTCTCCTCCACGTTGTCAAACTGCTGCTCCTTCACCAGTGTCCGCCTCCTACTTCTAAACCAACACCTCAGCCTCCACAAAATCACTGCTCCATCATACTGCATATGCAGGGCACAACGTGTCACGCAGTTCTACACCTGATTTGCCTGGGCGAGCGAAGTCACACACAGGAGGAACTGCTCCACTTCATGCAAAAACAAATCAATCTGTGGCTTTCTCCGAGACAACTGCAAATTGGAACGATGGTGACAGACAATGGGAGGAACTTAGTGTCGGCGGTGCCATGAGGAGGGATGGGCCATGCACCCTGCATGGCGCATGTGTTCAATCTGGTTGTCAACAGGTTCCTCAAGTCTTCCACCCATTTGCAAGACATTCTCAAAATGGCCAGGAAACTGTGTATGCACTTCAGACATTCTTACAAAGCTAAGCACACCCTTCGAGTTGCAGCGGCAGAGCGGCCACCCCAACATATTCTGATATGCGATGTTTCCACCCGCTGGAATTCAAGCCTTCATATGTTATACCACCTGTATGAACAGAGAAAAGCCATTAATGATTTTTTGATGATGCAAGCGTACTGTCACTGGCAGCTCATGTGTGACACCTGCCGTTTGCGCAGGCCCTTTGAAGAGGCCACATTACTTGTCAGTCACCAGGACTGCGGGCTGAATAACGTCATTCCACTGTTTTATGTCCTATAACAGTGATGGCAAACCTTTTAGAGACCGAATGCCCAAACTACAATCAAGACCCACTTATTTATCACAAAGTGCCAATGCAGAAATTTAATTTGTGATTTATACTGCCTTCTCTGTCACAGTTTTCATTGATACCAGCACTCTGAGGACACCAATAAAGCAGAAAATAGTCCCTGGGAGTGCTGTCACTTTAAAATAGCTCTGTGAACAGCAAGTCCTGGGCTGTCTGGGACTGCAGGAAGATACCTGGAGTCCTCTCTTGTGAAGGACTGGGTGCCCACAGAAAGGGCTCCGAGTCCCACCTCTGGCACAAGTGCCATAGGTTAGCCATCAATGTCCTAGAACTTATACTGCAAAATCTGTCTGGTCAGGGCACTGGAAAAGTGACGACTGCAGCTCATGGCTACATGAGTTCGGTGGGTACTGAACTGGAGGAGGAGGAGGAGGAGGAAGAGGAGGGGGGAGGAGGAGGAGGACATTGGAGCACAAGTAGAGTCTGGTGAAATCAGTGGTTTTTCTACTCAGGTGACAAGAGAGGAGGAGCAGGAGCATCTGGAGGAGGAAGAAGACGAGGCAGTTGACCCAGAAGCACCATGGCAGTATACAGTGGAGATGGAGGCCAGGAGTCCCTCAGAGTTCTACCGGTGAAAAATGGGTGACTTTTTTCCACCTGCCGAGAGGGAGATACAACTTGCGTACTATAGATAAATACTGAAAAGACAATTGGCCGCTGCCTATGTGCGCCATTGTCCATCCTCCCTCAGGTCTACAGGGGGATTCCCGGCAGGCATCGCTCATGTACTACTGCCATGGCTGCTGTGAGGAGATGGGGGGTAGGAGCAGTAGCAGCTCCATCAGCAGCAGCTTAAGTCTGGAGTCCTTAATGAGCAACTTCCTTCACCCGCCTAGTGAGGAGGGTAACCGCCACCAGCAGCAGCAGGACATGGAGCAGACCCTGCACCAGCAGGTGGTGTCCTACTTGGACTGCACTCTACCACCCCAGGTAGAGGATCCCCTGGACTACTGTGCAGCCAAACTTGATGCGTGGCCACAACTTGCAGAGTTTGTAGTAGAGAAGCTGTCCTGCCCGGTGAGTAGTGTGGCATCAGAACGGTTGTTCAGAGTGGTAATGTGGAGAGACTGCCTTTATTAAGATGAATCAGGGTTGGATTGGCCAGTATTTGAACACACCAATACCTTATGCATCAGATTAGATCAGCCATGATGCCTCCCCCAAATGTTGAGAAATTAGTCTGGATTCTAACTCCCCGCTCAGCCACTATTCTGATGCTGCCACCTGCCTGATGCCACACATCTGCTGTTATTTGCTCCATATGCCTCACACCATCTTTACAAGGGACTGGAATTGTCACCAACAACCCCACTGTCATTGTGCCACTCTGTGGCCTCCCATGTTGCTGCCAACTAAAGAATTTTTCATTGTGCCACTCTTTGACCTCCTGCTGCTGCCACCACCTCAACACTTTGTCACTGTGCCACACTGTGGCCTACCATGTAGCTGCCACCTAAAGAATTTGTCATTTTGCCACTCTGTGGCCTACCATGTTGTTTCCACCTCCACACTTGTCATTTTGCCACTCTGTGGCCTCCTGCTTCTGCCGCCACCTCCACACTCTTTCATTTTGCCACTCTGTGGACTACCAGGTTGCTGCCCCCTCCACACTTGTCATTTTACCACTCTGTGGCCTAACAGGTTGCTGCCACCTCCACACTTGTCATTTTGCCACTCTGTGGCCTAACAAGTTGCTGCCACCTCCACACTTGTCATTTTGCCACTCTGTGGCCTAACAGGTAGCTGCCACCTCCACATTTGTCATTTTGCCACTCTGTGGCCTAACAAGTTGCTGCCACCTCCACACTTGTCATTTTGCCACTCTGTGGCCTAACAGGTTGCTTCCACCTAAAGAATTTGTCATGGTGCCATTCTCTGACCTCATGCTGCTGCTGCCATCTCCACACTTTGTCATTGTTCCACCCTGTAGCCTACCATGTTGTTGCCGCCTCCACACTTGTCATTTTGCTACTCTGTGGCCTCCTGCCAGGTTTTTTTTATTTTCTTTGAAGGCATCTGCATTTGCAAATGGTTTTAAATAGATATACACCGCTAAGAAGGATTTAGAGTAAGTGTTCCGTTTGGCCAGTAGACCATGTATCTCTTTAAATATTCCTGGGAAATTCAGAGAGTAGACTGATATATTATATTTAAGAGAAACATTGTGAAACCGCCATCCATTTCAATAAGTGATTGCTAAGAGACACCCTATTTTTAACCTGTATCTTCCATTTTCCATTGATGGCAGGCATATCTACATAATGTCATGCATGAATTTCCAACCAAAGCATCAAACAGCAATGAAAAAAACAACATAAGAGAATGGTCTTTTGATCATTTGCCTTTAGTTTGCATCAGTCGTGTCACAGAAAGCAACTGATGAAAAACTACTATACATACAATTATAGTACTATATAGCTTCCCATATAGCATTGTGAGGAGCTGTGCTCAGTGACAAACTGTTCTCTGCTGCAGGTCAGCGAAGAAACATCTGTACATAATGCAGGCAGACTTTCACAACACCTACTTCTCTGGTATAGTGTCATAGTAAAGACTGTCTGCATGTCCATATTACAACTATTGAAGAATGTCCTTAATATTACACAACATTTTTTTTTTCGAGTAAACAATAAAATTCTGTATTTGTGCACTTAACTGATAAGATTCACATTCAGGGGTATTGGCTCCATCCAATGGTTAAAAGAAGATATGCACTGTACCAATTAGGATTGTTGCTATGGTGACAGTCTCGTTCATCTGTAATCTTACAAAATGAACAGTTTGTGTTCAGCATTCAGGTACAGTAGATAATAGGACACAGAGTAACATTGTTGTTAAGAATTAAAACAGGTTTGTATGTTTTAGTAATTCCATCTGCAAGAAACACTTTGTACAGGTTTGTGCATTGTGTTTCTATGGGGAACTTTCCATTTATAATATATCCTATTTCTATAGAGAATATACCTTTATTTAGATAGAAAAACAGATGTGTATACCCTTTCAAAATGAAATGCATAAATTTAAATACAAATAATTTGTATAGTTATTTAATGTGGGGATGTCATTAAACGCCAAATAAAACCTACTTGACGCAGCCATGCTTGTAGAGATATATTGTTGTAGAGTACCTTACAAAACAGTGATACACTTCCAATAGATATCAGCCAAAGTCTAGGAATCTGAGCTGCGTCCCCACAGACACTCACACTTGGTTAGTACAAGCATGTATGTGTTTTGGGAAATGTAAATATAGAAATAGCAAATCTTAACATTGATATAACATTGCAACATAAATCACATAAGAAAAGGTACTAAATTCAAAGAAAAATTCTAGTTTAGGATGTCGTCCACCATTCATTTAACTAGTTAAATGTCAACTAGAACCTGACTTTATCTGTAAATCTTTACAGGTTTTTAGGCAACAGCCCAACTAAGAATTAGGCATATTTCCCAATTTTCAGTGAAGCCATCAAACACAATATTTGGTCAGCTGGTCCCATGAAAAACAGCTAGTGGTCACCTTAAGATTTTGCCAGCTGGAATCAATGCAAAAGAATAGTATTCACCTTGAAAACAAGGCAGGCTTTTTGTTAACAATGTCTGCTGTGAATCTACTGTAAATATAAAATTTCCATTTAAGGATGGAAAATGTGCTTTATTACATATAGGGAAGGTGAATATTGTTTTCCCTTTTTCAATACGTATCAGTGCCAGATGGTTTTTAATCTTGGCAAACATTTTGTCAGGATCATCTATTAAGAAATACCACACTTAACATCAGGTTATCCACACTGAAAATATGGCGTATTACTAACATCTTGTTAAACTCAACTTCCGGTGAAAAGTGTTAGTTACGGTATTCATGCAATCTGTTTCTAAGCAAACTGAAAAACATTTAGAAATTGTTAATCTTGTGGAATGACTATTATAGGTGATAAGTGTTTCTCACCATCATATAACATCTACTCAACACCTACAGTACAGTAATGGAATTTAAAGTGTTTATTATTCAATAGCATTTTATTAACCAAACTACACTTGCTCTATTTTTTATAATCTTTTATTGGTGTAGCCTCTTTAAACCTCCTACCAATAAATCCTCAGAACACAGAACACCGGCTTAGTGGACGAGTGCACGCAGCTACTAGTCGCTGTGTGCTGTAGATATGCGGGCACGTGCATCAAAGAGGCTACTGGGCCGTGGAGTAGCCCGGCAATGTAGCCTCACCTATGGCTACTCCACGCCCCAGTAGCCTCTTTAGAAAATTAACATATTACACCTATAAAAAATTACATAAGAGTGTGTTAAAGCATAAGCCCTAAAAAGGGGTATCCTTACATATGTTCGATGTACCTGTTGTTGTCAGACTAAGCAATTGAAAAGGAACTACAAGCCCAAAACCCCATTGTAGTGATACCCATCAGATAGATTATAAATGTTACTGAGGGTCCAACCTATCTTGTAGCAATTGCAGTAAAGTTTGATTGCATAAGTCTGGGTGACAATTATTAGGGTGAAGATGTCCGTACTGGGACCTTGTATTTCTTCATTGAAGCTAAAAATAACATTATAGATGCAGTGCCTTAGAGAGTTAACCTGTATTATTCACACATATGAAAATTCATTGAAATATTGAAAAAAAAGCTACAGTGTGTTTCCAAGAAATTTGTAACACAAAAATCATATTATATTAAATGTAAATAACTATAAATGAAACAGTTAGCACATGATTACAACTGTGTGGTTTACATTTTATATAAGATAAAAGAGAAAAAGCTATTCTATTAGAACATGGCAGTGCCAGCTATTTAAAACTGGAAAATGTGTTATTATTATTTCTACTTTTCAAATGACACTTATTACTGATCACTTATTATGATGCTGACACATTCTGCTAAGTAAGCATCCTGTGCTATAACAATTGTGAGTTTTAATCAGCAGACAAAAAGATTTGTTCTAGCTAATGACTTGCTTTTAATGTTGTTAACTATTGTACATAATACACTAATACATATCTAGCAAAAAATCCCAATTGTAAAATTAACCAGTTAATTAATTTTCATAAGAAATGTATTGCTGTCATGTGGCTGATATAAATAGGCTTTATCGTTTGAAAGTTGAATGAATGTCTCACCAAAGAAAATGGTGTCATTTTGGGTGTATTTTCAATTATCCATAAAGATACATAAATTAGATGCAGACAGTTATTCAAAGAATTAGACATGTAGAGAGATCTGATGAACAATGAAAGCATTTCACATTAATGTAAGAGATGTTTTATAAGATTTATATAATAAAAACACCTAGATGCAAAATGTGAGATATAGATGTTACATATTCTACATCTTGCCGTGCGTCCGCAATAGGTAGGTTGCTTAAGTTGTGTCATTAGCTCATATTCATAGTTCCATAGAAATAATCAGTAACATACTATTCCCTACCATCCAATTTGTTTCTAAGTGCAGGCTTCTTACTTTGAAGATTCTTCTGATTTAGCAAGTACACAGTTATAAGTGGGGTATGTCATACAGATTGACCTTAAAATTTAAAAAAAAAATGTTGTGACATATAACAATCAGTAATATATATGTAATATATATATATATATATGAGAGTGAGAGACACATGAAAAAGGCAGCACACCAGATTGTAGTGAAAAATACCTTAGTGAGCCTTTCTCAAGCCTCATGTTGCCATAAGCCTGCACCCGCTTTTTATTTTGTTTACTTATTGTGTTTTTTGATAGTGCTGCTTGCTACATCTGTATCTTCACAGTACAGTATAATACTAGCTTTTTCTAAAATAAGGGCATTCATTTGTATCCACAGTCACAGACATACAGCCATTATGGTGTGGCTACATCAAAAAATATATTCTGACAATGGTTACAATTAAATATATCATTCACTATGTTAAATTATCCAAAGCCTACCATAACAAGTTTTCCATTGGATAAAGAAAAATACTTGATATTGCTGTTACTTGATTTGGAAACACCTAATGTCCAAGAGGAAACAATCAATTCTAATCTAGCCAATCAGCACATTAGGAGAAGTCATTCTGCTGCCTAAATACAAGAGGTTTTTGGTTTAGGGGAACTACTGGACGTGTGTGTCAATCAGCTCTGACACATAATAAGTGCTCTGAGAAAAAGTCCAGTAAAAAAAAGTATGTAACAATATTTAGACATACAATTAGACATGGGATTTCTAGGACAGCTTCTTCACAAAGAAGTTAGTGATAGATTGAGCATCTGTACCAGATATGCTGTCATTTTAAACAACCATGAGCACTGGTAGGTTTCCATTCTCAACACTCTGTGTCTGTAAGACCTCCAGTTAGCTAAGGTTTAAATGTATATTTAACTGTAATAAATTAAGCAGAAATAAATGAATACTTATAAATGGCACATGTCTTGCACTGCAGTTCATCCCATTCTTTTAAAGAGTTAAAGAGATTACCTATTTTTCTATTAGGAAATTAATGTAAAAGTGCCTTTTAAAAAGCAACATATCTTAAATATTTCATTTTGAAATGTGTTTTCAAGTGTGAATACAAGAGCCATAGAAGGAAGCAAGAAACAACTGCACAGTTTGATCCACTGTTAAGACATTAGGTTAAATGTTGTTACTTTATAAAATGAAATAAAAGTTCTTACTGTAGCAGCCGACAAGTATCCTGCCTATAGCTACAGTCTTTTTAGACAAATCACTCAGTGTCTTTCATCTTCTTCCCTTAGTGGTCATTCAGAACAATTTGAGTCTCTGTGTGATGCCTAGTGCTTTCAAGACGAATTCTAGAGAGAACAATATTTCTCTAAAGCTCATCTCTGTTACCTTCATCCGCTCAGTTCATGACTGCTGGAAAAGCGAGCATCTGACTGTCTGGGGAGGTAGACAGGTGGATATATTACAGTCACTATCATCAGTGCTATTATTGTGGGTGCTATCAAGTGTATATTATGTTCTGATCACTATATAAATAACGCTTTCTCCTTAGGTTTTCATAATTTTCTGTGGATGATCCTTTTCCTTTTTCACTTCAGTTAAATTACTATCCTTTGTATTAATTGGAAAGAATGGTATTTCATAAATTCTTAATCCAACTCTGGCCACTTTATTAGGTACACCATGCTAGTAACGGGTTGGACCCCCTTTTGCCTTCAGACCTGCCTCAATTCTTCGTGGCATAGATTCAACAAGGTGCTGGAAGCATTCCTCAGAGATTTTGGCCCATATTGACATGATGGCATCACACAGTTGCCGCAGATTTGTCGGCTGCACATCCATGATGCGAATCTCCCGTTCCACCACATTCCAAAGATGCTCTATTGGATTGAGATCTGGTGACTGTGGAGGCCATTTGAGTACAGTGAACTCATTGTCATGTTCAAGAAACCAGTCTGAGATGATTCCAACTTTATGACATGGTGCATTATCCTGCTGAAAGTAGCCATCAGATGTTGGGTACATTGTGGTCGTAAAGGGATGGACATGGTCAGCAACAATACTCAGGTAGGCTGTGGCGTTGCAACGATGCTCAATTGGTACCAAGGGGCCCAAAGAGTGCCAAGAAAATATTCCCCACACCATGACACCACCACCACCAGCCTGTACCGTTGATACAAGGCAGGATGGATCCATGATTTCATGTTGTTGACGCCAAATTCTGACCCTACCATCCGAACGTCGCAGCAGAAATCGAGACTCATCAGACCAGGCAACGTTTTTCCAATCTTCTACTGTTCAATTTCGATGAGCTTGTGCAAATTGTAGCCTCAGTTTCCTGTTCTTAGCTGAAAGGAGTGGCACCCAGTGTGGTCTTCTGCTGCTGTAGCCCGTCTGCCTCAAAGTTCGACATACTGTGCGTTCAGAGATGCTCTTCTGCCTACCTTGGTTGTAACGGGTGGCGATTTGAGTCACTGTTGCCTTTCTATCAGCTCAAACCAGTCTGCCCATTCTCCTCTGACCTCTGGCATCAACAAGACATTTCCGCCCACAGAACTGCCGCTCACTGGATGTTTTTTCTTTTTCGGACTATTCTCTGTAAACCTTAGAGATGGTTGTGCGTGAAAATCCCAGTAGATCAGCAGTTTCTGAAATACTCAGACCAGCCCTTCTGGCACCAACAACCATGCCACGTTCAAAGGCACTCAAATCACCTTTCTTCCCCATACTGATGCTCGGTTTGAACTGCAGGAGATTGTCTTGACCATGTCTACATGCCTAAATGCACTGAGTTGCTGCCATGTGATTGGGTGATTAGAAATTAAGTGTTAATGAGCAGTTGGACAGGTGTACCTAATAAAGTGGCCGGTGAGTGTATATCAATACGTGCATGTGCAATATAGGTGATACTTATTGTAGCAATACCTATATCCAATCTATTTGTTACTATATTACTGCAATAAGCTGGACATTGAATGGGGTAGTTGCCAAACCTGATGTACCTACTATAATATGCTTCATTCAAGTCTAGAAGAAGAGAAAAAGTTAATAGAACCCCAACCATATTAATATGAGGGTGAGGCATTAACTACATGTTTATGAATTGTTAGCAATACGCACAATGCGTAACTACAAGTAATAGACCATTAAGGCCATCGTTTTATAATGAGAATGCAATGGAACACAATTTACTTCAAATTGAATTGCCTAAAGGGAATCTACCCACCAGCAAAATCATAATGTTGTTGGTGTCCAGACATATTTTTCTAAGTGATATAGTCATTTAACCCTTTTCACGACTGGTCAACATAAAATTAGGCATATTAGCTCATGTGGGCCTGGCTGCCGAGAGGCAAGGAGGAGCTATCCTTCTTTTCTGCATCTTCCAAGCCATACTCCAGTGATGCCAGTGAGCTAACTCTAACTCTTCCTATTCTTCCTCCTGCTTCAAAACTGTTCCCTGGATGGACAGTGCAATAGCACACCACTAGTCCGGGAATCCACCCTACCCATGGCTTCCTAGCCACCACCTCTTCATCCAGAATATTACGGCCTTCCAACTATGCCTAGTCTAGGACCTTATCATCACCCCTCACTTCTTCTACCACCGAACTCTCCTTTCCCGCCACCACATTGCAGAAAGCCACATCAGTTGGCAGTTATGTTTCATCATCTTTATAGGTCACGTCTGACAGTCCTCATTTTTCATCTTTGAACTTTATCTCTGCTACTTTGACAGGTGGATGGACCATGGAATCCCAGCTAGGAGAGTCATCATATAGCACAACTGACTGTTCCATGACTTGTGGCTGAAATGGCTTTGCTACTTTAAAGGCGGGGGTGAAGAGGAGGGTACAGGCGTAGATAATTCCACAGAAGTTGCACTGTCTTCTATGACCACGACCAATGCCTCACATGCTGCACACCCTGGTGCCTACATGACTTAAAGTGAGCAAACTCATTTAGTTATGACAGAAAATGGGCAGTTCCCTCTATTCACTTCAGACTTATTGGGGCAGATTTACTTACCCGGTCCATTTGCGATCCAGTGGCGCGTTCTCTGCGGTGGATTCGGGTTCCGGCCAGGATTCATTAAGGCAGTTCCTCCGAGGTCCACCAGGTGGCGCTGCTGCTCTGAAAAGCAGCGGAACGCGCTCAAGTTCACCGGCCTATTCCTAGTGAAGGTAAGTGCAAGCTCAGCAACACTTTTTTTGTTTTAAATGCAGCGTTTTTTCCGAATCCAACGGGTTTTCATTCGACCACGCCCCCGATTTCTGTCGCGTGCATGCCAGCGCCGATGCGCCACAATTCAGGGGAAATCGGCTCAAATCGGAAATATTCGGGTAACGCGTCGGGAAAACGCGAATCGGGCCCTTAGTAAATGACCCCCATTATATCTGGTTTCAGCACTACAGACTTATTATATCTTGTTAACGGGTTAAGCCAGTTATGAAATTCTATGTTACACCTATATGTATTAATGTGCACAATTCACTGGTAAAAACAGTTTTATAATTATGTATTACTGCACACTATTCACTGACAACAGCACCTTTAAGATCTATGTATGAGTGATGGTTATGATTGTATAATTGATGATAATTTAGGATTTTTCTGGAGCTGAAAACTCTACAGAGTCAGCACCTTCAAAGTATTCCAGGATTATGCAGTAAATGCTAATATTTCTGTATGCTCTTTCAAAGTTTTGCTATATAATCCCTTTTAAACAATAAGGATATTCCTCTATTATAGCATGGCGGCGAGTAGCCTAATGTAGTTCTTCAGAGTACCCTAAGAAGAGGAATAATTTCAGATTTTCACCTCTCCATAATAACAACAGCCTCCTCTCTTTTTCCAGGGGCAATTGGTGGTTTATGAGAAGTCCCCTCCTATCTGATTGTCCCTATGAGGAGCAGAAAGTGCTCCCCAGCTCTATCTTTTATGAGTAATGGCGTCTAGACATGTGACCGTGCTTTTCTACTGCAGAGTCACATGTCCAGCCTGGCCAATCACAGACTTGCCTACAGAAGACTTGCCTTTGGTTAGTAAGCAGTTGCTATCTTCTTTAGCAGTCAATCAAGTAGCTTTGCACTTTTTCACAAACACAGACTCAGATCTCAAACAGCAGAGCTTGTATAGTCTCTGGGTTCATGGGTGCTAAACTCACCGAATTCAGTATGGATCTAAACTTTGCAATTCTAATCCGCTCATCAGTACTGAGAAGCCTCTTTGCTTAAATATAATATTTTTTCCTTAAAAAATATATAATTCAGTGGGTGAAATAAGTGACCAATTTTCAAAGCATATATTTACAGGTGTTAAATTAAATTCCCACCAGATGTGGACAATGACCCATCCAATCCACATTGGCATGGAAATCATAGTTGGCTACAATTTAACCCTTTACTGACATGTGACGCAGTACTACATCACATGTCAGCTGGGGGTGCATGGAGAGGGCTCACGGGCTGAGCCCTCTCCATAGCCGGTAAGTCTTTGCTGCATATTGCAGCAAAGGCTTACCAGTAAAACCTACAATCCATGCTAGCACTGATAGTGGGTGACAACCCGTCCTTTCGCCGCCGGCAAAGATGCCAGCGGCTTCAAAAAGATTTCAGTTCTTGGGGATTAGTCCTGTTCACATGCATCATCAAAAAATTATTAATGGCTTTTCTCTGTTCATACACACGGTCTGACATATGGAGGCTGGAATTCTAACGGGTGGAAACATTGCACATGAGCCTGCGCTGGGGGAGACCGTTCTGACGCTGCAACTCGAGGAGGGTGTGCTTGCTTGGCTTTGTAAGAATGGCTGAAGTGCATGCACAGCTTTCTGGCCATTTTTAGAATGTCTTGCAGATGGGTGGAAGACTTCAGGAACCTGTTGACAACCAGATTGAACACATGCGCCATGCAGGGCGCATGGACCATCCCTCCTCGGTGCAGCACGGACACCATGTTCCTTCTATTGGGAGAGTACACGACTTGGAAAGGAAGGGATTGCAGTACCAACAACTTGGACAGGTGCACGGTCAGCATCAGTACCTTAGGATGGCTAGACGCATACAGTTGTCTCTTTGTATTTGCCTCGCTCAACGTCTGCTGGCTCCATGCGTAGCGAGGAGCAGGAGCATCTGGACCTGGAGATGATGACAAAGACAAACAGCTCCCTTCAGCCGAGGTGCTGGAGCCTTGACTGGCTGAAACGGCATGCGTTGCTGCGCCGGCAGGATGGACCACATCTGAGACCTGTTTCTCCCAGGCCATTGGATGGTGACACTGCATGTATTGACGTAGGGCCGTGGTGCCAAAGTTAGCTCCTTGGCCACGCTTCACTTTCTTCCCACGCAGATTCGACATATACACATGCTCTGGTGTCTTAACAAAATACTGCCTCACCACCGAGATGGTGATTTTACTGCCAACTCTCTGCACTGAGTGACTACTACCGCCCCTGCCTCGCTGAGCCCCTGTGCCACTGGTTACTTGGACCTGCGAATCGGAATTTGTACCCCGCAGCCGTTTGGCTCCCATCTTTGCACTGCTGCCACCCTGCTGACTCATGGCCACAGTAGCAACTTGCTGCCTGCTCCACTGCCTGAAGCGCAAGCTGACACTCCCGTCGCCCGTTGGTGATGAATCCCTTGCAATATCCAGCTCCCAAGTGTCAATTTGCTTTTCCCTGTCACTGCTCTTCTCCTCAATGGTGTCAGTATGCACAGCCTGCATACTGCATGAAGCAGTGGATGTCTGCCCCACCTCTTCACTGCCAAGCAGCTGCTGACTTTCCTCAAACACTTCGTCCTCACTGTATAGTGGCGCTGAGCCCAGACCACCTATTAGCTCTCTGGCTGAGGAAAATGAACAGGACAAAGTCTGGTTGAGGACCGGTGAGGGCCGCTGACTTGCTCATGGGTCATGCCAACTAATTTTTGACAAACCCATGGACTCTTTGCTTGGGTTGTCAGATGTTATATTTGAGGAATTGGATGACCAAGTCAACCAATGAACATTCTTTGGGTTGTTGATCAACACACTGCTGCTAGAAGACGACAACGGCAGTTCTGGCCTCACAGAGTCACCCCTGCTGAAATGTCCCCTTACTGAGCTGCAACCTCTGCCTGCTCCACCTGCCATCTTTCTGTCTGGTTAATCAACTACGTGGATTTGACACGCATTTCTTGCTTTCAACTTTAGCAACAAATAAGTATGGAAATTTGCATTATACAGATACCTCACACTGGACACCCTGTAATTGGAGTGAAAATCACTCTATAAACTACATGGATTTGACATGTATTTCTTGCTCTCAACTTTAGCAACAAAAAAATAATGTAATTTGAGTTATACAGATGCCCCAAAACGCACGCCCTGGGAGAGGAGCAGAAATCACTACAGCAGCAGTGTGGATATGACACAGATTTCTTCCAATCCCCTTCAGTAACAAAAAAGAACTGCTATTTTGGGTATACAGATCCCCCTAAACGCACACCCTGGGATTGGAGCAGAAATCGCTGCAGCACAGTACAGTAAAAGCAGCTAGATGCTACAGACAGCACATGCAGTGTGAAATGCTGAGGTTGCAAATGGCTGACAGTTTTTATAGGGCTGTGTATAAGCCTGCCTGTCACTGATCGGCTTACAGGTCTGCAGATGTCGTTGAGGGTGTTCCTTTCTCCTTCCCAGAGTTCTCTGCCCCATGTAACACGTTGTGCTCGCGCCCATTTAGCTTAAAAAGAGGAGAAAGAAAACTTTGTTCCCATGAATCAGCATAAACTTTGGATGCGTGCTGAATCAAATTTTCTGTGAAATTCGGATCGAATCCCACTTCGTTCAAATCGATTCACCCATCTCTAGTACTTACTTGTTTTCTGGTAATCCAGTGCTAAAGTTACCACACAACACTATTCCCATAATGTTCACGTGTCACATGTCCACTTGTTCACATGCAACCGGCATGTGCAAGCTGCAGCCAATAAGCAGCTTGACCTATATATTTGGCACACCACCACTCAACCATTGGTCTGCCTGTACAGGTAGGCGCCACAACAAGGGCTGAGATTGATGCAGGTAGAGCTTGATAACTAGGGAAAATTGGGTAAGTATAATTTATAATGTTGTGTACTGCCTTTGAAAGACATATATAAAAACAAACATATTATGTTCAATAACTCGATAAGACACAATTATGTGATGCCAGTAAATGTCAAAATACTGTAGAAAAAACCAAGAGCTTAGAAATGTAGCATATTCCACTATAAAAATAACAATATTTAAATAAAACCATTTTCTAAAACCTATTTTCACTTCTGTTTGTGTCCTTTTCAAGATAAAATAAGAAGACCAACTTGAAAACATGCATTACAGAAATCTTAAATTCCGTACAGTTCCGATTTCCTGCTAGCATGAAACTAATATTACAACCTCACCTCTTATTTATGCAAGACGTGTCAAGATTCTTCTCACACTGCAGTTACTTGTTAGGAAGGACTACAAGATGAAAACACCTCTGTTTCTTTTCTGCCTCTACAACCACTGACTGGATTTCTCATCTTGAAAATAAATTCACTGATATTGATGTCAAATACAAAACTGAATGTGTTCTTTGTTATTATGCAACAGTGACATTGTCTGGTCTTTTAGGTAGACCTATCTAAAACATTACTTTAATTTAGATGGATCAAGACCAGTGTCAAATGTGGCAATATTTTGTAAGCAGTAAAATCTCAAATGTGACAAGAACACTTTTAAGTAGAGCAAAAGTATTAACTGTGGGTGAAATAAGGAGTGAACACATCAGCAACTTTACTTGTCTTGACAACTGATGTCAGTAACAACCCATCCAATCTACACTAGCAAAAAAAAAGCTATGAAACATCATGGCACCAGCTAAAATCAATCAGTAATTAGAAACCAATTATGCCACTCACAGATGTAGCACTGGTTAACATGACCTGTTAACACTGTAATTACTAATAATACAGTTTTGGCTTGTGATTCTAAGTGGCTAGTGAACTTAAGTGAGTTGAAAAAAGCGGAGTTTTGTGTATGTTAAGAGTGAATCTGTTGTTTGGGTGATTGTGGACTGAGTATACAGGTAATAGCAAGGCACTTTTCTTAGTGTCACAATTTAAATAGATTTTTTTTTTTTCTGTTCTTTGCCTGGTCTGCTAATTGGGAGGAGGGATTAGTGTTCACACCTGATAAATTAGGGTGCGGTCACACGTCGCGTTTACCGCATGCGTTAAAAAACGCATTGGAATAGCTGGAGAGTGATTTGCCTAATTAAACACCTCTTAACACTTGTGTTTACAAAACGCATGCGTTAACCGCGATGTTAACGCATGCGTTAACAATACGTTAACAACCGCATGCGTTAACCGCGATGTTAACGCATGCGTTAACAATGCGTTAACGGTTGCGTTTTGTAAACACAGGTGTTAGCAGCTGTTTAATTAGGCAAATCACTCTCCAGCTATTGCAATGCGTTTTTAAACGCGACGTGTGACAGCACCCTTAAGGTCTAGCAACTCACTTTTGAGCTCGCTCAGTTTTGGCTTGTGATTCTAAGTGGCTAGTGAACTTAAGTGAGTTGAAAAAAGCGGAGTTTTGTGTATGTTAAGAGTGAATCTGTTGTTTGGGTGATTGTGGACTGAGTATACAGGTAATAGCAAGGCACTTTTCTTAGTGTCACAATTTAAATAGATTTTTTTTTTTTTCCTTTCTTTGCCTGGTCTGCTAATTGGGAGGAGGGATTAGTGTTCACACCTGATAAATTAAGGTCTAGCAACTCACTTTTGAGCTCGCTCAGTTTTGGCTTGTGATTCTAAGTGGCTAGTGAACTTAAGTGAGTTGAAAAAAGCGGAGTTTTGTGTATGTTAAGAGTGAATCTGTTGTTTGGGTGATTGTGGACTGAGTATACAGGTAATAGCAAGGCACTTTTCTTAGTGTCACAATTTAAATAGATTTTTTTTTTTTTTCCTTTCTTTGCCTGGTCTGCTAATTGGGAGGAGGGATTAGTGTTCACACCTGATAAATTAAGGTCTAGCAACTCACTTTTGAGCTCGCTCAGTTTTGGCTTGTGATTCTAAGTGGCTAGTGAACTTAAGTGAGTTGAAAAAAGCGGAGTTTTGTGTATGTTAAGAGTGAATCTGTTGTTTGGGTGATTGTGGACTGACTATACAGGTAATAGCAAGGCACTTTTCTTAGTGTCACAATTTAAATAGATTTTTTTTTTTTCCTTTCTTTGCCTGGTCTGCTAATTGGGAGGAGGGATTAGTGTTCACACCTGATAAATTAAGGTCTAGCAACTCACTTTTGAGCTCGCTCAGTTTTGGCTTGTGATTCTAAGTGGCTAGTGAACTTAAGTGAGTTTAAAAAAGCGGAGTTTTGTGTATGTTAAGAGTGAATCTGTTGTTTGGGTGATTGTGGACTGAGTATACAGGTAATAGCAAGGCACTTTTCTTAGTGTCACAATTTAAATAGATTTTTTTTTTTTCCTTTCTTTGCCTGGTCTGCTAATTGGGAGGAGGGATTAGTGTTCACACCTGATAAATTAAGGTCTAGCAACTCACTTTTGAGCTCGCTCAGTTTTGGCTTGTGATTCTTAGTGGCTAGTGAACTTAAGTGAGTTGAAAAAAGCGGAGTTTGAAAAAGAGAAGTCCACAGAACTGTAAGTAACCTACATTTTATATCTCTTGATTTATATACTTATCACTGTTTTGTTACTAGGATATGTCTAGCAAGATTGGTGGTATGCTCCAGTGCACACTCTGCCGCATGTATACACTGCTGGAGCAAGAGTTCGAGGGTGAATATCGCTGTGAAAGATGTGCCCATATTTTTCTACTAGAAGCTCGTGTTAGAGATCTGGAGGAAGATATTGCACGGCTGCGAGCAATTGACAATCTTGAGAGGAGTATGCTGCTCACTGAGCAAGCAATAAGCGGGGTAGAAGTGGAGGGTGGAGAGGAAAGCCAGCAGGGCCAGGTCGGTAGCTGGGTTACTATAAATAGAGGGAGTAGGAAGGGGTCAAAGAAAAGGAAGGCCAACTCGGACTCTGAACATCCAAGCAAAATTGCAAAATTGTGCAATGATGTCAGGACGTCAGTGTCAGAAATGGCAGCCCTAGCGGATCCTGCTCTCCCTCACAGCCGGGGGAGCAGACCAGCTAGTAGTAGGGTGGATGGGAGTGCAGGCAAGCCAAGGCAGCTAGTGGTTGTAGGGGACTCTATAATCAGGAAGACGGATAGAATAATTTGTCGCCAAGACCGCCTCAACCGAATGGTTTGCTGTCTCCCTGGTGCCAGGGTAAGGCATGTGGTGGAAAGGGTGGATAAATTACTGGGAGGGGCTGGGGATGACCCAGCTGTCGTGGTCCATGTTGGTACCAATGACAGAATAGATGGTAGGTGGAGGAGCCTGAAGAATAATTTTAAAGAACTAGGTTCAATGCTTAAGGAAAGGACCTCCAAGGTAGTATTCTCCGGAATCCTACCTGTGCCATGCGCTACACAGAGCAGACAGCGGGAGCTCAGGGAGTTAAATGCATGGCTCAGATCCTGGTGTAGAGCAGAGGGATTTGGGTTCCTAGAGCATTGGGCTGACTTTTCACTGGGGTACAAGCTGTTTTCTGCAGATAACTTGCACCTAAATGGAAGGGGGGCTGCTGTGCTGGGGGAGAGGATCCTAGCAGGGGTGGCGGAGTATTTAAACTAGGATCGGGGGAGGAGGAAAAGGAAGACACTGAAGGGGTAGACAGGTCAGAGAGGGGGCAGGTTATGTTGGTGGGTGGTGAGGTGGGTGGTGTATGTGGGACCAAGGCGGTGGATAAGGAGATCCACAAGTTGCAGAACAGTGGTGAGGATATATGTGCCAGTAAAATTACTTTAAATCAGATAAATAACTGTGGAAAATTAAATTGTATGTTCACAAATGCCAGAAGTATCACAGGCAAAATGGGCGAGCTTGAGGCTCTGATATTAGAGGAACAGTTAGATGTTGTTGGTGTAGTAGAGACATGGCTTGATGCATCGCATGATTGGGTTGTTAATATTCAAGGTTTTACACTCTTTCGGAAAGACAGGGCAAATAGGAGGGGAGGTGGTGTATGTCTGTATGTCAGAAGAGACTTAAAAGCGATTGTGAATGAGACAGTGGTCTCAGAAGAGTGTGAGGAGGCTGAAACTTTGTGGGTTGAAATTCAAAGCCAAGAGAGCTTTGAAAAAAATTATTTTGGGTGTAATTTATAGACCCCCTAACATCTCTGAGGAAATAGAGGGTCACCTATATAAACAGATGGAGCGGGCTGCACAGGAGGGGACCGTAGTGATAATGGGAGACTTTATCTTTCCAAATATAAATTGGGGTCAGGGCTCGTCTTCATCTATGAAGGGGAAACATTTTATGAACATTCTTCAGGATAATTTTATGGTGCAGCTGGTAGAAGATCCCACAAGAGGTGACGCATTGTTGGACCTTGTGATTTCTAACAATGAGGAGATTGTCCAAAATGTCAGTGTCCGGGAACCCCTTGGGAACAGCGATCATAATACAATTATTTTCCTCTTAAACTTTAAAAAGCAGAAAGAGGTGGGAAAATCGAAAACTTTGAATTTTAAGAGGGCAAATTTCCAGAAATTCAGGGCTGCACTAGTGGATACAGACTGGGATCAGATACTGTCACATGGTGATACTAATGTTAAATGGGAGAGATTCAAATCTATCCTGGGTTTTTATACTTCTAAATTTATTCTAATAGGTAACAAGTATAGACGAGCTAGAGCACATCCCGCGTGGCTTACAGCTACAGTTAAAAGGGCAATTAATGAGAAAAAGAGGGCATTTAAAAAATATAAATCTGATGGGTCACCAGAGGCTTTCAATACTTACAAAAAACTTACCAAAATCTGTAAAAAAGAAATCAAATCAGCCAAAATACAAAATGAAAGACAGGTGGCTAAAGATAGCAAAACAAATCCCAAGAAATTTTTTAAGTATATCAATGCAAAAAAAAATGGGTCAGAACAGGTTGGACCCCTTTATTCTGAAAATGGGGCACCGATGACTGGAGACCAAGAGAAGGCGGAGTTACTTAATAGGTTTTTTAGCTCCGTTTATACAATAGAAGAGAGAACTTCTGACTTGGGTGGTGCCAGTGCGGGTCATGCACCCTGTAATATACTAGACTGGCTAAATGTAGACATTATCCAATCTAAGCTCAATAAAATCAATGTGTACAAAGCTCCTGGACCAGATGGCTTACACCCCAGAGTTCTTAAAGAACTCAGTTCTGTTATTGCTGTACCACTGTCTAAAATCTTCAGGGATTCCGTAATGTCTGGTGTGGTGCCAAGTGACTGGCGCAAGGCAAATGTGGTGCCAATATATAAAAAGGGCTCTAGAACTTCGCCAGGCAATTACAGACCTGTAAGCTTAACTTCCATTGTGGGGAAAGTATTGGAAGGGTTAGTAAAAGACAACATACTGGAGTATGTGACATCAAATAGAATAATAAGTGATAGCCAGCATGGGTTTACTAAGAATAGAAGTTGTCAAACTAACATTATCTGCTTCTATGAAGAGGTGAGCAGATGCCTGGATGGAGGAGCAGCTGTGGATATTGTGTTCTTGGACTTTGCAAAGGCATTTGACACTGTTCCTCATAGACGCCTGATGGGTAAAATTAGGGCTATTGGTTTGGCAGAAATCATTTGCAATTGGATTGAAAACTGGCTGAAGGATCGTATCCAGAGAGTTGTGGTCAATGATTCCTACTCGGAATGGTCACCAGTTATGAGTGGTGTACCTCAGGGTTCTGTGCTTGGCCCACTACTATTTAATATATTTATTAATGATATAGAGGTAGGAATTAATAGCACTGTGTGTATTTTTGCAGATGACACCAAACTGTGTACAGTTTAGTGGAGGGCCTATTTAAGGTGAGTGTCTTATGACCATGGTTACCTACCCCTGAGGAAGTCGTCCTTGGGACGACGATACGCGTGGGGAGCCGTGTACCTCTAGTCCCACCTCGTTCCCTATGCTCTACCTACCACACAGGAGCGAATCTCTTTACCTTACATGCCGTAAGATCCCTAACTTGATCCCACTTGCACCCAGCACTTTTCTTATGTTTTTCCACATTTTTTCTATTTTCATATACATTTTCTACTTACTAGTAGGGTAAACATAGTTGTTATATTGGTAGCACTTGCACTTTAGAGGTTGTTTGATCTTCATTAGAGCATGATCTTGGGGCAGAATGTTGCCCATGATTTACCATTGAGCATGCGCAAGACAGTTTACACTGCTCTACAATAAAATAGTATTGTAGAGCAGTGTATTGAACTTAAACCAGTGATCAGAGCATCACTGGTTCAAGTTCAAGTATGTATAGTTAAAAAAAGTCAAAAACACTAAAGTTAATACATTAGAATAAATAAAAAATAAATGCATTAAAATATAAGCCCCTAAAATGTCACTTTCCTATAAAAACACTTAATAAAGTATAAAAAACACAAAACCCCCCCGCATATTTGGTATTGCCGCGTCCGTAACAATCTTTATAATAAAAAAGAATCGATACTGGACCCGCACGGTACACGCCGTAGAAAAAAAACGCAAAAACCTTCCGAAAAAAGAATTTTTAATTAATACCCTTTTAAAAAATGCTCTAAAAAGTAATTTAAAAAATGTTATGCACTCCAAAATAAGCCCAATAAAAAGAACAACTCTTTTCGCAAAAAATAAGCCCCTAACCAGATTTGTTAGCTGAAAAATAAAAAAGTTATGCATATGAAAAGATGGTGATGCTAAAATGAACAAGATTTTCTCCAAATTGGTTTTTATTCAGTACAATTGAATAAAATACACAAAACCCCCACATATTTGGTATCACTGCGTCCGTAACAATCTGCATAATAAAACAGAATCGTTATTAGATCCGCAAAGTGAACCCCATAAAAAACAAAACAAAAAAAAGCTCCAGAAAAAAGATCATTTTCAATTAATACCCTATAAAATGCTCTAAAAAGGGATTTAAAAAATGTTATGCACTCTAAAATAAGACCACTAAAAAGAACAATCCTTCTCGCAAAAAATAAGCCCTTAAACAGATTTGTGAGGCAAAAAATAAAAAAGTTATGCATATGAAAGACAGTGATGCTAAAATTAACAACATTTTTGCCAAATTACTTTTTATTCAGTAAAAATGGGAAAAAAATAAAAAATCTATATAAATGAGGTCTTTTTGTAATTGTGGCAACCCATAAAATAAAAATAATATACTATTTTTATGGTATGGTAAACAGCCAAAAAAACCCCCATAAAAATCTTCCTGAAAAGTGATGATTTTCATTTCCTCCACCAACAAAGAGTTAATAAAATCTCACCAATTAGCCTATAGATTCCCCCAAATTATGTACCAGAAAAGTGCATCTCATGTGGCAAAAGAAGTAAGCCCCTATAGGTCCACATTAAAAAAAAGAAAAAAATTATAGCCTGTACAATGTGACATAGCAAATCTGATCTGGATGGCGCCTCCTTCCCTTCTATGCCCGGCCGTGCGCCCATACAGCAGGTTACCACCACATATAGAGTATCCGTGTACTCGGGAGAGATTGGGTAACAAACTTTGTGGAGCCTTTATTCATTTAATCCATTGTAAATGTTTAATTTTCCACCCAAAATGGGTGTATTGTGAAAAAATATTACAATTTGCAGACTGCACCTCCATTTTGTTTTAACCCCTATAAAACACGTAAAGCGTTTTTCTTACGTTGAGGTGTGTAGTTTCCACAATGGGGTAATTTACGAGTCTCACTATTATTTAGGCCTCTCAGTGTCAATTAGAAGTTGAGCAGGTTCATCTAATATAGGTTTTGGTGATTTTACAAAAAATGTGAAAAATGATATCTAAATTCTGAGCCTCATAACATTCTAGTAAAATATGTGGAATCTTAAAAAACCATGCCAACATAAATCAGACATTTGGTAAATGTAAGTTATGAATTTGTTTGGGAGCTATGACTATCTGCATCAAAAGTAGAGAATTTAGAATGTTGAAAATAAAGAATTTTTCCAAATTTTTGCCAAATTTTGTTTTTTTTCATAACTAAACGCAAAAGATTTCATCCAAATTTTTAAACTAATTTGAAGTACAATGTGTCACGAGAAAACAATATCAAAATACCCTGGATATCTCATAGCGTTCAAAAACTATAACCACTTATAGTGACACAGGTCAGATTTGAAGAATGGGGCCGCGTCCTTAAGGCCAAAAGAGACTGAGTCCCGTAGGGGTTAATATACCCAACAATGTTATTTTGCTGTAAGAATGCAGCTAGCCCTTTCATGAAGCTCTCTGCAGGCCTAAGACAGCCATCCATGCACTATTGTGCCACTCTTTGCTATAAGCAAAACATATCTTGATTCTCCCACACAAACTCAGTCTTCTCTTACTCATAATTGAGTCAATCACAGCATCTGTATAAAAGATGTTAATGTAAAGGATTTATTAACACAAATGAACAAGTACTACAAGGTTACCCATATATAATTAAATTAGTTGTAGGCAGAACATTTTGTTTTTTTTTGTTCTCATAGCAATAAGGGTTAAACATGCACCAATGTTGACTTCTATTGCTCAAAGTGTAAAATAAGATGGTCAGAGTTTTATTAATGATGTACTGATTAGACAAATGTTTTTCCACTGCTCAACTGCTTTTTATGGTCTAATCTTTCTGCACCAAATGTACTTATCTTCCAGTCCACGTGTCAGGTCAATGTGCTTTCTGCTTAATGTCTGAGTAAATGTTGTGCTGCTTTAATATGGAATTTATAAATTGAAAGTGGCATATTACACTATAAAAATTATAGCTTAATGGCAGCTCTGTCAATTTACTCTGCCCTTCTCTCTGGTTAGCTATATTTTACAGACATATTTATCACACAAATGACTTTTATGCAAAAAAATGAATAAAGGGTTAAAAGCATTCCTAGTATAATGTTTGGACTCATATAACTCGTGGCATTTAGATTCTAGGTAGTCTGCATGAATTGTGGGACTTTACGCTTTCCAGATGAAAACCACATGGATAGCAGTGGAGTTTATTTTCTTTACCTGTCTGACATTTAATATTCTTAGTATTTGATCTTTTCAGTCAAGCTGATGATTGTTCAATTTGTAAAACAGATCAAATTCACATTCTGTACTACATCCAGGAAAAATGTTGGTCATCGTTTAGAGCTTAGGTTATCTACAACAAATATTAGGTTTATGGTGGAAAACTGTGATATTTAAACTAAGATTTTTAATGTTCAGCTAAATTCTGTAAATAAAAAGTAATAAGAAAAACAGAAATGTTTGAATATTTTTGTTATACAAAGGTATCATACTATTCCCTATAGAAAGTTTTATTTTAAACTTAAGATATTTTTGTATATTAATATTCGGAACATACCAATTTATTTGCATGAATTAAGATAGTGTTGTCTTTCTATAATTAAATTGTTGCCATTATTTCAGCTATCCAGTTCCAGGGTGCCAAAGGTCTCATTCATGATAGTTTATAGTATAAACCCAAAACTTTCATTTTGGAGAGAATTTAATTCTTTCATTTTACAGGGCTCTAAAAGAATCAAAGTTCATTCGCTCTTATAGAAATTATAACTCTTTTTGAATGAAGTTTCTTGTTAGTCCATAAGAGCTAGCAAATCTTTCGGTTAGTTCATAGATTTGGTAAGAATTTGGGCCAAATTAAGGCATCAAACTTCAAACCAATACTTTCTTAATTGCTGTGGAATAATTTTTTCAATTTCTAGCTTCTACTATCATTCACTACTGAGTTTTGTGGGCGGGGGGTGTCCAAAGGAAAATCGTAAAAATTAATGAATTAAAATATGGTTTTTATGAAAAATCGTTGTTTTAGGGGACTAGAGGGGGTTATACCAATTTCCAGGACAATTTGAGCAACATTGGTTCAGATAAAATAGATTTGGACCGGAACTGAATCTTTTGAAAAATATATTAGGTTTACAACAGAAGTTTTCTTCTTATATTTTGAAGGTGTGAATGTGTAGGGTTTTACAAATCAAAGGGTACATGTCTGGATAAAATCAGATATTAAAGATTTATTAATCTTCAAATCTAACAAGTACCATATTTTTGGACTATAAGACGCACTTTTTAGCAAGAAAAAATCTTGCTAAAAAGTCCCTGCGTCTTATAGACCGGAGGTCAGGAGGATCCAGCACTGCCAGACCTGGCACATGCTTCTTACATCACCACAGGTCTCATACTGCCATGCTGCCCTGGGACAGGGTGAGAATAAGAGGAATGGGGAAAGTGTAAGTGTGTGTGTATGTGTGTGTGTGTGTACGTGTATAGCATAACTGAGTGTGTATAGCAGAGCTGAGTGTGTATGTGGATGGATGATGCAGAGCTGAGTGTGTATGTGGATGGATGATGCAGAGCTGAGTGTGTTTATGTGGATCGATGATGCAGTGCTGAGTGTGTATATGAATGGATGATGCAGTGCTGAGTGTGTATATGAATGGATGATGCAGTGCTGAGTGTGTATGTGAATGGATGATGCAGAGCTGAGTGTATATGTGGATGGATGATGCAGGGCTGAGTGTGTTTGTGGATGGGTGAATCAGAGCTGAGTGTGTAAATGTATGTCTTTGTGTGCTGTGCTTTAGTGCAACCAACAGGGATATTTTAATTGGTGTAAAATATGTTTTTCCTTTTTTGGAAGCCTAAATCTGGGGTGCGTCCTATAGTACGAAGCGTACTTTTCTTTTAAAAGCTTATTATAGAGGTGATTAAAAAGGTAAAATAGCTTGGCTAAAACACTGTTCTAGCCATATATTATAAAAGGTGCATGGAGTATAGGTATACTGTAAAGATAAACGAAAGATAAAGAGGTTTAGTAAGGCTTGTATCAGTGGAACATATTTACAATCAGTATCGCATCCAGTACATGCCTGTTTTTTCACATCCATAGTTGAATGTGACAATCCAACAATACTGCATCATAGTCTATGTGAGAGCCTAAAAAATGCATCAGCATTTGTTTGGTATTCAATCAGTATTTAGATTAATGTACTCATAATAGTGGTGTAAAGCTTATGGAATAATGAAATACTGATGTGTCCTATACTTTGGGTTTGGATTATGTAAAATACATATGAGGGAAATATGAAAGCAGACTTTGTGGGTGACTTAAATTGCCTATAGGATCAACAATCAGTACATTGACTGGCACAAAGTAAAGAAATAATGGTAGTATTTGGATAAGAAGATGTAATTGGCTTATGCATAAAGGATCAATTATATAGTGTCATTAGTATATTGCATTAATGTCAAATCAACTACTATTTTTTTTTTTAAATAGGGAGGGGCTTTATAGAGATAGAACAGGGAAATACCTTAGATCATGATCACAAGGGTTTGTTAAGAAATTGGCCCACATTTACTTAAAACAGTGCAAACTGCACCATGTGCAGTTTGCCTGTGTAGCGTTCAGAGGGCGCCAGATTCAGGATTTCCGGTCCACGTTCTTCATGAATCTGGTGCTACTTGCACTGTCCCTACAGAGTTCACCATTTTTGTCGGACTTACAATTATAAATGCAATTCAGTCCGACTGTGCACAGGAACGCCCCTTTCAGTGCAGAATAACACAGCTGTGACACAAATATGTCCTGTGCAACACAAATGTGTCTTGGACACTTTTTAAATACACGTGCAAGCAGTTTGCACTGAAAAGAATGTGCAAAGTCAGACAAAGCTGGAAAAGGGGCACAATGTAAGGAAGGGGAAGTGGAGAGGAGTCAGAACTAGTAAGTTATAAAAGCTGAACAAGCAGTCAGAGGAATGAGAAGTAAATAAAAAAATGCTGGGTTCTTGTAAGCAAATTGAGTGGAGCATACTGAGGAATAGTTAATAATCCACAGAACGCTGCTGAGAGATCCAAAAGAATGAGTTAGTCTATTCGGTCCAAATAGGTCATTGGAGACATTTGTAAGGATGTTTAATCTATGGAGACCAATTTTCAAGGGGTAAAAAAAAGAGCACCAATAATGCAACAATAAATTAAGGAGGAGATTAAAGATGGAGCAATATTTAGCAGTGTATGATGTGACAAATATCTATATCGCTATTGGATCAAAGATTGGGGCTGAACAGAATGAAGTTCAAAAAGAAAGATGATCAATGCTATCAAAATATTAAAAGGATTTTACCTGACTATGTTGTCAGTTTCATCATTGAAATATGTGGCTTCAGCAAAGCTTCAGATCTGTTATACAGTACATTTGGTTCTTGCACCTTAGGACTAAGAAGGGAGTAAGGAGACAGACCGATAGTACATGTGTTTATAGATGAGTCAGTGTTATGGATATGACTATATTTTCTGATTGAAGTTATTCAAGGAAGAGTTAACATATGTTATATGTTTTTATATTCATTAACAAAACCAAAACTTTGTAGACAAGAAATGTGTCTGGATACCCATTGCATCTTTTATGGCAGTGAGAGGCAGAGCCAGGTGTTTCCCATTGTGTGTTTTATGGCATTGAGAGGAAGGGCCCAGTTTTCCCACTGAATATATTTATGGCAGGTTGAGCAAGGGCCTGGTTTCTCCCTTTGCATCTTTTGTGGCAGTGACAGGAATAGCCTGATTTTTCCCATTGCATATTTTATGGCAGTATGAGGAAGGGCCAGGTGTTTTCCCAAAATTTTCCCACTACCATATTTTATGGTAGGTTGAGCAAGGGACCAATTTCCTCCTTTGCGTCCTTTGTGTCAGTGAGAGGAAGGGCCTGGTTTTTCCCATTGTGTATTTTATCAGAGGAAGGGTCAGGTGTTTCTAAAAGCCACCTGTGGCAATTCATGGGTGGCAACCCTGCTGGTTTTTTCCCTCTTTTCTTTGATGAATTATGTTCAGTGTAAATTTGGAGGATGACTACTAATCAAGAGCAAAACTGCAGGTCAAAGAAAAAAAGAAGCAGGATGAAAAGCTTTGCCCATATCTTTGGACACCTCTGGATACTGTGGCCAAGACAGTTATCCTTATTAGCATCATATTAACCCTTCATAGTGGAGTACATGCCTTACCAGAGCGGAATCAGTATATAAGGCTTCTCCCTCTCTGTATTGTGGATGTAGCTCAATTGTTTAGCTGTCTACTAACCAAAAATTATCCAAGTAATAAACTTAGAGCAGAACTTACTGAATATTATTTGACATCAATGCATAAAATTCTGGCCCCAGAAAATGGTATGCAAGCATTTAATTTAGGTATTATTGCATGCTTATCACTGTTAGGACCCCATTTACAATCTAGTTATTACTGGACCTTATTAACGGATAACAGAACTTTTATGCTTGAACATATTATTGCACGCTATTCATGGACAAAAGAACTTTTGAACTCATTAGTGCACACTATATGCGTGCTAATGAAGGATAAGAGAACTTTTAGGATCCACATATTAGTGCACAATATTCATTGACAGGGGCAATTTAACAACCAAGGTACAGTTGATTGATGAGGATTTACAATTTTTTGTATAACCCTCTAGAAGCAGTAAGAATATCCCTTCATTGTAGAAGCCTAATGCAAATCTTCAGAGTGCTCTAATAATGCAATTATCTATGATTTCCATTTCTTCCTAATAACAGTAGCCTCCTTTATACACAAAAGTGCCCTTAGAAGGGAAATTGATTTTTTTTTTTTTTAAAGCACCTGACAAGCTGACTGACCCTAGGAGGGCCAGCAATCTTATGCAAGCTCTGCTGCTACACATCTGCTATTTGTAATGGTGTCTGGACATGGAACTTTGATCTTATACTGCAGTGTTACATGTCCAGCCCAGCCAATCACAAGCATGCCTACAGAGTACATACCTTTGGTTGCTAAGGGGCTGCAAGTTTCTTGCTTGGCTGCTAAATCAAGCAGCTTGGTGCATTTTACCAAACACAGACCTGGATTCTGAATAGTGGCAATTGTTCGGGCTACTGGTCCTTGGGTGCCAAACTTGTGAAATTTGGTACGGACCCCAACTTTGTACCTTGGGTTTGCTTATTATTACTTGTAGTGAAGAAAATTTGCTAACATGTGTTATTTTCTCCATAGAACTCCAGCAGAAGAATTTGTGCTATAGACATGTGTCTCAAGGTTGCAGCTTTCTATGTCAAAAGTTTAAACAACTGTAATAAAACAATATACTATACATAGAATGTTGGATATTTTATATTTTTAATTATCTTTCAATTGAATATGCTGCTCTTAAAACCTTGATATGAGCCATTAGTTGCTGTTCTTTCAAAATATTCTTAGGTAGCAGGATATTTAGATGCATCAATTTTAAGCATCTATTGACATTGCAAACATGTGCCTAATGAGCTCATGAATATACATTATAACTGATTGGTTTGTGCATAATTGTATTGTTATTTAATACCTTAACAAAAAGTTATATGTTGCTCTATAAAATCATAATACAGTATATTGTGTATAATCTGTATCATTGTAGAGTTGATGAATTAAGCCAAAAAATTACTTTGTAATTAACAGCAGGAGAACTATTTTTATTTTGACAATAAAGATCAATAGAAGTAGCATACAATACTCACTTTGCTTGTCAGGCATCCATAAATTCTTAATGATAAATGTTTGGAGCAACCAGGAGGACTGGCTACCCCACTAAACAAAGTAATCTAGGAAAAAGAACCGTTATCAAGAATTGCTTTAAGGTTTAGGGCAGAGTAGCCAAAAGGAATTGTCTTTTCAACAGGGACGCTCAGGGAGCTTAAAGGAAATCTATCACATCAATTTAACCTCTGGTACTTTGTAGAGATCAAACAGATAAACCACGGCATATAAAAGAAAATAGCCACCCAATTGCTGATTTAAAAAAATACTTTATAGTCTACATAAATTATCCTGAAGGGCTCCAGGATAACCCGCCCTGACATCATCCGGCAGAGGCTTGGGGGGGATATGAGGAGGTAGCAGGAAGCTTAGAAAATTGGCACATATCATAAACACCTTAAATGCAGTTGTTGGAGTCTGTACAGGTAGGGAGAGTCAGCAAATATTAGCCATAGCCTCATGGTTGGTTATTAGCCCAACATTTTTTTAATATTGGACAAAGCTAATGAGTATGTAAAATCAAAAGCTGTGGATTAAAATCTTAAAGTTACCAGAAATGTGTTGTGGCTTTAGTCCAGCAAAAGTTTTGATATCAAGAATGTGAATGTAGAGTGACTAAATAAGCAGCAGTACATAGGAGTATGGTCTCTGAAATATCGACCCTCCCTGTTTTGACTATAATTGTATACTATGGTTTTGTTTCCTCTGTCCCTAATTTTCACATTATTCAGTGTAGGGAACATTTCTCAGTTGGAGTCTATCATCTAGGGTGTGAGCAAAAATGTTAAGACAACCTGGAGAAATTAGTATCAGGGCTAACCTACATGAACATAGCCTTAGTAGGGAACTTATATTTTAATGTGTCTTCAGTCACTAATAACTGCCAACCTATTAACTTACAGCTATAAGTGATCTGTATACACCCTGCCTTGGGTGTCCCTCTCTGGGGCGTGTCCCCAGCCCTCACTTACCTCTTCACAATCCTGTTCCTATATCGGCTAGGCCTAGGGCGTGCGCACACCGGCACTCAGAGATTTAAAGGGCCAGTGCACTGCTGATTGGTGTTGGCCACATCCAGGTTTCTATTTAATCAGGCAGCTCCCATTACTCCCCACCGGATCTTTGAGCTTTATGGCGAGAAGAGAAAGCTTCCTTTGTTGTTCCTGTGTGCTGTTCCCATTCCTGTGTCCGTTCATGGACTTTGACCTTGCATCTCTGCTGCCTGCCCTGACTACCCGCTTGACCCTGAAATTGAGATTGTACCTGTACTTCAACCTTGGCTGCCACCGTGGGCTAGTCGCACTTGTGGAACGACCTTGCGGCAAGCTCTGGTGAAGAACAGGTGCCACTTAGATTCCGGTCCCAGGTGTTGGCTAGTACAATCTCCCATGGTGGTCCAGAGGGTCCACTGACCCTAAACCATGAAAGTAAGATCCAGCCATGGACTCCGTTAAGGTGCCACTTTCAAGACTGGCTGATCTTACCAGCATTGTCGCCCAGCAGTCCCAACAGATTGCTTTACAAGGAGAACTTCTTAGTCAAGTCACCACCGCACTACAACAGCTTGTCGACTGCTAGCAGAACCAAGGCTCAGACTCTTGATGCCTGATAAGTATGATGGCGACCCCAAGCTGTGCAGGGGCTTCATTACACAGTGCTTGCTGCACGTGGATATGATGCTATCTCAGTTTGTCACCAAACGCTCCAAGTTGGCATTTATTGTCAGTCTAATCTCCGGGAAAGCCCTGGCCTGGGCTATTTTTCTATGGGACAAAAGCAATCCATTCGCAATCCATTTACAGCCACCGATACTGCATTTCTGGCTGAGTTCGTGTTTGAGGAGCCTGCACGAACCTCCTCAGCTGAAATGGCGCTGCTGAACCTCCACCAAGGAGCACTGAATATGCTGTCAAGTTCCACACCCTGGCCTCCGAGCTCTCCTGGAATGATGCGGCCCTGTCAGCCACTTTTAAAAAAAAAAAGACGGTCTTCCCTGGTCAAAGACTCATTGGCCATCCGTAACCTGCTGGCTACTCGGAGTGGTCTCATCATGGCTACTCGGATTGACGTGCAGTTCATGGATTGTGTTGAAGAATTGCGTCACAAGCAACCGCAAGTCTGGCTTCCATGACTAGCTCGCTTGGCTCTGGTTTTCCAAAGGACGCTCCAGCCTCGGGCCGAACAGAATGCAGTGGAACCTATGCATGCTGGTGACCCCGACTCAGCGCCAAAGTTGTCAGGAGAACCTCTGCCTGTACTGTGCCAGTTCCAAGCACTTCATCGGGGCTTGTCCTGTTTGTCCCTAACGTCTGGAAAATGACAGGACCTAGGGCTCCTGGGAGAAGCGTCCCTAGGTGTGAATACAGCTCCTCCATGCCTGACAATTCCTGTGCTTCTCAGTGTTGGTACCCACACTCCTGTGCAAGTTTCAGAGTTTTTGGACTCTTCAGGAAACTTTGGGGATGCCATTCTGGTCTCCAGTCATCAAAATTCTGGTGGTTCATCTCAAGCAACCTCTAGTCATTTCGGTCAGTGGTCAACTTCTATCCAATCTGGTCCGGTACTGCATTGAACCTGTCAGTCTTCAAGTAAGAGTCTTTCACACAGAAAAAAACTGTCCTTCTGGGTGTTGCCACGCTCCACCTCATCTGTCCTTCTTGGTCTTCCATGGCTGAAACTCCATGCTCCGGTGGGCTGAACAAGGTCACTGTTAAAAAAAGCTACCCTCTGCCATTGAATCCTGAACTCTGATCAGCTGCTTAGTTCCAAGGTATTCTCCAAGCTGGATCTTTGTGGGTGCCTACAATCTCATCCGGATCCGCAAAGGTGATGAATGGAAGGCAGCCTTTAACACCCATGATGGGAACTTCGAGTACCAAGTGATGCCCTTTGGACTATGTTATGCTCCTGCTGTCTTCCAGGAATTTGTGAATGACATCTTCAGGGATGTGCTGTACACATGTGTCGTGGTCTACCATGAGACCCATCAGTCCCACGTATGGCAAGTTCTTGGCCACCTCCAGGCTAACCGTTTCTCCTCCAAGCTGGAGAAATGTCAGTTTCACCAAAGCAGCCTTCCATTCTTTCGCTACATAATCTGACAGAGGTCTCCAGATGGATCCTGATAAGCTGTCTGCAGTTCTACTGTGACCATGCACAGACGGCCTATGAGCCATACAGAGGTTCCTGGGTTTTGCGAAATATTGTCAGCAGTTTATTGATTTTTCCACTCTGGTGTCTCCCATCAAGGCACTTGCCAAGAAAGGTGCCAATACCAGTGCCTGGCCCCCAGCGGCTAAAGAGGTGTTCCCCAGGTTGAAGTCCACTTTTGCCTTGGCTCTTTTTCTCACTAAACCTGGCACAGAGAAACCCTTTCATCTTGAGGTGGATGCATCCCCTGTAGGAGCAGGAGCTGTGCTTAAACAGAAAGGGCCTAAAGGACGAACTCTCACATGCGGCTTCTTTTCTAGGACTTTTTCTCCCGCAGAGAAAAATTATTCTATTGTTGACAGAGAACTGTTGGCCATCAAACTTGCTCTGGAGGAGTAGTGGTATCTACTGGAGGGAGCTCTCCATCTCGTTTGTGTGTACACAGAGCACAAGAACCTTCTGTACCTCCAGACAGCCCAGCGCTTAAATCCCAGGCAAGCACGTTGTTTGCTGTTCTTCTCTCGCTTCAACCTGCTGATCCATTTCCGTCCTGTGGACAAGAATATTAAGGCTGATGCACTGTCCTGTGCTTTGGATGTTATTGGCGAGGAGCCTGTTTCTCGGCACATAATCTTTCTTGAACAATGTGGTGTTGCAGGTTTGGTGGATCTTCGACAGCTACCTCCTGGCAAGACGTATGTCAGACCTGCAATCCGGAAGAGGATTCTGTCTTGGGGACACTCTTTGCGAGTGGCTGGGCACCCAGGGGTGCAACGTTCCATGGCTCTCATCTCCCTCTACTACTGGTGGCTAGGTAAGGTCCAAGATGTTTGGGATTTTGTGGGATCCTGCTCCTCCTGTGCCCACAACAAAACCTCTCTTCCCAAACTGGCTGGACTGTTATTTCTGTTGCCGATAACCGGTCGTCCATGGTCTCACGTGGCAATGGACTTTGTCACTGATCTGCTTCTCTCCTCTGGCAATACTGTCATCTGAGTGGTGACTGACGAGTTTTTCAAGACGTTCCTTTTTGTTCCCCTTCCAGGTCTTCCATCTTGCCATTTTGTTCTTCAAGCATATCTTCCAGTTGCATGGACCTCTGCTACACATCGGGGCAAATTTACTTACCCGGTCCATTCGCGATCCAGCGGCGCGTTCTCTCCGAATCCGTCGCATGCATGTCAGCGCCGATTTGCCACAATCCGATCTCGTGCGCCAAAATCCCGGGGGAATTCAGGGGAAATCGGCGCAAATCGGAAATATTCGGGTAACACGTCGGGAAAACGCGAATTGGGCCCTTAGTAAATGACCCCCATCGTGTCTGACCGAGGGGTCCAGTTTGTGTCCAAGTTTTGGCATTCCTTGTGTAACCAGCTGCAAGTTAATCTCGACTTTTCTTCTGCATACCAACCTCAGTCAAATGGTCAAGTAGAAAGGGTGAATCAGACTTTGGGCTGTTACCTCCGCCCCTTTGACTCTGCCCGTCAATATAACTGGGCTGATTTTCTTCCTTGGGCTGAGTTTTCCCTGGACGCTGGGTCTGCTGGCCCAGCTCCATTCTTTGTGGTTTATGGACAAATCTCTTGTCCTCCTCTTCCGCTGTTTACTCCTTCAGATGTCCAGTTGGTAGAGGATCTGGTGCAAGACCATACACCAATTTGGGACCAGACCCGCCAGTCTCTTCTCTGACCCTCAGACCGCATCACCGCAGACCGAGTACACCACTGATTGGTGCTGGCCATTTCGGGGCTTCTATTTAATCCGGCGGGGAGTGATGGGATCGATCTTTGAGGTTTATGGTGAGAAGAGAAGAGAAAGCTTCCTTTGTTGTTCCTGTGTGTTGTTCCCATTCCCGCATCCGTTCCCATGTTCGTTCCTGTTCCTGCATGTTTTCCTGTTGCTGAACCTGGACTTGGACTTCTACCTTGCATCTCTGCTGCCTGTCCTGACTACCTGCTTGACCCTGACATCGAGACTATCTACTTTATCTGTACCTGAACCTTTGCTGCCATTGCGGGGTTGTCGCACCTGTGGAACAACCTGGTGGCATCCCGCCGCAGCAAGACCATCCTGCTTTGTGGCAGGCTCCGGTGAAGTGCCTCTTAGATTCCGGCCCCAGGTGTCGGCTAGTACCATCTCCCACGGTGGTCCAGAGGGTCCACTGACCCCAAACCCTGACACACCCACACTAACATAATTCAGATGTTTTCTTTTTTGCATGACTATGGACACCATTGATGTTATACATCATGTAATAGGGATTAGTTACAACTAGAGATGAGCGAGCACTAAAATGCTCGGGTGCTCGTTATTCGAGACGAACTTTTCCAGATGCTCGAGTGCTCGTCTCGAATAACGAGCCCCATTGAAGTCAATGGGAGACTCGAGCATTTTTCAAAGGGACCATGGTTCGGGAATAAAATGTGTTATTTAATTGAAAAAGAATGTCTTCTGATAAGTTAGCAGATGTATGCAAACATCTGCAATCTATTCTTCACTGTTCCGCGCGCATATATTATCTCCCGACAAGTTAGCAGATGTGAAGAACAGTGAAGAATAGAATAAAAACAGTGAACATAGGATCATTTAAGTGAAAAACACAGTGAAGAATAGATTGCAGATGTTCGGCACATCTGCTTACTTGTCGGGAGATACGCTGTCCCGGGATCCGCTCCTCTTCTTCCACTGAAGTCTCCCCGATGTCTCCCTGCTGCCCGATGTCTCCCTGCTGCGCCCGATGTGTCCCTGCTGCGCCCGATGTGTCCCTGCTGCGCCCGATGTCTCCCTGCTGCGCCCGATGTCTCCCTGCTGCGCCCGATGTCTCCCTGCTGCGCCCGATGTCTCCCTGGTGCACTTCCGTGTGTATCTTCCGACAAGTAAGCAGATGTGCCGAACATCTGTACTCTATTCTTCACTGTGTTCTTCACTGTGTTTTTCACTTAAATGATCCTGTGTTCACTGTTTTTATTCTATTCTTCATTGTTCTTCACTGTGCTCGATCTCGAGCAGGGGAAATACTCGTCCGAACAACGAGCCGTTTCGAGTACCTTAATACTCGAACGAGCATCAAGCTCGGACGAGTATACTCGCTCATCTCTAGTTACAACTAGAGATGAGCGGGCACTAAAATGCTCGAGTGCTCGTTATTCGAGACAAACTTTTCCAGATGCTCGAGTGATTGTCTCGAATAACGAGCCCCATTGAAGTCAATGGGAGACTCAAGCATTTTTCAAAGGGACCATGGTTCAGGAATAAAATGTGTTATTTAATTGAAAAAGAATGTCTTCTCATAAGTTAGAAGATGTGAGGAACAGTGAAGAATAGAATAAAAACAGTGAACACAGGATCATTTAAGTGAAAAACGCAGTGAAAAACACAGTGAAGAATAGATTGCAGATGTTCGGCACATCTGCTTACTTGTCGGGAGATACGCTGTCCCTGGATCTGCTCCTCTTCTTCCACTGAAGTCTGAAGTTTCTGCCACTGCCCCGATGTCTCCGTGCTGCCGCTACCCCGATGTCTCCGTGCTGCCGCTACCCCGATGTCTCCGTGCTGCCGCTACCCCGATGTCTCCGTGCTGCCGCTACCCCGATGTCTCCGTGCTGCCGCTACCCCGATGTCTCCGTGCTGCCGCTACCCCGATGTCTCCGTGCTGCCGCTACCCCGATGTCTCCGTGCTGCCGCTACCCCGATGTCTCCGTGCTGCCGCTACCCCGATTTCTCCGTGCTGCCGCTACCCCGATGTCTCCGTGCTGCCGCTACCCCGATGTCTCCGTGCTGCCGCTACCCCGATGTCTCCGTGCTGCCGCTGCCCGATGTCTCTGTGCTGCCCCGGTGTCTCTGTGCTGCCGCTGCCCCGGTGTCTCTGTGCTGCCGCTGCCCCGGTGTCTCTGTGCTGCCGCTGCCCCGGTGTCTCTGTGCTGCCGCTGCCCCGGTGTCTCTGTGCTGCCGCTGCCCCGGTGTCTCTGTCCTGCTCACCGTGTTCCTCAATGTGTTCTTCACACATATATATTGTTCTTCACATACTATTTTGTTTGCACCATTTCGCGCGTATCTTCCGACAAGTAAGCAGATGTGCCGAACATCTGTTATCTATTCTTCACTGTGTTTTTCACTGTGTTTTTCACTCAAATGATCCTGTGTTCACTGTGTTCACTGTTTTTATTCTATTCTTCATTGTTCTTCACTGTTTTTTTTTAATTAAATGCTCGATCTCGAGCAGGGGAAATACTCGTCCGAGCAACGAGCCGTTTCGAGTACCTTAAAGGAAACCTACCACTTGAAGTGGCAGGTTTCCGATGGAAATACCGGGCACCAGCTCAGGGTGAGCTGGTGCCAGAGCTTATTTTTGTTAGTGTTTTAAACCGCGGTATTGCGGTTTAAAACACTTTTTAAACTTTATACCTGGCGCAGGGAGGTACGTGCTCGGCGCTTAACATGCGCGCGGCTCTCCTTCACTTCCTACGTAGCCGCGCGCATGGTAAGCGCCGAGCGTTTACCTCCCTGCGCCGGCTATAAAGTTTAAAAAGTGTTTTAAACCGCGATACCGTGGTTTAAAACACTAACAAAAATAAGCTCTGGCACCAGCTCACCCTGAGCTGGTGCCCGGTATTTCCATCTGAAACCTGCCACTTCAAGTGGTAGGTTTCCTTTAATACACGAACGAGCATCAAGCTCAGACGAGTATACTCGCTCATCTCTAGTTACAACAGCTAAAATGCATAAACAATCCAGAAGTCAGCTACACACCCCTCAGTATATCACTTTAGTTCCAAGAACATGAGTATTTCTTTGACATGTCACAGCAGTAAAAGGGGGATGCAGTACTCTAAAGTCTTTAGTAATGTCTTACGTTACTATTGTCATGGATACAATCTCAAATAGGCAATCTGCTTGTAACCTTTTAAACAAGTAATATGACAAATAATAATATTTTCCTCCCATTTTAGATTCATTAAACACAGAAGATGAAACGCATGCCAGTGTTTTTTCTAAAATTTGCTGTCTTGACGGTCTTACAATAAACTACCGGAAACTACTGGTTTCTCTATATCTACATTACAGGGCTTTTCATAGGCTCCACTTCATTGGTGTCTTGGTAGTACATGCCTGAAAGCTTTATTCTTAGGATTTACTGATATTTCAGTGAGTCCATGGATCATTTAGCTCAACCCACTTGGAGCTGCCTACTTCATGCATTAAACAGGAAACAGAAAGAAAGGCAACCATATTTCTGTCCACAATGTGTTTATTGCCAAGCTTGTATAGAATGCTTCTGGTTGTTTACAAAATAATATGATATTCTACATTCTCAATATACTTCCTATATATTTTTATTTCAATCCACTAGAAGTAGGAAATTGAGCAAAATATACTGTACTTCAGCTAGTCATCTATTATGCCCTATGTGTAAAAGTGGTAGCGTTATCATTTAATAATAAGTGTAAAAAGAGAAAGAAAAGTCTGACGGATGGTGTATCGGCTCAGACAGTTGAGCAAGGTCTGTTACCTCAATTATAGATAGTGAAACAGACATTAATGGTAAGAAGAGTATTCATTAAACTTCATGTTCAAACTCTGATTTGCAGAATCTAATAGGTGAAATTTCAAGTTGTTAGAGATCATTTTTATCCTTCCTGAACAAGAAATGGCTTTGATTACATGGAATAAAAGGGAACATATTTTTATACATACAGTATATATCAATGTATTAGAAAACATTGCATTTTATTAAATGCAACTTGTATGCACCAGTAATTATATAAATTGTATTAAAATAATTATATTTATTGACATATACAGGCGGTCCCCTACTTAAGGACACCCGACTTACAGACAACCCATAGTTACAGACAGACCCCTCTGACCTCTGGTGAAGTCTCTGGATGCTTTACTATAGTCCCAGACTGCAATGATCAGCTGTACAGTGTCTGTAATGAAGCTTTATTGATAATCTTTGGTCCCATTACAGCAAAAAATGTTTCAACTCCAATTGTCACTGTGGCCAAAATTTTTTTTGTCTGGAGCTACAATTATAAAATATACAGTTTCGACTTACATACAAATTCAACTTAAGAACAAACCTCCAGACCCTATCTTGTATGTAACCCGGGGACTGCCTGTAGTATATTTTGTATATTTTCAGAAAGAAAAAGGTTTTCTTTTGGATTTATGTAAAATGTATCTGCATTATACTGTCTATTTTCTGCTGACTTTTCTAACAACTGTTTAATATCCATCAGTCATCTAACTTACACATTAAGGGCAGCCACCTTTGTAGTCATTAGTGTCATTAGATGCAGAGAATGTACCAGAAACAGAAAGCTGAGATGGCAATTCTGTATAGCATATGCTGGATAAATAATTATGACAAGACAAAAAGCTCTATTGCGGGATATTAAGAGGTATACCCAATCCTGCATTTAGTAAGTTAGTTTTGGACCTGAGACCATCTTTTTACGCCCCTACCTACTCCCCAATAAACACACTCCCTTCACTTCACATGATTATTTTGCTAATAGTGATGAAGCGTTTTACTGCGTCATTTTTGAGTAAGTGTAAATGTCAATGTTTTTTTTTGCTAAGTGTTTTTGCTTCTACTTTGCCTCCCATTTTCTATTGATTCAATTGAAGTGTAAAAAGATGCATGTTTGTTATTTTTTTAAAAGTTCCTATTTTGTTCAGGAATTTTTTTAACCATGTAATTGGAATACAAAATAACCAGACTAGAACTGTAATGTATATTCATATAAATTTGGCAAACTTGAATCATATCTTATATGAGAAGACAAAAAAAGCCATTGTAAAGGTCATATTAACACTACAGTGCTATTAATGCTTGAGGCAAGTAAAACTTTGCGATATCTGGAGCAGGTTCATGCTTGATACTGTTTTGGTCAGATATAGTTAGCACATTATTATAAACATACAGTAGACTATTGTCTTAAGCATTATCAATAATTTAATAATTTTACCCCTTCCCACACCTTGGAGTAACTCTATGTCATAAGATGCGCATAGTTCCCACACCTTGACGTACAGTTTTGTCATGGTGATCGCCCAGGCTCACTGTGGGATTGTAGCAGTAGAGTTAATAAAATCTAATTATTAGCTATTGAATCCCACCTAAAAGATGTACCTGAAAAGTGGATCTCATCACACAAAAAATAATCCTCGTGACATGACGTCACCGGCTCTCCAGCACTTTAGAATCCAGCGCACGCACCCGTGCGCATGGTGCACCATGCCCAAGTGCGGTGCGCTAAGTTATAAGTTAATATAACTTATAAATCTGCGATAGGGGCTTTGTTCCCCTAACAAAAATATGCTCTGGCACCAGCTCACCCTGAGCTGGTGCCATGTATTTGTGTATAAAACCTACCACTTTTAAGTGGTAGGTTTCCTTTAAGACGTGTGCCCATACAGCAGTTTTCACACATATGGGGTATCGGCATACTCTGGAGAAACTGGCCAACAAATTTTGTGGAGTTTTTCATAATTTAATATACTGGGATGAGTTAATCATTACATTTTGTCTTTGACCTTGTCTTCTATGTTCAATTCCTATGTTCTATGCATGTTGTTGTTTTTTTTGTTTTGGTTTGCTTCATAATATTGAATTTTTTGTGTTTGTTGCAAAATGTACTTTTTGTGGCACACATGTCCCTTGATGTCTTGATAAATTTTGTTGTGTTTTTTTTTCTTTCATTTCTATGCCAGGGGGTGACTGGGCACCTAAACGAAAATTTGCGTCAAATCGCAAATCATAAATTCAATTTTATGTGGCTTTCCCCTGTCCTATGTTTATTTGGCAAATGGAAAGTCACAAAACAGCATTTTTACCACAACTGCCTCAAAACTATGCCAAACAGAGACAAAAGAGACAATGAAACAGAGGATGAATTCACCCCATTGCATCTGTTTAATTTTTGGCTAAAATGAATGTATTGTCTAAAAAAAAATTATGGTTTGTAAATTATACGTCTGTTTTATTTTAACTCCTGTGAGCATAATTGGGCCTCTCGAAGCCATTTACAGCTGAACAGGTGCCTCTATTTTTGTTGATTTTCATAAAAATGAGAAAAATTGCACCCAAAATTCTGAACCTCCTAATATCCTAGAAAAAAGAGAGGATGTAGAAAAACCTATGCCAATATAAAGCAGACATTTGGGAAATGTTCGTTATAAATACACCTGGGTGCTATGACTATCTGCCTATAAAAGCAAATAATTTAAATTAAATTCAAAATATATAATAAAAAATGTTCTATTAATTTGAAGTACAATGGGTGATGAGAAAAGAATCTAAAAATACTCTGGATATTTTAAAATGATACAAAGGTATAACCCCCCATAATGGCAAAGGGCAAATTTAAAAATCAGCCTTGGTCCTAAATCCCTAAAATAGCTAAGTCACAAAATTTTTAGAGGGATTGTCTCATTTGAAAGAACGAATTTCCAAATTCAAATACTCCTCTTTCCCGTCAGAACACAGCTGACTTGCTCAAAGATTGAGTGGCCAGATGCTTGGGGTAGGTCTCTATCAGTTTTGCACATTGAGAGATTGGCATTCTTGTCATTCTTCCTTGGAAAACAGCTTGAGCTCAGCGATGTTGGATGGAGAGAGTTTGTGAACTGCAGTTTTCTACCCTTTATACAGATTCTCGAATGGATTTAGGTCTAGACTTTGACTTGCCCATTCTAACACCTTGATACGTTTATTTGTGAACCATTTCATTTTAGCTTTTGCTTTATGTTTGGGATCAATGTCTGGAAGACAAATCTACATTCCAGGCTCCAATCTTTTACAGACCCCAACAGGTTTTCTTCTAGAATGGTCCTGTATTTGGTTCATTTCCAATCAATTTTCCAACCACGAAAAGCAGACCCAAACCATGATGCTTCCGGCACCATGTTTGTCAGTGGGGATGATAAGTTAAGTGTGATGAGCTGTGTTACTTTTAGCCCAAACATATCATTTGGCTTTGTGGCCATAAATTTGATTTTGATTTCATCTGACCAGAGAACCTTCTTCCACATGTTTGGTATGTCTCCCAGGTGGCTTGTGGCAAATTTTAAACAAGACTTTCTATGGATTTCTTTGAGAAATGGCTTTATCTTGCCACTCTACCATAAAGGCCAGATTTGTGCGTTGTGCGACTGATTGTTGTCCTATTGACAGACTCTCCCACCTCGGATCTCTGCAGTTCATTCAGAATGATCATGAGCCTCTTGACTGCATCCCTGATCAGTCTTCTCCTTGTTTGAGATGAAAGTTGTTGACAGCCAGGTTTTGATAGATTTGCAGTGGTATGATCCTCCTTCCATTACAATATGATCGCTTGCACAGTGCTCCTTGGGATGTTTAAAGTTTGTGAAATGTTTTTATCTCCAAATCTGGCTTTAAACTTACACTCAGTTTCACGGACCTGCCTGGTGTGTTCCATGGTCTTCATGACACTCTCAGTGGTTTAAACGGAACCCAGAGACTATCACAGAGCAGGTATTTTCATACGGAGACTTAATTACACACAGGTGGATTATATTTCTCATCATCAGTCATTTAGGACAACATTGGATCATTCAGAGATCCTCACTGAACTTCTGGAGACAGCTTGCTGTAATGAAAGTAAAGGGGTGAATAATATTGCATGCACCACTTTTCAGTTTGTTATTTTTTACAATGGTTTAAAATATCTAATAAATTTCATTCCACTTCAGAATTGTGTGCCATGTGTTGTTTGAAGACTGAATTGTGGCAAAAGGTAGAAATGTTCAAGGGGGCCAAATGCCTTTGCAAGGCAGTGTAGAAGTGCTCTTTAATCTTCAAATTTAGCTCTACAGTACATGGTTTTCTTAGATGCTGAGAGAAAGTGAGAGGTGTTGCGTGGCAGAACCACTATCTGCCCTACAGACAAATAAAAAGCACATGGTAAAAGCCCTGGGTTTGTCTGCAGTAACCCAAGGGTTAATGCAGACATGTGGTAAGCAGGAGAAGTCTGTTTGGTCTATGTTGGCCTAGCTAGTATAGACACCTCTGTAATGTCCGTACTGGGCCTGCTTATTATGGAGTAGGGGTAGGCTGGTAGTGGGACTCCTACTCCATCCGGGCTTTGTTCCTGGGTTTCTGTATAGCCCACAGGCTGCGGCTCACAGACCTAGTTAGAGTCTGATTTAGACTGCAGGCCAGAAGCAGTAGGTGAGGCACTACCTGGAGAGCTGAAGTTCGGACCGGGTTGACACAGCAAAGGTAACTGAATGCCTCCTGATATTTTGCTGGCCAAGAGTGTGTGCCAGGCAGCCTGGTAAATGTATAGTTAGGTGCTGTTATTGTACTATGGCAGTGCCCAGCCGGGCAGGGTTTATTTTGTATTTTGTATGTGCCTAAGCCAAGGCTGACTTTGTGTTTTGACAAAGAAGTGTGAATAAACACTTGATTTTGGACTTTAACCCTGCGTGTGTCCCTGCTTCCTGCACTGCTACAAGGCATTTACCAGAGCGATTCCCCACAATGCTCATCCCAGCACCCTAAAATTTATTTACTTTTTCTAACTGGTTTCTAACTTATTTTAGAATACACTGCAGAACTTAAAATGCTCCTAGTGCAATAGTTATGTGTTATCTACAGATTATACTCCGGATAGTACCAGGATATTCCCAGTGTGCATCATTGGTCTGTTGCCCTGCTTTTTGTGTGTAATTGGTTACTTCCTGTCAGCTCTCATGAGCAGAAGGACGAGGGAGCAATATTGAAGTTGCAAATATCTTAGTATAAACAGTGTGAGCTCTGGAGGGCAGGGCCAGATTAAGGGTGGTGAAGATCCCTTGGTGAAAAAAATGGTCTGCTCCAAGTGACATTCAACCCAGAAAACTGATAGTGAATACATAATAAAAAAAAATCTTTATTTCTTTAGTGCTATCAAATCACAACATATTGAAAAACTCGCAATTCCTATCCCAGCTGCTGCAGAACCTCATACTATTAACCTTAGCTAATGCAGACTTTCATATTATACAACTCAGCTGCAGCACAACTTTATAATACACACCTGAGCTTCTGCAGATCCTCATAATACACATCCCAGTTGTCACATTATCTTATTATACACACCCCAGCTACCTTATAACATTCCACAGCTGCTGTAGAACCTCCTGATATGCTCTTCACACTCCTGCTTCTTTTGTCAGGTCATAAAACACGTCTACTAAGTCAGTAGTTCTTGGACTGCATGGTAGAAGATCCACCCACTCATTTGCGATTCGAAGCTCCCTCTGCCAACAGTTAGGACACAAATATTGTTGATCATGTGATGGGAGTGCTCCTTATGTGCTCCTGGGTGTGCTCCTTATAATCCTGTTATGCTAGGGGCACATAGGAAAAACCAGGGGCGTAACTAGGAGAGGCTGGGCCCCATAGCAGATTTCTGCATGGGGCCCCCCTTCCCCTTAAAATATATATATATATATGGCAGGCACACGTCGGGCGCGCTGGAGAGGAGGAGAGGTGGTCGCGGCTCACCCCTCCCCTCTCCATAGAGAATAGAGCCGCATGGTCGTTCTTACGGCCATAGATAGAGCACGCTCTATCTCTTTTGCTCAAAACAGTGAGTACTCGTGCTCACCGTACCGAGCCCCGGCGTATAGAAGCTTATGGGGGAAGTATATCCGGCAGCAAATCTGCGGCCAGATATACGTCCCCCATATGTTCTTGGGAAGGTACCCCTTTACAGACATGTTTATACAATTACACACATTTATACACTGATATATACATACCTTTATATACACACATAAAGTTCTACACTCGTATACTCACACCCTTATACATACAAGCATTCACTTATACACACACATTTATGCACTCCTATACATTTATACACTAATACACAGAGTATATACAAACTCATACAGTATACACATTATATACATATAATACATTTACAATACACACACACACACACACACACACACACACACACACACACACATATATATATATAAATATATATATACATACATACACAAATACAGTATACACTGACCATATATACACATACATGCAGGATAAAAACACCATATACACACATGCTGCATATACATACAGAATATACACATACATTCAGTATATACAGCATACATACTTACCACATACAAAAACACACATCATATATATATATATATATATATATATATATATATATATATATATATATATATATATGCTAATATAAATACATGCATGTAAAAATACAGTATTTGCTTCAATGCATTTATACACAGTATATACATGTATACATAGTAGATGCATATATACACATATACATAGGATTTACATATATATATATATACAGAATATGCATAAACAGTATATATATATATATATATATATATATATATATATGTATACACAGTATATATACAATATATACACATATTCACAGTATATACACACATATTCACAGTATATATATATTATATACACATATACACACATATACACAGTATATATACAATATATACACATATACACAGTATATATACACATATACACAGTATATATACAATATATACACAGTATATATACAATATATACACAGTATATATACAATATATACACAGTATATATACAATATATACACAGTATATATACAATATATACACAGTATATATACAATATATACACATATACACAGTATATATACAATATATACACATATACACAGTATATATATACAATATATACACATATACACAGTATATACACATATACACAGTATATATACAATATATACACATATACACAGTATATATACACATATACACAGTATATACACATATACACAGTATATATACAATATATACACATATACACAGTATATATACACATATACACAGTATATACACACATATACACAGTATATATACAATATATACACATATACACAGTATATATACACATATACACAGTATATACACACATATACACAGTATATACACACATATACACACACATATACACACATATACACACACATATACACACATATACACACACATATACACACACATATATACACATATACACACATATGTACACATATACACACATATACACAGTATATATACAATATATACACATATACACACATATACACAGTATATATACAATATATACACATATACACAGTATATCCACACATATACACAGTATATATACAATATATACACATATACACAGTATATCCACACATATACACAGTGTATATACAATATATACACATATACACAGTATATACACACATATACACAGTATATACACACATATACACAGTATATATACAATATATACACAGATACACAGTATATACACACATATACACAGTATATATACAATATATATACAATATATACACAGTATATATACAATATATACACATATACACAGTATATACACACATATACACAGTATATATACAATATATACACAGTATATACACACATATACACAGTATATATACAATATATACACAGTATATACACATATACACACATATACACAGTATATATACAATATATACACAAATACACAGTATATACACAGTATATATACAATATATACACATATACACAGTATATACACATACACTGTATATACATATGTACACAGTATATGCATATAAATACATATATACATACAGATAAATACATCTGTATAAACTTACCTTTTAGGAAGTTTGGGAGCTGTATGGGTGTTCAGGCAGGTGTTCAGGTGGGTGTCCAGATGCATTCAGACGGCGGGGGGGGGGCGCGAGCGGGGGAAGGGGGGGCCGAGCGGGGGAAGGGTGGGGCAGAGAATCAACTGTGCAGCCCTGCAGGCTGATGAGCGGGCAGGTCAGGGAGATGAGGGGGGCGGGTCAGAGAGGTGGCTGGGGACCGGGTCAAGGATATGAGCAGGCAGGGATCCCGGAAAGAGGTGGATGGGTGGGCGGCCGGGCTCAGGAGACGTGTAGATGCACAGAGAGGGAGGGGCTCGGGGGCATGATCCGGCACTGCAGCCCCGGACCACTTACCCCAGGCCGTGGCAAAGCACTGCAGGGAGCGTGCATCCCCGGGCCCCTGAACCTCACGGGCCCCGTAGCAACCGCTACGGCTGCTACGGCGGTAGTTACGCCACTGGGAAAAACATAGGGACAAGATGAGTGAGGCTGGTTAGAGATTTGGAAGGCTGCCAAAAGAGATGTGATAGACCACCTGGATCCCTGCATATCTCTCCAACCAGATATTCACTGTCTATTACTCTCATACCACCTCTTCACCTTGCCTCCTCTGTTATTATAGGCTGCATTAAATGTTGTGCAGGCATGTCCTTAAAATGATGGTGTGCGTGTGATGCTGAAATAACTTATATTCACAGGAAGCTACCAGTCAGGGGGGGTGGGCTTCGGGGTCCAGCAGTCAAGCGTTCACGAAACCTCCGACCAGCTGCATCATCGAAACTCCTCCTAGAGTTCTATTTTCAGCTGATGCCTGCCCTGCCTCTCGTTCGAAATCTCAGACATGCGCAGTGAGTTTAGTATCTCCTCACCAACCCTGCACGTACCCAGAGGGAGAAACACCACAGAGAAGTAAAATTTGTTACGTAAAAAATAAGCCGTCACATAACTCTGTACATGAAAAAATTAAAAAGTAATGGATTTTTGAAAGTGAAGAGTGAGAAATGAGCAAAAAAAAAAAAACCTGTGTCCTTAAGGGGTTAAAATACAAACCTTGACTTACAAAACTGTCCATAACTTAAATAGTCATGTATCTCTGAACTTATCAGCCATTACCCTCCCACACATAATTTCTGTTCCTCACAGGACTTTCTGCTTCACTCAATAACTATCTGATTTTCTCAAAGCCATCACTAGGCCCTCTCCCGTGTATCCCCCATACTCTGCAACTCTTTACCAAAATGTGTCAGACCGTTGCCTTACCTTCCAAACCTTCAAACGAAACCTGAAACCTCATTTGTTTAGGGTTGCTGAAACACACAATAAGTGCACTGCTCTGCTCCCTCACCTCATGTCCCCATCTTACTCCCATATAGATTTTGAGCCCTCGTGGGCAGGGTCCTCCTTCTGCTTGTCTACTGTAGTTTTTGTATTTGTAATTGCATTTTCCTAATGTAATGTATTCAAAACCCTTATTGATTGTATAGAACCATAGAATTAATGGTGCGCCATAAATAAACATAAAAGTGCTTAAAAAGACACCAATCATCCATAATTTGTTGCTTATAACTAAAAAAACCTTTAGAGGAGAAAAGTTGATTTATATACAAATAGATAAATCCTGCAACAAAAACTATAGGGGTCAGCTGTAAAAACTCTGAAAGATATGTAGTCAGATAAAAATTTGGATTTGAAGTGCTCTGATTCTTTCACATTTCTATTTCAGATGCACATTTACCATGGTGTTATTTTTACTCAGCTGCATGTATTTTATTTGTGGTGAAGTAAAATAATGAAATAATTACTAGTCCATGAGTCTTTTACAACATCCTTGTAGGAAGCTTTCTTTGAAAGGATCGCTAGTAATTGCTTAATTATTCATAAGTATATCTAACCAGCTAAATGTTACATTTAATTACAGTTGATTTGGCACCCGTTTATAGTCTGCTATGTCATGCAGAAAATTACTGTATTTTGGAACTAATTTCAAGTGTTAAATGTCTGAGTTTCAATTCCATCTTAGGAAACTGTAATAAAAGCTAAACTTACAATTTATATTTCACATCTAGGACAGTAGTACCAAAAACCATATGGGCAAGTGTTAAAGGGGTTGCCCAGGTACAGTATATAATTTTTTTTATATATGGCTAGGGGGTATTGAATTATTTTAAAAGCATATATTCACCTCTCTTCTGCTACACCGCCTGTCGCCTCTGGGCCTCTGTTTGTGCCATCCTGACCACAGCCGCGCGCCTATTCCAGCATTAGTTTCAGGCAGTTGCAGACATGTGGCTTCCACCGGCATAATAACAAAGTCCCGGCAGTGATGGACTGTACCACAGCTGAACAAGAGAGAGGTGAGTATATACTCTATTATTTTTAAAGCTCTCTCAGCCATGTATGAAAAATTATATGCATGGACAACACCTTTACATCTTTCTGATTGGTTTCCTAAATCTTTCTGATCATTTTGACTAAGCAGAAAAGGACATTAAAACTCCTTTCATATTAGACTAGCAGAACATATGTACCAAAAAAGTTCAAAGAAGAAAGCATATAAATTACAAAGGGAAAACTTTTTTCAAGAGAAAAATTATCCTAAAAGGTAAAGAATTTATTTATAGATCTAGCCAAGTTAAGAATATATATCTATCCATCATTAGATAGGGACTCATCAGTTAAAATAGTCCCTAAGGTCAATCCTCTACTCCTAGGAGCCTTTGATATATTATTGTATTAGAGACTAAGTCCGACATAGGATCCTCTGGTACTGTGGTGGGACAGTCTGCTTCTGCACTTGTCTATCTGACTAAATAGGCCATAGGCACAGTCACAAAACCATCATGACGTGCATAATATAGTATGGACTTGTGCATTGTTAACCCCTTACGAACGTGTGATGTATACGTACATCACAGTTCGGGTGTAGGGAGAGGGCTCACGGCTGTGCCCACTCCACACATGGTAAATGTTTCCTTCATTTTGCAGGAAACACTTACTGGTAACACCCACAATCAATGCTAGCACCGGAGGCATTAAAAGGCCATAGGCACGTGGAATCCGCCATCTTGGCTTCAATCAGAGCACCCTGTGGCATCATCGGGGAGCAACAATCTGTTGCTATGACAGCATCTGGTCTTTGTAGGACCTAAGGCTGTACAGCTTCGGATCATTTGTTACAATGTGCCACTGGCACATTTTAATACATGATCATTAAAATCGCCATATACTGCCATACTGTAGTATGATAGTATATGTTGCAAAATAAAATTATGTCTTTATATAATAAATAATACACAAACTTTTTGGCACGTCGGGGAGGCTTAGTGTGGCAGACAAAAGGTGAACCATCGATCATGGGTATGTTTTAGACATTGGGATACAGACACTGTGACCAAATGGTATTGTATGGATACTAAGCATCAGGTTATGTTAGGATAAGCACTAACCACTTTTTTGCACTATTTGCACATTAACCAAGTGCTTGGTACCTGTAATTGAGGTTATACATACAATCTTTTTATTTACAAAACTAAAATATAATATGTAGTCGACATTACACGATTTTGCCCTGTATTATCACTCCACAACTTTTATGTCCCTACGTGATGTCCTCACTATTCCAAATTGATCAACATGCAAAAAATTTTGTTTGTTTGTGCATTATTTATTAAACAAAGATATCATTTTATTTTCAATCAAATTGGTTTTATTCGTGTTAGGTGTATGTTATATCACAGCCATCATATATATGAACTAGAACAATAAGAGTTGATTATTACTGTAAAAATGTTATAATGAATACAAAAAATGTACATTTGAGTGTATCCCTATATGTGCATGTAGCCCTGTTTTTAGTGTTTATGACAGTATATGGTAAAATAAATCAGACAGCCTAGGGTTAAGTACCCTAGAAGGTCTGAAAAAAAATATAAATTAAAAAAATATAAAAATTCAAATCACTCTCTTTTCCTAAAACTGATATAAAAATAAACTGTAAAAGTCATAAACACGTTGGGTATCACTGCGTCCCAAAATGTCTGATCAATCAAAATCTTATAAGGATTATTTTCACTATTCGACAGAAAATAGTGCCCAAAGTCGAAAATGTCACTTTTTTGCCATTTTGCAACATGTAAAAAAAGGAATAAAAAGTGATCAAAAGGCCATACAGTCCTCAAAATGGTAGCATTCAAAACATCTCATCTCACAAAAAAATTACATCATACACAGCTCCAAACACTGAATTATGAAAAAGTTATAAGCACCAGAAGAGGGCAAAATGAAGATTTTTTTTCTTTACAGGAGGTTTTAATTTTTGTAAAATTATGAAAACATGATAAAACCTATATAAATTTAGTATCCTCCTGATGGTACTGACCCAAGGAATAAAGAAGAGATGTCATTTGGAGAGCACAGAAAGCTGTAAAAATCCAAGCCCACAAAAAATGGTGCAAATGTTTTTTCTCCAGTTTGACTTCATTTGGAATTTTTTTTCCCGGTTCCCTCTACAGGGCATGGAATATTAAATATTGTGACTATGAAGTGCAAATTGTTATGCAGAAAACAAGCCCTGACACAGCTCTTTCTATGGAAATATAAAAAAGTTTCTGAATGAAAAATAGAAATGCAAAAACTAAAAAGGTCCTGCTTATTCATCAACTTCATGAATAGACTATCCAAATATTTCTGTACTATGTAACAACTGAAAAGAAACTTTGTGGAATAGAGGAAGTTTAAAAAACAACCACACTGTTGGTTTTAGTTTGTTTTTGGTGACATCCTATAAAATTTCTGTTAACCTATTGCTTTAACTATTGGTTTCCTTTTTCCACGGAAAGCATTTTTAATAGGCAGATCATCTATGGACTTAAAGGACACCTGTCATCAGGTCTGTGTCACTTGTCCTGTCACTACTACCTTTTGGAGCTGACAAGGATCCCATCACAACCTTAACCTAGTCAATTCATACATCCATCATTGCAAAATCATCTTTTCATTATTATGTAAATGAGGCTGGTCATATGATCAGAGGCAGTGATGTCACTGCTGTTCCCCCTCCCCTCTCCTCCCCCTGCTCATGTCTGTGTGTAATGTATAGTAAAGCATGGCTAGTGTCTGTGCTGTATCTGCTGATATGCTGCATCCTCCTTATACACAGAGAAAAAGACATCAGCTACCTGACATGTTCTGCTATAACATGGCTGCTTGGAGCTGTTGTATCTCTCCTATACACACACAGGCTGCAGGAGGCACCAGCACCAGGAAGCACATCATTATACAGCCTCACACCATTATGAAGGCTGTCAATCATGCACTGGGGGCGTGGCTGTGCTTCCCACTCTTAAATAAGCTGGACAGCTTGAATATGCTAATGACTCATTGGACATCTCACAGGTCATTTGCATACAGCTTTAGGGCCTCATTGCTTAAGTTTACAGGCATGTAGAGGGACAATGAAGGGATAGAGCCAATGCTCTCTAAAGGAAGTTTATGAAAATATATTTAGTTTAGGGGGGTTATTTTGCCTGACGGGTTCTCTTTAATTTGCAAGTAAACCTCAAACTTTTGTCATCTATTTGCAGGCAGATTTACTCTCTGTTATAGGCTTTTTTGGACAATTACCTCGGCCATAGACTCCCAGAGGACCATTAGCTGCCCAAACCATCAGCCATGCTTAAAGGCTATGTGCTGCACCCGGTTTTTAGTAATTGTGGTGTGTCTGCTTAGCAAACGTATCTGTCACTTTTGCCAAACTGTACAGCGGTGTGAGGTTGCTCATTATGAACACACTTGATGTGGTAATGCCAGCATCAAACATGGTCCTGGTGTTATTTTTAGGAGGGCTTGAAGCATGATTTCTCTGCTTGGGGCTGTATGGAGCTATTATATACTTTATTGGGCCAGGGCAGCAAGATCTATGTATTGTGTATGTGACTGGAGGGGCATCTACAGACTAATGAAGCTCTTATTTGGCCTTTAATCTACTGCAAACTTGAAAATCACAGGGTATCAGAGCAGTTTCTCACAGATCTTACTATTTCATGGGTTCTTTTAGTGTGTAAACTGTAGAGTTTTTAACATGTCTTTAAGGTAGAATGGCTTTTGGATTTACACAAGGGGTAATTCCATGGGCATTTAGCAGATATCAGAAACCAGAAGCAATCGGTTGGTTTCTGATGTGTTCACTGCCTTGATTATGTTGCAGCCAGGAGTGGAACCATTAAACTGATTTCTGCAGGATCCTAGGCATTTTGTGACTTAACACTTATTTTCTACAGGTCAAAAATGCTTTTCCTGCTGAAGATTTTTGCCTCAATATATGTATGGCATTGTTATTAATCCCATACTCTAATCAGTAAATAATTGGTATACTGAGTATGCCAATATATTATAGAATCAAATGGAAGGTTGCAATGTGATGTCCACTAGTAGAACTAAAAAGTATAATAATTGTTTGATTATGTAATAAATAAACACATACACAGTGGAAACAAAAATAATTATATCTATTTTTATATAGGGTAGACGACACAAAAGTGTCCCTCCCTATCAATCTATAATGACCAACTCCATAAACAAATATCCAAAACCAAAAGAGCACAAAGAGTATTCAGGTCCAATAAATCAATTCTTTACTGTATTTTCAAAATGACATTAAACACACATAACAAACATTATATATAAAAGTCAAGAATAGGACTCTACAAAGACTATATTGCCATCAGACCTAGGGTGTATTCAGGAGTATATTTGTCAATCTATAAGTGCATAGTGCATGTAAACTTTCATAAAAGGGTATTGCTGGAGATAGTGATATTAATATATCACGAAACCAGTGCAAAAGCACAATGTCCGTATTGTACTTACTGAGTCCTAATTCAAAAATTCCCAAAAGCGCGTTTCACGTTACCTCCGCTTCCTCAGGGGGCATAAAACTAATGAGTCTCACCTCACTATATATATAACTTTTACTCCCAACTCATCCTACCAACATCTAATTCCACCAATAAATGAGGCCATCTCTACTTGCCCCACTTCCGGGGTGGATATCACACCAAGAAGGGCGTGAATAAGGCCCTGTTATACATTGCCCCACTACCAGGGCGTGTCTAAGTTCACATAATATAAATCATAACATGGGGGCTTCAATTGCTTGTATTTTATAGCAGATATACAGTAAAAATGTTTATTGGATCTAAAACTGAAAAATATGAGTAGCATACAATTCTATGCTCAAAATGGGAGAACGTATAGGACCTGCAACATACATAAGAAAAATAAATATATACCTAAATCTTTACTTACATTCTATGATGTATACTATGTAAACTAAGTAAACATATCTAGAGATGAGCGAACACACTCGCCCGAGCTTGACCATCTCCCACCGTTTTGATTTTTGGCAGCCAGAAACAGAGCCAATCACAAGCCAGGAGACTCTGCACCCAGCATGAAGTGGTACCCTTACACGTCGATAGCAGTGGTTGGCTGGCCTGATCAGGTGACCCTGGAATAGACTAGCCCCTGCCCGCGCTGCTCAGATCATTCTCTGTCTGGATGCCGTTAGGGAGAGAGCTGCTGCTGCTGCAGGGATAGCGTTAGGGTGTTATATTAGCTTACTGTTAGGCAGGAGTGAGTCTACAAGAACCCAACAGCCCTTGTTAGGGCTAGAATAGCGTTATATTTAATTTTTTTTTTGTTTGCTTGAGGCTGGCCTTGCTGGCACTAGTAGTGCAGCTAGTACCATATTGTGATGAATTTGCAGGGAGACTTGCGAATGTTATATTTAGCTCTTAGTGACACACATATCCATCTCAAACACCCAAGTGGGACATTTTATTAGGGGTTTGATTGAATTAGGCACAGTCTGCCTTTTTTTTTCTTCAAAACTTAAAGTGACTTAAAATCTAGTTGTTGTGTGCTGTCAGTGTAGGTTAGAAACTAGGCATACAAGAACCCAACCGGCTTTCTTAGGCCTACAATAGCGTTATATATATATATATATTTTTTGTTGATTTGCTTGTGGCTGGCCTTGCTGGCACTAGTAGTGCAGCTAGTACCATATTGTGAGGAATTTGCAGGGAGACTTGTGAACGCTATATTTAGCTCTTAGTGACACACATATACATCTCAAACACCTAAGTGGGACAATTTATTAGTGGTTTGATTGAATTAGGCACAGTCTGCTTTTTCTTTTCTTTTTTTTTTTTCAAAACTAAAAGTCATCAGGCACAGCACAAAATCCTGTAGTGTGCTGTCAGTGTAGGTTAGAAACTAGCCATAGCAATAGGATAGGATTGTTTTCTTAAAAAAACAAAAACACAAAAAAACACAAAAATAAATTACAGTTTACACTTTAATTTTGAAAATGTTGAACCTGAGGGCTAGGGCATGAGCGTCCCACTACTGCAGGGGTCAGAGGCTCTAGGTTCATGTCTCAAGTTACTGGGACCCGTGGTAGAGCACTGTTGAGGCCAGAACAGTGCGAACAGGTGATGTCATGGATTGCAGACAATGCTTCTAGCCATTTGTCCACCAGTCAGTCTTCCACGCAGTCCACCCATATCACCGAAATCAGCACTCCTCCACCTCAGCCTCCTTCCCCACAGTCTGGGCCCTGGGGGCAGCTCCCATGGCGAGGGCTAAATTTTTGGAAGTCTGGAGGTTCTTTAAAGAAACACCGGATGACCGACGGACTGTGGTGTGCAACCTGTGCCACATCAGCATCAGCAGGGGTTCCACCACTACCAGCTTAACCACCACCAGTATGCGCAGGCATATGAATGCTAAACACCCCACTCAATTGAACCAAGGCTGGGCACACCACTGCTCCTTCCGCTGTGTCACCTGCTGCCTCTGCTAGTCAGCCCCCTGCCCAGGACCCCGGCCCAAACACCTCCCGTGCGAAAACCTCACCTTTGCCTCCACGATCCTTCACAGCATCCACCAATGTCTCCATGCGCAGCGTTCAGCTCTCCATACCCCAGACGCTGGAGCGCAAGAGGAAGTACAGTGCAACCCACCCAGACGCACAAGCTCTCAATGTCCACATCTCCAAACTGCTTAGCCTGGAGATGCCGCTCTATAGGCTGGTAGAGGACCGAGGCCCTCGTGGCAGCGGCCGCCACTCGGTATTCGGTCCCCAGCCGCCACTACTTTTCCCGATGTGCCGTCCCAGCCCTGCACCAGCACGTGTCAGACAACATCATCCGTGCCTTGACCAACGCCGTTTCCGACAAGGTCCACCTGATCACGGACACGTGGACAAGTGCTGCTGGGCAGGGCCACTATATATCGCTGGCGGCACGTTTGGTTAACTTGGTGGAGGCTGGAACCGAGTCTGACCCTGGGGCTGGTTATACTGCCGACGCCAAGGATTGCGGGGCCTACCTCGGTCCGGGTCTCTCAGGCCTACTATGCCTCCTCATGCCTCCTCCCACCTCTCCACCTCCCCCTCCTCTGAATTACCATCCGTGGGCATGGCGCCATCAGTCGGTAGCTCTAGGCAAAGCAGCAGTGCCATCGCTAAGCGACAGCAGGCGGTGCTCAAACTGCTGAGCCCAGGCGATAAAAGGCACACCGCCCAAGAGCTATTACAGGGCATCACGGCGCAGACTGATCTGTGGCTGGCACCGCTGAACCTGAAGCCAGGCATGGTTGTGTGTGACAACGGCCGTAACCTGGTGGCGGCTCTGCAACTCGGCAGACTGAAACATGTGCCATGCCTGGCCCATGTGTTAAATCTCATAGTTCAGCGGTTCCTCAAGGCATACCCCAATCTGTCTGATTTGCTCACAAAGGTGCGCCGCATCTGTGCGCATTTCAGGAAGTCCAGCACAGATGCTGCCACTCTCAGGGCAGCGCAGTGCCGCCTCCAACTGCCCGCTCACCGACTGTTGTGCGACGTGCCCACGAGGTGGAATTCAACATTAACCATGTTATCCAGAGTTTACCAGCAGCGCAAAGTGATTGTAGACTGCCAGATGTCAACTTCCACCAGAACTGGTAGTCAGGTCAGTCAGCTTCCTCAAGTCTACAATGAGGAGTGGACGTGGATGTCTGAGTAACTTTGAGGAGTCAACACAGATGGTCAGCGGCGATGCCGCCATCATCAGCCTCACCATCCCGCTGCTTGGCCTGTTGAAAAACTCTCTGGTCAACATGAAGTCAGAAGCTTTGCGCTCGTCACCAGAGACAGGGGAAGAAGATTCCCTTGGTGATAGCCAAAGCACCCTCAGGTCTGTTTCTCAGCAAATATCGGAGGAGGTGGATGAGGAGGAGGAAGAGGAGGAGAATGTTGGCGAGATAGAAGAGGGGAGCATTACTCAGTCCTTCACTCTTCAGCGTGTATGGGCAGAAGAAGAGGAGTTGGAGGAGGAGGAAATGGATAGTCAGGCCAGTGAGGGGAGTGAATTCTTGCGCGTGGGGACACTGGCGCATATGGCAGATTTCATGCTAGGCTGCCTATCCCGTGACCCTCGCATTCAAAGAATTTATTCCAGCACCGTTTACTGGGTATTCACTCTCCTGGACCCACGGTATAAGCAAAATCTTTCCACTCTCATCCCTGGAGAGGAAAGGAGTGTGAGAATGCATGAATACCAGCAGGCCCTGGTGCACAAGCTGAAACAGTATTTCCCTTCTGACAGCAGAGAGTAGGGAGAGTAGGCGAGCAGGCAACTTGTACAACACTGGCAGGGGTACGCTTTACAAGGCCTTTGCCAGTTTTATGTCACCCCAGCAAGACACTGTCACCTGTCCCCAGTCTCAGCAGAGTAGGGCTGATCTTTACAGAAAGATGGTGAGGGAGTACGTAGCTGACCATACCATCATCCTAAATGATCACACAGCTCCCTACAACTACTGGTTTTCAAAGCTGGACATGTGGCACGAACTGGTGCTGTACGCCTTGGAGGTTCTTGCCTGCCCTGCCGCTAGCGTGTTGTCTGAGCGGGTTTTCAGTGCAGCTGGTGGCATCATCACCGATAAGTGTACACGCCTGTCGACTGACATGATGACACTTATCAAGATGAATAAAGCCTGGATTTCTCAGGATTTCCATTCTCCACCAGGTGAAAGAAGCTAAACCTGAATAATGTATGCACTCCTCCTCCTCATTTTCCTCCTTCTCCTCCTTTGTACACTAAAGCAGAGGAAACTGGCTATTTTTTGCCAGGGCCAACTGGCTCTAGCTATAGTACTCTATGTATTTAATTTTTCTGGAGGGCCACCTACCCGGTCCTCTGTTTTAAACAATTTTTGGGAGTGCCACATACAGGCACTCAATCTATTTAATTTTTCTGGAAGACCACCTACCTGCTCCTCTGGTTTGAAAACTTTTTTGGACTGCCACATACAGGCACTATCCATTTTAATTGTCTCCATAGCAGCCTCCACACGTTGTCTTTATAGCTGCCTCCACACGTTGTCTTCATTGCTACCTCCACACATCATCTCCATAGCTGTCTCCCAAAGTCGTCCATATAGCTGCCTCCATACATCGTCCCCTTAGCAAACGAGCTGTGTCAGGCAGAATTTTGGGTTGTTTTCATGGCTTCTACATCTAACTTGTTAACTTTGTCGCCACCCTGCTGTGTTATCCACAAAATATACTGGCAAACTTTTATCATTTAGCAATATTATTTCAGCGCTTCTTGCGCATCTGTTTACATTCCCCTCACCCGCCATAACCCAAACTTATAAGAACACTACTAGACTTGATCTTATACAAAAGGTTCTTAGAAGTGCTGTTTGGGGAGGAGCCGAGAGACAGGGGCCTGGACAGGCGAAAGCTCGCCTGGCAGCGGACCGCCAGCTCCATCCCAAGATTAGACAGCCTCATAGGCATCCATGCATACTGCCCCTGCTGTTTCCTGTCCATTTCGCCTCGACGATCCTCCACAGCATCCACCAATGTCTCCATGCGCAACTTTCAACTCTCTATACCCCAGACGCTGGAGCGCGAGAGGATATACAGCACATCATCCCCTTATCAAACGAGCTGTCTCATGCAGAATTTTCGGGTGTTTCACCAGATACATAATGGAACTCGGCCCATCTGTTGCCGTAATGCTGGAGACCTGAAGCTTCAATCATAGAAGCAATATGGATGCCCCATACTGTCACTGTTAATCATGGAAGTTGTCTCCATGGCCGCCTCGACATTTCGTCCCCTTATCAAACGAGCTGTGTCAGGCTCATTTTTCGGGTGATTCACCAGATACGTTATGGAACTTGGTCGCTATGTCGCCACCACGCTGTGTTATCGACTAAATATACCGTCAACCTTTTGTTCACATAGGAAATCATTTCAGCGCTTCTTGCTCACCTCCTTTGGTTCCTCTCTGCCACCCATTGGTTTGAAGCCTGAGACCATTTAGGGTATGTCGCCATGTCTAGCCTGCCGCTGCTGCCGCTGCCTCTGCGTACCGTCTTCTATAGTGTCAGGGTGAATTATTGGATGTTTTAGATGCTATCTAGCCTCATTCGGTCACTCTGTCATCTCCATGTTGTTGCCCATAATTTTGGTATAATGGTGCAATTAAGCAGCCTCAGAGGCATCCATGCATGCTGCCCCTGCTGTTTCCTGTCCATTTCTGTGGTGTTTCCATCATTTTCTGAGGTTTCCAGGTGATTGGCCAAGCTTCCCTGTGCAGACCCTTGGTCCCCTTGAAAAATGCTCGAGTCTCCCATTGACTTCAATGGGGCTCGTTATTCGAGACGAGCACTCGAGCATCGGGAAAAGTTCGTCTTGAATAACGAGCACCCGAGCATTTTAGTGCTCGCTCATCTCTAAACATATCTCATTAAATGCCTTTAAGATCACAGGCTGGGCAAGGGGTAGGGTGGCACTGAAGGGCCCAAGTGCCCACCTCTACAAAAAGTGTAAAACTGATTAAAAATGATAATATATATGGAAAAATGTAAAAATAGCATAGATTATAAAATATGGATTGTAAAATCATAAAATCATATATGTTTGTGAAAAAGTCCAGAGAGTGAATTGTTTGAATTTCTTATGCTTTTTGTAGACAAATAAAAATAAAAATAACATAAAATTGTTGTAATGTTGAGCTTTCTATTTGTCAGGGAGGTATGATGTTATTCCAAATCAGACTGTAAATCAGAATCTGGCCATTCAGGATATAAATGTTGCGTTCTCAATTATAATGACGATCTTAAATTTCAACTCGATACTGGTGTTTGTTGCAACATTAGTTGTGTAATAGAGATGAGCGAGCACTAAAATGCTTGTGCTCGTTACTCGGGTCAAACTTTTCCCGATGCTCGAGTGCTCGTATCGAATAACGAACCCCATTGAAGTCAATGGGAGACTAGAGCATTTTTCACTGAAAGAACACATTGAAAAAACGCTAAAAAAGAACACATTGCAGATGTTTACAGATCTTGCAGATGTCTGCAATGTGTTCTTCACACATATTGTTCTTCACATACTATTGTGAAGAACACCGTTCGGCACGCGTGTCTTCGGATAAGTTAGCAGATGTACGGAACATCTGCAATGTGTTCTTCACTTAAATGATCCTGTGTTCACTTTTTTCACTGTGTTTCGTTAAGTAAATGCTCGATCTCGAGCCGGTGAGATACTCGTCCGAGCAACGAGCCGTTTCGAGTATGCTAATACTCGAACGAGCATCAAGCTTGGACGAGTATACTCGCTCATCTCTATAGTGTAACCATTTTGGCAAGCTCAAATAATATGCTTAGAGCTCACGTAAGGCATGGATGGTAAACAGTCATATAGAGGAAATGGTGCCTGTGGTTAAAAAATCACTTCTATATGATGATAATAAACAACAATTATGTTGTAAGCTGTTTTCTCCTACTAAAACAAAATGTGGGGACATTTTGTCGACCACTTTCATGTGCTTTCTTCTTGTAATAGACAACCGCGATTGTGTGGTATGGAGCCACAGGTTCTTACCTCGGCGTTTTACTTTTTCACATGCACATTTGTGTATCTTCCTAGTCATCTCAGCTGGGTTATGGTCTCCACAGTAGAGGCTCCTCTTCGCTGGATACCAAATGGGTTTATCTGACAATCTCTCTGACAAAACTTGCAATTAAAAGCAATCTGTTGTGCTGGTGTATGGCTTTCTCCATGGAAAAGATTTCTAGCTAGACACATTTCCGAGCCTCTTCCTTCCTCAGTAGCTAATTAAACTTTGCCGAAAAACCCGACCTGGATCAAATGCCCCTATTTAATTCATAATATATAACAAAGTGTGAGATAAGGGGTCAGGAAGCGAAAACGGTGAGAACCGCTTGATATTATGTACCTACTGATATGTACACAAGGGCATTTAACATTTATAAAAATGTAACAATTGTAAAAAAATGGTTAACAACCTGTAAACAAATCCTAAACAGTTTGTAAACAGATCACTAAACAAATTGCATACACGGCTAAATAGTGGCAACAAATCGTAGCAACAAATTGTAAACAAATTGTAGACAAAATAATGATGTGCATGGGTATATAGTTATATAGGAAAATCTAAATGGATGAGTTTATCCGGATGTAAACCGGATAATGATAATCATAGGTATATAGTTGTATTGAAAAATCTAAATAAATAGGTTCATTGTGTAAAGAAAATGTAAACACCTGTAAATAAACCCAAAATGTAAACAAATATGAATATAGTCAAGATGGGGTCTGTGTGCACAGCCTGCATCGGTGTGCTTGAAAAACAGCCCGACACCATTGAAGGGTGGGAACGCAGCTCAGATAGACCATCCAAAAACTTTTTCTTACTGACATACATGTAGACATTTTGTTGGAAATTTTGTAGAAAATTTTATAAGAAACCAAATATTTCCATCTCGGCATTTAACCCCTTCGGGATCATGGTGTCAAAATTATAGATCATGTTAGATTCTGCTCTCGAACATCTTGGCCATAAAATTACCCCCTCTCCAATCTGGGGCAACAGAATGGATGGTACTCTATTTTGTATTTTTAAGATCACAATTGTGGTATTTTTTGTAATGTAAGTAAATAAAACATTGACAAAAAGGAAAGTATAGTTTAGACATTAAATATCCACCAAATACTTAAAGTGCTACTCCAACATTTATTTTCACAAATGAATAGTGCTTAGCAGTTTAGCCTACTGTTGCACTAGCTTGTCTAGTCACTAGTTATGATTCCTAGAGTTGTAAACAAGAGACAGACTGAAAGAGGAGAGGGGCTAGTGTTCCCTGCATACAAAAGGTGGTATGGGGGGTAAGTCCTGTGACTGTTCTCTGTGTGAAGCAGTGTAATGGATGCAGAATTTTTGTGCACAGAATAGTGAGGTACAAGATCTCCCCTGTTCCTATCAGTCACTCCATCCTGGGCTGTGATTCTAACAAAAAAGAATAGAATTAGATGTGTATCACAAAAAAGCTCATTTTTATTATATTTTTATTATATATTTATTATAAAAATTAACACATAACAAGATATACATGAGACACAGACTAATTAATGGGTTATTCCCACAAAGATAAGTTTCTTAAATGTACTCAGGATAACAAAACAGAACATTTTCTAATTCACTGTTTTAGAAAAAATACAGCATTTCACATATAAGCCCAACCTGCCTCTATCCGTCCTGATGTACGCAATTTCAGTTGCCCCTGGCTTCTGGCCCTGGATCTTCTGACTAGGGTTGGCAGCCATCTTCCTTTTCTGTCTGACGCTGTGGAGATGAGCTATTCTCTGCCACTAGCCCCCTTCCCCTGCACTCCAGGACCTGCTCACAGTGACTGACTTCCTGGCAGCAAACAACAGCAGCAACGAGAGGAGAACTACAAGCTGCAGGTAGATAAGTTCTTTATTCAGGGAGGGGGACCGAGGCACATCATATCTGTGTGTGTGCAGCTGAGATGTAGCGAGAGCTGGAGAGTGTCATTGTGTGTAATATGCATCTCATGGATCTCATCAATCATCTCTGATTTATCTCATCTCTTGTTCTATGTGCCAGATATTAGTAGAACATTCAGAAGGTAAATAAAAGTGTATCTAAACCATGTACCCTGATGATCTAAACACATTTACATTACAGCTCACAGAATTAGATGGATCATGTAGTGTCTGCTAAGAGAGTTCCCTACACCCTGAAATTTTACTGACCATCACTGAGTTAAACATTTTCTTTCATGGGCAAACCCCTTTAAAAATAAGATCACTACACATCTCAGCTGCCACAAAACCTTATAATATATGCCTAAGCTGCCACATAATGTCATTATACACACATCATCAGCTGAAGAATCTAATAATACACACACCTGTTTCAGAACCTAATAGCACACACCAAAACTGCCACAGAACCACATAATGCATAAATAATCTGCTGCAGAACATCACAATACACATCCCAGTTGCTGCAAAACACCATAATACACATGTCAGCTTTTGCAGAACCTCATAATACACATCCCAGCTGTGGATTATGCTAGGATTTCAACCTTATAAATGCTGCAAAATGCTGTTGATTTTATTCCAGTATGGCTAGACCTTGTTCTCGTAGAACTTGTAGATCTTGACCAGTCATAATGTGTCAATTCACAACTGGCTAATAATTATATAATTGCATATAGTAATTGTTTCTTGCACATCTTCTACAATAAGACGCAAAGCGCTGCAGCAAGACTACTCTCTACATGATTTTCTCAAAATGGCCCGTGCCATGGAAATAGCAGATCATCAGGCCACTACAATGGAAAAAGGTGACGTCTCCCAGATACATAACATAAAATTTAAAGCTACAGCAGACAACAGAACTCAGAAACAAAAGAAATGTTACAGATGTGGAAAAGACTTTCCTCACATAAATAAATGTCCAGCGGCCAAACATGCAGCAAATGTGGTAAAGAGAACCATTATGCATCTGTATGCAAATCAGCACTTGCCAAGCCCCTCCAAATCCAGCAAAAAACAGGCCAACGTACAAGTATTACACCAGGATGAAAAGGAGACATCCGCCACAACCAATGACTATGGGGCAAATTTACTTACCCGGCCCATTCGCGATCCAGCGGCGCGTTCTCTGCTCTGGATTCGGGTCCGGCCGGGATTTAAGAAGGTAGTTCCTCCGCCGTCCACCAGGTGGCGCTGCTGCGCTGAAAGTCATCTCATCGCGCCGGAATGCACCACCTCGGACCAGGTGAAGGTAAGCGCTCCCCAAGCGACACTTTTTTGGTTTTTAAATGCGGCGGTTTTTCCGAATACGTCGGGTTTTCGTTCAGCCACGCCCCCCGATTTCCGTCGCATGCATGCCGGCGCCGATGCGCCACAATCCGATCGCGTGCGCCACAATCCCGGGGCAATTCAGGTACAATCGGCGCAAATCGGAAATATTCGGGTAACACGTCGGGAAAACGCGAATCGGGCCCTTAGTAAATGACCCCCTATGTCTTTATTACCTCTGCACCCAAACCACTGCAGTCTCCAAGTGTAATAATCACTGTTTTCAGTACTGACATTACATTTACAATTGATACTGGAGCACCCGTGAACATCATAGACAACAATACATATGAACAGATGAAGACAAAACCAGTGCTCAGGACTGTTAACACAAAGTTCTTCCCATATGGATCTCAGATTCCGCTACCTACTGTGGGAACATTTGATGCCGAAATCAATTACAAAGACAAAATACAGAAAACAAGCCTCTACATCCTACAAGGCTCTGGAGGTTGTCTTCTTAGCTACCATACAGCTATGAATCTTGGTCTCATTCAGATCATTCACACAATAACTGATCCAGCTGACAAGGAAATTCAAACTATGCTTACTGAATTCTCTTCCCTATTTAGTGGATTGGGAAAATTGAAAGATTTTCAAGTGCACCTTCATGTGGATGAAAGTGTCCGTCCAGTTGCACAAGCTCATAGACGCATTCCTTTTCATCTAAGACAAAAGGTGGAAGAAGAGCTTCAATCCTTAGAGGATCAGGATATTGTTGAAACAGTCACTGGTCCTACCCCATGGGTTTCTCCAATTGTGGTGGTTCCAAAACCAAAGGATTCTGACAAGGTAAGAATTTGTGTTGATATGCGCCTTCCAAATGTTGCTATTCAGAGCGAGAGACATATCTCTCCAACAATGAATGACATCATTCATCTACTAAATGGAGCAGCTATTTTTTCCAAACTAGATCTCAATAAAGGCTACCATCAGCTGGAACTGAGCCCAGAGTCAAGATATTTGACAACATTTTCTACACATTTGGGCCTAAAAAGGTACAAGCGCTTAACCTTTGGAGTGTGTGCTGCAGCAGAAATTTTCCAAGATGCCATTCGAGGTGTAATCCAGCACATTCCCAATGCTTTCAATTATAGTGATGACATAATGGTATTTGGAAAAACCCAGAAGGAACACAATCGTGCATTGCATGCTGTTTTTGAGTGCTTATCAGCTCAGGGAATCACATTAAACAAAGAGAAATGTGAATTTAACAAAACTTCTCTAGAGTTTTATGGTCATATTTTTTCTGCTGCGGGAATACAGCCGATCCTAAAAAGGTAGAGGAAATAAAAATGTCCTCTGTTCCTGAGAATGTCAGTGAAGTTCGTTCCTTCCTTGAGATGTCCAGCTACTGTGCTAGATACATTCAAAATTTCTCAACAATTAGCACGCCACTAAGAGACCTCACCAAACAAGGTTGTGAATTCAAGTGGTCTCCAGAATGTCAAACCTCGTTCGAGACTATTAAAAATGAACTGTGTTCAACTACAACAATGTGCTATTTTGATCCAGCTTTACGCACTGAACTGATTGTGGATGCGAGTCCAGTGGGACTGGGAGCTATTCTAGCACAATACAAACCCAACAGTTCAGATCCAAGTATAATTTCATATGCCAGTAAAGGGTTAACAAATACAGAAAGAAAATACTCTCAGCCTGAAAAAGAGAGTTTAGCTGTTTAGGGGATGTGAGCATTTTCATCTGTTTCTGTATGGAGATCCTTTTACCATTGTCACAGACCACCAAGCTCTCCTAACTATCTTTGGAAACCCAAGAGCCAAAATGCCAGCTAGAATTGAACGATGGGGTCTACGACTTCAAGGATATAATTACAAAATTATTCACAAACCTGGCAAATTCAGCAATCCAGCCGACCACATTTGAAGGCATCCTACAGAAGTGGATCAAACTACTCAGTGGTCAACTGAAGAATATATCAATTTTGTTACTCATACAATTCTAAGGCCCTTTCAGCTGATCAGTTTGTGACAGCAACCGCACATGACAAGACACTCTGTGCCTTGATACACATTATTCAGAATGGCAAATGGCATGAGATTCAGAGAGCAAAATTTCCAGACCCTGAAATAAGTCTCAAGGAGCTCAAATTCTTCTCATGTGTGAGAGCAGAGCTGTCAGTCACAGAGACGCACCTTATTCTTAGAGGCACCAAACTGGTTGTTCCCAAAACATTGCGTCGCTCCCTAATACAGATTGCTCATGAAGGACACCTGGGAATAGTTGGCACAAAGAAACTTCTACGTGAAAAAGTGTGGTTCCCAAACATGGATCAGCTGGTAGAAGACATGATAAAGCATTGCTCCACATGTCAGCTGGTGACCCATTCATCAAAACCTGAGCCCTTACAAATGTCTCCTTTACCTACAGCTGTCTGGGAAGAAATAGCAGTTGATATCTATGGCCCACTGCCTAATGGGCAATACATTCTGGTAGCAATTGATGAATATTCAAGATACCCTGCAATTGCATTTATTTATTCGACTTCAGCAAACAGTGTAATTCCAGAGTTGGACAACATTTTCTCAGCATATGGTATTCCCAGAGTAGTCAAAACAGATAATGGACCTCCATTTAATGGCCATACATTTGTACAGTTCTCTGAATATCTGGGGTTCACACACAGAAAGATAACACCGTGCTGGCCACAAGCAAATGGAATTGTGGAAAGATTAATGCGCTCTTTAGGGAAGAGAGTTAAAGCCACTTACTTAGAGCACATACCACTGAAACAGGCACTCTACAGATTTCTACGCAACTATAGGAGTACACCTCATTCAACTACTAATGCTGCTCCTGCCCACCTACTATTCAACAGAACCCCTCGTATCCGTATTCCTGATGTTACCAGTCACGTCATTCCTGATGATTCTACTGTGAGACCCGCAGATTTTAACAACAAGCAGAAAATGCAACAGTATGCAGACAAGAGACGTCATGTTCAGCCATTTTTTATAAAGAGGGGTGACAAAGGGGTTTTACGTCACAAACAGAACAACAAGACCTGTCCAACGTATGACCCAGCGGAATACCATGTAACAGCCAAGAAAGGAAGTATGATCACAGCTGAGCAAGATGGACATTCTATTACCCGGAATGCCTCACACTTCAAAGTGTTACCAGAAAATGATCCTGGTGAAGCCTCTCAGACCCACATAGATGTTACAGAGAGTGACAGTTCTCAACAGGACATAGCCAGCTCTTCAGATAACAGTGTTCTTCAACAACCAAGATGCTATCCAGTGAGAGAAAGAAGAGCCCCATCTAGACTTATTGAGGAGGCGTAATTTGGGGTTTATAGTCTGCTTATCTAGAAATGGACCATTAATGACTGTTAAATTGCAACATTCAAGATTCAGTTGTTTTTTTCCGTTAGCAGTTTTAACTTATGTTGTTATTATTTTGATTATTATTAATTTTTAAAAAAAGGGGCGATGTAACATACAGCAAGCATACATGTCTCTTTTAGAAATGAGAACATGTGACAGGAAGTTAAGGGGTGTGGTTTGCTGGGAGCTAGGAGAAGAAATGGATGTCTGACTGCACATGTTATAATAAAAGAAGTTTCTGATGGAATTCATCTCTGCCTGCTGCTATTACATGGAGACATTACAACTGGCGACGAGGATGGGATGGGTGTCCTGCTGCTATCACATGGAGACATTATAAATAGAGATGAGCGAGCACTAAAATGCTCGGGTACTCGATATTCGAGACGAACTTTTCCCGATGCTCGAGTGCTCGTCTCGAATAACGAACCCCATTGAAGTCAATGGGAGACTCGAGCATTTTTCAAGGGGACCAAGGCTCTGCACAGGGAAGCTTGGCCAAACACCTGGGAACCTCAGAAAAGGATGGAAACACCACGGAAATGGACAGGAAACAGCAGGGGCAGCATGCATGGATGCCTCTGAGGCTGCATAATCGCACCATTATGCCAAAATTATGGGCAACAGCAATGCCATGACAGAGTGACAGAATGAAGCTAGATAGCATCTAAAACATCCAATAATTGACCCTGACACTATAGGGGACGGCATGCAGAGGCAGCAGCGGCAGGCTAGAGAGTGTCATGGCGACATACCCTAAATGGACTCAGGCTTCAAACCAATGGGTGGCAGAGAGGAACCAAAGGAGGTGAGCAAGAAGCGCTCAAATAATATCGGTACATGATAAAAGTTTGCCAGTATATTTTGTGGATTACACAGCAGGGTGGCGACAAAGTTAACATGGAAGCCATGAAAACAACCCAAAATTCTGCCTGACACAGCTCGTTTGATAAGGGGACCATGTATGGAGGCAGTGAACTAGTAGTAGATTAAAGGTGCTGCAGTTAAAACTATGTTAGTTGGATCTTGGCATGGAGCTGGCGCTCCGCTGCCAGGCGAGCTTTCGCCAATCCAAGCCCCTGTCTCTAGGCTACTCCCCAAACAGCACTTCTAAGAACCTTTTGTATAAGATCAAGTGTAGTAGCGTTCTTATAAGTTTAGGATATGGCGGGTGAGGGGAATGTAAACAGATGCGCAAGAAGCGCTGAAATAATATCGGTAAATGATAAAAGTTTGCCAGTATTTTTTGTGGATTACACAGCAGGGTGGCGACAAAGTTAACAAGTTTGTTGTGGAAGCCATGAAAACAACCCAAAATTCTGCCTGACACAGCTCGTTTGATAAGGGGACCATGTATGCTTACAGTTCATGCCAGTAGCTGCACTGGCTGCCAGTCTCCTTTCGAATAGTTTAAAATAATAACCCTCATCCATAAAGCTCTGTATAATGCTGCACCCCCCTACCTCTCCTCTCTTATCTCAGTCTATCGCCCAACCCGTGCTCTTAGATCCGCCAGTGATCTTAGATTAACCTCTACCCTAGTGCGGACCTCCCACTCGCGTCTCCAAGACTTCTCTAGAGCTGCACCAATTCTATGGAATGCTCTGCCCTGGACTATCAGACTTATACCTAACCTCCAAAGTTTCAAACGTGCTCTTAAAACCCATTTCTTTAGGCAAGCCTATAACACTCATTAACTGCATGAAGTTTTAACTCTTCTACTAACCCGTCCTGTGTCGTCCTCCCATCTGTTATCCAGCAACCAACAGGCACCAGACTTCTCTACAGTCCCATTCACCCTGGACCTGGTATATAAGATGACGGCTGAGTGGTTCAAGCGACAGCAATTCCATTTATTATATTTTGTTCTATTCCCTAAGAAGAATGGCTTGACCATTAAATATTCTTTTACCTCGTGTTACCCCATCATCTTCATAAACCGTAAGCTCTGGCGAGCAGGGACCTCACTCCTGTTGTTCCATACAAATGTTGTGCTCTGTTACATTACATTTGTATTTGTTTCCTATGATTTGTAAAGCGCTACGGAATATGATGGCGCTATATAAATAAAGATTATTATTATTATTATGGAGGCAGTGAACTAGTAGTAGATTAAAGGTGCTGCAGTTAAAACTATGTTAGTTGGATCTTGGGATGGAGCTGGCGCTCCGCAGCCAGGCGAGCTTTCGCCAATCCAAGCCCCTGTCTCTAGGCTACTCCCCAAACAGCACTTCTAAGAACCTTTTGTATAAGATCAAGTGTAGTAGCGTTCTTATAAGTTTGGGATATGGCGGGTGAGGGGAATGTAAACAGATGCGCAAGAAGCGCTGAAATAATATTGGTAAATGATAAAAGTTTATTAGTATATTTTGTGGATAACACAGCTGGGTGGCGACAAAGTTAACAACTTTGATGTGGAATCCATGAAAACAACCCAAATTTCTGCCTGACACACCTCGTTTGATAAAGGGACGATGTATGGAGGCAGCTATATGGACGACTTTTGGAGGTAGCAATGGAGACAACGTGTGGAGGCTGCTATGGAGACAATTTAATTTGGATAGTGCCTGTATGTGGCAGTCCAAAAAAGTTTTCAAACCAGAGGAGCAGGTAGGTGGCCCTCCAGAAAAATGGAATCGATTGAGTGCCTGTATGTGGCAGTCCCAAAAAGTTTTCAAACCAGAGGAGCAGGTAGGTGGCCCTCCAGAAAAATAGAATAGATTGAGTGCCTGTATGTGGCAGTCCCAAAAAGTTTTCAAACCAGAGGAGCAGGTAGGTGGCCCTCCAGAAAAATGGAATCGATTGAGTGCCTGTATGTGGCAGTCCCAAAAAGTTTTCAAACCAGAGGAGCAGGTAGGTGGCCCTCCAGAAAAATTGAATAGATTGAGTGCCTGTATGTGGCAGTCCCAAAAAGTTTTCAAACCAGAGGAGCAGGTAGGTGGCCCTCCAGAAAAATTGAATAGATTGAGTGCCTGTATGTGGCAGTCCCAAAAATTGTTTAAAACAGAGGACCGGGTCGGTGGCCCTCCAGAAAAATTAAATGCATAAAGTACTATAGCTAGAGCCATTGGGCCCTGTCAAAAAATAGCCAGTTTCCTCTGCTTTACTGTACAAAGAGGAGGAGAAGGAGGAAAATGAGGAGGAGGAGGAGTGGATCAATTATTCAGGTTGAGCTTCCTTCACCTGGTGGAGATTGGAAATTATGAGAAATCCAGGCTTTATTCATCTTAATAAGCGTCAGCCTGTCAGTCGACAGGCGTGTACGCTTATCGGTGATGATGCCACCAGCTGCACTGAAAACCCGCTCGGACAAGACGCTAGCGGCAGGGCAGGCAAGAACCTCCAAGGCGTACAGCGCCAGTTCGTGCCACATGTCCAGCTTTGAAACCCAGTAGTTGTAGGGAGCTGTGTGATCATTTAGGACGATGGTATGGTCAGCTACGTACTCCCTCACCATCTTTCTGTAAAGATCAGCCCTACTCTGCCGAGACTGGGGACAGGTGACAGTGTCTTGCTGGGGTGACATAAAGCTGGCAAAAGCCTTGTAAAGCGTACCCTTGCCAGTGCTGGACAAGCTGCCTGCTCGCCTACTCTCCCTCGCTACTTGTCCCGCAGAACTACGCACTCTGCCGCTAGCGCTGTCAGAAGGGAAATACTGTTTCAGCTTGTGAACCAGGGCCTGCTGGTATTCATGCATTCTCACACTCCTTTCCTCTGCAGGGATGAGAGTGGAAAGATTTTGCTTGTACCGTGGGTCCAGGAGAGTGAACACCCAGTAATCAGTGCTGGAATAAATTCTTTGAACGCGAGGGTCACGGGATAGGCAGCCTAGCATGAAATCTGCCATATGCGCCAGAGTACCAACGCGTAAGAATTCACTCCCCTCACTGGCCTGACTGTCAATTTCCTCCTCCTCCAACTCCTCCAACTCCTCTTCTTCTGCCCATACACGCTGAACAGTGAAGGACTCAACAATGGTCCCCTCTTGTGTCAGAGAGTTTTTCAACAGGCCAAGCAGCGGGATGGTGAGGCTGATGATGGCGGCATCGCCACTGACCATCTGTGTTGACTCCTCAAAGTTACTCAGCACCTGACAGATATCAGACATCCACGTCCACTCCTCATTGTAGACTTGAGGAAGCTGACTGACCTGACTACCAGTTCTGGTGGAAGTTGACATCTGGCAGTCTACAATGGCTCGGCGCTGCTGGTAAACTCTGGATAACATGGTCAGTGTTGAATTCCACCTCGTGGGCACGTCGCACAACAGTCGGTGAGCGGGCAGTTGGAGGCGGCGCTGCGCTGCCCTGAGAGTGGCAGTATCTGTGCTGGACTTCCTGAAATGCGCACAGATGCGGCGCACCTTCGTGAGCAAATCTGACAGATTGGGGTATGTCTTGAGGAAACGCTGAACTATCAGATTTAACACATGGGCCAGGCATGGCACATGTGTCAGTCTGCCGAGTTGCAGAGCCGCCACCAGGTTACGGCCGTTGTCACACACAACCATGCCTGGCTTCAGGTTCAGCGGTGCCAGCCACAGATCAGTCTGCGCCGTGATGCCCTGTAATAGCTCTTGGGCGGTGTGCCTTTTATCGCCTAGGCTCAGCAGTTTGAGCACCGCCTGCTGTCGCTTAGCAACGACACTGCTGCTGTGCCTAGAGCTACCGACTGATGGCGCCGTGCCCACGGATGGTAGTTCGGAGGAGGAGGTGGAGGAGGGGTGGGAGGAGGAGGAGGCATAGTAGGCCTGAAACACCTGGACCGAGGTAGGCCCCGCAATCCTCGGTGTCGGCAGTATATGACCAGCCCCAGGGTCAGACTCGGTCCCAGCCTCCACCAAGTTAACCCAATGTGCCGTCAGCGATATATAGTGGCCCTGCCTGGCAGCACTCGTCCACGTGTCCGTGGTCAGGTGGACCTTGTCAGAAACGGCGTTGGTCAGGGCACGGGTGATGTTGTCTGACACGTGCTGGTGCAGGGCTGGGACGGCACATCGGGAAAAGTAGTGGCGGCTGGGGACCGAATACCGAGGGGCGGCCGCCGCCATGAGGTTGCGAAAGGCCTTGGTCTCTACTAGCCTATAGGGCAGCATCTCCAGGCTAAGCAATCTGGAGATGTGCACATTAAGGGCTTGGGCGTGCGGGTGGGTTGCACTATATTTGCGTTTCCGCTCCAGCGTCTGGGGTATGGAGAGCTGAACGCTGGTGGATGCTGTGGAGGATCGTGGAGGCGACGATGGGGTTTTTGTGGCAGGGTCCTGGGCAGGGGGCTGACTATCAGCTGACACAGGGGAAGGAGCATTGGTGTGCACGGCCGGAGGTGAACGGGCTTGTTGCCACTGAGTGGGGTGTTTAGCATTCATATGCCTGCGCATACTGGTGGTAGTTAAGCTAGTAGTGGTGGAACCCCTGCTGAGCCTGGTTTGGCAAATGTTGCACACCACAGTCCGTCGGTCATCCGGTGTTTCCTTAAAGAACCTCCAGACTTCTGAAGATCTAGCCCTCGCCGCAAGAGCCCTCGCCACGGGAGCTTCACTAGTTGACACATTTGGCGCTGATGCACCAGCTCTGGCCCTGCCTCTCCGTCTGGCCCCACCACTGCCTCTTCCAACCTGTTCTGGTCGAGGACTCTCCTCCGTCTCAGAAGCACTGTGTTCACCCGGCCTCTCAACCCAGCTTGGGTCTGTCACCTCATCATCCTCCGATCCCTCAGTCTGCTCCCCCCTCGGACTTCCTGCCCTGACAACAACTTCCCCACTGTCTGACAACCGTGTCTCCTCATCGTCGGACACCTCTTTACACACTTCCACTACGTCAAGAAGGTCATCATCACCCACAGACTGTGACTGGTGGAAAACCTGGGCATCGGAAAATTGCTCAGCAGCAACCGGACAAGTGGTTTGTGACTGTGGGAAGGGTCCAGAAAACAGTTCCTCAGAGTATGCCGGTTCAAATGCCAAATTTTCCTGGGAGGGGGCAGACTGGGGGGGAGGAGGCTGAGGTGCAGGAGCTGGAGGAGTGGCGATTTCGGTGACATGGGTGGACTGCGTGGAAGACTGACTGGTGGACAAATTGCTCGAAGCATTGTCAGCAATCCACGACATCATCTGTTCGCACTGTTCTGGCCTCAACAGTGCTCTACCACGAGTCCCAGTAACTTCAGACATGAACCTAGGGAGTGTAGCTCTGCGGCGTTCCCCTGCTCCCTCATAAGCAGGTGGTGTCTCACCCCGGCCAGGACCACGGCCTCTGACCCCTGCAGTAGTTGGACGCCCACGTCCCCGCCCTCGTCCTCTACCCCTATTCCTCGGGTTAAACATTTTTAAAATGAGAGTTATAGCTTTAATTTTTTTTTAACTTTTTTTTGTGTTTTTTTTTTTTTTGTGTTTTTGAGTTTTTAAAACCAAACGATGCTATCCTATTGCTATGGCTATTTTCTAGCCAAGTATGAAAGCACACTACTATGCCAGATGAGATGACACTGAGTTATTAAACAAAATAAACGTAAAATAAAAAAGGACAAATGGCAGACTGTGCCTAATTGAAATCCAACCCCTACTAAATTTTCCCACTTCGGTCTTTGCAATGGATATGTGCGTCACTAAGCGCAAAACACAGCGGTCGCAAGTCTCACTACAAATTGCTCACAATTGGCTAGTAGATGCACTGCAGCAAGTACAGCCACCAGCAGATCAACCAGAAATCAAATATATAACGCTACTGTAGGCGTAAGCCGTTTGGATTCTCCTATGGCTATTTTCTAGCCAAGTATGAAAGCACACTACTATGCCAGATGAGATGACGCTGAGTTATTAAACAAAATAAACGTAAAATAAAAAAGGACAAATGGCAGACTGTGCCTAATTGAAATCCAACCCCTACTAAATTTTCCCACTTCGGTCTTTGCAATGGATATGTGCGTCACTAAGCGCAAAACACAGCGGTCGCAAGTCTCACTACAAATTGCTCACAATTGGCTAGTAGATGCACTGCAGCAAGTACAGCCACCAGCAGATCAACCAGAAATCAAATATATAACGCTACTGTAGGCGTAAGCCGTTTGGATTCTCCTATGGCTATTTTCTAGCCAAGTATGAAAGCACACTACTATGCCAGATGAGATGACGCTGAGTTATTAAACAAAATAAACGTAAAATAAAAAAGGACAAATGGCAGACTGTGCCTAATTGAAATCCAACCCCTACTAAATTTTCCCACTTCGGTCTTTGCAATGGATATGTGCGTCACTAAGCGCAAAACACAGCGGTCGCAAGTCTCACTACAAATTGCTCACAATTGGCTAGTAGATGCACTGCAGCAAGTACAGCCACCAGCAGATCAACCAGAAATCAAATATATAACGCTACTGTAGGCGTAAGCCGTTTGGATTCTCCTATGGCTATTTTCTAGCCAAGTATGAAAGCACACTACTATGCCAGATGAGATGACGCTGAGTTATTAAACAAAATAAACGTAAAATAAAAAAGGACAAATGGCAGACTGTGCCTAATTGAAATCCAACCCCTACTAAATTTTCCCACTTCGGTCTTTGCAATGGATATGTGCGTCACTAAGCGCAAAACACAGCGGTCGCAAGTCTCACTACAAATTGCTCACAATTGGCTAGTAGATGCACTGCAGCAAGTACAGCCACCAGCAGATCAACCAGAAATCAAATATATAACGCTACTGTAGGCGTAAGCCGTTTGGATTCTCCTATGGCTATTTTCTAGCCAAGTATGAAAGCACACTACTATGCCAGATGAGATGACGCTGAGTTATTAAACAAAATAAACGTAAAATAAAAAAGGACAAATGGCAGACTGTGCCTAATTGAAATCCAACCCCTACTAAATTTTCCCACTTAGGTCTTTGCAATGGATATGTGCGTCACTAAGCGCAAAACACAGCGGTCGCAAGTCTCACTGCAAATTGCTCACAATTGGCTAGTAGATGCACTGCAGCAAGTACAGCCACCAGCAGATCAACCAGAAATCAAATATATAACGCTACTGTAGGCGTAAGCCGTTTGGATTCTCCTATGGCTATTTTCTAGCCAAGTATGAAAGCACACTACTATGCCAGATGAGATGACGCTGAGTTATTAAACAAAATAAACGTAAAATAAAAAAGGACAAATGGCAGACTGTGCCTAATTGAAATCCAACCCCTACTAAATTTTCCCACTTCGGTCTTTGCAATGGATATATGCGTCACTAAGCGCAAAACACAGCGGTCGCAAGTCTCACTACAAATTGCTCACAATTGGCTAGTAGATGCACTGCAGCAAGTACAGCCACCAGCAGATCAACCAGAAATCAAATATATAACGCTACTGTAGGCGTAAGCCGTTTGGATTCTCCTATGGCTATTTTCTAGCCAAGTATGAAAGCACACTACTATGCCAGATGAGATGACGCTGAGTTATTAAACAAAATAAACGTAAAATAAAAAAGGACAAATGGCAGACTGTGCCTAATTGAAATCCAACCCCTACTAAATTTTCCCACTTCGGTCTTTGCAATGGATATGTGCGTCACTAAGCGCAAAACACAGCGGTCGCAAGTCTCACTACAAATTGCTCACAATTGGCTAGTAGATGCACTGCAGCAAGTACAGCCACCAGCAGATCAACCAGAAATCAAATATATAACGCTACTGTAGGCGTAAGCCGTTTGGATTCTCCTATGGCTATTTTCTAGCCAAGTATGAAAGCACACTACTATGCCAGATGAGATGACGCTGAGTTATTAAACAAAATAAACGTAAAATAAAAAAGGACAAATGGCAGACTGTGCCTAATTGAAATCCAACCCCTACTAAATTTTCCCACTTCGGTCTTTGCAATGGATATGTGCGTCACTAAGCGCAAAACACAGCGGTCGCAAGTCTCACTACAAATTGCTCACAATTGGCTAGTAGATGCACTGCAGCAAGTACAGCCACCAGCAGATCAACCAGAAATCAAATATATAACGCTACTGTAGGCGTAAGCCGTTTGGATTCTCCTATGGCTATTTTCTAGCCAAGTATGAAAGCACACTACTATGCCAGATGAGATGACGCTGAGTTATTAAACAAAATAAACGTAAAATAAAAAAGGACAAATGGCAGACTGTGCCTAATTGAAATCCAACCCCTACTAAATTTTCCCACTTCGGTCTTTGCAATGGATATGTGCGTCACTAAGCGCAAAACACAGCGGTCGCAAGTCTCACTACAAATTGCTCACAATTGGCTAGTAGATGCACTGCAGCAAGTACAGCCACCAGCAGATCAACCAGAAATCAAATATATAACGCTACTGTAGGCGTAAGCCGTTTGGATTCTCCTATGGCTATTTTCTAGCCAAGTATGAAAGCACACTACTATGCCAGATGAGATGACGCTGAGTTATTAAACAAAATAAACGTAAAATAAAAAAGGACAAATGGCAGACTGTGCCTAATTGAAATCCAACCCCTACTAAATTTTCCCACTTCGGTCTTTGCAATGGATATGTGCGTCACTAAGCGCAAAACACAGCGGTCGCAAGTCTCACTACAAATTGCTCACAATTGGCTAGTAGATGCACTGCAGCAAGTACAGCCACCAGCAGATCAACCAGAAATCAAATATATAACGCTACTGTAGGCGTAAGCCGTTTGGATTCTCCTATGGCTATTTTCTAGCCAAGTATGAAAGCACACTACTATGCCAGATGAGATGACACTGAGTTATTAAACAAAATAAACGTAAAATAAAAAAGGATAAATGGCAGACTGTGCCTAATTGAAATCCAACCCCTACTAAATTTTCCCACTTTGGTGTTTGAGGTGGATATGTGTGCCACTAAGAGCTAAACACAACGGTAGCAAGTCCCCCTGCTAATTCCTCACAAAATGGTACTAGATGCAAATAAAAAAAAAAAAAAGTAGAACGTTATTGTAGCCCTAAGAAGGGCTGTTGGGTTCTTGGAGAATCACTCCTGCCTAACAGTAAGCTTATAGAACACCCTAACGCTTTCCCTGACCAGCAGCAGCTCTCTCCCTAGCGGCATCCAGACACAGAATGATCCGAGCAGCGCGGGCAGCGGCTAGTCTATCCCAGGGTCACCTGATCTGGCCAGCCAACCACTGCTATCGACGTGTAAGGGTACCACGTCATGCTGGGTGGAGTGCAGAGTCTCCTGGCTTGTGATTGGCTCTGTTTCTGGCCGCCAAAAAGCAAAACGGCGGGAGCTGCCATTTTCTCGAGCGGGCGAAGTATTCGTCTGAGCAACGAGCAGTTTCGAGTACGCTAATGCTCGAACGAGCATCAAGCTCGGACGAGCATGTTCGCTCATCTCTAATTATAAACTATAAATTAAACAATGCAAGTCAGAGACACACTGACCCACATTTATCAAAAACGGTGCAAACTGCACAAGGTGCAGTTCACCTGTGTACTGTGCAAAGTGTGCCGAGTGCGTCTGACTGTTGTCCTTTCAGTACAGAATTTTGTGTTGCGTCGGGTATAGTGCACACTTTATAAATACATGTGCAAACATATTGCACTGAAAAGAATGTACAAAGTCAGACAAAAAACCTGGTACAGGGGCTTTATTAAATGTGCACCTTTATTTTTTATTTGTTGCCCTTATAGCTCATTTAATGAAAGTATCTAATACTTGCAGGGATAACTTGGCATAGCAGAGTGCAGTCATACCCAAACCCAGGTACGGAGAGACTGGTAACAGTATATTCAGCAGGTATTGTGCATGTGTTGTACCAGCAGTTATAAGTTACACTTCTGATAACTTGGTAATAAATCTAATCAAATATTAGTGCAGTGAGCTGTGACTTTCAACAACTTTTACTTTGATGGGGAAATAATACTTTAATGGTATTTTTTTTTTATTTCTATATAACTTTCATAGTACCAATTAATCTGTCTGTGCTATGGGCTATATGTTACACACCTGAGCATCTTAACATATCATTTTGTGGAAGAAAACTCTGCATTCTGTAGGCTTGGGACTCTAGTGAATGCTCTCCAAATTACAGCTTTCTGAAAATGTCTATGTATGCTGTCAATCACTAAAGCTACCCACTGTAATCCCAAGACCAGGAAAAGTAGGTACTTAAAGGTTTCACTGAATTTTTGGCTACAAAGCCATATAAATAAATGGAACTGCTTGGCAGATCCTTCTCTATAATGAGCTGCATGCAGATCAGATGGTATGCTCAATGTGACAGGTTCCCTTTAAAATGTATAGTTTGTAACGTGTCTTCAAAGTGTATTTTTAGCAATAATAAATACAAAATCTGAACTTTATCAATCTGTCATGAATCAGTTTCTAAGCATTGCACTACTAATGAGATCCATTTCAGCGCTAGTAAATCTTTCGATTAATTTATTGCACTGAGTACTTTGAAAAATCCATGCAGTAAATCACATACAATCATTTGGTTAAAGTAACCACTTGCAGGGCTTAAATGCATAAGGAAAGGGGAGTGCATAGAAATATCTGTCTATTCTCTAGGGTGTGGGAAATCACCAGATAAATTATATTCTGGCTGCGAGATTGATTATAGGACCCAATCTGCCAGTATCTGAATGAAACAAATATAGATTCAAGGTCTTGTAAATGCTTTTAAGGAAAAAAATATATATAAATGAATGTACACTGCAATATATTTGTTTTAAAATGTGGGTTTGTGTGAACTTTTTAATAATTAATGCACAACACTTTGCAAGCTAACTAAACATTGGTAGAATGAAAAAGAGGGAAGATTGGTATTTAAGTGATACCTTTTATTTTCTACTTGAGTAGGTTTGGACTATTACCAGAGGGTTTTATAATACTATAGTATTTCATGCAGAGTCTTTGTAGCTGAGCCCTCAGATGCATGCCTTGCGTGACATGGAAACAGCATTTAATGAAAGACGACTGCAAGTTAAAGAAATGTTTGATAAGAGGAAGAACCCTTTAGAAAGCTAAAACATGAAACAGGAAAACTGGCTCACATACCCTGGCTTGTCCTGAAAAGGTGGAGGCTTGTATGGACGGAGTTTATAGTAGCACATCCAGGTAAAATTTATGTTCCTTTATTTTTCATGCACTAAAATGTACAACGGTGTACATGTGGGTAACAGAACCTAGACGTTTCGCGTGTATTCTAAGCCTTACATATGGTATATTAAAAGCAAAGTGAGACACTCCTGATATGCCTCATACACATGGCTAATTAGACACGTCATGTCCGGTTAGGATGAACACAAAGAAGGAAAAACATGCAAAATACACTGCAGATGGTAAAAAAGTAGAGAAATAACTTGTTGGTATAATAAACTTGCAAATTAAAATGCATATCATGCATTTATTTTAACAGTATCTCTCATAAAATTGGACCAGTTTTCTGGCAAACCAAATGCACTACAATGTATGTTGAAAAAGTTTCCACTAATATTATGCCCCTGCTTGGGCAGGTTATGTGATCATTTCAATGGTTTGGCTTTAGTCCGTTAGTTGCAGTGCATCCACTATGGCCTGTGTTGTGATGAAATGTCATCTCGGTAAGGTGCTGTGATGGCAGTTACACAACATTACTATGGTAACACAACAGGACAATCTGTTAAATCATCACTTTAAGCATAGCCTGAGAGGGAGGAGCTGTTACTAAGTGGCGGTCATCTTGGAGATAACTGCCTCCTCTAAAAAGCCTCCATTTTGTGATTAATGACATTTAGTTTTGTTGTATTCACTTATTTATAGCATTGTGGGTTTTTGTAGAAGACGTTCATATTCCTGGACTACCCCTATAAACTTTTAACCCCTTACTGACATATGAGATATCATTAAGTCACATACCGTCTGCGGGTGTATGGAGCAGGCTCACGGGCTGAGCCCTCTCCATACAATGTGAGCATTTGGTGCATATTATAGCAAACACCCACCAGTAACACCCACAGTTGGTGCTAGCACCGATCGTGGGGGTTAACCACTAAATGCCTCTGGCAAAGCTGCCGGAGGCATTTAAGTCCTGGCAGCACGTACGAGCCACCATTTTGTATGTGGTTGCCGCCCCCTATGAGGTCATCAGGGGGGAAGCAATTGGTTGCCTTGAGGCTGTCTGGTATTAAGCTGTTCATTAAAAATGTGATTTGCACATCATAATGAATGATGAGGAAAATTCCCCATATACTGATATAGGATCAATCAGACAACCTAGGGTTAGAGTTGGGTTCTGAAAAATAGTAAAAAAGAAAAAAAAAAACTAAAAATTAAAATCCCCCATCTTTCCCTAGAATTCATATAAATATAAATAACAGGAAAAAATCGTAAACATGTTAGGTATTGCCACATCCAAAAACGGCCTATCAAAATATAATAACGGTTATTCCCAGTATTTACCCCCTAAATGAAATAATAATGGTTATTCCCAGTATTGACCCCCTAAATGAAAATAGCGCCCAATGTCAAAAATACTACTTTTTTGCCATTTTGAAAAATATAAAAATTCAATAAAAAGTGATCAAAAGGATGTACAGTCCTAAAAATGGTAGCATTGAAAACATCATCAAAAGTTGCAATAAATGACACCACCCACAGCTTCATACACGAAGTATGAAAATGTTATTAGTGCCAGAACATGGCAAAATGAAGAATTTGTTTTTTGTACAGGAGGTTTTAATTTCAAATTTTTTAATTTGTAAATGTATGAAAACATTTAAAAACCTATACAAATTTGATATCCTCTTGTACTACCCAAAAAATAAATTAGTCATGTCATTTGAAGTGTACAGTAAAAGTCGTGAAATCCAAGCCGACAAGAAAATGCTGCAATGCATTTTTTTCACCATTTTCACTGCATTTGGAATTTTGTTCCGCTTCCCAGTACATGGCATGGAGTATTAAATACCATCACAATGAATTGCAATTTGTTACTCAGAAAACAGGCCGTCACACAGCTCTTTACATGGAAAAATTAAAAAGTTATAGAATTTTGAAGGTGGGGAGTAAAAAAGTTAAATGCAAAAACGAAGGGGCTTGGCGGAAAGCGGTAAATGTCAAAAGTAGTAATGCCAGTCAATAGTAAAGTAACAGAGGCTAAAAATACAAAGTATCAAGGTTTCCAGTATTCTCTCTTTACTCTCTTTTGAATATATTCAGAAACTAATCTCACTGTGTACAGTCAGTATCTAAACAACATTGCAGAGGTGTCTACCATATAGAACTGAGCAGCTGTATCTAGTTTGCCATTATTTAGACATTCACCTTACAAGCAGGTGATTCATGATATCTAAGCTTTCTTGCTAAAAAAAAGTTGCATTATTTATATAATGTTTCCAAAATACATATAGTTCGGGAGAGAGGAGGAAAATCATATCTTTGGACCTGTGCCCCTAATTGTTTGAGATCCTGGCAATAACCCTCGTTTTTATTCCTGCATCATAAATGGTGAATAAAGAAAGTCAAATAGGGGTTCCAAGTTAAACTTTTGGACTTTTCAGTTACTCCCCTGAGAGAAGCATGACTGGAATTCTTACATTTTATGCTTATTAAGGTTCTGTTGGGTGTCAATGTTTATGTAACTTACTCATAGACATCTATAAAAAGTTCCACTCTGCTTTCTTGGTAAGTAAATTGAAGCCTCCTGCCTTTTATCTCATCAGCTAGACATTCCTGTCCATAAAATGGCTACAGATGGAGGGTGATGTGATCTCTATCAATCCATGAACAGCCCTGCCAGGACATTATGATAGTATAAGATTAAGGTCTTGGCAAGGCAAATACTCATAGATAGATAAGATCACAGTACCCTCCTTCTGCTGCCATTTTATGCACAAGAATATCTGATTTAAAATACAGGAGGCTTCACTTTACATATTAAGAATGCAGAACTTTTAATAGATGTATATATGTTCATTACCTAATACCCTGCCCCCACACTTACACACATTACAAAAAACATGAAGTAAAGTGGTCATCCCTTTAAGGTGCAAATTGGCATATTAGAACATGGGAAAGATAATACAGGAGATAAAAATACCTATTGAATTTCATTAAAGAAATACAACATGAGAAAGATTTTTTCCTCATAATTCGACATGTGTAAGAAGAATGCAGAATACAATTTTATATCAAAGACCATATTACCTTATTTTGTAACAATAATCAAATTAAAATAATTTTACATACGTAAAAAATTAAGCTACTCATAAATGTTATACATAAAAAAATTGTAACAATAAAATATAAGATTTAGGTAAAATAAAAATAGAATAGTGTGTATTCAATGCTATACTAAGCCATTTTTATATTTTTTTTCAAAGCATTGGTATTATTATTATGATTATTAGTTGTTATCATTAGTATATTGTCAATTGTTTTGACTGTAATTAAATGACCTGACATTTTTACCATTTTTAATTCATTTTACTTTCAACCCCATTTTTTGGTAGATTGGTAGATTTATATTTTTATTGTTGTTTTATTTTATGTTTGTTAATATCATTGTACACATAATTTAAAATTTATAGAAGCAGTGTAGTTAAAGTAAAACTGTATTTACAATATGTAAATTCCTGTAATATGTTTGAAAGTTACTCCAAAAAGGAAAATATAAATTTTGTCACTAGAGATGAGTGAGCACTAAAATGCTCGGGTACTCGTTATTCGAGACGAACTTTTCCCGATGCTCGAGTGCTCGTCTCGAATAACGAGCCCCATTGAAGTCAATGGGAGACTCGAGCATTTTTCAAGGGGACCAAGGCTCTGCACAGGGAAGCTTGGCCAAACACCTGGGAACCTCAGAAAAGGATGGAAACACCACGGAAATGGACAGGAAACAGCAGGGGCAGCATGCATGGATGCCTCTGAGGCTGCTGGCCATGACAGAGTGACAGAATGAAGCTAGATAGCATCTAAAACATCCAATAATTGACCCTGACACTCAGGGCCGGATTAAGGTTGGTGGGGGCCCCTGGGCGTAAAATCTGGTGGAGGCCCCCACTGAATGCAGCGTGCATACACGTCCTCCTGCTCACTATCCACTTTCCCAGCAGTAACACAGCTACATACAGCCGCCTCATCCCCAGTGACACAGCTACATACAGCCGCCTCGTCCCCCAGTAACACAGCTACATACAACTGTCTCGCCCCCAGTAACACAGCTACATACAGCCGCCTCGCCCCCAGTAACACCGCTACATACAGCCGCCTCGTCCCCAATAACACAGCTACATACAGCCGCCTCGCCCCCAGTAACACAGCTACATACAACTGCCTCGCCCCCAGTAACACAGCTACATACACCCGCCTCATCCCCAGTAACACCGCTACATACAGCCGCCTCACCCCCTGTAACACAGCTACATACAACCGCTTCGCCCCCAGTAACACCGCTACATACAGCCGCCTCACCCCCTGTAACACAGCTACATACAACCGCTTCGCCCCCAGTAACACATCTACATACAGCCGCCTCACCCCCTGTAACACAGCTACATACAGCCGCCTCGCCCCCAGTAACACAGCTACATACAGCCGCCTCACACCCAGTAACACTGCTACATACAGCCGCCTCACACCCAGTAACACTGCTACATACAGCCGCCTCACCCCCAGTAACACTTCTACATACAGCCGTCTCACCCCCAGTAACACAACTACATACAGCCGCCTCGCCCCCAGTAACACCGCTACATACAGCCGCCTCGCCCCCTGTAACACAGCTACATACAACCGCCTGGCCCCCAGTAACACATCTACATACAGCCGCCTCGCCCCCTGTAACACAGCTACATACAACTGCCTCGCCCCCAGTAACACATCTACATACAGCCGCCTCATCCCCAGTAACACAGCTACATACAGCCGCCTCATCCCCAGTAACACAGCTACATACAGCCACCTCACCCCTAATAACACAGCTACATACAGCCGCCTCGCCCCCTGTAACACAGCTACATACAGCTGGCTCATCCCCAGTAACACAGCTACATACAGCCGCCTCGCCCCCAGTAACACAGCTACATACAACCGCCTCGCCCCAGTAACACATCTACATACAGCCGCCTCGCCCCCTGTAACACAGCTACATACAGCCGCCTCGCCCCCTGTAACACAGCTACATACAACTGCCTCGCCCCCTGTAACACAGCTACATACAACCGCCTCGCCCCCAGTAACACATCTACACACAGCCGCCTCGCCCCCAGTAACACAGCTACACACAGCCGCCTCGCCCCCAGTAACACCGCTACATACAGCCGCCTCGCCCCCTGTAACACAGCTACATACAACTGCCTCGCCCCCTGTAACACAGCTACATACAACCGCCTCGCCCCCAGTAACACATCTACAAACAGCCGCCTCGCCCCCAGTAACACAGCTACACACAGCCGCCTCGCCCCCAGTAACACCGCTACATACAGCCGCCTCATACCCAGTAACACAGCTACATACAGCCGCCTCGCCCCCAGTAACACAGCTACATACAGCCGCCTCGCCCCCAGTAACACAGCTACATACAACTGCCTCGCCCCCAGTAACACGGCTACATACAACCGCCTCGCCCCCAGTAACACATCTACATACAGCCGCCTCGCCCCCTGTAACACAGCTACATACAACTGCCTCGCCCCCAGTAACACAGCTACATACAACTGCCTCGCCCCCTGTAACACATCTACACACAGCCGCCTCGCCCCCGGTAACACAGCTACACACAGCCGCCTTGCCCCCAGTAACACAGCTACATACAGCCGCCTCGCCCCCAGTAACACAGCTACATACAGCCACCTCATCCCCAGTAACACAGCTACATACAGCCGCCTCGCCTCCAGTAACACTGCTACATACAGCCGCCTCATCCCCAGTAACACAGCTACATACAGCCGCCTCGCACCCAGTAACACAGCTATATACAGCCGCCTCACCCCAGTAACACAGCTACATACAGCCGCCTCATCCCCAGTAACACAGCTACATACAGCCGCCTTGTCCCCAATAACACATCTTTATATCCACCTTCACACATTTATGTACCCATAAACATTTATACACTAATAGGCTATATTCACACTACCGTTACCCACCCGTACCGTACCGTAGCGGGCAACGGCAGTGCACGGGGAGAGGAGGAGGAGGTGAGCGCAGCTCACCCCCGCCCCTCTCCATAGGAAGTTATGGCGCACGGCGCCGTACTATGGGTAAAGATAGGACAGGTCCTATCTTTTTCCCGGGTACGCTCCCGTAAGGCGCCGTGCGCCCATTGCCGTCTATGGAGGACCTATATCGGCCATATATACGTCCTCCATATGGTAGTGTGAATGTAGCCATACACAGAGTATACACAAACTCATAAAGTATATACACACATACAGTATATATACATCACACATACGGCATACACATTATATACAATAAATATATATATATTTACACATACAATATACACTGACCATATATACACATACATGCAGTATAAAAATACCATATACGCACATGCTGCATATACATACAGAATATACACACATACAGCAAATACACACACATTCAGTATATACAGCATTTTCACACACATACGGGAAATACACACACAAATTCAGTATACAGAGCATATACATACATACCATATACACAGCATATAAACATAAATCATATATACATATATAAACACATATATATATATATTTAAATGTGCACATATATAGGCTTATACAAATATATGCATGTATAAATACAGTATATACATATATAGACAGTAGATGCATATATACACAGTATATACAGATATAGACAGTAGATGCATATATACACATATACACAGTATATACAGATATAGACAGTAGATACACATATACACAGTATATACACACAGTATATATACTGTATATGCATATATACATCATATATACACATATACACACAGTATATACACTGTATATGCATATATACATCATACATACACACAGATAAATACATATGTAATGTATACTTACCCTTTTAGGGTGACCAGTCGTCGTGGGTGTTCAGTGGGGTGCTTGTTCGCCGTGCGGGTCAGTTGGCTGCTGGTTCGGAGGGGGGGGGGTGTACGGACGGGGGGAGGGGCGGAGGACCGTTGCTTGTTCCATGGGGGGGGGGGCGCCGCAACGGAGGACGGCTGCTGGTTCCAGCGAGGGGGGTGGGTAGTAGGATGAGCGCAGGACGGCTGTTTGTTCGCGCGTGGGGGGTGGGCGGGGATTGGCTGGTAGCGGAGCGGGCGGGGAGCGGAGGAGAGCTGCTCATTCCAGCGGCCGGGCGGGGGGCGTGGCCGACGTGAGCAGAGGACGTCTGTTTGTTCGGGCGGGAGGGGGGGTGCTGGGAGCGGAGGACAGCTGCTTATCCGGGGGAGGGAGGGCTTGCGGAGGACGGCTGCTGGCTCGGGTAGGGGAGGAGGGAGCGCGAGCAGGAGTGCGAGCGGGCGGGAAGGTCTGGCCATGCAGCTGGATGGGCGTGCATGTAGGCGGGAACATGTACCGGGCGGCAGGATGGCTCGGCTATGAAGCTGAAAAGTGGGCGGAGAGGCGGTAACTTGTGCTGGGGGGCGGACGGACAGGCCGGCCATGCAGGGGGATATGCGGGGAGGCGGTCTGGCGGACGGCTCAGGGAGGTGGAGTCAGGGCCCGGAGGGGGCGCGATCTGGTGGGGGCCCCCTGGGGGGGGCAAGATGGTGGGGGCCCCGGGGCTCTAGCCCCGGGAGCCCCGCCTATAATCCGGCCCTGCTGACACTATAGGGGACGGCATGCAGAGGCAGCTGCAGCAGGCTAGAGAGTGTCATGGCGACATACCCTAAATGGACTCAGGCTTCAAACCAATGGGTGGCAGAGAGGAACCAAAGGAGGTGAGCAAGAAGCGCTCAAATAATATCGGTACATGATAAAAGTTTGCCAGTATATTTTGGGGATTACACAGCAGGGTGGCGACAAAGTTAACAAGTTTGATGTGGAAGCCATGAAAACAACCCAAAATTCTGCCTGACACAGCTCGTTTGATAAGGGGACCATGTATGGAGGCAGCTATATGGACGACTTTTGGAGGTAGCAATGGAGACAACGTGTGGAGGCTGCTATGGAGACAATTTAATTTGGATAGTGCCTGTATGTGGCAGTCCAAAAAAGTTTTCAAACCAGAGGAGCAGGTAGGTGGCCCTCCAGAAAAATGAAATAGATTGAGTGCCTGTATGTGGCAGTCCAAAAAAGTTTTCAAACCAGAGGAGCATGTAGGTGGCCCTCCAGAAAAATTGAATAGATTGAGTGCCTGTATGTGGCACTCCCAAAAATTGTTTAAAACAGAGGACTGGGTAGGTGGCCCTCCAGAAAAATTAAATGCATAAAGTACTATAGCTAGAGCCAGTGGGCCCTGTCAAAAAATAGCCAGTTTCCTCTGCTTTACTGTACAAAGAGGAGGAGAAGGAGGAAAATGAGGAGGAGGAGGAGGAGTGCATAAATTATTCAGGTTGAGCTTCCTTCACCTGGTGGAGATTGGAAATTATGAGAAATCCAGGCTTTATTCATCTTAATAAGCGTCAGCCTGTCAGCGCTGTCAGTCGACAGGCGTGTACGCTTATCGGTGATGATGCCACCAGCTGCACTGAAAACCCGTTTGGACAAGACGCTAGCGGCAGGGCAGGCAAGAACCTCCAAGGCGTACAGCGCCAGTTCGTGCCACATGTCCAGCTTTGAAACCCAGTAGTTGTAGGGAGCTGTGTGATCATTTAGGACGATGGTATGGTCAGCTACGTACTCCCTCACCATCTTTCTGTAAAGATCAGCCCTACTCTGCCGAGACTGGGGACAGGTGACAGTGTCTTGCTGGGGTGACATAAAGCTGGCAAAAGCCTTGTAAAGCGTACCCTTGCCAGTGCTGGACAAGCTGCCTGCTCGCCTACTCTCCCTCGCTACTTGTCCCGCAGAACTACGCACTCTGCCGCTAGCGCTGTCAGAAGGGAAATACTGTTTCAGCTTGTGCACCAGGGCCTGCTGGTATTCATGCATTCTCACACTCCTTTCCTCTCCAGGGATGAGAGTGGAAAGATTTTGCTTGTACCGTGGGTCCAGGAGAGTGAATACCCAGTAATCGGAGCTGGAATAAATTCTTTGAACGCGAGGGTCACGGGATAGGCAGCCTAGCATGAAATCTGCCATATGCGCCAGAGTCCCAACGCGCAAGAATTCACCCCCCTCACTGGCCTGACTGCCCATTTCCTCCTCCTCCAACTCCTCTTCTTCTGCCCATACACGCTGAACAGTGAAGGTCTGAGCAATGCTCCCCTCTTGTGTCTCGCCAACATTCTCCTCCTCTTCCTCCTCATCCTCCTCCACCTCCTCCGATATGCGCTGAGAAACAGACCTGAGGGTGCTTTGGCTATCAACAAGGGAATCTTCTTCAAAAGGCCAAGCAGCGGGATGGTGAGGCTGATGATGGCGGCATCGCCACTGACCATCTGTGTTGACTCCTCAAAGTTACTCAGCACCTGACAGATATCAGACATCCACGTCCACTCCTCATTGTAGACTTGAGGAAGCTGACTGACCTGACTACCAGTTCTGGTGGAAGTTGACATCTGGCAGTCTACAATCGCTCTGCGCTGCTGGTAAACTCTGGATAACATGGTTAATGTTGAATTCCACCTCGTGGGCACGTCGCACAACAGTCGGTGAGCTGGCAGTTGGAGGCGGCGCTGCGCTGCCCTGAGAGTGGCAGCATCTGTGCTGGACTTCCTGAAATGCGCACAGATGCGGCGCACCTTCGTGAGCAAATCTGACAGATTGGGGTATGTCTTGAGGAAACGCTGAACTATCAGATTTAACACATGGGCCAGGCATGGCACATGTGTCAGTCTGCCGAGTTGCAGAGCCGCCACCAGGTTACGGCCGTTGTCACACACAACCATGCCTGGCTTCAGGTTCAGCGGTGCCAGCCACAGATCAGTCTGCGCCGTGATGCCCTGTAATAGTTCTTGGGTGGTGTGCCTTTTATCGCCTAGGCTCAGCAGTTTGAGCACCGCCTGCTGTTGCTTAGCGACGGCACTGCTGCTGTGCCTAGAGCTAGCGACTGATGGCGCCATGCCCACGGATGGTAGTTCGGAGGAGGAGGTGTGGGAGGAGGAGGAGGCATAGTAGGCCTTTAAGACCTGGACCGAGGTAGGCCCCGCAATCCTCGTCGTCGGCAGTATATGACCAGCCCCAGGGTCAGACTCGGTCCCAGCCTCCACCAAGTTAACCCAATGTGCCGTCAGCAATATATAGTGGCCCTGCCCGGCAGCACTCGTCCACGTGTCCGTGGTCAGGTGGACCTTGTCAGAAACGGCGTTGGTCAGGGCACGGATGATGTTGTCTGACACGTGCTGGTGCAGGGCTGGGACGGCACATCGGGAAAAGTAGTGGCGGCTGGGGACCGAATACCGAGGGGCGGCCGCCGCCATGAGGTTGCGAAAGGCCTCGGTCTCTACTAGCCTATAGGGCAGCATCTCCAGGCTAAGCAATCTGGAGATGTGGACATTAAGGGCTTGGGCGTGCGGGTGGGTTGCACTATATTTTCTTTTCCGCTCCAGCGTCTGGGGTATGGAGAGCTGAACGCTGGTGGATGCTGTGGAGGATCGTGGAGGCGACGATGGGGTTTTTGTGGCAGGGTCCTGGGCAGGGGGCTGACTATCAGCTGACACAGGGGAAGGAGCAGTGGTGTGCACGGCCGGAGGTGAACGGGCTTGGTGCCACTGATTCGGGTGTTTAGCATTCATATGCCTGCGCATACTGGTGGTAGTTAAGCTAGTAGTGGTGGAACCCCTGCTGATCCTGGTTTGGCAAAGGTTGCACACCACAGTCCGTCGGTCATCCGGTGTTTCCTTAAAGAACCTCCAGACTTCTGAAAATCTAGCCCTCGCCGCGGGAGCCCTCGCCACGGGAGCTTCACTACGTGACACATTTGGCGCTGATGCACCTGCTCTGGCCCTGCCTCTCCGTCTGGCCCCACCACTGCCTCTTCCAACCTGTTCTGCTATAGGACTCTCCTCCGTCTCAGAAGCACTGTGTTCACCCGGCCTCTCAACCCAGCTTGGGTCTGTCACCTCATCATCCTCCGATCCCTCAGTCTGCTCCCCCCTCGGACTTCCTGCCCTGACAACAACTTCACCACTGTCTGACAACCGTGTCTCCTCATCGTCCGACACCTCTTTACACACTTCTTCCACTACGTCAAGAAGGTCATCATCACCCACAGACTGCGACTGGTGGAAAACCTGGGCATCGGAAAATTGCTCAGCAGCAACCGGACAAGTGGTTTGTGACTGTGGGAAGGGTCCAGAAAACAGTTCCTCAGAGTATGCCGGTTCAAATGCCAAATTTTCCTGGGAGGGGCAGACTGGGGGGAAGGAGGCTGAGGTGCAGGAGCTGGAGGAGTGCCGATTTCGGTGACATGGGTGGACTGCGTGGAAGACTGACTGGTGGACAAATTGCTCGAAGCATTGTCGGCAATCCACGACATCACCTGTTCGCACTGTTCTGGCCTCAACAGTGCTCTACCACGAGTCCCAGTAACTTCAGACATGATGAGCCTAGGGAGTGTAGCTCTGCGGCGTTCCCCTGCTCCCTCATCAGCAAGTGGTGTCTCACCCCACCCAGGACCACGGCCTCTGACCCCTGCAGTAGATGGACGCCCACGTCCCCGCCCTCGTCCTCGTCCTCTACCCCTAGCCCTCGGGTTAAACATTTTGAAAATGAAAGTTATATAACTTTAATTTTTTTTTTAACTTTTTTTTGTGTTTTTTTGTGTTTTTTAGTTTTTTTTTGTGTTTTTTAGTTTTTAAAACCAAACAATGCTATCCTATTGCTATGGCTATTTTTTAGCCAAGTATGAAAGCACACTGATGAGATGACGCTGAGTTATGAAAAAATAAACGTAAAATAAAAAGGAAATGGCAGACTATGCCTAATTGAAATCCAACCCCTAATAAATTTTCCCACTTTGGTCTTTGCGATGGATATGTGCGTCACTAAGCGCTAAACACAGCGGTCGCAAGTCTCACTCCAAATTCCTCACAATTAGCTAGTATATGCACTGCAGCAAGGACAGCCACCAGCAGATCAACCAGAAATAAAATATATATAACGCTATTGTAGGCGTAAGTAAGCCGTTTGGATTCTCCTTTGGCTATTTTCTAGCCAAGTATGAAAGCACACTGATGAGATGACGCTGAGTTATGAAAAAATAAACGTAAAATAAAAAGGAAATGGCAGACTGTGCCTAATTTAAATCCAACCCCTAATAAATTTTCCCACTTCGGTCTTTGCGATGGATATGTGCGTCACTAAGCGCTAAACACAGCGGTCGCAAGTCTCACTCCAAATTCCTCACAATTGGCTAGTATATGCACTGCAGCAAGGACAGCCACCAGCAGATCAACCAGAAATAAAATATATATAACGCTATTGTAGGCGTAAGTAAGCCGTTTGGATTCTCCTTTGGCTATTTTCTAGCCAAGTATGAAAGCACACTGATGAGATGACGCTGAGTTATGAAAAAATAAACGTAAAATAAAAAGGAAATGACAGACTGTGCCTAATTGAAATCCAACCCCTAATAAATTTTCCCACTTTGGTGTTTGAGGTGGATATGTGTGTCACTAAGAGCTAAACACAATGGTAGCAAGTCCCCCTGCAAATTCCTCACAATATGGTACTAGCTACACTACTAGTGCCAGCAAGCCCAGCCACAAGCAAACAAAAAAAAAAAGTATAACGTTATTGTAGCCCTAAGAAGGGCTGTTGGGTTCTTGTTGAATCACTCCTGCCTAACAGTAATCTACTAGCACCCTAACGCTGTCCCTGACCAGCAGCAGCTCTCTCCCTAGCGGCATCCAGACGCAGAATGATCCGAGCAGCGCGGGCAGCGGCTAGTCTATCCCAGGGTCACCTGATCTGGCCAGCCAACCACTGCTATCGACGTGTAAGGGTACCACGTCATGCTGGGTGGAGTGCAGAGTCTCCTGGCTTGTGATTGTCTCTGTTTCTGGCCGCCAAAAAGCAAAACGGTGGGAGCTGCCATTTTCTCGAGCGGGCGAAGTATTCGTCCAAGCAACGAGCAGTTTCGAGTACGCTAATGCTCGAACGAGCATCAAGCTCGGACGAGTATGTTCGCTCATCTCTATTTGTCACCAAATTCCACTTATGAAAATCATCTTTATCTTAATATTCATAAATGATAATACAGGCAGTCCCCGGGTTACATACAAGATACACATAGGTTTGTTCTTAAGTTGAATTTGTATGTAAGTTGGAACTGTATATTTTATCATTGTAATCCCAGCCAGAACTTTTTTGGTCTCTGTGACAATTGGATTTTAAAAATGTTGGGTTGTCATAAGAATCAATATTAATACTAAAGCTTCATTACAGACACATTTGATAACTGTTACAGCTGATCATTGCAGCCTAGGACTAAAGTACATTAAATTACCAATATCCAGAGGTCCATTTGTAACTAGGGGTCGTATGTAAGTCGAGTGTTCTTACGTAACCCCCTGTATGTAGCTGTATTGTGATGTTGTAGCATGTGTCAATAAATCTATAATATAAGTCACATTTTCCTGTTTATCTGTTGCCTTCATGTCCTATGAATGATCTATTTGATACTTTTGTTCTTTGTTATTAGACTGTATAATGAAAATGAAAATGACCCTGGAAAATGCACAAGAAACGAGAAAGAAGCCTGAATTAGTCAAAGACTTGAAAAATGTTTAAACCATTAAAACTGAATGAATCATTTGACATGCAGGCAACCAAGAAATAAGTAATTATTTTTACAAATTGTAAAATAATTTAAAGGCAATTCATTAAATTACATTCAGTGTAATCAGGAAATCTGTACTAAGAAAGCAAATGACAAAATTATTTTATATGGTTGAAAGATTTATTACAAAGATTTGCTAGTAAAGATGAGCGGGTTGGTCAAATTTAGGTTCACTGTGATTGTCCAAATTTCACAACAAAACTTGGGCCGATCTTTGACTTGAACATAAACCCCAATGAAGTCAATGTAGACACAAAAATGGCTATAAAATATGGGTAGTAATGGTTAAAGGACTGAAAAAGGGTGAGAATAACTGTGCAGTTGTCCTGCCCACAATGGGGTATGGAAAACACTTAAAATAATAACATAACTTAAATAAATAAATAAGAGATAATAATTTAAAAAAAACTACCGTATATATAGCGTTTTATAGAGTTTTTCAGCATAAAAAAATGTGCTTAAAAAAACTAACTTGGCTTATACTCGAGTCTATTAAAAAATACCTCTGAGGGATAAGAGCTGACTCTAACTGTCCAAGGTGTGAACAGCCTGAGAAGCATCTGTTACATATGCTGTGGGAATGTGGAGAACTGGAGGACTATTGGAAAGGGGTTTTAGACTTGCTACATCAGGTGTTCCAAATTCAGTTAGCGCCTGACCCTAAACTGTGCCTCCTGGGCATATTACCTGAACAGATGCAGGACACTTCTGCAACGATAGGGGTACAAAGGGCATTATATCAGGCAGGCAAGGAGATATTGTTCCACTGGATCAGGCGCACACCACCCACCCTCAGGGAATATAAGAATAGAATGAACAATATTATTCGCTTGGAGTATGGGGTTTATCTGAAACGAAAGGCAATAAAAAGATTTGAAAGCATTTGGGGGCAATGGTTAGATCACCCGGGCCTACCGTCGGGAGCATTACTATCTATCAGGCAAGGACTAACGTATCTATTAGCTAGTGCAAATAGTAGGGTCTCTTAAGTATCTAATGATATTCGGGATATCATCATATAGGACCTAGATACTGGTTAAATCTTTGACGGCGGCTAGACGAGGGTGGGAAAGGCACCGGACTGGAGGGGAGGGGGGGATAGCTGGCTGCGACCAGATGGGTGGGGGGGTTTATGGGTCATGTTGTATATATTAAGCCAGATGTTTTGCTGGCTCAGTGTCTTTTGTCTTTGTGTATCTACGTTGTACATGTATGTGTTGTCGGTGTGCAAATTAATGTTATAACATGTAAAACCGTTAATAAAAACGTTTTGATCAAAAAAAAAAAAAAAAAAAAAAAAAAACCTCTGAACTCACCTTTCCAATGCCTCCCGCTTCTTCTTGCTTCCGTTCCTTTGGCTCTGTCTTCAGGTCCCTCAGTGCTGCTGGCACCAACATTTTACAGTCAGCCGTAGGGTTTTAAAATGCATAAAAACATCCTTAGGCCCCTTCCACACTAGCGAGTGTGATGCGATGAACTCGCATCACACTCGCAACGCAAGCTGTCGGGAACGCACGGCCCGAACGCTGCACCGCGGGAGTGAACTGACATGCTGAGTTCACTCCTGCGGTGCAGCGTTCGGGCCGTGCGTTCCCGGCAGCTTGCGTTGCGAGTGTGATGCGAGTTCATCGCATCACACTCGCTAGTGTGGAAGGGGCCTTACTTGTGCGAAGCGTTAAATACTGGGTGCAGTGATAAGTAGAGTGCTTATCATACCCAGCTACAGAAAATGTCCCATCAAAATATCCCAAGCATTGTATTGCAAAAACTGGAAAAAAAATCCAAGTGCTGTGATTTTGACGCCAAAAAACCCATTTGCAGCATTTTCTTGTGGGCTCTATTTTTAGGGCTTTCACTGTGTACTCCAAATGACATCTCCCTTTTATTCTTTAGGTTGGTACAAGAACAGGAATGCCAAATTTATATAGATTTTATTAATTTAGGTAGATTTTAATTTTCTTTTATACCAAAAAAATTGCTATTTAACTTTTTCATGCTTTGGTGTAAAGACCTGTGTAAGGTGTCATTTTGAAAAAATGACTACCGTATATACCTGTGTATATGCCAAATTTTTCAGTGCAAAAAATATGCTGAAAAACCTCACCTCAGCTTATACACGGGTCAATAAATAAAATAAACGTACATACTCACCTTCCAGCGCCCCCCATGCTTAGCATGGCCTCTCGATGTTGGCGTGGCTCCTCTTCTGTCTTCTCCTCGATGCTCCAGTCCCCGCGGCTCTTCTTCTGTCTGCTCTAACAGTCGACAGAGACGCGGCCATGCATTCTGCTGGCCTACGCATACTATGAAGTCATCAGCAGCCATATCATAGTGTGCGCTAGACGGCGCATGGCCACAGCTTTGCCAGCTGTTACCGGACACAGAAGAGTAGTCACAGGAAGTGGTGCATAGCGGAGAAGACAGAAGAAGAGCTGCACCGAGCATTAGGGAGCCGTGCTGCACATCGGGACCACCCGAAAGTGAGTATGCAAGTTTATTTTTTTTAAGTGCTGGGACCACTAAGGGCTGGCTGTATACTAAAGGGGGCTGGCTGGCTAATAAAGAGGGCTGGTTGGCTATTAAGGGGGCTGGCTGTCTATTTAAGGTGGCTGGCTGGTAGCTAATAAAGGGGCTGGCTGGCTACTAAAGAGTGCTGGCTGGCTGTATACTACAGGGGATGGCAGTATACTACAGGGGGCTGGCCTACTATATACTAAAGGGGGCTGGCTGTATACTAATGGGAACTGGCTGTATACTACAGGTGGCTGGCTGGCTATATACAAAAGGGCCTGGGTGTATTCTACTGGAGGCTTGCTGGCTATGTACTGGGAGCCTGTGACCAATGCATTTCCCACCCTTGGCTTATACTCGAGTCTATAGGTTTTTCCAGTTTTTGGTGGTAAAAGTAGGGGCCTTGGTTTCTACTTGGGTCGGCTTATACTTGAGTATATACGGTATTTAATTTATATCCATTTGGGACCTATATAACTGTTTGATAATTTTTTATTCAAATATTTATAGTTTAAAAAATGGCGGTAAATTGCAGATTCAGACATGTGGGCACTATTTTCCGTTACGGTATTCACGGTTAGGAATTATCTTGTTTATATTTTGATAGAACTGGCATTTTTGGATTTTTGGCGATACCTAACATGTTTTTAACTTTAAATCAACCTTCTTTCCCTAGAACACAAATAAAAGTACCTTTTTTTTTCAGACCCTTTAAGGTACTTTAACCCTTTAATCACTCATACCATACACTGCAATACTGCTGTATCAACTACTACTACTGTACTACTGTATTGCAGTACATTTGTAATTTTACTGCTATCCATCGCAACCGATCAGCATCCTTTGATGATGTTACAGGGTATGCTGGATTGGCAGCTCAGTTAGGTGCCGTAGTCGTTAACTACTGCAATTAGTGCCTGCACCTACCGTAGCAGTTAGAGGTGAGTGTCAGCTGACACCCACTGTGTATAGAGAGAGCTCAGCCCATTTTGCGACTTGACAGAATTGCGTTGCATGCTCTATGTTAAAGGTGCAGCAAAAAATAGGCGGTAAATGCAGTACTTTTGATAAATGTGGGCCATAGACTTTAAGTGTGCACGGTCACATTGAGTTGAGGCCTCACTTCACCGCAACCAAAGTGAACAGCCGCAGGTGCTCACTTACTGATGTCAGATGTACTGTGTGCATGAGGCCATACACTTTATACAATACACTTCAGCTAACTGGAAGTGTAAAATTCTTAGCTTTTGTTGCAGCAGTGGCTGAGAGCAGGGCTGAGGTAAAGGCTTCAGGAATCCTCCAGCTCTCCCTCCTTAGAGACTGCTGAATTACACTTCTTATGAGGGAAGGGCTGATGAGTGGAGAGCTTATCTGTCAGCTGGCTGCCAGCAGAGCTCAGTTACTGCTAGATGTTTGACTCCTCAAGAGAAGGTAACTGGGGTTAACTGAAGGCCTAACACCTGGGGGTGAGGCATGTGTCCGAAGCAGAGGAATGTATTTTTCTCTACTCAGTACAGCACTGCACTACTGTATGGGTTAGTGGCAGAGCAGGGACTATGTGATCAGGATGCTATCACCATCTGTCCATATATGGTGTCTCTACATGCGCTTTATCCACTACACTATGGGCTTAGTGGCTGTCAATGGGTGGATTTTATGTACCAAAGAGCTTACACTGTTACATTGTGACACAGGCTTGATGCATTGGTAGATAGAGATGGATCTTCTCAGAGATCATTATCATATTATTTTTTAAGCATAAAATATAGTTAAATTAAATTATTAAAAATTTATATGTATGCCATCCATTTTTTTTTAAATCTGCCAAAAAATGCTGAGTTGGCTGCTTAGCAACATATGAGAAAAAACAGTAGGCATAGGGATGTCATGCATGGATCCGCCATTTTTTTTTGTGGATCCATTGACTTCTATCAAAGTGAAAAAAATGGACATGTGAACAGACCCCTAGGAAACAATGGGGCGGATTTACTTACCCGATACGTTGTCCGATGAAGATTTGGGTCCGACGCGATTCATGAAGATCATGCGCCCGAGTTCCTGCATCCGTCTCTTCCCCGCCTTGGTCCGCCAGAGTTCACCTGCTTGTTCCCGGTGCATGTGAGTGCTTGATCTTGGAGTTTTTAAATTCCTTGCTTAGTCCAAATCCGTCGCCCGCCCCAGATTTCTGTCGCATGCAAGCCGATGCACCAAAATCCGATTGCGTATGCAAAAATACCGTGGAAATGCGCTGCAAAATGGAAATCGTCGGGAAATTCGACGAAAATGCGTCTGACGGATCCTTAGTAAATGAGCCCCAATGTGTCCATTTGCCATCCGCAAAAAAAAGGATAGCATACAGACATCGAAAACGCCCGTCTAAATGAACCCTAAATTATACTATTTAGTATACTCCTTTATATTAACATTACCAGGACAACCTTTACAGTATGTATGCTAAACGGTCATAAAACGTTAAAGCTCTCCAGGCAAAACACTGGTGACCGTTACTGGTCCCATGTGTTTCAATGGAAAAGTGTATACAATTTGGCTGAGCCCCACTTTTTTTCTGAAAGTATTGTATTGAGTATCTTTTTGGGTCTTGTATCGCACTCAAAATTCTGGTATTAGTGCAACCCTAGTCAGCTGCTATGTTGCCAGTGGTGCACACAGGATGACGTCAGCGAGCGGCGGGACTTCTACATAACTAATGCAAAAAGGTAATCATATTTTACTGCAGCACTTGACCTGGTGGCGGATCAGGAAGTTGTGGCGGGGATATAAATGAATACAAATTTTGAGGTGAATTTGTTTTACTCACAATTTATTAGAATAAGTGTGTATTTTTCCTGTGATAATATGTACTTATGACAAAAAACACTTTCTGTGTTGATATGCAAATTTTTTTGATGGTGTATGGAAAGGGGACAAAAAAAAAAACTTTAATAAAAACTACCTGATAAAAAAAAAAAAAAAAAGAAGAAAAAAAAGAATAAGTGTTCTGGTAAGCGAATTCACTAAGTACTCCAAATATGAATACCTTTAAACATATATAATATTCTGTACTCTGCAGTAATTTAGGTCCTGTGGCTAGTTTTTAAATATGTACCATAATATGTGAAATATCTTCACAGAGTACTTTGCTGTCTTCTGTAGCCTGCATTCTTATATGCTGTATGCTCAATTATGATCAATGTGGAATCTATCAAGTTCCCCAATGGCTTGGTCTCTTCCCCTTCTCTCAGCTATCCTGAATCCAAATCTAAGATGCCAAGTTTACAACAAACTTAATGTCAGCTTTAGTAGTTTTAAGGAGAGAGTAGCTTCAGATTAAACAGATATTGACACCGAAGGCACATGCTGCTAAAGACAGACCAACATTTAGAATAAAATTCAATTGCAATTATGTTTTATTGTGTAAGATAGCCAACCTAATAAAAGGAAAATGCTCCAAAGTTATCACATGTTTTGAGGATTAGTAAGCAAAAAATATTTTTATTTATTACAGACTGTATGACAATGTGCCAAATGTCACAATCCCGATAAGGTTTCTATTTATCACTGACACATTTACATATTTCTAAACATTCAATCTAGTTTATTTTTCTTTTTTACAACTGTTTCTTCATTTGGATTTTTACTTAAATGAACAAGTTGAAAAACACCATTTGATTGCTACTTTATTGCAGAAATTGGATGTATACCAGATTGCATGTTGAATGTTGTGTTGGTGTACAAAATAGAGCAAACTCCAGCTAAATTTAAAGTAAAGCAATGTACAATCAATATAACAGTATTTGTCTTCACTAAATAATTACGTGAATAATATCATTACTTGGCAGAAATGTGTATTTCACATAAGGGACAAAGTAAAGGAGCATCTGTTGAGTGCTGACAGTAATCTAACACTTGTGAAGTTTATTACATTGAGACCCCAGCAATGAGTTTTCAGAGACACAACTTCGGCAAAAAACCCCATTGTTTCAGATTGACTTTGCAGTACAAGTTCTATTAACTTTATAGCACACCACCAAAAGTATAATTAAAACAGATGGTGTTGTAAACTCAACTGAAAGGATGGAGGCATTTTACAGATAAAATGCTTTAAGTTGTGTAGCACAGCATATGTTAATTTACATTAAGATGCTTATTTACTACCTTCCAGTTCATGTTTCATGGTGATCTAAAGAACTATATGTCTACATTTTTTTCCATTTATGCAGACTGTGGTGGCTGCACTAGGTCGGTCATTATCATGATTCACAGTTTGTATTTTAATGGGTCTTGTAAATGCTCTTATCCTCTTAATATAGTGAAATGAAAAAATTCATTATACTTTCTTAAAGTCCAGATAATCAGACAGTTATGGAAAAATATTAGAATACAAATAGTGATAGAGGGTTTACAGAAAGAAGACCCAAGATAAAATGTTACATTATTTTTTCCCCCTGTAGTCTTCTGCTTTTGGTGTTATTTACTATATGGCAAAAAGTGCTGGACATTCTTTCTTGATTATTCTTAATGGTTAGTAATAGAGATGAGCGAACATGCTCGTCCGAGCTTGATGCTCGGTCGAGCATTAGGGTACTCGAAACTGCTCGTTGCTCGGACGAATACTTTGCCCGCTCGAGAAAATGGCAGCTCCCGCCGTTTTGCTTTTTGGCGGCCAGAAACAGAGCCAATCACAAGCCAGGAGACTCTGCACTCCACCCAGCATGACGTGGTACCCTTACACGTCGATAGCAGTGGTTGGCTGGCCAGATCAGGTGACCCTGGGATAGACTAGCCGCTGGCCGCGCTGCTCGGATCATTCTGTCTCTGGATGCCGCTAGGGAGAGAGCTGCTGCTGGTCAGGGAAAGCGTTAGGGTGTTCTATTAGCTTACTGTTAGGCAGGAGTGATTCTCAAAGAACCCAACAGCCCTTCTTAGGGCTACAACAACGTTCTACTTTTTTTATTTTAATTTGCATCTTTTACCATTTTGTGAGGAATTAGCAGGGGGACTTGCTACCGTTGTGTTTAGCTCTTAGTGGCACACATATCCATAGCAAAGGCTGAAGTGGCAAAATTCAGTAGGGGTTGGATTTCTATTAGGCAATAACTCAGTGTCATCTCATCTGGCATAGTAGTGTGCTTCCTTTGATACTTGGCTAGAAAATAGCCATAGGAGAATACAAATAGCTTCTTGAAGCCTACAGTAGCGTTCTATATATTTGATTTCTGGTTGATCTGCTGGTGGCTGTAGTTTCTGCAGTGCATGTACTTGCCAATTCTGAGCAATTTGTAGTGAGACTTGCGACCGCTGTGTTCTGCGCTTAGTGGCGCACATATCCATAGCAAAGGCTGAAGTGGCAAAATTCAGTAGGGGTTGGATTTCTATTAGGCAATAACTCAGTGTCATCTCATCTGGCATAGTAGTGTGCTTCCTTTGATACTTGGCTAGAAAATAGCCATAGGAGAATACAAATAGCTTCTTGAAGCCTACAGTAGCGTTCTATATATTTGATTTCTGGTTGATCTGCTGGTGGCTGTAGTTTCTGCAGTGCATGTACTTGCCAATTCTGAGCAATTTGTAGTGAGACTTGCGACCGCTGTGTTCTGCGCTTAGTGGCGCACATATCCATAGCAAAGGCTGAAGTGGCAAAATTCAGTAGGGGTTGGATTTCTATTAGGCAATAACTCAGTGTCATCTCATCTGGCATAGTAGTGTGCTTCCTTTGATACTTGGCTAGAAAATAGCCATAGGAGAATACAAATAGCTTCTTGAAGCCTACAGTAGCGTTCTATATATTTGATTTCTGGTTGATCTGCTGGTGGCTGTAGTTTCTGCAGTGCATGTACTTGCCAATTCTGAGCAATTTGTAGTGAGACTTGCGACCGCTGTGTTCTGCGCTTAGTGGCGCACATATCCATAGCAAAGGCTGAAGTGGCAAAATTCAGTAGGGGTTGGATTTCTATTAGGCAATAACTCAGTGTCATCTCATCTGGCATAGTAGTGTGCTTCCTTTGATACTTGGCTAGAAAATAGCCATAGGAGAATACAAATAGCTTCTTGAAGCCTACAGTAGCGTTCTATATATTTGATTTCTGGTTGATCTGCTGGTGGCTGTAGTTTCTGCAGTGCATGTACTTGCCAATTCTGAGCAATTTGTAGTGAGACTTGCGACCGCTGTGTTCTGCGCTTAGTGGCGCACATATCCATAGCAAAGGCTGAAGTGGCAAAATTCAGTAGGGGTTGGATTTCTATTAGGCAATAACTCAGTGTCATCTCATCTGGCATAGTAGTGTGCTTCCTTTGATACTTGGCTAGAAAATAGCCATAGGAGAATACAAATAGCTTCTTGAAGCCTACAGTAGCGTTCTATATATTTGATTTCTGGTTGATCTGCTGGTGGCTGTAGTTTCTGCAGTGCATGTACTTGCCAATTCTGAGCAATTTGTAGTGAGACTTGCGACCGCTGTGTTCTGCGCTTAGTGGCGCACATATCCATAGCAAAGGCTGAAGTGGGAAAATTCAGTAGGGGTTGGATTTCTATTAGGCAATAACTCAGTGTCATCTCATCTGGCATAGTAGTGTGCTTCCTTTGATACTTGGCTAGAAAATAGCCATAGGAGAATACAAATAGCTTCTTGAAGCCTACAGTAGCGTTCTATATATTTGATTTCTGGTTGATCTGCTGGTGGCTGTAGTTTCTGCAGTGCATGTACTTGCCAATTCTGAGCAATTTGTAGTGAGACTTGCGACCGCTGTGTTCTGCGCTTAGTGGCGCACATATCCATAGCAAAGGCTGAAGTGGGAAAATTCAGTAGGGGTTGGATTTCTATTAGGCAATAACTCAGTGTCATCTCTTCTGGCATAGTAGTGTGCTTCCTTTGATACTTGGCTAGAAAATAGCCATAGGAGAATACAAATAGCTTCTTGAAGCCTACAGTAGCGTTCTATATATTTGATTTCTGGTTGATCTGCTGGTGGCTGTAGTTTCTGCAGTGCATGTACTTGCCAATTCTGAGCAATTTGTAGTGAGACTTGCGACCGCTGTGTTCTGCGCTTAGTGGCGCACATATCCATAGCAAAGGCTGAAGTGGGAAAATTCAGTAGGGGTTGGATTTCTATTAGGCAATAACTCAGTGTCATCTCATCTGGCATAGTAGTGTGCTTCCTTTGATACTTGGCTAGAAAATAGCCATAGGAGAATACAAATAGCTTCTTGAAGCCTACAGTAGCGTTCTATATATTTGATTTCTGGTTGATCTGCTGGTGGCTGTAGTTTCTGCAGTGCATGTACTTGCCAATTCTGAGCAATTTGTAGTGAGACTTGCGACCGCTGTGTTCTGCGCTTAGTGGCGCACATATCCATAGCAAAGGCTGAAGTGGCAAAATTCAGTAGGGGTTGGATTTCTATTAGGCAATAACTCAGTGTCATCTCATCTGGCATAGTAGTGTGCTTCCTTTGATACTTGGCTAGAAAATAGCCATAGCAATAGGATAGGATTGTTTGGTTCTAAAAACTCAAAAAAAAACAAAAAACACAAAAAAAAACAAAAAAAAGTAAAAAAAAAAAAAAAAAGTTATAACTCTCATTTTAAAAATGTTTAACCCCAGGGCTAGGGGTAGAGGACGAGGGCGGGGACGTGGGCGTCCAACTACTGCAGGGGTCAGAGGCCGTGGTCCTGGGCGGGGTGAGACACCACCTGCTGATGAGGGAGCAGGGGAACGCCGCAGAGCTACACTCCCTAGGTTCATGTCTGAAGTTACTGGGACTCGTGGTAGAGCACTGTTGAGGCCAGAACAGTGCGAACAGGTGATGTCGTGGATTGCTGACAATGCTTCGAGCAATTTGTCCACCACCAGTCAGTCTTCCACGCAGTCCACCCATGTCACCGAAATCCCCACTCCTCCAGCTCCTGCACCTCAGCCTCCTCCCCCCCAGTCTGCCCCCTCCCAGGAAAATTTGCCATTTGAACCGGCATACTCTGAGGAACTGTTTTCTGGACCCTTCCCACAGTCACAAACCACTTGTCCGGTTGCTGCTGAGCAATTTTCCGATGCCCAGGTTTTCCACCAGTCACAGTCTGTGGGTGATGATGACCTTCTTGACGTAGTGGAAGTGTGTAAAGAGGTGTCCGACGATGAGGAGACACGGTTGTCAGACAGTGGGGAAGTTGTTGTCAGGGCAGGAAGTCCGAGGGGGGAGCAGACTGAGGGATCGGAGGATGATGAGGTGACAGACCCAAGCTGGGTTGAGAGGCCGGGTGAACACAGTGCTTCTGAGACGGAGGAGAGTCCTCGACCTGAACAGGTTGGAAGAGGCAGTGGTGGGGCCAGACGGAGAGGCAGGGCCAGAGCTGGTGCATCAGCGCCACTGTCAACTAGTGAAGCTCCCGTGGTGAGGGCTCTTGCGGCGAGGGCTAGATCTTCAGAAGTGTGGAGGTTCTTTAAGGAAACACCGGATGACCGACGGACTGTGGTGTGCAACATTTGCCAAACCAGGCTCAGCAGGGGTTCCACCACTACTAGCTTAACTACCACCAGTATGCGCAGGCATATGAATGCTAAGCACCCCACTCAGTGGCAACAAGCCCGTTCACCTCCGGCCGTGCACACCACTGCTCCTTCCCCTGTGTCAGCTGCTAGTCAGCCCCCTGCCCAGGACCCTGGCCCAAAAACCCCATCGTCGCCTCCACGATCCTCCACAGCATCCACCAGCGTTCAGCTCTCCATACCCCAGACGCTGGAGCGGAAACGCAAATATAGTGCAACCCACCCGCACGCCCAAGCCCTTAATGTGCACATCTCCAGATTGCTTAGCCTGGAGATGCTGCCCTATAGGCTAGTAGAGACCGAGGCCTTTCGCAACCTCATGGCGGCGGCCGCCCCTCGGTATTCGGTCCCCAGCCGCCACTACTTTTCCCGATGTGCCGTCCCAGCCCTGCACCAGCACGTGTCAGACAACATCATCCGTGCCCTGACCAACGCCGTTTCTGACAAGGTCCACCTGACCACGGACACGTGGACGAGTGCTGCCGGGCAGGGCCACTATATATCGCTGACGGCACATTGGGTTAACTTGGTGGAGGCTGGGACCGAGACTGACCCTGGGGCTGCTCATATACTGCCGACGCCGAGGATTGCGGGGCCTACCTCGGTCCAGGTGTTTCAGGCCTACTATGCCTCCTCCTCCTCCCACCCCTCCTCCACCTCCTCCTCCGAACTACCATCCGTGGGCACGGCGCCATCAGTCGGTAGCTCTAGGCACAGCAGCAGTGCCGTCGCTAAGCGACAGCAGGCGGTGCTCAAACTGCTGAGCCTAGGCGACAAAAGGCACACCGCCCAAGAGCTATTACAGGGCATCACGGCGCAGACTGATCTGTGGCTGGCACCGCTGAACCTCAAGCCGGGAATGGTTGTGTGTGACAACGGCCGTAACCTGGTGGCGGCTCTGCAACTCGGCAGACTGACACATGTGCCATGCCTGGCCCATGTGTTAAATCTGATAGTGCAGCGTTTCCTCAAGACATACCCCAATCTGTCTGATTTGCTCACGAAGGTGCGCCGCATCTGTGCGCATTTCAGGAAGTCCAGCCCAGATGCTGCCACTCTCAGGGCAGCGCCGCCTCCAACTGCCCGCTCACCGACTGTTGTGCGACGTGCCCACGAGGTGGAATTCAACACTGACCATGTTATCCAGAGTTTACCAGCAGCGCAGAGCGATTGTAGACTGCCAGATGTCAACTTCCACCAGAACTGGTAGTCAGGTCAGTCAGCTTCCTCAAGTCTACAATGAGGAGTGGACGTGGATGTCTGATATCTGTCAGGTGCTGAGTAACTTTGAGGAGTCAACACAGATGGTCAGTGGCGATGCCGCCATCATCAGCCTCACCATCCCGCTGCTTGGCCTGTTGAAAAACTCTCTGGTCAGCATGAAGTCGGAAGCTTTGCGCTCGTCACAAGAGACGGGGGAAGAATATTCCCTTGTTGATAGCCAAAGCACCCTGAGGTCTGTTTCTCAGCGCATATCGGAGGAGGTGGAGGTGGAGGAGGATGAGGAGGAAGAGGAGGAGAATGTTGGCGAGACACAAGAGGGGACCATTGTTGAGTCCTTCACTGTTCAGCGTGTATGGGCAGAAGAAGAGGAGTTGGAGGAGTTGGAGGAGGAGGAAATGGACAGTCAGGCCAGTGAGGGGAGTGAATTCTTACGCGTTGGTACTCTGGCGCATATGGCAGATTTCATGCTAGGCTGCCTATCCCGTGACCCTCGCGTTCAAAGAATTTATTCCAGCACCGATTACTGGGTGTTCACTCTCCTGGACCCACGGTACAAGCAAAATCTTGCCACTCTCATCCCTGCAGAGGAAAGGAGTGTGAGAATGCATGAATACCAGCAGGCCCTGGTGCACAAGCTGAAACAGTATTTCCCTTCTGACAGCGCTAGCGGCAGAGTGCGTAGTTCTGCGGGACAAGTAGCGAGGGAGAGTAGGCGAGCAGGCAGCTTGTCCAGCACTGGCAAGGGTACGCTTTACAAGGCTTTTGCCAGCTTTATGTCACCCCAGCAAGACACTGTCACCTGTCCCCAGTCTCGGCAGAGTAGGGCTGATCTTTACAGAAAGATGGTGAGGGAGTACGTAGCTGACCATACCATCGTCCTAAATGATCACACAGCTCCCTACAACTACTGGGTTTCAAAGCTGGACATGTGGCACGAACTGGCGCTGTACGCCTTGGAGGTTCTTGCCTGCCCTGCCGCTAGCGTCTTGTCCGAGCGGGTTTTCAGTGCAGCTGGTGGCATCATCACCGATAAGCGTACACGCCTGTCGACTGACAGCGCTGACAGGCTGACGCTTATTAAAATGAATAAAGGCTGGATTTCTCAGAATTTCCAATCTCCACCAGGTGAAGGAAGCTCAACCTGAATAATTGATCCACTCCTCCTCCTCCTCCTCATTTTCCTCCTTCTCCTCCTCTTTGTACAGTAAAGCAGAGGAAAATGGCTATTTTTTGACAGGGCCCACTGGCTCTTGCTATACTTCATGCATTTAATTTTTCTGGAGGGCCACCTACCCGGTCCTCTGTTTGAAACAATTTTTGTGAGTGCCACATACAGGCACTCAATCTATTCCATTTTTCTGGAGGGCCACCTACCCGGTCCTCTGGTTTGAACAATTTTTGGGACTGCCACATACAGGCACTCAATCTATTCCATTTTACTGGAGGGCCACCTACCTGCTCCTCTGGTTTGAAGAATTTTTGGGACTGCCACATACAGGCACTCAATCTATTCCATTTTACTGCAGGGCCACCTACCTGCTCCTCTGGTTTGAAGAATTTTTGGGACTGCCACATACAGGCACTCAATCTATTCCATTTTACTGGAGGGCCACCTACCTGCTCCTCTGGTTTGAAGAATTTTTGGGACTGCCACATACAGGCACTCAATCTATTCCATTTTACTGCAGGGCCACCTACCTGCTCCTCTGGTTTGAAGAATTTTTGGGACTGCCACATACAGGCACTCAATCTATTCCATTTTACTGGAGGGCCACCTACCTGCTCCTCTGGTTTGAAGAATTTTTGGGACTGCCACATACAGGCACTCAATCTATTCCATTTTACTGCAGGGCCACCTACCTGCTCCTCTGGTTTGAACAATTTTTGGGACTGCCACATACAGGCACTCAATCTATTCCATTTTACTGCAGGGCCACCTACCTGCTCCTCTGGTTTGAACAATTTTTGGGACTGCCACATACAGGCACTCAATCTATTCCATTTTACTGGAGGGCCACCTACCTGCTCCTCTGGTTTGAACAATTTTTGGGACTGCCACATACAGGCACTCAATCTATCCCATTTTACTGGAGGGCCACCTACCTGCTCCTCTGGTTTGAAAAATGTTTGGGACTGCCACATACAGGCACTATCCAAATTAAATTGTCTCCATAGCAGCCTCCACACGTTGTCTCCATTGCTACCTCCAAAAGTCGTCCATATAGCTGCCTCCATACATCGTCCCTTTATCAAACGAGGTGTGTCAGGCAGAAATTTGGGTTGTTTTCATGGATTCCACATCAAAGTTGTTAACTTTGTCGCCACCCTGCTGTGTAATCCACAAAATATACTTGCAAACTTTTACCATTTAGGGATATTATTTCAGCGCTTCTTGCGCATCTGTTTACATTCCCCTCACCCGCCATATCCTAAACTTATAAGAACGCTACTACACTTGATCTTATACAAAAGTGCTGTTTGGGGAGTAGCCTAGAGACAGGGGCTTGGATTGGCGAAAGCTCGCCTGGCAGCGGAGCGCCAGCTCCATGCGCATCATGCGCTTCTTGCGTATCTGTTTACATTCCCCTCACCCGCCATATCCTAAACTTATAAGAACGCTACTACACTTGATCTTATACAAAAGTGCTGTTTGGGGAGTAGCCTAGAGACAGGGGCTTGGATTGGCGAAAGCTCGCCTGGCAGCGGAGCGCCAGCTCCATGCCAAGATCCAACTAACATAGTTTTAACTGCAGCACCTTTAATCTACTACTAGTTCACTGCCTCCATACATGGTCCCCTTATCAAACGAGCTGTGTCAGGCAGAATTTTGGGTTGTTTTCATGGCTTCCATGTTAACTTTGTCGCCACCCTGCTGTGTAATCCACAAAATATACTGGCAAACTTTTATCATGTACCGATATTATTTGAGCACTTCTTGCTCACCTCCTTTGGTTCCTCTCTGCCACCCATTGGTTTGAAGCCTGAGTCCATTTAGGGTATGTCGCCATGACACTCTCTAGCCTGCTGCCGCTGCCTCTGCATGCCGTCCCCTATAGTGTCAGGGTCAATTATTGCATGTTTTAGATGCTATCTAGCTTCATTCTGTCACTCTGTCATGGCCATGCTGTTGCCCATAATTTTGGCATAATGGTGCGTTTAAGCAGCCTCAGAGGCATTCATGCATGCTGCCCCTGCTGTTTCCTGTCCATTTCCGTGGTGTTTCCATCCTTTTCTGAGGTTCCCAGGTGTTTGGCCAAGCTTCCCTGTGCAGAGCCTTGGTCCCCTTGAAAAATGCTCGAGTCTCCCATTGACTTCAATGGGGTTCGTTATTCGAGACGAGCACTCGAGCATCGGGAAAAGTTAGTCTCGAATAACGAGTACCCGAGCATTTTAGTGTTCGCTCATCTCTAGTTAGTAACCTTTAAGCAAACTTTGAACGCAACAATTTCAAACAACATTTTCGCAAAGAAGCTTTGTGATACATAGGAGAACACAAAGAAGAAAAGCAGCATCACTCGTCATAAATCCAATGAAGATGAAGAAGCGTTCTTTATTCAAAGGTACACTGTATACAATGGATGAACAGATATATAAACTTATAAACAGTGAATGACATAATTTCCTTTCCCCAATTGATTATGCAAATTAGGGACATTTATACAAAGTGAATATACATATAATGCAGTGCATCCATATAATTTACAATGTCTTAGATATGCATGTCAGTTTTAGAATGCCGCATCTGAGTATAGTATTGCACATGCAGTGGTTATTGACATTGACTACCTAAATAATCTGGACCTCTATTGCATGATCCGAATATCCAATCCATGACCTCTTCTATTAGGGTTACTAAGTAACTGCTACAAACAATACATAACCTTACTGTAACCATAATAACCATTATTGTGTATTGTACAGGCTATTATACCTATGATATCCATGTGCATAAATTATGTTTTACAATTATATGCAATAAACTTAGTTTAGATAAAATTAATCTATAGAAGTCTATGTATTAGGGAGGTAAATCTCAATACCACAAATGGGACAATGTATTGAGCCCTACTGTGGGTATCTCATACTGTCTGTATGCTATCAGCAACAATGGGGAGAATTATATTACCAATGTCAAAAAAGGTCAAATGAGGATAAGCATGCATAACAAATCAAATTCCTCACTTGTCCCTAAGGGGTACATTAAAAATATTCAAATTGTGACATTGTATTCTAACCCACACATTGAGATCTTTAAAAGGCAGCAAACATAGGAGGACAAAGCACAAGACCAAACTCCTGGGTAATCCTGAGGCATTAGAGATAGCCCAAAACCACATCCATCCATTATTTATATGCAATACAACATGCGTGATTGGGCTAAAGCCTCTGGCCAGTCACACAAAGGTCAAGACCAGCTGCAAAACAGACCAACTACACCAATAGAAAATAGCATAGGTATACCCAAGATGATGTGTTGTAGAGTACAGCAGACGAAACCTGTGGTCGGTGGGCATTGTACCAAGTCACAAGATGTGGAGATTTCATATGAATGAGCAATACAGATGGTAAGTGATATAGAAAGAAATGAGATATATAAGTGCACAAATAAAAACAACACAACCATGTATTCTTGAAATGGTTGGGCACTGAGCTTAACATAGTAATCCTACTATATACCAATAGCATATATGCGTAAGGCATAGGATCAAATTATGCCATCCATCTTAGACTCCTTAAAGAGAACCCGTCATGCAAAATAACCCCCCTAAACTAAATATATTTTCATAAACTGCCATTAGAAAGCATTGCCCCTATCCCTTCATTGTCCCTCTACATGCCTGTAAACCTAAGCAATGAGGTCCTAAAGCTGTATGCAAATGACCTGTGAAATGTCCAATGAAGCATTAGCATATTTAAGCTGTCCACCTTATTCATGAGTGGGAGGCGCAGCCACACCCCCAGTGCTTGACTGACAGCCTGTATAATGGTGTGAGGCTGTATAATGATGTGCTTCCTGGTGCTGGTGGCCACACCCCCTGCAGCCTGTGTGTGCATGTGTGTGTGTGTATAGGAGAGATACAGCAGCTCCAGGCAGCCATGTTACAGCAGAACATGTCAGATTCATGTGTAGCTCATGTCTGTGTCTCTCATGCACGTTCAGCGTTTATCTACCTGACTCGAGTTTCGCCAATAGCGGCTTCTTACTGGCAGCCCTGGTAGAAGCCGCTATTGGCGAAACGCGAATCGGGTAGATAAACGCTGAACGTGCATGAGAATTTTTTTATTCAAGGCCTTTTTAAAGATAATCTTTTGTGAGTATAATAATAAAGTATACCTTTTTAAATAGAAGCTGTGTTGCACTATTGTCCTGCATCTTCTTTTCCACGTATTACTGCGGATTGAGGCGGAACGAAAAGAACTGGAACCCAGTTTCCGAGCCGGAAAGAAAAGAGACCGGCAGTTACACGCCGCAAGTGGATTATCGGGACGGACGAACACACCACACAGCAGAACATTTGGAGTACGTGACGACCTTGTTTTACCTTGTCTTCATTCAACTTAAGGTACTGTCCATTGATTATACCTCCACATCTGTGCAGGTATCTAAATGTCGTGGATGCAGAGGAAAAACCCGTAAATTAGGTGCAAACCCAACTTTGGCGAACTGCTGGAAAATGGAGCAAAAATTGCACAAATACCCTATTGTGCTCAAAAAGTCAATAAAATACAACCAATAATGTGCATCAGACTAAGATAAATGACCCCCATGGTGTCCGCACTTTGTAGTTACCCCTACATATAACAGGGCACAAGTACCTTGGATGATGTATTACACATATTCCAATTGACACGTGGCAGTTAAAGAAACTTTCTGTAACAAGAGTAATCATTTATTTTACTCCATTTATCATGCCCTTTTTCTCCCTTTCTTCTCCTTAGGAAGAAACAATGTGGAAGAAAAGCAGACTGCAGCTAAAATATTTTTTTTATCTAACACCAGAACTTTATTCACATCTGCTCTGTCCAATGGTACTTTAGAATATTAACTACAATACGCTACTTCTGACTCACATAATTCTATACACACTCATTTTAGGAAAACAGAGTGGTGGGTAACATTTGTCATAGCTTGTGCATGACACAGCATATAGCAGAAGACTACACCTACGATAGGACCTGGTGTAAAATTCTCTCTGGACCTATGTGGATCAAGAAGCTGTAGCCTCATGGCTCATGATGTGCCCAGTCACAATAAATTCCTCGCAAAGATTTTATGCCACCATACTCTGATAGCCATTACTTTTTATACTCCAACGTACAAACAGATTAAGGGGTCATTTGTTGTGAGATGAGCTGACATTTTCATTGATATTTTTGATTACATAGTTTACTGCATGAGATAATTATTTTTTATATTGTTAATATCAGGCATATATGTGCATTCTAGTGAAAGGAAGTGATTTTCATAATTTTTTTAACTATGTTTTTAGGCCATTAACTGGTACTCCCAATTATATAAACATTGTTTACAAATGAAGTTCATATGGGCATCACCAAGGTATAGGTTTCATGGTCAAATCTAGCAGGTTAATACAGGTACATTACAAAAAAACAATTTTGTATTATAACGGATTAGGTAGCAGGGAAATCGTCTCCAGTGTCTTTTGCGAGACTCCACAACAACAAAGTCAGTTTTGTTCAATCGACCACAACCAATTTTATTTTCAATAAAAAATAGAGCAGCAGAAACAAAGGACTAACAAAAGTAAATTCTAGTCCTTCAGGCCCCTAACTATACATCAGTCTCCTGACTAGCAGAGACTATCCCTACTGTACAGCCTCCCAAACAACACAGCAGTAAACTCACAGTTGTTTCTACAGGTACAGAGAGCTCTGAGAGTCGTCACTGGTCTCCTTAAATTAGTCTAGTACAGTTATAGATGGCTGTACAGCAGGTAACGAGGATAGCCAAAATCTGGTCTGTTTGAATGGATTGGAGTCCACCCTCTCTTCTCCACTCTAGCAACACAGGTCCCTAGTATGTTTTTCCCAAAACCTAAATGCAAAGGAGTCTGCAAAGAACTTATATACATTCTGGTTGCTTCCTAGAAACGTGTAGATGTGAGGAACCTTAGGCAAATGTATACCACATCCACCACTTCTCCAAACACCCTGTCACAGTATCAATATGTCACAAATTTTTAAGAGTTTAAGGGATTGTGTATGTATTTTAGGCACCCTAACAAAAATGGGTTATCTTTTTCCTCACTTCCTGATCATAGCAAACTTGAGTTGTTTGTGGTAGCCTCTTCAAGCAGTTGTGGTACTCTGATGAGTTCTGCATCCACTTCAAAAACCTGTGATATATCCATATGACCAGTATACAGATAAGCCTTTAATATAAAAGTAACCTCATACCCCTTTGAGGTACGGAATTTGTGGCAAATGTTTATTTTCATGTAGAGGTTGTGTATCTCCTTGAGTGCAATGGAGTTTCTCTGGAAAAGTTGATTGGTGACTAATGATTGATGTTACAATTCTATTTCTCAAGGTCTAGCCATGCAGTCTGAGGCAAACTGCCTACCACAGGGATATTTCTTAACCACTGTAAATTGTTATAATTGATTAAGTACTTAAATTATGTCATTGGCATACCATGAAACAGGATTTCCATAGGGGTGCATTAATTTGTAAAGGAAATAGCAAACAGCAGCTTCAGTTGCTAAATAGAGAAACTGAATAACAGCAGTCAACAGAGTGTGGATGTGAAATGTTTTTAGTATTACAAAATGTGCAATTTTGGAAATAATTACAACAATTGCTTACACATACCATATACTCGAGCAATATCTGAGTTTTTCAGCACAAAAAATGTGCTGAAAAACTCAAACGCGGCTTATACACGAGTCAAGAAAAAAAAAGTCAAAACTCACCTTTCTGGTGCCCCTGTAGGTCTTCTCTGTTGCATCGGCAGTAGAAGGTCATGTGCAGCAGCTGCACAGCTAAGATGTCAGTCACTGCCGACATCAAACTGAGCCGGCCGGGCCACGTGCACGGACCCGGAGCTGACCTGGAGTAAGAGAAGGACTTGCTTGAGGCATAGCAAAGGTGAGTACTTAGTTTATTATTTTTTTTGTGCTGTACAAACTGGGGCCTGGGTAGCTATATACTACACTGAGCTGTTTATATGCTACACAGGAGCTGGCATACTACACAGGGCTAGCTATATACTTAATAAAGGTGACTGGCAGGCTATATACTAAAGAGTAATAACCCCTATCAAGCTTCCATAGAAGAGCACAAATATGCCTCAATTGATAAATAAATCAGAATCTTTATTGTAATTTCAATCGACAGTATATTACAGCAAATACATAAATACTAAAAAAAAAACCTTTAAAAAAAGGAAATCTAAAAAACAAACGCAAATACGGACAGTGTGGGAAAACCGGAGGGGTACACTATTACATGTATATACAACGCTGGTGTTGGCCAAACACTATCCAGGCCAATGTAACATTATATATGACAGGTACTGCTATTGCAAAATGCCCAATACAGAAAAGTAATATTGTACAATGTATTAACACATATTCGAACATATGTCACAAACACAAAAGTATTAACCAGTACTCACCAGACGCCATGACAGCCCTACCAGTACACCTGCTTCGTCAGGGGGTGTGTGGTCCGTGTGTAACACTCAACCTTAAATCTAAAGTGGACAGGTGAACTACATAAAGCAATTAGTGCTAAGTCGGCGCATGTGTGGAGACCATGCTGTCCTGTCTCTGGCGTCAGCGTCACGGAGTCCGCAACTCCAAGAGGGTATCGCGAGGTCCTAATTGACACCCGCCAGAAGCGGAAGGGACCACAGGACTCCAGACATGCGCACAGCACCTTGCGCCAGCCATTTTTAGAAGCCCATTCAATTGTACAGAGTGGCCATCTTGGATGGGACAGAATCCTCACGGCGGCCATCTTTTAGAAGCCCATTCAATTGTACAGAGTGGCCATCTTGGATGGGACAAAATCCTTACGGCGGCCATTTTTTAGAAGCCCATTCAATTGTACAGAGTGGCTATCTTGGATGGGACCAAATCCATCATTCGACACATCTAGATCACATAAATGGTACCAGCTGATGGAGAATATATACTAAGGATATATGTGGTAATTTCAGATACATGATTACATGATATTAGTACATAGTACATCAATTAGTTTATAAATACATCAAATAAAAATTAAATACAAAAATGAAATAATGAAAAATGAAAAGGGCGGAAACCCTAAATCTCGATATCATTGAAAATGTGCTAAACAATAAATGAAAATAATGCAAAAATTTATTGTGCCAAAAAATATATCCTTTTTCCAGACTTTTTCATCATTATTTTTATAAATATGAAATTGTGGCAAGTGTAAATGATTGGAAAGTGAAAAAAGAAATGAAAAAAAGGGGAAGAGGTTTGAATTATACAAACCAAATAAAGTGCTAGCGCCAAAAGTGTAAAAAGTGGCAAGAAAATGTGTAAAACTTTTTTTTTGTATACACAAAAATAAAAAAATAAAAAAATATGAAAAATAGCACAAAAAATAGCGCATTCTTACCATACAATAATTACACAAGTATAAAGATAGCATAAAAATCGCTGTACCAACACCACATATCAGAGTACTAAATGCTACCCAGTTATATACACTCACCGGCCACTTTATTAGGTACACCTGTCCAACTGCTCGTTAACACTTAATTTCTAATCAGCCAATCACATGGTGGCAACTCAGTGCATTTAGGCATGTAGACATGGTCAAGACAATCTCCTGCAGTTCAAACCGAGCATCAGTATGGGGAAGAAAGGTGATTTGAGGCCTGAATGTGGCATGGTTGTTGGTGCCAGAAGGACTGGTCTGAGTATTTCAGAAACTGCTGTTCTACTGGGATTTTCACGCACAACCATCTCTAGGGTTTACAGAGAATGGTCCGAAAAAGAAAAAACATCCAGTGAGCGGCAGTTCTGTGGGCGAAAATGCCTTGTTGATGCCAGAGGTCAGAGTAGAATGGGCAGACTGGTTCGAGCTGATAGAAAGGCAACAGTGACTCAAATCGCCACCCGTTACAACCAAGGTAGGCAGAAGAGCATCTCTGAACGCACAGTACGTCAAACTTTGAGGCAGATGGGCTACAGCAGCAGAAGACCACACCGGGTGCCACTCCTTTCAGATAAGAACAGGAAACTGAGGCTACAATTTGCACAAGCTCATCGAAATTGAACAGTAGAAGATTGGAAAAACGTTGCCTGGTCTAATGAGTCTCAATTTCTGCTGCGACATTCGGATGGTAGGGTCAGAATTTGGCGTCAACAACATGAAAGCATGGATCCATCCTGTCTTGTATCAACGGTTCAGGCTGGTGGTGGTGGTGTCATGGTGTGGGGAATATTTTCTTGGCACTCTTTGGGCCCCTTGGTACCAATTGAGCATTGTTGCAACGCCACAGCCTACCTGAGTATTGTTGCTGACCATGTCCATCCCTTTATGACCACAACGTACCCAACATCTGATGGCTACTTTCAGCAGGATAATGCGCCATGTCATAAAGCTGGAATCATCTCAGACTGGTTTCTTGAACATGACAATGAGTTCAATGTACTCAAATGGCCTTCACAGTCACCAAATCTCAATCCAATAGTGCATCTTTGGGATGTGGTGGAACGGGAGATTCGCATCATGGATGTGCAGCCGACAAATCTGCAGCAACTGTGTGATGCCATCATGTCAATATGGACCAAAATCTCTGAGGAATGCTTCCAGCACCTTGTTGAATCTATGCCACGAAGAATTGAGGCAGTTCTGAAGGCAAAAGGGGGTCCAACACGTTACTAGCATGGTGTACCTAATAAAGTGGCCGGTGAGTGTATATCACAATGCATCAAAGCAAAAAACTGCCAATACAGAAAGTATCGTCAGCATCATCAAACACCATTATCTATTGGCCCCAAAATGTCCCCTATGGAATCCTAATGCATCTCCCAAGATGATCACTGTTGTATTAAAAAAAAAATTTCTCTTAAGTCCGTCCTATCCACTTCTTCTAATCATCCACATTTTGTTCATAGTGACTTGCAAAACATATGTCAAAAACATCAAAACATTAGCAAAGGTCGAATACACACCAACTAAATGTACTACAGTGCCAGTCAAAATCACAATCTACCCCAAAAAGGGAGCAAAGGACGTTGCCTCATTTAGACCCCTTGGTGTTACCGTCCGCAACACTGTGATCCACTTTAGCTCTCGCTGGGCTAAGATTCTCTTAAGGTCACCTCCTCGACATCCCAGGGACACTTTATCAATGCCCCGGAATCTGAGAAGTCTCCAATTTCCATTATGGAATTCCAAGAAATGTCTTGGTATAGTTTTCAATTTACTCAGTTCCTCAGAGTCCATTGCGGTGTTGGCATTTTTAATGTCCCTAATGTGCTCCAATATCCTGGCTCTCAATTCTCGAGAAGTCAGCCCGATGTAAATAAGTCCACAAGGACCCTGTGCATAATACACCACATTAGATGTTCTTATATTCATTTTGTCCCGAGGAATCAGAGAAGTAGTTGCTTTTCTCCATAAGGGAACATGCACTACAATCCCCACACTGAAAAGAGCCCCATCGTGGACCCTTAGAGTTGAAAATATATTGTGAGGATACATAGTGACTTTTAACAAGCTGATCTCTCAAATTGGATGATCTACGGGGAGTGACTGAATTGTCTCCTTATCTGTATGTAGCAAGGGCCAGAGTCCAACACTGTCCGTATTTGCGTTTGTTTTTAGATGTCCTTTTTTTAATGGGGTTTTTTTAGTATTTATGTATTTGCTGTAATATACTGTCGATTGAAATTACAATAAAGATTCTGATTTATTTATCGATTGAGGCATATTTGTGCTCTTCTATGAAAGCTTGATAGGGGTTATTTTGATGTTTCTGGGGTCTTCCTACTCTTTTGAGCGGAGATATTTGACTAGATAGTGATTTATTCCTGCAGTTAAAGATTTTTCGGTTGTTGTATGCTAAAGAGGACTGCAAGACTATATAAAAAAGGAGACTGGCTATATACTAAAGGGGGCTGGCAGGCTATATACTAAAGGGGGCTGGCAGGGTATATACTAAAGGGGGCTGGCTATATACAAAAGAGGGCTAACTATATAATAAAGGGTGCGAGGCTGTCCATATACTACAGGGGAATGGCTGGATATATACTACAGAGTGCTGGCGATATACTACAGAGGGCTGGCAATATACTACAGAGGGCTGGCAATATACTACAGAGGGCTGGCTATATACTACAGGGGGCTTGCTATTTACTGCTGGGGGCTGGCTGTATACTACGGGTTATTTTGATGTTTCTGGGGTCTTCCTACTCTTTTGAGCAGAGATATTTGACTACATAGTGATTTCTTCCTGCAGTTAAAGATTTTTCGGTTGTTGTATACTAAAGAGGACTGGAAGGCTATATAATAAATGAGACTGGCTATATACTAAAGGGGGCTGGCAGGGTATATACTAAAGGTGGCTGGCTATATACTACAGGGGGCTGGCTATATACTAAAGGGGGCTGGCTATATACAAAAGAGGGCTAACTATATAATAAAGGATGCGAGGCTATCCATATACTACAGGGGAATGGCTAGATATATACTACAGAGGGCTGGCGATATACTACAGAGGGCTGGCAATATATTACAGAGGGCTGGCTATATACTACAGGGGGCTTGCTGTATACTACAAGTGGCTAGCTATATACTACAGGGGGCTTGCTGGTTATATACTGGGAGGCTATGACCAATGAATTTCCCACCCTCGGCTTATACTCAAGTCCATAGGTTTTCCCAGTTTGAGGTGCTAAAATTAGGTGCCTGGGCTTATACTTGGGTCGTCTTATACTCGAGTATGTATGGTAATTTTTTTATCTTGTTATAGCAGCAATACATTTCTTTCCGACTATGATCAAACTTTTAACATCATTAGCACTGATATAGTAAATTGATGGTGATGGCATTCTGTAAGCATACTGACAAAGTTGCATAACAAATGGCAAGCATTTAATTCCATAATCTAAAAATTATGTTTGTATTCCCAAATCCAATAGTTGTCAAAAATAGTGGATGTGAAGCAAGGAAGACACAAGTAATGCACATGTGCCAAAACTTTTTAATTATAGGTAATCCAAACCACTGCAGTAGTAATTCAGTGCTGCACAGAATATCTTATAAAGTAAATGTGCTGGACATTTATTAAATTCCTATCATGCATTAATGCTAAAAAGGGGCAATAAAAACAAAAAAGCATGACTTTTTATTAGTGAATGGATAAGTAAAAATATGTATAATATATATAATATTTAATATAGTTAAGTAAGGCTAGGTTTACATCTCTTGTACCCTTAGACTTATACTGGCAGGCAGAGATATTGTTATTGCCTATATACATACTGTATACTGTGCAAAAGACTGTGTCTTTCCTCCCAGCTCCTGCCTGCTGAGCAGTATGTATGGCTCCTGTATGCCATCAGAGGCCATTGAAGCCTAAGGGAGATCAAAGGCACCAGTAACTGCATCCCACCCTTCTTTGCAGTGTTTAGACATTTAGAAATGCTTTTTGTGTTGGTAACAACGGAGCAGTCTGAACGGGATCCAGACACATGTTTGGACACAACCCGATTTTTAAGCTGCGTTTAATGATTCCTATGTATTGCAGGGAGCATAATTGACACACTTATGAATACAATAGGTATGTGGTATTGCAATTGATAAATGTACAAATTTTATAATTCTTATTAATATGGATTAAAAAAAAATACAATGACAGAGGGAGTCGGGTTACTTGCAATATGTTAATAGGGGTAACCTGAACAAAAAAATCACTTAAGGACATGCAAGAGAAAATACAACTAGTGATATGTAATTGAAGACGTGTAACTTTATTTACAAATATTTACAAGTCGTATTTAAGTGGGGTATTGTTAGACATATTCAGTTCCTCTGCACTGATGAGTAGTCTAAAAACGAAAGAGATAGATGAGCGTATAAGAAATTGCCTAGAGTGCCCCTCATGTGCATGAAAGGTATGTATGCAGAGGACTCACCTCATAGGCTTGTTTGTACGTCTCAAGAATCACAGATGAGTCATGTATGTTGCTCCTTGGGGAAGTATCAGAAATGGTTTGCCCCAGTATAAGTGACTGTCTGAGAAGTCAATATGGGAAAAGTAGATAGAAAGTACATGTTGAGTACATAGAGTGTAAGATACAGGGAGGAGTGATGAATGTCCTCTGGCGCGTGTGCACGGCCGACGGCTATTTCCAGTGGAGGCGCCGCCCATGGATCCACCTCTCGGTTTAGATATCCCGATTGGCCTTCGCTGGTGGACGGCGTCCCTAGTGGAGTGGTCTACACCATGGCGCCAAGTGTTAAAAACCCCGGCAGTATGAGCAGCCATTAGAGCCCACTGGTTCACATGGCTGACACTAGGAGCTCGATTGACTCCCTCAGCCATCTCTCCTGCCTCGTTACCATACTTAAACCTTCGTTGCCCTCCACAGGGATAAGGTAAGATAATTATTATCCAATCCCTCACCACTTTTTTGAACATTGTTTAACTCAATAGGGCTAACTTAGTACAAACCTCCTGCCTTTATTAGGACGTTTTGTTGATTAACCCAGCAGCCTTATAGGGCGAAACAAGCCTTGTCTGGAATTGGGATTCATATCTCAACTGTGACATGACTTTATGACACAGTACCTACATCCTACCTGTGACTCTTTGACGCAAGTAATACTCATCATCTGACTATACCTGCTGAATAGGTCTGTAATAGGGCCAGATATTGCAGGGTCAGGTTCCGGTCAGAACTGTGGTTAAATAGGACCAAAGATCCGAAGCTAGGCTATCAGGACATGATAGATTTGTGTCCTAAATCAGGGCTGTTCTAGGGATGTCTTACGACCAACAAGTCAGCAAGACCCAAGCCCACACGGACATTCATCACTCCTCCCTGTATCTTACACTTTATGTACTCAACATGTACTTTCTATCTACTTTTCCCATATTGACTTCACTTATACTGGGGCAAACCATTCCTGATACTTCCCCAAGGAGCAACATACATGACTCATCTGTGTTTCTTGAGATGTACAAACAAGCCTATGAGGTGAGTCTTCTGCATACATACCTTTCATACACATTAGGGCACTCTAGGCAATTTCTTATACGCTCATCTATCTCTTTCGTTTTTAGACTACTCATCGGTGCTGAGGAACCGAATACGTCTAGTATGGATTAAAGTAAAAATGTCGTTTTTTGTATATATTTGCATATTGTGCATCGAGACAATGCACATTTGTAACTACAAGTTAGTGATAGACAACTATTATGTCTATCAATAGATGGAAATAAATAGAGAGATGTTTCTTCATAATTTTTATGACACAGTGATAATCCTTTGTGTACTCATTAGTGAAAGTTATTTTATTTGTATTCTTTTCACATTTTCTTGACAATAACCTTTCGCTATTTAGCAATTGTTGTCTGGTTTTAGATGTATGTATACAATTGCTTTTGTTCAATTTATATTATATACCGTATATATATAAAAAATGTATGTATAAAAATTTGCTAAAAAAAATATCACCTCGGCTTATACACAAGTCAATTAAAATAAAAAATTGTAATAATCACCCTCCGGTGCCCGGATCCCCGGCAGCGGCTCCCGATCCCCGGCAGCGGCTCCTGATCCCGAACCTGATGTTAAGCACATTAAGAAAATAAACGTAATACTCACCTTCTGGCGATACTCACCCCGATCCTAGGTGCCGGCTCCTGATCCTCAGCGGTGGCTTTCGATCCCCGGCGGAGGCTTCTGTCTTCTTTCTTCACTTGCCGGCAGAGTCCCGTCCATGCAATCTCCCCGCTGGCGCTCACTGTGATGCGGCGGTGTTGCCACTGATGACTTCATCATAGTGAGTGCCGCCGGGGTGATCGCATGGACATGACTCCGCCGTCAAGAGAAGAAAGAAGACAGAAGCCGCCGGGAGCCCCTGCCAGGGATCAGGAGCCGGCCTCGAGAATCGGGGGTGAGTATCGCCGGAAGGTTAGTATTAAGTTTATTTTTTTTAATGTGCTTATCAAACAGGGAGCAGGCTGGCTGTATACTAAATGGGGTTGGCTGTCTGTATAAATAAAGGGGCTGGCTGGCTGTATGCTATATGGGGCTGGCTGTATTCTACTTGGGGCTGGCTGTATACTACATGGGGCTGGCTGTATACTACTTGGGGCTGGCTGTATATTACATGGGGCTGGCTGTATGCTACTTGGGGCTGGCTGTATGCTACTTGGGGCTGGCTGTATACTACTTGGGGATGGCTGTATACTACACCCTCGGTTTATACTCGAGTCAATAGGTTTTCCTAGTTTTTGCTGGTAAAATTAGGGGTCTCGGCTTATACTCGGGTCGGCTCATAGTCAAGTATATCCGGTATTGTGTTTCCTGTGTACATATTCATTTGGCTCTAATGTACTCTCCTTTTGGGAGATTTTTCTAACGTGAGGTGGGTGACAACTCGTTGCATACAGCAGTGTATTACCTGCTGTTTGTTTGTGGAACAAATCGCCTGTAAGGGACAAATCTAGAAACAAAATAATAGCATTGGAGAAATTAAACATAAATTTGAGGCAGCCTTTAAGGAGCTGCTGAAAAAGTTTAATAATATAGAAGATAATATATTTACACTATTAGAGTCTGGAAGGTTGACGAAAGAGAAGGGAGAGAAACTTCCAATCACGAATTTGATTCACAACACATGGAAACGGTTTAGAACCCTTTTAGGAACCCAGGGTTCTATTATCTTTTCTCCGTTATGGCACAATGAGCACATTATAGAACTATGTAAAATAGATTCACAATTTTGGAGAAATAGGGGCTTAAGGTACATTTCTGATTTATTTCACGAGGGTTTACTAGTGTCCTTCGACAAACTGAAACAGGGCCATCAATTAAAAGACAACGATTACTTTAACTACATTCGACTGAGACATGCAGTTGGAGCAGAAACTAACAAGGATTACTTCAAAGTAGAGAACTGTGGTTTAATGTCTTTTATTCTCACTTTGGTTAATGCCCCAAAAATATACAGAGGAATAATGATAGAGGTAGAGAAGAACCTTACACATCCTAGCCAAAACAAATGGGCAAAGGTCTGTGGTACACTAGATAAAGAGCACTGGAACCATATCTATAGAAATATAAAATATACTTCAAAGAACTTGAACCATAGACTAATTCAATTAAACATTCTTTATAGAATCTATTACTCCCCAGACATTTTGTATAAGGCCAAATTGAGAGACAACTCGAGATGCAATGGATGTCAGGAGGAGGGAGCAGACATTACACACATTTTATGGAATTGCATTAAGATAAAAAAACTCTGGATGGAGATATATGAGTGCATCACGGAGAGGCTGGGAATCAACTTAGCTTTTGATGCCTCAGTGGCGATTTTGGGACTTATTCCAGCTTTGGGGATGTCTAAGGTTAAAAGGATCTTAGTGCACAAACTACTCTTTAACGGGAGATTGTTATTGATAAGAAATTGGAAAGGGGGAAACACCCCCAAAATAAAAGAATGGCATATATTGGTTGAAAGAATGATGAATTTTGAAACAACACCTCTGGGAGGTTCTATGGAAGGGAACCTAAGAGACAAGAAAGAATCCGATTGTTGGTTGGAGTGGAGAACAGGTTAAATATGACTCGGCGATTTCTCTCTGTTAATTCCCTTATTTTTTTTATTTTTTTTTATTTTTTATTTATTTATTTATTTTTTCTTCTTGTTTTGGGTGGTGATCTCTCCATCGGTGCAGGGGCGGGCATGGGGGATTGGGGGGGAGGGGTGGGGTGTTATAAAACGCAATAACGGTTTCTAGGCATGTCAGAACGATGCAATAACGGACTTGGTGCTTTCTGTGTTGTCCGACCGCCGCACAATTATATCTGTGTTGGTAGCCACATTATTTACTGTCGGTAGTCACCTTGCCAATAACTTTTATCTGAACAGTCCATTTGTGCCAGGCGATAGCTTCGCCTAGATCACCAGTTTAATATTTCTGGACGATAAAGTTGATTATACTGTATCAGAAGCATTGTATGTCCGTGATATGTTATATTTGTTGTGAATTATATTTAATGGAAATTTTTTGAAAAATAAAGAAAGGATTTAAAATAAAAAAAAAAAACATAAATTTGAGGTTATATTGATTAGAATTCATGTAATCAACAAAAGCTGGACTAGCATTATCCTGTCCTGACTATATTATCAGACAGTAGTCAATAAAAGGGACCGCACAATTCTATATATTGTTTATATGGATTGTCTATGGTGTAAATTGGTTTTATTCCACTGGCTCTACATACTGTAGTCTCCTGGACTTTTCAGATGTGTTGAAATAGGTAGGAAGTAGGTCTGTAGGATCTGTCAGAATCTGTTGGTATTTGGTCTATAGCAACAAATCTTGCTATAGACCAAGGACTAGGATTTCTCCATATCCAACTCCCTACCGTTCAGTCATTTATTCTGCCATCGCATCATAAATTAATTACATTCAGGACGCAATATAAAGGTACCATTGTAAATAGGTCATATATATATAAGTTGTGTATTTTATTATTTATTTATTGTATTTGTGTAAATATTTGGAAATTTTATTGATTATCACTGCGATCCATTAATTGGTCTGCCCGGTCTCCATAACCGGTGATCATACCGCGCCAAAACCGCCTCTTTAAAAAGCCGCATGTATGTCAACAGATCTATGCAACTGATGAAGGAACCGCTCCGGGTCCGAAACGCGTTTTGCTTTTATTGTTTTATATACAAAATAAATCTTTTCACGTAGCGTGCCGGGTCCATCTTCTGTTGTACCCATGGGAGAGTGTCATCTTCACTTTTCAAGAAACTCCAGGAAAAGTGCATCTGTGTACTATTTTTGTGCCATCAGCACAACTCAACAAGGTGAGCATAATAGCCCACATTCCTTATATCTGAATAATTGAAAAAAGGTAATCTGCACATTGAGCGCCCCTTGGCTCTCTCTCCTCCTTCTTCTCTCCTTTATAACAAATCTACTGTGTAAGACTGAACAACTGTAAAATAAAGTTAAAGGAAAAGGCCTATAAATATTTGAAATTAACAGTCATTTTAAAGAATGTTGTTGATGCCGAACTGCATTTTTATCAAACTCTACAAAGTTTTTCAAGGTTTACTAACTGTCAAAACAGGGAATACATTTTATAGTAACATACAGTCTAGTAAGCCACAACAGGTAATATAGGTAAGCTACCTCTTATTCATCAGAACATCATACTATGCTCTAAAAGCTATATACCAATATTTGAAGGTAGCACATGTGTCATTCAAATACTTATAAACGATCTCTGGGAAGTTGCACAAAATTGCAATGAAAATAATAACACTAAGATCACTAAAAACAATTGTCTGTAAAGACTGTAGCAATGCTAAAACTGAAATATTTTATTAGTAAATTTTGTACCTAATCTCAATTAAAATTTCATGTACATAACAGAGACAGTACTACCATATATACGAGCCTTGTGCTGTAATACACTCTTAGCCAACAACATAAAAATTGGAACAATCTAAACAATACCAAATCCGTGTATTTGTTCCACCAAAATAAATAAGAAAACATCACACTTAAAATACTAACTTCATCATTCTAAATAATTCATAATAACCAATTCATTAGTATTGAAATCATGCTACTGAATCATATTAATCAATATGTTAAAAATGAATTGTTACCAATACAGTTAAAACTGCTGAGATTAGTGATACTGAGCCTTATTGATTAGAAGATAACCAAAAAATAGGTTGTGCCATACTTATTACCAAATAACCCTTACAGTATCAACTACACACTGCTTCATTGCCTATGGATTTAATGTAAATTAACCCCCTGCTGCCAATGAACTTTATCCATGTCTTATGTTTTGGTTTTTTGCTCCCCACCTTCAAAGATCATTTTTATTTTTTCATGTACAGAGCTGAATAGGGGCTTTCTCGAGATAAGAAATTGTACTTCCAAGTGACAATATCTTAGAGTATATTCCATGCACGTTTGATGGTGGCACTTGAGTGGTAAACACCAGTGATTAGTGTCAGCACCAATCACAGGTGTCAGTGGCTAGTGTCAGCTGCAGGGCCAGCGTCAGCACCAGGCATACCTGGGTGGAACCCAGAGCTGCTGGGGTGGGCCCACACAGACAAATCTTAGTCCCCAGCAACCTGGCAGTACCTGGTAAGGGGGGCTGTATATAATAAATCCATGGGAAGCTATATATAATAGAACCATGATGGGGTTGTACATAGTAAACTATGATGAGGCTGTATATAAAGTAACCATGATAAGACTGTTTGGGAAAATTAGAACATTTTTGTTGATTTCTGCAATTTTTTTTTGCCACCACATGAGTTCATTGCAACAGGGCCAAATGACGCTCTGTTGCCCAGACACCTACTGAAACCTGGAGGTGAGCCTCTGCGTGTGTAATGGCCTCAGACCATGATTCTGCTCCATAAAACCTTAACTGACATGTGACTTACAGATCTTGTGATAATGGGTTCTGCTACTGTGCTTATTCAGGCTAAAGGATAATATCTAAAAATAGAAAGGGAGGCACTTGTATCTGGGTACTGCATAAAATAAGACACTATCATTGTGTAGGATTAGTGTGTGTGTGTGGGTGGTAAATTGAACTGTGAATCACTTTATTTAACTGTCTTTTGTCTTTGGAAAGTTTTCTTTTCAATAATCGTGCGGTGATATTATTCAGACACCTGGTGAGGATAGCATGCTGTCACAGTACTGAGGTATTAATAGGCACCACTATTTGCATTTATACGAAAAATTACATGAAAAGAAATTATGCCATGGTTCATAAAAAGCCAGTCTTATAAAAATCAAGATGAACAACTGTAGATCCTAGTGCATGTTCTAGATCTTAAAAAAATCCTTGCTAATATACTGTGGGGCACATGTCCAGATTTGTCCATCTCTTTATTGGGACTTTTCTTGTCTTTTCTGCTGTTCAGGTGTATCTTACTGCTTTTTCCTTGTTGATACATGTGGTGGTTGGTCTTTAGTGAATTTGCAACTTTTTAAAACAAAAGTCTCCAAAAGTCTTCAAAGTGGCAAATGGTTTTAAGCAAATTTCTATACCTGGTCAGGGGCAGCCCTATATTTGAGCAAAAATTTGCAACTTTTTTGCAACTTTTTAAAACAGTCGCAACTCACATCTGGATTCAGGTGATAACTCAGTTAACACTGCAGAAAATGAAACAATGGTGAATTTTGAGAGGAGACAGTTTTAGGCGGAAAAAAAGTTGCAAATGAGCACAAGCATTATGAAATGTCTCAAAAATGAAAGAAAAAAGCAAGCCAAAAGTTTGATACATGTGCCCCTGTATGTCTGTGTGGGCTATGCTTACGTTTAACCTTCACTAAGTCTATGTTGGTCTCTGGATGTGAGTTTAATTTTTTTTTTATATATATATATATAATTCACCTAGAATTGAAAAGCTCATGCTTTTGCTAAAATTAAACTCCAGGCATACTGTTTTATCTACAGTAAATACAGTTAGCATTCAAATATATTTGGTAAGTATGGATTATTGGAACACATCATTTAAATAGTTATAAATGTACCTTTAAGAAAAGAGTTAGAGAAAAAAGTTTAAGAAAAAAGCCCTTGCTAATCATATTGAGAACATTGTTTGTCTCATGTTTTATTTAAAAGGTTAAAATGAAAAGGGAGAAATAAAATTTAGTGTGTTAAAAGCAATATTTTAATATTTAAAATGTCATTGATATTCTAACTTTTTTTGAAATGACAATGCGACACACTTGAACAATTAAACAGTAGACAATATCAATTAAAAGAAATAATTAGGACTGACAATGCTATTCACTGGCAATGAAAAAGAAACAGACATATTAAAGTGGTGAAGGACATAACAGCTCCTCTGAAATGAATAGCACTTTCAAGTCAGTCCTAAATAAACAACTGCAGTGTACTTTAAATTTGGAAATTACTTCTAAATCAAAAGAGACAGAGCAATTTTTCATTTAAATTGAAAGGCTATTTACTTTCTTAACTGATGCTTAGTACACTGATGTATAATGTCAAAAGGTAAATGATTTTGAACTGAATTCAATTTAGATTTCATTACATATATGCTTGAAATCATGGTTTTACTTATTTTTTGCATTCTCTTTGAGGATCTTTCACTTTTAATAATTTTCTTGCCTAATGCCATGATCTATTTTACACTGCGAGTTAACATGAATAATGCCTTTTTCATTCACTATAAACAGATTTAGTATGTCTGTGAAATAGACTTATGTGGTTCAAATGGGTTTTTCATCTACTATTTCAGTGGAGTTTTAAAATGCTTAACAAATTGTACCATTGGTAGCATTGAATCTTACACACAGAAAGAAAAGTAAAAAACACCTGAGCATTATGCATAATGTAATAAGAGTCTACATAAATTCAACAATAGAGAAAAATCTCTTACTGCCCTTTTCAATATCAATTGTGTTGGATATTACTTTATTAACGTGACTGGAAAAAAAGGAATTTCCTAATATTTAATTATTTGATTATCTTTGTTGGCTGTAGATAGCTGGATCCTCTTGTTGGTGATGACACCACCTGGTGGAGCAGAACCTGTGCTCTGAGCTGTGCAAGCTCCAGGCATGTGTCCAGTTTTCCCCCCAAAATAACTAAATGGGGAGGACTCATGCTATCGTAGCAGGAGACGTGTGGGAAGATGTGAATCACAGCCTACCTACTGGTACTACTTACCATATTCAATGGTGGAGGAGGTTGAGGAGAATTGAACATGACAGAAGTGCTTGCACCAATTCACGCTTGTACTCTCTAATCTTTGCATCTTGCTCTATTAGTGGAATTAAGGATGCTATGCTATTCTTGCAGAATGGATCCAGGGGGGCAAGGACAAGTTTTCCTCAGTGGGAGCTGTCTCCTCCTCTGCATCTCCCTAGTCATGCTCCGTTGACACCTGTGAGCTACTGCGGGGTCGTCAGTCTGCTCTGAGGAAAACTCCTCCTTCTCCTTAAAAAGCTTCCCTGTCTGGACAGAGTAGTACCTGATCAATGGTCCAGCAACCTCCCTGCAGGCTATGTGTCGATAAGCTCAAGGACTGGCCCACCTTGAGTTCTACATATTTGTGATGGGCTGGTACTGCCTTTTTGGAAAGAAAAATTTCAGCTTGGATCTCTCCACCTAAGTCCGGCACAAGCCATTAGTTCTCTGAAGGGTACAGAATCCACAACTTCGAAAGGGAGAGACTGCAGTACCAACAACTTGGAAAGGAGCATGGCCAGCTTCTGCAGCTTATGATGACTGGACGCATACAGCTGTCTCTTTGTAATTGCCTTGTGCAACGACTGCTGCTGCCATGCGTAGCAAGGAGCAGGAGCATCTGGACCAGGAGATGATGACAAAGCCAAACAGCTCCCTTCGGCAGAGCTGCTGGAGCCTTGACTGGCTGAAATGGTATGTGTGCCACCAGGTGCTACTGCTGTTGTTGCGGCGACAGAATGGACCTCCATATCTGTTCCACGTTTCTCCCAGCCCATTGTATGGTGATGCTGCATGTGTTGATGCCAACATTAGCTCACTTGCCATGCTTCACTTTCTGCCCGCAGATTCTACATATAAACACGCTCAGCTCCTCTGGTGTCTTAACAAAAAACTGCCACAATGCCAAGGTGGTGATTTTACCACCAACACTCTGCACTGTGTGACTACTAACGCCGCTGCTTCTCTAAACCCCTGTGCCACTGCTTAATTGGACCTCCGAAGCAGGGTTTGTACCCCGGGCCAATTTCGCACCCGTCCTCGCACTGCTGCCACGCTGCTGACTCACAGTAGCGGCTTACTGCCTGCTTTGCTGCCTGACACACTAGCTGACACCCTTTTCTCCTGACGATGATGATCATCATTGATGTGTGTTTCCCTGTCACTGCTATTCTCCTCAATGGTCTCAGTATGCACAGCCTGACTACTTGCAAGTACAGCATAACCTCCCATACCATTCTCCAAATCTCTACTTTCCCGCATACTGCACAAAGCAGCAGAAGTCTGCCCCACCTCTTCACTGCCAAGCAGCTGCTGACTATCTTCAGGGAGTTAGTCCTTGCTGTATAGTGGCGCTGATCCCAGACCACCTAGTAGATCTATGGCTGAGTGAAATGAACAGGACGGAGGCTGGTTGAGGACCGGTGAGCGCTGCTGATCTGCTCCTGGGCCATACCAACTAAGGGTTGTATCTGACGAACCCACGAACTCTTGGCTGGGGTTGTCAGATGTCATCTGGGAGGAAGTGGATGACCTAGTCAACCAATCGACAACCTTTGGGTTGTTTAACCCCTTAACGCTCTGTGCCATAGCTCTACGGCGCAGAGGTATAAGAGATGTATGAAGAGGGCTCACAGGCTGAGTCCTCTTCATACAAAGGTGGGGGTTTTTGCATTTTGCAGAAAACCCCCACCGCTAATAACCGCGAACGGTGCTTGCACCGATCGCGGCTATTAACCCTCTCAACGTCGGCGCGCGGGCACCGCCATCTTTATTACGATCGCCGCGCCTACGAACATCATCGGGGGGCGGCGATCGGTTACCATGGTAGCCTCGAGTCTTCTTTTGACACGAGGCTACATGGCTTATGCAGGTTCATTACAATGAGCCAGTGGCTCATTGTAATGTATGACCTGCAAAAATGCCATATATTGCAATACAGAAGTATTGCAGTATATGGTAGGAGTGATCTGACCATCTAGGGTTAATGTACCCTAAATAGTCTAAAAAATAGTGGAAAAAAAAAAGAAAAAAAAAGTTTAAAAAAGAAAAAAAATTAATAAAATATTAAAAATTCAAATCACCCCCCTTTCCCTAGAACTGATATAAAACATAATAAACAGTAAAAATCACAAACATATTAGGTATCGCCACGTCCCAAAATGCCCGATCTATCAAAATATAAAAACGGTTACGGGCGGCGGTGACCTCCGAGGCGGGAAATGGCGGCCAAATGTCCGAAATGCAACTTTTACACCTTTTTACATAACATAAAAAATGAAATAAAAAATTATCAAAATGTTGCACAGACCTCAAAATGGTAACATTGAAAACGTCGCCTCATTCCGCAAAAAATGACCCCTCAAACATCTCCATGCGCCAAAGTTTGAAAAAGTTATTAGCGTCAGAAGATGGCAAAAAAATTTTTTTCTTTTTTGTACACATTCATTTAATTTTTGAAAATGTATTAAAACACAATAAAACCTATATAAATTTGGTATCACCGCGATCGCACCAAACCAAAGAATAAAGTAGGCATGTTATTTGGAGCGAAGAGTGAAAGTCGTAAAAACTGAGCCCACAAGAACGTGACGCATGTGCGTTTTTTTTTCAATTTTTCCACATTTGGAATTTTTTTTCAGCTTCGAAGTACACAGCATGTTAAAATATATAACATTACGGGAAAGTAAAATTTGTTACGCACAAAATAAGCCCTCACACAGGTCTGTACACGGAAAAATGAAAAAGTTATGGATTTTTGAAGTTGGAGAGCGAGAAATGAGCCGAAAAACCCTGCGTCCTTAAGGGGTTAACAACACACTGCCGCTGGATGACAATGGCAGTTCTGGCCTCACAGAGTCCCTCCTGCCGCAAAGTCCCGTTGCTGTGCTGTGACCTGTGTCTGCTCCACTTGCCACCTCTCTGTCTGGCATATTGGTTAAAAAAATATGTTGATTTGAAACGGATCTACTTTATCTACCAAAAAAACTTGAATTTTAGGGTATACAGGAGCACAAGAACTGACACCCTGGGATTGAAGCAGAAATCACTGGAGAAAGTATGTGGATTTTACACTAGAGCAACAAAATAGAACTGCTATTTGGGGTATACAGATCCCCCAAAACGGACATCCTGGGATTGAAGCAGAAATCACTACAAAAGTATATGGATTTTACACAGAATTCTTCCTTTTCACTTCAGCAACAAAATAGAATTGCTATTCAGGGTATACAGATTCCCCAAAACAAACACCCTGGGATTGAAGCAGAAATCACTTCAGAAAGTATGTGGCTTTTACACAGAATTCTTCCTATTCATTTCAGCAACAAAAAAGAACTGCTATTTGAGGTATACAGATTCCCCAAAATGGACACCCTAGGATTGAAGCAGAAATCGATACAGAAAGTATGTGGATTTTACACAGAATTCTTCCTAATCACTTCAGCAACAAAAAAGAACTGCTATTTGGGGTATAGAGATCCCCCAAAACAGACTCCCTGGGATTGAAGCAGAAATCACTACAGAAAGTATGTGGATTTAACACAGAGTTCTTGCTATTAACTTAAGCAACACAAAAAGAACTGCAATTTGGGTTATACAGATCCCCCAAAACGGACACCCTGGGATTGGAGCAGTAAACACTATAACACAGTACAGTACAAACATCTAGATGCTGGAGACAGCACATGCAGTGGGAAATGGCGCAATTGGAAATGGCTGCCCTATAGAAGGCTGTGTGGGATACTGTATGGGGCTGCAACCCTATGGAAGGCTGTGTGGGATACTGTATGGGGCTGCAACCCTATGGAAGGCTGTGTGGGATACTGTATGGGCTGCAACTCTATGGGACACTGTGATACGGAACCATAAGCAGTGCTTATACTGTACGCTACTGTATATTTTTGCCCCTAGACATGAGCGCTTCCAGTTCCAGTGGTAAAAAAGAGCTAAACCGCGGAGTATAAAAAAGCGATTGTCGAAGAATCTTGGGGCAACAATGTAGTGGGGTTCTGCAAGGAGAAAATGTTGGATCAGCGACTGGTCCAAAAATGACATGCAGAATACACTAACCTGAGTGAAAAAGTTGAGAGCGGAATGGCTAAAAAGCGCAAGATTGGATGGGGTCGGCAACCAATGTATTCAGAGCTGGAAAGCCTGGTCTCTGAGTGGGTTGCAGACAGGAGAGCAAAGACCTTGGTGGTGACCAGGGCTCAGATTCGGGAATATGCCCTTGCAGTGGCACCACAGTTTGACATTTCCCCTGAACAACTCAAGGCATCACAGCACTGGGTGGATAACTTTCTTGAATGCAATGACCTGTCTTTGAGAAGATCCACAACCCTCTCTAGGCTGGAACGAGCATTTGCCTACAAGAAGATTGTGGATGACATTGACTTCTCTAAATACAGTCTTTGCAACATGATCGCCATGGATGAAACTGCCGTGTTCATGGGCCAAGCAGCTCAAACCACCATTGATCAACGAGGTGCCTCCTCAGCGTACGTTCCCTCCACTGCTTATGAAAGTGCACGTGTCACCTGCATTTTGGCGATTCATCTGGATGGCACTAAAGTAACACCGCTACTCATTGCAAAGGGCAAGAAGGACAAGATTGAGACAGGTTTTTGGCATTTATGTGCTGGAAACTGTAAAAGCCTGGGCTACACAAGCTGTTATAAGGAGGTGGCTTGATTTAATGCTGCCGCTTGTTATGCGAGGAAACACAAGAGGGATGGTGATCTGGGATGCAGCCAGCACACACCGCGCCAAAAACATGAAAAACTTCCTGCGTGAGCGGAGAATTGACCAAATCATGATTCCTGCAGGGATGACGGCTTATCTCCGGACTCTGGATATCGCCATTAACAAGCCGTTCAAGGACTATATGAAGAATTCATTGGATAAGATCACTTACACCTGCGTTGCAAATGCACTGTGTGCTGGCTACCTGGACAAGACCTGCTCATTTCAGGACAGTGCCGTTGCTTTGCTACCCATGAGAGATATGGGCTAACGATTCAGCAGGAAATGGAGTCCCGAGAGTGCCAATAAAATCCACAGGAACCTCATGATGATGTTCCTGAAGATGATGACATGGTTGTCATGGAATAAATTTGTTTTATCTTCCAGTATAACTTATTCAGACTGTTTGTTCTTACCGTTTTACATGTTATACATGGAAATACCGTCATGATACAGTTGCAACAAGACATTCTTGGCACTTGCTTTTACCGTATAAAACTGTTTTGTGGTGAATACCATACTGTTCAGGTTGTTAATAAATGTGAATTTTATGGTTAAAACAAAAATCGACATTTAAGACATACCTCGAAAGTAAGACATAGTGGGACTTTTGAGGGTAAAAAGAATGTAAGACACTGTCTTACTTTCGGGGAAACACGGTAGGTGGCTTGGTCCGTTGGGAGATGGTGCTACAGGCTGAGCCAAACAAATCGTCAGAGGGAGCTTCAGTTATCTGCATGCTTTTTTGACATCTCATCCACTGCTTCTCATGTTTACTTTGCAAGTCTGGTCATACATGAGGGGCTCAAATTAGTCCTAAAATGACTAAAATGTCCAGTTTTATAATATTTCTGAACAGTATTATTTACATTCAAGTATCTTAAAAAAAAGAAAAGTATAAAATATGTTTTTTTTTTAAATAATCTGCTCTATAAAAGGCTGTCTCTATTTAAAGGTTAGATTATATTTGTGCTCTCAGTGATTATGCAGCTCTAATATTTAGTTTTCAGATAATATTCACTTTTTAAATACAATCCACTACTATCTTGCAACTGGAGTCCACAGGTCTGAGGCATTTACACCACATTCTTTAGTATCAGTCATCTAGTCTGATTATAGGTTAATTGAGCTTTACAGCTATGAGAGAGTTAATTATCTCATGCCATCTCATGAGGTCCACATAGACTGTGATTAGGTGGAATCTCTTCAGTATCAGTGGTACTGAACACACATTCTTACAGTACACTTGCAGTAGGACAGGACATAACCACCAAGGCATAGAGGGTAAGCTCTGGCCACTTGTCCAAATTTACCCTTAAGAAATTGAATGGGGAGGACCCATCCTTTAATACCAGGAGAGGTGTTGACAATCTTGCACCAGGTTAGTCACATTCTTCTTTCTATTTCTACCTGCTACATGGTAGTGGATGTTGAGGAGAAGTCAACATGGCATTCCACATTGTGGTCATGCTAACTCTTCCTCCCGAGAGGGATCTGTGACCCAAAATGCTTCATGCCTTGGTACCAGCTACAACTACATTAATCTAGTGGGCAGTTAGGAGATATACTACTCATGTTTACTTGTACACATGTCTTTTGTGATATGCACCTTGGGACTAATGGCATTACACAGTGTACACCTTATTTTGTCCACAACCTGCTGGTGCAGGGTGGGGATGGCCAAACAAGAAAAGTAGTGGTGGCTTCGAATTACATACTGTGGGACAACCACTGCCATAAGATCTTAAAAGCTAAGGTGTTCAGATTGGTAACACTTTCTCTGCACTTCATAGACTGGCAGCACAGCATTCAAATGACATGTATTCTATGTTCTGCACTCTGGGCAAAAAAATGCCACACCATGGAGTCCCTCTAGGACAACCATTGTATGCTGAGTCCATATGCGCAGTGGGCAATAGCGGACAACATTAATGTTATGGACTGATCTCTGCACCTCATCAACACTATATCATCACTGTGTTTGCTTGGGGCTGAAATCTGGTTGGTTGGCTTCTCAGCAATCAAGCTTTTCCCCATGTCACTGAACGCCAAACTTGAAACCCAAACATCTGACAGATGTTTGGTTTCAGGTTTGGGGACCTGAACTCACTCCAAAATAAAAAAAATTATGGTAATAGCTTAGACGGGCAGAAAAAATTGCTCAGATCAAAAATACATCCAACAAATCAGAAAACAGGGGGCAAAAAAGGCAAAATAATGCCAGAAAGAATGGAACACAAAAATTGAGAAATCAACCTCACCGTAGATGGTTTTTGAAGCTGAAACCTATTGAATCAAAAAGCGATAATACACAATGTTTATTTTATTGCTATCCATCAACTCTGAACCTAGTTCAAAAACCTTAATGATTCAATAAAAATTTGCATTTGATCTACACACTGTACTGAATGTATTTGATTGCTCAACTTTTTGGTTATTGGATTAGGGTTTACTGACCCTCACTGATTTCATAAAGAAAATCTATCTACAAAATCAAGATTACTCATATCTTATTATAGAATCTTACAATAGATTCAGGCAGAGTGGCTGGTAATCTTCTTATATTTGTTAACTATCGCCTCCTTGCTTCTAAAATCAACTTTTAATTTTTAAATCAACTTTTAAAATATGCTAATGAGCCTGAAGGCCTCTGGGTATGTGACCAGTGCCCATCCCTGCTGTAGTTTCACAGGGTGTTACAATGAGTGGAAAATTTCTCACCATTCTTTCCCTCCTCCCTCTGCCTCAATAATCTATCAGCAGCAGGTGGGAGGGAAGAGCTGATGTGTTCATTGCAACAGCCTGTGAAGTTTTAACACACTTATAGACACTGGAAACACCCAATAAAGAACTTCAGGCTAATCAACATCATTTAAAAGCTGATTTTAGAAGGATGGAGGCCATATAAATATAAGAAGATTATCACAGTCACAGTGCCAGGATCTATGGGAAGGTCTCCCTGGTTCATCCATGCTTTATTTTGAAGGTACATTTCCTTTAAAGGAAAGGGAATAGTACTTTCATATGCTGTACATAGAATACATAGAAGATCAATGAATAGAATCATTAATCTGTTTTGCCTGAAAAAAAAGCTAATAATTAGAGATGAGCGAACATGCTCGTCCGAGCTTGATGCTCGGTCGAGCATTAGGGTACTCGAAACTGCTCGTTGCTCGGACGAATACTTCGCCCGCTCGAGAAAATGGCAGCTCCCGCCGTTTTGCTTTTTGGCGGCCAGAAACAGAGCCAATCACAAGCCAGGAGACTCTGCACTCCACCCAGCATGACGTGGTACCCTTACACGTCGATAGCAGTGGTTGGCTGGCCAGGTGACCCTGGGATAGACTAGCCGCTGCCCGCGCTGCTCGGATCATTCTGTGTCTGGATGCCGCTAGGGAGAGAGCTGCTGCTGGTCAGGGAAAGCGTTAGGGTGTTCTATTAGCTTACTGTTAGGCAGGAGTGATTCTCCAAGAACCCAACAGCCCTTCTTTGGGCTACAATAACGTTCTAATTTTTTTTTTTTATTTGCAGCTAGTACCATATTGTGAGGAATTTGCAGGGGGACTTGCTACCGTTGTGTTTAGCTCTTAGTGACACACATATCCACCTCAAACACCAAAGTGGGAAAATTTATTAGGGGTTTGATTTCAATTAGGCACAGTCTGCCATTTACTTTTTATTTTACGTTTATTTTTTTAATAACTCAGTGTCATCTCATCTTGCATAGTAGTGTGCTTTCAAACTTGGCTAGAAAATAGCCATAGGAGAATCCAAACGGCTTACTTACGCCTACAGTAGCGTTATATATATTTGATTTCTGGTTGATCTGCTGGTGGCTGTACTTGCTGCAGTGCATCTACTAGCAAATTGTGAGCAATTTGTAGTGAGACTTGCGACCGCTGTGTTTTGCGCTTAGTGACGCACATATCCATTGCAAAGACCGAAGTGGGAAAATTTATTAGGGGTTGGATTTCAATTAGGCACAGTCTGACATTTCCTTTTTTATTTTACGTTTATTTTGTTTAATAACTCAGCGTCATCTCATCTGGCATAGTAGTGTGCTTTCATACTTGGCTAGAAAATAGCCATAGGAGAATCCAAACGGCTTACTTACGCCTACAGTAGCGTTATATATATTTGATTTCTGGTTGATCTGCTGGTGGCTGTACTTGCTGCAGTGCATCTACTAGCAAATTGTGAGCAATTTGTAGTGAGACTTGCGACCGCTGTGTTTTGCGCTTAGTGACGCACATATCCATTGCAAAGACCGAAGTGGGAAAATTTATTAGGGGTTGGATTTCAATTAGGCACAGTCTGCCATTTCCTTTTTTATTTTACGTTTATTTTGTTTAATAACTCAGCGTCATCTCATCTGGCATAGTAGTGTGCTTTCATACTTGGCTAGAAAATAGCCATAGGAGAATCCAAACGGCTTACTTACGCCTACAGTAGCGTTATATATATTTGATTTCTGGTTGATCTGCTGGTGGCTGTACTTGCTGCAGTGCATCTACTAGCAAATTGTGAGCAATTTGTAGTGAGACTTGTGACCGCTGTGTTTTGCGCTTAGTGACGCACATATCCATTGCAAAGACCGAAGTGGGAAAATTTATTAGGGGTTGGATTTCAATTAGGCACAGTCTGCCATTTCCTTTTTTATTTTACGTTTATTTTGTTTAATAACTCAGCGTCATCTCATCTGGCATAGTAGTGTGCTTTCATACTTGGCTAGAAAATAGCCATAGCAATAGGATAGCATCGTTTGGTTTTAAAAACTAAAAAACACAAAAAAAAACAAAAAAACACAAAAAAAAGTTAAAAAAAAATTAAAGTTATAACTCTCATTTTCAAAATGTTTAACCCGAGGGCTAGGGGTAGAGGACGAGGGCGGGGACGTGGGCGTCCAACTACTGCAGGGGTCAGAGGCCGTGGTCCTGGGCGGGGTGAGACACCACCTGCTTATGAGGGAGCAGGGGAACGCCGCAGAGCTACACTCCCTAGGTTCATGTCTGAAGTTACTGGGACTCGTGGTAGAGCACTTTTGAGGCCAGAACAGTGCGAACAGGTGATGTCGTGGATTGCCGACAATGCTTCGAGCAATTTGTCCACCAGTCAGTCTTCCACGCAGTCCACCCATGTCACCGAAATCGGCACTCCTCCAGCTCCTGCACCTCAGCCTCCTCCCACCCACTCTGCCCCCTCCCAGGAAAATTTGCCATTTGAACCGGCATACTCTGAGGAACTGTTTTCTGGACCCTTCCCACACTCACAAACCACTTGTCCGGTTGCTGCTGAGCAATTTTCCGATGCCCAGGTTTTCCACCAGTCGCAGTCTGTGGGTGATGATGACCTTCTTGACGTAGTGGAAGAAGTGTCTAAAGAGGTGTCCGACGATGAGGAGACACGGTTGTCAGACAGTGGGGAAGTTGTTGTCAGGGCAGGAAGTCCGAGGGGGGAGCAGACTGAGGGATCGGAGGATGATGAGGTGACAGACCCAAGCTGGGTTGATAGGCCGGGTGAACACAGTGCTTCTGAGACAGAGGAGAGTCCTCGACCAGAACAGGTTGGAAGAGGCAGTGGTGGGGCCAGACGGAGAGGCAGGGCCAGAGCTGGTGCATCAGCGCCAAATGTGTCAACTAGTGAAGCTCCCGGGGCGAGGGCTCTTGCGGCGAGGGCTAGATTTTCAGAAGTCTGGAGGTTCTTTAAGGAAACACCGGATGACCGACGGACTGTGGTGTGCAACATTTGCCAAACCAGGCTCAGCAGGGGTTCCACCACTACTAGCTTAACTACCACCAGTATGCGCAGGCATATGAATGCTAAACACCCGAATCAGTGGCACCAAGCCCGTTCACCTCCGGCCGTGCACACCACTGCTCCTTCCCCTGTGTCAGCTGATAGTCAGCCCCCTGCCCAGGACCCTGCCACAAAAACCCCATCGTCGCCTCCACGATCCTCCACAGCATCCACCAGCGTTCAGCTCTCCATACCCCAGACGCTGGAGCGGAAACGCAAATATAGTGCAACCCACCCGCACGCCCAAGCCCTTAATGTCCACATCTCCAGATTGCTTAGCCTGGAGATGCTGCCCTATAGGCTAGTAGAGACCGAGGCCTTTCGCAACCTCATGGCAGCGGCCGCCCCTCGGTATTCGGTCCCCAGCCGCCACTACTTTTCCCGATGTGCCGTCCCAGCCCTGCACCAGCACGTGTCAGACAACATCATCCGTGCCCTGACCAACGCCGTTTCTGACAAGGTCCACCTGACCACGGACACGTGGACGAGTGCTGCCGGGCAGGGCCACTATATATCGCTGACGGCACATTGGGTTAACTTGGTGGAGGCTGGGACCGAGTCTGACCCTGCGGCTGGTCATATACTGCTGACGCCGAGGATTGCGGGGCCTACCTCGGTCCAGGTGTTTCAGGCCTACTATGCCTCCTCCTCCTCCCACCCCTCCTCCACCTCCTCCTCCTCCGAATTACCATCCGTGGGCATGGCGCCATCAGTCGGTAGCTCTAGGCACAGCAGCAGTGCCGTCGCTAAGCGACAGCAGGCGGTGCTCAAACTGCTGAGCCTAGGCGATAAAAGGCACACCGCCCAAGAGCTATTACAGGGCATCACGGCGCAGACTGATCTGTGGCTGGCACCGCTGAACCTGAAGCCAGGCATGGTTGTGTGTGACAACGGCCGTAACCTGGTGGCGGCTCTGCAACTCGGCAGACTGACACATGTGCCATGCCTGGCCCATGTGTTAAATCTGATAGTTCAGCGTTTCCTCAAGACATACCCCAATCTGTCTGATTTGCTCACGAAGGTGCGCCGCATCTGTGCGCATTTCAGGAAGTCCAGCACAGATGCTGCCACTCTCAGGGCAGCGCAGCGCCGCCTCCAACTGCCCGCTCACCGACTGTTGTGCGACGTGCCCACGAGGTGGAATTCAACACTGACCATGTTATCCAGAGTTTACCAGCAGCGCCGAGCCATTGTAGACTGCCAGATGTCAACTTCCACCAGAACTGGTAGTCAGGTCAGTCAGCTTCCTCAAGTCTACAATGAGGAGTGGACGTGGATGTCTGATATCTGTCAGGTGCTGAGTAACTTTGAGGAGTCAACACAGATGGTCAGTGGCGATGCCGCCATCATCAGCCTCACCATCCCGCTGCTTGGCCTGTTGAAAAACTCTCTGATCAGCATGAAGTCGGAAGCTTTGCGCTTGTCACAAGAGACGGGGGAAGAAGATTCCCTTGTTGATAGCCAAAGCACCCTTAGGTCTGTTTCTCAGCGCATATCGGAGGAGGTGGAGGTGGAGGAGGATGAGGAGGAAGAGGAGGAGAATGTTGGCGAGACACAAGAGGGGACCATTGTTGAGTCCTTCACTGTTCAGCGTGTATGGGCAGAAGAAGAGGAGTTGGAGGAGTTGGAGGAGGAGGAAATGGACAGTCAGGCCAGTGAGGGCAGTGAATTTTTACGCGTTGGTACTCTGGCGCATATGGCAGATTTCATGCTAGGCTGCCTATCCCGTGACCCTCGCGTTCAAAGAATTTATTCCAGCACCGATTACTGGGTGTTCACTCTCCTGGACCCACGGTACAAGCAAAATCTTTCCACTCTCATCCCTGGAGAGGAAAGGAGTGTGAGAATGCATGAATACCAGCAGGCCCTGGTTCACAAGCTGAAACAGTATTTCCCTTCTGACAGCGCTAGCGGCAGAGTGCGTAGTTCTGCGGGACAAGTAGCGAGGGAGAGTAGGCGAGCAGGCAACTTGTCCAGCACTGGCAAGGGTACGCTTTACAAGGCTTTTGCCAGCTTTATGTCACCCCAGCAAGACACTGTCAGCTGTCCCCAGTCTCGGCAGAGTAGGGCTGATCTTTACAGAAAGATGGTGAGGGAGTACGTAGCTGACCATACCATCGTCCTAAATGATCACACAGCTCCCTACAACTACTGGGTTTCAAAGCTGGACATGTGGCACGAACTGGCGCTGTACACCTTGGAGGTTCTTGCCTGCCCTGCCGCTAGCGTCTTGTCTGAGCGGGTTTTCAGTGCAGCTGGGGGCATCATCAACGATAAGCGTACACGCCTGTCGACTGACAGCGCTGACAGGCTGACGCTTATTAAGATGAATAAAGCCTGGATTTCTCATAATTTCCAATCTCCACCAGGTGAAGGAAGCTCAACCTGAATAATTTATCCACTCCTCCTCCTCCTCATTTTCCTCCTTCTCCTCCTCTTTGTACAGTAAAGCAGAGGAAACTGGCTATTTTTTGACAGGGCCCACTAGCTCTAGCTATAGTACTTTATGCATTTAATTTTTCTGGAGGGCCACCTACCCGGTCCTCTGTTTTAAACAATTTTTGGGAGTGCCACATACAGGCACTCAATCTATTCAATTTTACTGGAGGGCCACCTACCCGGTCCTCTGTTTTAAACAATTTTTGGGAGTGCCACATACAGGCACTCAATCTATTCAATTTTTCTGGAGGGCCACCTACCTGCTCCTCTGGTTTGAAAAGTTTTTTGGACTGCCACATACAGGCATTCAATCTATTCAATTTTTCTGGAGGGCCACCTACCCGCTCCTCTGGTTTGAAAACTTTTTTGGACTGCCACATACAGGCACTCAATCTATTCCATTTTACTGGAGGGCCACCTACCTGCTCCTCTGGTTTGAAAAGTTTTTTGGACTGCCACATACAGGCACTCAATCTATTTCATTTTTCTGGAGGGCCACCTACCCGCTCCTCTGGTTTGAAAACTTTTTTGGACTGCCACATACTGGCACTCAATCTATTTCATTTTTCTGGAGGGCCACCTACCTGCTCCTCTGGTTTGAAAACTTTTTTGGACTGCCACATACAGGCGCTATCCAAATTAAATTGTCTCCATAGCAGCCTCCACACGTTTTCTCCATTGCTACCTCCAAACGAGGTGTGTCAGGCAGAAATTTGGGTTGTTTTCATGGATTCCACATCAAAGTTGTTAACTTTGTCGCCAACCTGCTGTGTTATCCACAAAATATACTGGCAAACTTTTATCATTTACCAATATTATTTCAGCGCTTCTTGCGCATCTGTTTACATTCCCCTCACCCGGCATATCCTAAACTTATAAGAACGCTACTACACTTGATCTTATACAAAAGGTTCTTAGAAGTGCTGTTTGGGGAGTAGCCAAGAGACAGGGGCTTGGATTGGCGAAAGCTCACCTGGCAGCGGAGCGCCAGCTCCATGCGCATCATGCGCTTCTTGCGCATCTGTTTACATTCCCCTCACCCGCCATATCCCAAACTTATAAGAACGCTACTACACTTAACTTGGTGCAGACTGGGACCGAGTCTGACCCTGGGGCTAGTCATATACTGCCGACGCAGAGAATTGCGGGGCCTACCTCGGTCCAGGTCTCAAAGGTCTAGTATACCTCCTCCTCCTCCCACCCCTCCTCCACCTCCTCCTCCTCCGAATTACCATCCGTGGCCATGGCGCCATCAGTCGGTAGCTCTAGGCACAGCAGCAGTGCCGTCGCTAAGCGACAGCAGGCGGTGCTCAAACTGCTGAGCCTAGGCGATAAAAGGCACACCGCCCAAGAGCTATTACAGGGCATTCCACATCAAACTTGTTAACTTTGTCGCCACCCTGCTGTGTAATCCACAAAATATACTTGCAAACTTTTATCATTTACCGATATTATTTCAGCGCTTCTTGCGCATCTGTTTACATTCCCCTCACCCGCCATATCCTAAACTTATAAGAACGCTACTACACTTGATCTTATACAAAACTTTCTTAGAAGTGCTGTTTGGGGAGTAGCCTAGAGACAGGGGCTTGGATTGGCGAAAGCTCACCTGGCAGCGGAGCGCCAGCTCCATGCGCATCATGCGCTTCTTGCGCATCTGTTTACATTCCCCTCACCCGCCATATCCCAAACTTATAAGAACGCTACTACACTTGATCTTATACAAAAGGTTCTTAGATGTGCTGTTTGGGGAGTAGCCTAGAGACAGGGGCTTGGATTGGCGAAAGCTCGCCTGGCAGCGGAGCGCCAGCTCCATGCCAAGATCCAACTAACATAGTTTTAACTGCAGCACCTTTAATCTACTACTAGTTCACTGCCTCCATACATGGTCCCCTTATCAAACGAGCTGTGTCAGGCAGAATTTTGGGTTGTTTTCATGGCTTCCATGTTAACTTTGTCGCCACCCTGCTGTGTAATCCACAAAATATACTGGCAAACTTTTATCATGTACCGATATTATTTGAGCGCTTCTTGCTCACCTCCTTTGGTTCCTCTCTGCCACCCATTGGTTTGAAGCCTGAGTCCATTTAGGGTATGTCGCCATGACACTCTCTAGCCTGCTGCCGCTGCCTCTGCATGCAGTCCCCTATAGTGTCAGGGTCAATTATTGGATGTTTTAGATGCTATCTAGCTTCATTCTGTCACTCTGTCATGGCCATGCTGTTGCCCATAATTTTGGCATAATGGTGCGATTAAGCAGCCTCAGAGGCATCCATGCATGCTGCCCCTGCTGTTTCCTGTCCATTTCCGTGGTGTTTCCATCCTTTTCTGAAGTTCCCTGAGGTGTTTGGCCAAGCTTCCCTGTGCAGAGCCTTGGTCCCCTTGAAAAATGCTCGAGTCTCCCATTGACTTCAATGGGGCTCGTTATTCGAGATGAGCACTCGAGCATCGGGAAAAGTTCGTCTCGAATATAGAGTACCCGAGCATTTTAGTGCTCGCTCATCTCTACTAATAATGTATCTGGATTTATCAGCGTATATTCACTGTAGGAGTGAATTGTGAAGAGTGAAGAGTGATTGGAACTAGCTGATCAGATATCACCAAAATCTGAAATCAGACAACCTGTTTATTCTATCGCAGAACATCTATTTATCTATGAGCGAAGTATTTGTCATAAATTTATCACATATCTGTACAATACTGTACATTTCATGCAGACAGCATCAATATGTCAACAGCTTTTCTTTTTTCATATTTTAATGTTTTTGTTTAAATTTTATCCATTGTAATAAACCTATAAGAACATTTAAGAGCTTTTTAAGAACTCTAGACACAAGAGAAGCTAATCCGTACAGTCATGTTCATTCTTTTTTTATATGCTTTACTGAAGATTACCCTGTAGTTATTTGAAATAAATCAGAGGTTTTATGCAGTGCTCTAGTGCAATTTTTTGTCATTGTGAATTGCATGTCTTTAGTAAGAATACATAAATCCCATTTAGTAGTCCATATAATGTGAACATATTGTATAGTCACAACACTGCACTGGTATAGACTGCCTAGTTTGTCACAGTAGTAAAATCCATAGACTTATTCCATCCGTTGAGTCACAGACCAAAGAAAACATTTTCTTTTTACTAAATGGCTTAGTGATTTTATAACATATACTATTCAATTCTACGGCTGCTACATGATGATTTTGTCAAGACTTCATTCAAGATAAGATAACTTTAGTAAAGACAAGTGAATTATTACAATATTAAAACAACATAGCACTTCCTATTTCTACAAAATGGTACTACAGTAATTTATCAAACATCCATCTACTACAGTTTTCTCATCCATTTACTTGCACCATATTATTTATTTTGCATTGTTGAAGCCAGTCTATGGCCATGTGTGAAGAACACAATCTAAATGCAAAATAACACAAAATGACTTTTGTAGGAATAAAACAGAAAATAGCATGAAAATGTACACATGATGCCTATCTAGCTGATCATAATATAGATCTATTCATGTTACTTATGGGAAAAACTTGTATAATGCTACAGCACACGTATCTTGTAATCTATACACCTAATGTAAAATAAATAATATAGTGTAGAAATGAAACTTTCTATATAAACAAGTTAATAAGGTTAACTTATACCAGACTTCATATTCACTGGGATTGATTTATCTGCTCAACAGAAAAAAACAAACCAGTAAGGAGATAGGAAAATGTAGGACATAAAGCGCACATTCAAGTGAGTAGTGTATGCATGGCCCATGAGAGGGTTAATACAGTTGTCAACTTATGGCTTAGAAGCCCTATCTGCTTAAACGTCCTACTCCGGTTTGGGGGAAAAAGGATTTAAAGCAAAATACGACTGGCTTAGATTCTCAATAGAAACCTGTTGATGAAAATGTGTGGATGAAAATAAATGCAAATACATTTTCTATTTCACTTTTGCACCAGTTGTAATCTGTTCCTGCCTATGAAATTCCACTGTTGGCATTTTTCCCCAATACATTTAGTGAAGTGAGCAGTTTTCTCCTATGACATATAGCACTATTACAGAAAGAATTGTGTACATTTAAAGCTTGTTGGTGTGCGAGCAAGAGACTTTCCAATTTTTTTGGTACCAGCAATATGTAGCAAGATTTAATGCTACACTTTAGGACACATTTAAAAAAAATAGCAGCAACTTTTAACTTGACCTTTCCAATGGCATATTATAGCTAAACTTTGGTAAACTTGTTTGTAATAAGTCAAGGACATGCAATCTTGTAATACATAAGCTCAATTATAAAAGCCATCAAAAGTAAGAACGGTCTGATCCTAAATTGGGACTAAATGGTTTTAAACAGTTAAGTCAATAAAACTCAGAATGTAAATATTTTTCCTAAGGGTCCTCCGGTTTCCTCCCATACTCCCCAACACATCGGTAGGTTGATTAGATTGCGAGCCCCATTGGGGACAGGGACTCATTTGGCAAGCTCTGTGCGGCGCTGCATAATCTATGTGCGCTATATTAATAAAGAATTATTATTTATTATATGTTAACCATATGTGTGTATAAAAGAATTGTGGAATGTGGAGTACTTGTTTCCAATTTACCTTTAAAGATGTAGGAAATCTATTTTTTCATAAGAACAAGTAGTTATTTACAATACTCTAGATAAACTACTTAATTTCTGCATGATAAAATTTGTTTAACACTCAAAATCTAGTCCTCACTATCTAGTCCTTGGCAGCTATTGATTAAGTCATTTCATGCCCCAAATAGCACTTGTCAGTAGTTATTCACATGGAAACATGCTTATATTAAGAAGCCATGAAGAAAAAGTCAGCACACCCTTATTGTTTCTAGTGCAATTATGAAGGCAATTTAAGCTTGGGACTGCTAACAAGTACACTTGATTTCTGGAAGCAGAATCAACTCTATATAAAGACATTTTGGCAGGTTTGTCTAGAACTCAGATTTGGTAACACCATGCCAAAGACAAACAAAAACATCTGCACTTACTTTAAAAGCAATTCTTACTGCTTCTCTGTGATTCATATTCAAAGGCTCATATGATTGTGAAGTAGACAGTAAACCAATGTAAGAAAGCTAAAATTGAGAATGTCAGGAACTTACGAGTACAATCCCTTAAAATATGAACACATAATACTCTTCCATTGTATTGGTTACATTAACCCCATAGTGCAGAAAGCTGTACCCTTACATCTTGTTGCATATGGGGGAGCATGAAGTGGTCTCACGAGCTGAGCCCTCTTTATACTCACCGGGCATTTGCTTCACAATAAAGCAGACGCCCATCGCTAACACCCATCTTGGCTCCGATCGTCGATCCCCGTGACATCAACAGCGGGCGGCGATCCGTTGCCATGATCACACAAAGATCTGAGGCTATCATGTTTTAGGCATGATGTGCAAAATCCCCATATTATCCTATGGTAGGATCAATCAGACAACCTAGGGTCTGAAAAATAGTAAATAAAAATAATAAAAAAGGGAAAAAAATGATATTAAAAAAAACAAATTCTAATCACCCCCCTTTCCCTAGAAGTCATATAAATAATATAAACAGTAAAACAGTAAAAATCATAAACACGTTAGGTATCGGCCAAAATCCCTGATCTATTAAAATATATAACTGTTTTTCGGTGCTTTTAATCCCGTAACGGAAAAAGTTGCAAATGGCCATTTTGAAAAATAGAAATAAAATGAAAAGTGATCAAAAGGTCGCACAATCCAAAAAATAGAAGCATTGAAAACGTCACAAAAAATTACACCACCCATAGCTCTGTACACCAAAGCATGAAAAAGTTATTAGTGCCAGAAGATGGCAAAATGAAGAAATTTTTTTGTACAGGAGGTTTTAATTTTTGTACATGTATCAAAATATTATAAAACCTTAACAAATTTGTTATTGTACTGACCCAAAGAATGAAGTAGACCTGTCATTTGGGGCGCACAGTGAAAATCCAAGATCACAAGAAATGTTGCAATTGCATCTTTTTCATCATTTTCACTGCATTTTGAATTTTTTTTCCTGCTTTCCACTATACGGCATAGAATATTAAATAACATCACTATGAAGTGCAATTTGTTACGCAGAAAACAAGCCATCACAGAGCTCTTTACTTGGAAAAATAAAAAAGTTATAGATTTTTGAAGGTGAGGAGTGAAAAATAAAGACGCAAAAAAACGAAAAAGGGGTTAAACTGGTATAATAACTACATACGCTTGTTCTTCATCTATAGAATAATGGATAAGGGTCTTATCATTGAATCATTAGGGATTATGAAAATGGAATGATTGATCTTAATGGAGCATTTGTGTGCATGTTCATACAGTGCACATCCCCTTAAAACAGTAATGAACGTTGATAATGGTCTAGAGTTTTTGTACACAACTTATTTATACTTGACCGAATGTCCATATTTCTTTCAGGAATGGGTAGAAACCATTTCTAGACAATAAAGTAGCAGAATAACTGAGACAATGGGGCTTATTTACTAAGGGTCTGCGGACCGCACTATCGTCGGATACTTTTTGTTTTAGACTTTTGTTAAAGTTGCAGGTGGCCAACTCAACTAACTTGTTGATTCATTAGCTGGATTCATTAGATAAGTAATGCAAATCCATTCTTAACCCTTACAGGACTCAGCCCTTTTTCGTTTTTGCGTTTCTGTTTTTCAGTCCCCTCATTCCAAAAGCGATTACTTTTTTTTTTGCTGTTAAGAAAGAATATATCAGAAAGTGCAAATATTGTGTAGTAGGTTCAATGTGTTTATTTTTATTAGTAATATAACCATGTATGCCAAGCTTCTTAGGTTGTGTTACAGTCACAACCAACTTGGTTTTCCCACTCTTCCAAGTTAGGTGGGTGTAAAACACTCCAAAAAATGTGAGCGGATAGCTCATAAGAACATACGCTCACATGTTTTGGTGTGTATTTTTCTGTTCTGCTTCTTATCTGAAGGACAAAATATACTTTTTAGTGGCGCCATTTAATATTCCATGCAATATACTGGAAAGTTGGGAGAAAAAGTTTGGTGAAATTGACAAAAAACACATTTGAGGTGTTTTCTTGTGGCATCTTCTTTTTACAGCTTTCATTCTGTGCTCCAAATGACACTTCAGTTTTATAATTTGGTTCAGTATAATTACAGGGATACCAAATTTGTATAGGTTTTAGTAGGATTTAGTAGATTTTAAAATATTTAACTTATACTTAACTTGTCACTTTAACTTTTGAAAAACGCTAATGTAGCCCTTGAAGGGCTGTTGGGTTCTTGGAGAATCACTCCTGCCAAACAGTAAGGTTCTTGGAGAATCACTCCTGCCTAACAGTAATCTACTAGCACCCTAACCTAAAGGCATCCAGACAGAGAATGATCCATGCAGCTTGGCCAGTGGCTAAAATATTCCAGGGTCACCTGATCATGCCAGCCAACCACTGCTATCGACATGTAAGTGTACCACGTGATGCTGGGTGTACTGCAGAGTCTCCTGGCTTGTGATTGGCTCTGTCTCTGGCCGCCAAAAATCTAAACGCCGTGAGATGAAATTTTCTCGAGCGGGCAAAATACTTGTCCGAGCACCGAGCAGTTGCGAGTACGCTAATGCCCAAACGAGCATCAAGCTCGGACAAGTATGCTTGCTCATCTCTAACTGTGTATTACAACGTCCTGGTGCGCAAAAGGGTGAACCTTCGCATCATGAGATGTGGTGTAAATAAGGAAAGGTCACTGAAAAATCCACAAAAAACAAACTGTGTAGAATTACGCACCTTTTTGGCACTAACATTGTAAAGAAGAACATAAGATAAATCTTTTCCAATGTTTTTTTTTATCTTGCATTTTCTGTTTATGTGGTTTGTTTGTTCTATATCTGCTTATCAGGCAGAGCCTGTTTTCTTCCACACGCATAGGCACAATCCTCTCTAGAGGGTTTTCTGAGAGCAAAGTTTGAGTTTGAAAACTGATAATTTATCAAAACTTACTAAGATTTTTTTGTCTCTACTACTAAGTAATAGAAATGATGTCTCATTAGCACTACATGTGCTGTATAAGATGACATTCAAATCATTTAAAATGTCATAAATTGTAATGGGAATATATTTTACCTTTTGTGGATTGTGAATAAATGTTTAGCTTTGTACTTTTTATGTTAAGAATTTTCCAAAACCAGAGGCAGTTTACGTGCTGCCAAGATATTATAGTAAATTAATATCAAGAAGTCTTTGTTCTAAATGGAATCCAATAAAATATAAAATACTTTTTTTTCTGTTAACGTTTACAATGCTTTTAACAAACAATAATTTTCTGTACATACTGTAGTTTGTGTTAAATAGTGTACTTACTTTTCTGATTGTGATCTGTTGGGTCGGGGTGCATCAAGTAGCTGTTTTATGTGTGCGTGCGTGTGTGTTAATAGATATTAAGATAATTTACTTCTTTTGGCAAACCCTGTGAGTGTATGATGACATGAGACCAGGCTACCTAAAAATGCTTTATAATGGGCTGTATAATGTCCTTTTGGTACAGCAGATGCATAATACTCTATTAATTCTTACATTCGAGAGTAAATCAAAATTTTGACAAATTATGTAAAAATTCCAAAGCAATGCTAAAATGTTTGTCAAGTGAAAGGAATGAATCACTGGAGGATATTTCTCTCCATGTTCTACAGTTTCTTGCCAAAATTTTTTTAACTGAAACCAAAAAAAATCTCTTAGGCCCCTTTCACGTTTGATCAGGGTGTGATCAGGGTTTGGTCAGTGAAAAACGGACATTTCAAGGAGTTCAAGGACTGAGGTCTATCTTTTCTATGGCAATTCAGTGAATTTTGATGTATCCCTATTGATTTGTACGGTGCATTTTTCACGCACGTGACTTAGATCAAAAGTAAAGCGTGCTGAGATTTAAATAAGTGTTGAAAAACGTGCGTGTGTGCATGAAAAAAAATGTAAGTCTGAAAAAGACCATTTCTTACAATGGGTCAGAGTGCAATGCAAGTTCTGCATTAAAAGCACGTGTAGAAAACACGTGTGTAAAACACAAGTGTGAAAGGGGTTTTGCGTTTTCATGCGCATGTTCTGCGTGTGCTTTTGAACTTGCATCGCACTCTGACCCATTGTAATCAATGGGTTTTTTTCAGACTTGCATTTTTTTTCCACGCACATACGCACTTTTTTTTAAATGTATGTTTAAATCTCAGCATGCTCTACTTTTGCAAGTCACTTGTGTGAAAAACGGGAAAGTAATACAACCTAAAAACCACAGACACATTAAACATACACTGTGATGAACAATATCTGAGACCACTATAGGACTTAAAAAGATGTACAAAGCGATTAAAATATACAAAGTACCATACATAATTCGCTATCTGATCTAAACAAAGACTGCCATATCATTTTTGTCGTTTAACCCTATCGGGCCCTCTGCCTCTGTTCGAAGTATCCATCTCGCTTCACAACGAAGCAGTTCTCTATGCCTGTCTCCTCCGTCTGTGTTGACTATGATTCTCTCAATCCCTGCAAATGTAAGTGAATTAGGATCGCCACCATGCATGTCCCGTATATGTTTTATCAATCTCTGTGAACCTTTCCCTGAGATGATGGAATGATAGTGCTCTCTATACCGTATGTAAAGCAGTCGAATGGTTTTCCATATGTAGAAGCGTCTACAAAATATAATGTAGACCACATAATCGCTTTTACAACTGATGAAATGTTTCACCGTAGTGGTGATTCCTCCTATATTGAGTATTTTTGTTCTCAGATGAAATCTACAAAAATTACAGTGATGACATGCAAAATTACCCTTGGGGATCTCTCTGTCAAGCCACATAGTCTTTTTGTCGCCAAATCTACTTCTAACTAAGAGGTTTCTCATGGTGGGGTTACGTCTGAAAGTCTATTCTTGGTGACTTTCTTAAGTTCAGGATCTCTTTCGAGTATGATCCAATTTTTTTGAATGGCTTTACGGATATTCTTTTCGTTTGGGCCAACGAAGGAGTAATCACCACTACGGTGAAACATGACTCTTGAAGCCAGCTGAGCACCGCCACTGTATCTCAACTACACCCAGTTTTAGGTTACATGTGCTCTTGCCTCATAATTTATCAGACACGGGATTGGTAGTGCCGGCGTCTTCTGTGAAGGTGTGAATACCGTCCCAATATTCTGTTGAGAACTCCATAGATCACTTTGTTCACCATATTTCTGGGATATGTACCAACTAACAACAACATGCTCCAAAGTATCAAAATCAGACATGGTTCAACAAATACCAGCAACAAGCAATGTGCAATCATGTGACTGTCAAGAAGCCCTTTTTATGTGGAATTCTGGGACATCTGGGTACCAATTGCAGAATGATGTGAAAAACGCAAAAATGCTAAAAAGGACCAAACACACAGCCAAAAACTTCAGTTTTTCACACACTGCACTCTGCAACGCAAGTGTGAAAGAGGCCTTAACCTCCACCTGGCTTGTTGAAATATGGGGGCAAACTGAATTTCAACACATGATGCTCTGTTCAAAGCCTGGCAGGAAGTAGCTTACTTTTCTCTCCATACTGATAAAACAAAATGCAGTGATACAGGTGACATAGCGTTGGTGTTTTTATGATGTTTTCAGGTAAACAACCAATTGAAGTTCCAAAATAATATTTGAGTACAAACAGCCAATTAATTTTTGATGGCAAAGGTAAAAATTTAATGTTACACAGTCGGGGGGAATTTTGAAATCATCATTTTTTACTATGCTTGTTAAAGCTATTTGTCAAATTCTATGAGTGTAGTTACAAATATAACTTCAACTACGGCGCAGAGGTATTAGGGATGTATGAAGAGGGCTCACGGGCTGAGTCCTCTTCATACAGAGGTAGGGGTTTTTGCATATTGCATAAAACCCCCACTGCTAATAACCGCGGTCGGTGCTTGCACCGATCGCGGCTATTAACCCCTCCGTTGCCGCCGGCAAAGTCGCTGACGGCATTTAAAAGACGGCGGCGTGCGGGTGCCGCCATCTTTGTTACGATCGCCGCGCCCCTGAACGTCATCGGGGGGCGGCGATTGGTTGCCATGGTAGCCTCGGGTCTTCGATTGACCCGAGGATACATGGCTTCTGCATATCCATTACAATGAGCCTGTGGCTCATTGTAATGTATAGTGTGCAAAAATGCCATATATTGCAATACTGTAGTATTGCAGTATATGGTAGGAGCGATCTGACCATCTAGGGTTAATGTACCCTAGATGGTCTAAAAAATAGTGAAAAAAAAAGTTTAAAAAATAAAAAAAATTAATAAAATATTAAAAGTTCAAACCACCCCCCTTTCATTAGAACGGATATAAAACATAATAAACAGTAAAAATCACAAACATATTAGGAATCGCCGCGTCCCAAAATGCCCGATCTATCAAAATATAGAAACAGTTACGGGCGGCGGTGACCTCCGAGACGGGAAATGGCGCCCAAATGTCCGAAATGCGACTTTTACACCTTTTTACATAACATAAAAAATGAAATAAAAAATGATCAAAATGTCACACATACCTCAAAATGGTAGCAATGAAAACATCGCTTCATTTCGCAAAAAAAGACCCCTCACACATCTCTGTGCGCCAAAGTATGAAAAAGTTATTAGCGTCAGAATATGGCAAAAAAAAAATTTTCGTTTAATTTTTGAAAATGTATAAAAACACAATAAAACCTATATAAATAAAGAACGTGACGTTTTTTTTCAATTTTTCCACATTTGGAATTTTTTTTCAACTTCGCAGTACACGGCATGTTAAAATAAATAACATTACGGGAAAGTAAAATTTGTTACGCACAAAATAAGCCCTCACACAGGTCTGTACACGTAAAAATGAAAAAGTTATGGATTTTTGAAGTTGGAGAGCGAGAAATGAGCCGAAAAACCCTGCGTCCTTAAGGGGTTAATATGGTGTGTTATATAAAGAATGAATTTCATTTCAGAGCTCACATTTCTATTTTAAATGTTAAAAAGAGATGAGCAAATCTATTCAAATGATTCAAAATTTATGTAGAGTTTCAGAAAAATTTGATTTGTCACGAATCTGAAGTTTACAGTGATTCGTAGGATTGAATTTCAAATTTATTTTTTTAAAGTGTTGCATGGGGCAGAGAACTCTGGGAAGAAGAAGGAACATGGCGGTACTGTTCCTCACTGTATGGGGGTAGTGTTCCTCACTGTATGGGGGTAGTGTTCCTCATTGTATGGCGGTAGTGTTCCTCACTGTATGGGGGTAATGTCCTGCAATGTATGGCTGTATTCTTCACTGTATGGAGGTAGTGTCCCTCACTGTATGGCGGTAGTGTTCCTCATTGTATGGCGGTAGTGTCCCTTAATGTATGGCTGTAGTGTTCCTCACTGTATGGTGGTAGTGTTCCTTACTGTATGGCTGTATTCCTCACTGTATGGCGGTAGTGTTCCTCACTGTATGGCTGTATTCCTCACTGTATGGCGGTAGTGTTCCTCACTGTATGGCGGTAGTGTCTCTCACTGTGTGGTGGTAGTGTCCCTCACTGTATGGCTATATTCCTCACTGTATGGTAGTGTCTCTCACTGTGTGGTGGTAGTGTCCCTCACTGTATGGCTATATTCCTCACTGTATTGCGGTAGTGTCCCTCACTATATAGCGGTAGTGTTCCTCACTGTATGGCCGTAGTGTTCCTAACTGCATGGCAGTAGTATTCTTCACTGTATGGCTGTATTCCTCACTGTATGGCAGTAGTGCCCCACACCTTGTGGCGGTAGTGTCAGACAGTGTGTGGCGGTAGTGTCCCTCACTGTATGGCGGTAGTGTTCCTCACTGTATACTGGTAGTGTTCCTCACTATATGGCGGTTGTGTTCCTCATTGTATGGCTGTATTCCTCACTGTATGGTGGTAGTGTCCCTCACTGTGTGGCAGTAGTGTCCCTCACTGTGTGGCAACTCTAGGGGTGGTGACCTCATCCCCCATCTGCTACGATGTGAGTCCCGATGGATCTACATGTTAGATAGCAAGACTCCAGGAGGCATCAATGAAGACCTCTTGTTTACTGTTTTTTATAAGAAATAATGATCTTAGTCCTGTTATTCTTTGAGGTGTTGTCTTCGAGGGGGTTCTTCGACATTGAAAATCTACATGATTGACAGACCGGATGGCGGTATTTATCTAACCTTGTATCAGGTACTTCTTTGTTCTAGCACTTTATTATGTACACTTCACTTCATATACTTTAACACACATATTTCTTCACTCACTTTTCTTTTCTTCTTTCTTTGTGAGGATTTATTCTCTCCTCCTCATTATTTTCATTGGTTAATTGCATTCACGTTTTCTTCATTTTCTCACCCTTTTGTGATCCTTAATGGCATTTTTTGGTCCCCCTACTGGTTTGTTCTCACCCTGCACGGGTTCGGGTTTATGCATTCCTATTATGATATGGGACACCTTTTGGTCTTCTATACTCTATGTGAGATTTTTTACTTTTTACTTTTTCTATTCTTTATCCTTCATACAGTTATGGACACTATACTATACCACTGCCACTAAAGTGAATCTAGAATTCTGGCCTACTGACTCCGTTATGACCTCGCATCCCCTATCCTGCCAAACACCTGGGAGAAGAAACTTGGAAGAAGAAATCCTGCCAGTACATCCTTCCATCGGATAGATCTCGAAATCAGTCAGCTATCTTGTATTATGTTCTCTTCCCACTTACTGCTCTTGATTTCTAAACATCTTCCCCTAGAATGGTCAAAATGTCCTTTTAAATGCTTGTATTGCATGCATTGTTTATATGACCCGTATATATTGCCTTTCCTTCTCTTTCTTGCATATTATTATTAATTGAGTATTGCCCCCTTATTGGGAATCTGTTTTTCCTCTATACACTTTGCTTGATGTGGTTGACTCCCTGCTGACCTACCCCTGGCTGCAGGTTTACTTATTCACTTACCTTTTCTGGGGTTCCATGTCCCATTGGGGATCCCCTCCTCTCTCCCCCCTCCCTGGACCATGTAGCCGTTTCTCGCCTGTAATTGTACTATGATTAAATACACTTTTTATTTATTGTTTTATTCACCAACATACCTTTATGCATACTTTTCAGATATTTGAACTTATTTATCACGTTTATGCCTTATTCTGTGGTGATCCTTTGTATGCGATATATACAATTTTATGTGGATCATTTCGGCGATGATATTATATACTCTGCGCCTTTATATACTTACCTCCACTTGACTGAGACTTTATATTTATAGTTATATTAGCTGTGATCCACATCATTTCACTCCGGCAATTATCTTTATGATCATTGTGGTGGTTTCCTGTTTCCTTTTTGGCGATTAAAATATTTATTCTACACCGTTATATACTTACCCCTGTTTTGATTGACACTTCACAGTTAAGTAAACTTGCATCTTTTGTGGATAGCGCAAGCGCATACTTCGTCATCTTTTTGACATCTCAGCTATGTAGATCGTAATCTTGCGATATTTTCATGTATTCTTTGATTGCCAACAACTGGTATATTTATCCGTCATCTTGCGATACCTCGCCACTTCCCAGCATGCACAGAGTACTTACACGGTCTCCCACTAGTGCTGGCGTACTCTCGCGATATAGTACGTCATGATAACGAGTTCTCATTATGAGTGTCTCGTGATCCTTTTACCAGCACATCACTCCAAATCTTGGCTACACCCACTACTACCTTTGTCACAGGTGAGCGGCTTAGTGTTCGGGGTGGGGAGTGGGTGGGATTCCTAATTGGGGCATGGTGCTATACCATATATAATCACAACATGCATTCATTATCTAGTCTACCCCTGAGGAAGTCACATTGGTGACGAAACGCGTGGGGTCCTGCCTCCCCCCATCCTGCCTTTGGCCTATTGTGAGATCTGACTACTGTTTATCTTCTTAATTGATCATGGTCCACTCCATACATGTGGAAAACTTTTCCACATGTCTTGTTGTATTGCTGCTACACTTTGCACTTTATTTTCCTTTCCATTTGCCATTGGGTATTGCTGTTATTGATATACATTTGTGCATTATGTTAGGATTATTATAGCAATTGTTTTTGGATCCGTGTATACCCTCATTACTTTTTGAGCTAGCTAGTTCTCATGTTTGTATTTTTCACTACTGCACTTAAGCATTTATAGGCGGTTTGAAGGGGAGTATCACTGTAGCCCTGCTTAGTACTCTCAGGAGCACAGTGCTTAATGTAACGCATGGGTTACATTTTTTAGATGTTTTTATCTTATGTATGTTGCTTCAATTTAATAAAGATGCTTTGATTTGTTTATTTGGGTCACTATTGCATCCTTTTGTCTTTGAATTTTTTGTATGGCTGTATTCCTCAATGTATGGCGGTAGTGTTCCTTACTGTATGGCTGTATTCCTCACTGTGTGGTGGTAGTGTCTCTCACTGTGTGGTGGTAGTGTTCCTCACTATATGGCGGTAGTGTTTTTCACTGTATGGCTGTATTCCTCACTGTATGGCAGTAGTACCCCACACTTTGTGGCGGTAGTGTCCGTCAGTGTGTGGTGGTAGTGTCCCTAACTGTATAGCGGTAGTGCTCCTCACTGTATACTGGTAGTGTTCCTCAATATATGGCGGTTGTGTTCCTCATTGTATGGCTGTATTCCACACTGTATGGTGGTGGTATTCCTCACTGTATGGCGGTAGTGTCCCTCACTGTGTGGCAGTAGTGTCTCTCACTGTGTGGCAGTATTGTTGTTCATTGTATGGCTGTATTCCTAAATGTATGGGGGTAGTGTTCCTCACTGTATGTTCGTAGTGTTCCTCACTGTATGGCGGTAGTGTTTCTCACTGTATGGTAATAGTGTTCCTCACTGTGTGGCGGTTCTGTCCCTCGAAGTATGGCGGTAGTATTCATCACTGTATGGCTGTAGTGTTCCTCACTATATGGCGGTAGTGTTTCTCACTGTATGGCTGTATTCCTCACTATATGGCGGTAGTGTCCCTCACTGTGTGGTGGTAGTGTCCCTCACTGTGTGGATGTATTCTTCACTGTACGTCGGTAGTGTTCCACACTGTATGGCGGTAGTGTCCCTCACTGTGTGGCAGTAGTATTCTACACTGTATGGCAGAAGTGTTCCTCACTATATGGTGGTAGTGTTCCTCATTGTATGGCGGTAGTGTTGCTCACTGTATGGTGGTAGTGTTCCTCACTGTATGGCGCTAGTGTTCCTCACTGTATGACAGTTGTGTTCCTCACTGTGTGGCAGTAGTGTTCCTCACTGTATGGTGGTAGTGTTCCTCATTATATGGCTATATTCTTCACTGTATGGTGGTAGAGTTTGTCACCATGTGGCAGTAGTGTTCCCTCACTGTGTAGCTGTATTCTTCACTGTATGGTGGTAGTGTCCATCACTATATAGCGGTAGTGTTCCTCACTATATGGCCCTAGAGTTCCTCACTTTATGGTGGTAGTTTTCCTCAATATATGGCGGCAGTGTTCCTCACTGTATGGCCGTAGTTTTCCTCACTACATGGCAGTAGTATTCCTCACTGTATGACTGTATTCCTCACTGTAGGGCAGTAGTGTCCCACACTGTGTGACAGTAGTGTCCTTTACTGTGTGGCGGTAGTGTTCCTCACTGTATGGCGGTAGTGTTCCTTACTATATTGCGGTTGTGTTCCTCATTGTATGGCTGTATTCCTCACTGTATGGTGGTAGTATTCCTTACTATATGGTGGCAGTGTGCCTCACTGTGTGGCGGTAGTAACCCTCACTGTGTGGCAGTAGTGTTCCTCACTGTATGGGGGTAGTGTTCCTCACTGTATTCCGGTAGTGATCCTCACTGTATTCTGGTAGTGATCCTCACTGTATGTGGGTAGTGTTCCTCACTGTATGGCGGTAGTGTTCCTCACTGTATGGCGGTATTATTCCTCACTGTATGGCAGTAGTATTCCTCACTGTATGGTGGTAGTGTTCCTCACAGTATGGGGGTAGTGTCCCTCACTGTATGGCGGTTGTGTTCCATACTGTATGGCAGTAGTATTCCTCACTGTATGGTGGTAGTGTTCCTCATGGTATGGGGGTAGTGTCCCTCACTGTATGGCGGTAGTGTTCCATACTGTAAGGCAGTAGTATTCCTCACTGTATGGTGGTAGTGTTCCTCATGGTATGGGGGTAGTGTTCCTCACTGTATGGCGGTAGTGTTCCTCAAAAACCATTATTATATTTTGATTTGGGCATTTTCGGACACGGCGATAGCTAATGTGTTTATGATTTTTACAGTTTATTTATTTTTATATCAGTTCTAGGGAAAGGGGGGTGATTTGAATTTTTTATGTTTTCTAATTATAATTTTTTAACCCTAGGTTGCCTGATCGATCCTATCATATACTACTATACTACAGTATGGCAGCATATACGGATTTCCCTCATTCATTACAATGTGCTGATTGCACATTATAATGAAGTGGTTAAACCGAGGCAACCTCGGGTCTTCGGAAGAGCCAAAGATGTCATGGCAATGGATTGCCAAGACGATGGGTGCCACCATCTTTTTGAATCCGCTGGAAGATTTGTCGGTGGCGATGTGTTTAACACCCGTGCAGTGGCGTAACAACAGCCGTAGCAGCCGTAGCAGTTGCTACGGGGCCCGGGCGGCACAGGGGCCCGAATGAACAGCAGAGACAAAATTTACAAATGCATACTGGGGCAATGGGACCGCCCTTGTACAGACATACGGGCCCCTGTGCTGTCCCTCTGTCTGTGTCCGCCCACTGGGCTCACTCTGTCAGCCCCTGCTCGGCCGGTCTAGTCCTTCTGTGGCCGTCCCACTCTGCACTCGGCTGGCCCACTCCATCCGCGGCTGGCCTACTCCGTCTGCCCGGCCATCCCAGTGCGTCCATGGCCGCCCAGGCCTAGCTTATCCACGGATGCATGGCAGGCTTTGTCTGCACAGGGTCACGCGGCCAGCACACTCCTTCCGCACCCGAATCCGCCCCTCCCCCCATTCGCGGCCGTACAGCCCACCCATTCACGTTCGCCCCCCACATCCGCGGCCGTACAGCCCCCCATCCACGTTCACGTCCACCCCCCCCCCATCCACCATCCAGGGTCGTCCAGCAGGCTTACCGCATCCACTGTCACGTGGCCGGCCTACTTCTTCTGTGTCTTCCCAGGCGCATAGGCCACATACCCTCTCAAGAAACAGCCTCCCACAGCAGCCGGTCTGCAAGACGTGTAAGTCCCTATATATGTATGTATAGTTAGATGTATGTATGCTGTATGTGTGTAAGTGCTGTATGTATGTGTGTATGTGCAGTACAGTATAAGCTGTGTGTATGTGCTGTATGTGTATGCTGTATGTATATGTGTATGTGCTGTACAGTATATGCTGTATGTATGTGTGTATGTGCTGTATGTATGTGTGTATGTGCTGTACAGTATATGCTGTATGTATGTGTGTATGTGCTGTACAGTATATACTGTTTGTATGTGCTTTACAGTATATGCGTATATGCTGTACAGTATATACTGTGTGTATGTGCTGTATGTATGTGTGTATGTGCTGTACAGTATATGCTGTATATGTATATGTATATACATATACATATATGTGCTGTACAGTATATGCTGTATGTATGTGTGTATGTGCTGTATGTATGTGTGTATGTGCTGTAGAGTATATGCTGTATGTGTGTGTGTATGTGCTGTACAGTATATACTGTATGTATGTGCTGTACAGTATATGCGTATATGCTGTACAGTATATACTGTATGTATGTGCTATATAGTATATGCTGTATGTATGTGTGTATGTGCTGTACACTATATTCTGTATGTATGTGTGTATATGCTGTATATAGATTCAATATGTGTGTAGCGTCTTTTTATACTGTATGTATGTGTATACACAGTGGGTGTATACCGTATGTAAAAGAATATGATGTATGTATGGTATATGTATGTATTTCAACAGCTTGTATGCAACTTTGATGCATATATGCTGTATGTATATACAGTATGAGTTTGTATATACTGTATTAGTGCATACACTGTATTTGCATGTATTAGTGTATAAATGTATATATGCGTATATAAATGTGTGCATATGAGTGTATATGTATACGTATGTATGTATGTGTGTATGCGTATATAAAAGTGAGTGTAGAATGTTATGTGTCTGAATTTAAGAGTATAAATGTATGTGATTGTATAAACGTGTGTGTATGAATATTTTTTAAGGGGGAGGGGGGGGCCCATGCAGAAATCTGTTATGGGGCACTGACTCTCCTAGTTATGCCACTGCACCAACGGTACGTCCCGTTACGTCACATGACGTGATTCCAATTGATTTGAATCTAATTTTCTCAGCAAATTCGGCGAACTGGGTCAAATCGAATTTTGATAAATGTGAAATGTAATATTCTAATGAAAGGAATTCTATGATTAGACAAGGAATACTCAGCCTTGAAGAATACGTAACTACCTGTTCAACAGTTTTCCTTTTTGCGGGTTTGTGGCTTTATATAGTCACATAACTCCACAGTGACTTAAAAAAAAGTTTGTTATTTACAGTATGTGTGCATTTTTTCAATATATCATGAGTTATAGTAAAAGGTTATAAAAATTGCTAGGGACATTGGGCTGTAAATCAATCAACATTAAATTTATCTTTTGGTGTTCTCTTTAGGCAGTGTATGGATGCATAATTTATAACATCAACATGGTATAAAATTATGAATATTATTTCGTAATAGTTATTTCCACTTTTTTGTTGTTGGCAGCCTATTTATAATATTTGATTATATAAAAATGCTAAATTAAGTTTAGTTTATTCTACCTTGACTTAAACTAATTATTTTAAAATAATTAGATTACATGTTTCTATAAAGCCTTTACATCTCATTGATCTACTTTTAATTAGGATGTTTCCATATATTTTTAAATTTATTTCTCTAAGTTTCACACTGAGAACACATTTAGTTATAGATTACATTCATTTAGTTAAATTAGTAGATTATGTGTATATATCAAACAAATACAGAATTCTGGGGGAGTTTGTTAAGACTGCATTTACAGCACCAGCCATCAGCATTCCGGTGCCTGTATATATTAAGAGGCCACCTCAGTAGGAATGGGAGCCAGAACGCCAGGTCAGTTTTCTGCTATAGTCTCCGCCAGTCCAATGAGCTAGACATTCACGCTGTTGCCCAGCCATTGCCCGCACCAACACCAAAATGTTAAAAAGTGGCAGTGATAAGATTTGTGCCTTCTCCACCAGTTTCCAATTTTATTTGCATTCTATGGAAAGGAGGTGATTTGAAATGTATTTGCTATTTTAATTTCATTTTTTATTCCTTCAGGGTCCATTAATGGATTTTTCTATGAAAGCTATTATGGAATCCAATATGACATGTTCGACCGTAGCACTTAAAAGGTTAAACCTGCAATCTGTGCCAGGTTTTAATTCAAAATGAGGAATATTTTACAAAAAGCAGGACTAACCAGAAATACTGTAGTATAATGTGTACATAATAACTTGAACCTTCATATGTGAAATACAGTAATTGCTTGTAAGGCCTGTTTGTGTTTAGTGTATATATATAGCAAAATGCAATTTAGAAAGCAAGGTAGCATCAACAAGGTTTTCCTGCTAGTATTAGTGATGTGCTTTACAAATCCACATGGAATACAGAACAAAAAGATGAAAAGGGATTTCTTATACTTATCTTCTCTTTTTTGTCAGGAAGATTATGTATTTAGTGTTGAAGGATTCTCACTAGAGTTTTACAAAAATGCAGCTTTGCTGGAAGTGAAGTGATCACTATGTTTCTTAAACCATTTTGGAGATTACAGCATAGCGAAGACAAATTCTAATCTAGGTCATTACAAACTGTAAAGCACTTGTCAAAGATACAGTAACAGAATGTGATGTTGAAAGACTAACACAATATTCTCCCCTTATGTTCATGATTCAAGAAAGAAGCATAGTCCTGAGTCATAGATGAATGGAACATTATAGAGTAACATTTTCTCACTGATATTGAAAACAATATTTTAAAGTAATGTAATGGTCCATTCTATACATTTCGGTGAAACCATTTGGTGATAGTTGAATGTATTTTTTACCTAAAACTCATGATACCAAACATGCATACATTTACCAATTTACAGAGTAGCTATAAATCCTTAGAGCACATTGCAAGGCTGAATTGTGTGCAATGTTATTTATACTTTTATATATATATATATATATATATATATATATATATATATATATACTTTTACCGTCTCAATTAAAAGCATTACTTAAGACACCACAAGATCAACACATGGAAGTGTAATAGACCTGTAGTCAAGTTTAGGCTCATAACATAACAGGAGGGGGGGCATAGCAATGAGGCAAATAAAAAACAATTTAGTTGGATATTAGCAATCAGAATACGGTAGGAGTTATAACACAGACCAGAGGGCGAAGTCAAAGGATCATCATGTCAGGAGAAATATAACAGCATTGCCCCACGGTGCAAAGTCCCTGAATCAACAGATAATTTGCTCCCGCCCTTACAAGGTCAGTACCACAACTGATGCTGTACAGTCTAATAATTCTCTGGTGCATCCTGATCATTAAACACAAGCTCCAAAAATGTTTCCAAGGTCATTATATATTGACCTTTGCTCTGGGGATGCTGAAATATCATGCTGGGGCCCAAGGTTGGCACCTCACACACTACTGCACTGGTGAGACAGTGGTCCTCATACTAAGACACAGTAATATAAATTTCACCAGTTGTGTTGACACCACTGTGTCTTACAATCTGTCAAACAAGCCTCTTTATCGACATATGATGTAATAGTACGTCACACTTTGGCTGCGGGTAAATAGAGAGGGCTCACGGCCTAAGCCCTCTCCATAGCCGGTAAGTTTTTGCTGCATATTTCAGGAAACCGGAAACACCCGCGATCAGTGCTAGCACCGTTCCTGGTTGTTAAACACACCCTAAATATAAATAAACAGTAAAAATCATAAACACATTAGGTATCCCTGCGTCCAAAAATGCCTGAACTATCAAAAAATAATGACAGTTTTTCACTGCGCTTAACCTTGTAACGAAAAATAGCCCCTAAAGTCGAAAAAAGTTATTAGTGCCAGAATATGGCAAAATAAAGAAAAAAAAATTGTATAGGAGGTTTAAATTCTTGTAAATGTATGAAAAAATAATAAAACCTATTTTAAAACAATTATAAAACAAATATGGTATTCCTGTGATCGTACCAACCCAAAGAATAAAGTTGACATGTCATTTGTGTCGCACAGTGAAATCCGTATAATGCAAGCCCACAAGAAAATGGCGTGAATGCATTTTTTTCACTAATTTCACTGCATTCGGAAATGTTTTCCCTCTTCCCAGTACATGGCATGGAATATCAAATACCATCCCTATGAAGTGCAATTTTTTACGCAGAAAACAAGCCATCACACAGCTCTTCACATAAAAAAATAAAAAAGATTATAAAGATTTTTGAAGGTAGGGAGTGAAAAATGAATTTAAATAAACGTGAGCCCTCTTTGGGAGTGCCAAGACACCAATATACTTACCTTATATACTCGAGTATAAGCCGACCCGGGAATAAGCCGAGGCCCCTAATTTTCCCACCAAAAACTGAAAGAGCCTATTTACTCGAGTATAAGTCGAGGGTAGAAAATGCATTGGTCTCAGCCCCCCCCTGAAGTATACAGCCTGCCAGCCCCCTTGAAGTATACAGCCTGCCAGCCCCCTTGAAGTATACAGCCTGCCAGCACCCTTGAAGTATACAGCCAGCCTGCCAGCCCCCTTGAAGTATGCAGCCAGCCTGCCAGCCCCCTTGAAGTATACAGCCAGCCTGCTAGCCCCCTTGAAGTATACAGCCAGCCTGCCAGCCCCCTTGAAGTATACAGCCAGCCTGCCAGTCCCCTTGAAGTATACAGCCTGCCAGCCCCCTTAAGTATACAGCCTGCCAGCCCCCTTGAAGTATACAGCCAGCCTGCTAGCCCCCTTGAAGTATGCAGCCAGCCTGCCAGCCCCCTTGAAGTATACAGCCAGCCTGCTAGCCCCCTTGAAGTATACAGCCAGCCTGCCAGCCCCCTTGAAGTATACAGCCAGCCTGCCAGCCCCCTTGAAGTATACAGCCTGCCAGCCCCCTTAAGTATACAGCCTGCCAGCCCCCTTGAAGTATACAGCCAGCCTGCCCCCTTGAAGTATACAGCCGGCCAGCCCTTAGTATACTGCCAGCCCCATTCACCAAGCACGTTAAAAAAAAACTTCCATACTCACCTACAAGCGACTTTCTGATGCTCCATTCCCCGCGGGTGGTCTCTGGTCTTCTCTGTGTTGAATCAGCCGGCAGATACGCGTCCGCGCGATCTGCCGGCTGGCGCACTATATCACGTGGTGGTGTCGTCGATGATGACGTCATCAGCGGCAACACCGTCGCGTGATATTGTGCAATAGCCGGTATATCGCGTGGACGGGTATCTGCTGGCTGATACAACACAGAGGAGACAGAAGACCGGCCGTGGGGAAGACAGAAGAGGAGCCGCCGAACATCGGGAACCACACAGACCATCGGGCCTCCGGAGGGTGAGTATGGAAGTTTTTTTGTTTTTTATTGACTCGTGTATAAGCCGAGGGAAGGTTTTTCAGCACATTTTTTGTGCTGAAAAACTCGGCTTATACACGAGTATATACGGTATTTACAAACTGTCCTAAGACAGAAAAAGCCTTATCGGCCGCAGTCTCCGTTTTCCATGTCTCTTGAGTCAACTCCTTACCTATTTGTGTGCTCATGTGAGCTGTATGTGTTCCTGTGTCAAAGGCAGCTCTTCACAGAAAAAACAGTACCATGCAACCTTTCTCAGAGATTTGCTGTCTTAGTGATATGCAAATCAGGCAGATTTATCATGTAAAAATCTTTTCTGAAAAAAAAAATGGTACATGGGTTTACAACTTATAGCAACACTGGCAACTGTAATAAATCATTTTGCAAATTGTATGTTTTTGTGTGAGTTTGTATTGTCAATAGAGATGTAAAATGTTTATTGTATTACTGCAGGTCAACTGAAAAGCTTTACATGCCGCTGTCTTGCAAAATGCATTGTCATTGTTTTGCCTTTCCCTTCCTAAATAATAAAGCAATTCATAAATCCTATCATAAATGCCAAATTACCATTTTCTATTCCACTTTAAGCACATCTGGAGATGCTCTGTTGGGTGAACAAACAAAGCAACGCATTTTAAAAATAATGTAACATTCCATTTAGATTTAAAGGTGTTTTCAAATGAAAGAAAATTCTCAAATTTCAATACCCTAGTGATGTTTACACAATAAAAATAATTTTTATCCCTTCACAATATTACTTAGTTTTATTGCTCTTTTAGTTCCTATCACTTAGTGATGGTCAGTGTAAAATTCCAGGGTGTGGGCGGTGACTCACTAAGCAGACACATTGGGGCACATTTACTAAGGGTTCCCACAGTGCATTTTTCTCAGGTTTCCCCACTATTTCAGATTTGCGCCGCATTTGAGTGGGGGTTTTTGGCACACGCGATCGGACTTGCTTGTGACACAAATCGGGGGCGTGGCCGACGGACAACCCGATTGATTCAGCGCAGGATTTACAATTCAAATTGTGTCGCAAGAAAATGCACTCACACACACCGGGAAGAAGAAGGTGAACTCCGGCGGACCTCAGCAGGGAAGCGACTTACGCTGGAAAATGGACACACAATCTTGAAGAAACGTGCTGGACTTCATCCTCGTTGGAGAACGCACCTGTGGATCACAACAGGACGGGGTAAGTAAATCTGCCCCATTATGATCCCGGGGTGCTGTGTGGTGACAATGTGCTTTGATTATCAGGGTACAGGTTTATGTATACTTTCATTTACCTTCTGAACATTCACTAGTATCTGACACAGAAAGAGAAATGAGACAGCTCTCCTACATCTCTGCTATTCCACAGAATACTAGATCTTCTGCGCCTCCCCAGATAAAGAACTTACCTGTCTGTAGCTTGTAGTTCTCCTCATGCTGCTGACGGCTGGAATTCAATGGGGAAAATTTACTTACCCGTCTGGAGTTTTTCACTAACATCGGGCGCCCAATATCCTCCATGTGTCTCTTCCACGCACAGGTGTGCCGGAGTTCACCTACTTCTTCCCGGTGTATGTAAGTGCATTGTCTTGTGACACAATTTGAATGTTAAATCCCGCGTTCAATCCCAATCAATTGGATTGCCCAATGGCCCCCCCCCCCACATTTCTGTTGCATGAAAGCTGGTGCAGCTGCACAATCATGGGCGACACAATCCCCTGCTAAATACCTATCACAGCCTTGCAATCCCTGAAAATATCAGAAAATTCGACTAAAGAGTGGTCGCGGACCCTTCGTAAATAAGCCCCAATGTCTGTGTATCACAGTAGGAAGATGATTGAATATGCATCAGTGATTGAGCTCCAACTTGAACTGCAGGGGGGCGGGCCTAGAGGCAGAGAGAGAGAAACTCAGCAGCACAGGCGTCACACAGAAATCCAAGATGGCTTCCCTGGCCCTAAGTCAGAAGTTACAGGTTTGTGTCTAGGGGCAACTGAAATTGTGTATAACAGGACTGATAGAGACAGGGTGGAATTATATCTGTGATATGCTGTATTTTTGTTAATAACAGTGAATTATAGAATGTGTTTTTTTTTTTTGCTGTCCTGAGTACATTTAAGAATCTTGTTTTAGTGGGAATACCTCTTTAATGTCAAAATGTAACTCTTTTGTAAAGTAATGCAGAAATTTAGTTTGGAAATCATTTCTGTATAAACTGCTTCATTCAAATTTCAGGAAGTGAGAGCAGGTGCTTCACAGAAGAAGGAAGTCCATTGTTTAACAATGTTGTATACAGGAAAAGTATAACAATGACACAATCATTTCAGACAATGGACAAATGACAATAGAAGATAATAAGCTTTAATTTGGAGACCTTAAAATGCTTTTACACATGACCTAAATATTAAACCAATATGCCAGTGCTATTTAGTTTGGTAAGAATCAAATCCATACCGCTTTGTTGTCTGTCATTGCAGGCTGCTAATTATGCACGCCCCACACCTTCCTCTCCCATGCTGGGAGAGGGAGGTGACGTCACCCGAGGGGCTGCTAATTATAAGTTTCCTTTCTAGGTGATCCTGGCGTGTCAAGACTAGCGGAGGACAGCGCTGGGATCAACAATAGGAGCAGAGGTGAGTATTTCTAGGTGTTTTTTTGTTTTATCAAATGGTTGATTTCCTTTACGCTTATGGTCAAAATTGGAGTTCACCTCAAGCCATTATCAGTAGTAGAAGTTCTATGATATCGTTTTGATTTTTTATTCCCCCCAAAGGGGGAAGTCCCAGTTTCCATCACTCCACTGTTCTATCACTATAGTACCTCAAATCTATGGTAGTGCAGTGTGACCTTTATTCATATACCTCCTGATTCTAGGAATATTCTTTACCATGCTCACACCAGTAAATATTTCAATATTTTGCACAGTTTGCACCATTGTTTTCTCCCAAAATAATTGATACATGAAGGGAAGCGTTCCACTTAAATCAGATGGTTATACAAAATCAGCATTACTTAGGTAGAAACTATACAAAGAAACAGGAGGTGGTTCCATTCTAATTTTTAGAAATATAAGCAAATTTTGAGAAAAAGGGACAACATTATTAAATGATATACTAGATTTAACTATACAGGCGGTCCCCTACTTAAGAACACCTGACTTACAGATGACCCCTAGTTACAAACGGGTAATTGAAAAGTAGAAAACACGTCCAGCTGAGCTTGGATAGTCGGTCAATAGGTAAAAAATATTAGTGTTTATTTAGTCCTTTTAAAAATTGTAAACATGCACTGCACAGTACATAGGAAGAAAAAAGAGACATAAAGGCTACAAGCCTACGCGTTTCGGTACACAACCTTACTCATGGCTTATGCATGACTTACCGCACAATCGCCTTATATACGTCACTTCCAGATCACATGGTTTCACAATCAATTTTAACTCTTACTATGCTGAAAACATGTGTAATAAAATGTATATGTTAAAAACATTATGTTTTTGTTGCAATGCTTAGTAGATGTTCGATAGAGAACTACATCTTAGCAAAAATGGATCAAATCTTGTTTTTTATTCAAACCATGTGGTACTCTAGTTTTCAATGTGTAGATCCAAAACGTCTCCCGATTCAGGAGTATCCGCCTTAGATCTCCACCCCTCTTAGGTTTGGTAATTTTTTCTATCCCCTTACATCTAAGAACACTGCAGTCACCTGCATGGCAGTCCCTGATGTGCTTTGATACCGCTGAGATATGTACCGCACCATCTACACTTGCATCTGATAAATGTCTTCTTATACGTGTCTTAAGGCTGTTAGTAGTACAGCCAATATAGTCAAGACAACAGACGGTACAGTATATCTGGTATACCACATATTTAGTACTACAATTAATGAACTGTTTTATGTCGTACTTTGTGTCCAAGTGATGGGATGAAAAAGTTTTTTCTGGTTCAGCAATGGAGCAGCATTTACATCGTGCGGCTCCACATTTGAAGAAACCTTTGGAACTGAGCCACGTAATATTTGTCTTATTTTGTTGGAATAAACTTGGTGATAGTATGCTGCTCAAGGTAGGTGCTTTTTTAGCTACACATTTTATGTTTTTATCTACTATTTGCGCCACTGTTGGATCTGTGTATAATATAGGTAAGTTTTTAAAAATTATTTTTTCAATTTCTTTGTATTGAACACTGTATGCAGTGGAAAATACAATTGGAGAGGTAGGTTTTTTGGATGTAGTTACAGATATATTAGCATTACTTTTTGGCCCACCAGGGTTCTTTTTGGTTGAATATAATAGGTCATCTCGTGAGATATTGTTCACAATATGAGATGCCCTGTTAAGCATCCATTTCGGATAGTTTCTTTCCGATAATTTATTATGTACTTTTTTCTCCTCTGTCATGTATATTGTTGATGTGGAGCAATTTCTTTTGGTGCGTATTAATTCCCCCGTGGGGATGTTTTTGATCACATGGTTAGGGTGACAAGAATTGGCCAAAAGGATAGAGTTTGATGCTGTTGGTTTTTCATATGGAGAGATTTGTATTGTAGTGTTACTCGTTAATTCAATATCCAAAAAGTTAATTTTTTTATCTTGGATGTTATGGGTGAATTTCAGGTTCATGTTGTTGGAATTCAGATAGTGAACAAACCTATTGGCTTCAGACACCGTACCTTCCCATATCAGGAGCTGGTCGTCAATATAACGGCCATACCACCTGATATGGGAAAGGTAGGGGTTAGTCTCCGTGAACAGGTAGAGCTCTTCCCATCTGGCCATATATAGGTTAGCCAGAGACGGGGAGCACCTCCCCCCCCATAGAGGCTCCACAGAGCTGTAAAAAGAATTCGTCATTAAATGCAGAATAATTTTTCTTCAGCAGAAATTCAACTGATAGAATGAGAAACTCCTTAACTGCAGGTGTATACTGGCTAAATTTCTCCAAACAGTGAGACAGACATTGTAACGCAACATCATGGTCTAATGATGGATACAGACTCACCACATCGCAAGATAGCCAATAATATTCCTCTTTCCAATCTTTACCGTCTAGGAGGGAAATGACATGTTTGGTATCTTTTAGAAGACTAGGTATAGCACATACCAACGGTTGCAAGTGGTGATCCACCCATTCCCCCAATCTTTCACTCAGAGACCCAATGCCCGCAACAATAGGGCGAAGGGGAGGAGGGAAAATCTCCTTATGGATTCTGGGCAATGAGTGAAAGATTGGGGTGACCGGGAATTTTACATTCAAATAATCAACAATTTTTTGAGGGATAGCCCCTATTTTTAAGCCATATTCCAACAAATTGTGCAGCTGAACTTGAAAGGTTACAGTGGGATTCGACCTTAATTTTTTATATGTTTTTGTGTCCCCCAGAATTTCCAAATTTAAGAGTTTGTATAGCTCGGCATTTAGCAATACAATGGTCCCTCCCTTATCCGCAGCGCGGACAAGGAGGTCAGAGTTATTTTTTAGTTCTTGAATAGCCCTGCATTCAAAATAACTCTGACCTCCTTGTCCGCGCTGCGGATAAGGGAGGGACCATTGTATTGCTAAATGGCGAGCTATACAAACTCTTAAATTTGGAAATTCTGGGGGACACAAAAACATATAAAAAATTAAGGTCGAATCCCACTGTAACCTTTCAAGTTCAGCTGCACAATTTGTTGGAATATGGCTTAAAAATAGGGGCTATCCCTCAAAAAATTGTTGATTATTTGAATGTAAAATTCCCGGTCACCCCAATCTTTCACTCATTGCCCAAAATCCATAAGGAGATTTTCCCTCATCCCCTTTGCCCTATTGTTGCGGGCATTGGGTCTCTTAGTGAAAGATTGGGGGAATGGGTGGATCACCACTTGCAGCCGTTGGTATGTGCTATACCTAGTCTTCTAAAAGATACCAAACATGTCATTTCCCTCCTAGACGGTAAAGATTGGAAAGAGGAATATCATTGGCTATCTTGCGATGTGGTGAGTCTGTATCCATCATTAGACCATGATGTTGCATTACAATGTCTGTCTCACTGTTTGGAGAAATTTAGCCAGTATACACCTGCAGTTAAGGAGTTTCTCATTCTATCAGTTGAATTTCTGCTGAAGAAAAATTATTTTGAATTTAATGACGAATTCTTTTTACAGCTCTGTGGAGCCTCTATGGGGGGGAGGTGCTCCCCGTCTCTGGCTAACCTATATATGGCCAGATGGGAAGAGCTCTACCTGTTCACGGAGACTAACCCCTACCTTTCCCATATCAGGTGGTATGGCCGTTATATTGACGACCAGCTCCTGATATGGGAAGGTACGGTGTCTGAAGCCAATAGGTTTGTTCACTATCTGAATTCCAACAACATGAACCTGAAATTAACCCATAACATCCAAGATAAAAAAATTTACTTTTTGGATATTGAATTAACGAGTAACACTACAATACAAATCTCTCCATATGAAAAACCAACAGCATCAAACTCTATCCTTTTGGCCAATTCTTGTCACCCTAACCATGTGATCAAAAACATCCCCACGGGGGAATTAATACGCACCAAAAGAAATTGCTCCACATCAACAATATACATGACAGAGGAGAAAAAAGTACATAATAAATTATCGAAAAGAAACTATCCGAAATGGATGCTTAACAGGGCATCTCATATTGTGAACAATATCTCACGAGATGACCTATTATATTCAACCAAAAAGAACCCTGGTGGGCCAAAAAGTAATGCTAATATATCTGTAACTACATCCAAAAAACCTACCTCTCCAATTGTATTTTCCACTGCATACAGTGTTCAATACAAAGAAATTGAAAAAATAATTTTTAAAAACTTACCTATATTATACACAGATCCAACAGTGGCGCAAATAGTAGATAAAAACATAAAATGTGTAGCTAAAAAAGCACCTACCTTGAGCAGCATACTATCACCAAGTTTATTCCAACAAAATAAGACAAATATTACGTGGCTCAGTTCCAAAGGTTTCTTCAAATGTGGAGCCGCACGATGTAAATGCTGCTCCATTGCTGAACCAGAAAAAACTTTTTCATCCCATCACTTGGACACAAAGTACGACATAAAACAGTTCATTAATTGTAGTACTAAATATGTGGTATACCAGATATACTGCAAACAAAGGCATATAGCCATAAGTCCAGCACAAAAAGGTGGAGAGGTAAAAGGATATTCTTTATTGTTCAAGGATTAAAAACCTCCATACAGGACATCACAGGCGGCGTCACAGACCGACGCGTTTCGACACAACAGTGTCTTTATCAAGGTCTAACACAAACACATATGGACTTACTATTTAAAGAGACCGTGTCCAAGAAGCTCCGCCCCGCGCCGCTGAGAAGCTGGTCACGTGACCGGAGCCGATTGGACCGGAGTCAAAATAGATATAATAAAGCATCACATTATGATAAAAAACATCAGCATGTTTGGCGAGATAACCACACGGAGAAGGATACAAATTTCGTATGTGATAAGGCAAAATATTGCTTAAAGCGTCTGAAACAAAGCATTAGATATATCTTATTAGTCAAGAGGACTGAAAGAGCATTACAGATCGACATGAATGACCAAAACGTGGAATGAACTAATGTGTAGGTATGGACTGACATTTGTCAACATTTGTTAACATTTATCAACATTTGTTAACATTTGTCAACATTTGTCAACATGTTAACGTTTGTTAACATTTGTCAACATTTGTCAACATTAGTCAACATTTGCTAACATTTATCTGTGCCCATTTTAATATCTTAATATTATTTTAATATCTTAGTAGAATCGATCTCAGTAGCATAGAATGATGTCTTGTCTGGCATTAAGACCTTTGGGTATCCTCGTCTCTAGTGAAAAGATCCAAAAGGATTCCCTATTCAATAACTTTCTCTGATGGTCTCCACCCCTCTTAGGGCGGTTAACCCTTTCAATAGCCTGCCACGTGAAACCTGTGCAATCCCTATCATGTATATTCCTGAAGTGCCGTGAAACAGCAGATACATTAATTGAGTTGCCAGTGACATCGGACAAGTGTCGACGTAATCTAATTTTTAGCGGACCAGTGGTACAACCCACGTATTGGATCCTGCACACAGTGCACGAAATCACATAAACAACATATGTGGTGTTGCAATTAACATAGGATTTCATAGTGTACTGTTTGCCCGTAGAGTAAGAGGAAACTTGATTACCCTGTGTGAGGTAGAAACACATTTTACATACCCGATGCCCACATTTGTGATTACCTGGGTATGCAAGCCATGTCGGGGTTACACCAGTGGTGTTTTGGTATAAACTTGGGGAAAGTTGATTTCCTAAAGTAGGAGCCCTTTTTGGAATAAATCTGATGCCACCTTTAACTATATTATACAATTCTGGATCTCTTGTGAGAATAGGGAGATTTTTCTTAACAATGCCTTTTATAGCATTAAACTGCCTGCTGAATGGAGTGCTGAACGTAAGAGTGTTATCAGTCTGTGCCCCACTCCGAGTCCTCTTTTTACTGTCCCCATGCAGGAGTTCCCGTCTACTGACTGCCCCTATCCGATGTTCTGCCTGCCTGATAGTGTCAGGTTGGTAACCTCTCTCCTGTAACCTATTAGAGAGGGATAACATTTCTTGTTTGAGACATTCATCCTCCGAACAGTTTCTTTTGGTCGTTACCAACTCCCCATACGGAATGTTATTCTTAACATGTAACGGGTGACATGAGGAGGCTAGTAAAATTGAGTTTCCAGCAGTCTCCTTACGATATGGGGCCACACATACCCGTTCCTGTGTCCCTCTCAAGATACCAGATATACTGTACCGTCTGTTGTCTTGACTATATTGGCTGTACTACTAACAGCCTTAAGACACGTATAAGAAGACATTTATCAGATGCGAGTGTAGATGGTGCGGTACATATCTCAGCGGTATCAAAGCACATCAGGGACTGCCATGCAGGTGACTGCAGTGTTCTTAGATGTAAGGGGATAGAAAAAATTACCAAACCTAAGAGGGGTGGAGATCTAAGGCGGATACTCCTGAATCGGGAGACATTTTGGATCTTCACTTTGAAAACTAGAGTACCACATGGTTTGAATAAAAAACAAGATTTGATCCATTTTTGCTAAGATGTAGTTCTCTATCGAACATCTACTAAGCATTGCAACAAAAACATAATGGGGGTCATTTACTAAGGGCCCGATTCGCGTTTTCCCGACGTGTTACCCGAATATTTCCGATTTGCGCCGATTGTACCTGAATTGCCCCGGGTTTTTGGCGCACGCGATCGGAATTTGGCGCATCGGCGCCGGTATGCACGCGACGGAAATCGGGGGGCGTGGCCGAACGAAAACCCGACGTATTCGGAAAAACCGCCGCATTTAAAAAAAAATTTGTGTCGCGAAAATTTCACTCACCTTCATCTTGGATAGGCCGGTGTATTTCGAGGCATTCCAGCGAACTTCAGCGCAGCAGCGCCACCTGGTGGACGTCGGAGGAACTGCTTTGATGAATCCCGGCCGGACCCGAATCCAGTGCAGAGAACGCGCCGCTGGATCGCGAACGGACCGGGTAAGTAAATGTGCCCCAATGTTTTTAACATATACATTTTATTACACATGTTTTCAGCATAGTAAGAGTTAAAATTGATTGTGAAACCATGTGATCTGGAAGTGACGTATATAAGGCGATTGTGCGGTAAGTCATGCATAAGCCATGAGTAAGGTTGTGTACCGAAACGCGTAGGCTTGTAGCCTTTATGTCTCATTTTTCTTCCTATGTACTGTGCAGTGCATGTTTACAATTTTTAAAAGGACTAAATAAACACTAATATTTTTTACCTATTGACCGACTATCCATGCTCAGCTGGACGTGTTTTCTACTTTTCAATTACCTGCTTCATTTGCACCTGTGGCCGAGGGTGTCCGTGCGGGAGCTAGTGGAGTCGGAGAGCTGCATTGTCTGGACTTTCTGGTGAGCTGATTTTTTCTCTTGAGTATATTTTTCTACTAGTTACAAACGGACCTCTGGATTTTGGTAATTTACTCTACTTTAGTCCTAGGCTACAATTAACAGCTGTATCAGTTATCAATGGTGCCTGTAATTAAGATGTATAGTTTATCCTGGTTCTTATGACAATCCAACATTTTTAAAATCCAATTCTCACAGAGACCAAAAACATTTGACTGGGGTTACAATTATTAAGTATACGGTTCCGACAAACCGGTTCTTAAACTCAACTTAAGAACAAACCTAAAGAACCTATCTTGTATGTAACCCGGGGACTGCCTGTATACAGTACTTTTCTTTAAGAAATTACTTGCAGAATTAGGGGAAAAAACATGGCTGCTCATAAACAGCATTTCAATGGTCTAGGTTGTATGTAGTATGGCAACTCAACCCTTTGCCCTTCAACATAGCTGAATCGACTTATCAGATGAAGTCTGAAAACAGTTGGTTGAGAAAAGTGTGGAAGCTCCACAAAGACTACAAAGCAGAATGGATAGAAACAGACAAATCATAGACAAGTGGATGGATACACCTATGGGAAACACTTCTTTAAAGTTACTAGTAATGAAAGGTCACTTTAAAAATGGCAGAAAGAAGAAAACCTGGGAATTCAAGCTGATGATGAAATATTGTCATGGAGACAGGGATTCAATATTGCACCTGGGTTTATAGCCCACTACATAGGCAAAGGCAAATTCACCCAAGTGGTATGGCAATAGGTTGGCCCAGCCCTTTGAAGAACCTCTAGTACCGCGTCCTGGTGGTGGATCGCGGGACTCTCTCTATAAGCGGTATGGCAATAGGTTGGCCAACCTATTGGCATACCGCATATAGAGAGAGTTCCGCGATCCACCACCAGGACGCGGTACTAGCGGTTCTTCAAAGGGCTAGGCACACAGCAAGTCCTGCACAATTTAAAGCACTTTAAAAATAAGTGCAATCTTTTTCTTCTTAGCTACCTCAAACGCAAATCCCTCTGAGGATTCCAATGGTGATGAAACGCGTCAGGGAGGCGGATCTGGATGAGGACTAGCAAAAATACAATGACAGTTTGGGACTGCTCTTGTTAGAGCGGGAGCTAATTTGGGGACCAGATAGGGAAAGGTCCCACTGGTGTGTACCCCATCCCCGCTCATTTTGTTGACTCAAGTACATCTGAACCACGGTAGGACTATCGGGGTATTACTAATAGCAGGCAATGTACTTCATTTTTTAGATAATATGTATTTCCGTATGGTACATGTCTTTATACATCAGACTAGATAGGTAACCATTGTTGTGTATTGTTTGTCGCATTAATTTGTGGTGCATTTTTATGTGATTTAATAAAGATATTGTTTTTAGACACTACTACCACTCCCTTGATCTTGGTTCTGCTTATACATATATAATTGGAGTGACGAAACACAATTTTTGAAATTGATTGTATTGCTTACCATATGTTTTTTTTTATCAGTGCTTCATTTGTAATCTGCTTGTTGAAGGGGCTTGTGTGTCCTGAAAGCTTGCAAATATAATTTTTCTGGTTAGCCAATAAAGGTATCATTCCTTAAGCACTTTTGTATTTTTTTAGGACTTGCATTTTTACTCCCAAAGGTACTTTAACACTGGGGGTCTGATTGTTTAACACCATATACAGCAATGGTACTAGAGAATTTGCTATGGATCTATAACAGTGTGCGTTGTTGGCAACAGGGTGCTTTGCCAGCACGCTATAACAGCTGGCTTTGCTGGCGGCCAGTAAATGCATACCACCCTGTATGATGAGGGCTTAGCCCGTGAGCTTGCATTTGTAATGGCATTATGACATACATGTACGTCATAATGTGTTTAGGGATTAAAGGGGTTTACCCATGAAAGAAAGTTCTCAGATTTGAATCCCCTAGTGATGGCTACACAATACAGATCATTTTACTTTACACCCCTTACCTTGCTGTTTCAGCTCCAATCACTCAGTGATGGTCAGTGTAAGATTCCAGAGTGTGGGCAGGGACTCTCTAGGCAGACACTTAATGATTTCTCCAGTGCTGTGAGATGCTGTGTTCTGATAATGTGCTTAGAGTATCAGGGTGCAGGTTTATCAACATTTTTATTTAGCTTCCTAACATTCTGCTAGTATCTAACACAGAGAAAAAGATAGGTGAGACAGATGAGAGATGAGAGATAATGAGATCCATGAGATGGTTACAACACACAATGACACATTTTGGCTCTTCTACATCAGAGCAATTACAAACACAGAATGCACCCCCTAGATAAAGATCTTATTTTGCCTGTAGCTTGTAGAGTAAGCCTGTGCATGTTGCTGCTTGCCGGCCGGAAGTCTCTGTGAGTGCCTGTGTGTGAGCTTGTCTTGTAATGGAAGGGAGAGGGGCAGAGAGCACACTGCATTGAGCAGACAGGAGAATCTATTCATGAGAAGAATTGGGATGCCAAGCAGAACTAGGCAAGATGAAGCGCTAGACCTTCATCTTACTCTCGTACTCTCTTACTCGTCCCTCTTACTCTCTTTCCTGCTGTTATACCTCTCCCTGTGAATCTAAAGATTTTTAAAGATATGAAATAAAGGATAAAAAATGTTTTAAGAATAAATGGTGAGTGCCAATTGTATACATCAGGACTGAAAGAGAGAGTTTGGAATTATGTCTGCGAAATGCTGTATTTTTGTTAATAACATTGAATTGTAGAATGTGTTATTTTGTTAATAATATATTTAATAATCTTGTCTTTGTGGGAATACCCTTTGAACGCAATGCTCTTGAGCTGGTAAAACAAATCAGGAGCAAATCAACTAAATAAAAATCTGTCACCTCTCCAGTCCCCTGCTAAATGAGCACAGATGCTCTAATGATGCCTACTAGCCTTTATTACAGGCTGCTAAAGGTGGAGTATCACACTAATATGTGACCACTATGGCTAATCAATTGTTCCTGCAATTAGCTGCGGTAGCCACATGGCAGTACATCAGGTCATTAATAGCAACCTTAAGATAAATTGTAGTAGAGGACCACCAGATGATGTGCTTTTTAATACTTTTGTTGATTTGCTGACTTAATTTCAAGGACAGCTCCTCAAGTCTACTGGTAATATTAACATAACATATCCAATTAGGTGACTTTTACTTCCCTGTATTACTATAAGTCATTATTTCTTTTTCTACATCTGCAAATGTGTCTCTTTTGCATCTTCACAGGTAATTATCATTGCAAACAAATGTAGAAAGTAAATGAAATGGTTATAGTTGTGAGTCTCCTAGCACTTAAATGAATTAAATTATCAATTGAAAATAGGAAAATGTGGTAACACATTGAAGTGAAATTAAAGTGTTAAGAACCAAAGAGTAGAAGTAAAATACTTGTGAATGTATAATATTGGCTAGAATTATAAGCTTAGCGCACAAATAATAGTGGGTAAATGATTTCCAATCAGATAAGGGGCTATTTTTGTGCTTGTAGAGAAATTTGCCATTCAAATTAACTCACTTTCAGGATCAGTGGTAGTGGATCCTCTATACCATCATGGACGATAATGTAAGCCGACACCTGGGACTGGAGTCTAAGTGGTACCCGATTTTCACCAGAGCCTGCCACAAAGCAGGTTGGACTTGTTGCGGTGTGGTACCACCAGATCATTCCACAGGCACGACTTTGTCCCAGTGGCGGCCAAGGCACAATACAGAATTGTCAGGCAAATTTGTAGTGGGGTACAGGCAGGAGGTCGAGACAGGCAGCACGGGATCGGAGTTGGAAATGTAGCAATAGGTCAGGATAGGCAGCACGGGATCGGAGTCAGGAACGGATTCGAGGTCACAACAGGAAATCAGGATAATCGCAGAGGGCTTGGAATACAGCTTTCTCTCATGCATGGAAGCACAAGGATGTGGCAGGGGACATATGAAGGGGCTGGAATTTATAATGACAAGCAGCTGTCCAGCGCCAATTAGCGGTACGCTGGGCCTTTACACTTTACAAAGCTGCTGCGCAGGACCTAGGGCGCGGGAACGCGTGCCGCAGCGTAGACATTGCGGAGATTACCGCTGGAGCCGGGAGAGGTGAGTGAGAGGCCCGGGCACACGGAGGCACATGGGTGCACCTGTGAGCCAGGATATGGGTCACAGGGGCACCCGTGACAGTACCCCACCCCATTCTGTCTCCCCCTCCCACCCTCTCCTCCAGCCAGAACCCCTTCCAGTCAACAAGAAAGAACCACTTCCCTCTGACAGACTTCATACCCAGGACCTCTTTCACCTCATAGACATCGATGAAATGCGCCTCAGGAGCTGGAGGTGGTACTTACCGAGAGAAGGGATTCAGGACCACTGGCTTCACAAGGGAGACGTGGAAGTAATTCAGGATGCGCATGGTGGGAGGAAGGCGGAGCTTATAGGCCACGGCATTGATCAAATGGACCCAGATAGCAAGGACCAAGCTTGTAGCTGGGAACCTTCAGCCAGACGTATCTTGAAAACAGCCACACCTTATAACCTGGAGAGAAGACTGGAGGGGACTCGTGTCTCTTGTCGGCCTGGGTCTTGTTACGGGCAGTGGCCCAAAGTAGTGACTACTGAGTTTGCTCCCAGATGGACTTGAGAACCTGAACCAAATCCTCCATGGCAGGAACATCAGAAAGCTCAGACAGAGGAAAAGGTGGGTGTTGATGTCGCCCAAAGAAAACAAAAAATGGAGTGGATCCGGCAGACTCAGAGTCCAGAGAGTTGTAAGAAAACTCTGCCCATGGCAGCAGGGTGAACAGCTTGTCCTGTCATGTGGAGACAAAATGACGGAGATAGCATCCCAGGGTCTTATTAACCCTCTCAGTCCATTGGACTGTGGATGGTATGCAGATGAGAAGTCCAGTTTAAGCTGTAGTTGACCTCACAGAGAGCGCCAGAAACGTGAAACAAACTGGACTTCACGGTCCGAGACAATGGGGCACATTTACTTACCCGGTCCTGTCGCGTTGTCTGATGAGGATTCGGTTCTACTGTGATTCACTAACTTCATTCGCCCAAGTTCCTGCATCGGTCGCTTCTGCTCCGAGGTCCAGCGGATTCACCCGCTTCTTCCTGGTGCATGTGAGTGCTTGATCTTGCAACACAATTGCTTTTTTAAATTCCGCGGTTTGTCCGAATCCGTCGGGTTGTCAGACGGCCCACTTCCCCCCCATTTCTGTCACATGCAAGCCGGCGCTGTTGCACCAAAATCCGATCAAAATCCCGGGGCAATTTGGCGCAAGTGTGATGGCACAGGAAGCACAGGAACCCACTAAATCTTGAACGTCCTTGACCAGATCTGGCCACTAGTAGTAACAAGATATGAGGGCAACAGATCTCTGCACCCCAGGGTGACCAGCCACATGAGAGCACTGTCCCCAAGTTAGTATCCTCTTTCGAAGAGCTGGTTGCACATAGATCTTGCCAGGAGCCACATTGACCAGTCGCTCCGGAGGAGACGAGGAGCTGATTCTTCCCAACAACATCAGAAGCACAAGAGAGGGCATCAGCTTTGATGTTCTTCTCGGCTGGACGGAAGTGAATCAGGAAGTTGGAACATCGCTGGGGCATTGCAGAGTCCAAAGGACAAAATACTCAAAATGCCCGTCACAAGTATTGAAAGCCGTCTTCCACACATTGCCTTCACGGATGCGGATAAGGTTATATGCCCCTTGTAGATCCAGCTTGTTGAAAACCATGGCACCCTGTAGGTGATAAAAAAGTTCAATGATGAGAGTCAAAGGGTATCGTTTTTTCACTGTGACTTAATTGAAGATGCGGTAGTCGATGCACGGATGGAGGGAACCATCCTTCTTGACCACAAAGAAGAATCCAGCACCAGCAGGAGAAGACGACTTGCAGATGAATCCCTTCTGCAAATTCTCCTTGATGTAGGCTGACATAGCCGTGGTCTGGCTGACATAGCGGTGGTCTTAGGCACAGATAATGGGTATACCTGACCGCATGGAAGAGATTTACCCAGCAGCAGGTCTATGGGACAGTCATAGGGATGGTGCAGTGGCAGAATCTCCGCTTGCTTCTCAGAGAAGACATAAGCAAAATCCTTATAAGCAGCGGGAAGACCTGCCAGGTGCTTTGGAGAGTCCACGGAAGACGGAATGGCACTCCGGTCCCCAGAGAAGGATTTCCCCAGTCTGCCAATCAAGCACCGGAGTGTGTCGCTGCAACCACAGGAGGCCCAAAAGCACTGAGGAAGTAGAGGAAGTAAATTTGCAGAGACAGGGGTTCAGTATGGTACTGGACCAGGTCATGGAGAATCTGTCCACTGATGGAAAAGATAACCAGCGGCTTTTCTAGGCGTACCAAGGCAGCATCCACAAAATTCCCTGCAGAGCCAGAGTCCAGGAAGGCTGAGACTTGAAGCGGGTTGCCTGTTCCAAAACTGAGAAGAGCGGGCACATTCAGACGAGGAGAAGCTTTGCTCTCACCTACGCAAGCTCCTCCCAAGAACCCTAGGCAAGGGCGTTTTCCTGGATGCAGTGGACGGACTGAACAAGATGAAAGAAAGTGTTCTGGGCAGGCACAATAGAGGCAGAGATTCTCCTGTCTTCGTCTTGCACGTTCCACTTGCATGGGCTCCTCTGCAACACAGACAGAAGACAACTTAGATGGTCTTGGCTCGCAGTCGCTCTAAATGTCGCTCCTCAGAGTAAACTGGATGCCTATCTGAGTGACCTTCTGTCTAAGTTCACTCAGCTTAGATGGAAGGTCCCGTGCAGACAGAGTGTCTTTTATCTGACCAGATAATCCCTTTTTAAAGGTTGCGACCAGAACGGCTTCATTCCAGGCAAACTCAGACGCCAGGGTACGGAACTGATGAGTTGAGTCCTCTTAACGCAAGTTCAGCAGGGCGGTCTCAGCAGAAGAAGCCCGGGCTGGTTCCTCAAAGACAGACTGGAACTCAGCAAATAAGGTGGTGATATTATCCGTGACTGGGTCTTTCCTGTCCCAGAGGGGAGTAGCCCATGGCCCTCCTGGAGAGGAGGCTGATTAAGAAAGCCACTTTAGACCATTCTGTGATGAACTGCGTAGGCATAAGTTCAATGTGCAGGGAGCACTGGGTGATACAGCCCCTGCACAACTTGGGATCCCCATCATATTTTGACAGCATGGAGAGTCATAGCTTGGGTTCCACAGAAGACGGACAAACTGGAGTAGCAGAAGAAACCGCAGGAACTTGACGCTGGTGCTGAATAGCCATTACTTGCTGAAGCATTGTGGTGACTTGTCCGAGTTGCTGACCTTCCGCGGCAATCTGCCAGGACTGCTGAACAACCATGGTGATAAAATCGACTTAAACAGGTTGCGGATTCATGGCTGGATCTTACTGTCAGGATCGGTGGTAGTGGATCCACTATACTACCACGGGCCACCAGAGCCCGCTGCAAAGCAGGTTGGACTTAATCACCTACTCAGTGTATAAAACACACTATGAAGGACACATGTACATAAATGCAAGAAGATATTTTATTAATTAATGTACACTCAAAACATCATTTCCCATAAAGGGACATAAAAGAAAGCCAGACATGAAAGGACAAACAGACAGACTAAAAAACAATGCACACAAATCAGGTGTAAAAAAATTATACAAATGGGGCTATCCCTGGCACCAAAGGGCCACTAAGTATGAGTTTGGACTGTAATGATTCCACACACACCTACATGAGCAACAACAGAATGACCCGAAATAGGGTATAAACACATTTAAAGAGACCCCTATGATGGATGGGGGTAACCACTGCATCCCAATCAATATGGGTACAGTAAGGGATAACCTGTCATCAGTACAGACCATGAACGTGTGCATGACCCAGACATGTCTTTTACACAATGGGCTTCTTCTGGGGGAGCAAAGCATGTTGGACTTGCTGCGGCATGGTACGACCTGGTCATTCCGCAGGCGCGACTTTGTCCGCGGTGTCGGCCAAGGCATAGTACAGGCAAATTCGTGGTTGGGGACAGGCAGGAGGTTGAGACAGGCAGCACGGGATCAGAGTCAGGAACATAGCAATAGGTCAATACAGGCAGCGTGGGATTGGAGTCAGCAACGGAATCAAGGTCACAACATGAAAGCAGGATAATCACAGAGGGCTTTGAATACAGCTTTCTCTCAGGCTTGGAAGCACAAAGAGTTGGCAGGGGACATAGGAAGGGGCTGGAATTCATAATGGCAAGCAGCTGGCCAGTGGCAATTAGCGGTGCACGCCCTAGGACACGGGAGCATGTGCCACACCTCTGACATTGCGGGAATTGCCTCTGGAGCCGGGAGAGGTGAGTGAGAGGCTGGGGCACACGGAGGCACATAGGGGTCGCAGGGGCACCGTGGCACCCACTAAAAACTTTATTTAAATACATGATTGTCCTTATCCCTAAATGGTTCCTTTCCATATCTGCAATATTAAAAAAAAATCCATTTGTAAACTTATATGCAACTCACCTGATGTGAGTCCAATGACATTAATGGAGTCCTGCATATTACGATTTACTTGTACTGCCCTGTTTCCTTGCTCCTGATTGACAGGTCTTACTGCTACAAACATGCTGCTGGTATGGAAATACTATTTAGGGGCCATCCATCAATATTCAACTACAAACATATACAGTTTCCTTTATTTTCCCATACAGGTGCTGTAGTAAAGGTAGGTAGGAAGTTGTACATAATCCCTTGCTGTAACATTTAGAGAACCAGATGGTCTGTGTGTGACTCAGCACTGCTGCATCATTAAGCACTCCCTCAGAAAGATGGGGGCTGAGAGAGACCAGGCTATGTGAACCTCATGCTGCCCTCAGGAATTCTAGCCAAAGAGTCACATGTCTCTCTCATTTATAAGGGGGCTGGGCTAGCAATGTCACCGTCAGTGAGGAGGCTGGGTATACAGACTGTATAATGCAGCTCTGTGCCTCAATGAACAGTACAGAGGAAACCAATAAAAGTCTTTATTTAGAAGAATAGTGTCTCTCCTCCCATGGATAGAGGCATCAGTAGAACATGTATAAAAACATAGAATTTACTGTAAGGAGTCTAAGAGAGTTAGGAAGGGGATAACATGCAGCATCTCTGCTCATCAGCTGCCGATGTGGTGGAATCTAACTGGTTTGTGCTCCTTCGGATGGTAGGCTAGTTACAACAGGCTTCTTATTTACATGGCCTATTTGAAAATGAATATGCCTGAGCTGCAATACTTAGAATAAGTAACCATGCCTAGGATACTGTCACAGGTAACTTCCAAATGGTTATAATAAAGGAATAACTTATGTCTTCTTGCAAAATGTGCACCTCAACATTTCCATTTTGATACTTATTAATCAATGAATGAAAATAAAAAAGTGGGATGCATAACGAACCGTTATCGCATTTTTAATTAAATAACTGAAATGTAGTATAAAAATAATAGAAATGTAGCAACGAATTGATAACTATTTACATTACATTGTGTACAACTCTTTTAAGACACAGTTTTCATTAGGTTCAGTTTTTATCCTTACACAGAAAGACATAAACATTTCATATAGACCGCTTGTCTGCCATGTGGTGGGGTCATATAGAGTCTGGCCTCCAATCAAAGGAGGATTAATCTCAATAAGCATGTTTTAGCTCATAGCCAGTAGAACTAACTGATATTGGTCTCACATGTCCTTAATTTTAAACAATGTGCTTACAACTGGGAGATATGAAGTTCCCTAAAGGTTGTTTCATATATAACAGGTTTGAAGCTTAAGGAGAAGAAGTATATTTTCATCAACACAATCCTTACATCAAAGCTTTGCAGAACTGGGATATTATGTAAACAGGAAGAACATCTACATGGAGCTTGTATGCTTTTCTCATTCTGTGTTAGGGTGGGCAGCCTACTTTAAATGTGGGTATTGAACTTAAACATCTTACCACTGCTTACTTGTAGAAACAGTCCTACAGTTCACAATCTGGATGGAAACATGGATGATTATTTAGGCCAACTGTCTAGATATCTATAAGTGAAAACCCCTATTAACAGGAGGTAGTAACAAAGCTAACAACTAAATTAATTTATAACAACATCACCCAGCCATAAACTAGAATTAGTTTTGTGATGAACCTTCACTCTCGAGTTCAATCACGCAGTATACTTAATTTATGGGCTCCCAGAATTTAGCCCTTAATTTAGCGCATTTATGCAAGATGGCATCTTTACACTAAATTTACTCCCAAGCAATTGGCACCAAGACAAACTCACTGCCATCACCCACAATTTCTCTTAAGCAAAGAAGGCTGTAGGCACCTCATCCACACATACAATGTTACACACTTGTAATTAACACAGAACATGCAGTCACTACATATGCTATGCTAAAGAACCTGGTAACATAATCCCTTCGGAAACTTAGATTCTCTAAGGCTCCAAGCAGATGTTTATTTAACCCTCTCCTGTAACTGGGGACTCATAGTCCATGGTTATGTCCAAGTTATGGACAGTTTTGGCAGGAAAGACACAAACAAGCCTTTTCTATTTTTGGTCACTTTTCTCAGGCAATGTGCTTGGAGAGCTGTCACTGCACAAAGTCCTTGCACAAACAAGCTTTCTCCCAACCTTTGAAGACACAGAGACCCCAGCCAGGAATGTACTTTATTGGGGCCATAAATGGGCATGTGGACCCTCCAGTCAATCAAAAAATAAACAAAAAGAAAAAGAAAAATGTACAACTGTTGGAATATTATCACAAGTTTCATTATGGAAAAGATAGCTTCATGATGGAGTCACTTGATTGCAGCTCAGTTGCAATAACAGACATTTATCATAGACAAGAATGATGCTGTTCCTATAAGAAAAGTCACATTTGTCTTTAAGTGTAGTAGTGTGGGTTTGGGGACAGCAGATACAGTGTATATACAGTATTGTTGAATCCAATGGCAGGATCTAGACAGGACACTGGAGGCACAGGAGTGGTACACGGGGAGCAGCAGGAATGTAGATGTGCATGCTGGAAGCAGTAGTACCACAACAAACAGGTATACAGACATGCAAGAGTCATGCCTGCAATCTAGGAGCAATAGTGCTGCAGGGTAAATATCAGGATGAAGGAACAATCCGGAGAAGACATTTAAAGTGAGAGGAGTGTACTTGTAGAAGCTGAAATACAATTCTTAAGCAAAGTCTAATAAGCAGAGCAGGAAATATATATCAAACAAGACGTAAGATGGCATCCGGTTGAGACACAATCTACCATATTAACTGAGGGAAAACCTAAGGGCAAGGCAAACTAGATTAGCAGAGCTATTCCTGACTCCTTTTATTGACCTGCTTTTGTGAAACCAAGGACTTTTAAAGTATTAGCAAATATCTTTAATTGCCAAGCCCTAAAAAATTAAATAGTACAATTAATATAGTGAATATAGACAGTATATATATATATATATATATATATATATATATATATACATACATATACTAACTGTATTGATATAAAACTCATGTAATAGCTGTTATGAAAGGGTTACATTGTAAATTGGATCTTGCATAACATTCATATTATTCAAAGTCAGTTGTTAAACAACAACTAGTAACTACTTTTAGTCTGAGCATTAATATCACAATAGTGTTGCATTTTGTTGCATACAATTGTAAAAAACAAAAAATGTGCAGCTATTTTCATATCAAATTATATTAACCCATATCCATTTAAATTCAATCAATAGATTTCAGGCACTCTATTTCCCTCCAGGAAGATAATACTAGCTCATGTCAAGTTATTGTTATGTGTAGTGAAAACTATCATCATTCTGAAACAATTTTTTTCAGTCATGGTGACTTTGTAGAAAGCTTGATGCTTTGTTGCAATCACTTCTGCGTTATTGATGTCTACATTAAGCGTTTCAAATCAATACAGTCAAAAGTTTTTACATTGTAGCAATGGTGGCATTGGTACCTCCACTCACTGGTTTGCTGGTTTACCTGTTCTGCATGCTGAGCTGCAGTCCAATGTAGAAGGATGAGGCATTTTCTATTCTACATAGGAAATATATGAACTAACTGTTTTATTAAGTACCATTGTTCCCAATAATTGTCAGCAGAGAATTCCTTAATGTCCATTGGTTATTCATAGAGGATGGTGCCTGAGCAATCAAGGGTTCCTAGTGTCCTCTGAAGATGTTGTTTGTCTATGTGCTATTTTCTGAAAATTCATTTATTTATTGATGTCACAGAGCTCCTGGGTGCTCTTGCTCATGTGTACTCAGCATCGGTAGCGGCTCAGCTGGCACAAAGCAGCCAGCTGTGTGCCGCCTAGTGCGCATTCGCAAGACTTCCTGAGAGCTTGGTGATGTCATCGGGTCTCGGGCAGAGGAGTGGGAGAGCGGGACATGTTGGAGTTGTGCATAATATGGAGAGCATAGGGCACCATGTGTTATATGCACAGGCGATCTGGAGCCTTATTACCATAATTTTAAAAGCAGATTTTGACAAAATTGCTCAGTCTTATGACTGTACATGACAAGATCCTCCATCACCATGTCTAATGTATGTCTGATTTAAAATGTTGTCTACCAAGCAACAGATTTTCTATAACATGTAGCATTTGAAAAATAGTAGAAGGTATCTTTACAGATGAACTACAAATTAAGCAGTAAAAAAAACAATACAACTGATAAAGAGCATAGATTCATGTAAATAGGTAATAAATAACTCATGTGTTTTGTTTTTTATGAGTAGGTAAGTGGAAACTTGGATGTGGGTTATGTGGCTGATGTGACATACCTAGCTTTTTCAAAAGCTTTTGATCCTGTGCCACACAACTATCTACTACAGATGCAATGATGCATGAATGATGGTGCATGTGTGAAGAGAAAGATGAGACAATTTACATGGTACATTTTAAAGATGGTCCAAAGTCCATCTCAAGGATCAGCGCTGTAGCTCATTCTGTGTCATATTTTTATAAATCTATATTCCTTGTGAATGGAATACAGAGTGAAATATTTAAAAGAGAACTTTATTGTAAAATATTATAGAAATATATAGATAAGCTGATAACACAGGCAAGTACAGTCTGTGCAAATGAAATAGGCAACAGAAATTGTAATGTTATGAATAAACTAAATAGCGTGCAGTTTGGGATTCAGAACAATATAAAGACTTCGGTGTTCTGGTTCCAAGTAAGTTCCACTGCAATGTTCACTGTCAGACTGCAGGTACAAATATGTTTGTAAAAAAAGGTTAAAATTGCACCTTTGTAAATTGTAAAAAAATGTTGTTAATTGGAACAAATACCACATACAAAAAGGATAAAGGGAAGTAAAAGTGGTTTCAAAGACAAGCAATACATTCAGTTAATGAGATGGAAGTCTTTCTTATGATAAAAAACTAGAATAATTAGGAAAATGATGCCTTAGAGGTGATCTGATCTACATGTACACATAAATTAGTAAAATCATTAACTTGTTTAGCTTGTGGAACTACAGTACATATATGCAATTATGATTACAGGCAACATGTGCATTGAAGTTGTGTGTTCATGTAGCTTTACTTAGAATTCGCAGATACCTCTAACACTCTTGCAACAAATCAATTGACTACTTGGATTTCTTTGTAATTTTGTGTGAAATTTCCTCAAGTGATCCCTTTCCTCCAATAAACTTTACTTTTGCCGTTGCATTTAGGAGTTGCCATAGGACCAGTTTAGGATAAAATAATTAGGTTGAATGCCAAAATCATCCATCTATTTAAACCACTGCCAGTTAAGATTTATTTATAGCTATGGAAAGGCTACTAATTTTTAACCACAATGTGCCAATCCCAGAACTTAACCGTTTGCTGACAAGAATGCTCATCATAATTTGCGTGTACTTGCTGCACGAGGTTGAGCATTCTTATCCAGGGGATGGCGTTGGTACTGCCAATGGATCAGTGCGATTAGCAGTAGGAGACCCGCTGCTACACACAGTCTGATCCCTACTGTATCTGTTTTGCATGTCCGGGCACAGAAACTTAACCCCTTAACTGCTGTGATCAAGCTTGATCCTTGCAGCTTAGGAGAGAAAAAGAGAGAAGAAGATTCCCTCTGTCACCAGTCCTCCATTGCCAACACTAACCCATGCAATTGAGATGCTATGGCAGCCAGAGGACTGAACAAAACCTCCATGTCTGTCTTGTATGGACGAGTATTAGGCCCAGGCTGAGAATGACAGATGAAATATCGTCAGATTAAATAAACTTCAGTACAGCAGTATATTGCACGGTATCTCAAGTGTAAGACTCCTAGTGAGACATTAACAAAGTTATATAAAATTTAATTAAGTAAATAAATAAATAAATAAAAATAACCCCAGAAATCACTCTTTTTCCACAAGTAGTTATATAGTTTGTTAAAAAATGTAATAAATTATCCCCCCCCCCCAACAAAAGGGTTTTCTGCATCCTTAAAGACCTTAACTAAGCAGATATTTGTTACTTTACCCATACTGTGAAAGCATAAACTTTTTTTTAAAAAACTATTTAAATATTGCCATTTTATATTGCACCGAAAGTAAAAAAAATTAGATGTACCCTGAAAAGAGTACAAAATAAACCATTATCTTATCACAATAAACAAGCTCTAATGATAATTATTTACTAAAGTAGTAAAACATAAGAAAACACTAAACTACCCTAAAAATGAAGTCATTTTAATGTAATTCTTATCACAGAAAACCATCAAACACCTCAGTCAAGCAAAAAGTAAATAAGTTATGATTTCAGGAATTTGAGTTTAGAAAGACAAACAAAGTGCTCTGTCCTGCAAGCCAAAAAAGGGTAAAAAAAATATTCACATACACTAAAAACATAAACAGCATTTAAACTGCACTTGTTTGTAAAACATAAATTAATTGTTGCTAAATCTGCATCTTTTATTTGAGTTGAAGCACAAAAACATCACAGCTATAGATCTTTTAATGATGTATCTAATCACCTGGTTACATAAAAGCTTTGCTTGAGACAGCTTTCTCTCCTGTTATTATGTTATCATCTGTTCCCTGCAAAGCTGTGACATTTAAATTTTAGTTGAACACTTTTTTATAGTGATAAACAAACATCTGCAAATAGAAGACAGAGAGAACGTGAAAATGTAAAAAAATATTAAGATCTTCAAAACAAATTAACTTTAAAATTAATTAAATGAATGGGATAATTATAACTACCAACTTTTACAAGTAACTGCAAAAAGCAGTGGATTTGTTTCAGCACTTAATTCATACTCTTGAAGCAAAATCACATTGTAAGTTTTATAGCTTTCTTACTGCATTATTTGCATTTTTTGCCACAGTGCAAACCCCCTTAAAGCCATTTGGTAAAAAAATATAAGTGAATTTCTAATATTTCTCACAATCACCCTTCAGATCCATAAAGATGGCAGCCTATAGCCAGGAACTCATTTTTAGATAGTATTATACATTTACCAGAAGTATAAAACTAAAACTCTTTGTCAAAGAGTTTGCTAAAATTGTTTATGTTTTTACAATTTCTATTGCTGGTGAGCCGGATGGTCCAAGCGCCGCTAAATACCTACCCTACTAATGCTACAGTCCTAACATCCTACTGCTATGTGCACATCACCACCTTATTTCCTGCAGTTCTTGTGCTTGTAAGAATCCCTCCTGAACCCTCTCTTGACCCTCACCTCTCTCCTTCTCACTGAGCTGCAGCCACTGTCCCTGCTCAGCAGAGTGAGGCAAAACACATACAATGGGGCACATTTACCTACCTGTCCTGTCATGATCTCCGAAAGTGCATTGTCCATCCGGAATGCACTGTGCCACGATTCACTAAGATTGTGCGTCCAATATCCTGCATGTGTCGCTTCCACGCTCAGGTCCGCCGGAGTTCACCTTCTTCTTCCTGGTGTATGTAAGTGCATATTTGTGACACAATTTTAAAGTTAAATCCTGCGCTCAGTCCAAATCAGTCGGACCGTTTGACGAGCCGTCCTCCGATATCTGTTGCATGAAAGTCGGCGCGGCTGCGCCAAAATACGATCACATTCGCCAAAATCCCGTTAAAAACCTGTCCCAGTGGCGCAATCCCCAAAAATGTCAGAATATCCAACAAAAGTGCTGCCGCGGACCCTTAGTAGATGTCACAAATGTGATCCCAATGTCACAAATGTTAACCTAATCCTACGCCTAAACTCCCTCCTGTCTTCACATGTCTGGTTTCTGAACACTTAGTAAAGGAATTGTGGATCTTGGAAAGTGAGTGCCGGTATCTTCACCCTTGGAACTTGAGCACCACAAGAGATCCCGTTACATCAGCGATTTTAGCAGGTACTGCATTGTCTTATTTGGGACTAAGCACAACAAACAGCTGTGGTGGTATGTCTTGTTCTTCTGACTACCTTCTATTTGTATTGATGTATCAAAGACCTTTTTCTTGAACAAGAGCACACCTACCTGTGCTTATCCTGTGACAATAAATAATGATGGAAATGAAATGCGGCATGAGTACAGCTATTTCTGATATTGCGTTCAATTATGGCAGAGAGGACGTCGGTGTGTTCTTCGAGCAATGTAATGAGAATTTTAGATTATGCATGCATATCATTATTGAGACCTTTAGAGGTGTGGTCTGTTCTACCTATTGCCCCCCCCCCCTTGTCTGTCAGTGGTTATTTGGAAGAATTCCAAAACAAAGTAATGAGTGACCTTTAGGCTTTAATTTATCCAAAAAAAATCCATCTAACCTTACAAAAGAGGAATCTTCTGCCCTGAAGTGGTTAAAGTCCAAAAAGGACATCGTAGTGAAACCAGCAGATAAGGGGGATAATGTGGTACTGATGTTGAGAGACTACTATATAAAAGTATCGGAGAGAAAGTTAAATGATGAAAAAACATATTTCCCTTTATCTGCAAATCACACCTTTAAATTTAAAGGGAAATTACAGTCTTTATTAAGGGGTAGAAAGGGGCATAATCTCAGAATGTTTTGCTGAAAAATTTCTCCCTATGCATCCCACTTTTCCCTCATGGTACTTCTTTCCCAAACCTCTTTTCAAATATATTGATTGTCTGTTACACCCATTGTTGAAGGATATACCCTCCTATATCAAGGATACTAACTCCTTTCTCCTGGCACTGAGGGACATCGGGTGGCAAGAAGGCTTTCAGTTAGCGTCAATAGACGTTGAAAGCTTATATACTAAAAATTCAACGGAAACTGAATACTGCTAAAGAGAAACCACTAGTACAGTAATGGCGAACCTTTTAGAGCCTCAGTGCCCAACCTTCAACCAAAAGCCAATTATTTATTGCAAAGTGCCAGCGTAGCAATTTCAGAAGTAATGCATTTCTCCTTTTTCATTGACAACTTTCAATCCTTCAGCCTCCTAAAGACACCAATGCAGTTGAAAGGAGGAGGGCAAATTCGCCTATCATTGTAGGAAGATTCTGTAGGAAGATTCTTTGAGTTCTGTCTGGTGAACTTAATGCTGGGGTGATGGCCTGGGTGCCCACAGAGAGGGCTCCGAGTGGCACCTCTGGCACCAGTGCCATAGGTTCGCCACCACTGCACTAGTAGATTTCATCTGCCAATCACTAGAGTTTATATTAACACAAAATGCTTTTGTTTTTAACCCCTTAACTACCTGGCCCTTTTTAGTTTTTTCACTTCCATTTTTAACTCACCACCTTCAAAAATCTATAACTTTTTTATTTTTTTACATAATGAGCTCTGTGACAGCTTATTTTCTGCATAACAAATTGCAACTCATAGTGACGGTATCTAATATTCCATGCCGAGTACTGGGAAGTGGGAAAAAAATTTCAAATGCAGTGAAAATGGTGATAAAACGCATTGGCGACATTTTCTTGTGGGCTTGGAATGAACAGCTTTCACTTTGCACCACAAATGACATGTCTACTTTATTCTTTGGGTCGGTACATTATGGGGATACCAAATTTGTATAGGTTTTATAATGTTTTCATACATTTACAATAAATTAAAACCACGTTTTCATACTTTGGTGTACGGAGCTGTGGGTGGTGTCATTTTTTGTGACTTTTGGTGGTGTTTATTGCTATAATTTTTAGGACTGTGCAACCTTTTGATCACTTTTTATTGATTTTTTTATATTTTTCAAAATGGCAAAAAAGTGATTTTTACTGTTTATTAATATTTATATTAGTTCTAGGGAAAGGGGGATGATTTGAATTTTTAGGTTTTTTTATTATACATTTTTTTAAACTTTATATTTTTACTTTTACTATTTTTCAGACTCCCTAGGGTACTTTAACCCTAGGTTGTCTGTTCGATCCTATCATATACTTCCATACTACAGGATGGCAGTATATGGGGATTTTCCTCCTCATTCATTACAATGTGCAATTAGCACTGGCTCTCCAGCACCTCGTAGTAAGGCGCACGCACGGTCGCACGCATGGTGCATCCGGCTATATAGTGGTGCGCCGAAGGGGGGGTTCGAATATAACGCATAAGAAGTTTTACACGGACTACAGCACTTTATGCAAATAGTGAAGGTATGCTCCGGCATTAGGGGTATTACCCACAAGGTGCATGCCTTTATAAACTGCAGATCTTCTTTCATTATGTACGTAATTTTCTGTCCGTGCAAACATTTTTATATCGGGAAAACAATTCATCACTTCTTCGTAAGGTTCCGAGAACATTGATCAAGCACATAATTGAAGCCCATGGTGGTAATGCACGGTCTCTAAAATTTGCAGGAATTGTGCATGTGAGGAACCATTCAAAGGGGGGAGATCGTCAATGGGAGTTGTTGAGAGAAGAAGAAAAATGCATTATGAAGACAGGGGGCAATGGGTCCGACGGGACTAAATGACAAAAATTACTTAAGTGTACTTCAGTGAAAAACATACAAAACATATTCATTCTCATTATACTGAGATTTTACATTGTTTTTAGTGGTGGAAAAGTACTTGTTTAATTAGTGTATGTACCTTTTCTGTTTTTGCACTAATCAATGTAACATTTGCTGCTCGCCATGTTTTTCGGCAGCGAACTCTGGAACAGATTTTTTGATGCCAAACAAATTTGATGGCAACCCCAATTGTTGCAGGAGTTTTGTTGCCAAGTGCTCGTTGTACATCAAACTGACGTCCTCCCAGTCCACCCCTGAACGCACTAAGTTGGCATGTGTTTTTTCTTTGCTCACTGGAGAGGCGCTGGACTGGGCTACTCCTCTATGGGATAGTGGTGACCCGGACATGGTTACCTATACCAAGTTCCTGGCAAAAATCCAGTCCAGGTTTGAACCACCTTATCTGTCCTGCGTGGTTCCGGTGGCCCCAGTGTCTCCGCAGCTTCCCAGAGCTGCGCCAGCGGTGTCCAAGCCTCCGCAGCTTCCCAGAGCTGCTCACGTGACTCTGCAGCTTCCCAGAGCTGCTCCCGTGACTCTGCAGCTTCCCAGAGCTGCTCCCGTGACTCCACAGTTTCCCAGAGCTGCTCCCGTGACTCCGCAGCTTCCCAGAGCTGCTCGCGTGACTCCGCAGCTTCCCAGAGCTGCTCCCGTGACTCTGCAGCTTCCCAGAGCTGCTCGCGTGACTCTGCAGCTTCCCAGAGCTGCTTGCGTGACTCCGCAGCTTCCCAGAGCTTCTCCCGTGACTCCGCAGCTTCCCAGAGCTGCTCCAGTGACTCCGCAGCTCCCCAGAGCTGCTCCCGTGGCTCCACAGCTCCCCGCAGCTGCTCAAGTGGCTCCGCAGCTCCCCGCAGCTGCTCCAGTGGCTCCGCAGCTCCCCGCAGCTGCTCCAGTGGCCCCACAGCTCCCCACAGCTGCTCCAGTGGCGCCCCAGCCTCTACAGCTTGACAGTGCTGCTCCAGAGACTCTCCAGCCTCCGCAGCTTCCCAGTGCTGCTCCAGAGACTCTCCAGCCTCTGCAGCTTCCCAGTGCTGCTCCCAGTGTAATCCGCATGCTTCTTCCATGCAGTCGCGTGCTCATGCCACTAGAGGGGGCGTGGGCGTAGACTTCTCCCAGCCTTAAAGGGCCAGCGTCCTCCTTATTGGCTCCGGTATTCCTGATTCGGCTATATAGCCTGGCGACTCCCAGCATCCCCTGCCGGATCTTCAGGTCATTCTTCTGGATTGAAAGCCTTCCTGAGCGTTTCCATTTGCCTCTGTGTTCCTGTGGTGATTCCCGTGTTCCTGTGGTGATTCCCGTGTTCCTGTGGTGATTCCCGTGATCCTGTAGCGGTCCTGCATTCCTGTGGCGGTCCTGCATTCCTGTGGCGGTCCTGCAATCCTGTGGCGGTCCAGTATCCTAGTGGTCTTCAGAGGTCCTGCCAGCCGTCCTTCAGAGGTCATGCCTGCCTTCCCGAGGTCCTGCCTGCCTTCCCGTAGTCCCCGTGTCCCTACCTTGGCTGCCGCCGCGGGCATGGTCGCACCCGCAGAGCGACCTGGTGACTCCCGCCGCAGCAAGACCATCCTGCTTTGCGGGAGGCTCTGGCGAAGACCAGGAGTTCACTTAGACTCCGCTCCCGGGTGTGACTAAGGTTGTTATCTCCCGCGGTGGTCCAGGGAGTCCACTTACTTAGTCCTAAGGGACTAATCCCCATAGACTGTGACACAATGGGGGATATTTATCATACGCTGGCGCTCGTGCAGCCCGATACATCAAAAGCGTTTATCCTACACCAGGCCCTGCGAAAAAAAACGCAGCCGGCGACTTTTCACCTATGAAAAGTCGCCGGCAGCAGCGAGTGCACAGGCGCGGGGACAGTAACTCCCCATGCCGGCCCACTCCCCTCCGGCCGCGCCCCCCGGTCGGCCGGCCGCGCCCCCCGATCGGCCGGCCACGCCCCCCCTTCACGCCCCTTCACGCCCCACTGGCGTGAAGGTGGCGGATTGGGGCAGAACTTAGCATCCCCACACTCTTCAATGCCATCATTCGGCATTTGGTGGTGTTGGAGAGCAGAGTATTTGTCATTTGTCCTGTAGACTGTGCCCAAAGACACTATTACTCCCACCCCCAGTTATTCTTTTTTCCATCTCTTATCCCCCCATTGTCCATCGTTCCTTCCCCCCAACTGCACTTTTAAGTTTGTTGTGATAGTAGGAGTAGTTGTAGGATTAGGAGTAGTAGTAGTAGTGCACGCCATGTGTAGATGAGATAGTAGTGTTGAGGAGGTAGTAGTGCATGTGTGTTTTGGGGAGGTAGTAGTGCACGCCGTCTGTAGAGGAGGTAGTGGTGCATGCCCTTTGTTGAGGTAGAATTGCACGCCATGTGTAGAGTTAATAGTGCACCAGTGTGTTGAGGAGGTAGTAGTGCACGCTGTGTGTGGAGGAGGTATTAGTGCATGCCGTGTGTGTAGAGGAGCTAGAAGAGCACCTGTATGTAGATGAGATAGTAGTTTATTCCATGTGTTGAGGAGGTAGTCCTGCGGAGGAGGTAGTATTGCACACCATGTGTGGAGGAGTGATTAGTGCACACCGTGTGTGGAGGAGCGAGTAGTACAGGCCATGTTTGGAGGAGAAAGTAGTGCATGCCATGTATGGAGGGAGTATTGCACGCCTTTTGTGGAGGGAGTAGTGCACACCTTGTGTGGAGGAGGTAGTAGTGCATGGCGTGTGTGGAGGAGGTAGTAGTGCATGACGTGTATGGAAGAGGGTGTAGTGCACATGTGTTTGCAGGAGGGAGTAGTGCATGCTGTGTTTGAAGGAGGAAGTAGTGCAGAGGAGGTAGTGGTGTACACAGTATTATAGTAGTTATATTCTTGTACATAGGGGACAGTATTATAGTACCTATATTCTTGTACATAGGGGGCAGTTTTATAGTAGTTATATTCTTGTATATAGGGGACAGTATTATAATAGTTATATTCTTGTAGATAAGGGGCAATATCATTGCAGTTCGAATCTTGTACATAGTAGCAGTATTATAGAGTATGTGACATAGGGCCACTGTAATTTTTCCAGGGCCACTTTAATTTCATAGTCCACTTACAGCCAATACCGTAGATTTTTAACAAAGAAAACAAAATATTTAACTCCTTTATGAATGTTCATGTGCATTGAAGATGCATTTATTTACTGTATCCTGACATATATGTGCATGGGTGGGACCACACAACCACCAAAGCAATGCAATCAGAGTGGGTCCTTGGCTGCAGTTGACAACCCAATTAATGCTGTAGTAAAGGAAGTGGTTAACGGGTAATTTAAGCCCCTAGAAACTATCTAAAAAATGTCTCAAGTATTTTCCCCATATAATATACCTATGAAAAAACTGCTCATCACTTTGAATTGATTGTGTATTTGCAGTGACACAGTGGGGCACATTTACTAAGGGTCCTGTGGCCGCGATTCCGTCAGGTTTTCCCTAATATTTCCAATTTGCTCTGTTTTGCGCCGAATTGCCCCAGGTTTTGGCGCACATGATCGGATTGTGGCGCATTGGCGCCACAACAGAAATTGGGGGGCAAGGCCGTCGGACAACCCGACGGATTCGGACAAACCGCAGAATTTATAATTAAGAATTGTGTTGCAAGATCAGCACTTACATGCACCAGGAAGAAGAAGGTGAACTCCGGCGGACCTCGGCGCAGCAGCGACACCTGCTGGATATATGGGGCGCACGACCTTAGTGACTCCCGGCAGACCCTAATCCTCGTCAGACAATGCGCCACGGGATCGCGACTGGACTGGGTAACTAAATGTTCCCCAGTATGTCATTACAGCAACAGGTACCTATTTTACAGGGGCCGGTTGTTGGCCACCCCTTGTGCCCTAGGGTAGTATTATAGTATATAAGGCTTGAAAAAGACACAAGTCCATTAAGTCCAACCTTTAAGAAATAAAGAAAAAGTTTTTCCTCATAATTTTTTTGTCCCTGTGACATATGGATTTTCAAAATTCTGTGTTGTCATGGGACCAAGTATTCCACACTATTCTAATCTATTACCATGATTTTTCTCTTTTATCAGTAGAATCCAGATGCTTAAGTCAGACTTAAGACATGTCACAAATAAAAAACTCACATATTTTGCTGGAAAACCAACCTAGTCCCCTTCTGGTGACTTATTTGCAACTTTTTTTGTCAGACCTTAACACTTCATATGCCAGATTTAGCAGTCTAAACCCCTATGATAAATCGGACATAAATAAATATATTGTTAATAATTTGAAATTCTACAAACAGAAACAGAATATACCTCTTAAGGTGGTGTATCCCATAAACCTAACACAACTATTTTATTTATTAACATTTTAAATATTTGCAAACATGATATATTTTGCTTCATTACTATAAACTGCATGGTAGTGTGTACCAAATAAAATCTCCCACAATATTATTTAGCTGCAGGTTTTCTTCTTTCAATATTTGACATGGCATTCATCCATATGCCTACTTTATTTAATAATCAAGTGCAATTTTGATATAATGTAATATTTTGTCTCATTATTCTACTGTCCCCCCTTCCAATTAACATCAATTACCGGTATACTTTATTTGTAAGTCAGTTTGTAAAGAAAAAGCTCATTAATACTGAAAAATACTGATTCAATAGCTTTGACTTACGCGGATTCTGCCTATATTTCCGTGTTTACATAGTTTTGCTGAAATTTATAGTGTTTAAAAAATGGTCCTTCTTTGACACTGTAGTAGATTTTGGTGCAAGCTATATCAAAATAAGGATGTCATTAAATGAAGATTGGTGTATACTTCATACTGTGTGTTTAGAACCAACATAAAAAATAGATAAAAATGCACACAAGTAGCTTTTTATTTTAAACATTATTAAAAATTTTGTTAAATATAAGTCCACAATTAACAGACACATTTACAAATAAGTATATTTATGCGATGTAAAAACCAGGTAGTGGTCCATGATATGACGTACATACTGCAGGGATGCACCATTAAATAAGTAGCACCTTGAAAACAATACACAGCTATTTACAATAGAGTACAAATGAATAGCACAACATGCAAATGTGTGGTCCAGTTAAGCCACACTTCATATGAAAAACACCTAGTGAGACAAACAACCACATGAACGGACCGCTGCACGAAACGCGTAGGGAAATAATGGAGAAATGCAGTCTAGAGTAAGGGCATAACAGCTGGTGTAGGGGCAGTTTTGGGACCGCCCTTGTAAGGGCTGGGAGCAATACAAGTGGGATCAGGCTATCAGCTACATTAGGGACGAACAGATCATCACTGGACTAAGCGGTCCCCGCTGCAGCTACCCCTGGATGAAGACGGTTGAGATCCAACCTTTTTTCTACTCCCAACACTGGCAAAATCGCATGTGGCCCTCTCTTATGCTGCTCTTGTAAATATTTTCTGGTTATGGTACAGCATAATTGTCTGTTCATGGGGTTGTTTGTCTCACTAGGTGTTTTTCATATGAAGTGTGGCTTAACTGGACCACACATTTGAACGTGGTTGCCTTTACTTATCTTTATTAAAAGTTATGTTTTATTAATTGTCGCATTTTGCTAAAACTGCATGACGATTGGATGCCGTGGTCAACTGCTTGTTATACACATGTCACCTCCAGTAATCAGTGACTTGGACAGGCTGTCTATTCTATTTTCAGTATGCTAGTTTTTACAACAATTAAAGTGCTTGCCAAACGAATTTCAAAATTTTATTTTGGGAGGTTTCTTACTAAGATACTTATCTCTAATTGTATTTTTCGGTTAGTTAAATATTTAGCAATGAGGCAATTGGTATACAAAGGTATAGCTTTAGTACCTAAAACACTGTTATTCTGTCAAGTCTTATTGTACCTAAAACACTGTTATTCTGTCAAGTCTTATTGTGTGCTGTTGACGATTCACTTTGTCCACTCTACCTTATTGTTTTTTAAGTTTGCTAGTCTTGTTTTGATTGGCTTCTAGTTGTTCTTAGTCATTAGGACTTGCTGAGGAAGTAGGCAGGTGTCAGCTTTGGAGGGCTTAGCTTAGGGCTTTGCGGTCCTGTTTGTCTTCCTGAGTCCCAGGCCCCCTTACATATAAATTTGAGGATCAATACCCTCTCCATCAGATAAGTAGGAGATTTGGGCAAAACATGGAAGAATGGGAAGTGTTTTAGGCTGAAAAAGCAGTGCTCTGTGTGCTGAGGGTATGACCTTGATGTGCCAACTGCCTCAGTAGCATATAGATTAATCTGGGAATATCTTTCAAATAGCATACTGGACATAAATTATATAGGTATGCTGGAAATCACATAACATTTCTCTAGTACTTGCTGCCAACAGATTATAACGCTTTGTGGAATTTATATAATGAGCCAATAAATTATATGTGAAAAATACACAGACTTGGGTAAAATAAATGCCCAACAACAATCACCAAAGTGAAGAAACAATGAATAACAATGGCTGAGGTAAATTATAGTTTTTAATATAATGTATAAAATAAAGAACAATATAATATTGTTTGTAGATAAAAACCAACCCTAATAAGTAAATTTAGAAAAAATGCGGCCACTGTGGTTGCCTCTAAACCAGAGTCATACCTATCATCGTATAGAGGATAGAGAAAATACTGATCTCGTAAAAATCTTTAATCTATCCTCTCACCAACTGTCAATTTATAAGATCAAAGTACTACAAAAAGTACTGTCCTACTGCTCCACAAAATGGTCTAATGAATTTGAATTATTCATTGACCTGAATAGATTTATAAGAAACCTAACACTCAAAAGGCATTTCAATCTACTTAGCAATGATAAGGAAGGTACAGTACACCATGATATCAACTATATTATTCTGGACATGCCCAATACCACTAACACCGTTGATAGGGTAGTCCCAATACACACCAACCTAAAGCCAAAGTCCACCTTCTATCCTTCCCTTCACAAGGGCAATTATGTTGAAACTTTCTATACTCTTGTCTCAACTGAATTTCAGAATATGTATTCCCAGAATGATACAGCTAAAAACCGTTCTAAGAAAAACAATCTTACTAAAAAAGAGAAAATTGCACTCAAAAATGTATCCAAGGTAGATGACCTAGTAATCAAGTCAGCCGATAAGGGAGGGGGCATAGTCTTACAGAATTGGGCTGAATACGTAGCAGAAGCCATGAGACTCCTATCTGATGCTGATTTTTATTTGAAGTTAGACACAGACCCAACTCCGAAATTCAAAAAGGAATTATATAGTTTCCTCGATGAAGGCCTTTCCACCGGAATTCTAAATAAAAAAGAACACCAATACCTAAAAGTAGAAAAACCTGCAATTGCACATATTTACCAACTACCTAAAGTGCACAAATACCAAACGAAACCCCCAGGGAGACCAATTATCGCTGGCATAGGGTCACTCACTTCTAACCTGTCACACTATGGCGACTTATACTTGCAGAAGTATGTAAGACTGCTGGATGCCTTCCTACTAGACACCTCTGATCTAATTAGACAAATAATTACATATAAATGGGAAGGCTCATTCTTATTCATAACAATGGATATATCTTCAATATATACGAATATCCCACATGATTTGGGAATACATGCCATCTCCCATTTTTTGGACAAAGGTCCTAATATCGGAAAACTGCAGGCCAATTTTCTCTTACGGGCAACAAACTTCATCCTTAAACACAACTATTTTACTTTCCTTAATAAGATCTTTTTACAAAAATGTGGCACTGCCATGGGGAGTAAGTTTGCTCCCAGCTTTGCTAACTTGTTTGTCACACTTTTCGAAGAACAGGTCATCTACCAACATGCGGATTTTGCACATTGTTATTTTTACAAAAGATTTATTGATGACATTTTTATTATTTGGAAAGGTACAGAGGAAGAAGCATTGAATTTTGTTAAGGATGGCCGCCAAAAAGGCAGGCTCCCTATCACAAGAAACATGTCTACTTCCAAGAAATAAAAACACAGACAAAAATCTTCATAATGTCAATTTTATTACGACCTTCTCAACTGACAGTCAAAGAATTCGTACTATTTTAAATAAACATTGGGAAATACTGATGCATGATCCCTATCTGAGAGAATCCATCCCCAAAATACCGCAGCTGACCTTTAGAAGGTCTGAAACCCTAAAGAACATCTTAGCACCTAGCCATCTTCGGCAAAAGGAAGCTACAAAAAATGTTAAGTCCTACTTCTTTCCCAAAATGTTAGGAAGCTTCAAATGTGGTCACAACCGATGTAAATGTTGTAAGTCAATAACACATAGACAAAGTAACTTTACTTCCACTATCACCAGAGAAGTGTTCCCAATTAAAGGTTTTTTTAAACTGTAGCTCCAAATATATTATATATTTGATTGAATGCAAGTGTAAACTCCAATATATAAGACACACAATCCAACCTTTGAGAGAGAGGCTCAAATTTGGACCATTTTATAGGTACATTATATATTTTTTAGTTTTAATAAATCATTTTTATGACCGAAATAACTGGCGTATTTACTGGTATATTTCACATTTTGGGCAAATATTACTATTAGCACTCCACGTGCACTCATTTTGCGAAAAATATTTTTATCTTCCTGCCTTTATACCTATCATGTCAGTGGGACATTATGGACCAGGAAATTTCTATCTGTAGTATAAGAGCAGTACCCTGATGGTAGATATAGCTTTATTTATTTATTTTTTAATTACACAATTTCAACAGAATTATTTTATGAAAAAAAACAAAGAATTTCTAAACATATATTGATTGATTAAACCTTTATGATGAGTCACTCTCCACATTCAACTATAATCATGGTTGTACATGCTCAATGCTTACTCTGGCATCAAAGGGTTAAACAAAAGTGTCTATATTAATATATATAGCACAGCACAATACCCAGACATATATTCAAATAGCAAGGTGTTTATGACAGTAAAAAATATTCTACAATGAAAAATAACCCAAGATGCAATTTGTATTTAGATATGGATTTGCAATATTTTATTCAACCCAGTGTCCAGAAAATCTCAATGGTAGCAAAGCTATAAAATAAACCTAAATAGAATAAAATGACAAGGGCTCTTGTATCCAAAATTAGGTTTTTTTTAAGTTAAATACTTTATTAGAAATTAACAAATACAAAATATATACATATCTTACAGTCTTCTCATAATTTTAGTAGATCATGTTATTATTAAAACAGTACTCCTCTACTGTCTGTACCTTTATTGATACTCAGGTAATGTATACCATTTTTTATATTCTCCTATACTTTATAACCATACAACTTTGCTAAACTTTTATTTCTCAAGTACCTGAAATCAACCCCTTCCCTGGGATACACTTTATACCCACTAGTAGGGAGAAATGGATGCCAACCGACATTTTATACCTGAAGCAACATTTACGTCAGTTATCTAATCATAGTAGTACTCCCCTGATTTTTATGCAATTTAATAAAAGCCAGGTATAATGTTCCCAACGCTTATAGTTTACTATACTTTATATCTATACCTCATTGTTAGATTTTTGTTTCTCGAATATCTGAAGTCGCATTCCCTTGGGTTCGACTTGTACTATCTTATATGGGGAGGTACGTAACAACCATCCTCTTATACCTGACAACATCATTTACCTCGGTTATCGAAACGACGTAGATATAGCTTTATAGTTTTCCTTGTGTTGTGTTTCAAAAAAGTGTAAACACACTTAGAAAGAAAAAAGGCTGATCAAGAATGAAAAAGAGTGGTCAGAGGAGATAGTGGTGACAGGGTATGTATTGGTAAATATAAGTAAAGGTAGATTATTTGGGATCCTAATCAAACCTATGTGTGAGTGGACCCTATGTCACCCATTAGCCTCAACTTGATGCCTCAAAGTTAGGCTCATCAGGGAGGGGGAAATGTGTGACTAGTAAACTGCGGATACATACTGAACACCCAAGTAGGGAAGAAGCATGCGGCCTACACACTGGAAGCCAGTGTACAGGTCATTGCCTGGAGAGGTAAGTGAGGGCAGGGGGAGAGGGGACTGCGGTTTGCGGGAGTAAGGCCCCTCTTCTCTTTTTCTTCAGCCCACTGTTCTTCTTTCTTCACCTCCTCCAATTCTTCTTGGTGATGAGACACCAGGAGGAGAGCAGGCACCAGGAAGACTTGGGAAGCCGCAGGCTGGGTCGGCTCTAGGCACACCGGAGCGGCCTCAGGGGAGGCCAGTGGAGACTCTGGAGCAGCCTCAAGGGAGGCCAGTGGAGACTCTGGAGCGGCCTCAGGGGAGGCCGGTGGAGACTCTGGAGTGGCCTCAGGGGAGGCCGGTGGAGACTCTAGAGTGGCCTCAGGGGAGGCCGGTGGAGACTCAGGAGCCGTGGGAAAAGCCGGAGCAGCACTGACAGACTGCGGAGGCTGAGGCGACTTCTGGAGATCCGCCGGAGAAGCACTGGCAAGTTGCGGAGGCTGCAGAGTCCCTGGAGCAGCTCTGAGAAGCTGCGGAGTCTCTAAAGCAGCACTGGCAAGCTGCGGAGGCTGCAGAGTCTCTGGAGCAGCACTGGCAAGCTGCGGAGCCACTGGAGCAGCTGCGGGAAGCTGCAGAGCAACTGGAGCAGCTGCGGGAAGCTGAGGAGCCAATGAAGCAGCTGCGGGAAGCTGCGGAGCCACTGGAGCAGCTGCGGGAAGCTGAGGAGCCACTGGAGCAGCTGCGGGAAGCTGCGGAGCCACTGGAGCAGCTGTGGGAAGCTGCGGAGCCACTGGATCAGCTGCGGGAAGCTGCGGAGCCACTGGAGCAGCTGAGGGAAGCTGCGGAGCAACTGGAGCAGCTGCGGGAAGCTGAGGAGCCACTGGAGCATCTGCGGGAAGCTGAGGAGCCACTGGAGGAGGCTTGGGCATGGATGGAGCAGCTCTGGGAAGCTGCAGAGGCTTGGGCCCTGCTGGAGCAGCTCTCGGAAGCTGCAGAGTCACGGGAGCAGCTCTGGGATGCTGCGGAGTCACAGGAGCAGCTCTGGGAAGCTGTGGAGTCATGGAAGCAGCTCTGGGAAGCTGCGGAGTCACTGAGAACACTGGGACCAGGCAGGTGGGGCGAAGTAGCCGAACTTGAGGTGGTTCAAACCTGGACTGGATTTTTCTCAGGAACTTGGTATTGGTCACCATGCCTGGGTCACCACTATCCCATAGAGGAGTATCCCAGTCCAGCGCCTCTCTAGTGAACAAAGAAAGAACACATGCCAACTTAGTGTGTTCAGGGGTGGACTGGGAGGATGTCAGTTTGATGTACAACGAGCATTGGACAACAAAACTCCTGCAAAAATTGGGGTTGCCATCAAATTTGTTAGGCATCAAAAAATCTGGTCCAGAGTCTGCTGCCAAAAAACATGGCTGGGAGACAGAAGCTACAGGATAACAGGACCAACACAGGATAACAGGATCGCCACAGGACACCAGGAACACGGGAACACCACGGAACACAGGAACAACATGAAACACAGGAATCACACAGAGGTATCTGGAAATGCTCGGGAACATGGAGGGCTTTCTCTTCAGTAACAGGACATGAAGATCCGGCAGGGGATGCTGGGAGTCGCTAGGCTATATAGCCGAGCTGAATACCAGAGCCAATAGGGAGGACACTTGCCCTTTAAGGCTGGGAGAAGTCTGCGCCCCCCCCCCCCCCAGTGGCGGGAGCGCGTGTCTGCAGGGAAGAAGCATGCAGCCTGCACGCTGGGAGCCAGAGTACAGGCCGGAGCCAGGAGAGGTAAGTGACGGCAGGCGGAGCGGGGACTGTGGCAGCAGGCACGGGTGCACCCGCGATCTGTACCGAGGATTGTGGTTGTAACCGTGAAAGTCCATACTGACCACAGCATTGAAAGTTCTCTGCGGCGAACAAAGCGGTGTCAGTCACGGTTCATACTGATGGGGGGAGGGGGAACCATGCCCCCTTTTGGTCCCGATAATGAGATATTTCTGACCTAATTTTCTTACCAAGATATTGGGCCATATAGGATACCTCCTTGGCGTCTATACCTCTGCGAAGCCCCTGATGAGTACCAGCATAGGGACGAAACGCATAGGTCGAGGTTAGTGTTTCAATAGAGTCGGATTGGGACTGCCCTTTTAAGGGCTAGAGCAAATATTCTAGGATGCTAGGTCACAACAGGGTATAACTAGGAAGCTGCAGAGTCACGGGAGCAGCTCTGGGATGCTGCGGAGTCACAGGAGCAGCTCTGGGAAGCTGTGGAGTCACGGGAGCAGCTCTGGGAAGCTGCGGAGTCACTGAGAACACTGGGACCAGGCAGGTGGGGCGAAGTAGCCGAACTTGAGGTGGTTCAAACCTGGACTGGATTTTTCTCAGGAACTTGGTATTGGTCACCATGCCTGGGTCACCACTATCCCATAAAGGAGTATCCCAGTCCAGCGCCTCTCTAGTGAACAAAGAAAGAACACATGCCAACTTAGTGTGTTCAGGGGTGGACTGGGAGGATGTCAGTTTGATGTACAACGAGCATTGGACAACAAAACTCCTGCAAAAATTGGGGTTGCCATCAAATTTGTTAGGCATCAAAAAATCTGGTCCAGAGTCTGCTGCCAAAAAACATGGCTGGGAGACAGAAGCTACAGGATAACAGGACCAACACAGGATAACAGGATCGCCACAGGACACCAGGAACACGGGAACACCACGGAACACAGGAACAACATGAAACACAGGAATCACACAGAGGTATCTGGAAATGCTCGGGAACATGGAGGGCTTTCTCTTCAGTAACAGGACATGAAGATCCGGCAGGGGATGCTGGGAGTCGCTAGGCTATATAGCCGAGCTGAATACCAGAGCCAATAGGGAGGACACTTGCCCTTTAAGGCTGGGAGAAGTCTGCGCCCCCCCCCCCAGTGGCGGGAGCGCGTGTCTGCAGGGAAGAAGCATGCAGCCTGCACGCTGGGAGCCAGAGTACAGGCCGGAGCCAGGAGAGGTAAGTGACGGCAGGCGGAGCGGGGACTGTGGCAGCAGGCACGGGTGCACCCGCGATCTGTACCGAGGATTGTGGTTGTAACCGTGAAAGTCCATACTGACCACAGCATTGAAAGTTCTCTGCGGCGAACAAAGCGGTGTCAGTCACGGTTCATACTGATGGGGGGAGGGGGAACCATGCCCCCTTTTGGTCCCGATAATGAGATATTTCTGACCTAATTTTCTTACCAAGATATTGGGCCATATAGGATACCTCCTTGGCGTCTATACCTCTGCGAAGCCCCTGATGAGTACCAGCATAGGGACGAAACGCATAGGTCGAGGTTAGTGTTTCAATAGAGTCGGATTGGGACTGCCCTTTTAAGGGCTAGAGCAAATATTCTAGGATGCTAGGTCACAACAGGGTATAACTAGGGTCTCCGTTCATGAGTGTGACCCCATGCATCCATATAGAGGGGGACCTACACCGTCTGGACCTATGACATGAGATATTTCTGACCTAATTTTCTTACCAAGATATTGGGCCATATAGGATACCTCCTTGACGTCTATACCTCTGCGAAGCCCCTGATGAGTACCAGCATAGGGACGAAACGCATAGGTCGAGGTTAGTGTTTCAATAGAGTCGGATTGGGACTGCCCTTTTAAGGGCTAGAGCAAATATTCTAGGATGCTAGGTCACAACAGGGTATAACTAGGGTCTCCGTTCATGAGTGTGACCCCATGCATCCATATAGAGGGGGACCTACACCGTCTGGACCTATGACATCCCACAGGCAATGGTAAGATTGTTTCAATTATTTGATCTTCCAGCATTAATGGCTGATTCTGAACTATCCATCTGTAACCAGGCGAACCACGAAAAATTTGAGTATTGTATATGACAGCTGTCTAATGACATCTCATATCCTGTGTGCAGTTGTTTTCAGGACCATTGTCTCTTGTGTCATGTCAAGATTGACATGAATCAGGATCAACTGAACAATTCACCAGTGATGCGTGACCACGATGTAGGTCCAGTATAACTTTTGCCTTTCTCATTGACATGAATAGTGTGACAAAGTGGGCTGTCACCATTTGATTATATGTATTTTGTTTGTTTGTAATGTGTTGGAGCACCTTGGCTTGATCAAAATATTAATTTACTACAGAACTTGTTTACCACTTTAGAAACTTGCATCTAGCAGTTAGGGAGCAGAGAGAAGAATTAAGGGAAAATAGGGGAAAATTAACAGACTGTTGGACTGACTGTTGTGCCACTTACACAGAAACATGGACAAGTATAAATTAAGGATAAACAAATAGAAAAAAATATACTCCTGAGGTCACCTTTCCTTAACTGGATGCCCTATACACAGCCCCTTCAAATATACACACAGCAAATATGGCCTTGTAAGAAGGAACTTGGCTCACACTCAGCACTAAAATATACAGTGATTCAAGATAATCAGTCTAGAGTTGCTGTAATAATTATGAGTCAACAGAATAGTCTTGTATAGTAAAACAGAAAATACCATAAAAACATCCATAAAATATATAGGGTTAGAACGAAACAGGAAATCTACCATGAAATTCATAGATCCAGGCACCATGAATGGTAATCCATTTATATGTTTTTTAATGGCCTCCTTTCTTCTAAAACTTGACATTTAAAATGATGCTTATGAGACCGAAGGGCTCTTGGAGCATTACCAGAGCCCCTCTTCCCTGCAGCTTCACAGATTGTCAGACAGTCTCCCCCTCCCCCTTTGTTCCTTCAGAACTTCCCCCTCCCTCTGCCAGCTGTTTTTAATTATATCCTTATTCAGTTCACTGTAAACTATAAATAACATTGTAAATTATTATGCAAGTTATTGAGATTAAGGACAAATCAAATATGTTTTTATTTACAAAAAACACAATTTTAAATAAACAGATGTAAAGAACTAAGCCATCTGGCTAAACTCCTCACCTGCCACAGTTACCACTGAATTGTAATATAGTTAATAGCACAACTATGAAACAAAGGGCATACTGGAAATAACCACTGAAACTACATTAAGAAAGACGTTCCACTGGAGATTTATGTTATAGGATAACGTTATTCTCTATTGTCTTACATAATTTTTCAGTTACTTTTTTTCATCCAATTTACCTCTTCAAATAATGATGCATGCTATTGCTTTTTGAGTACTGTTTATTGTATTTACCTGTCAAAATAAAATGTGAAAAAGAAGCTATTGATTTATTGTCGTATAGAAACATACAAATTGGCAGGGAAGAACCATTTTGCTAAATTAGTCTTCCATTTTCCTTGCTCTCGACAAAACCATGCACTTTACTAAATTACTTTTATTAGGTTCTTTCTTTTAAATAAATTATTTTACTGTCTTTACATCCAGCTGCTATTACTGATCACGCTTACATGTACTCTGTGATGGTGTTCCTTAGCATATAACCTAATCTTCCCATTTTAAAGCTAAAGATAAACATTATGAATCATAACATTTTTTTTTCATGTTATTATCAAATTAATTTACTGCCTAATAAATGAAATATCTTAATGCAGGATATTTATTACCCTCTATGGTCTGAAGTGAGTTTAATATTGAGAAAGAAGAACCATCTGTTTTAAAAGTGATAGAAAAAATTATTTTAAATATTATTTGAATTTTTTTTTGTTTTTTTGTTTTTTGATCTCTAGAGATGAGTATAGCTATGATTTGCTTCTACCTTAATAATTTTTTATTTGGAAGCACTTTGCTACAAATATTAGAATGCAATTTAAGTATTTGTGATAAATATTTGTTTTTTATATATTTTGGCACATTTATTACAAATACAGGCGGTCCCCTACATAAGAACACCTGACTTACATACGACCCCTAGTTACAGACGGACCTCTGCATTTTGGTAATTTACTGTACTTTAGTCCTAGGCTACAATAAACAGCTTTAACAGTTATCAATGGTGCCTGTAATTAAGATTTATTGTTTATCCTGGTTCATATGACAATCCAACCTTTTAAAAATCCGATTGTCACAGAGACCAAAAAATTTTGTCTCGGGTTACAATAATAAAGTATACGGTTCCGTCTTACATACAAACTCAACTTTAGAACAAACCTACAGAACCTATCTTGTATGTAACCTGGGGACTGCCTGTACTCCTTGGTTAAGGAGAGTTGCAAATCCTATACAGGTCCAGGCAGGGTTCTTAGATAGTTGTACTAATGGACAAGATGCAGGCAGCACTCCAACACTCCAGAAAAGTTCAAATCAAGGTGTGATTTATTGCGGCAACGTTTTGGTGTTAATCACCTTTTTCCAAGGCTTGAAAAAGGTGATCAACACCAAAACGCTTTTCATTACTAGATAGATACGTTTATGTTACACTGATGTATTGATCACACAACTTAAAAACCTATTGGAAAAAAAAATAATCTAGTTGCTTAGAATTACTCACAAATGTGCTTGAAAGATATAAAAAAAAGACATCATATATTACCATACTAGATGTGCGGTAAGTTTCATGTAGGGCACATAACTATTTTATTTGTTGTTTTATTTAGATTTGTATAACAAAAAAATCATAATGATAATCATTATCCAACAAAGACCATTCAAATTAGAGGGGTATTCCTAGGATATACCATAATCGTCTGATGGGCTTCAACTTTGAGATACCCTGTGTTTTCCTAATGAGGGCTTCTCAACCAATACCTATCATGGATGTCTTTCTCTTATCACTTATGAGTTTAGAAAATATCCAAGGAAATATACATGACAATGTTTGTCAGCTCTTATATTAGTGAGGAACTCTGTCCCTGTTAATTCACTGTAGCAACAAAACATGGGATTGGGAACTAACATTCTCAAGAAAGACTAATCTCTGTCAGACATTTATGGCAGATTCTTTGGATATCACAGCCCTAGTTATAATTCAATCGCAAACACAAAACTACATATTATACCACAAAACGTGCCAAGACTAATAAAGCTTTATGCCTTGCATTATATCCTTGTCTAGTCTTGACCCAATTCTTGTTAGTATTCTACTACATTCTTTGGATATGCAGTAAATGTCTGAGAAAGGAATACTACTACAAGTTAGGTACTGACTTTACCACATTTTAGAGGTGATATTTCAACCTGATAAACCATGTTACTATATAAATACAGAAAACCTTAAAAATAAAATATAAAAAGGAAGTAAAGTGAAAAAGTGGCATAAACCCTTTCACACAAAACTATGCAACTATTTGCCCAAATGTAAGATGTAATTAATTTATAGGTGTTTTTATAGGTGTACCTGACAGATACGTTAATTTCTGAAAAACATATAACTATAGAATAGTGTTGCAGTATATGGAAAGAGCAATCAAAACTCCTACGGTTAAACTACTCTTTGGGGTCTAAAGAGTAAGGCCCCTTCCACACTAGCATTTTCACGCGCGAGTTCTGCGCGTGCTTTTGACGTGCAGAACTTGCATTGCACTCTGTCCCATTGTTTCCAATGGGCCTTTCCTCATTTGTGGTTTTTTTTTTCACGCGCGTGCGTTTGTTTTGACGCGACTCAAAAATGCAGCATGCTCTACTTTTGCGTTTCACGCACGTTTTTCCCTCCCCATTCAAGTCTATGGAGATGCATCAAAAACGCATTGCACTCGCAATCATTCCAAGTGCAATGCAAGGGCAATGCGTTTTAAACGGATGGGTTGCTAGGTGACATGAATAATTCCCCTGCTCGAGATCGAGCATTTAATTAAAAAAACACAATGAAGAACAGTGAAGAATAGAATAAAAACAGTGAACACAGTGAACACAGTGAACACAGGATCATTTAAGTGAAAGACACAGTGAAAAACACAGTGAAGAATAGATTGCAGATGTTTGGCACATCTGCTTACTTTTCAGGAGATATGTGCGGAACGGTGCGAACAAAATAGCATGTGAAGAACAATATATATGTGTGAAGAACACATTGCAGATGTATGGAAACATCTGCAATGTGTTCTTCACACACATATATATTGTTCTTCACATGCTATTTTGTTCGCACCGTTCCGCACATATCTCCTGAAAAGTAAGCAGATGTGCCAAACATCTGCAATCTATTCTTCACTGTGTTTTTCACTGTGTCTTTCACTTGAATGATCCTGTGTTCACTGTGTTCACTGTTTTTATTCTATTCTTCACTGTTCTTCACATCTGCTAACTTGTCGGGAGATAATATACGCGCGGAACAGTGAAGAATAGATTGCAGATGTTTGCATACATCTGCTAACTTATCAGAAGACATTCTTTTTCAATTAAATAACACATTTTATTCCCGAACTACGGTCCCTTTGAAAAATGCTCCCATTGACTTAAAAAACGTGCGTGAAAAACGCACCGAAAACGCAAGAAAAACGCGAACAACAAGTGCGTGAAAAACGCAAAAACGCTAATGACTCCAAGGAAAAATGGAACAAAATTGCAGCCAAAAACTTCATTTTTTCACGCATTGCACCCTGACGTAAAATGCAACGCTAGTGTGGAAGGGGCCTAATACAAATAAGCTCCAATCTCTCAACATATAAAAACGGGTTTTTTTTACCAGCTGTGAGTCCATAAATGGAAAATAGCAGCCAAACGTCAGAAACATCACTTTTCACATTTCACAACACATAATTGAGGGGATTTATTAATTGTGTTGCAACCTTGACAGTCGGCATCTGAGATCCGACTATGAAAAGCATAGCCCGATGTATTAAAGTAGCGCATGGCTGTAAATAATTAATGCACAGACGAAACTAATCAGTCGAGCAACATAAAAATGGTGACACAATTGAGATGTGCGCCAAAATCTTTCATGGGCTGCACCTGTTTTTCTTTTGATTTCAGACCATTTTATTCCTGGTCTGTTCTATGCCAAAAATTGTGCCTAAAAAAGCAGACAAACTCCACATAAATGTAGTGGCTGATGTGAAAAATTTAGGCCACGCCCACTTGCGCCAAGAAAAGATGGACGAGTCAAGATGGTCGGAAACATCTGTTCTTTCTGGTGCAAACGCGTTAATTATATTACACTACAAAGTGTATATTGACAGGAAACTACAAAAAGGTCCTTACAATGTAGAAATAATTTCTTTAAAAAAACAAATAAAACCCAACTTATTTGGTATCGCCATAACTGTAGAAACATGAAGATAAAAGGTCACATTTTATTATTGCCATATGTGTGGACATGGTCAATGAAGCTTTCTATTGAATGACAGCAAGCATAGATCTAGAAAACCATGAGGAATTGATTCAGAAAGTATATTGTAAAATTGTATAACTTTTCATTATACAAATAACATTTATTTGCTGGAATTGGAACACGCCATTAACTCTTTAAACTGCTGCAGCAAATTGCTGTGGCCTTGTGCTGTGCAGCAGTGCTAGCATGCCAGTAGTGTAGGGCGCTGCCATTTTGAGGAGGATCGTCATTTCCTGATGTCATCACAGATTTTTTAAATTATGAACTCAGGTGAACTCAAATTTTAATGGGTCTACAAACCACTATTTAGAAATACAGTGATCTTAACCAGCAGCCTATGGATTTACTTACTGTCACTGGAAGTATATTACTTTATTCTACATATCACTACATATAATTAATGCAATTAAATTGTATCAATAAAAATATAGAACACATTTATATAAACATAACCAGGACAACCTCTAAAATAGATAAAATAAACTGTCATGAACTAAAGCCAATTTCTGAATATAGTTTAAAATAATCACCCTCATCCACAAAGCTCTGCACAATGCTTTACCTCTCTCACCTCAGTGGCCCAACTTGTGCTCTTGGATCTGCCAGTGATCTGCACCAATGCTGCACCAATCCTCCAGAATGCCCTTCCCTGGATAATCAAACGAATACCCAACCTCCAAAGTTTAAAACCTGCTCTTAAAACCCATCTCTTTAGGCAACACTCGCTAACTGCTCAAAATGTCAACTCTCTCTTTACTAACCCATCCCGTGTCCACCTGTCTGTTATCTGGCAAACACCAGATAGACTCTGTGTATAAGATGCCGGCTGATGGCTAGCTCAAGCAGCAGAATTTTTATTTATTAAATCATATAATATATAAGCCTTTATTTAATTAATTCTTTTTTTTATTAAAAACAGTTTTTAATAAGTGTTTTAAACTTTTTTTTACTTCTAAAGGTTGGCTTGAACAAGCGATTCAATCATTATAAATCTTTAATTATTATAAAAAGTTCAAACTTTTTTTCCTACACATCAATGGTTCTAGTAATGTTTTGTCTTTGTAAAAAGAGTCTACATTAACCCCTTAATGACGCAGCCATTTTGTAGCTTAAGGCTCAGTCCCATTTTTTCTGTTACTTATCAAAGCGATTCTGAGATTGTTTTTGCCTCACATGTTGTACTTCATTTTAGTGGGAAATTTTGGCTGATAAGTTTTGCGTTTATTTGAAGAAAAAATAAAAAAATTATAAATTTTTTGAAAAATTTGCCATTTTCAAAATTCAAAATCATCGCGTTTTCAGGCAGATAGATTTACCACCTAAATAAGTTGCTGAATAACATTTCCCATGTCTAGTTTACATTTTCATCATTTTTGAAATGTCTGGATAATTTATTTTGATGTCACGCGGCTTACAAATAGATTATTGATTTTCTGTATTTTCAGAATTCACTATTTTGGGGATAAATACTGTTTTGAATGAAATTTTACATATTTAGCATTAAAACCACCCTATATAACCAACTGATTTTCAAATCTGCACCCCTTAAACTATCAGAAACAGCTTTTAGGAAGATCGTTAATCCCTTGAGATCTTCCTAGAAATTGAATCAAAATGGAGGTGAATACGTTCATTTAGCCCTAAAATTCTCACATTTCCAAAAGATAAAAAGAGAAAACCCACCATTCAATTTATTATGCAATTTCTCCCGATTACAAAGACCCCCCCCCCAAGGGGCCGTGACTTGTTTTATGGGTGCACAGCTAGGCGCAGAAGGGAAGGAGAGCCCTGCAGCTGCCAGGATTTTTGTTTCCTCATTGGCCCATTTTGCTGGCTATAAAATTTTTGCTTTTTCGTTATTGAGGCCATGTGATGGCATTTTTTTTTGCGGGACGAGATGCTTTTTCCATTGTTACCATTTTGGGTAAGGTGAGGTTTGTGTTATGATTTAGACTTTTTTGAGCTTTTTTGAGGTTATTTATGGAATAACCTTTTTTTTAACCTTTTTACTTGTTCCACCCTGGGACATGAACAAACAATCATTTGATTGCTTGTTCATGATAATTCTCTGCAATACTGATGTATTGCAGGGTATTAGCAGTGTCAGCCTATGCACATACATAGGGTGACACTGTGCCTTTAAGATGACGTCACTGACCGACGTCATCTTAACCCCGATCGGGACCCCAGTGATGCCATAGCAATGATAACCATCCCTGAAAATGGTGCAGGAGGGGGGGGGGGGGCGATCGTGGGAGAAAGGATTAAACACCTGACCGCGGGTGTTACCCGGGGATGTCAGCGGTAAATTACCGCTGACATCCCGCTACCCCGATGTTGGATCGGCTCCAGTGCAGAGACGAACCGACATTGTCCCCGTGTCCTAGCTCTACTGCGCTGAGGGCTATTTTCAGGCCCAGTGCAGTACAGCTACAGCGCGTAGCGCTGAGGGGTTAAAGTAGTGTGAAAGGTTTATGTATTATGTGTACAGGCAGTCTCCTGAGTTATGTACAGGATATGTTCTGTAGATTTGTCCTTACAAATTTTAATTTGTATGTAAGTCGGAACTGTAGATTTTAGCATTTTAACTCCAGCCAAAATATTTTTTTGGTCTCTGTGACAATAAGATTTAAGCAAGATTAACCATAAAGCTTAATTGTGGGCACCTTCGATAACTATTATAAATGTTTATAGTAGCCGAAGGCTACTATACAGTAAATTACAGTTAATTACCAATTACCAGTGGTCCGTTTGAAACTAGGGGTCGTCTGTAATTCGTGTTTTCTTAAGTAGGGACCGCCTGTATTATGTATTATCTATTACTTAAGAATAAACCGGTAGTGAAATAATATAATTTCTTCTCTATTGTTTAGATGTTTACATTACTTGCTGATACCACAATTCCTGTGTTACTTAATAGCATTTATTATTTACAACAAAAACTGTATTTTAACATTACTTTAGACTGAGAAAAATATGTATCCAAACAAAAGCAGAAAATAAATACATTCATATTAAAGCTTGCATTAGAGTCATTAAGATGTTCTTCATTTATTTTCCTTATGGTAGCACTTCGATGGTAATTTCAGGCTTAAATTGTCTGATAACTGTCTCAAAGATATCTTGCAATATCTTTTATATTGTAAAATTAAAAGGGATGTAAGCCCTGAAGGCAATTGACAGTTATGATAGCAGGGTCTTTAATGTCACCTGAAAACATTTTCATTGCAGACATTGATTTGTGTGTAAAATGTTGTATTACATTAGTAAACTGTGTCAATCAATTATTGGAAGTGCTTTACAAGATTAGGAAGCTTCAATTATTTTACTCAAAAAAAAAGGAAATGTAAACTGTGCATTTCATTTTCCTTTCCTGTATCCCCAAAGTGCAGAGACATGCTGACAAACAAAAGTGCTCTTTGTGTTTGGTATAAAAGTGATCACTAGCAACAAAGATGCTTCTGTAAGCTGTGCAAGTGATAAAATACCCACTGGACATAGGAGTCATAGTATCTGGAATCTATCCTTTAATGGCCTTGCTTAGTCCTTGAGGCCTCTTAACATAGCATTTATGAGACCTGAATGGCTTATGGCTTGCTTATATGTTTAGATTATTTTCTTTCATGGCTGTTGTTATTTATAAACGGTTGAAAGTTTAAAAGATGTTTAAGTGCATCAGATGAATATCTTTACACAATTGTCTTACAAGTGGTTGAAAGTACTTACACAATGAAATATTTTGTAAAAAAAAATCAAAAGGGAAATGTCACTTGAGGGTCATTGATGTATCATAGTCTATGTACTATACACACACACATATATACACATATATATACATATTTATGTATATATATATATATATATATATATATATATATATATATGTTCAGTGAAGAGGCAGCACTCCTTGTAGTGGTGAAAGGGGTGAAGCTTTATTCCAGAAAAAGCAACATTTCGCTGTACCGTTACACCTTTATCAAGCATAGCGTGAGTAACAAACAGCCAACTATTTAAGGACCAACAGACCCGCTGATTGGTCAATGGTAAGTGACAGTACATCATACAGAAAAGTGACAAACAAGTAATACCATTTTTCATATACATGTTATAAAGTGACCAGTAGTGCCAATATATTATTATGAAGTGTGCCATCATCATAAAGTGACATAGTGCAAAAGTAAACACAGTAAAACATGCCCATCGGTTTGTACACCTTCTCCACGTCTCCTCCTACTCATTCATGAAAAACAAATTGTTTCAGCTTGGCCACCTGTTGTATCATGCTGTGTTCAGTGCCAAACCGGAAGTGTATACTTTGATGAGTCTTTCTTACATGAAGGAGTTTCTTACAAAATACGACATTATTTAACGTGTACTAGTGACCATGTAATTTACATGTTGATATGTCCATGTGGACTAAAATACATTGGTGAAACCACGAACAAATTCAAAGTCAGGATTACACAGCATAAATATACGATACGCAAAAAGAAACGGGATCTTCCTGTCAGTCGACACTTTTTTGAAAAAGGACATAACGATTCACAATTGCGCTTTATCCTCATTGACCACATTCCTCCATTGAGAAGGGGTGGCGACAGGGCACAATTACTCAGAAAATGTGAATTAAAATGGATCCATCAATTAAATACACTCCATCCATATGGTTTGAATATTGAATTTAATATAAATAGCATAGGTCTCCAAACTGATGGGCGTGTTTTACTGTGCTTACTGTTGCACTATGTCACTTTATGATGATGGCACACTTCATAATAATATATTGACATTACTGATCACTTTATAACATGTATATGAATAATGTTATTACTTGTTTGTCACTTTTCTGTATGATGTATACTGAATTACTGTCACTTACCATTGACCAATCAGCGGGTCGGTTGGTCCTTAAATAGTTGGCTGTTTGTTACTCACGCTATGCTTGATAAAGGTGTAACGGTACACAGAAACCTCACTTTTTATGGAATAAAGCTTCACCCCTTTCACCACTACAAGGAGTGCTAGTGCTATAAATAGATAGATAGATAGATAGATAGATAGATAGATTAAAAAAAAAATAGATAGATAGATAGATGGATAGATAATAAATCGACAGATCATAATAAAAAATAAAGAATATGAATTTCAAAGTCTAAACTGCTACATAGAATAACTCGGCCTTCCTTCCTTGATGATTATATTGGTGTCTAAGAGGTTGGGTCAGGGTGCTTAACCCTGCGTACTGCTCTCCCTTAAAGGGGTATTCCCGGGAAGACAATATTCTTAAATTTACTCAGGATGACAAAATATCACATTCTCTAATTTACTGTTTTAACCCCTTATCACCGACACTAGTTTTCAGCTCAATGACCAGACTCGATCTTTCAAATCTGACATGTCTCACGATAATTGTTTATAACTTTGGAACGCTTTAACATATCCCTGTGATTTTGAGAATGTTTTCTCGTGATACATTGTACTTCATGTTAGTTATAAAATTTAAGTGATAAGTTTTGCGATTCGTTCTGAAAAAAAGTGAAAATTTGGCAAAAGTTTGTAAAAATGTTTCATTTTCCAAGTTTGAAATGTTCTGCTTTCCAGGTGTTAAGGTAAACCTAGCTGATAGATGAAATCCTGTCATTTCTACTTATTCTATTTTCCTAAAAGCATTGTAACAGAGACTTCATTATAAGATGGCGCCGGCATCGTGATCCTAACGAAAACAATTGAAGCTAAAGAATGTCAACAATACTTCTATCCTGACGTCAAAGGGAGTTCTCCAATCAAGAGACTACACAAGCTGGGAATTCTCCTCCCCCTTCTCCTTCCTTCATAATTTCTATATAGTTTTGTGAAACAAATGAAGTTCTAGCAGTGCAGATTTGCCATGGCCATGATGGCATGAGTGAGATTTAAATCAGCAAATGTGTCTGAATTAATTTCTTATGATGTGCACGCATGCTTATTGATTAGAAACACACAGCCAACGCACACTAAAAGAGGATGTCTTGAATCCTACCCTAACATTGGAGGCACTGCTGAGATTTTGCAATCAGGACGACCAGGACGCCCCCTCGTTCCAGCACTACTTGCAGTCTTGGGGTCACCATTTCCCGACTGGGTCTGATCATCCCACAATCACGGTAAGTTTCAGATTACATATATTCTGCTACTTGCCTGTGACTCGGGGAATGGTGATACCTGTGACTGTAGACAGCTGGGATTGGAGGGTAAATATGCATAGCCACCTGGTGTCCTGCATCGGGGTCTGAATTGTTATATAGCTCTGTATGAGAAGTGCCTTGGCTGCTGTGTGTATGCGCTTTGCTGAGCCAGAACAGAAAGGGAGGGGGGAGGACGTTCGAAGTTCATATAGAGAGGAGTGTAGCGAAGCCGCAGTGAAGATCAGACATATGGGCCGTTAGAATAAGGAGAAAAAGGACGGATGTTTGCCCGCCAAACATAGGCCGCCAGAATAGGAGAACGGGTAAAGAACGGGTGTCTGGGGATTTTGACAGGAATTAGGAGAAAAAGGGAGATCGTTAAGCGGGGACCTTCTGATAAACCTCTAACCGACACGCAGTGAGCTAAGTCTCTATAACTGGTGATCAGGGAGCTTGAAGGTCAGCCCTTAAGCCATGAGCAGCTGCACAGTAAGGGTCTCAGACAAATTATGCTGCGGTTTCGGAATAGAAATGACGTCCTCCCGGAGTGAAACATTGGTGCGCTAGCAATAGTTCAGGGAAGGGAAAGATGTAGGTAGACAGAAGGTTGTTCAGTTAAGTAGGACTGTTGGAAAAGTGCAAGTTGACATGATCGGACATAAGGGCTGGTAGTTGTGTTGAAATGAAAAGTAGTATTGAAGGTTTTGGGATGTGTCAGATGATCTGATGATTGTACAAGTGAGAAAACTTTGCAAACAGACACTTAGAGCCTCTGACTGACGGACGGACCAGGACAGAGGGACAGGAATCCTTCAGAGTGCTCAATGAAGAAAGAGACAGGCGGTAAGGGACATTTCAAAGTTTTTGATGTGGAAAGAATTTGAGAAAAAGAGATTTTATTATATTTTCCTTGGAGTGAAAAATGGCCCCTGTAATCCAGACTCCACCCCTGTATCTGGTGGTTAGAGAAGATGACACGCCCTACCATCCTTCAGTGGTGGCCATCTTAAGACAGTTTATTTCTCAGTGGTGGCCATATTAAGTTATATTCCCTTCTAGTCCCTGAAAGTTGAAGACTGTGTTGAGGATAGTAGCTGGAACCCCCCCCCTCGGGATTCTGAGCAGACGTTTGAAAAAAAAAATGCCGGCTGGTGATTTTTCACCTTTTCGGGCATCTGCTAGGGGTCTTGGAGTGTGGGAGGTTGTTTGAGTATTATTAAAATTTATTGATCCCGACAATTAGAGAAAAATTACTGTAAAAAGTGTTGCAATGTCTCTGGTACCTGCTTTCTGGCGTTTAAGGGGTTAAGAAAGGGGTGGGGGCTGTTGGAGCTGCGTTTTGTTTTGTGAAGACATGTACATGGCCTTGACGCTGAAGTTCTCCAAAAATCTAGGGCTCTGTCTGAGCTGTGTTATCACTGTGTGTTCTGTTCTGACCTTGACGCTACAGTAAGCTGAAGTTGTTTACATAAGGGGGCAGATCGCTGCATTTAGACTTCTCCCTGACAAAAAAAAAAGACTTGAAGGAATTTATTTGATTGTGGAACAAGAATACAGTATGATGTGATGCCCTCCTGTGTAACCCATGAACAGACTAAGCAAGAACGAGCCCCCCAACTGTATTACAGAGCCTATGACTGACTTTTGTTCCTTTTTGATTAAAAACCATCATAAGTGTACCTTGATTTTATTGAGATGTTGGAGTCTAGCCAGAACTTTATAGAGAGAACAGAACACTGGGCTGGAGATGTGGTGGAGGGACTCTGACACATTGACGTTCAGAGGGAATAGAGGATGTTTCACAGACCATGCTAAAGTGAGACTGACAACATTTCCCAGAAGTCTCAACCGACCGACCCAAGTGGGCGTTGCGGGGAGGCGACATTACTGTAGTGAGTGGCGTAGACGGCCCCAACAGGGCAGGACAAGGGGTGGTTATGGACAGGGATGTCAGCGAGAACAGTCCCCCTTCTGAACAGCCCCCCCAAACAGAGTTAGTGCCTTTCATTGTAAAACTGATGTGTGACTCTCCACTGCTGGCCCGATGATTTTAACCCATTTCCAGTCAAGAAAAAGACCCAGAAAGAACAGCTGGATACATGTAGGATGGTCTATGACCTCCAAGCTGCCAATGAGTGTACTGAAGCCCAGTGGTCCCTAGCCCAGACTGGCAGCAGTCCCTGAGAGTGACATATTATTCACTGTTATTGATTTGGCAAATGTTTTCCTCTCTGTGCCCCTACATGAAGATTGCCAGTAACTATTTGCCTTTACCAGTTCAGTATTCCAGTATACCTGATGCAGATTCCCACAAGGGGGGTAAAACTCCCCCAGCCAGTACTCCATACTACACGGCCCTACATGGAGTAGACTGGCAGACTAGCCCCTTACTGGATGTTCTCCTTTTCAGTATGTGGAGGACCTACTGTTTTTGTTTTCCAGGATGCATTTATTGACCTTATGTGTTTTCTGTTCCAGAAGGGTTGCAAGGTTTCCAAAGACAAGCTCCAGTACTGCCAGGAGAAAGTGGTCTTCCTAGGCCACTGCTTCTCAGCCACAGGCAAATACCTGGCAGAGGAAAAAAAGCTGGCAGTCCAGAATGTGCCCCTGCCCTGAGGCCCTAAGCCTCTTCACATGTTTCTAGGACTGGACAGCTCCTGCAGGCCTGGGATAAGGTCTGCTGCCTCCAGCCCAATGCTGCCCCTTTCTGACTGAATTGCCTCTTCACCATTTGCCCTTAGTCAGGAGGCAATTGATGCATTCCATAGCCCTAAGCTGGTAAATCCTGTCTGCCCCGGCCCTAGGCACATCCTATTGGATAAGACGTTTTGTTTTATTTTGCACGGAGTATCTAGGCCACAGGTGTCCTAGCCCAGGAACGTGGTGGCCTCCCAAGTGGCCCATTATTAGGCCCGGTTAGACTCAGTCGTAAGGGGAGCCCCTCATGTGTCAGTAGGGGGGGGAGAGAAGGGTGATTAACCCAGATGTTGAGTTTTTTCTCATAGATGGCTCCAGGTCTGCAGGAGAAGACAGACGGTTCTACACTGGATATGCAGTGGTCAGTGGCGCACATGAGGTAGTACAAGCAGAACCACTCCCTCCACACAGGTCAGCGCAGGAGGTGAAGTGATGGCACTCAGGGAAGAGCTACAGCTGGTGGTCAAGACAATGACCTTCTTTAACATTGACAGCACAGATAACCCTGTATTAGCAGTGTCTGATGTGTACAGGATTTGTGGGGATAGAAGAGTCAGGTCAGGCCTAAAGGCTGGGAAGGTGAGTGTACGGTGATAACTTTTGTGCATTCCTTCCTCGTGATCCCCAGGGATAAGGTTGATCAGACACATAAATAAAAGGTAGAGAATCCCAAAGGATTCTGGAGGTCGGAGAGAAGCCCCTACATAACAATGTATATACAGTGGGAGCATCTAGGGGGGTCCCGGATGAGTACAAGCCCCACAATCAGATATGGGCAGGTCTAGAGTCCATTATTCCCCAGATAGCTATGAGCAAAGATGTTGGTTGGGTTAACTGTTTTTATTGTAATCAACAGAGATTTGTGAATTATATCAGAGATGCTTCCCAGAACCGCATGGCTTTGGACATGATCCTTGCTGAGAAGGGAGGAGTCTGTAAGGTGGGAGAGGCTTGTTACATCCTGGATGACCTTGCCCCCTATGGATCCATTACCCATGCACTTGAAGAGATTGAAGGACTGTCCAGGGAACCCAAGAGAAACTCGGAAGTGGACGCTATATCCTTCACTTTGTGGATGGGGGATTGGAAGGGTTTCCTTTAAGTGGGGGTGACATTGGGGATTGTGATTTTGCTCTTGTCACTTATTGCGTGTGATGTGGTCCCCCTCATCAAGTCCACCAAGTATCAGGAGTTAGAAAAGCCAAAGACCCCTTACTCAAGTTACCTAAATTTGCATAATCAAGATATCCCTCTAAGATCAACCACCCCTGAAACATATCAAGCAGCCCCCCGGAGTAGGGAACCGTAGAGTAGAGATTTGATTCCCATATGTGAAAGTCCACTAAATGGGGGCACACCCAACAGGGTTCTGCTGTCATCCAACTGCTGAAGAGGAGAGCGAAGCACATATGGGCAGATCCAAAGGTCCTTCTAGACTAAGAGTAGCGGAGAGAAATTCCAGGATTTAGGGGGGACTGTTAAGGTAAACCTAGCTGATAGATCAAATCCTGTCATTTCTACTTATTCTATTTTCCTAAAAGCATTGTAACAGAGACTTCATTATAAGATGGCGCCGGCATCGTGATCCTAATGAAAACAATTGAAGCTAAAGAATGTCAACAAGACTTCTATCCGGAAGTCAAAGGGAGTTCTCCAATCAAGAGACTACACGAGCTGGGAATTCTCCTCCCCCTTCTCCTTCCTTCATAATTTCTATATAGTTTTGTGAAACCAAATAAAGTTCTAGCAGTGCAGATTTGCCATGGCCATGATCGCATGAGTGAGATTTAAATCAGCAAATGTGTCTGAATTAATTTCTTATGATGTGCACGCATGCTTATTGATTAGAAACACGCAGCCAACGCACACTAAAAGAGGATGTCTTGAATCCTACCCTAACACAGGCAGGAGTAAAAATACCCAAAAAGCTTGATAATTAACATTTACGGAATGTCTGCTTAATGTTGAGATGATATTTTATCCTTCCTCTCATTTTTCTAGGATGTTATGAGGTGCAGAACTTTAGGTGCCATTTTTCTCATTTTCATGAAAATTGCCACAACTCACATTTTGAGGGAAAACTCAGCTTCCAAGTGACTTTGAAAGGCCTAAATAATAGTAACACCCCATAAATGACCCCACTATAGAAACGTAACCCCTCAACGTATGTAAAACAACTTCGATTAAGTCTCTTAACCCTTTAAGTGTTTCACATGGGTTAAAAAAATATGGACCTGCGATTTAGAAACTATGGAATTGTTTTGGAAAATACATTCATTTAGGCCAAACTGACAGTTTCAGAATAAATTAAATGATGAAACGCACTACAACGTTTGATGCCCAATTCCTCCCGAGTGTACAGATACCCCATATGTGGTGGTAAACTGCTGTACGGGCGCACGGCCGGGCACAGAATGAATGGAGGCGCCCTTCACAGCAGATTTGTATTATCACATTGTACTACCTATACATTTTTATTTTTTTTGGTAATGCAAACATATGGGGGCTTATTTTTTACGGGATGAGATACAATGTATAGATAATTCATTTTGGGGGTCTATAGCTTAATCATGAGATTTTATTAACTATTTCAAGGGGGACACAAACAAAATCATCAATTTTTATTTTGGAATTTTAGCATTTTTATCCCCCGCTCACCGTAACATAAAAATAATATTTTATCTTTACTCTCTGTTTCACTACGATTGCGGTCATACCTCATTTATATAGTTTTTCTTATCTTTGCTCAATTTTCCTGAGCAAAACCAATATTGGAGAATATCGCATTGTTTTTATTATTGACAACTTTTTAGGGCCATAACTTCTGTATTTTTCTGTTGTCAGACCTGGTTGAGGGCTTTTTTTTGCGAAAAGAGTTGTTCTTTTCAGTTTTATCATATTAGGGAACTTAGCTTTTTTTGATCACTTTTTAGAACATTTTTTGTGATGGTGTTTGATGAAAAATTGTATATTACAGAAGTTTTTCGAGTTTTTTTTTTTCGTCGTTCACCGAACGGGTTCAATATTGATTTAGCTTTATTGTACAGATGAATACGGACGCGGTGATACCAAATATGTACATTTTTCGTGTGTTTTTGTGTTTTATATACTGTATTTGCATTATATGTGTAACTGGGGAGATTATGGGACTTTATTTTATTTATTTATTTAATTATTATTATAAAATGATTTAATCTTTTTTTTTTTACTTTCACATATTTGCGCATGCTCAGTTACATACAGCCGGGTCCTGCTAGGAGGGTAGAACCCGGCGAGAAGAGGAGCCGGAAGCCTTGGGTCACTCGCCGGACCCGGGGCAGCGGCAGGAGGGATCGGATCCCCCGGTAAGCTCCACGTGGGACACACTTGCACGCCGCTGTCATTAAACTGTGATATCACAGCCCGACACCGGCAATATACTGACCCAATGTCCCGAAATCTTCTTCTGACGCGGCGCCATAGAAAGGCGTCGCGTCAGAAGAAGTACCCTTAATCCCCGACGTAGATTCCCGATAGGGCGGTCATTAAGGGGTTAAACAAAAATACAGCATTTCATAGATATAATTCCAACTTGTCTCTAACAGTTCTGATGTATACAATTTTGTTTGCCCCTGGTTCCAAATGAAAAATCTTCCGTCTAGGCTAGGGTCTGGCATGGCAGATTCTTCTCATGAAAAGATCCTCTCTGCCTCCAGCCACTCCTCCATTCTAAGACGAGCTCACACAAACACACTTCCTGCCTGCTAAAAACAGCACAGCCTAAGCTATAAGCTACAGGCAAGAGAAGATCTTTATAGCAGAGGACTGTGTTTTATAGCTCAGATGTAGCAGAGATGTACTAGAGCTGCAGTGTGTCATTGTGTGTTATATCCATCCCGTGGGTCTTATTATCTCTCATCTCTGATCTGTCTTGTCTCTCTTTCTATGTGTCAGATACTAGTGATTGTTCAGGAGCTAAATGAAAGCACATAGCAACAAGGAATCATGAAATGTCTGCTTAGAGAGTCCCCGTCCACACTCTAGAATCTTTAACTGACCATCACTGAGTGATAGGAGCTAAAACAGCAATTAAACTCAGTAAAATTGTAAAGGAAGGGGTTAAAAATGATCTTTATTGTGTAAACATCACTGGGGGATTAAAATTTGGGAACTTTCTTTCATGGAGAAGCTCCTTTTAGTGAAGAACATAGTGGCACATTGACCTCATTCAAGTGCATTTACCGTATTTTTTGGACTATAAGACACACTTTTTAGCAAGAAAAAATCTTGATATAAAGTGCCTGCGTCTTATAGACCGATGGTCAGGAGGATTTTTCTCTGCCAGACCCTCCTGACCACTGTAATGGAGATTGGGTGATACCCTGATATAGAGCTGCACCCGATCTCCCAGAGAGGAGAGCCTCCACACTGCTCTCCCCTCTCCCAGGTGTCCTACAGGTACATAGGTACAGGACCTGTAGAGATGTCAGAATCATGTGACTGATCACATGCTTCTTACATCAACATATACTGCTGAGAATGAGGACATGCTGTGCTGGGGCAGGGTAAGAAGAAGGGGAAGAGGGGAAGGAGGGGAAGGGGAGAGGGGGCTTAAGGGGTGAGAGTGGGGAGGTTCTGTGTGTAAAGCTGAGCTGTTTGTGCAACTGTATGGTTGATTCAGAGCTGTGTGTGTAACTGTATGGATGATGCAAAGCTGTGAGAGTAAATGTATGGATGTAGCAGAGCTGTGTGTGCTGTGCTCTAGTGCGGCAAACAGGGATATTTTAATTGGTGTAAAATATATTTTTTTTTTTGGAAGCCTAAATTTGGGGTGCGTCCTATGGTAAGAAGAATCTTATAGTCCGAAAAGAAGGGTATCACTTTATTCTGAATGTTGTATACATGTTCAAATTTATTCATGGAGTGTTTGGGGCCCTATTAATTTGAAATGTCATCATTGGGGGCAATACATATTAACATTTTTTTATGGGGACCGTACGTATATACTATTATTCATGAGGGACTGATGCCCTGAAAAAACATTGGGAAATGATCTTTAACTATTGACAAAGATCAATACCGGGGGGTAGACATCCAATAAATAGAAGATCCTCTTCATATCTACCGTGTTTCCCTGAAAATAATACAGCGTGTTATATTAATTTTTCCTCCTAAAGAGGCACTAGGTCTTATTTTCAGGGGATATCTTATTTTTCAATGAACAAACAAATAAACAACTTTTCCAACATCCAAACTCTGAATTTCATGCTGATTTTTTTGTGACTCTATTTCTATTGGAATCATTGGCCTCAATCACTCAATAACACTTTCCTTAAATCAGCCCTTCTTGTCCGGGTAGCTGTTTGTATCGTATTTGCAGTGAATTTTTTAATGATTTTATTGCCCAACATCTTGCAATATCTAAATGATCTACTAATGCTAATACTAATGTACACCGTGGGGAAGATCTGTAGCAATGATTGCCACTAGGTGTTATTTTCAGGGGAGGCTTTATATTTCTAAGTTGCAAATAATTTGTATTAGTTCTTATTTTCACTGGGTGTCTTATTTTAGGGGAAACAGGGTAGATGTGGACATCTGGAAATAAGAAATATCAGTTAGTAATTGTTTATTATGATATGTGTGTAGGGAAAACCATCTTATATACCATATTAGAAAACACTAACCATGCGTACAGTAAATAAGTTTGCATCTCAATACAAATCCATGGCACATAGGTCCTTACACATGAAAACAGAGATACTATGATAGAGAGTCACAGTATGTAGGATAGAATTACAGCTATTCAAACCTGAATGCATGGATGATTAGCTAACACATCAATGCAATTTTAAAAGTGCTGTTTTTGTTGTACCAAATGTGAGTATACTACCCTAAAAAGAAGAGATTTTAATCTATACAGGCTATGCTACGTGTGCATATTATCTCTTATAGTGCAAACACTGTTAAATGTTTATATGCACATTGGAGGAAAGGAAAAAAATGGTAGCAGAAGGTCTGAAAGGGAAACCTATTCCTAGATAAAGTCCTGATGTTGTCATGAGCACGGGCGCGCCAGTGACCCATAACCCCAATCGCAGGTGCACATCCCAGTGCGTTCATCCCGGTGGCTCCAGTTCCTCCCGGCAGGGTAACTAACCCCTCCCAGCTCCAGTGATGGTCTCTGCGTCTCCCGCTGATAATTGACACTGGCCGTCCGCCTTCCCTGATAAATTCCCACCCCTTTCCTGTGTCCCCTGTCGGATCTCTGTGTTTCTATGCCTAAGAGAAAGCTTTGTTCCATGCCCTTATCCTGATTTCCCAGTTTGACCTCCATTTCATTCCTGTCTATGCTCTCCTGATGCCTGCTTTGAACTATTGCTACATCCGATCCCGTGCTGCCCATCCTCACCTCCTGCTTGTCCCCGAATACGATTCTGTCTAATATCTTTGTACCTCACCATCGCTGCCAACTTGGTCAAAATCGCACCTGTGGAATGACCTTGTGGTACCATGCCACAGCAAGTCCAAACTGCTTTGCGGCGGGCTCTGGTGAAAACTGGGTGCCACTTAGATTCCGGTCCCAGGTGTTGGCTTACGTCATCGTCCACAGTGGTCCAGGGAGTCCACTACCACTGGAGCCTTACAGTAAGATCCAGCCATGGATCATGCCAAGGTTCCGCTACCCCAACTGACTGATCTTACCACCATTGTGGTCCAGAACTCCCAGCAGATTGCCACACAAGGTGTGAAGCTCGGATAAGTCACTGCCATGCTGCAGCAGTTGATTGCCAATCAGCAACATTGTCAGACTCCTATGGCTTCTCCTGCTGCTCCACTTTGCCAGCCTGCTGCTGAACCTAGGCTGAGGCTATCCATACCTTCTAAGTATGAGGTGGACCCCATGTTGTGCAGGGGCTTTATCACCCAGTGCTCCCTGCACATTGAGCTTATGCCGACTCAATTCATCACAGAATGGTCTAAGGTGGCATTCATCATCAGCCTCCTTTCCGGGAAGGCCCTGGCATGGGCTACTCCCCTCTGAGACAAAAAATACCCAGTTACAGCTAACATCTCCTCCTTCTTTACTGAGTTCCGTTCTGTCTTTGAGGAACCTGCATGGGCATCTTCAGTTGAAACTGAACTGCTGAAGCTGCATCAAGGGGACTCATCTACTAGTGACTATGCGGTTTGGTTCTGTACCCTGGCCTCTGAGCTTGCCTGGAAAGATGCACCTCTGACTGCGACTTCTAAAAGTGACTTTCGGGACAAGTTACAGACGCGCTGTCTGCAAATGACCTGCTGTCTACTCTGAGTGAACTCATTTCGATGGCCACTCGGATTGATATCTGGTTTATGGAGTGCTCTGAGGAGCAACGTCTAGAGCAAGTGCAAGTCTAAGTTCGACGTTTGCCTTGCTTGGCTCCTGCTTTCCAAAGGCCGCTTCAGTCACCTGCCTTGACAGCTGCATTGGAACTGATGCAGGAGGACAGAGCTCGACTGTCCTCTTGGGAACGTTCCAGGCAACATCAGGAGAACCAGGCCTGTCCACTCCATCCTCAACATCCTGTACCTTCCCGTTTTGCTCAGTTCAGGGACGGGTGCTCAGTTCCAGATTTTTTCCTTCCTGGCTTCTGGCTCTGCAGGAAGCTTCATGAATGCCTCTCTGGTCTCCTGGCATCACTTTCCTAAGGTCCGCCTCTAGAAGCCTCTGGTTATCTCCTCAGTCAGCGGTTAAACCCTCTCCGATCTGGTTTGCTACCGCACTAAGCCTTTGTTCCTGCAAGTCGGGGCGTTACATAAATTGAGACTGCCTTTCTATGTTCTACCCCGTTCCACGTCTTCCCTCCTGTTTGGTCTTTCGGGATTGCAGCTCCATGCACCTGTGCTTAATTGGAAGACAGGGGAGATTCCAATTACCAGTCTCACTGCATGGTGATTCCTCATCCAGCACCAGTCATGGCATCTTTTGTGGTCCCCAAGACTCTGGAGGGTCTCCCAGCTTGCTATCAGGACTTTGCTGACATCTTTTTGAAGAAGCAAGTCTAGACTTTAACACTGCACTGTCCCTACGACTGCCCTGTTGATCTGCTGCCGGGTATCTCTCCTCCTCAGGGATGGGTGTACGCTCTCTCTGTGCTTGAAAGTGTAGCAATGTCAGACTATATCAAAGAGAGGGGGTTCATACCTAAATCCTCTTCTTCTCTGTGACCTAAAAGGATGGGTCACTCCATCCATGTATCGACTACCACAGTCTTAACAAGGTCACCATTAAGAACCACTATCCTTTGCCTTTGATCACTGAGCTATTTGACCGCATACGTGGAGCCAAGGTTTTCTCCAACCTGGACCTTCATGGGGCCTACAACCTGATCCGTATCCGCAAGGGTGACGAGTGGGAGACTTCTTTTAACACTCGTGATGGACACTTTAAGTACTTGGTGATGCCATTTGGACTTAAATGCACCAGCCATCTTTCAGGAATTTGTCAACGACATCTTCAGGGACATGCTATATACCTGTGTAGTGGTTAATCTTGATGATATCCTGGTGTTCTCTGCGAACTTGAATCCTGTCTGTCCCACGTATGTCTAGTCCTCAGTCATTTAAGAGCCAATTGCCTCTACACCAAACTTAAAAAGTGCCAGTTCCATCAGAGGAGTCTTCCCTTGATTGGCTACATTATCTCAGACAGGGGTCTACCTATTGATCCGACGATGTTGTCTGCGGTTCTTCAATGGCCACGCCCAGTAGGATTACGTGCAATACAGAGATTCCTGGGCTTTTCCAATTACTACCGGCAGTTTATATCGACCCTTCTCCTCTGCCGTGTCTCCCATTGTGGCGCTCACCAAGAAGGGCGCCAATCCCCAACTCTCGCCTCCAGCGGCTGAAGAAACCTTCTCAAGATTATAGTTTGCTTTTGCCCCAGCCCCACTCGGCCTAATACTGAGAAGCCTTTTCATCTGGAAGGTGATGGCTCCTCAGTGGGAGCAGGGTCAGTGCTCACCCAAAAAGGGCCAAAAGGCTGAACTCTCACTTGCAGGTTTTTCTCTAAGACTTTCTTCTCTGCATAGAGGAATTATTCCATAGGAGAAAGAGAACTAATGGCCATTAAACTTGCTCTGGAAGAATGGCATTATCTTCTGGAGGGAGCTCACCACCCGGTCTTCCTGTATCCAGATCATTAGCAGAGGCGTAACTAGGAGAGGCTGGGCCCCATAGATAAATGTGTGCCGGCCCGGCTATCGCCAGGCAGGCGCACATTGGCGTGCTGGAGAGGAAGAAAGGTGATCGCGGCTCACCCCTCCCCTCTCCATACGTTCTTGTGAATGTACCCCTACACGGACATATTTATACAAGTACACAAATTTATATACTGATACATACACACCTTTATATACTTATATACACATAAAGTTCTACACGTGTATAGTCACACCCATATACATACAAGTATACACTTATACACACACACATTTATGCACTCATATACATTTATACACTAATACAGAGTGTATACAAACTCACACAGTATATACATACTGTATACACATACATACAGTATAAAAAGACCAAATACACACATACTGAATATACATACAGAATATACACACATACAGCAAATACACACACATTCAGTATATACAGCATATACACACATATGGGGAATACACACACACATTCAGTATATAGAGCATATATACACATACTATATACAGTATATTCATATATGCACAGTATATGCATATATACACAGTATATAGATATATACGCATATACACGGTATATGGATATATACACAATATACACATATACACAGTATATGCATAGATACACAATATACACATAAACACAGTATATGCATATATTACAATATACACGTAAACACAGTATATGAATATACATACAATATACACATATACACAGTATATGCATATATACACAATATACACATATACACATTATATATATATATATACACAATATACACATATACACAGTATATACACTTTTACACAGTATATACACAGTATATACATATATACACAATATATACATTATAGACATATATACACAATATACACAGTATATACACAATATATACATATAAACACAGATAAATACATATGTAAATACTTATCTGTGGTTGTGGTTGTTCCGGTGGTTGTTCGGGCAGGTGTTCGGGCAGGAGGGGGGGTTGGAGTGGTTGCATGTTCGGGACGGGGGGGGGGTGAGGGCAGAGGGTGCGTTCGCCGGGCGGGAGGGCGAGGGGTGGGGGGGCGTGGTCAACTGTGCCGTCGGTAGAATGTGTCAGCGGCCACCTGTGCTGCTTTGCAGAGGTTATGCGTGCCACGGTCACCTGTGGGAGTTTCAGGGACTCTGCGATCCAGGAGAGGTGGGTGGGCCAGGAGAGAGGTGGGCAGTAGCCGGGACACAAAGGGAATCTCATGGGCCCCGTAGCAGCTGCTACGGCTGCTACGGCGGTAGTTACACCATTGATCATTAGAATCTCCTTTATCTCCAGACTGCTCAGTGCATCAACCCAAGTCAAGCCCACTGGTCACTCTTCTTCTCACATTTCAACTTCTTGATTCACATCAATCCTTGAGAATGTCAAGGCTTATGCCCTCTATCATGCCTCTGATGTCATTGGGGAAGAAGCGGCTCCTCAGCATATTATTTCTCTCGAGCAACTGGTTGTTGCTGCTCCGGTGGATATTCAGCAGCTTCCTCCTGGCAAGACCTGCACTTCAAAAGAGGATATTGACTTGGGGACATTGCTTTCGTGTGGCTGGGTACCCTGGAGTGCAACGCTCTGCAGCCCTCATTTCCCGTTTCTATTGGTGGCCTGATCTGGTCAATGATGTACTGGACTTCTGCACTCCTGTGCTCATAATAAGCCATCTTGCCTCAAACCAGCTGGTCTACTAAATCTATTACCGATCCTCAGTCACCCGTGGTATCATGTGGCAATGGACTTCATTGCAGATCTTCCATCCACCACTGGGAATACCGTCATCTGGGTGGTAACTGACCGGTTCTCCACGATGTCCCATTTTGTACCTCTGCCAGGTCTGCCATCTGCCTCTTTCCTTGGCAGCCTATTCTTCACCCACATCTTCCAGCTACATAGACTTCCTGAGAACATCATCTCTGACAGGGGATCCAGTTTGTTTCCTGCTTCTGGCATTCTTTCTGCAGTTAACTTCAAGTAAAGTTGAATTTCTCCTATTCATACCACCCTCAGTCCAATGGACAAGTAAAGATAGTTAACCGGAGAGATGACCCGTCAAGACTACTGGTTCACTCTGTTGACGTGTGCAGAGTTCTCCTCGGATTCCGAATATGCTGGCTCCGCCCCCTTCTTCATTTTCTATGAACAGCATCCTTGTCTACCTCTACCCCTATTGGTGACTTCTGATGTTTCTGCCATGGAGAAGTTGGTCAGAGATCTTAAGTCCTGATCTGGTGCACCCCAATAAGTTTTCCAGGCTGGCGGATGAGGGGGATATCAGCTCTGGGGTAGCAATGCTGCAGCAAGACATGGCCTCTAGCAACCAGGGGACTGTTTGCTCCAGTAAGAAGGGTAATGGGAGCACAGGCAAGGTCAGACAGATGCTGGTAGTGGGAGATAGTGGGCAATCTGTCATAAAGACCATGCATACCGAACAGTGTGTTGTTTGCTGGGTGCTCGGGTTCAGCATGTTGCGGATCGGGTTGTCAGATTACTGGGAGGGGCTGGTGAGGAACCAGCGGTCATGGTCCACATTGGCACTAATGACAAAGTAGGAGGTAGGTGTAAGGTCCTTAAAATGATTTCAGGGATTTAGGCCATAAGCTCAGGGCAAGGACCTCAAAGGTAGTTTTCTCCGAAATAGTACCTGTACCACGTGCCACACCAGAAAGGCAGCAAGAGATCAGGGAGGTAACTAAGTGGCTCAAAAGTTGGTGTAGGAAGGAGGGCTTTGGGTTCATGGAGAACTGGGCTGACTTTTCTGTCGGCTACAGGCTCTACAGTAGGGATGGGCTGCACTTCAATGGGGAGGGTGCAGCTATTTTTGGGGAAAAATGTCTAGAAGGTTGGAGGAGTGTTTAAACTAGAGACCTGGGGGGAGGGCAACTACACTTGTGCAGGGCAAATAGACAGTGTAGATAGAGAGCTGGGAAGAGTCATAGTCCATGGGGGAGGAAGGGGGGCTGAAATGAGATTGGGGAATAAGAACAAAAGGAATAGGGATAGGGAAAACCATATAAAGTGTATGTACACAAATGCCAGACGCCTCACAAACAAAATGGAGGAACTGCAACTCTTGATGTTGGAGCGGAAATATGATATAGTGGGTATCAGCAAGACATGGTTGGACAGTAGCTATGACTGGGCTGTTACTATAGATGGTTGTGAGAAACACATACCTTATGGGAAAAAGCATAAGAGGAACAAGAAAAAAAATGTGGCTAACTAGTCTTGTAAGGAATGCAATAAGCGAGAAATATAAGGCGTTTAATGTGCTAAAACGTGGCGGTAGCGATGAGGCATTACAGGATTATAAAAAGAAAAATAAATCCTCTAAAAAGCAGAAAAAGGACGAAAATTATTTTTCAAGTATATAAATGATAAGAAACTAAAAACTGAGAGTGTGGGCCCCCTTAGGAATAATATGGGGGTCATGGTGGAAGGAGATGAGGAAAGGGTCAATCTACTGAATGTCGTCTTTATCCAGGAAAATCCCCTGGTGGAAGACACAATGAGGAATAATGTAAATTCCCTTTGGAATGTCAACAGTTTAACCCAGGAAGAGGTACGGCCCGCCTCGCAACCACTAAGATAGATAAATCACCGGTGCCAGATGGCATACACCCCCGGGTTCTGCATGAACTATGTACTGTGATAGACAGACCGTTATTTTTAATATTTGAAGATTCACTGAGGGCTGGTTATGTTCCACACAACTGGTGCATAGCAAATGTGGTACCAATATACAATAAAGGATCAAAAAGCAATCCTGGAAACGACAGACCTGTGAGTCTAACTTCTGTGGTGGGGAAAATATTTGAGGGGTTTGTTAGAGATGCTATCCTGGAGTATCTCACTGTGCATAACCTTATAACCCAGCGTCAGCATGGGTTTATGAGAGATCGGTCCTGTCAGACTTAACTGATTGGTTTCTACGAGGAGGTAAGTTCAAGACTGGACCTGGGGGACGCTGTGATTGTTGTATATCTGGACTTTTCAAAGGCATTTGACACCGTGCCGCATAAAAGATTGGTATATAAAATGAGACTGCTGGGAATAGAGGAAATAAGTGTATTTGGGTAAGTAATTGGTGATAGAAAACAGAGGGTCGTCATTAACGGCACATTCTCAGATTGGGTTGACGTTACCACTGGAGTGCCACAGGGGTCAGTACTGGGCCCCTTCTTTTTAATATTTTTATTAATGACCTTGTAGTGGGTTTACACAGTCAAGTTTCAATATTTGCAGATGATACTAAGCTGTGTAAATTAAAAATACTAAGGCTGATAGTTTAGCATTACAGAAGGATTTGTGGAAGCTTGAGGAGTGGGCAGAGAAATGGTTGATGAGGTTTAATGTAGATAAATGTAAAGTTATGCACTTGGGCCATGTTAACAAAAAGTATAATTATGTTCTAAACAGTCAATTACTTGGTAAAACTGGAGCTGAAAAGGACTTGGGGGTATTGGTGGATGGTAAACTTAATTTTAGTCACCAGAGGCAGGCGGCTGCTGCTAAAGCAAATAAAATTATGGGATGTATCAAGAGAGGAATAAATTCTCATGATAAAGACATAGTTTTGTCCTTATACAAATCCCTGGTCAGACCACACATGGAATATTGTGTACAATTTTGGGCCCCACTGTATAAAAAGAATATAGTAGAGCTGGAACGGGTGCAGAGGAGAGCAACCAAGATTATTAGGGGAATGGGGGGATTAGAATACAATGACAGATTACAAAATTTGGAATTATTCAGTTTAGAAAAAAGACGACGGAGGGGAGACCTCATTACAATGTACAAATACCTGAACGGACAGTACAAGGATCTCTCCAAAGATCATCCTCTGCGCCTAGAAGAAAATCGATTTTACCATCAACATAGACAAAGGTTCTTTACTGTAAGAGCAGTGGGACTGTGGAACTCTCTGCCGCAGGAGGTTGTTATGGTGGACTCTATGGGGCAGATTTACTTACCCGGCCCATTCACGATCCAGCGGCGCGTTCTCTGCACAGGATTCGGGTCCGGACGGGATTTATGAAGGTAGTTCCTCCGCCGTCCACCAGGTGGCGCTGCTGCGCTGACAATCATCTGAACGCGCCGGAATACACCGAGCTGGACCAGGTGAAGGTAAGCGCTTCCCAAGCGACACATTTTCGGTTTTTAAATGCGGCGGTTTTTCCGAATACGTCGGGTTTTTGTTCGGCCACGCCCCCTTATTTCCGTCGCGCGCATGCCGACGCCGATGCGCCACAATCCGATCGCGTGCGCCAAAATCCTGGGGCAATTCAGGTACAATAGGCGCAAATCGGAAATATTCGGGTAACACGTTGGGAAAACGCGAATCGGGCCCTTAGTAAATGACCCCCTATGTGCCTGTTCAAGAGAGGCCTGGATGCCTTTCTGGAGAGAAAACATATCACGGGCTATGGGGATAAAACATTTATTTAATTCTTAAAGTTTGGACTTGATGGACGTCTTTTTCCAGCCTTATATACTATGATACTATGATAAGTCCATTTGGGAACAGACTTGTCTCTCTCTTCTTCAAGCATCTGCCTGAACCAAGGCCCAGGCTGACAAAAACCGCAGGCCCCCTCTGATCTTCTCTCCTGGGGATAGTCATGTATGCATGTCATCCAGGTAGATTCCCAGCTACAACCTTGGTTCTCGCTTCCTGGGCACATTTGAGGTATTGAATCGCATTAATCCTGTGGCTTACAAGCTTCGTTGGGGTGGGGATGAATTATATCTTATTGTGTGAGTATCAAGGGTTACAATGCTGTTTAATTTAAGAACCTGGGTTTTTTTGTTTATAAGAATTGTGTACCCTTTGTAAACTTTTTTGGTAATTTATAAATAAAATTCATACATTTAAAAAAATAAATAAATAAATAAATCTTTATTTCTATAGCACCATCAAATCATAACATAAAGAGAAACTCCTAATTCCCACCTCAGATGCAACAGAACCTCATAATATAAACATCAGCTACCTCATATTGCACACTCCAGTTGCTGAAGAACTTCATATATGTAATGGGTCATACAGACAACTGAACTAAAAGTCTCTAGGGGAAGAGTCCGGAGGGAGGAGTCTGTGGACCAATGGAGCCTCTGGACCACCACAAGAGATGGTATGAGGCCTGCGGTGGCAGCCAAGGTACAGGGAAGTGCAGGAAACAGTATAAGCCTCGGATGACAGCAGCAACACAGAGGAACACTGGTAATGCTGGCACGGACTGCAGACACCGCTGGACTGGAACCCTGGGAGGCACAGCAGGAAGCACGGAGGAAAACTGAAGACTTGACACAGGATGGCAGGAGCACGCGGAGGTACCTGGTAACGCTGGAGACAGGACACACCAGGAGCGTATGGGAGACACACAGGAACACAGGAAAGCATCTGGAAACGCTAATGGGCTTTCTCTTTCACAGGAACGGCTTAAGGAAGCCTGGTATGGAAACCATAGGAGATCCTAGGAGAAGATCCGGCCAGGAGTGAAGGGAGGTGCCGGATTATAAGGACGAGCCGGATTAGCAGGAGCCAATCAGGAGGGCGCTGGCCCTTTAAGGCTTGAGAAGTCAGCGCGCGCACGCCCTCTAGTGGTGAGAGTGTGCGACTGCAGGCAAGGAGACGTGGGGCCTACACGCCGGGAGCCGGAGCACAGACAGGAGCCAGGAGAGGTAAGTGAGGGCTGGGAGACGGGGACCGGCAGGCAGAGGAGCACAGGAGCACCCGTGACAATATAATACCTCTCTGCAGCTACAAAACCTCATAACGCACACCTCATCTGCTTCAGAACATCATATGACACTTCAGCTGCTGCAGAACATCATAATACATATCTAAGCTGCCACAGAACCTCATAATACACACCACAGTTGCTGTATAACCTTATAATACACACATCAGCTGCCATAGAACATAATAATGCACACTTCAGCTGCTGCAGAACTTCATAATACACACCTCTGCTACTGCAGAACCTTGTATTACATGCCACAGCTGCTGCAGAATCGACAGACATGTGTGTGTACCTATAATATATACCTATAATCTCGCTCTGCTTGGAGGAGTCCCTGCCATATTTCTGTATCCCAATGTACTGATCTTTCTACATCTATCACTATGCATACCATAGTCAATAAACTAACTTACAAATCTTACTAAATTTCTAATAGACGAGGCTGAAAATGTAAAATGTGACTTCATGCCAGCGCATTAATTATCATGTAACCTAAGCAGAGCAGAACTAATCAATAATGCATCTTCCCTGATAATGATAACTTTATAATGTATGCATGTGTATAACATCATGACACATAATAATGCCTATATCTGTAGAGTCAGGTACTGCATGGTAAAAAGGATTCATTAATAAGTTATTAAAAAGTATATCATAGGATTGTTTCATATTTGATTGTATGGCCATAGATCATAAGGCCCTTTGTATACGCTGTAATTGTGCTACATTTATTTTTGTATTGATGTAATTGCTCTAGTTTCAGCAATACCCATTGATCTATTGTCCCTTTTGTGCTCTGTTTTAATTAATTCAAATTGTTAATAAAAGATAATAGATCATCAAGTGCAAAATGTCAAATTATATACATCCACCTATACTTCCACCTATCTGATCAATTTGGCTTTATTTTTTGGAGTTTTTTTGTTTAGAAAACTCTACTAAAAATCATTTAAAAAATTTGTACAAAGTATAAAATGTTTTTTTTTTAAATAAGAGAAATTAATACAGCAGGTGATAATACTTTAATAAAGTATATTACAATATGTACCATTATCACCTGCTTATAGAGCCCTATTAACTAACAACTAAAAATTGGTTCCCACACATCCCCATGAATCAACTGTATTTTATATTACCTGGCATCAGGGGGGACGGGGTGTCCTGCTATGCTCGCCCCTCCCATCTACTCCTCCTCATGTCCCATCTCTACCCAGCATTAAGCACTTAGGACCAGGGTGATGTCATATAAGGTCCTTTAACCCAGTTACATTTGTAGCTTCTACCACAAGTTTTTTATGTGATCATATGAAATCACAGCATGCCTACATGGTGGAATGCTGCAATTTTATATGATCAGATACATATGTTTTCTTTTTAATATTTTTATTAATCACATCATAGAATGTATACATAGTACAGTTTCAATATTTGAAGATGCCACGAAGCTGTGTAAAAAAATTAATACTGAGGCCCATAGTATAACATTATAGAGGGATTTGTGGAAGTTGGAGGAGTGGGCAGAGAAATGGTTGATAAGGTTTAATGTAGATAAATGTAAGGTTTTGCACTAGGGCCATGGAAACAAAAAAGTACAATTATGTTCTAAATAGTCAATTATTTGCTAAAACTGCAGGGGGTTTTGGTGGATGGTAATTTTAATTTTAGTGCCCAGAGCCAAGTAGCTGCTAAAAAAGAAAATACAATCATGGGATATATCAAGAAAATAATAAGGATAATAAGGATAATGTTTTGCCCTTATACAAATCACTGGTCAGACCACACATTGAATATTGTGTACAGTTTTGGGCACCAGTGTATAGTGTAAAAAGGACACAGTGGGAAATAGTCAAACTGGAAAGGGTGGACTAGAATACAATAGATAGATTACTAAACTTGGGGTTATTCATTTCGAGTAAGACGAGTAAGGAGAAACCTCATTACAATGTGCAAATACCTAAACGAGCAGTTCATGGATCTCTCTAAAGATCTTTTTATACCTAGGCCTGTGACCAGGATAATCCCCCTTTATCCTCTTTGGCTAGTGCATAGGTGATTCTACCATCGCCATAGACATTCTTTACTGTAAGAGAATTGAGACTATGGAACTCTCTGCCACAGGGGGTCGTTATGGCAGACATGTTCTAAAAAGGCCTAGATTAGAGACGGGCAAATTTTTTTCAAAAATTTGATTCGCCAAGTTCGACCCAAATCGGATCATGGTGAATCATGTTAAAAAACAGGTATTTCCTGGCTGCAGAGAGCCTGTAGGGTGTTTTAGGGTGGAAAACACTGTTCTTAAACTTGATTCATGAGCACTCACAGGGGCCAAATAAGTGAATCGGGAACGCAGCCTGACAAGGTAAGGTCTGTGCCAGTTCGAAAGGACTGAGCTGAGGGCCAAGATCCTACTATAACATCAAAGAGTAGACTCTTTTTACACTGACATCAGATGATTTCATAGATTACAACAAAACCTGTTCTGTTCATCGCTGATACATGTAGAAACCCCCCCAAAAGAGTGGAGAGGGTGTTGGCAGTAAATTTACATTGACGTCACTGATCATTTTGCCCTTCTTTTCATCCGTCAGTGTCTGCTTTCAATCGGTCAATAATCCATCAAGCCAAAAAAACAAACAGGAGTTGACCCAAAACAGAGACAACCAGTAAATTGGATATTTGCATGTCCTCTGTGTTCTGTATCCATTCCTGCTTTTGACTTTCAATCCTGAGTCTTTTTATTCCTTCTGACAGATGAAATGAAGGGGAAAACCAAACATAGTGGCAACATCATAGAGTGGTGGAGAGTGATAACAGCATTATGGAAATCACAAGGTGTTCTGGGGAGATAGCGGTCAGTGGGCAGCAGCATGAGTAGGCCACAGAGTGGCACAATGACAAATTATGGAGGTGGCAGCAACATGGTCGGCCACAGAGTGGCAGAATGACAGAGTGTGGAGGTGGTACCAGCAGCAGCAGAAGGTAAGAGAGTGGCACAATGACAAATTCTGGAGGTGGCAGCAACATGGTAGGCCACAGAGTGGTACAATGACAAAGCATGGAGGAGGTGTGGCAGCAGCAGAAGCAGGAGGTCAGAAAGTGGCCCAATCACAGTGTGTGTAGGTGGGTGGCAGCAGTAGCAGCAGCATGTCAAATCCACTCTGTGCCAAATCCACTATGTGGACTTGACACAGATTTCTTGATATCTACTTTAGCAACAAAAAAGAATTGAAATTTGGGGAATACAGAGCCCCAAGAACTGACACCCTGGACTTTGAGAAAAAAATCACTCCACCAACTATGTTGATTTGACACGGATTTCTTGACATCAACTTCAGCAACAAAAAAAGAATTGAAATTTGGGTAATACAGATACCCCAAAAAGGACACCCTGGCCTTTGAGCAAAAATCACTCCATCTGCTACTGGGTACAAGCAGCTAGATGCTAGAGACAGCACATGCAGTGTGAAATGACAAGATTGCAAATGGCTGTCTGTTTTTGTAGGGCTGTGACATCACATAAGACTGCTGGCCGTGGATTGGCTTGCATGTCTGCAAATGTGATCAAGGGTGTTCCTTTCTCCTTCCCAGAGTTCTCTGCCCCATTCAACACATGGGCCACATTTACTAAGGGTCCACACACTGCATTTGTGGGGCGTGGCCATCGAACAACCCAACTGTCGGACTAAGGATGTAAAATTCTAATTGTGTCTCAAGACATGAACTCACATACATCGGGAAGAAGAAGGTGAACTCCGGAGGACCTCAGCAGGGAAGTGAGACATGCAGGATATTGGGCACACGATCTTGGGGAATTCGTCATTATCCTGAGCCTATGTTAACAAATTCTTTAAAATCTGTTACAGCAAATCTGCCTACCCAAATGCCTATTCTCTCCTTTCCTTCCATGCCATAATAGCAGTACCTGATTGTGTTTGGGATATTTCTGCATTCAAAAGAAACTGATTAACAAATGATAGGGTACATTTTGTTTTTTTACCCCTCGTAAAAACAAAAAAATGGGAGCAAATTTTTTTGGGATACATTTAAATTTTTCACTTTACACTTAAGCCAGTGCTTATACTTTCTATGAAACATATGGGGGGTTAAAATACTCACTATACAACTTGATTAGAGATGAGCAGGTTGATGGAAATTCAGGTTCAATGGGTTTGTATAAATTTCGCAACAAAATTTGGTTCGGGACCCACCCTCCAGGCTGAACATTGATCCAATACCAATTCCATTGAGGTCAATGGGGACTTGGATTTTAATATGCAAAAATGGCTGTAAAATTTGGGTAGGAAAGGGTAGTGGGAAACATGATGGGAATAGCATGGCAGTTGCCCTGACCAAAATGGGCTAGGGAAAATTCTTGAAATACTAATATAACAAAAGAAAATACACAAAGAAATAATTTAAAAATACATTAAAAAAATAAAATTAAATGCTGTTAATGACAATGAGGTTAAAGTTGCTCTGGATGTTTAGATCCAGTCCTTCATTCTTATAGCAGTAAAATAACACATACCCTTTCTCTCAATGTGGTTAAAGGTGCTCAAAAAACCTTCTCTTTGTTATTAAAGGAGTGGGTGCGCAGGCCCAGTTATGCACAATTTAAATGTAGTGAAAGAGCAATTATAACAATTTTAATTTAAATTCAGCTAATGCACATTTTTTAAATTCAAGTTTAAAGCATAACTGTAAATCTACAATTATTTTAGCAAATTATATTTTTTGTGATTCCCCATTTGAAAACAAACAGATTGATGAATTGTATCTTAAGCTCATCACAAGCAATAAATTATGCATGTTAGAGGAATGAGGACACTCCAAGTTGGCCAACTTACTCAAATGGGAAAGTGACTTTAAAACAGAATTGCCCACAAAGAAGTGGAATGAAGATAATTAATCTAAATGCTCTAATCTTACACCTTAAAATAGTTAAAAGGTGGTATTACACCCCTGTTCTTTTGGCACAAGATTTTATGGAATCTACAGATGATTGCTGGAGGAAATGTGGCCAAAAAAGTACGCTTATGCACATTTTTTTAGGGAATGCCCAATAATTAAAATATATTGGAAGGGAGTGGGGGATATTATAACCAAAATAACTCAGAGGCTATTCAAACTCCATCAAACACACACACTTCAAATTTTCTGCAAATGCAAACAGAGCCTCTACACTCAACTGTTAACCTGAAGACCTGAAGTATTAGGACTATAAAAACATATCCTGTGTACCTCTGCTGTGTCTCTTCCCAAGCCCTACTTTTAACATGTTACCTAAGCATACTTATGTCAATTAATGTAAAAAACTGGAGTTAAATAATGCCTTTCCCTACTCTGTAAGTTACTTTGTATATAACTCAATAAAAAAATATTGAAACAGAAGTTTGATTAACTTGAAGTTATATTGTGTTGTTTAAGTGTTTGCTTTATTTTCTTGAGAAGTGTATATAGTTGCAAAAAAATCTACAGTGCTACTAAACAAAAAACACACCTACAAGTATGGGCAGGTTGGTGAATATCAATGCAGAAAACTGACACTGCTACTGAGCAAAAAAGCATGCTTCCAGTGGAAAGTTTGTGGGAGATGTTTCTGCAGAAAACTGACATGCTTGCAGTGAGCACGTATGTGCAGGTTTGTGATTATGGATGCAGAAAACCGACACTGCTTGTTAGCAAAAATAATATGCATCAGGTGAACATGTGAAGTATACTCATTAGAGATGAGCGAACACTAAAATGCTCGGGTACTCGTTATTCGAGACGAACTTTTCCCGATGCTCGAGTGCTCGTCTCGAATAACGAACCCCATTGAAGTCAATGGGAGACTCGAGCATTTTTCAAGGGGACCAAGGCTCTGCACAGGGAAGCTTGGCCAAACACCTGGGAACCTCAGAAAAGGATGGAAACACCACGGAAATGGACAGGAAACAGCAGGGGCAGCATGCATGGATGCCTCTGAGGCTGCTTAATCGCACCATTATGCCAAAATTATGGGCAACAGCATGGCCATGACAGAGTGACAGAATGAAGCTAGATAGCATGTAAAACATCCAATAATTGACCCTGACACTATAGGGGACGGCATGCAGAGGCAGAGGCAGCGGCAGCAGGCTAGAGAGTGGCATGGCGACATACCCTAATTGGACTCAGGCTTCAAACCAATGGGTGTCAGAGAGGAACCAAAGGAGGTGAGCAAGAAGCGCTCAAATAATATCGGTACATGATAAAAGTTTGCCAGTATATTTTGTGGATTACACAGCAGGGTGGCGACAAAGTTAACATGGAAGCCATGAAAACAACCCAAAATTCTGCCTGACACAGCTCGTTTGATAAGGGGACCATGTATGCTTACAGTTCATGCCAGTCGCTGCACTGGCTGCCAGTCTCCTTTCGAATACAGTTTAAAATAATAATAACCCTCATCCATAAAGCTCTGTATAATGCTGCACCCCCCTACCTCTCCTCTCTTATCTCAGTCTATCGCCCAACCCGTGCTCTTAGATCCGCCAGTGATCTTAGATTAACCTCTACCCTAGTGCGGACCTCCCACTCGCGTCTCCAAGACTTCTCTAGAGCTGCACCAATTCTATGGAATGCTCTGCTCCGGACTATCAGACTAATACCTAACCTCCAAAGTTTCAAACGTGCTCTTAAAACCCATTTCTTTAGGCAAGCCTATAACACTCATTAACTGCATGAAGTTTTAACTCTTCTACTAACCCGTCCTGTGTCGTCCTCCCATCTGTTATCCAGCAACCAACAGGCACCAGACTTCTCTGCAGTCCCATTCACCCTGGACCTGGTATATAAGATGACGGCTGAGTGGTTCAAGCGACAGCAATTCCATTTATTATATTTTTTTCTATTCCCTAAGAAGAATGGCTTGACCATTAAATATTCTTTTACCTCGTGTTACCCCATCATCTTCATAAACCGTAAGCTCTGGCGAGCAGGGACCTCACTCCTGTTGTTCCATACAAATGTTGTGCTCTGTTACATTACATTTGTATTTGTTTCCTATGATTTGTAAAGCGCTACAGAATATGATGACGCTATATAAATAAAGATTATTATTATTATTATTATGGAGGCAGTGAACTAGTACTAGATTAAAGGTGCTGCAACTATGTTAGTTGGATCTTGGGATGGAGCTGGCGCTCTGCAGCCAGGCGAGCTTTTGCCAATCCAAGCCCCTGTCTCTAGGCTACTCCCCAAACAGCACTTCTAAGAACCTTTTGTATAAGATCAAGTGTAGTAGCGTTCTTATAAGTTTAGGATATGCCGGGTGAGGGGAATGTAAACAGATGCGCAAGAAGCGCTGAAATAATATCCCTAAATGGTAAAAGTTTGCCAGTATATTTTGTGGATAACACAGCAGGGTGGCGACAAAGTTAACAACTTTGATGTGGAATGCCCTGTAATAGCTCTTGGGCGGTGTGCCTTTTATCGCCTAGGCTCAGCAGTTTCAGCACCGCCTGCTGTCGCTTAGCGACGGCACTGCTGCTGTGCCTAGAGCCACCGACTGATGGCGCCATGCCCACGGATGGTAATTCGGAGGAGGAGGAGGTGGAGGAGGGGTGGGAGGAGGTATAGTAGGCCTTTGAGACCTGGACCGAGGTAGGCCCCGCAATTCTCTGCGTCGGCAGTATATGACCAGCCCCAGGGTCAGACTCGGTCCCAGCCTGCACCAAGTTAAGTGTAGTAGCGTTCTTATAAGTTTGGGATATGGCGGGTGAGGGGAATGTAAACAGATGCGCAAGAAGCGCATGATGCGCATGGAGCTGGCGCTCCGCTGCCAGGCGAGCTTTCGCCAATTCAAGCCCCTGTCTCTAGGCTACTCCCCAAACAGCACTTCTAAGAACCTTTTGTATAAGATCAAGTGTAGTAGCGTTCTTATAAGTTTAGGATATGCCGGGTGAGGGGAATGTAAACAGATGCGCAAGAAGCGCTGAAATAATATCCCTAAATGGTAAAAGTTTGCCAGTATATTTTGTGGATAACACAGCAGGGTGGCGACAAAGTTAACAACTTTGATGTGGAATCCATGAAAACAACCCAAATTTCTGCCTGACACACCTCGTTTGATAAAGGGACGATGTATGGAGGCAGCTATATGGACGACTTTTGGAGGTAGCAATGGAGACAACGTGTGGAGGCTGCTATGGAGACAATTTAATTTGGATAGTGCCTGTATGTGGCAGTCCCAAACATTTTTCAAACCAGAGGAGCAGGTAGGTGGCCCTGCAGTAAAATGGAATAGATTGAGTGCCTGTATGTGGCAGTCCCAAAAATGTTTCAAACCAGAGGAGCAGGTAGGTGGCCCTCCAGTAAAATGGAATAGATTGAGTGCCTGTATGTGGCAGTCCCAAAAATGTTTCAAACCAGAGGAGCAGGTAGGTGGCCCTGCAGTAAAATGGAATAGATTGAGTGCCTGTATGTGGCAGTCCCAAAAATTTTTCAAACCAGAGGAACAGGTAGGTGGCCCTCCAGTAAAATGGAATAGATTGAGTGCCTGTATGTGGCAGTCCCAAAAATGTTTCAAACCAGAGGAGCAGGTAGGTGGCCCTGCAGTAAAATGGAATAGATTGAGTGCCTGTATGTGGCAGTCCCAAACATTTTTCAAACCAGAGGAGCAGGTAGGTGGCCCTCCAGTAAAATGGAATAGATTGAGTGCCTGTATGTGGCAGTCCCAAAAATGTTTCAAACCAGAGGAGCAGGTAGGTGGCCATGCAGTAAAATGGAATAGATTGAGTGCCTGTATGTGGCAGTCCCAAACATTTTTCAAACCAGAGGAGCAGGTAGGTGGCCCTCCAGTAAAATGGAATAGATTGAGTGCCTGTATGTGGCAGTCCCAAAAATGTTTCAAACCAGAGGAGCAGGTAGGTGGCCCTGCAGTAAAATGGAATAGATTGAGTGCCTGTATGTGGCAGTCCCAAACATTTTTCAAACCAGAGGAGCAGGTAGGTGGCCCTCCAGTAAAATGGAATAGATTGAGTGCCTGTATGTGGCAGTCCCAAAAATGTTTCAAACCAGAGGAGCAGGTAGGTGGCCCTGCAGTAAAATGGAATAGATTGAGTGCCTGTATGTGGCACTCACAAAAATTGTTTCAAACAGAGGACCGGGTAGGTGGCCCTCCAGAAAAATTAAATGCATGAAGTACTATAGCAAGAGCCAGTGGGCCCTGTCAAAAAATAGCCATTTTCCTCTGCTTTACTGTACAAAGAGGAGGAGAAGGAGGAAAATGAGGAGGAGGAGGAGTGGATCAATTATTCAGGTTGAGCTTCCTTCACCTGGTGGAGATTGGAAATTCTGAGAAATCCAGCCTTTATTCATTTTAATAAGCGTCAGCCTGTCAGCGCTGTCAGTCGACAGGCGTGTACGCTTATCGGTGATGATGCCACCAGCTGCACTGAAAACCCGCTCGGACAAGACGCTAGCGGCAGGGCAGGCAAGAACCTCCAAGGCGTACAGCGCCAGTTCGTGCCACATGTCCAGCTTTGAAACCCAGTAGTTGTAGGGAGCTGTGTGATCATTTAGGACGATGGTATGGTCAGCTACGTACTCCCTCACCATCTTTCTGTAAAGATCAGCCCTACTCTGCCGAGACTGGGGACAGGTGACAGTGTCTTGCTGGGGTGACATAAAGCTGGCAAAAGCCTTGTAAAGCGTACCCTTGCCAGTGCTGGACAAGCTGCCTGCTCGCCTACTCTCCCTCGCTACTTGTCCCGCAGAACTACGCACTCTGCCGCTAGCGCTGTCAGAAGGGAAATACTGTTTCAGCTTGTGCACCAGGGCCTGCTGGTATTCATGCATTCTCACACTCCTTTCCTCTGCAGGGATGAGAGTGGAAAGATTTTGCTTGTACCGTGGGTCCAGGAGAGTGAACACCCAGTAATCGGTGCTGGAATAAATTCTTTGAACGCGAGGGTCACGGGATAGGCAGCCTAGCATGAAATCTGCCATATGCGCCAGAGTACCAACGCGTAAGAATTCACTCCCCTCACTGGCCTGACTGTCCATTTCCTCCTCCTCCAACTCCTCCAACTCCTCTTCTTCTGCCCATACACGCTGAACAGTAAAGGACTCAACAATGGTCCCCTCTTGTGTCTCGCCAACATTCTCCTCCTCTTCCTCCTCATCCTCCTCCACCTCCACCTCCTCCGATATGCGCTGAGAAACAGACCTGAGGGTGCTTTGGCTATCAACAAGGGAATATTCTTCCCCTGTCTCTTGTGACGAGCGCAAAGCTTCCGACTTCATGCTGACCAGAGAGTTTTTCAACAGGCCAAGCAGCGGGATGGTGAGGCTGATGATGGCGGCATCGCCACTGACCATCTGTGTTGACTCCTCAAAGTTACTCAGCACCTGACAGATATCAGACATCCACGTCCACTCCTCATTGTAGACTTGAGGAAGCTGACTGACCTGACTACCAGTTCTGGTGGAAGTTGACATCTGGCAGTCTACAATCGCTCTGCGCTGCTGGTAAACTCTGGATAACATGGTCAGTGTTGAATTCCACCTCGTGGGAACGTCGCACAACAGTCGGTGAGCGGGCAGTTGGAGGCGGCGCTGCGCTGCCCTGAGAGTGGCAGCATCTGGGCTGGACTTCCTGAAATGCGCACAGATGCGGCGCACCTTCGTGAGCAAATCAGACAGATTGGGGTATGTCTTGAGGAAACGCTGAACTATCAGATTTAACACATGGGCCAGGCATGGCACATGTGTCAGTCTGCCGAGTTGCAGAGCCGCCACCAGGTTACGGCCGTTGTCACACACAACCATTCCCGGCTTGAGGTTCAGCGGTGCCAGCCACAGATCAGTCTGCGCCGTGATGCCCTGTAATAGCTCTTGGGCGGTGTGCCTTTTGTCGCCTAGGCTCAGCAGTTTGAGCACCGCCTGCTGTCGCTTAGCGACGGCACTGCTGCTGTGCCTAGAGCTACCGACTGATGGCGCCGTGCCCACGGATGGTAGTTCGGAGGAGGAGGTGGAGGAGGGGTGGGAGGAGGAGGAGGCATAGTAGGCCTGAAACACCTGGACCGAGGTAGGCCCCGCAATCCTCGGCGTCGGCAGTATATGAGCAGCCCCAGGGTCAGACTCGGTCCCAGCCTCCACCAAGTTAACCCAATGTGCCGTCAGAGATATATAGTGGCCCTGCCCGGCAGCACTCGTCCACGTGTCCGTGGTCAGGTGGACCTTGTCAGAAACGGCGTTGGTCAGGGCACGGATTATGTTGTCTGACACGTGCTGGTGCAGGGCTGGGACGGCACATCGGGAAAAGTAGTGGCGGCTGGGGACCGAATACCGAGGGGCGGCCGCCGCCATGAGGCTGCGAAAGGCCTCGGTCTCTACTAGCCTATAGGGCAGCATCTCCAGGCTTAGCAATCTGGAAATGTGCACATTAAGGGCTTGGGCGTGCGGGTGGGTTGCACTATATTTGCGTTTCCGCTCCAGCGTCTGGGGTATGGAGAGCTGAACGCTGGTGGATGCTGTGGAGGATCGTGGAGGCGACGATGGGGTTTTTGTGGCAGGGTCCTGGGCAGGGGGCTGACTAGCAGCTGACACAGGGGAAGGAGCAGTGGTGTGCACGGCCGGAGGTGAACGGGCTTGTTGCCACTGAGTGGGGTGTTTAGCATTCATATGCCTGCGCATACTGGTGGTAGTTAAGCTAGTAGTGGTGGAACCCCTGCTGAGCCTGGTTTGGCAAATGTTGCACACCACAGTCCGTCGGTCATCCGGTGTTTCCTTAAAGAACCTCCAGACTTCTGAAGATCTAGCCCTCGCCGCAAGAGCCCTCGCCACGGGAGCTTCACTAGTTGACACATTTGGCGCTGATGCACCAGCTCTGGCCCTGCCTCTCCGTCTGGCCCCACCACTGCCTCTTCCAACCTGTTCTGGTCGAGGACTCTCCTCCGTCTCAGAAGCACTGTGTTCACCCGGCCTCTCAACCCAGCTTGGGTCTGTCACCTCATCATCCTCCGATCCCTCAGTCTGCTCCCCCCTCGGACTTCCTGCCCTGACAACAACTTCCCCACTGTCTGACAACCGTGTCTCCTCATCGTCGGACACCTCTTTACACACTTCCACTATGTCAAGAAGGTCATCATCACCCACAGACTGTGACTGGTGGAAAACCTGGGCATCGGAAAATAGCTCAGCAGCAACCGGACAAGTGGTTTGTGACTGTGGGAAGGGTCCAGAAAACAGTTCCTCAGAGTATGCCGGTTCAAATGCCAAATTTTCCTGGGAGGGGGCAGACTGGGGGGGAGGAGGCTGAGGTGCAGGAGCTGGAGGAGTGGCGATTTCGGTGACATGGGTGGACTGCGTGGAAGACTGACTGGCGGTGGACAAATTGCTCGAAGCATTGTCAGCAATCCACGACATCACCTGTTCGCACTGTTCTGGCCTCAACAGTGCTCTACCACGAGTCCCAGTAACTTCAGACATGAACCTAGGGAGTGTAGCTCTGCGGCGTTCCCCTGCTCCCTCATCAGCGGGTGGTGTCTCACCCCGCCCAGGACCACGGCCTTTGACCCCTGCAGTAGTTGGACGCCCACGTCCCCGCCCTCGTCCTCTACCCCTAGCCCTCGGGTTAAACATTTTTAAAATGAGAGTTATAACTTTATATTTTTTTTTAACTTTTTTTTGTTTTTTTTTGTGTTTTTTGTTTTTTTTTGTGTTTTTTGTTTTTTTTTGAGTTTTTAAAACCAAACAATGCTATCCTATTGCTATGGCTATTTTCTAGCCAAGTATCAAAGCACACTACTATGCCAGATGAGATGACACTGAGTTAGTGCCTAATTGAAATCCAACCCCTACTAAATTTTCCCACTTCGGTCTATGCTATGGATATGTGCGTCACTAAGCGCAGAACACAGCGGTCGCAAGTCTCACTACAAATTGCTCAGAATTGGCTAGTACATGCACTGCAGAAAGTACAGCCACCAGCAGATCAACCAGAAATCAAATATATAGAACGCTACTGTAGGCGTAAGTAAGCTCTTTGTATTCTCCTATGGCTATTTTCTAGCCAAGTATCAAAGCACACTACTATGCCAGATGAGATGACACTGAGTTAGTGCCTAATTGAAATCCAACCCCTACTAAATTTTCCCACTTCGGTCTTTGCTATGGATATGTGCGTCACTAAGCGCAGAACACAGCGGTCGCAAGTCTCACTACAAATTGCTCAGAATTGGCTAGTACATGCACTGCAGAAAGTACAGCCACCAGCAGATCAACCAGAAATCAAATATATAGAACGCTACTGTATGCGTAAGTAAGCTCTTTGTATTCTCCTATGGCTATTTTCTAGCCAAGTATCAAAGCACACTACTATGCCAGATGAGATGACACTGAGTTAGTGCCTAATTGAAATCCAACCCCTACTAAATTTTCCCACTTCGGTCTATGCTATGGATATGTGCGTCACTAAGCGCAGAACACAGCGGTCGCAAGTCTCACTACAAATTGCTCAGAATTGGCTAGTACATGCACTGCAGAAAGTACAGCCACCAGCAGATCAACCAGAAATCAAATATATAGAACGCTACTGTAGGCGTAAGTAAGCTCTTTGTATTCTCCTATGGCTATTTTCTAGCCAAGTATCAAAGCACACTACTATGCCAGATGAGATGACACTGAGTTAGTGCCTAATTGAAATCCAACCCCTACTAAATTTTCCCACTTCGGTCTTTGCTATGGATATGTGCGTCACTAAGCGCAGAACACAGCGGTCGCAAGTCTCACTACAAATTGCTCAGAATTGGCTAGTACATGCACTGCAGAAAGTACAGCCACCAGCAGATCAACCAGAAATCAAATATATAGAACGCTACTGTATGCGTAAGTAAGCTCTTTGTATTCTCCTATGGCTATTTTCTAGCCAAGTATCAAAGCACACTACTATGCCAGATGAGATGACACTGAGTTAGTGCCTAATTGAAATCCAACCCCTACTAAATTTTCCCACTTCGGTCTTTGCTATGGATATGTGCGTCACTAAGCGCAGAACACAGCGGTCGCAAGTCTCACTACAAATTGCTCAGAATTGGCTAGTACATGCACTGCAGAAAGTACAGCCACCAGCAGATCAACCAGAAATCAAATATATAGAACGCTACTGTATGCGTAAGTAAGCTCTTTGTATTCTCCTATGGCTATTTTCTAGCCAAGTATCAAAGCACACTACTATGCCAGATGAGATGACACTGAGTTAGTGCCTAATTGAAATCCAACCCCTACTAAATTTTCCCACTTCGGTCTTTGCTATGGATATGTGCGTCACTAAGCGCAGAACACAGCGGTCGCAAGTCTCACTACAAATTGCTCAGAATTGGCTAGTACATGCACTGCAGAAAGTACAGCCACCAGCAGATCAACCAGAAATCAAATATATAGAACGCTACTGTATGCGTAAGTAAGCTCTTTGTATTCTCCTATGGCTATTTTCTAGCCAAGTATCAAAGCACACTACTATGCCAGATGAGATGACACTGAGTTAGTGCCTAATTGAAATCCAACCCCTACTAAATTTTCCCACTTCGGTCTTTGCTATGGATATGTGCGTCACTAAGCGCAGAACACAGCGGTCGCAAGTCTCACTACAAATTGCTCAGAATTGGCTAGTACATGCACTGCAGAAAGTACAGCCACCAGCAGATCAACCAGAAATCAAATATATAGAACGCTACTGTATGCGTAAGTAAGCTCTTTGTATTCTCCTATGGCTATTTTCTAGCCAAGTATCAAAGCACACTACTATGCCAGATGAGATGACACTGAGTTAGTGCCTAATTGAAATCCAACCCCTACTAAATTTTCCCACTTCGGTCTTTGCTATGGATATGTGCGTCACTAAGCGCAGAACACAGCGGTCGCAAGTCTCACTACAAATTGCTCAGAATTGGCTAGTACATGCACTGCAGAAAGTACAGCCACCAGCAGATCAACCAGAAATCAAATATATAGAACGCTAGTGTATGCGTAAGTAAGCTCTTTGTATTCTCCTATGGCTATTTTCTAGCCAAGTATCAAAGCACACTACTATGCCAGATGAGATGACACTGAGTTAGTGCCTAATTGAAATCCAACCCCTACTAAATTTTCCCACTTCGGTCTTTGCTATGGATATGTGTGCCACTAAGAGCTAAACACAACGGTAGCAAGTCCCCCTGCTAATTCCTCACAAAATGGTACTAGATGCAAATTAAAATAAAAAAAGTAGAACGTTATTGTAGCCCTAAGAAGGGCTGTTGGGTTCTTTGAGAATCACTCCTGCCTAACAGTAAGCTAATAGAACACCCTAACGCTTTCCCTGACCAGCAGCAGCTCTCTCCCTAGCGGCATCCAGACACAGAATGATCCGAGCAGCGCGGGCAGCGGCTAGTCTATCCCAGGGTCACCTGATCTGGCCAGCCAACCACTGCTATCGACGTGTAAGGGTACCACGTCATGCTGGGTGGAGTGCAGAGTCTCCTGGCTTGTGATTGGCTCTGTTTCTGGCCGCCAAAAAGCAAAACGGCGGGAGCTGCCATTTTCTCGAGCGGGCGAAGTATTCGTCCGAGCAACGAGCAGTTTCGAGTACCCTAATGCTCGACCGAGCATCAAGCTCGGACGAGCATGTTCGCTCATCTCTAATACTCATGCATAAAATTGACAATGCTACTTAGCATAAAAACACTTCAATTGAATATGTATGTGCAAGTTTGTACTGTGTACTTATGCAGAATACTGAGACTGCCACTCTGCAAAAAGCCTAGTTGCAATGAACAAGGTGCCACAATCATGAGTGCTGCTATTTCTGTAGATGATCATGATGATGATGCAGTAGTAAGGTTATCTCACTGTCACATTGCCCTGAAACTTGAAGGTATATCTCTTCATCCCTCTTTCTCCCTCCCTATCAATTCTGTATTTCAGGCCACTCCATTTTAAATCAGTGTTCTGCAAGGTTTTACTGCCGAATAATGAACTAGGACCCAGAGTTTTCAAGAAACTGACCACAAACTCCAGACATTTGGTATAGATCTGAATCTGGGGGCTCAGACCTGCAGATTACTTTCCTTGGTAAATTTTCTGAGTGGTGTTTTTCCCAAAAAAGGGTTATTTGTGGAGAGTTTCGGGTGTTTTGGTACCACAAGGAGTTTTTAAATGTAAAATGGAACCTGAAAACAATGGGGGACATTTACTAAGGTAATTTTCTAGGTAAAACTGCTTGCACAGGTATTTAAGAAGTGTTTTCACCACAAATGTGTCACACGCAACCATTTTGTGGTGCAGCTGCACTAGGCACCATGTGACACAAATTAGGGGCTGTTCCGGTGCTCAGTCAGACCATGCGCTAGATTTAACTTGCAAAGTTTGTTGCACGCCCTATGTTAAAAGTGTGCCACATTAAGTTGGTGAACTCTGTAGAGAGAGAGTGCAGGGAAGCAACAGATTCATGATTTCTGGCGCATGTTCTTAATGAATCTGGCGCACAAGCAATATATACAGGCAGAGCGCTTTTAGTGCAGTTTCCTACATTCTTAGTAAATGTGCCCAATATGACCAAAATCTGTCCTCCAAAAGTTCATTCACCCTCCCTCCCTACTGTGGAGACCCATAAATCCACAATAGGGAAGCTACAGGTGGAATTCTACACACCAAAGATGTAAGAAACTGCACAAGAGAGCTAAAAGAACTGAAATTGGGCAAGGCTGTAGGTCCAGATGGTAAAAGTGCAAGACTACTCAAGACCCGTGGTAATCAGCTTTGTGGTATTATTGCACATATGTTCAACATGAGCCTGATGTTGGGAAGGGTACCACTACTGTGTGGTACCAGTTCCAAAAACACATCACCCCTCAGACCTCAACAGCATTAACATCCCATTTGATGAAGGCCTTTGAGAGGTTCATTCTTGCCCATCTCTGCCTTCTATTGAGCTCATCTATGGACACTGTACAGTTTGCTTATCGGCCAGCCATTGGTGTAGATGATGCCATCATCCCCCTTTTACATCAAGCTCTTTCTCACCTGGAGAAACAGGGGAACACTGGGAGAATGATGTTCTTTGATTTCTCCCGTGCTTTCAACACTATACAGCCAGGGCTACTAAGAGACAAACTGGAGCTGGCTGAAGTGGACCACCACCTCTCTAGTTGGATCCTAAACTATGTAACAAACCAACTTGTGAGAGCACCTCAAGATACAGTTCTGGTTTCCCTCACATTGTACACAGCAGACTTCAGGTACAATTCAACAAGATGCTACCTCCAGAAGTTATCTGATGACTCTGCTATAGTAGGCCTCATTACAGGTGAGAATGACAGGGAGTACAAAGAATTGATCCAAAAATTTGTGGACTAGTGCCAGCAAAACCACCTTAGGATTAATGCTAGGAAGACCAAGGAAATGGTGGCGGACTTCTGTAAGCAAAGTCCTCCATTTCAACAAGTGGTTATCCAGGGGACGGACATTAAGGCAGTGAAGTCCTATAAGTAACTGGGTGTCCTTCTCGACAATAAACTGTTCTTTTAGAACATAAAAGAACTTCACAGGAAGGGTCATAGCAGCCTATACTTGCGGAGGAGGTTAAGGACATTTGGAGTGGAGGGGCACTTCTTAAGACCTTCAACTCTGTAGTGGCATCAGCCATCTTCTTTGGTGTAGTCTGTTGGGGAAGCAGCATCTCAATTAGGAACAAACGACAAACTAATTAGGAAAGATAGCTCTGTGAGGAGGACACTGTGTAATAGCTCCCATCCCATGCATGATACTGTGATGGCATTGGAAAGCACCTTCAGTGACCAACTGCTTCACCCCAAGTGTGAGAGGGAGCGTTATCAGAAGTCATTCCTCCCTGCTGCGATTAGGTTGTTCAACAAACAAGGCCCATACAGAAGTAACCTGTGCTCAGCATGAAACCAGTCCAAGCATGTCCCATCCACAGACTGAATACCAAGCCATTGATGATTGCTTGTCTTCTGTTTTGTTTGTTTTTTATCCCTATTTTTCTTTTTGCTCATTTGTCCCTAATACTTCTGTTCTGACATGTTTTGTACTGCTGTAACACTGTGAATTTCCCTACTGTGGAACTAATAAAGGATTATCATATCTTCCTAACATCCTAATAAAATAAAGTACCATTAAAATTGATGCCAACATAAAGCAGACATGATAAATATTAGTCATTAATCAATTTGGGTGGTTAGAATAACTGTCTGATGAGCATAACATATAAAAATCTGATGATCCCTAATTTATTTTAAATTTTTCTCTGATTGTACTATTTTTTTTATAAATAAACCTAAAACATATCAACCAAAGTTTACCATTAGAGGTCTATGACACAAGGCCACAGTACAGTGAGCACACAGTGTCTTAGGGTACCAAGCCAGGGGGACTACACCGCAAATTAATAGGACTTGTTAAGCTCACCCCACCTCCCTCCTCCATCCGTGCTACTCAGACAGCCTTATCCAGATAGCTATCCTATGTTTTGTTACTTTGTGACCTTGCATATTTCTCCATTGCTATCATTTGTTGAAGATGAAGTATTTTTATATTTCTGCAATAATTAAGTCATTTAGTTAATAAATGTTGAAGCACTGTCACAATCCTCAACTATCTGGCAATCTCAATTGCTCCCTCTCCACCTGCAGCTGTAAGTATGTGCATAATAACTGTGATATTATTTTTTTGCATTACACAGTTACCTTCAGAAAGGCCCAGTATCGAGGTCCAGGGGTGTACCCACTGGACCGCAATGGATGATGACACAAGCCGACACCTGGGAATGGAGTCTAAGTGGCAACCGGTCATCACTAGAGCCTGCCGCAAAGGGGGTTGGACTTGCTGCGGCGTGGTACCAGCATGTCATTCCATTCCATTTGTCCGCGGTGGCAGCCAAGGGAGGTACAGAGGTGGTAGTCCAGTTTGTGGTCAGGGACAGGAAGGAGGTCAAGACAGGTGGCAGAGTTTCAGGGTCAGAGGCAGAGCAGAAGGTCAGGGTTGGCAGTGGAGGAGCGTAAACGGGAACAGGTCTGGGGTCATAACTGGGAATCAAATCACAGGCACAAGGCAAAAGCAAAGTTTGTAAAAATTCTTCATTTTCCAAGTTTGAAATGTTCTGCTTTCCATATAGGAAGTAAAACTAGCCAATAAGCTTGATAATTAACATTTACAGAATGTCTGCTTTATGTTGAGAATATATTTTATGCATCCTGTCATGTTTCTAGGATGTTAAGAGGCTCAGAACAGGTGTGATTTTTCTAGTTTTCATGAAAATCCGCAAAACTCACATTCTGAGGGACAACTCAACTTCTATTAAGTCTGTTAACCATTTAAGTGTTTCACGGGGGTTAAAACAATATAGACCTGTTTATTGTTTCCTTGTTGTTCCATGTTTTCTTTCTCAAAATGACATTTAATTGTTCTTTATGTATACCAGCATTGTACTGCACGGACAGTACCCCCAGCATTGTACACCTTAATATCTGAAAACTCCAATAAAGAGTTTGTGTTAAAAAAAAAAAAAAAACAATATGGACCTGCAATTTAGAAACTTTTGAATTTCTTTGGAAAATAAATTAATTTAGGCCAAAACTGACAGTTTCATAATAAATTAAATGATGAAACGCTCTGCAACATTTGATGCCCAATTTCTCCCGAGTGTACTGATACCCTCTATTTTGGTGGTTAACTGCTGTATGGGCCCAAGGGCAGGCATAGAATGAAAGTAGCGCTATTCACAGCAGATTTGTATTGTCACATTGTACAAGCTATACATTTTAATTTTTTTGGTAATGCGAACATATGGGGGCTTATTATTTACGGGATGAGATACAATGTATAGATAATTAATTTGGGTGGTCTATAGCTTATTCATAAAATTTTATTAACTATTTCAAGGGGGACATAAACAAAATCATCAATTTTTATTTTGGATTTTTAGCACTTTTTTCCCCCACTCACCATAACGTAAAAATATTTTTTTATCTTTATTCACTGGTTCACTGCAATTACGGTTGAAAACAAAACAGTGTAGAGCAGCACCGTGACTGAAGGCTCGGTGGGTGCAGGTCTTCATAGGGATTCTGACATAAACCTCGCTCAACTAATGGCACACGATGAAGCAGCACTCCAAGATAAAGAAAACGGGTTTTATTCCACCATCAAATAGCATCGTAAAACCCGTTTTCTTTATCTTGGAGTGCTGCTTCATCGTGTGCCATTACTACGATTATGGTGATACTTCATTTATATAGTTTTTTTTAGCTTTGCTCAATTTTACCAATATTGGAGGAAATCACCTTTTCAGGGCCATAAGTTCTGTATTTTTCTGTTGTCAGATCTGGTTGATGGCTTATTTTTTGTGAAAAGAGTTGTTCTTTTCAGTTGTATCATATTAGGGAACGTAACTTTTTTGATCACTTTTTAGAACATTTTTTGTGATGGTGTTTGATGAAAAATTGTATATTATGATAAGTTTTTTGTGTTTTTTTATGTCGTTCACCAAGCAGGTTCAATATTGATTTAGATTTCTTGTACAGACTAATACGGATGCGGTGATTCTCAGCTACATACAGCCGGGTCCTGCCAGGAGGAGGAACCTGGTGGGTAGAGAGTCCAGCAGGCTCGGGGCACTCGCCAGACCCCGGGGTTGCAGAAGGAGGCATCGGATCTCCCGGTAAGTTCACCGGGGGGTCCAATCCACGGAGGACATACTTACACGCCACAGTCGTGCTTGACCGCAGCTTGTAAGGGTTTAAACACCTGGGATCAGAGTTTTTCAGATCCCTGGTGTCACTGCCGGGTCTGGGCTGTGATATCACAGCCCAACACTGGCACCAGACTGAACCGATGTCCCTAAATCTTCTTCTGACATGCCAGTAGAAGTACCCTTAATGACCACTCCTCTTCATCTTGATCCCAGGGCTTATCTAAGCTTTGCATGCCGGGATCACCCAGCAATAAAAGTAAAAAAAAGCAGCACAGATAACAAGGACAAAATGTCCGGCAATCCAGAATGCTAATTATGCACTCCAAATGAGTGACGTCTGCTCCCTCTCCAACATGGAAGAGGGAGGCATCTATCACGCTGGACGCATCTCCGTCAGCTCCATAGATATAGAGCAAAACAGACATGCATGGACCTCGGACCCCATTGAACCCCTTGTTCTTGTGATCTGTGAAATGAGAAATTTGACCCCAACTTTGTTGAACAATTTCTCCTGAACGACTCCAAATACAGTTGTAAACTAATGTAAGTACACACTGCGGGGCTTAGAATGTGACTTAGCTATAAAGTCACTCCAGTTCCTTACTAGCATACGTGATATACAAACAATGTTTTTTTAGATTTTGACATAAAGGGGTACATTTCAGGGAAGTGGTGCAGAGGCCCTGAAATAATTGCAAATTCTAGATTATTTCTAGCACTTGCTACTTTTTGCCTCAATTCGCCAACTTTATACCAGAGGGCCATGAAGGGCGGTGAAGGGGGGGGGTGCGACCAGCTGAGCAGAGGGCGTGGGAGGCAGGGAGTGGGCCGTTGCAAGATGTTACTGTCCCAGTGTCGGCGCACTCGCTGCCGCCAGCGACTTTTCACATTTGAAAAGTCTCCCACTGCGGCTATTTGCAGACGTTACTCAGCAGCCTGCCCTGATACATCAAGAAGCAGGGGCCTCACTCTGTGAATATGCAGCTGAGGGCATATGTCCCCCAAAGTCTCAAAACAGCCAGCAGCACAGATGAACACTGCAAAGACATTTATTAAAGGGGCAAAGCCACTTTAAAGGAAACCTACCACTTGTAGTGGCAGGTTTCTGATGGAAATACCGGGCACCAGCTCAGGGTGAGCTGGTGCCGGAGCTTATTTTCGTTAGTGTTTTAAACCGCGGTATCACAGTTTAAAACACTTTTTAAACTTTATAGCCGGCGCAGGCAGGTACGCACTCGGCGCTTACCGTGCGCGCGGCTACATAGGAAGTGAATGAGAGCCGCGCGCATGGTAAGCGCCGAGCGCGTACCTGCCTGCGCCGGCTAAAAAGTTTAAAAAGTGTTTTAAACCGCGATACCGCGGTTTAAAACACTAACGACAATAGGCTCCGGCACCAGCTCACCCTGAGCTGGTGCCCGGTATTTCCATCAGAAACCTGCCACTACAAGTGGTAGGTTTCCTTTAATAAATCTGACAGGTGGCGAAGCCCCAAAGACAGTCTTACAGCTGTGCCAAAGAGCCTGCCTAATGATAATGCCCTGGAGCACTGTGTTTCATAAGGCCGTTACAAGGGGGTAGTGCGGTTACAAGTGCTTTGGGTGGCATGTAAAAGCCAGAGCCCTGGAACTTAGGGGGGCTGTGGTAATGCCATGGAACGCTTCATTTAAATAAATATAAAAGTTAATTACTGAACTAACGTTTATAATACACATATGCCCTTAACAGCGTAAATGGGTAATAAAGTTAGAATCCAATGGTAGAGTTCCTTTTAGTTACAGTACTAGAACATCTTGCACCGCATCTGCAAAGAGATGGCTGTTTTGTCCAAACTGGGTTCCTATCATTATCAATATGTTTCTTCCTACGGAGTTTGTCACCAATTTTTATTTGAACATTAATATAGAATGAATATATATTTAGTGAATATGTCTGCATATCTGTCTCTAATATGTGTCTCTAATGTTGCTAATGTTACAATGTAACATACACGGCATTATACAAATTGCAGGTTGTTTGAGATGAAAAAAGGGATTACAGCATATTATTGCTTAGGTAATCGGTTACAGCTGATTTCATGTAAAGAAACATTTTGCGTAGGAGTATGATTAAAAAGCCTAATTAAAATTCAAAGTGTTCCATAACTGGAAACAATATCCACTGGTATCCTGAAAAATGATATCATCATTGTGAAACAGAGCTGCAATAATTACTAGAGTTGTAGACCCTTATTTTGCTTTTTAGTCATTTCTTTGTCACATATTCTAACGTCAAATATCCTAGAGACAACCTGCTAAATAATATGTTACTTGTTTTAGTTTACATATGCTTAAAAAACTGAGCGTTCCCCAATGTCTTGACTCATCGGCATCTGTCTATTTAATGGTTGAACCAGCCTGACCCCCAAAAAGCTGTTTTAATTCAATGTTAAACATTAAAATTGACTATGGCACCATCCTTTCATGTATATATTTACTTTTACTACTAAGCTGTCTTGATTTAATCACTCTATGGCGATTCCTTGGTCCCTGATGTATTATGCCTGCTAGATTCTGCACAATGCTTAGGTTAAAATCTAGGCAACTATGGCCGTAGATCACAATAAAAAGCTTCCTTGGTGTTCAGACCAATAAATAAATTAGAAGGAGGGCTTTAAGCTCAGCTTGATAAGACAAACTGAAAGTGGGGCAGGGAATGAACAACCTCTGCAATGAGTCTCGCCCGGGGCTAGAGAGAATCAGACGTTCTTTTGTATAACTATGTATGGTGCTGTAACAATACAAAGAGTTGGTGACTGCGATTTTCACAGCCTCAGGATAGCAATGATTTGGCAGTGTATAATGATATTGATGGCCAGAAATTCTCTAAATAAATCTTGTCTTCGCGACTCATATTTTCAACCTGCTGCTCTGAACAGAATGGAAGATTTGACTTGATGTGTTTATCGCCAGGAGCATGGATATTCTCCCCGTACATATCTCTACAAAACATAAGATGGTGCTTTAGTAGAATTCAAAAATGATATAAAAGAAATGAAAAAATTAATGACATGTGAAATAATTTTAGTTTGGGTGTAAGAAGTTTATATTAGTTGAAGATGAATTTTTGGGGAAAGGAATTACAATTCCAAATATACTAGTCAATGTGTATCACAAGTGTTTTTTTTCTATTCATGAAGCACTATAAACGACAATAATTGTAGTAAATATTGATTTCTCTATCAGTAAGAGAATGAATCCTACACAAGTCTAAATACTTTATGGAGTGGGCAGAAAATCTGAATATTTGCAAAATCTATCATAGATTCAAGAGTCTGCAAATTTCCCAAAAGCTTTTAACATGGAAGGATACATTATTTTCTACATTTTATTTCTTTTTTTACAGTCTTAGGTAAAATAAAGCATCAAAGAGATATCTTAAAAGACTAGAAGATGTTGCTTACAAGAATAAACAAGATGAAAAAAAAGTGCACAAGGTTTATTATATATCTGAGACTTCTATGTGAAAACAGCGTACTGGTTTATTCACACATGTGTCCAAACACTACCTCTCGGCTCCTTAGACCTGGAGCCTTCTTCAGGTCTAAGGAGCCGAAACGTAGTGTTTGGTCACATGTTTGAATAAACCAGTACGCTGTTTTCACATAGAAGTCTCGGAGTGCTGCCATTTCTTGCTGCTTTACATGTGGATGGATCTTGGTCAAGGTTCTTGGACTGTGCACCTGAGCTGAATGTCATTATATTTGAGTGCTGCCTCATTTCTAAACTGACTGCTAAATATATATTTTATATATATACATATATACCTTATATACTCGAGTATAAGCCAACCCAAATACAAGCCAAGCCGAGGAGCATGTTCCCCTACTCATTAATGAAATGCCCAGCATGGCCCCTAACTCATTCAAGAACTGTCCCAACAGCACAGCCTCACACTCATTCATGAAATGTCCCAGCAGCATGGCCTCCCACTCATTCGTGAATTCCCCAGCATAGCCTCCCACTCATTTATGAAATGTCCCAGCATGGCCTCCCACTCATTTATGAAATGTCCCAACAGCATGGCCTCCCACTCATTCGTGAATTCCCCAGCATAGCCTCCCACTCATTTATGAAATGTCCCAGCATGGCCTCCCACTCATTCATGAAATGCTCTTCATGGCCCTCCACTCATTCATGAAATGCCCAGCATCCCCCTCCCCTCAGTCATGAAATGTTCCAGAATGGTCTCCCACTCATTAATGAAATTCCCAGTATTGCCCCCCCACTCATTCAAAAACTGTCTCAACAGCATGGTCCAAGCATAGTCACCCACTGAAGCGGTAAGGAGCCAGAAGGAGGGGTGAAGAGAAGAAGAGTGGCGGGGAGTGCTGGAGGGTAAGTATACGTTTAAAATTTTTATATGCTATTATAGCTTATATACAAGAAGTGTACTGAAAAAATTGGCCTATACTCAAGTATATATGGTGTACATATATGGTGTATATATATATATATATATATATATATATATATATATATGGTGTATGTATATATATATATATATATATATATATATTTATTTTTATTATTTTTTTTTTTATATATTTATACAGTTGCTGATGTTATAATCGGAGGCCTGCACTTTTTTTTACAAGTAAAACTAAATTAATATGTTATTCCTCTGTTACACATCCATAAGCAAATGGTTGCCAAGTTGAAAACCAAACATGGTAAGAGAATATGTTAAAGGACACCTATTACCTACTTTTACACCACTAAAGGGCAGTTCCTTCAGGTAGGTTAAGAAATATCTTTTCTAGAATTGCTTCTTTTGGGAGTAATGTCATCCATTTAAGCCGAAAAAGTCTCTTCAAAAGTCATGTGAAAATGAACTGAAACCTGAGCTTTGAAACTCATTTACGATACCAGAGCCATGGTTCTATCTACTGTAAAGACCACAATAAGCTTTTTATGTAATTCTCAATCTGCAGCCTATGAGCCTGGCTTATGTATGGCAAAAAAAGAAAGTTTTCTGATGATTTTCACTTGACTTTAAGAGATATATAAGAGGTAAACAGGTAGAAATTGTAAGTAAGAAATGCAATTCTAGAAAGCATATATTATACCTGAGGATGCTGCTAGTTTAGTGGGATAATAGTAGATGACATGTTCCCTTTAAATTTGTGCAGAAGTAGCTTTTAAATATTTCGTAGGTTTTTGTTATAAATTTGCAAACATTATATTAATAGACATTTTATTTGATAATAATACTAAAAAATTAAAAATGTAAATGTCACTACCAAACCTGATCAATTTGCCAGTATTGCTGATTGGCTTGTCTAGTTGTAGTGAACATGAATGGAGGGCTGAAGAGTCCATGGCTAAGAATACAGTGCTGTTGCAGAAAGAGGCAACAATTTCTGCTTTCTTGAATAAGATATGATAAAGACAGTTAGGAAAAAGTCAGAGGGTTTCCTACATGGGTGAATTAGCTTGTGCACTGCTGGAGTAGTTGATTCTGAAACAGTAGAGAAAACGAGTAGGTTTTGGTCACATAGGAGGAGAGTACTGTTAGACTGGTTAGATAGAGAACAGAGTCTGTTGAACATCAAGTATGGCCCTCATTGTGGTGGCCAATGCAGTACCATTGTGAGAGGTCAGTGGAGAAAGTAAGTGAGAGGAGATTCAAGAACAATGAGTCAAGTACAACTCCATGATGGCAGCAGCTGAATTAATAAGTTGCCTTCAGCTGCCATGTGTATAGTCTGTGCCAAGTTTTAAAGGGAATCTGTCACCAGGAGACCCATTTTTAGCACTCCCCCAGTCCCCTCAGAGCATAGTACATATACTGCCAAAGTGTTTTTGTATAAAAAACAGGTTTTACAGAAAAAAAGATATGTCATATTGTACCTTTCATTAGCATCTGCTGTGTGACTAGGCAGTTGCCCACTGGGAGGGGCTGGAAAGGAGCAGTCCCCCCACCCACCCTTGGGAAACAGCTACTCCATGTGACCTTTTCAAATATATAAAAACACCCATCAGTGGGCTTAGGGACGCCCCCTGCTCCTCTACAGTGGGGAGTTATTCAAATATTTGAAAAGGTCACATGTTTCCCAAGGGTGGGGAGGAACTGCTCCTTTCCAGACCCTCCCAATTGGCAACTGCCTAGTCACACAACATATGCTAATGAAAGGTACAATATAACATATCTTTTTTTCTGTAAAACCTATTTTTTATGCAAAAACACTTTGGCAGTGTATGTACTATGCTCTGTGGGGACTGGGGGAGTGCTAAAAATCGGTCTCCTGGTGACAGGTTCTCTTTAACAGCTTCTCTGCTGTGAAGATAGTGACTAGAGAGAAGGGGAGGGGTTATTGGTCAGGAGTGTATAATAAAGACTAAGTTCATGTCAATAGTATCCTGTTTTAACCATTTTCAACTATTTTGCTATTTTATTCATGGAAACTATATAACAAACTTTGAGAGAACACCAAATGATCAATGGGATAAAAAGATGACCAACAAGATAACTCAATGCCGCATTTCCACAAATATTTGTGAATTTTTAACCTGCCAATGTGTGATTAGGATCCAATGGCAGCATAAAGTCACATTTTTATTTTCTAGAGAAAAGATTACAAGGGGTTTCTCAATCAGTTGCGACTTTTGCAAAACATTTTTTTTTTAAAGTTACATAAACTAACAGACTCAGATGTCATCAAACAAACTCAACCCCCCTCCCCCCACAAAAAAAAGACAAGAGCAAATTTCCAAACTAAAGGTAAATGATCCCACATTAATCCACTGTATTTGGACGTGTTCTGAAATTATATGTTACAGGACAAATAATAGAAGGAGAATGAATCTATATATCACTAAAACATTTTAAGAAAAAAAATAATTCCAGTTAGAAGTAGTAACATGCACCATAGAATAGGTGGAGGGGATTAGAGTGATAAAATAATGTAAACTGCAATGAAATGTTGATTTTGTTTATTTAACAATTAACAATTAAAAGAAGAGTTGTGGATAGATCATTATTAGCATTGGGAAATCCATTTAACTGCAGGAATTTCAGATTCTGTGGACATAATAAGTAAATGTAAATTATAGAGATGTAAACTAATATCAAGGAGAAAAAAAATGCTAAAAGTATAAGCAGTTAATGTTGAAGTAGAATAAAGCATCCTATTCAGTCATTACAGAGATCATCTGAAGCACTCTTCTTGAGCCAGATGACTGATGTATGATTATTGTAAGCTGCTTGACTCAGATATATATAAACTGTTATCTTAATTTTATGGCAGATTTTTAAAACATGCTATTATTTTCCCTGGGAGTATTATGTCCATTAATACATAAATGGTTTTATTAACACATAATTTGTTACATTTATTGAATGAACCTTTATTGGTATACTCCCAGCCTATAAATGTGCATAAAGTAACCATTAAATATAAAATTAGGAAGTAAAATTTACAAATTTACCCTTTAGATTTGGAGATGGTTAAAGGAAATCTACCCTGGGGAATCTATTTTCGGAGAGATTCTCCGTGGTAGTTTCCCTGTCCGGGCAGCAGCTGCAACCTGTCTTTTGCTAATTTAGGGATGCATCTGCTGCAGAAATAAAGTTTAATGCTTCTAAGGCATCTACTGCCTGGATGAAGGATCGTATGCAAATGAGCCTGAGGGGCTCTAGGCTCCATAGGTATTAATGGAGCACCTCATGCTCATTTGCATACAGTCTTTCATCCTGGTGGTAGATGTCCTTTAAATATGGAAATTAATGGCTACTGCATGCCTAAAAAAAGGCTGCTGGGGGCATGGTCTACCTCAGACTGCTTTGGGGGCGAAGGCTACTCCACGCCCCCAGCAGCCACTACACACACCCATCTCTACCAGCTCTGGCCCATTCTTCTGGTGTGTCCTGGGCAACAATCGAGCTCTGCACAAATGCAGAGCTCAGATGCTGCCGAAGACAGGTCTGGGCGGGTAGAGGTGGGTTTGTAGTGGTTAATGGGGGCAAGAAGTAGCATTGACCCCAGAGCTGTCTGGACGCTACTCTACGCCCCAGTAGCCCAGTAGAAATAAATTTGCACATTTAAACATTAAACTTTATTTCTGCAGCAGCTGCACCCCTAAATTAGTGAAAAAGATTGCTCAGAAAGTAGATTCCCAAGTTTAGATTTCCTTTACGTTAACCCAGCAATCTAATTAACAACAAAACATTTGTATCTTAATAATGGGTGCAAACTTAACCCCTTAAGGCTGCTGCCATTTTCTGGTATTTCCATTCTAGCATTTCATTCCTTCTACCCAAAAGACAGAACCTTTTTATTTTTCCATTTACAGAGATGAATGAGGGCATGTTTACTGTGGGACAAATTGTACTAGAGTTTGCATTAATTATTTCATGCAATGTAGAAAGAAGTTGGAAACAACTGAACACAACACAGCCTGCTATGTGGTACAGCCGTAACAGGCTTCTGTCAAAATATTATTGTAGTTAGAGGGAAAGGTTCACTGAAGAGCTCTCACATGTAAGTGCACAAACTCTAGGTACAATCCAATGATTGGATTTTTCATATTCTTGCTGCTACTAAACTTGGCCCAGGCTATAGGTAATGTGCAGACATGGGGCTTCCCTGCACCACATCGTCCAACATCATCCCAGCACTACCCTCACCCAACTGGCGTGGAGTGTGAAATAGTCAGAGGTTAAATCATGGCTTGTGTGTAGGGGCAGACTGGCTATTCAACCCACCGAGGCAGTTCCTGGTGGGCCGACAGGTCCGGGACGATCTGGGGCCGGTCTGAGGCTGGTCAGGCCGACCGCAGGTGAGGCACCGCACTAGCATTCAGCGCAGCGCTGGTGCTACACGGCTGCTGATCAGTGCCGGGCCGACAAGTGTACACAGTACACTGAACACTGTGATGTCACTTCTCTAAGGTCGACTGCTTCACATGCTGCTGCTGTACAGCACAGGCTGGTCAGCACCGTACGAAGCGTGAAGCAGTCCGCGCTGGCACGCACAGATGTCATCCTACCTGTGCTGTGCTGCAGAGTGGGAGCTTGTGCCAGTGCCAGATAGGTGAGGCATGGTCCCTGGATCCTTTTGCCTGGGCCCTTGGCAGCATCCCCTGATATTGCGAGCATGGAGCTGAGGACTCCTTGCACCGCTACAAGGGCCATGCAGAGGCTGTGAGCTCTGTACGAAGGTGCCTCCACAAGACTGCAGGATCATGCTGCTACTGCTGTGGTTGGTGGGGAGGAGAGAGTAGGGCTGGCAGGTGTTAGAAGTGTGAGGAGATGGTTCAGGAGGTGTTAGGAGAGGGGTCAGGTGTGAGGGGATGGTTAAGGAGGTGTTAGGAGAGGGGTCAGGTGTGAGGAGATGGTTCAGGGGGTGTTAGGAGAGGGGTCAGGTGTGAGGAGATGGTTTAGGAGGTGTTAGGAGAGGGGTCAGGTGTGACCAAAGGGCTGAGCGGTGGGGCCGGCAGGTGTTAGAGGTGTGATCAGTTGGGTCAGTAGTAAGGCTGCACAAATTGTGGATTCCCTGCAGATTTTACACACAGATTTCGGTGTGGAAAATCTGCAGCGTAATACAGTAGGAGTAAAGTAAATGTAATTTTGAAAAAGTAATGTAGATAATGCGTTCTTTCCTGTATGTTCTTGCATGAAATTTGCATGAAAGACCTGTGGATAGGGCCTAACTTTTGTTCATGAGAAAACCCCTTTAAGGTGTGGAATTTGTTCCCTATTTGGGTCTATGGGAGTGCTAAAAATCACAGTCTATACTCTTGTATTTATGGCGCACCCATAGACTCTCCATTCTGCACAACAGCAAGAAGGGGAAAAGTTGGGGCTCTCTTATTCATGATAGGTACAGGGCCTTCCTCTAAGATTACATTACTTGTGCATGAGAATACTCCATTAATTGTTGGGGGACTAAAATGAAAGAAGCTAGCAACGCCCCTGGGCTTGGGACTGATGGGCACTGGCACTGTATAGATTATGAGTATATTGCGGGGGGGGAATGGGACAGATGGGCACTGCACACCCTACTTAAGGACACCCAATTTACAGACAACCCCTATATAAAGATGGACCCCTCTGCCCACTGTGACCTCTGGTGACCTCTCTGGATGTTACTTTAGTCCCAGGCTGCAATGATCAGCTGTAAGGTGTCTTTAATGAAGCTTTATTAATAACCTTGGTCCAATTACAGCAAAACATTTTGAAACTACATTTGTCACTGGGGCCAAATTTTTTTTTTGGTCTAGATATACAATTATAAAATATACAGTTTTAACTTGCATACAAATTCAACTTAAGAACAAACCTAAAGAACCTATCTTGTATGTAACCCGGGGACTTCCTGTACCTCATTAAGGCAATGATATCTAATCCATGATGCTGTCATCCAGTTTTTATTATAACTGAGGGATACTTTACTTACTGCTATTTTGCTAATCTTCCACCAATTACTTATTGACTCCGCCCACCTGTGTTGACCACGCCAAGCTAGGCTGGCCCCGCCTAAAACATAGGGCCACTTTTAAAAAAATTTTCAGGGCCACTTTTTTTCCCAGTTCGCCCCTGCTTGTGTGCCACTATTCAGGCGTACAAGCCGTGATAAATCCCCCATCATAGATTTTTCCATAACCCTGCGGTTATATTTACAAAATGATAATGGGATTTTGGAATTGCTCTGGGTTGTCCACAGGGATGGAGACCCTTGGGTAAAAAATATGTTAGCAAATCTTACTGGCAAATTTTGTGCCAAACCGCAATGCACGCAAACCCCCAGGATGAGCATTTATTAGTTTCCTATTTTAAACTTATATTTACCATGTTAAAGAAATGTAAGACTATCATGGGCTTTGTGCATTCTGATCTGCTACTAAGTTCATAAAAACAGTAATATAACAGCTTGTTTTTCAGGACACCCAGGCCTTCCGCAACCTGTTTGAAGATTTCTAGGTGAGGGGAGAGGTGGGAGCACCATCACTTCCTGACTCCCGTTCCATACTTTTGTCTCTCTTTCGTGCTTCTCCCCTGATTTCCTCCACTTTGGCCATGTCTCCACTCCCCTTTCTGTTTCTTTTTTGCAACCTGCTTTCTGTGCTTATGAATATAGCCCTCTCATTTCCCCTCTTCTTACTCTCAGTTAATCCGCCCCCATAGTCATGAAGAGCCCACCTTACTTCCTTGACGGAACACCATATTATATGCACAGAATTCAGGTCACTAACTGATCTGTAGGATTATACCTTCTCTCACTGCCCAGTTTTAGGCCTGGTATTTTCTCTATTTTTTTTTGCAGAGGTTAGAAAAGAGCTCCCCTTTCGATGGGGACAAGCTGATTCAGTACAGTTTCCACTTTACTCCCTTTTTGATACTAATAGTATTGGAAATATAAATGCTTGTTTCCTAGAAATGATACCATAAGCATATAAATGTTATGTGGGAACAGTACCAAACTAGTTTTACTACATAGATATAGGTATTTGTTTACTGCATATACAGTACCAGAACCCAAATTACTACATAGGTACAAGAACAAAATGAATATTGCTACATATATATGGTACTATAACTAAGACTTCTACATAAATACAGGACCAGAACCAAGATTACAACATGAATTCATTACCAGAGCCAAGGGTACTACATACATAAAGGTACATAATCAAAATCTGTCCGTTAATAGAGCATACTTGTACATAGATAATAAAAGGACTATTGAAAGTGAATAGCCCACACTAATACGTAGATCATAAAAGTCCTGTTATCAATGAACAGTCTCCAACAATACCTTGATTGAAATAGTGCGTTCACCATATAGTTTGGTATTGCAGGTATTTTAAAAAGAGGACCCCAGAAATAAAGGGACAGGTACATGACATGATGCTGGTAGCGATAGTGCTGGTGCTTCAGAGAGAGGACATATTTTCTTCTGTGGCCTGCTCAAAGTTCCGTAGTTGCAATTAGGCACCAGGGTGTGCAGAGCAGTAGGTCCCAATAGGCTACCTGAAGTTGAGGCATTGGTCAGTTTCATGACAGAGACTGCATTAACCTCTGTGGGATTATCTTTGTGATGCTCAACCACAGTTGGAAGTGCATAGCCCTCAACCTCATCCCACTTCCAGGTTGCAAAGCCATTTCAGCCACAGTCATGCTGGAGCAGTCAGTCATGATGTAAACTGACTCTTCTAGTTGGGATTCCATGGCCCAACCACTTTACCCTGCACTAGTAGCATAAATAGAGTTCCAAGATTTCAAACAACTTAAATTCCGGGATGTGGGTGTAGACAGTGGACCATCAGAAAAGACCTATGATAATGAAACACAACTGCCAATGGCTGTGGCTTTCTGTGATGTGCACACTGAGATGGACAGCAGCAGTGAGGGCTTGGTGGTGAAAGAAGCGTGGGTTAACAATGAGGTCTTAGACCCAGCAGGGCTGGAAGGCAGTGATACTTCTTACGAAGAGGTGAAGGGCAGAAAGCCACAGACAGCTGACAGATAAGGTGATAGTGGGCCAAGGACCGTCACTGTCCGCAGCTTGTTTTTTTTGCATAAGACAGAACACACTGTGCCACCAGTCCATAAAGCATGACCAAGGCCATAACAATCTGAGCATCACATGTATGACCAGGCACCTGCAGAGTAAACAAGAGTTACTGTGGCTGAGACACCAAAAAAGCCTGAAAAACACTTAAAACTCCCTCTGCTGCTTCAGTCGGCAAAGCCTGTTACACTGTCGTCCTAGTCACAAGGTCAACTGTCTCCACGGGTGAGTACAAATATTTGATATCCATCATACTAGTTGTGAATAATATATCCAATATTCCCTGTGAACAACATCTTTATTATCGGTGGCAAATGTACTCAGCTTGATTGTCATCTAAGCCAAACTACAATTGATATATGTGTCCACAAATATAGACTTCATCAGCGCAACATTATTGACAATATTGCAGTATAACTTATTGTTAAGCTTCGAGGTTGTGGATCCTCAACCTGGGACCGGAGTCTAAGTGGTACCCGGTTTGCACCAAAGCCCGCTGCAAAGCAGGTTGGTCTTGCTGTGGCGTGGTACCACCAGGTCGTTCCACAGGCGTGACTTGTCTGCAATGGCAGCGAAGGTTGAGGTACAGAAACGGCAGGCAATCTCATAGTCGGGGACAGGCAGGAGGTCAGGACAGGCAGCACAGGACCGGAGTCAGAGACGTAGCAATGGGTCAAGGCAGGCGGCAAAGGAGCGAAGTCAAAAGCAGAACCAGGATCACAACGGGAATTCACATAAACAGCACACAGCATAAACAAAGCTTTCTCAAGGGCACAGGGCACAAAGATCCGTCAGGGATCACAGGAAGAAGAAGGAATAAATAGATTACCTGAAATGGCCAGCGCCAATTAGTGGCGCGCTGGCCCTTTAAATCTGCAGAAGTTGGTGCGTGCGCACGGCCGAGGATGAAGGAGCAGCGGCAGCCAGAACTGAAGAAGCCAGGCAGGAGCCGGGACCCGTAAGTTGCGTGAGGGGCAAGAGGCACGGGTGACCCTGCGATCCGCGATATGGATATTGGGGGGCCACCCGTGTCAATTGAAAAAATAATTATTTCTGGTAATTTTATTTTACTGGTTTAACTACAATATTTACAGTCATATTTATAGTACTCTAGTACTGTCAACAGTTGGTTGTAGTTCCCTACACCCTATGTTGTGTTTCTCTTGTTTTGTCCCCCTAGATTCCCATATTTTTTAATGAATTTTCTATGTATTTGTTAATATTTTTTTGATGATGTAATGCAACATAGCATCGACAACACACTTACTTTTAGTTATCTGTTTAGTTATCTATCGCAAACATTCCACTTTTACATTTTTTTATAAATTATAACAATTAGACTGGGATCCATTGCTGTAACTCAATTTTTTTGTGTCTGCATATAGCCAATCAATTCACTATATGCTCCAGTTGTATGGATACTCAACAGTGCTGATTATACTTCACAGTGCTGGATCTAAACTACAGAGCATCCTTCATTCCAATACTAGAGCGTCAGACTAAAATTAGGGAGTAAAAGCACATTTTGGTGCTGGCAGAATTCTTATCTCACAATGAGAGCTCAGTAGCAGAATGAGGAGGAGGAGGTGGACAAGAAGGTAGTCGCCAAAGCAGAAGGAAGATCACCATGGCCACAATGTAAAATGCCACGTTGACTTGTACTCATACTCTACTAGCATTGGATGAGGCATGCATTGCCAGGAGGCAGAATGGGGCTCACATGGTAGAGGACTATATTTTCACGTTCCTCCTGGTACAGAAGGATGGCTTCTATCCAGTCAATTTCTTGGACAGAAAATTGGACACATGGCCGGTGCTTTCCCTCTAGGCCTTGCAGTTTCAGTCCTGCCCTGTGGCTAGTGTGCTTTCAGAGCTATATTTAGCACCACCAATGGTGTCATCACTAACAAGTGCCTCTTTTATTAAAATGAACCAGGCATGGTTCCCATGCAGCTCGGTTTTACTGATATCTGAATATGTTCCACATTCCCAGAACATCAACTTCCAACTGCATTCCCTAAACGTCAACTTCAAATCTTTCAATTCCGCATTCCCGGAACATCAACTTCAAATCTTTCAATTCCATATTCCTGAAACGTCAACTTCAAATCTTTCTTTTCTCAATCTCCAGAACTTCAACTTTAAATTTTTCAATTCTGCATTCCTGAAACTTCAACTTCAGATTTTGACAGTCCGTATTCTTGGAACTTTAACTTTTGAGTTTAAGGCTTATCAGAATTTTAAATGCAGTGAGAGTGTGTTTGTTTTTTCCATTGCCACTTAAATCCTCTATGTAAATAACTGGGTCTGAACAACAAGATTGCCTGTAAAGAAGGGAATGAATTCAGGGAGGACAAAAAAAGACAATGAGCCCTGAACTGAGCCCCCAAACTTTGCATATTCTAGGTGATACTAGACAACTTAAATACAATACCTGCTTATGCCAAAGTAAGGACATGAAACAAGACTCATAAACAAACAACACAAAGCAAGGTCAGAGGTCCGACCACAACAAGATGGCAAATATGGCACAAAAAGGATAGTCAAAACTTAAAAGTCAGGATCAGAAAATCAGAAGTATAGCAAGTGAAGCAAACAGGAAAGCTAGCTAGAAATATAACCAGTGAAACATAACCAAGCAGAGAACAATGACAGCACTCAGCGCGATCTTACAGAAGAGGAGCCGGGAAGCCAGAAGACGAGCTGTGCGGACATCGGGGGAGCAGCCTCACATCGGGCCACCGGAGGGTGAGTATATAAGTTTATTATTTTTTAAGCGCAGTATTGACTCGTGTATAAGCCGAGGGGACGTTTTTCAGCACATTTTTTGTGCTGAAAAACTTGGCTGATTCACGAGTATATACGGTACTGTTGGACCAGAGCAGAGCTGTAGAGGTAGTGGATGTGGGACAAAAGTCTAAACATAGCCAGGAACATAAAGTACAGTTCACACTAAGAAATGTCACACAGAAACAGAGGGAAGGTCAATGGCTCCTAAGCCACATTCTGTGATCAGAGGAAGTTGCTGGCAGGGATGTTACAACCTACAGTTAGAGGAAAGTATGTGTTTTTTCAATTGCTTCTTTAATTTTCTAAAATTAAGCATGAATGAGCAGAGCTCCTTTGACATAATTTTTTTACATTTACATTTTTCTGCCCTCTAGGTCTTTTAAGCCACATTTTACAGCCAATTTTGGGTGTTTAAATTCACATCCCCACTGGTTTATTTTGGGGTCAAAGTTCAGTTAAAGTCCAGTTTCAAAAACAGATTTTATTGTGGAATTCACACAAACCCATCAAATTTACTCATCTCTAGTACTGAATTGTTGGATTATTGGTGTTACAGTTAAGCAACATGCTTTGAACAGTTCACTCTGTCAAGCAAACTGTTCCAAGCATGTTGCTTAACTATGCCACAGGCAACCATTTTCATTTCTACAACTTGAGTGTGTTGACCATGTGAATGGTTTATAAATAGAGATGAGCGAACATGCTCGTCCGAGCTTGATGCTCGGTCGAGCATTAGGGTACTCGAAACTGCTCGTTGCTCGGACGAATACTTCGCCCGCTCGAGAAAATGGCAGCTCCTGCCGTTTTGCTTTTTGGCGGCCAGAAACAGAGCCAATCACAAGCCAGGAGACTCTGCACTCCACCCAGCATGACGTGGTACCCTTACACGTCGATAGCAGTGGTTGGCTGGCCAGATCAGGTGACCCTGGGATAGACTAGCCGCTGCCCGCGCTGCTCGGATCATTCTGTGTCTGGATGCCGCTAGGGAGAGAGCTGCTGCTGGTCAGGGAAAGCGTTAGGGTGTTCTATTAGCTTACTGTTAGGCAGGAGTGATTCTCAAAGAACCCAACAGCCCTTCTTAGGGCTACAATAACGTTCTACTTTTTTTATTTTAATTTGCATCTAGTACCATTTTGTGAGGAATTAGCAGGGGGACTTGCTACCGTTGTGTTTAGCTCTTAGTGGCACACATATCCATAGCAAAGACCGAAGTGGGAAAATTTAGTAGGGGTTGGATTTCAATTAGGCACTAACTCAGTGTCATCTCATCTGGCATAGTAGTGTGCTTTGATACTTGGCTAGAAAATAGCCATAGGAGAATACAAAGAGCTTACTTACGCCTACAGTAGCGTTCTATATATTTGATTTCTGGTTGATCTGCTGGTGGCTGTACTTTCTGCAGTGCATGTACTAGCCAATTCTGAGCAATTTGTAGTGAGACTTGCGACCGCTGTGTTCTGCGCTTAGTGACGCACATATCCATAGCAAAGACCGAAGTGGGAAAATTTAGTAGGGGTTGGATTTCAATTAGGCACTAACTCAGTGTCATCTCATCTGGCATAGTAGTGTGCTTTGATACTTGGCTAGAAAATAGCCATAGGAGAATACAAAGAGCTTACTTACGCCTACAGTAGCGTTCTATATATTTGATTTCTGGTTGATCTGCTGGTGGCTGTACTTTCTGCAGTGCATGTACTAGCCAATTCTGAGCAATTTGTAGTGAGACTTGCGACCGCTGTGTTCTGCGCTTAGTGACGCACATATCCATAGCAAAGACCGAAGTGGGAAAATTTAGTAGGGGTTGGATTTCAATTAGGCACTAACTCAGTGTCATCTCATCTGGCATAGTAGTGTGCTTTGATACTTGGCTAGAAAATAGCCATAGGAGAATACAAAGAGCTTACTTACGCCTACAGTAGCGTTCTATATATTTGATTTCTGGTTGATCTGCTGGTGGCTGTACTTTCTGCAGTGCATGTACTAGCCAATTCTGAGCAATTTGTAGTGAGACTTGCGACCGCTGTGTTCTGCGCTTAGTGACGCACATATCCATAGCAAAGACCGAAGTGGGAAAATTTAGTAGGGGTTGGATTTCAATTAGGCACTAACTCAGTGTCATCTCATCTGGCATAGTAGTGTGCTTTGATACTTGGCTAGAAAATAGCCATAGGAGAATACAAAGAGCTTACTTACGCCTACAGTAGCGTTCTATATATTTGATTTCTGGTTGATCTGCTGGTGGCTGTACTTTCTGCAGTGCATGTACTAGCCAATTCTGAGCAATTTGTAGTGAGACTTGCGACCGCTGTGTTCTGCGCTTAGTGACGCACATATCCATAGCAAAGACCGAAGTGGGAAAATTTAGTAGGGGTTGGATTTCAATTAGGCACTAACTCAGTGTCATCTCATCTGGCATAGTAGTGTGCTTTGATACTTGGCTAGAAAATAGCCATAGGAGAATACAAAGAGCTTACTTACGCCTACAGTAGCGTTCTATATATTTGATTTCTGGTTGATCTGCTGGTGGCTGTACTTTCTGCAGTGCATGTACTAGCCAATTCTGAGCAATTTGTAGTGAGACTTGCGACTGCTGTGTTCTGCGCTTAGTGACGCACATATCCATAGCAAAGACCGAAGTGGGAAAATTTAGTAGGGGTTGGATTTCAATTAGGCACTAACTCAGTGTCATCTCATCTGGCATAGTAGTGTGCTTTGAAACTTGGCTAGAAAATAGCCATAGCAATAGGATAGCATTGTTTGGTTTTAAAAACTCAAAAAAAAACAAAAAACACAAAAAAAAACAAAAAACACAAAAAAAACCCAAAAAAAGTTAAAAAAAAAAAAAAGTTATAATTCTCATTTTAAAAATGTTTAACCCGAGGGCTAGGGGTAGAGGACGAGGGCGGGGACGTGGGCGTCCAACTACTGCAGGGGTCAGAGGCCGTGGTCCTGGGCGGGGTGAGACACCACCTGCTGATGAGGGAGCAGGGGAACGCCGCAGAGCTACACTCCCTAGGTTCATGTCTGAAGTTACTGGGACTCGTGGTAGAGCACTGTTGAGGCCAGAACAGTGCGAACAGGTGATGTCGTGGATTGCTGACAATGCTTCGAGCAATTTGTCCACCACCAGTCAGTCTTCCACGCAGTCCACCCATGTCACCGAAATCGCCACTCCTCCAGCTCCTGCACCTCAGCCTCCTCCCCCCCAGTCTGCCCCCTCCCAGGAAAATTTGGCATTTGAACCGGCATACTCTGAGGAACTGTTTTCTGGACCCTTCCCACAGTCACAAACCACTTGTCCGGTTGCTGCTGAGCAATTTTCCGATGCCCAGGTTTTCCACCAGTCACAGTCTGTGGGTGATGATGACCTTCTTGACGTAGTGGAAGTGTGTAAAGAGGTGTCCGACGATGAGGAGACACGGTTGTCAGACAGTGGGGAAGTTGTTGTCAGGGCAGGAAGTCCGAGGGGGGAGCAGACTGAGGGCTCGGAGGATGATGAGGTGACAGACCCAAGCTGGGTTGAGAGGCCGGGTGAACACAGTGCTTCTGAGACGGAGGAGAGTCCTCGACCAGAACAGGTTGGAAGAGGCAGTGGTGGGGCCAGACGGAGAGGCAGGGCCAGAGCTGGTGCATCAGCGCCAAATGTGTCAACTAGTGAAGCTCCCGTGGCGAGGGCTCTTGCGGCGAGGGCTAGATCTTCAGAAGTCTGGAGGTTCTTTAAGGAAACACCGGATGACCGACGGACTGTGGTGTGCAACATTTGCCAAACCAGGCTCAGCAGGGGTTCCACCACTACTAGCTTAACTACCACCAGTATGCGCAGGCATATGAATGCTAAACACCCCACTCAGTGGCAACAAGCCCGTTCACCTCCGGCCGTGCACACCACTGCTCCTTCCCCTGTGTCAGCTGCTAGTCAGCCCCCTGCCCAGGACCCTGCCACAAAAACCCCATCGTCGCCTCCACGATCCTCCACAGCATCCACCAGCGTTCAGCTCTCCATACCCCAGACGCTGGAGCGGAAACGCAAATATAGTGCAACCCACCCGCACGCCCAAGCCCTTAATGTGCACATCTCCAGATTGCTTAGCCTGGAGATGCTGCCCTATAGGCTAGTAGAGACCGAGGCCTTTCGCAACCTCATCGCGGCGGCCGCCCCTCGGTATTCGGTCCCCAGCCGCCACTACTTTTCCCGATGTGCCGTCCCAGCCCTGCACCAGCACGTGTCAGACAACATCATCCGTGCCCTGACCAACGCCGTTTCTGACAAGGTCCACCTGACCACGGACACGTGGACGAGTGCTGCCGGGCAGGGCCACTATATATCGCTGACGGCACATTGGGTTAACTTGGTGGAGGCTGGGACCGAGTCTGACCCTGGGGCTGCTCATATACTGCCGACGCCGAGGATTGCGGGGCCTACCTCGGTCCAGGTGTTTCAGGCCTACTATGCCTCCTCCTCCTCCCACCCCTCCTCCACCTCCTCCTCCGAACTACCATCCGTGGGCACGGCGCCATCAGTCGGTAGCTCTAGGCACAGCAGCAGTGCCGTCGCTAAGCGACAGCAGGCGGTGCTCAAACTGCTGAGCCTAGGCGACAAAAGGCACACCGCCCAAGAGCTATTACAGGGCATCACGGCGCAGACTGATCTGTGGCTGGCACCGCTGAACCTCAAGCCGGGAATGGTTGTGTGTGACAACGGCCGTAACCTGGTGGCGGCTCTGCAACTCGGCAGACTGACACATGTGCCATGCCTGGCCCATGTGTTAAATCTGATAGTTCAGCGTTTCCTCAAGACATACCCCAATCTGTCTGATTTGCTCACGAAGGTGCGCCGCATCTGTGCGCATTTCAGGAAGTCCAGCCCAGATGCTGCCACTCTCAGGGCAGCGCAGCGCCGCCTCCAACTGCCCGCTCACCGACTGTTGTGCGACGTGCCCACGAGGTGGAATTCAACACTGACCATGTTATCCAGAGTTTACCAGCAACGCAGAGCGATTGTAGACTGCCAGATGTCAACTTCCACCAGAACTGGTAATCAGGTCAGTCAGCTTCCTCAAGTCTACAATGAGGAGTGGACGTGGATGTCTGATATCTGTCAGGTGCTGAGTAACTTTGAGGAGTCAACACAGATGGTCAGTGGCGATGCCGCCATCATCAGCCTCACCATCCCGCTGCTTGGCCTGTTGAAAAACTCTCTGGTCAGCATGAAGTCGGAAGCTTTGCGCTCGTCACAAGAGACAGGGGAAGAATATTCCCTTGTTGATAGCCAAAGCACCCTCAGGTCTGTTTCTCAGCGCATATCGGAGGAGGTGGAGGTGGAGGAGGATGAGGAGGAAGAGGAGGAGAATGTTGGCGAGACACAAGAGGGGACCATTGTTGAGTCCTTCACTGTTCAGCGTGTATGGGCAGAAGAAGAGGAGTTGGAGGAGTTGGAGGAGGAGGAAATGGACAGTCAGGCCAGTGAGGGGAGTGAATTCTTACGCGTTGGTACTCTGGCGCATATGGCAGATTTCATGCTAGGCTGCCTATCCCGTGACCCTCGCGTTCAAAGAATTTATTCCAGCACCGATTACTGGGTGTTCACTCTCCTGGACCCACGGTACAAGCAAAATCTTCCCACTCTCATCCCTGCAGAGGAAAGGAGTGTGAGAATGCATGAATACCAGCAGGCCCTGGTGCACAAGCTGAAACAGTATTTCCCTTCTGACAGCGCTAGCGGCAGAGTGCGTAGTTCTGCGGGACAAGTAGCGAGGGAGAGTAGGCGAGCAGGCAGCTTGTCCAGCACTGGCAAGGGTACGCTTTACAAGGCTTTTGCCAGCTTTATGTCACCCCAGCAAGACACTGTCACCTGTCCCCAGTCTCGGCAGAGTAGGGCTGATCTTTACAGAAAGATGGTGAGGGAGTACGTAGCTGACCATACCATCGTCCTAAATGATCACACAGCTCCCTACAACTACTGGGTTTCAAAGCTGGACATGTGGCACGAACTGGCGCTGTACGCCTTGGAGGTTCTTGCCTGCCCTGCCGCTAGCGTCTTGTCCGAGCGGGTTTTCAGTGCAGCTGGTGGCATCATCACCGATAAGCGTACACGCCTGTCGACTGACAGCGCTGACAGGCTGACGCTTATTAAAATGAATAAAGGCTGGATTTCTCAGAATTTCCAATCTCCACCAGGTGAAGGAAGCTCAACCTGAATAATTGATCCACTCCTCCTCCTCCTCATTTTCCTCCTTCTCCTCCTCTTTGTACAGTAAAGCAGAGGAAAATGGCTATTTTTTGACAGGGCCCACTGGCTCTTGCTATAGTACTTCATGCATTTAATTTTTCTGGAGGGCCACCTACCCGGTCCTCTGTTTGAAACAATTTTTGTGAGTGCCACATACAGGCACTCAATCTATTACATTTTTCTGGAGGGCCACCTACCCGGTCCTCTGTTTTAAAAAATTTTTGGGACTGCCACATACAGGCACTCAATCTATTCCATTTTACTGGAGGGCCACCTACCTGCTCCTCTGGTTTGAAAAATGTTTGGGACTGCCACATACAGGCACTATCCAAATTAAATTGTCTCCATAGCAGCCTCCACACGTTGTCTCCATTGCTACCTCCAAAAGTCGTCCATATAGCTGCCTCCATACATCGTCCCTTTATCAAACGAGGTGTGTCAGGCAGAAATTTGGGTTGTTTTCATGGATTCCACATCAAAGTTGTTAACTTTGTCGCCACCCTGCTGTGTTATCCACAAAATATACTGGCAAACTTTTACCATTTAGGGATATTATTTCAGTGCTTCTTGCGCATCTGTTTACATTCCCCTCACCCGGCATATCCTAAACTTATAAGAACGCTACTACACTTGATCTTATACAAAAGGTTCTTAGAAGTGCTGTTTGGGGAGTAGCCTAGAGACAGGGGCTTGGATTGGCGAAAGCTCGCCTGGCAGCGGAGCGCCAGCTCCATGCGCATCATGCGCTTCTTGCGCATCTGTTTACATTCCCCTCACCCGCCATATCCCAAACTTATAAGAACGCTACTACACTTAACTTGGTGCAGGCTGGGACCGAGTCTGACCCTGGGGCTGGTCATATACTGCCGACGCAGAGAATTGCGGGGCCTACCTCGGTCCAGGTCTCAAAGGCCTACTATACCTCCTCCCACCCCTCCTCCACCTCCTCCTCCTCCGAATTACCATCCGTGGGCATGGCGCCATCAGTCGGTAGCTCTAGGCACAGCAGCAGTGCCGTCGCTAAGCGACAGCAGGCGGTGCTGAAACTGCTGAGCCTAGGCGATAAAAGGCACACCGCCCAAGAGCTATTACAGGGCATTCCACATCAAAGTTGTTAACTTTGTCGCCACCCTGCTGTGTAATCCACAAAATATACTTGCAAACTTTTACCATTTAGGGATATTATTTCAGCGCTTCTTGCGCATCTGTTTACATTCCCCTCACCCGCCATATCCTAAACTTATAAGAACGCTACTACACTTGATCTTATACAAAAGGTTCTTAGAAGTGCTGTTTGGGGAGTAGCCTAGAGACAGGGGCTTGGATTGGCGAAAGCTCGCCTGGCTGCAGAGCGCCAGCTCCATCCCAAGATCCAACTAACATAGTTGCAGCACCTTTAATCTACTACTAGTTCACTGCCTCCATAATAATAATAATAATCTTTATTTATATAGCGTCATCATATTCTGTAGCGCTTTACAAATCATAGGAAACAAATACAAATGTAATGTAACAGAGCACAACATTTGTATGGAACAACAGGAGTGAGGTCCCTGCTCGCCAGAGCTTACGGTTTATGAAGATGATGGGGTAACACGAGGTAAAAGAATATTTAATGGTCAAGCCATTCTTCTTAGGGAATAGAAAAAAATATAATAAATGGAATTGCTGTCGCTTGAACCACTCAGCCGTCATCTTATATACCAGGTCCAGGGTGAATGGGACTGCAGAGAAGTCTGGTGCCTGTTGGTTGCTGGATAACAGATGGGAGGACGACACAGGACGGGTTAGTAGAAGAGTTAAAACTTCATGCAGTTAATGAGTGTTATAGGCTTGCCTAAAGAAATGGGTTTTAAGAGCACGTTTGAAACTTTGGAGGTTAGGTATTAGTCTGATAGTCCGGGGCGGAGCATTCCATAGAATTGGTGCAGCTCTAGAGAAGTCTTGGAGACGCGAGTGGGAGGTCCGCACTAGGGTAGAGGTTAATCTAAGATCACTGGCGGATCTAAGAGCACGGGTTGGGCGATAGACTGAGATAAGAGAGGAGAGGTAGGGGGGTGCAGCATTATACAGAGCTTTATGGATGAGGGTTATTATTATTTTAAACTGTATTCGAAAGGAGACTGGCAGCCAGTGCAGCGACTGGCATGAACTGTAAGCATACATGGTCCCCTTATCAAACGAGCTGTGTCAGGCAGAATTTTGGGTTGTTTTCATGGCTTCCATGTTAACTTTGTCGCCACCCTGCTGTGTAATCCACAAAATATACTGGCAAACTTTTATCATGTACCGATATTATTTGAGCGCTTCTTGCTCACCTCCTTTGGTTCCTCTCTGACACCCATTGGTTTGAAGCCTGAGTCCAATTAGGGTATGTCGCCATGCCACTCTCTAGCCTGCTGCCGCTGCCTCTGCATGCCGTCCCCTATAGTGTCAGGGTCAATTATTGGATGTTTTAGATGCTATCTAGCTTCATTCTGTCACTCTGTCATGGCCATGCTGTTGCCCATAATTTTGGCATAATGGTGCGATTAGGCAGCCTCAGAGGCATCCATGCATGCTGCCCCTGCTGTTTCCTGTCCATTTCCGTGGTGTTTCCATCCTTTTCTGAGGTTCCCAGGTGTTTGGCCAAGCTTCCCTGTGCAGAGCCTTGGTCCCCTTGAAAAATGCTCGAGTCTCCCATTGACTTCAATGGGGTTCGTTATTCGAGACGAGCACTCGAGCATCGGGAAAAGTTCGTCTCGAATAACGAGTACCCGAGCATTTTAGTGTTCGCTCATCTCTATTTATAAAGCAATTTGATTTTAGTTGATAAAGCTTGAAAGTTTTCCTTACTGTTTACTAATGACTTTGGGATCATTAGTAATATATATTAAAATACAAAAATTGAAATAAATAATAAAAATTAAGATAAAACTAAATAAAATAAGAAAGCACTAGATGACCATATATGGCCTACTAGGACTTTCTACAAATTATGTGAAGTAGCATAAATGTAATATAGTTGTATGTCAACTGATGCAGTACTTTACGCTAGCACAAACTACTACAGTAAATCAAAAAATGCAAAAATGCATCCTAAGCAAGACTTGTACACAAAACATAAGTTGATATCAAGCATCTATCTTTATGAGAGCAAAACATGTATTGTTACATTCGGGACAGATTTAAAATTCAAAAAGGTTGGAAAAGTAAAAGTAATTGCCCTTCATCACCATATGTGTTTGTAGGGTCAAATAAGCCTTATATAATGTTACGACTCCAGCAATTGATGTACATGAGACTAAAAAAGACACAAGTGCATCCTGGTTTGGTACTTGACTGGATCTTGTGCCTAATCTTTGGTTGAGTGGCACATAATCTAAATATAGTATACAAGCTGCCTTCAATTTAAGTTTTAAAATTGTACCATCCACCCAATTGCTAACACAACATAATCAGTGCTGCCTGTTAAAATGGTCCATAAATATCATGTGGTAAGATACTGCTAAATATTTTGGAAAGGAGGTTAACTTAACTCCCAATGAAGCTGTCCAAAAATGAAGCTCCTCAGGGCATATAAAGTGGTGTGAAAAAATATTTGCCACCCTCTTGATTTTTTAATCTTTTGGATATGACAGCAACCTGTATAGCTTCTGAACGATAGTATGGGAGATGCACGCAGCCCAGGATCCTGGTGTACAGGGTCTGAGATACTCACAAAACAAGAAAAAGCTACAGCATCTGATGAAATTGAAGAAGGCACCAAGCCTTTATTAAATTTCATGAAAAAAGCAGCAACATTTCGATTCACCATGAATCTTTGTCAAGCATACAACAAGTGTTCAAGTGCACATATATATCCACCCACTTCTTAGTTATATCATATCCTGTTATAACATGTAATTTTCAAAATGATTAATAAAAAGTACAAAGAAAACAATAAATGAAATGTGTTACATTCAACATCATATCAATGTTGATATATTATTAACTATTTTGAAAATTAGATATTATGATATGGATGCAGCTGAGACACATATCTACCGTAAGTAGTGAGCACACATCATCAGCCTAGCAACAATTATGTCAATATCTGTGACTGAGAGTATTCAAAATGCTTATGCAAACAAGACCCGATGTAACGGTGGATTGATCTACAGGTATTATCAATAAAATATACTGTTTCCTTCCAAGGTAGTGCTGGATTATCGTATTTATAAATCCCTGTGATCTGGGCAGCTGCATATACCACATATGAAATCCTAGACATGCCATTTTTTTGGAGAGAAGGTGAATAGATCATAAATTGATGATGGTTTAAGTGCTGGATCATACCTTTGCTGTATTTGTTGAGCTTCTGCCTTGCACAGAGGGAATTAGTTGAAGGTACACTAGTGTAGCAGTTTGAAAGCACCCTGGGTGTGTAGCTACTGTAAATCCATTATAATATTGACAATGAATTAACCAATATGTAATATGGGGGAAAACCTGGTGCATTAAGGTAGCTTTCATATAAATCTGATACATCAGTTTTTTTTTATCCTCAGATCAGCACAAATGATGGTAAAACTGAATCAAGGTGTAGATTTTAAAATTAAAAATTGATAAACTTGAAAGTAAATAAGGGTTGTCAATGGAAAATCAAAAAAGAGTGGATGATTCTATTTTCTAAAGGTTTTGCTGGCTTCACATTATAAACCATGGATAGTGGACCTACTGGACCACTGCGGAAAATGACGTAAGCCGACATCTGGGAGCGGAGTCTAAGTGGTCACCATAGCCCTTCACAAAGCGGGTTGGAACTGCTATGGCGTGGTACCACCAGGTCGTTCCACAGACGCGACTTGGCGGCCAAGGTAAGTCGTATAGCAGAATCATAGTCAGGGACAGGCAGGAGGTCAGGACAGGAAGCACGGGATCATAGTCAGGGACATAGTGGAAGGTCAGGACAGGGAGCACGGGATCGGAGTCAATAACGGAATCGGGGTCACAACAGGAGATCGCAATGCAAGCACAGGGCATCAAACAAAGCAGAGCCAGCGACCCAAGACATGGGACGTGCTGAGACTTTTGATAATTTTTTGTGACTTTTTATGCAACTGCTGCAAACAACTTAAATAGGCTGAAAACAGTGCCAGTAGATTTATCAAAGGCCAAAGTAACTTTAATAAATATGAAAGCAACAGAGCTCCAAAGACAGACATAATAATGTAACACGTAGATGGCCTAATAATCTCATCTTTAATGAGTTTTTATGTATATAAAATGAATAATGAATGGGAAATGATAAAAGTTACAAAATAATCACCAAGAAAAATTATCAGCTTTTTTGTTCACTTTTTTTTATCATAAATCATTATAGAGGCTTCCAATTTGGAGGCACAAAGTTCCTAACTTTATTACAAAAATGTCATCATACAATAGTACAAATGTACATCATTACAATAAAAACTCATCACAATATAAATAGTATTACCTAAAACTCTTCCACTTCATTTTTCTCACAACCCTTCCCTCAGAACAGAGATGGAATAAAATACATGCCCAAAAAACCATGGCTTGGGGAACCAAGCCTGCTTTTTTTCAGTGGTATTGTGGTTATGTGTTTTCAATATTTATAGGGCTGGGTCTGTATTCTCATATATTGACTATCTATTTACTTATCTTATCCCACCCTAGTATTCTAGTGAGCACTTCACTTAACCTGCATCGTTAATGTTATTCAGGTGTAGAAGTGGGTTTGATGGATATGCATTGTACCCAAGTCCTGGGTTTTTAATATTTTCAATTATGTGTATCTAATACAGATTATTTTCTTCCATACACATCCTTCATTTTCTATTTTTATATTATTATGAATGGATGGATAAATGGATGTGGTGGGACCTATATAGACCTCTTTTGCTTTACCAGCCCCTAATTGCTTATTTACACATTTTAAACATTTATCATTATCGCTATATCCTACCTTATGCATCCATATCAGTGTTCTGTGAAGTCTTTGAACAATAAAATATTGTGAAATCCTATAAAATACATTTTTGGATACCAGAAACGGTGTGCTCAATTTATATTCCCAGACCTTTTCCCATCTATAATGAAGCCATATATTCCTTCCATTTTTGAATACACTTAAACTAAATTTATGGCATAACCCCTTGTACTAATAGATTATATACATCAGATACATTTGACAGAGAATGATAATAGATTAAGCAATCTCCAGGAAGTGATAGAGTGCAGCAGTCCCATACAAAGTATTACTTGTATGTATCATGTATAGTTAAATTCTTCTATATATATGTTACAACATGTTTTTTTATAAATGAGGATCTGTTGATGAGGTGACTATTCTTATCCTTTGTGAGCCTTTAGAATAAAACTAGCAATTTGCTATAAAAAAGTGAAAGTCTTAAAAAACTGGAACATCTGAAGATATATGTTTGCAATGATATATTGCTACTGAATTTATTTTTGGTTAGCACAATAAAACGTATGTAAGCAAGAGATATAAGATAAAAGCATGACAGCTTATAGTTTTTGATTTCAATGTAAGAAGACTACTTTAACATCTATAATAAATGTGTCTTTGAAATTTTACCTTTAAAATCATGGCAATGTATACATAATGACTGCATGAAATGCATTACTCTGTTTTATCTAATAAAGAAACCTGTCTCTTGTAAATACAAAGATCAGAAAATTAATTATTGCAATAAATTACTTTGCCGTAAGATGTAACCTTTTCAGCAGACAGCATACGAGGGAAATGTCACAGAGCATGCTGTTTTCTGTGCACTGGCAAGAGTATTTACTACAGCTGTAGAAGCAGAATCACCTGTCATCTGAGCTTTGTTATCTAATTTGCCCTGTTTGATATTATTGACCCCACTCTTTACTGATCCGTTAAAGAATCTTAACGCTTTCAAAGCTGCAGAGTTCACCAAACTTTTTCAATGCTGCCTTGCTTAGTCTTAGCGTTAATCACTTCTATAGATTTTTATGTAAGTATTGGAGATTTCACCTAACACAATTTCATTTATTTATTAGCTTGAGGAAATTGTCTTCTTTGTCACTGAAGTGAGAAGGAACCAGGTTTTCTTAAATGGCATTTGCTAATTTGTCACGTACTTGTCCCTAAAGTCTGCATCCCTAGAGCAAATGTATGATCTTGTTATAAATCCTGCCTTTAAGATAATCTTATTTATTGAAGTGGAAAGAAGTTTAAAAGAATTTATAGCAGCAAATAAAAGAGAAATATAGATTATAGAGCACAACCTGGCCAAATATAAAACTTGTAAAACTTTTCTTGAACAGAAAGTATATAACTTGAAAATAAAGTAAATACCAGAGTTATGCACACAACAATGTTATGGACCACCTTAAATTCCCACTTGATCAAAGTAGAAAAAAAAATAAATTGACCCTCTATGAATTATGTACTGAGTGCACGGCTCTCATGTTACAAACAATAGACTAAGGGATTCTTTATATGGTTTTCACTCAACACCTGTGTCATCTATCTCCGCTTCAGTCATTTCACAACGTATGACAAATTACTATTTATATGTATATAAATAGATAGACTTCAATTTCAGGGACACCGGCCACCTTGGTAAACTGACTCTCTTCAATGTCAGCCTAGCTGCTATCTTTCCCCTCTCAGGCATTACCCTTTGCTGGCTGTGTAGAGCGTTACCCTGTTCTGTAGCTTCAGGCCAGGAGCCTAATCTTCCCTTTCTACCATGCCACAATATTGCTGCTGTGGGTTCTCTGGCTCTTCTTGGTTCCTCTGAACCCTGACCTCCTCCATCAGAACTCAAAAAAACAATTAAAGGTATATAAAATGTTTATCGATATAAGAACTTTGAATATTTGTAGAATTTCAGATTTTAATATACTATACCAGGTTAAAGGGTCTGTGTAGTATGAAACTCTTGCATGTAACAGATTAAGAGAGGATCAAGAGAATCATTTCCTTCAAAATATCCTCAACAAAAAGGAAAATACTAAGACTTCATGTGAAAGGTAGAGCTGGATATATTGTATGTGTTCGAGAATAAGCTAAGGTTTTCAAGAATTTTTTTGTGCTTAAAAATCCCCACTTGGCTTATACGCTAATACATTAAAAAACTAAACATAGTAATAATAATCTTTATTTATAAGCACTCCCTATGGCTCTACTCTTCTCTCTTGGGGCCCTTTGTAGGGAGGGACAGATGGGTGCATGCTCTCTTCCCGCATACACACACTATGATGCGGTAGTGTCTCCACTTAATAACATCATAGTGCCAGACAAGGCAGAGTCTCTAGAGGCTCCATCTCTACCCAAGCTGCTACACAGGACCAAGAGTGAGAAGAGCTGTTTGGAATGCCGGAAGTAAGTACCATGTTTATTTTTTTTTTTTATGAGGGTCTGCTCTTATAAGCTAGGGAATGCTGCTAATAGACAGCTTATTAGTGATGGGAGGCTGGAGGGGTGGCTGCATCTGGACATTTCATTAATGAGTGGAGGTTTCTAAGCATTTTCTAAATGAGGGGAGGCTGCAGCTGGATATTTCTTAATGATGGGAGGCTTCTGATGGACATTTCATTTATGAGGGGAGGCTGCTGTTGCTGAACTTTTTTTTAATGAGAGTAGCCTGATGATCTAAATTTTATTAATAAGGGAAGGCTGCTGCTGGACATTTTATTAATGAGGGGAGGCTGCTGCTGGACATTTGATTAATGAGGGGGGGGGGCTGCTGTTGGAGATTGAATTAATGAGGGGAGGCTGCAGCTGGACATTTCAGTAATGAGGTGGGACTATAGCTGGACACTTCCTTAATGGGGGAGGCTGCTGCTGGACATTTGATTTATGAGGGGAGACTACAACTGGACATTTTATTAATGACTGGAGACTTCTGATGGACATTTCATTAAGGAGTATAGGCTCCTTTATTAATTATATATTATCAGCACAGGTGAAAAATTAGTTAAAACTTAACTTTTACTGTATATATTAAAATTAAAATTCAAAGCTCCACACAAAGATACAAAACAACATTTTCAGATGAAGAAATGTTCCACAATTCCTGCTATATCGGTTAGAGCAGGGAAAATCCAGGGACCTAATAACCCCACATTTATACCTTATCAATGAACAATAGGTATTATTAGCAGTGCAGATTTATGTGGTCTAAATGCGTACCTCTGCAAAACTTCAATTGTTTATTAGTCAGAGGATCAAATAAAGGGTTATGGTCCAAAATGCGACACTAAACAACAATATGGAACGTTCTTACCATTGCTGTCTTGAGGCTGGGTGCGTTGATCCAAGGTGCTGCGGCTCACCTGGTTTTGAGTCCAGCTCCATGTAATTGGATATGGGGGGTTCCTAAAGGTATAAGGAGACCCTAATAATCCCTATTGCACCCTGGCCCACGTGAAGTATAGCTCCCGCCCTTACAGGGGCAGTCCCAATTCTGACCCTGGTACGTTCCTATCCTCGCCGTGGGCCAGGGTGCAAAAGGGATTATTAGGGTCTCCTTATACCTTCAGGAACCCCCCATATCCAATTACATGGAGCTGGACTCAAAACCAGGTGAGCCGCAGCACCTTGGATCAACGCACCCAGCCTCAAGACAGCAATGGTAAGAACGTTACATATTGTTCTTTAGTGTCGCATTTTGGACCATAACCCTTTATTTGATCCTCTGACTAATAAACAATTGAAGTTTTGCAGAGGTACGCATTTAGACCACATAAATCTGCACTGCTAATAATACCTATTGTTCATTGATAAGGTATAAATGTGGGGTTATTAGGTCCCTGGATTTTCCCTGCTCTAACCGATATAGCAGGAATTGTGGAACATTTCTTCATCTGAAAATGTTGTTTTGTATCTTTGTGTGGAGCTTTGAATTTTAATTTTAATATATACAGTAAAAGTTAAGTTTTAACTAATTTTTCACCTGTGCTGATAATATATATTGCTACTCTGGAGAAGTTCCCAGTACCCGATATAGGGATACAGGAACCCTATCGCTTGTAATTCCTTTATTAATTAGGAGAAGCTGCTGGTCATTTTATTAATGAGTGGAAGTTTCTGCTGGAATTTAATTAGAAAGTGGGAGCTGCTGCTAGACATTTTATTAATAAGGAGAGGCTGCTAAACATTTCATTAATGAGGGGAGACTGTTGAATATTTCATTAGGGGGGGGGGGCTGGTGCCTCCTGCTGCCTCAATTAATGTAATTTTATTGGTATCTACTTTTGTTTTCTAAATGACCCAGTAGCTGCTGGATTTTGAACCATAGGCTTGTACACTCACCGGCCACTTTATTAGGTACACCTGTCCAACTGCTCCTTAACACTTAATTTCTAATCAGCCAATCACATGGCGGCAACTCAGTGCATTTAGGCATGTAGCATGGTCAAGACAATCTCCTGCAGTTCAAACCGAGCATCAGTATGGGGAAGAAAGGTGATTTGAGTTCCTTTGAACGTGGCATGGTTGTTGTTGCCAGAAGGGCTGGTCTGAGTATTTCAGAAACTGCTGTTCTACTGGGATTTTCACGCACAACCATCTCTAGGGTTTACAGAGAATGGTCCGAAAAAGAAAAAACATCCAGTGAGCGGCAGTTCTGTGTGCGGAAATGCATTGTTGATGCCAGAGGTCAGAGGAGAATGGGCAGACTGGTTCGAGCTGATAGAAAGGCAACAGTGACTCAAATCGCCACCCATTACAACCAAGGTAGGCAGAAGAGCATCTCTGAACGCACAGTACGTCGAACTTTGAGGCAGATGGGCTACAGCAGCAGAAGACCACACCGGGTGCCACTCCTTTCAGCTAAGAACAGGAAACTGAGGCTACAATTTGCACAAGCTCATCGAAATTGGACAATAGAAGATTGGAAAAACGTTGCCTGGTGTGATGAGTCTCGATTTCTGCTGCGACATTCGGATGGTAGGGTTAGAATTTGGCGTCAACAACATGAAAGCATGGATCCATCCTGCCTTGTATCAACGGTTCAGGCTGGTGGTGGTGGTGTCATGGTGTGGGGAATATTTTCTTGGCACTCTTTAGGTCCCTTGGTACCAATTGAGCATCATTGCAACACCACAGCCTACCTGAGTCTTGTTGCTGACCATGTCCATCCCTTTATGACCACAATGTACCCAACATCTGATGGCTACTTTCAGCAGGTAATGAGCCATGTCATAAAGCTGGAATCATCTCAGACTGGTTTAATGAACATGACAATGAGTTCACTGTACTCAAATGGCCTCCACAGTCACCAGATCTCAATCCAATAGAGCATCTTTGGGATGTGGTGGAACGGGAGATTCTCATCATGGATGTGCAGCCGACAAATCTGCGGCAACTGTGTGATGTCATCATGTCAATATGGACCAAAATCTCTGAGGAATGCTTCCAGCACCTTGTTGAATCTATGCCACTAAGAATTGAGGCAGTTCTGAAGGCAAAAGGGGGTCCAACCCGTTTCTAGCATGGTGTACCTAATAAAGTGGCCGGTGAGTGTATATGAGTCAATAAGTGTTCCCAATTTTTTGTGGTAAAATTAGGTGTCTTTGCTTAGCTTACACTCATATACATACGGTAAGATACAATATCACATTCTGTCAACCCTGATTCATTTCATTTCTAAAAAAAAGGATGCATGAAAAACAGGCAATCCACTAATTGGTTGAGAATTTGCCAACAGTAAATTAGCTATTTTTATACCAATTTTTCCACTTTCTATATTTAATAAAAAGAACTAAATCGTTATGTTTTTATTGTGACCGACAATCTTACTAATAATGACAATAGTGACAAAAAAGTGAACAACTATTTATTGACAGTATGACATAATTTTGTAGGGCGTTTCGGAGTTTTGGGGATGCACAGTAGAAGTCTGCAAACAGTTTTGAGAAAAGCAGATACCATACGAGTTAAAAAGAAAGTCTTGTGATGATCTGAGATAACATGTTGAATAGTATTGAATGAATACATCCCAGATGTATGGAAGTTATGGAAAGCTTTGTAACTCATGGTTATTATTTTGAGCAGAATTTCTTGTGCAATGGGAACATGTAAAACAGCAGCAGAGTTGAGGATGTTATAGAATTAGAAACCGTATTGAAGGACTACTGCCTTCCAATTCAAAAAGTTTTGTTCCACCTCAAATCTCAAAAATTCAAAATAGAGCAGTGACTGCCTGTAAATAGGAACATTAAAAATATAAATCTTTATTAGTTATAAAAGGTAAAAGCTCGGCCAATAGCCAAAGAATTCTTGCATTAATTTCATGCATATACAGGCTTAGGTACCTCTATTAGGACCAAAACATCTTCCAGCACTCTGCCTGAATATTGGGGTCAGAGGATATACAGATAATGATCTATCACCTCACTAGTTACCCCCGTTACTTAACAGTGGCGGCTGGAGTGTCACTTGGTCACAATTCTTACAGGGTATTAACCCCCTAGAGGACCTACTAACGTTTCTATTCAATCCCCAAAGATATTAGTCCTATGGCTTCCACCCATATATAAAAATCTTATGAGGTGCCGTGTAGCAGTAACATACAGCTGCACGGTCACACACTTACACCTATGCACCTAACGTGTTTCCCTGCTACTGATCGACGTAGCAGTTCATCAGAGGTGTGTCATGTATTCAATAGAGATATAGCACATATAGAACGGGTAATGGCGTGCCATCTCACACTTATTCACGCCATGGCCCGTCTAGATATTGTTGATGTGCTATATTAGTGTCTGGGTCAGTGGTTCTCACTGGATCGTACACCAGATTCAAGCCAGTATACTTTATATATTATTAGTTCCTACGTCACTAGCTAATGTATTTTGCACACAGCACTGACTGACTACCTAGCCAAGACGCTGGCACTAGTTTGGCCGCGCGTCGCACGTGCGGCTATGTATAGACTTGGCTCCGCCCATCGCCGGAGGGTATTGACCAATGGGATTCGACTACACCACTGTAAAAACCCCGCCTAATCATGACAGATCAAAGACGTCACCAGAAGAGGTGCGCCATGATCGACCAATCACCAGGGTCGTGGTGGAGTCTCCACCCCCTTCAAATCACGGCCAATCCTATTGCAGTAATGCAGTGACGTGAGTAAATAAATGTTTACACGGGACGTTACAGTTGCGGACATGTATGGTAAGTGTCTAAAAAGACAAGTAAACAAGCCGATATAGGCTTATGTGCATATGGGACAGCAAGTTCAGATCAGGTGCCCAGCCATCTCAGAGAATTCAACACAAAAGCTCATAAACATCACAGGGAAAAAGTTGATCCAGAAGTGTTAGTAGCATCATACGGGAATGTAGTACTTAATAATTTGGTGGGTCCATATTGCGTCATCCACAGCATAGCTTCATACATAATCAGAAACACCAATCGAAATTCAGGGTCAGAGTCTCAAGACAGACCCCAGCCAATGCCATAGAGGGAGTAAATAACGATCCAGTAACATACTGGTTATATGAAGCAAGTATATGTTAATTGCTCATTCAATCCTTCAGGCTCTATCGTTCTCAAGGTAAAAATTCATCTGGATTCATGCTGCTTCAGAGCTTTTACCTTTTATAACTAATAAAGATTTATATTTTTAATATTCCTATTTACAGGCAGTCACTACTCTATTTTGAATTTTTGGTGTTATAGAATTAGCTGGGAGACTACAGGCAAATATTGCAATACAGCAGTAATAGAAGTGGAAGATGATGAAGGCATGACCTAGTAACTTTAGAAACTTCAGAATGAAGTAGGATCGAATGTGAGAGATGTTGTATTGAGGCTCTTGAAAAATAAAGGAAAGGATCAAAGGATTATTCAAAGAAGCCCCCCACAGCAGGAAATCCTCTCTGCCTAATTGCTTAGGAAGCGGGGGAAGGGTGAGAAAATGTAACAGCCTGTAAAACCAGATCTCAGAGGGGTTAAGGTAGCTCCTCTGGCTCATTAGCATAATTTTACAAGTTATTATAAAGAAGGAGGCATGGATAACAAAGAAGAATACCACAGTCTGGATCTATGAGTAAGTTCCCATGGTTTATCATGATGGATTTTGGTCAAAGATTTCCTTTTATTGTCTAACACTTTGTAAAAAATAATTCTCACTAACATGTATAAATGTTTCTCCACATTGCAAAAAGCAGCAAAGGCAACTATCCTCTTTTGGCTTGTAGCTCAACTAGTCTGTTGGGCAGCATACACAGTTAGCATGACATTGACTGATTGCCGAAGACATGACCTCTCATAGGCCTAAAGTGATCTGAGTTATAATTGTGTAAACAACCAGAAATTAGGCTGTTGGCTGAGAAGAAGAATTAGTTGAACAGGGTACTTTGTCCACAATCTACATAGAACTGTAAGTATTTGACCTGTTCACAGGTTGCCAACCCCTGGCCCCAGCTAATGAATTATCGAAGATTCAATTCAATTAATGCTATCAGTAAAATGACAGACGCATTCAAGTAAATCTGTTTATAATATTGTAATGAAATAGCAGCTACAACATAACACTCAAAAAAAATAAAATACTGAAATTGCATTGTCTGCCTTGTACCAAATCAGATAGGTGATTGCAAAGTAGGAAAGATGTAATTGAATTTCCTCCGGCATGTGTGTATTCAAGCAAGGAAGGTTTAAGCCACTTGCCATCCACAGACAGTTGACTATGGCAAGCAGCTAAGACAGGATTTTCTCTCTGAAAGCTGTATGAAGTTGTTTGCAGTTTTTATAAGCAAATATATTTTGCAATGAAATCTACAACATTATAACAGTAATAGCACTGGAAATATACCCAATCAGAAAATGGAAAGAAATACACAAAAGTTTATGCGTATTTGTAGATTATTACAGCTATTTTTCTGCAAGCACAGTAATAACACAAACATTATAATAATTTCAAGATCATTTTCCTTATTATTCTGGACTAGACAGGCTGCATAGGCTGGAATAATTTCAGCGTGATCAGCATCACTAAGGCGATGTAAAACTATAATAGTGGGTATATACTTAAAATTAAAAACAGCATAAAATGTTTATTAACATTTAACCATTTTATTTCTGTACCATAACTCACTAAAAATCATAAAACCAAAATCAACCCAATGAAGCAAGCTTTTGAACATTGAATTTGTATGTAAGATGGAACTGGTATATTTTATAAGTGCCATAGACACTATGACACAAGGTGCTTGATGGTTATTTATTGTTGGACTCTAGACAAAATTTTTTCTGTCATTGTGACAATAGGATTTTAACATTTTTGTGCTGTCGTGGGAACAAGGATTAACAATAAAGAGTCATTACAGACACTTTACAGCTGATCATTGCAGCCTGGGGCTAAGTCAAGCATCCAGAGAGATTCATCAGAGGTCACAGTAGAAAGTGAGTTTTGTCCGTAACTGGGGGTCGTCTGTAAGTCGGGTGTCGTTAATTCTAGAATTGCCTGTATTGAAATGGTCAAGATCTTTGTGGCAGGGTTTGTAAATCTAAAAGATATAAATTTCGTAGAACAATATAATTGCTTGCACACCACTTGTGTCAAAAAGGAAGGCTTGGCTAGAATGTTATTTTTACATATTCAACACTATTGAAGTAAGTTAAAGTATAGCAAAAATGTATGCCTAAATATATCAGGTTAGATTTCATTAACTTTAGTACTGAGCATATACCACTACATAATTTCACTCAAACATGTTTCACTGTAATTTTGTGTTTTTGTTTTTTTACTTTGCACATTTCAAAAGTTATAACTT